>NW_027266273.1:15022500-17422500 GCF_022045235.1 Haliotis cracherodii | reverse complement strand
AATATTCCGATATATGTGTGGATTATCAAAGCGATAAGGCAAACTAAATAAGATAAAGAAACATGTATAACAATCTAAAACCGTTCACCACAGATTGAACCATAGTAACTTATCAATGACTTACGATCAGGAAAGTAGTCCGTCATAGCCTGACCTTAGGTCATCACCATGGAGTAGCCAATCACGGACCTGAAATTCGATCTCTCACATGCTTGATACCAGTAATCTCAAATGGGTTTCTCACCCACAGGTGCGTAAGAAAAACAAATCATCTTGTAAAAATGATCATGATATTTGTCTGTTCACAGATTCGTAGCCGAGCTTGATGAAATCGGAAAAGTGATCCGCGATCGGAATTCGTCACGTGACCACTCCTATCACTATCTGGTCCCGTGCACTATCTAATGTCGGCTGTCTGGTGGAGCATGCAGGAAAATTAGTTTGACAAATGAAAACAACTAGACTGGCTGAATGTCGACTTGGAAAACTTGGAAAACAGTAGTAGGAATGGAATGTGTCATTAGTTTACATTATTAATATCACACTAATAAAGGAATAGTTGAACAAGTATTACTAGATAAATTCTTTCGCTTGATGTTACGAAACGTTGCTTGACAGGAGATCAACAATAATTGTTAGCTAAATGTGTGTAGTGGTGCTGAATTCAAATGTAATCCATCTCAATATAAATGTACATGTAAACATCGGCTGGCTATTGGTGTTTATGAATCATATCCATACACATTATTATTTAAAGATATGAAGTTATATTCTCTATGCCGATATATTATTTTACATTGTACATATTTCCAAGTATCTGTGATCGTAATAATAACGATTTTCTAATCTTTTTCACTTTAGTACCTTTGCAATCTTTTATGTTTGTAAATATTTTGCTTGTATCAAGTGCAGACGAAACTGCTTTTTAAATAGGCAACGGTTACCTTCGTCCACTATGTTTACAACACTTCTGCGAGATATCGTGCTTTCAGTGCAGTGTTTTTTTGCCATAGTGGTGAAGATAAAAGCAAAACGAAAGTCGCGGGACCAAGCTGCATGTTCCGAGGCGATTATCTCCCCTTTAAATACTCAAGTCCAGCATTCAGTCAATTTCATAATTCACTTGTGATACTGAATTCCCGCGATTCTGTCGCGATGTGTTTGCAATCATCGCTCAACACCTGTGTGTTAAATTGGGAATTGAAAACGTAAACTACTTTCCAAAAATGTATCCGCACTCGTTGTGTCAATCTCGTGTATCTACCCGCGATTGTTCTGCCAATCCCGTGTATCCATCCGCGTTTATTCTGCCATCCCGTATATCCATCCGCGATTGTTCTTCCATTTCCGTGTATCCATCCGCGTTTATTCTGCCATCCCGTATATCCATCCGCGATTGTTCTTCCATTTCCGTGTATCCATCCGCGTTTGTTCTGCCATTCCCGTGTATCCATCCGCGTTTGTTCTGCCAATCCTGTGTATCCATCCGCTTTTCTTCTGCCAGTCTCGTGTATCCATCCGCATTTGTTCTGCCAGTCTCGTGTATCCATCCGCTTTTGTTCTGCCATCCGCGCTTGTTCTGTCGATCGCGTATATCAATTCACGCTTTTCTCGTCAATCTCGTGTATCCATCCGCGCTTGTTCTGTCAGTCTCATAATATACATTCAATTTGTATACTACAAGCAGCATGAATTTCTACGGTTCTGTCACTGGTGTTTTATGCTAGCCAATCGTGTTAATGCTACAGGGACTGATCAGAGATACCATCCTGGTATTGGTTGCGTTCCTCTTTCCCTCTCTCACATCGCAGTGTTATAAACGTACACATTCATTTTTGACTCTGAAAATAGGTTAAGACTTACTTTGCAAGTGAACATTTCCATAACACAGTATTGTACATCTACGTAACCAAACATATTATCTTGTTGCATTGACATTTGTTTAGTACGTACGTCGTCTTGATCAGCACATCAATTCTTACAGTACAAAGAAATTATGCTTTTTGACACAATCCGTCAAAGGTGGTTACTAGTGGACAAGTATAATAAAAAATAATAATAAACAATAAAAAAATATATAATAAAATAAAAGTATTCATAAAATAATTTCAAAACTGTGTTGACTTTAATTGTTTATGTTCACTCTGTTTTGTACAGGACGTGGCTCCTTATGATATTGACTTTATGTTTGGCCTAAGGCCTTCATGCTGAAATAAAATATCTGAGAAAAAGGGACTGAAGTTGGTGCACAGAAACCCACATCCTCTTTCCTTCCCTTCTATAACGTATCATTTCCGTATTTTTGGCGTCAATCCTCGACTGCAGCGACATTGGGCATATGAACTGAGATCCCCTGGGAAAGAATGCAGGTCATACTACTGATAACATCTTCGTTCATTACCAAGATTGTATGAGCATATCAGCGTAGAAATCCTTACCTTATGCTCTTTTTATTTGGTTCAAGGTTTTATTGTTGATTATGAGTTATGTTGTATCTTGTTTTCGTTCAGTTGTATTTGGAGTAACGACTGATGTTTTGAATGTACCTTTGTTGCAAACTCAAAGCAAATAAATGATTGTTCCGAAACAAGTGTCACTTGTACCTTTGAGTGTAAACTGGATCCGGGAAATGCATGCGCTTCTTGTTTCACAACTGGTTCAGTCCTGCTGGGTCAATACAGTGAGTGAATGAGTTTAATTCTGCCTTTAATAGTGTTACGGTTTTATCACGTCAGGAATAATAAATGTGAGAAACAAGTCCGTTGTGATACCACTAGTGAATAATCGTTGAGAATCAGAATTCGGACCCACGATCATATAAGTCTGACTCAAATCTGCACGACAAAAATTGACGCTTGAGACGAGTTGAAGAGAGTTCAATTTTTGAAACGCGCTGTTTACTAGGAGTTGATGCCTGATATATGCTAGCGGAAAGAAAAGTAAATGTACTTCGTTTAAAGTAGTGTAAATGTTATGGTGTTGAAAATAACAACATAATATTTGGTCGCATGATCAACGTTTTGTCCCATCAAATTCACTGATAAAACCATACCTGGTAACAGGAGACAGAGTGACACGCCCTTAAAGAAGGGGATGTGGAGTGTGGGGTGTAACAACTCAATTAGCAATGTAAATATCGGGAGTTCGCACCATTGGCGTTGATGCAGACGAGGCAGCGGTGTCTCAGAAAAGACACAAGATGATTGTAAACAGTCTGCGGGATGTTCCAATGTCAACCAAAGATTGGCTAACTGAGTGAGCTAGCGTTATCGGTGTGTTCTCATCTAGTCGTAGATGTCGGTCTATAGGGAAGAGGCAAAGGAACTCGATGATAGCGTGTATAGCATATTATCATATAATAGGTAGGTTTCTCGGCAGGATAAAGCCAACCGATAAAAACGATATCCGTTGGGGTCATATGCGGATAGAGATGCAAATATCAAAGGTCACGTAGGACTACTTTCGCTGTTTATAAACAAACATGGTGTCGCCCTCGTCATTCGGCGATCGAGTCAGAATTAACCATCGGGAATCTAGATAAACTACAGGGATAATTGCTATCATTATGAAAAGAAAAGTCCAATATACTGAAAATCAGTGTCTAACTGTGATGTAGCTAAGGCATTTTATAAGTTTTGGCAACTTTGGAGATATTAATTTCGAAACAATTTTGCGAGGGCACGAGGCCAAGCCAAGCGGGATGAGTAGCCATATTTGTGCTTGTAGACCTCTGCGGCTTAAAACCTTCTCCACAAATTAAAGTAGTTGGATATTGCCGAAATATGTTTGAATTGTTACCTTGTTTCGTTTAGTCGCTGTGTGTACATCTGACTACAATTCTTAAGGTTATAACAGGACAGACCGACTGTCAACAACGTCTGACCGTGGCCGTGACGTCTCATAGACTAGGGTTAGAGTAGCTTCCCTTTGACAAAGGGCAGTTACTCTACCGGACAGACCGATGAATTGCCGCTAAAGGCAATTAAAAACAACTGTTGTTTTACGTATATGTTGCTTCGCCACTGTATAAGAAACAGATTTCAGTTGGAACTATATTGGCTACTGTCACTGTCCGACTGACACATCACTTACCCTTTGACGTAATAAATATTAATGCGCCCATTCCAGGAAAACTCGCAATATTTCGGTAACGTTTGTGAGAGAGGGAAAGCGATTTTAAAGCACAGAATTAAAGAATGACATTATATGATAAAGAGGTTATCACGCTTGTGTGTTTGGGGATGGTAAATATCCTGTATTAGGAATAAACACTATGTATTTTGCTCGCCAAGGCTCGCTAAATACAATGTTTATTCCTAATGCAGGATATTTAGCATCCCCAAACACACTCGCGTGATAACCTCTTTATATATTCACACCACTCTATATATATAGAGGGGTGTGAGTCTCTCTATATATAGAGGGGTGTGAATTTTTGTCTATACGAATATATTAATGCTATACACGCTATCATCGAGTTCCCGTGGGAAGAGGTCTGGAGAAAAAGCCGGTCATGGAGAGCTACAACGTTGTGATGCCTAAAACAATCTGTTACAACACGTGAAACACGTGGGCGGGTATCATCCTCCTGCAACGTGACTTCCACCGACAGTAATTCATAAACACATGCTCAAAATAAAGTCGGAATCGAACTATCAACTCTGCTTTTGGATGAGATTTTTTATGACTATGGTAAAGGGTTTTGTCGCTTTTATTCCGAACTTTGAATGTGCAGTTTGGTATCAATGTCATAGATGCACCAACCGAATATGGTTTTCGTTTTGACGTGAGGTCACACGTGGCGACCAGCCAGTGGCAAGTCACGGGTCTTGCCCTGCTGTAGACATCGTCTCCAAAGTGATGATGTTGTGTATCAATAAACATTAGCATGTCACCATTCCTGTCTTGCAGCATAGCAACGGCGCGGAGACGTTGATTTTCCACAAACCGTGGCATTGCGTAAGCGTCATTTACGGTTCAAATAAAGTTTTTTAATGAGCACCTGATAGCTAACCAATCATTGTGTGCTGTTCACATTGAACAAAACGTGTGAGTATCATGCTCTCATAAAATGTCGAGCAGATGCCTCCATAAATGTGTATTGTAAGATGCATGATATAATTTCAGAAAAATATATTTTTATTATATGAGACAATGTTACCTTTTTTTATACATAGCTTATATCAGTACGTATAAATCATTTCCTAAGTCATAAACAATTCTGAATTGTAACGGAATATAATAATAATAATAATAATATGAATATGAATATGAATATGAATAAAAAATAAACCAATCAACCGTTTGGTTGTGATTTGAAAAAGGAGTTTAAAAACAGCTGAGCAAAACCAGGGTTCTTGATCATAATGAAAATATTTCTGTCAAGCAGTTTCCACTTTAGTGTCTACTGCATATGTTAACGACACATTATCTCTGGAACACTCCCTACATTCCCCTGGGGACATTTTTTCAATTTTCTATTGGCTGCCATTGAATGTCATGGCCATCAGGCAACACGGGTCGAAAACCCTGGTAATGACGAACGTTGGCACGCGGCACAATGTCTTGTCATGTTACTGGTGACATCCGTGAGAGTTAAGTCAAGAGCTGTCTGCCATAGTCTTCAGTTGTCACAGGACTGTTTCTTGCAGCAAGTCTTGCATACCTTCTCCGAATCTTCTATGGTGAAACACGTCTTGCACACAACGATACCGCATTTTCGACAGTGGTGCTACATGGGAAATAAAGATAATAATTTCATGTCATTAAATGTTACACATAACGTATTTTGAAACACGTCTTGCACTCAACAATACCGCATTTTCGACAGTGGTTCTACATGGGAAATAAAGATAATAATTTCATGTCATTAAATGTTACACATAACGTATTTTGAAACACGTCTTGCACACAACGTGTTTCGACAGTGGTGCTACATAAATATAAATAGCGGAAATAAAAATAAAATACGTTATTCAATGACATGAACTTTTTATTTTTATTTCCGCTATTTATATCAAAAGTCATCCTTGAGGGGATAATGATTAAACAAACATACATGACTTTTCTAAAACAGAAGGGGCGGTGGGGTAACCTATTAGCTGGTGTCCGAACGTCAGGTGGAAGACCTGGATTCTATAACCCAGAAGGGTAAAATATGTGAAGCCAAATTCTGGTTTTCCCCGCCGTGATATTGCTGGATTATTGCTAAAAACGGCGTTCAACAATACTCACTCACTCTAAAACTGCAATTTGTTGTTTTGTCGATCTCTATAATCAAGGTAACTGCATAGAGATATATAGTTAAATAAAAGACACATATACTGTTATTTTAACGAAACTATAAAAATCAAAGAAAATGGTTTTGGGTTTAATACCATCTTGAACTTAATATGGCAGATGTATCAACTTTATGTTGAAGTCCTTCATGAGTGAGTATGGATTTACGCCGCTCTAGCAATATTCCAGCAGCATCACGGCGGGGGACACCAGAAATGAGCTTCACACATTGTACCCATGTCGGGAATCGAACCCGGATCTTCAGCGTGACGAGCCAACGCTTTAACCACTAGGCTACCCGACCGCCCCTGAAGTCCTTCAGGACGCATTTGGTGTAACCCACCAGCATTGATACAGTTACCAATTACATAATTGCCGATGGAGTGTATTATATGTACTGAAAAACATATAGTGAGTTTAGACTCTTGATAAATGACAAGCGACTTAAATCTTCTGTCAAGGTATGACAACGCGAATAAGGATTCAAACTCAGACAATATTATTGCAATGTTGCCTCACTACCACATACCAATTTCTTCTGATATGTGTCACTTCGATGAAGCTTACTTTCTAAATTCCAGTATGTGTTTTTATAGTGTGCCAGTATATGCTTATATTTGACCACAGAAGCACACTTCCCAAGTAACGAAGGGAAAAGAACACGTGTAAGAATGGATGCACTTTGCAAACAGTTGAACCTAATTATTCCAGGCAAATGGGCGCTTTAATTATATTTGCGAAAGCTATTGAATGTGAATACACCCCATATTATACAACGATCAGATTAGTTGAGTGGGTGAGTTGGGTGTAACGCCACTTTTAACAGTATTCCAGTTACATCACGGCGTGTCAGTTTAATGTGGGAGGAAAGCCCAAAGTGATGCAGGTCTCAGATGTTTAACACTTCGGCGAAACCCACGAGCAAGGGTATGGTGCTGACAAACCTAGAAACATAATCGGGGCGAACCGGTATTCGAACCCACAATCATAGGTTTCTGGCGTGCCAAAGGGACGCAAATCTGCACATCGAATCGCGGCGAGTTACACGGCTGGGCCACCCGTGCCCCTTCGGATTAGATGAACCTGTGTTTATTTACATTCTCAATGCAGACAACATGCAGTAACTGTCAGTGGACATGTTTTCAAGAAGAGACCAAAGAGAAACAACCTACTCATGGATCACTTTTGGCGTTCCTCCAACGTCAAACTGACGTGCAGTGAATTTACAGGAATATTGTCCAGAGCAGCGTTAAAATAAACTCATTCATTCACCTACTGACCCACCAGCACACACAATCACTCAAGTGTGTCAAAATTAGGTCAGGCGTATAGGCCAACAATAACCTGGATGAAGGGTGAAAAGAATATACTTGTCCAATTTATATAAGTGTGAAGAGGCGTACTTACTTTTCTATTAAACAAAGTAAATTTGACCTTGCACAGCATGCAAAGAGGAGCCTGAGAGTCGGGCACCCATCGTGGATCCGTCCTGCTTCTTGCATCCGATTCTGTTCACAGAAGGCAGTTATATAATGTTAAGATATTCATATTTCCTGGAACCTTTATAATATGCAATATACAGTTCACAGGGCCGAGAGAGTATTCTCGTTTTAGATGAGACAGCATGGATTCAGAGATGGTGAGGTGAAATGGGGTTTAACGTCGCGTCCATGATTATTATATAGCGACGTGCATGCACGTGTATGTGTGTGTGTGTGGCTGCTTGTACTAGTCCGGACTGATGCTGATTGTTTTAGTGCTAGCACACTGAGATACATGCCGCAGTTTAACATGAACGGACGCTCTACCACTAGACCACGGAGGCGGTCCGCTTCCTGATGATGCATGTTTATTTTTTTTAATCGTCAGGCAAAAATTGACCTGCTGTCGAGCCTTTATTATTTATAAAGTGTTTGTAGTTTCCAATTATGTAAGGCTTCGCAATTCGCCGTGCCGAGCTGCGTCGATTGGGTTTGCCTGTATCCTATGATCGGGATTTCGAATCCTAGATTCGCCCTGTTCATTGGTTTGCTAGCACCATACTTGTACTCGAACGTTTTACCAAAGTGGTTAACGTCTAAGGCCTACATCACTTCGGGCTTTCCTCCCACATTGAGCTGGCACGCCGTGATATTACTGGAATACTGTTCAAACACAACTCAGTTCATTAATTATGGACCTAATGCTAAGAGGACGACCATCCTAGAAATCGAAAACAGTGAACTACGGTTATAACGAACACGCTTATAACGAACTAACGGATATAACGAACTAACGTTTTAGTCCGGACTATTTGCTGTAGTTATGCTGTATATATGCTTATAACGAATTACGGTTATAACGAACTAAAATTAGTAGTCCCTTTGAGTTCGTTATAACCGTAGTTTACTGTATTTCCCAAAAATGTGAGTGCATATTTTGTGACAAGGGTCCAGAAATTCGAGTCATGTGGACATTTCCCTTCTCGATAACTAGTAGACCATGTCATTGCATTTAGCTGAAGTATGTGTACATCAGACTAGGCAAAGAAGAGATCCTTGCTTCACACCCATGGTGGACTGCACCACGAAAGGTATTGCGGAACATTAACGTCATGGTGAGTCAGCTGTACCTACTTCTATCTGTATGAGATGCTGTATCATTGGAGGCATTATTCTCTTCATCTTCCTTGCTGCTCGACATATGTATGTCCTTAAAACATCGGTTCACATCGGCCTTGAACTTGTCAGATGAACCTGTTAGTTCAATCAATAAAGAAGATAGTCCATGATGTTCTGTGATAATCAATGATATTTGATAAGCGTTAGGATTGATTATCCTTTGTCAATTAAACATCAACAACCTCACAATGCTTTCTCGTATTTGATGATATTGATATTGATATTGATATTGATATTGAAATTTACTATATACGGGCCTATAAAACCAGTTAAACAAATTTTAAAGGGTGCTGAGATGTGACAATCATATCACAAGGATCACGGCGAGTATGATATTGTGGTAAGAAGGGCGTTTTCGTTCAAGTTACGTTAAAAACGTCAAGCCAGTCTCATATAATTCCATGGGCGTAAAAGGCAAAATAGTGACCCTTTCCTTCAGTGAATACAATAGTCACAAACCGGAACAAAGTCTACTGACATCGGAATATATAACAGAGACACATATAATGACTACATCTTGGATAATATTTGATATTGGGGTACCTATAAAGGTTTCGGGGTACGGGTGACCAAGTCGTCTTTGGCGCCGCGGTTCGGTGTCCATCCCTTGGACACACCAGAATCGTGTGACTATGGGTTCGAATCCCGGTTCGCCTCGATTATATTTGTAGGTTTGTCAGCACCATACCCATGCTTGTTGGTTTCACCAAAGTGGTAAACCTGCGTCACCTCAAGCTTTCCTCCCACTAAGCTGACACGCTCAGTCTTCAAAGCGGGTTAAACCAAACTCACTCACTCTACAGCTTTGTGTCTCCGGAGAAAACTTAATCCACTTATAGAAAAGACGACTCCGTGGTAGAAACTGTATCATCATATTTGTATTCTTCCAAACCATTCCTTGTTAATGTTTCAGGACACCTGGCGCCATTCATCTAGTATGTTCAGTCATTCATTCAACTAACATCACACTTTCACCTTTTACGCCTAATGCAATCTGTTTCGGCGGATAATCGAGACCGGTTATTCTATTGGTATTCTATTATGTTACGCAAATATGGTACATTATTTGGGCGAAGACGTTGAAGAACGGCTGATGAACGAAATCCCAACATACACACTCGCGCTGATCATCTCAGTATAACCTAACGCAGCGTACATTCTACATGCAATCAGGGTTTGGGTGTTACATACGTATCTTCCCGGACATGTTCGTAACTATCATCAAGACTTATAATTATTCCCTGGCGTTGATGTTTCATATTTACCTTACTTCATTTGCCTTACGTTTTGAAAATTGTTCTTGAAGTCAGCGGCGGTGTCGGTTAAGTTGAAAACAAATACATTAATTGCATTAAGGAGGGCACGGGTGGCCCAGTCGTCTCAGGCGCCGCGATTCGCTGTGCAGAGTTGCGTCCCTTGGGCACGCCAGAAACCTATGATTATGGGTTCGAATCCCGGTTCGCCCCAATTATGTTTCTAGGTTCGTCAGCACCATACCTGTGCTTGTGGGTTTCACCGAAGTGGTAAACGTCTGAGACCTACATCACTTCGGGCTTTCCTCCCACATTAAGCTGACACGCCGCGATATAACTGGAATACTGTTAAAAGCGGCGTAAAACCCAACTCACTCACTCACTATTTGCATTTGCAAGACCTCACAATAATGACATACGAACCTTTGTCATCATAGATGTGGTGTTGGTCATCCTCAACATGACTTGTATCAAGTGCAAAGCGAACCATGGTATTGAATGATTCATTTGTGAAACCGTCTGAAACGTTGAGCAATGTTTCATTTCAGATGTCAGCTGTAGAGTTGTCATCACAGTGAAGTGTACATTGAACCTTAAGCTATATGTCATTGTTGGCAGTTCACATAAGTAGCTGAATGCATATACGAAAAGACGTTTCCTTTTGTTTGTATTATTTTTTGTTTTGTTTAACGCCGCACTCAGCTATGTTACAGCTATATGACGGCGGTCTGTAAATAATCGAGTCTGGACCAGACAATCCAGTGATGGACATCATGAACATCGATCCACGCAATTGGGATACGATGGCATGCACCAACCAAATCAGCGAGCTTGACCACCCGATCTCGTTAGTCGCCTCTTACGACAAGCAAAGTCGCCTTTTACGGCAAACATGGGTTGCTGAAGACCTATTCTACCCCGGAATCTTCCCGTGCATGATGTTTCCTCACAACGGTAGATGTTACGAAGGATAACAATAAGGACATACTTCATTTGTTGGTGATGAGATGGAAAGTTCATCATCATGGCAACACAGTTCACATGGTGTGTGTACATTCAGGGTGATTTCTATTGGGGACTTTTTCATTTTCAGTCTAAGTAGAGATATTTGTATTTAGTAATCTGCGTGAAACTGAGACATTGTTTTCTACCAAAATGTGGCAGTCGTTAAGTGCCATACTTATACAAAAAGCAGTTTGGCATAGCAGGTAAGTGTTTGATTAACCAGAATTAAATTAGCAGATTATAACTGTAAGATATTGCCAACTTTAGTCCTCTCATATTTACCCTAGGTCAATATGCAAATAGCAACACTTACAGTGAAAACTCAGAACTGAATGATGACCAAGTCGCCATGTATAGGTAAGTTACGCAACAAAACAACAGTGACAGACGCACATACGAACCTTTTAAGTCAGCGCCGTGGTGTTGATCACCTTGGTCATTGGAAGCATCCTTGCGGACCATGATGTTGGCGGTTCCGTCACTAAGAGACTCTGAAGCATCGGCAATGCACAGAAGTGTTGATTACAAGTAGATGTGATGTAGAATAACAAGTAACATATTTCCGGGACGTTTCTTCTAACCGGGAGTTGGTGGAGGTTTTAATTCTACACTATTTCGCAGTGTTAGTTCATCTCACTGAAGGAGCGGTTGGGTAGCCTAGTGGTTAAAGCGTTCGCTCGTCACGCCGAAGACCCGGGTTCGATTCCCGAAATATGTGGAGCCCATTATACATTCCTGTACAATGTGTGAAGCCCATTTCTGGTGTCCCCCGCCGTGATATTGCTGGAATATCGCTAAAAGCGGCGTAAAACCATACTCACTCACTCATCTCTGAAAGTTTAGCGAGGTCATCCGTGACCCAGTTTCAATAAACAGAGCATGTGACATGCAACGAACTCCATAAATAAAAACTATCCTAAAGTTGGGCAAATATACATCTACATTGTAAGAATGTTTGTTTGTTGTTTAACGCCACACTCAGCAATATTCGATACTCATTGTGTCAATCACTGGATTGTCTGGTCAAGGTTTGATTATGTACAGACAGAATATTGCTGGGTGCGGCGTTAAAAAAAACCCAACCAATTTTACTTTGTATTGCATTAACTTACCAATCAGAGCATCCACAAGCCGCTCCTTTCCTGTAACATACATTAATACATTACATAAAATTATTCAGATACCGGACTTTTGTGTGTTTATTCATCCTTAAATATACTGACCGACTCAGGTCATGCTACAGCTATAATTATGTTAATTTGACTCCAGATTTGTATATGAAAAAAAGACTTAAATTGGTTGTTTAAGAGTTGTGAATCATCAACCAAAAACATCTTTAAAGTTGTTTCAAACTTTCAAGTGATTCCATGACGCTTAATTAGCTAACAAGGCAATTCATTTTGCGTTTACGATATAAGCGACCTACATGTACTGTTTCCTGATTGGCTGATAATAGGGTAGGCGGGGTTTGTGTTGTATTGTTGAGCTGATCAATGTCGCTGATTTCGTTCTGTTGACTAGTACAGTTTTTTACGTTAGTAACTAGATAAGCAGTCTGTGAAGTTATTATTGTTGACTTACTAAATTATTGGAGGTATAAAGGTAACAAAACAACACACTATTGAAATCAGTTCTCAGTTAAACGCCAGTGACTTGTCTTCGCCATATGTTTCGTGTATCATGTGAGTGTATACACCGCTTGATGCAGGATTTCCTTGCGTCAATATGGATGTTTGACATACAACTAAAAATGAAATTATGTGCAATTCATCTATATTCACCCTCCGAGTCAATGGTGCAGGTAGGTTTTCTACTTGCTGGTTCATCAGTTTCTTCATCCGTTCCTGAAATAAACGTTGATAGAGTACATATAGTAGGGGTAGTGTCAGTGTTATTATTAATACAACAGTATTGTGATGAAAACATATTTCAATGCCATAAGGTGTGTAACTTAGATGGTCGTCCCAAATGTACACACGTTTCATTAAAATACAACATGATTGGGTAGGGTTTGAACAGTATTCCAGTTATATCACGCCGTCAGCCCATAAATAACTCTATATAACTCGGAGCCAGAACCGAAGTGAACATACGCCAAAAAAACATAACTTTAGGATCGGACCGATTTTTAGGGTCGATTGGTTATGAATTACAAGAAACGTTGGTATGTATATCAGGCATAACGTCTAATTTCCACACTATGTTAGACAGCAAATATGTGTCGATGGGATGCTTTATCGCAGAACAATTTGTCAAAACAATTATGTCAGATATTGTTGGAGATATGTATGATGTGGCCGCATAAGTTGTTTTTTGTTGTAGTTTGCTATTTGATTTGCTATAGTTTCAAGTTTAGTAAAATCTAAATATTTTTTACATTTGTATACTTATCCTGCATTACTCCGTATTGCATTTACTGCTGTCTTTGACAGAGTGACGAACTGTGTGAGATCCAGCTGCTGAAGAAAGTTGTCCCAACCAGTTCAGGAGGCAGCGCCCTCTCACAGTCGGCACGTGACCCGGAAGTCATGACGTCACACAAAAACACATAACTGCTTTAAACATAACATCTGAAACTTCGTGGGGAGGTAGCGTAGCGAAAGGGAGGGCACTTAGACTTCGTAATGCAGGATAAGTATACAAATGTAAAAAATATTTAGATTTTACTAAATTTTTTAACTTATCCTGCATTACTCCGTATTGCATCTTTATCAGACGGCATGGCCGGTGGGCATACCTGCAGATGTGAACCATATTAAACCCTCGTCAAGGTCCGATGAATCCGCACCGCATACAAGTGATGACCGGAACATCTACGACCATTCCTGTCTTCAGGAAACAAGAGTCGATGCAAAAACGAAACGCCCGAATAGGTAACCGAAATACAATGAGGCGTGTAGCCAAAATATATAACTTACCGAAGAGCGAAAGCGAAACGCAGTAGAGCCCTCTAATCTGAGGCGATAAACACCAGAGAGTTCGACGGGCCCCGCTCGGGGAATCGAAGAATCAGCGGCGTCGGCGGCAAAATCTACGACCAATCCCAAGAGCGAATGCGAAACGCAGGAGAGCCCTCTAGGCTGGAGGCAAGGAACACCGGTGAGGTTGACGGGCACCGCTCAGGTATCAGAGAAGCAGAGGCGTTGGCGTCGGCGCCGGTGTCCACATCTACTACCATTCCTGTCGTCAGGAAACGGGAGTTGATGCAAAAAGTAAAACCCGGATAGGTGACAGCAATAGAATGAGTCGGGTAACCCAAAACTAAAACTGACCTAAGAGCGAATGCGGAACGCAAGAGATCCGTCTCGTCTGGGGTGATAAACACCAGAGAGGTCGACGGGCCCCGCTCAGGGTATCGGAGAATCAGTGGCGTCGGAGATAGATGACCTGTTGGGCTACAACCAGGGACCAAAACTGTGAACGCCGGCGACAACTTTCAAGGCTACATCACGGAAGTAGTGGTTGGCGAAGGCGGTGTCCGATCGCCACGAACAGGCTTCCCTGAACGACTGGATGGAACAGTATACCGTGAAGAACCAGTGTAAATACGATCGCCCTGATCTCATTTTATTTCAGGTGATAGCCTTTGGGGGAAGGGTCCAATCCGGCGGCTCATAAGCTTTAAGGATGACCGTCCGGAGCCACAGGGAAAAGTATTCCGGCTGACCAACGACTGCGACGAAGGGGAGACCGGCAGAAAAAGGTGTTTCCTAGACTTGCGGCAGTCTTTAGATCGTAGAATAACCTTCAGTGCCCTTACTGGGCATAATGACGCTCATCCTCATCCTCGGCACCCACACTGGACGAGGGGGGAGGGGACAAGGAATGATCTATCAGGCTGTCCTGGGAGTTGAGTCTTTACGCTGACGTCCCAGTACGGTCCATGATGAACGGCGCCCTGGGTACCGCATTCGAACCGGGCACGGGAGACGTCGAGGGCGTGCTGTACATGGACTCGAGCGGCAGTAGTCAAAACCAGTAGAAACACCCGTCTTCTACTTAAGGTCGTAGAAGGAAGACGAGGGGAGTGGTTCGAAGGGCGTTGAAGACCACATTCAGATCCAACGCAGGCGGTCCGAACTTGGCCTTCAGGTCTTCAAGACTGAACGAGCGCAGCCAGGCCCGTAGGTCGGGAATTTTCGTCTTTCTCCGATCGTCCGGGATGGCCAGAACGGAGTAGATGGCGACCAGGTGTGTGGGGGTGGTAAGCCCTTCAACCGACGGGTGCTACGCAAGTACAGAAGGAACTGATCCAGGATCTGCGGTGACGCTGTCATCGGATCCTGGTGTTTGTCAGAACAAAATGCCTGGAACAAGCATCATTTATCAGCATACAGTCCCCCTGTAGATGGACGGTGGGCTGAAGCAATAGCCTTGGTCGCTCTAGCCGAATAGCCCTTGGCTTTCTGCAGGTGTGTCAGGCGTGCAGACGATAACATGCGGGTATGAGGGTGTGGCAACAGACCGTGTGGATGGAGCAGAAGGTTGGACCACACCGGAAGTTCCAGGGGTTGTCTCTGGGTATGTTTCGGAGGTCGATAACCCAATTTCTGGCTGACCAATAAGGCGAGACCAAAGTCAATGGCAGGGGTCGAGTGGCCTGGATCTCTGAAGAACCATGGGAGGGAGAGCCGGAGTCGGAAAAGCGTACACGCGTAATCCTTCTCATGAACGATGGAAGGCTTCGACTGCCACAGCGGTCGTATCCGGCACAGGTGGAATGGAAGACGACAGCTGGCCACATTCAGATATGAGGCAAACAGATCTAGGGTTGGGGTGTCGACCGTTTGACATATTCTGGCCCGAGGCGCCGGAGAGCGTGAGGCGTCGGAGAGCTTGAGGCGCCTGGAACGCCGAAGATGGTGATTAGCGGGGGCGCCGGTCGAGTTTGTAGCGCCGGGAGAGGGGCGAGTACTCTGGGTCCGCAAACACCACACTACGGTGACGTCGTCAGTGGACACGATCAACAGGGCGTGACCGAGAAAGCACTGTCAGCAAGCGACGTCCTGGATAAGCCTTTATCTCGAGGCTGTTGCTGTGCCAATGGTGTTGATCTCTGGATCACAGGTGGTCACAATGTGGGCTGGTGTGGGCCACTAGCCACTGACAAGGTGGCAGGGGAGGTAGTCAGCAACAGGGGTCTGCGATTGCGTACCGTCGGTACGATTCGGAAAAAAGGTGTGATCGCCTGCGAGCCAACCTCAAGTAGACGAAGTAAACCAGCTGCACAATCGACCGCCGGGGCATCGACGTAACCGGGTAGTAGGAAGTCGAGGCAATATGGCCATTGCACGAAGTAATGAGATCGTTTTCATCCCTGAAGCGGCGTATAAGTACTCCTGTTCTTATATCGAGGTGACGATGGAGGACGACAACACGATACGAGGCAGGTATGCAACAGGGGTCAGTGGGACGGCCGAGGGACTTTAAGTATCAAATCGACACTGTGTCCGGTAGTCAAGGCGGAAGATAGGAAGGTGTCGTAGTCGAAAAGATCAAACCGGACGCAGGAAGGCGATCTTTTCCATCCCTTGAACGCCTATAGGCGCTATCGTTCTTATAGCGAAGGGTTGATGAAACAAGGTTCCTCGTGACAGCCGTGTTGGTAGAGGAGGTCTATTGTTTCCAACATCCGTGCATGGATGGACTGCGACAGGCGCCTGGTTGAGTGGTAGCACCAAGCGTACAGGTAGACATGGAAACCAATCTGTAGAAATACATGGCACCCCTTGCCATGGTAAGTTGACCTAATTCCGGTCGGAGTTGTTGACAGTCCGAGTACTTGACACGTGACATGTAAATCACTCTGCGCAGTAGCCGAGAAAACCGCCTTGGAGTCGGAACTGAGGTGCAAACTCCACACACAGACAATCCTCAATGAACTGTGTGAGAGACGATCAAGTGGTGTACCCGAGTTTTGCGATAAAACACGAAACCCCATGGGCGTCGTGGAAAACCCGGTGAGCGCCGAGGAAGAGTCTCTTTCAGGAACGCTGGCGCTAGGGTAGGGTAGAACAGCGTTGGTGTCGGCGATGTCGACGAAGTAAACTCTTTGTAAGTGGATGTCGTCGTCGAATCTGATACAGACGCTGTTCACATGACGCTCTGTTTCGATGGAAACCCGCAGGTCATCTCTCCGGAATCATAGCGCTTTAAACGACGGGATTATGGATAACGTCTCAGTGGGCAAGTTGAATCAGACCAACTGTCTATTGGTTGAAAGATTCCACCCAGGAAGTAGAACGATAGTCACGATCCCGAAGACCGACGGGAGAGTAGCGACAGGAGCGGCGACAGTTGTTTCACCATGCTTCTCCGTGTGACGAGTTATGAGACGGTAGCAAGAGAAGAGGGCAGCAAGAGAAGAGGGCAGTGGCGCCGGGGAGGCGATTGCCGATGGTGCCCCTTAAGCCGCAGTAGAAGATCGGATAGTCGGCTCGTTGATCTGAGCTTGATAAAGCTTGTTGATCTGGGCGCCGGAGGTCATCTTAGGCGCCGGATATATCATAGGCGCTTCTTCCGTAACTCTTGAGGCGCCGGAGTAGTCAGAGGCGCCAGAGACATTAGAGGCGTCGAAGATCATGAGATCAAAGACCTCAGAGGCGCCGGGAGCGCCGAAGACATCAGAGGATGCGGAGGCGCCGGAGCGCGGAGACATCAGAGGCGCCGGGAGCGCACGAGGCGCCGAGACATCAGAGGCGCCGAGACAACGGAGGCGCCGAGACATCGGAGGCGCCGGGAGCGCCGAGACATCGGAGGCGCCGAGACATCGGAGGCGCCGGGAGCGCCGGGACTGCCGGGACATCAGAGGCGCCGAGACATCGGAGGCGCCGCGAGCGCCGGGAGCGCCGGGACATCAGAGGCGCCGGGAGCGCCGGGACATCGGAGGCGCCGGGAGCGCCGGGAGCGCCAGAGGCGCCGAGACATCGGAGGCGCCGGGAGCGCCGGGACATCAGAGGCGCCGGAGGCGCCGAGACATCGGAGGCGCCGGGAGCGCCGGGACTGCCGGGACATCAGAGCGCCGGGACATCGGAGGCGCCGGAGGCGCCGGGAGCGCCGGGACATCGGAGGCGCCGGAGGCGTCGGGAGCGCAGGGAGCGCAGGGACATCAGAGGCGCCGAGACATCGGAGGCGCCGGGGGCGCCGGAGACATCAGCGTTGATGTGGTGGTGTTGGAGACCGTGAACGGTCGTATGTCGTGCCAGGGGAGGCAAACTCTACGTTGGGAGCGCTGGAGCCGCCGATGGAGTAGGAGACCGTGAACGGTCGTATGTCGTGCCATGGGAGGCAGACTCTACGTTGGGAGCCGCCGTTGGTGCTGGGAGCACTGCGAAGCTCCGCTGAGCGCTGCTGCCGTCAACGTAGGTGGGGGTCGACGAGCACGTTGAGCGAGGTGTGTCCTGGATACTCGCATGAGCTGAAGGATCACAGCGACGAATGACTGCAACATCGGCACTGCCTTGTGAAAGTACAGGGCGTCGTACAATCACGGCAGAAAGGGGCGGCCCCGACAAGATTTGTTCCCGCGGCAACAAGTGCAGCGAGGCTGAAAATCTGGAATTTAAGCAAAACATAACTATGTGGCAAAGCCACAAAGTGCGGGAAGCATAATGTGATTCAGAAACTTTGTATTTCAATGAAGTTTATGAGATCAAACAATGACGCTAAAAGGTAGCGAAAAAGCATAGCTTTAAGCAAACACATAACCATGTGGCCAATCACAAAGTATGGGAAGCATAATGTGATTCAGAAACTTTGTATTTCAATGAAGTTTATGAGATCAAACAATGACGCTAAAAGGTAGCGAAAAAGCATAGCTTTAAGCAAACACATAACCATGTGCAAACACGTAACCATGTGGCAAAACCACAGAGTACGGGAGACATAATGTAACTCAAAAACTTCGTATTATATTGAAGTTTATGAGAAGAAACAATTACGCTGAGAGGTAGCGAAAAGGCAAGGCTTTAAGCACACCAAAACAACATACATAAATGTAATGTATTACCCAAGCCAAAGAGAGAATTCAAAACGCAGAACACGAAATTACGTGGCCACGTGGTGAATGGCCAAAATGGCGGGAAAGAAAACAAAATGGCGGGAACAACATTGCGCCCGTAAATTACTGTGACGTGAGCCACAGACGAGCGATAAACGTTACAATTTACGAATGGGAAGACCCTAAGGTCACGGCCCATAACAGGTAACAATGTAGCAGCATATAATGAATGTAGAAACACGCAAAATATAAAAAACAAATAATAAGCTTTAATTTCCACAAGGGATACAAAGTACGTCCGTCCGTGGAGGTGACAAAGCAGTTATGTGTTTTGGTGTGACGTCATGACTTCCGGGTCACGTGCCGACTGTGAGAGGGCGCTGCCTCCTGAGCTGGTTGGGACAACTTTCTTCAGCAGCTGGATCTCACACAGTTCGTCACTCTGTCAAAGACAGCAGTAAATGCAATACGGAGTACGGAGTAATGCAGGATAAGTTAAAAAATTTATTACTCAAATAGTGAGTAACCCGATAAAACCTGGCAGTGTATTTCATTGTTGAACAATGATTGTAACTGTCATATTGTTTTTCTAGAAAGTTTGGAAAGCTAGATAGACTGTATATTAGGGGACAAGAGCAGGCCTCTTGCATCCCTCACACATTTTCATCACGTCAAGACCCGCTTTCATGTGAGTATCGCTCATCATCCCTGATTCCCTGCCTTGCCCATCTCGGAAGCGTAACCACTGTCGCAGAAGGGTGAATATATATGTTATTATCACTGACTTTTGCTATCACCACTGTATTTGTGTGTTTGATACATACCACTGCCATCATATTATATATTGCCACTGAATATTGTACTGCCACTCTATTGTTTACTGCCATTGTAATTGCTGTGTAGTAAATTGTATCGATTTGTAATCTTAGTGAATTTTGAAATACATTTTTTGATTGTATACCACTTGTTGGTTTTGAAAGATAGCCTTCCAGTTTCTATGAGGAGTCTATGACTAGATGTTCTACAGACTACAATAAACGCATGCTGCTGCCTGTTACACTTACCGGTATCTTCCCTTACTCCTCCATCACAAGAACAGAGTAGTTTTGCCAAATCTTCAGACATCACTTGGTAGACTAAAGAAATTCAACAAAATATCAACTATATCCGGCAAACGGGAAAATAAAACATTAAGATCGCTGTATTCATTAATGGGTATAATTTTCTTGTTAATCTGTGACAAGAAAGAAGTATCGAAATAACCACTGGATAACACATATTTATGACTTCACACGACCAAATATTATGTGAGGGAATAAATATTGTTTTACGCCGCAGCGACGTTTAAGCTTCAGAACAACGCCTGGTATTGATCAAGTCTGGACCAGGCAAACTGCAGTCGTGGTACGATAATTACAATCAGGGGTATAATGAATAAGTCATACATTCTGTCCATCCAATCTTCATTTGGCTCGTGTTACAAGCATTTTGTGCTCGGGAAACAGTCTGCGGATACCCAATAATGATTTGCACGTACCGTACATATAGATGACGTTGATGTTTCCCATCCCACCCCGGACACTTCCGGCGGTGTTAGCGGTGTGCATGTTGCCGCCCGTCACACCAGTCACGGTGATGTCTGTATACATAAGAATGGTTGTAATGACCGATATAAAGTGTCGCTGCATGTTGATAGCTTCAAACGAGCCAGAGACAATGGGGTACGGATATGAAAGTTACTTTATGTCCTTTTCAGGGTAATGGGTAAAACATACGTGGTTCATAAGGATACAGTCAGTGAATGCGAGTTGTGACATGGTACGATATAGCGTTACATTAACTATGTCAGATGGAGGGGCTGGGGGAGCACGAGTGGCCCAGTGCAGAGTTACGTCCCTTGGGTACGTCAGAAGCCTATGATTATAGGTTCGAATCCCGGTTCGACATGATAACGTTTCTAGGTACTATCAGGACCATACCCTATCGTGGGTATCACCAAAATGGTAAACGTCTGAGACCTGCATCACTTCGAGCTTTCTTCCAAAATTTAGCCGACATGCCATGATATAACTGGAATACTGTTAAAAAGGCGTTAAACCCAACTCACTCTCATGGACAAGGGGTGTTTGGTGCGGTTTAAACAGTATTGCAGAATCTCACGGCCTGCGAACTTGTAAGAGAAGAGTGACGCATGTAGACGTTTACCATCTCGCAGAAAAATACGTGCACTAACATCATGTGGGAATACATGGACCATATCGGGACAAATCCCAGATTTCAACCCAAGAACACATCATCCTGGCTCGACTAAAGTACGCAACTCGGCGCCAAAGACGACGTGGCCACTCGTTTACCTGAACGATTACCGTTAGTGATCTCACAATTCTTGGAATTTCTGTAAACTCGTTTCCAATCTGATGAAATGGATCAATGATACGTGATGACATTTTTTACTATGGGTGCACTCCTTTGCTAGATGATATAGTAAAGTGAATTCGTGCCTATATGCTAGATGGAAACGACGCATGCTTACCTCCTTCAAAAGAATTTGTCCTGTGATTTCTCCTTGTGACAACCTTGCCGCAAGGTTTGAAAAGCTCAGCATATGTCTTCCTTGCACAGAGTTGCAACTCCTGTAACGTGCTTATATTATCCCGACACAATCGTTCCCGAAGCCCGGGGTGAAATCCATTAAATATAAGATCTATAGCTTCCGAGGATTCCGGATCAAGCTTGTTGGACTGATACAAAAATACCATTTTGTGATGAACATAATTTTCAACTGATTCATCCGGTTCCTGTTGTCTCGCTTCAAGATCTAACCGTAACCGATACGGATCTATCTCAGCTCGGAAGAAGTGGCATCGAAATGCGTGTTTTAATGTTTCAAATGTTTCAGTGTGTGAAGTGCCTAGAGACCGATACCACAAAGCAGCTCTCCCCGACAAACGCTGTCGAAACTGCAAAACTGTCTCACTATCGCGCCACTTCTCTAGACAGGCATACGTCTCGAATTTATCCAACCACAACTCCGGGATTTGTTGACCTTCTCGTCCATAAAAGACAGTCAGGAGCCCCGGATCGTCTCCTTCGTTCATGATTTCTGTCAACACGTAATCGATTAAATTTGTTCGTTAAATTGGACGAAAGGAAGTTAAAAACCTGTTATCATCCTTGTCGAATGATAGAGAAGGGACATACTCCCTCCACGTGGGTACAAATACACCACAATGCCTCATGTAAACACACCTTTGCGTGTTTTCATGGCGTTGTTAAGTGTAAATCGTCGGGGTGAGAAATAGTCCGCCCGGACCATTTGTCACCATCTGATCACCCCTTATAGTGGTGACACAGAATCCGGCAGGACTTACCGCCTATTAATAAGGCTAATGACTCCCTATTTCCAATCTGGTTAATCGTGAATTTTATGATTATTATTATTCAGTTTTATTTCATTTAAGGGGTAACGGTCTTTCTCGTTTAAACATCCCATCCGGAATTGCCGGTCTGTCTGTAGGATTTGTCACAAAGGTCTGACCCCTATGTTCTTTCATAACGAATCTCACAAACACAAAGCGTTTCATTACAATGCAGATATACTACTCATGCCTTGACAGATAATTTTTTGGAATTAGTGTGTGAACAATTTAATCAGTTGTTAGGTTTCCCGTTGGTTTAATAATTGTGAGTGAGTCGGAGTGAGTGAGTTAGTGAGTGAGTGAGTTGGGTTTAACACGAAATTGTCAATTGTGTCAAAGATAATTGGATGGATCAGCCATGCCCATGGTGATGTTGTAGGGTTAATCTTCTACTTGGCCAAAAGTGAGTGAGTATGGTTTTACGCCGCTTTTAGCAATAATCCAGCAATGGGCTTCATACATTGTACCCATGTCGGGAATCGAACCCGGGTCTTTGGCGTGAAGAGCGAACGCTTTAACCACTAGGCTACCCGACCGCCTCACCTTGGCCAAAAACGTATGTATATACATGTACATATTTGCAGACAACACACTAAATGACATTAACCATAAGCGCCGGCCAACATGACGAATGAGGTAAGCTTGTTGGTTAGAGTCCGGGGTCCGATCCCCTAACTGAGTAGTGACTATGCTTGTCGTAAAAGGTGACTATGCTTGTCGTAAAAGGTGACTATGCTTGTCGTAAACGGCGACTAACGGGATCGGGTGGTCAGGCCACAGGAACTCGTTATTGGTCAGTTAATGAACATATATATCCCATATATGTAAGTAGAAAACATATAGGGGGTATATATTTTTATTTACTGACCAATAACGAGTTCCTGTGGGTCAGGCTCGCTGACTTGGTTGATGCATGTCATCGATCCCAATTGCGTGGATCGATGCTCATGATGGCAATCACTGGATTGTCTGGTCCATTATGTACACATCGCCGTGTGCCGAGTGTGACGTAAAACAACAAACAAACAAACAAACAAACCTAACTGAGTACAATTTGTGAAGCCCATTTCTGATGTCCGCCATCGTCATATTCCTGGAATGTTGCTAAAAGCGGCGTAAATCCATATTCACTCACTCCTAGCTACCCTTAAAAACGTTATTAATTACTATAGTAAAATATGTATTGCAGGCACTCACATGTACATATACCTGTCATATTCTGTTCAGACACTTTCTTACATCATTAGATCAGGGGGCACGGTTGGCCCAGTCGTCTAAGGCGCCGCGATTCGCTGTGCAGAGTTATGTCCCTTGGGCACGCCAGAAACCTATGATTGTGGGTTCGAATCACAGTTCGCCCGGGGGCACGGGTGGCCCAGTCGTCTAAGGCGCCGCGATTCGATGTGCAGAGTTGCATCCCTTGGGCACGCCAGAAACCTATGATTGTGGGTTCGAATCCCGGTTCGCCCCAATTATGTTTCTAGGTTTGTCAGCACCATACCCGTGCTCGTGGGTTTCACCGAAGTGGTAACCGTCTGAGACCTGCATCACTTCGGGCTTTCCTCCCACATTAAGCTGACACGCCGTGATATAACTGGAATACTGTTAAAAGCGGCGTTAAACCCAACTCACTCACTCACTCACTCACTCACTCACTCACAGTTCGCCCCGATTATGTTTCTAGGTTTCTCAGCACCATACCCGTGCTCGTAGGTTTCATCGAAGTGGTAAACGTCTGAGACCTGCGTCACTTCGGGCTTTCCTCTCACATTAAGCTGACACGCCGTGATATAACTGGAATAATGTAAAAAGCGGCGTTAAACCCAACTCACTCACTCACTCATTAGATCACAATAATTACACGCATAAATAACGATTTGAATACCCAAAGTTTAAACATGAGAGAAAATGAAATTGAAATAACCTTAGGGTAGTTATTCGTCTGTTTATGAATTAATATCTACGGCATCATATTTATTTGTAGCTTAATATCTTACATTAGTATTCGCGTATATCTATAAATTGTCAGCTGATGACCAGAAAAAGCCCGATTTATGCTCATTATTCTCATATTCTACATTCTAGCTTCTTCATTGTCACATTATTTTGTGTGACATCAAAACGCACGTTGATTTATACTATTTAGGCAACACCGGCGAGTGTTATGTTTGAATTGTTTTGTTCGTTTGTGAACGAAAGGACGCCTGAGACCGCTACCCGTGTAGGACCATTTCTAACCCGAACTACTTCTCACGTAACAGCGTCATGATCTATATATAGGTAACTGGAAAGTCCATGCTCTCATAAAATGGGGTATTGTTAGTGTATCCACACTTGAGATTCGCCTGGATGACCCCAACGGTCTGTTGTATACGTGACAGGTGCGGGATATCGCGACCTTGACCTGCATACACCCAGAGCTATAATAAAAGATCAACAGTTGTATGACACCACAACGACATCTAAAAACTTGAACTTAATTTTATGCGGAATAAGATCTGAATATAACACTTTGGGGTCTTTTTTTATTATTTTTGCTTTATGCCCTATCAACTATTGATCCACGTTGTATTATTTGCTACAAATAGCTGGGAGTTTTCACATTTACAAGGACTGAATGTCCCGCTTTATTGATCAAATTATTTACGCATTCAAGCACACACCTGGCTTAATTTGTGGATAGAATACTTACGATATCTCATTACTTGATGTAAATGATAGACGAAGAGCCATGCTGCATTCAAACACGTTTTTCCACATAGCATACTGTATACTGTCTGAGGTGAGGTGAGGTGAGGTGAGGTGATGTGAGGTGAGGTCAAATGGAGTTTAACGTCGTTGGAGATTTTTTCACTTATATAGCCACGTGTATGCACGTGTGTGTATATGTATGTGGTTGTTCGTACTAGTCCGGATTAAAGCTGATTTTATAGTGCTATACCCACCAAGATACCATGCCGCAGTGTAACATGAATACCCCACTCAAACACAGTATGCTGACTCCGAGCCGACCAGTCCTAGTTTTAGAACCCTTAATGCCGAGCGCCAGTCAGAGTAATACATCTTTAGCGTATGTTTATGAGGCGGCCGGAGATCGAACGCCGACCTTCCGCTCTCCGGGCGTACGCTCTATCCACTAGACCACGTAGGCGGTATCTGAGTCTGAGAGGGCTATCCAATTTATTCTAGGGCTGGGTTTCTCAGAGTAAGCATAGCGAGGCAGTGTCTGGGTGGGTCATCCATTTTATCTCAGTGGGCTAACGATATGATACCAGCATTAGACCCGTGAAGATCCGGGTTAGAATAGGTCTTCAGCAACCCATGCTTAGGGTAGAAGGCGACTAAAAGGGATCGGGTGATCAGGCTCGTTGACTTGGTTGATGCGTGTCATCGTATCCCAATTGCGTGGATAGATGCTCATGATATGACTCACTGTATTGTCTGGTCCAGATTGGATTATTTACAGAGAGCCCTCGTGTAGCTGGGATATTGCTGAGTTTGGCGTTAAACAACAAACGAAAGTTCAATAAATGTTCAATAATAAATCGTTAAACTCGACAGATATTATTGGTTGGCCCCTAGCGCAAGAATGTGTTTGGGTGATAGTCAGTGTTCGAATGTAAATGTTTATGTTTGTGCTTGTATATGCTATATATTTTAATGCCATCCTAGTATTATCTGATAATCTTATTCCATTGATATTACTGTTTCAAAGTTTCAGTCGAACCTCGTTGTGCCGACGTCGTGGATAGTTCGAGACAACCAACAACGTGAATTTCCGGAACCAAACATTTAATTTATGTTACATAAAGAGATTATTCTATGGAATAGCCATCTTGGATTTCATACTACGTTTCCACATCGGTAATCATATTGTAACACAACAAAATACAAGTATGTACTGTTTTATATATTTTATTCATCCATTTGTAACATTCAATATGAAGCCTGCAACCTCGGGGTATCGCGGTACTTGTCATGTACTCTGAACGGAACAAAATGCACTCACTAACCTTTATGATTATTCGTGTTCCCCATATCAGATGTCATTTATTTTATCTAACAGTTCGTATTTTACTGATAAAAGTTCGTTATTTACATTAGTAGCTCCGAGTAAAAGCCGGGCCTCGCGCTCAGTTTGACAAGGGAGAGAACTCCATCGTATCGCGGTACAGAGAAAAGTTGTGTATGGAGGTCCGAATTTGACAAAAAGAGGACATACTTCTACCAACCACTTAGTATGATCATGCCAGACATCAGCGATTTGTCCAGACATGTGCAAAAACAGCAAAGGTAAAATTCTAAATGTGTCATCAGTAATAGGTAGTATCTTTTCTATTCAATGCATATTTACCGAAAAGTAAGAGAAAAATATTTTTCTAAGTCATCAACAAAATATCAGAAATGATATTCTAAGATAATTAATAAACAAACTGGATGACAATAATTTGTCACAAAATGGATTTTTTTAACGTCAATAATGAATATATAAAAAACACTCCTAGTATGCCCAAACTATGTATTTATCTTTTGGCTACTAGTGAAGAACGTATTTTTAAGTTTGGCATTATGGCCCTTCTGATCGCCCAATAGATTCTTGGTACAGAGCGGGAAAAAATGTGCGGACTACGTAACTTCCGTTACCTTATTAGTCGCCATGAATATGCAGATGATCTAGTTCAGGTCGATAGAGAAAGTTCACTTGGCGAACTGCGGGTTATATCGTTGTCCATTGATAGATTGGGTAAGGCAATATTTTAGAAAATGACAGAATTATGTATCAACGCATTAATAACTCCTTAATTACATCAGACGGGACATTCCGTGAAAACTGAAATTGTTTACGAAGTGAAAACTTCCTTGTTACTGATTTGCATTAATAGACAGCTGCTAAGAGGCGTGTCCCGCGTGAACTACCGTAAATCACAAATGCCGCGATACGATGAATGCCGCGGTACCATGGGGTCCGAGTATACATGTATACATGTTCATGTTATTCATTTTATTGTGCAGTTTGTTCGCCAGATACGAGAATAAATTATGATAAATATAGAAGGAATTCGCAGGGACCCGAAGTTGAGTTTAGACAACCTGGATTTCGACACACCCAAGATCGACACAACGAGGTTCGACTGTACATGAAGGGGCCAAATTGACAGTGTTGTTTCAGGCAGTCTTGGGTGAGGCGTGAGGTCTAAGCCGAAATATGATGGACTGCGTTGATGGCGCTAGCTGGTTGCCAAATATTGTTAAACATAATCCCCTCCAAGGTCCCCACATTTCTGCCAAGATGCCCGAGTGTCTGGAGCCCCCTGGGAGTATAAAATCTCCTCCGCGTCACGAATGGCGTGATCACTATTTGCATAATCCTTGCCAGACAGTTCTTTCTGCAAGTTTGGTAAATCTGACCGTGCTAAGTCTTGTGTATACGGAGGATATCCAATCGATGCAAAGCAACGGTCATGCATTGTAGCCCTGGCGACATCATACTTACAGACAGGTGCCTTGTCCTGGTTGACAGTTAGTGGGTGAGTATGGTTTCTGGCCGCAGTTAGCAATATTCCAGCAATATCTCACCAGAACACCAGAACTGGACTTCACATATTTTACCCATGTCGGGAATCGAACCCGGGTCTTTAGCATTATGAGCAAACGCTTTAACCAGTAGACTACCGGACCACCCCTTTTCCTGGTTGAACAACATTCCTGGCGTGAGTTTCCCACGACATTTATACTTGATATTCCCAGTTGCCTAAGCAGTGATAGACTGACCTTTCGTGAAATAGTCCACCGGTAGGATTACTTAGGAATCACAGAAAAAAACCGAAGCAAGCTTTGCCTTATTCGGAGGAGGAGATACTATGTATTCCAACTATTTTCACCGTGGCTGATTGTGATGAACCCAAGACTCATACAAGGTTCCAGATGCCGAAACCTGTGTCATGCCCAGTTCGTGCCTCGAAATGTCCGCAACGCTTTCGTGGGTTCGAATCCCGATTCGCCTCGATTATGTTTCTATGTTTGTCAGCACCATACACGTGCTCGTGGGTTTCATCGAAGTGGTAAACGTCTGAGACCTGCATCACTTCGGGCTTTCCTCCCACATTAAGCTGTCACGCCGCGATATAACTGGAATACTGTTAAAAGCGGCGTTAAACCCAACTTACTCATTCACTCATTCTCGTGAGACATGTAAACTGTTTTGGCTATGTGCTTGTGGCGAGTCGTCGTTCAGCCCTAATCATACCCTATTTCATCATTTTCCTTTGTGGGAGTAGTTAAAGGTCTTCCTGATCTTGGGTCATTTTCGATGGCCTCTCTTCCTCTTGAACCCCGCTGTCCACCTCTTAACAGTGAAAAGGAAGGAACATCATTCCCAAAGTTGACACCTTGACCACAAGGATGGTTGATAATCCCATCAGTTGGAGATACCTGATGGCAGCGCGGTCGCCAGTGTTCTTCATGTTCATCCTAGGATAACTATTACCTTCAGAAATAAGCCACCTGGTTGTGCGTCTTGTTTAGATGGAACCCGTAAGCATGGAAAGGATTGTACTTAATACATGCAAACTATTTAGGGTGTACCCCACGTGGAATTATCTTGTTATGTGAGACATTTGTTTGGAAACATGTTTCTATCTATTGCTTAATGGTTGCATCATGTATGCAAAGTTGCATGAAAGTTAACAACAAAGTGAATATACGGCTCATCAAAGATATAGTGTGCTGTCAACGGGTGGAATACAATTTTACGTTTTCGCGACGTGTATTTAAGAAATAAACGACGAGGTGTTTGCAATACGGAGAACTAGCCATGAGGGGCGCGGACTGCAGTGTTTTATTGTACGATATTATTAGTTATGGTGTCTTTAGATGCCGTATACGGTGTCATATTAGATTAGCAGAAAAATAATAATTATGTATGTTTCTGATAACCTAATTTGACACCGTATACGGCAACTAAAGACACCATAACGAATTTATTGCGTCGAAAAGTTTACACTTTCTGGTGTCCATATCGCACATTTTGCCTTTTATCAGAGATTTCCTCATCGGTGCTACTAACAAAGCGTTTGACAGCGTTTGCTGATGTCAAAGGGAGACCACTCCTTAAGCCTTAGAGGCCAAACCTTGTTGAGAATATTAACTATAATCTTTATGAATAAAGTCATGAATGTTATCTAAAAACAGATTAATGTTCTTGCAAATCACGATTAATGATAGTAAAACACAAAACAGTGTCAAATAACGAATTTCGGTACCAGAATTTCCATGTGAAATATGTGAGGTGGGTGTAGGAAAATCCAAGATGGCTGTTGCTGACGGTATACGGTCTCATATTAGGTCAGTGACAACCATCTTGGATTTTTACTGACGGTATTACGGGGTCAGCAGTTCTGCTCTCTGATTGGTCAATCAAACTTTGAGGCATAAGAAACACCGATCTCGGTAGTTTATTTCTTTATGAGATATCAACATTATTCACAGGCTCTTTAAGGGTGTTAATAAAGTTTACAAGCTTTAGAAATATTACCTCTATTTAAATAAAGACTCCCAAAATTCAATTTTCACGACCACTGTCTTTATCTTTTATACCATTACAGACTGCCATATCTTGCAAACTTTTGCACATTTTGAATTCGATCGTTCGGCCATTGTCATCAAGTTGCGAGCGCATGGTCTAATCTCCAGAAATGACGTCATGATGGAACAGTGTTTTATCGTAGATAAACCACGCTTCGTTCTTCATTGTTCTTTTCGATTCATCGCGTAGCTATCTTATATTTCAGAGTATAGTTTAAACATTCAATCGATCATCAATGAGTCATGCTTTGATAAGTTGTAGTTGATAATGGGCGACTATGCTTGCCGTAAAAGGCGACTATGTTTGCCGTAAAAGGCGACTATGCTTGTCGTAAAAGGCGACTATGCTTGTCGTAAAAGGCGACTATGCTTGTCGTAAAAGGCGACTATGCTTGTCGTAAAAGGCGGCTATGCTTGTCGTAAAAGGCGGCTATGCTTGTCGTAAACGGCGACTAACGCTATCGGGTGGTCAGGCTCGCTGACTTGGTTGATGCATGTCATCGATCCCAATTGCGTGGGTCGATGCTCATGATATCAATCACTGGATTGTCTGGTCAAGACTCGATCATTTACAGACCGCCGTCATATGGCTGGAATATTGCGGAGTGCGGCGTTAAACATCCAACCAACCAACCAATTCTTTTTTAATACAGGTTCTTACTCGAGGTTTAGGTTCAGGTCTCGCAGGAAGTTTCATGTGTAAAGAGAACCTGCATGATTGTACGCCACACTGACCCCATTATACCTAGTCAACAGATTATAACAACAGAGTAAATACCAATAAACATATTGATTTAAGTGTCTTTATTCGGCGGTGTATGTATTAGGTTCAGTTACTGTGATGTTCTCATTTGGAGGCTGTGCCGAACCTGGATTAAGAATTTCATTTAAAAGTTTTAGTAAGTTTAAAAGTGTGGCTTTGCTTTCATTTGATCAGTCACAAATGTTTGGAGAGTAATTCAAGTATATATATCAGCATGTTGAAGCTGGGAAGTAATTGTCCGTTTTGATATAGACGCGTTATTGTCTACTAAAATAAGCGATATAATATATAAATATATATTAAATACGCTGACTGTAGAGCACGATAGTGTAAAGCTATACAAAAACTATCTGCTCCAGATTAAACTGATGACCTGTGTGGAAAGCCCGTGACAGTGTTTCATGAGGAAATGTACTATTTATATAACTGACGCAAGGTGACACAGCGAATGCACATGTAATACGTGGCGTCCGTTGATTTGTGGCTTAGCCCCGAAGTACATAAATCATATTCTTTATTTATCTTCGACTCCCATCTCATTTGCAGTGCAGATCTCTGATTTGCAGTGCTCACATTGACGTGAATATCTTTTGGTACAGTAAGGAGCTTATAGTGATGGATATACCGTTATGAAACAGCCTGGATTCTGAATCAGAGGAGACAAGATAACCAGTTTTGTCCACCCTGTTACAGTAACGAGGACACACGGTGAGGGCATTTAGGTATTTTACATCAATAGTATCTATCATGACCATGTCATCCGTATTTGATTATTAATAGTTACTGTATCTACTCCAATGTAAGACACTTTTTTAAACTATATGTATGGTTCCAAACTTTGCTTTACTGACGTTCAATCATCATGAATAGATCCGTAAAATAGTTATTATAACAATCTACATTTTGACCTGATTCTTCTTAGCAATTTGCCTGGTCAAGTAAATGGCTAATGACCGACAAAGGAAAACAACGACTCATAGTTTAGTTCTGATTGCCTTGAGAGAAAAGAAATAAAGTTTCTTGGCCTCTGAACTATTTTACCACGCACTCAGGCGTTGCGATATAGCAATGGGGAAGCCCCTTTCGTCAGCTTTAATCGTTTTGACTGCGTCGCTGTATGCTGCATTGTGTAATAGTAGCTTAAAGACCGCATAAAGCTATACATACTGGCGCAAGGTTATATTTCCCCAGGAAAAACCACCTACTCCAGATACTGCTTACGTCATACTCGATATATGCACCTTGATCTGTACATGTCACATTCGTGACCAACTCGTGTTATTCCGGGACAAGCCGAATAGCAAGACTCTTCTTGCAGGTGACGGAAAGGGGCGAGTGGTGACGAATGGATCTGTCATTGAACTCTGTAAATCTCAGATGATGATGCTACCCTATCTCTTCTTACGCATCCTTCTCCCTTTCTGGTACACAGCCTCTATCATATATCCACCTCACTTGCGTCTTTAGGATAAAAGAAAGAAGGAAAGTACTCTGTGAATCTTAAGTTGACAATAGTTTGTTGCCTTTCAAGCTCTCGCATCGACAAGAGACGTTTGAGTTCCAGTATGGAACTTTCCAGCGATGGACATACCATTACGAGGCACTCGGAATCTGAGTTGGCAGAGACAAGGCCCCCAGATGTATCAGTTGAAAGAACAAACATAAATAAACACGGTAAAAGCATTTATGTGTTACAACCATATATGTAGATTGTCTCTTATGGTCTATTAACTTCTACTCCATAGCGATTTCAACGAAACGAGACAGCACGAAGTTTGATAATCTGAAAACCGTTTGCTGTATTTTGTGTCCATTATGAAACAGTTGACACACAGGTGAAATGTTAGATTCACCCAAAGAGAATAGAGGCAATGTATTTTCACGTGTTTCAGACGTAAGATCAAAGTACACAAGTTCATCGCCAGTCGAGTCAGGTTCACAGTCTGGGGTTGCCGATGGTCACGCTACAGGTTCGAACTGCACAGGGGTCAACAACGGACAAATGCAAACGACAACATTGAATGTATCTAACATTTATAATTGTAAGTTTCTGACTCAAAATGGCACTTTAAATTTAGGAAAGGATATTATATTCAATTGTACAACTTTGTTAGTTGTGAGTAAAATGTTTATGTGTACCAGTATGCAAAAGTGGTGCAAAATCACTTGAGATAAGCATACCACTTCTTCATCAAAACCTAATCTATGTTTTACCTACATGGGCTTGTAATAGCTTCCACTCTAACGATCTTTTATAGCCTGTATTGCCTGTAAGAGTCCACTCACTACTAAGTACATTTTGCTGGAGTGTGATGCTTTTTTGATGATTCGTCGGCGTGTTTACACTTCTCAAACTGTGTCTAATATTTTGGATACTATTTCTAATCACGTGATATTAGCAATATTTGAAACAAATGAAGGTTTTGATTTTAGCTTTGAAAAATAGTTTTTATTTTTACTGTGACATTGGACTGAATAATTTTCATAATTATAGCCGCGAATAGCTGCAAGATTGCTAATGCGGCCTTAAGTACTAAGTACTAACCCACTTATTCTTTTTATAACGGCCGCCAGACATTGAATTGTAGATATTTCGTTGAAAAGAGGTCTTGTTGTGTTTAACCAATCTTCCAAATAACACAAGATGTCATGAAATATTATATCAAGAATTCCCTCGGACATAACAAAAGATCATGAAAAATTATTCTTAGAGTTTACTATAAACCTTTACTGCATACGTATTCACATATGGCATAAACATTGCGTTTTCGTTATGGAACTGATTGAGGTGGCAATTATCAAACGTCCGATCACACAAATGTTGATGCCTAATAGGTATCTCTACCACAGGGGGTCACGGATGGCCCAGTCGCCTAAGTTGCGTCCCTTGGGCACGCCAGAAACCTATGCTTGTGGGTTCGAATCACGGTTCGCCCCGATTATGTTTCTGTGTTTGTCAGCACCATACCCGTGCTCGTGGGTTTCACCGAAGTGGTAAACGTCTGAGACTTGCATCACTTCGGCCTTTCCTCCACATTAATAAGCTGCCACGCCGTGATATAACTGGAATACTGTTCAAAGCGGCGTTAAACTCTACTACAGGAAACAAAACGGATGCGACAATTTCAAGACCTACACTCATTAATCACTGTTCATATCAATTGTGGTGTGGACTGTTAAAGTGTTGTCAATACATGTGCCGATTTAATTCTCCTGACACTTAATAGCGTTTGTATTCGTTTCAGATTGCAATTGTTCCGATGATGTACGCACAAAGCCTATTAGTATGTATATCTATCTTCATATCTTATTTGGTTAAACTTTTAAAATATATAACACATTTAAGACATTCAGTTCATGTTGATCATTGAAGGCCTGATGGGATCGGGTGCGACGTTAATAAGCTAGACCGAAATATAGAAAACGGAGGCACTATATGGCGGCGATGGTGTCTGGCGATGTCAGAATAAGTCTTGAGCAACCCATGCTTGTCGTAAAAGGCGACTCACGGGATCGGTTGGTCAGGTTCGCTGACGTGGTTGATGCATGGCACCGTTTCCGAACTGCGTGGATCGACGCTCGTGATATTAATCACTGGATTGTCTTGTCCAAACTCGATTATTTACAGGTCGTCGTCATATAGCTGGAATATTTCGGCGATAAACAACAAACAAATAAAAAAGATATTCTTCAGTCAAGGTTACGTATCTGTGACATTTCCGTATCGCAGCTGTAACACAGTACATGCAACATTCAATGAGAGCACTCTTGTGTTACTGTCGGGAAATCGTTCGAGCAATGGGCCCTGGATAGCTGTTCCTTTACGGGAAAAAGGATGTTGTTACATGTCAATATGTTGGTGTATAGCACGGCATTCTATGGTGCAACACCTTTACTAAAATATACTCCTCAAAAAAAGGAAACGCAAAGCCAGATTTGTGTGTGGTAGGAAAATACATTTATAAGAGGAACTGAACAGGGTATTGAGCCACAATGTTGTGGAGAGAACACTTGGTGATTGAAGTCATCTCAGTTATCGGGACATAGGAAAAGTTCAAGGTGAAGGTCGGCTACCATCAATAACACGTATGTCCTCCGTTGGAATCGATAGCAGCCTGACATCTCCTGCCCATCCTGGGAATGGTACCCCACTCGGCCTGCAACGCAAAAGCCAACTGGTGCAACGTCTAGGGTTGTGGTTGACGTCGGCGTGGCCGTCTATCCAATTCACCCCACAGGTGCTCTATCGGGTTCAAATCCTGGGATCTGGAGGGCCAGGGGAGAACATCAACGTTGTTTATGTGTAGACAGGATCTTGTGATCCGTGATGTATGCGTTGAGCGTTGTCCTGCTGGAATACACCGTTGCCGTTGGCTACAATTGGGAGAACGTGTTGTAGGAGAATTTCGTTGATGTATCGTTGAGCCGTAAGATCACCCTGGATATGGATCAAACCTGTCCTGCCATGATGAGAGATATCCGCCAACAACACAACGCTACCCCCTAAACCTAAACCTGCCCACTTCCTGTACGCAGTTTCCGGCGTAACGTTCTCCCGACATTTGTAGACCCGTGCTCTTCCATCCCCTCGACGGAGGAGAAATCTTGATTCGTCGCTGAACCAGACATCCCTCCAGGGCAGTTGATACCATACCCTGTGTATGACACCAATGCAGTCGTTGTTGGCGATGTTGTCGACTCAATATGACGCGTCGAACAGGACGTCTTGCTCGTAGGGTCTTGTCGGAGTTTCTGCATGTGCAGTCCGGTTATTTGTGATGGGTTGAGGTGGCTTAGGTCGTCCTTTCACGTCGGTGCCGCAGTCGGATGTAGCGATCTTGGGCGGGGATGGTTACTCTTGGTCGTACCGACCTTGGCCGATCACGCGTTGTCCCGTGCTGTTAAAATTATAGCCGTGTGATGGTGCTGGGCGCTACATTAAAAACATTGCTGCAGCTGATCGTGATTCCCCTACATGCAAGCGGCCTTTGACGTTGTTTCTTTGCACTTCTGTTAATCTTGGCATGATGATGAACTGTCACTGTTCGATTAACACAGATGCCTGGCAATCAAAAACCCTGCACTATAATACCGTTCAGAGTGCTGCTGCACGTATAGTGCGTGCAGCTCTATGGCCATTTTGTTTTCCGAATCATACGTGTTACCCGACTAATGGTTTGAAAGTCCTTGTTGTGTTCATTTTGATCCGGGAAATTTGTCACTGACACTATAACACATTAAACCCTTTTATTTTGCACCTCTTGGTCTGCTAATTTTGATTTTATGGCCTAAAATATCAGTTTTGCGTTTCTTTTTTCTGAAGGATATATTACGACATTCACATGAATCTAAACTTCGAAAACAGTATGAGTTATTAGTTCATGTATGATGTGTCGTCAATTAATGGATGAAAATTGTGGTCAAGGTCTGCCGCACACTGGATGTTTTGCTGGAAAACAAGTCCAACCAACAACATCAACTGGGCATAGGACACAACAACCGACAGAGAGCATCCCAGGTCAGTACAATATATGTATGTGACGTTAAATAAGTATTATCATAAAAGAGCAATGTACAAGTTACAACACTCCGTGAAAGGGTGATGAGGGGGTGGGCCGAGTTAAAGGTCACCTTTTTGAGTATTTCAGTTATATCGCAAAGTGACAATGTGATGTTTGGGGAAAACGAATCGTCACAGGTCGTAAACGTTTTCCACTTTTGTGTAACCCTCGAGCACGGATTTCTGGCAATTCTGGGTTTCAAACCATTTACCGGACAACTCTACACAGCCAACTACGACGCCTTGAACGACTGAGACACCCGCGTCTCCTCCTTGAAAGATGTCATTTGAAGCAAACATGCATCATTCATTTTATCATACATTAACAATAAAAAAAACCCCATCTCTATTGAATCTTTGAGTGACCGCCACCATGTTTCAGTGTTGATCTAGGACTTCAAGAGAGTTCAAGTATGCGGTATTTTTCAAAAACTATGAAAAACGTTAAAACATTCGTATATATTCTTTTTCAGATATTACAGATGGAACCACTCCTTGTCCGAGTACGGGATTGAGAGATGGTGCTAACGGTTGTGAATTGTGCAAGCAGTCGCTAGCAGACGATAGTTTAGAAGGTAATGCGATGTTGAATGAAACATCCAGTTCACCTGAAGCAAATGAAAAGGTATCGGATGACGAATTCGGTGACAGAGACCTGACAAAGACGCCGGCTACACAAGCCGTAGCACTAGAAGAACAAGCGAGTTCCGAGAACATTTCCGACAACTACAGAAACATATGTGACCAAATGAGAACATTAAATACAGATGAACTTGGGGAAATCTGCCTTGGACTTGCAAAACGGAGTTTAACATCACACTTTCCAATTCAAGCCAACCTGTCACAAAGTGGTTCTATCCTTTGCAAGGATACAAAACGTTCCTCAGGGAGTCCCTCCATAGACATGTCAGGCAGTGTAACAACGACACCCGAGAAGAGAGTGGATAAAACTTCATTAGAGGAAGAAGCAGCAGATGAATTTGTACCTTCTTCCAATTCTATATCGCAGGAATCAGAAAGCAATGTCGTAGCACAGGCGTCGGTGTTCCCGAAGAGAGGTCGCGAGGATAGCATGAAGAGGTCCTTCCTACATGCAAACCTGAAGATAGAAGTAGATTTGAAGGATATCCAGATACAACTTCAAGTTAAGACTAAATTCAATATTTTAAGAACAGTTCACATAGCCGAACTATGCCCTGACCAATTGAATGAACTGTATCACTTCTTGGATGATTTGGTCTTTAGGGAAGTGATTATGAACCGAGCACAACCAACAAAGATCGATGACAGCATTTGTTGTTGTACAATCATTGTTGACCTATCTGGAATACCGGATACGTTTTTGTGTATTGACACAAGGGAAAACATAGAAAAAATTGTTTACTTGGCGCAGTATCAACCAAGCCAAACAAAAGAAATATCATCATTTATTCACGAGATATACATTAAATTAAGGGGTCGCATCGTGACTTCATGAGTGTTCAAGTCACGGACCTAGGGTATATTCACCTCAACTGTCAGCATCGATATTAACGGTGAATATTTGGACTTTACTGTTCATACACCAGTAGACCTACTCTACAACAGAATAACATCCTCGCCTATGTAAATAACTATAAACGGGGAAAATCATTTCTCAATCGTAAACGGCTATCAATTACGAACCTACATTATCAATGTGTTGACCTGTTGCTGTTTGAAAAATTGTGTAAAATCAGACAGTCAACATTTTATGTCGAGGACAACAGAATGTATGGCAGTCATCTCCATGTCAAAGCTAAGGCTCTCTGACATTCTGTTCGTCCTGGTACAAGTTGAAGGTCACTGGTGAAGGTCAGGATCGCCCAGTGAACACTGTCACGAGAAAAATCGTGATTTTAAGGCACAATTTCTCGGCGCTTGATAATAAGCAATTGACTTGTTTGTATATGAATACTTTCGGTCAAATCCTAGTGCTTTTTCGATTAATGAGAAACGCTAAAAGTTTATAAGCAGATGGTCAGGTACGATGTATGTGTGTGCCAATAAAGATGAATTGTCGTTGCTTTTCGTGTCTTCTTCAGTCCAACTTTTTTGTGATCCGGACCTCGTCCTAAACTGGACTTTTTACCAGTCTCAACCGAGTCCGAATTGGACAGATGTTACTGCACTAAGAACATTTTGCTGTGTTTTGGTACTCTGTTCAGCTCATCGCGAATCTTGGTTAGAATTGATATTTTCACCAAGAGAACTATTGCTTCTTACCAGGCCACCCAGCAAGATAAACGACGGCCTCTCCCGTTGATTAGTGGATAGAGAGTCAACATACCGTATATCTCCGGACTAGGTAAAGCGACACACACACACACACACACACAAACAAACACACACACGCGCGCGCGCGCGCACACGTCATGCACGTCCCTATTTAAGTACAAAAACCTTGAACGCGACGTTAAACCCCATTTCACCTCACCAATAAGGTAAAAATAACATTTGTCAACAACTGAAATCCTCTGTTGGGTGACATATATATTTAAGTCCTTGCATGCAGCCTTCTAATACTTTCAAAACTCATGCTACCATCGTTCAGCATATTACATACAGTCAAGTGCATATTCTATGAAAAATGAAAAGGAATCCCATATGTCAGGAATACCCCTTTTAAACAATTTAAGATCAACTTAGAGAGTGATTTTAAGCATTGAAAATACCCCCTCCCCCATTATCTAAACTAGAGTGGAACTAAAACATAATGACAACTGGACACACGAAGTACGATGATATTTCTTTATGTTATTATTAAACATACTGAGTATTTTGTTGTCTCTCAGCGGAACGTGCGACATGTGGCCTCTCACTTTCCTAGGGTGACCCGGGAGGCCCGTTCGTCTAAGGTTCGGCACTTCGCTGAGCAGAGTTGCACGCCAGAAACCTATGATTGTGGGTTCGAATTCCGGCACGCCTCGATTGTGTTTCAAGGTTTGTCAATCCCATTGGGTATGGAAAGGGTTTTGTCGCTTTATAACAAATTGAATATAGCTTGCACCGCTTGTCTCACACATCTTTTGAATGTTCCGAATGGACTATGACGCGCTGTTCGCTGCGAAACCATCCTCGGTAAATGATTTCCTTACTTCTCCACTTAAGCATTTGTAATACTGTCACTGTGTAAAGCATACCATAATAATAAGTACATTTATAAAGCGCCATTTATTTCACCAAGTGAATTATCATGGGGTTACATCATTACGACCCGGTCAGTGGATCACATTTCATTCATTTCGCTTGAGAAAATACAACCATAGTTGCCTTATGGGGCGCTGAATCACCTCACCCTATCGGGTACTCTTTCACTGCTGGGTGAACAGAGGCGTACTTCGCTCAAAGACTCGTGTTTCAGTGTGGGGAACGGACGAAGAGCTAGAAACTCTTAGGATGTCAGGCTGTCGAACAGGATCACCCATCCACCCACTCTCCGCCACCAACGTTGATTGCTTTCTCCTGATATGTGGGGGGCACGGGTAGCCCAGTCGTCTGAGGCGCCGCGATTCGCTGTGCTGAGTTGTGTCCCTTGGGCACGCCAGAAACCTATAATTGTGGGTTCGAATCCCAGTTCGCCCCGATTATGTTTCTAAGTTTGTCAGCACCATACCCGTGCTCATGGGTTTCACCGAAATGGTAAACGTCTGAGTCCTGCATCACTTCGGACTTTCCTCCCACATTAGGCTGACACGCCGTGATATAACTGGAATACTGTTAAAAGCGGCGTTAAACCCAACTCACTCACTCTCCTGATATGTGACCTGTGTGCAGTACACAATACACACATGACATCATACATATGACAAAGTAGTTAACGCCGCTTGTTGCGCTCATCATCTGAACATCCACATGACACATCTTCGCCATTTGTAACATAAAGTGACCACGTTAGGTAGTATTATATTGTAAGGTTCCCGCCAGGCAATTGCTTCTTTCTTTACCATGCCACTGTATATAAGCCTTGTCATACAGATATATTGCTGTGAAAATATATCCTTTCCTGCCAATTTCTGTTCGTCATTTTCTGTCGCATGGCCTTTATACAGTGCCCATGGACGGCGCCATTAACATTTCACAAGGCCATACTTGTCATATGTCAAGATATCTCTTCCCAAACTTCAGACACTATACCTGAAAACGTAAATACATATAACGTATATAGTAAACTATGTAATTAAAGTAAAGGATCACCAAATGCATGTACAGTGAAACTCCTCATCGAAATATGTCACTATTGTATGTTGTTATTCTACCATGTATTAACATTCTCATTAGATTACGCTCCACTTAAAATCGTGTTGAAGCAGTAGTATAGGCACTGGGGATACGAGATCAATCCACATAAATTATATCATGATGCGGTAAGACGCTAATCTTTACAAAAATTATGTGGTACCACATTTTTGTATCAGTAAATCAAAATGTAGCGACTGCTTGGAAACTGCTTAGCAGCTTTTTAGCAACTGCTTAGCAAATTAAACACTTACAACCACTTGCTAAGCAGTTCCTATAATATGGCTGACTTTCAAACATCAACATACAATAAATTCAAGTGAGAGGTATAATTTCTTTTGCTCCTAAATTTAGTATACGTACAATGAAAGCCGCCCGAGTCCGACTCCTCTGGCAACACGTGGTCCCATGACTCTGTATTGGAGAGATCAGCTGGCTTGATGCAGCTTCCGGTATCGGCCTTACCTGCTGGGATTTTATTTATCGAGATTAGATATCTTTTTTAGCTACACCCACAAAACCAGATATAATTTTTATTTAAATGAAATTTAAAACTATGGCAAGCAGTTTCTTTTTTATCAACAGTCTGAAGCATATTTTTACTAAGAATTTTGGAGAACGATTTATTTTTTCATTCGATTCGCCCGCTCCCGACTGTATGACAAGAGGGAGGAGTCAACTTCCCTTTTTATGTCGAGCAATATTCCTGTAGATCATGCCTCTGGGGTCTAAATAGTCCTGCACCATGACCGTGGAATATATTTATTTTATGAAAAAAAAAAAATAGAAATGCATACAAAAGCAAATCTAGCCAGCTCAAGCTAGCTCTATTCTGAAATCAGCATAGGGAATCTTTTTGTTATTTTGAGAGTCAAGAAGGAAATTGTGTAATATAATATTTGAGAGACTAAATGTTAGTCTAGGGTGTAAATTGCACAACTTTTAGGCACAGTCACACGACTTTTTCTCAAAAGTTGTTTGATCAAGGATACATCATTACTGGCCACCGTAAAGTTTGCACAAAGTTTAATGGCAGAGAACAGGACCCAGGATACTTTGTATCTACGTTAAGTACGTACCATACGTGAGGTTTATGTCAAATTTTAGTCGATAAATGCCGTCTTGACTATTGGGCTCTGATCCTCGATATTCGTTGGAGTGTGTGGCGTGTGCTTGCATCGTCGTAATTATCACACCTGTGAAGAAATCGACGATATTAATTTAATAAATGATAATATTATGCTATTAATGATACATGGTACATTCCACAAGATGTTAGATAAAAAAAAGATTACCACCAGAATACGGCTGCTTGTCATCCATCAATCAGTCATTATTTTATATATACCTGAAATGTACCTCTTCTATGTTCGTCACGATATGGTTGAAATATTGCCGATGTGACGTAAAGCATAAACTCACACTCACACACCTCTTCTATGTATAAACATACAATGAAACCTCGTTGACTCGAAATCCTTACATTCGACAGATAGACGGGTGTAAGGCGTCGAAATGTGCGTCACCACCTCGACATATTGCGTATGGCCCCAGCGACATCGTGCCAGTTTTATCGTACAACGATGACGTAGTTCGGTGCCATCAGCCCCTGCTTTGTCTAGTTCAGATTTCATCTACGGGTTGTCTCGATAATGCTGCAATACTATTGACTGCGGAGTAAATTAACGTTTCTGTCCTAATACGTACATGGCGTTGGGTCCTCCACACTGTCCAGACACATGGTGAGGTCTGTACCGGACAATGGTCCATTAACGCTGGTCGCATCCACACCTGGAGATAAAATTAGTACCCATAAGAACCAGGCCATGCTAAAAGGTCATTCGGAAGATGCTTTTTAAATGAAGTGTCATGAAGAGTATGTTTTCGTCCTTTGTGAATAAACACCTCCTTTAATAAAAATAAAGATACACTTCGTCATTTAGATACTAATTCGGTGATGTTTACCATACAGAAAGAATCCATCTTTCTTTTCCTTGGGACGTATATGTCCTGACATTGGTGTGTCTAGAAAACCGACAAAACCTGAAAAGTGAAAAAAGTGATATGTTTATGAAAGTCTTATATTTTTATGTAAATGTATATTTTTCTTTATCGTTCACCATTTAGATATTAGTAATATCAGGAGGGATGTAATTATGTCTAAAATTCTTGACAGTATTTTGGTTGGTTGAATAATTGTGGTATTTACGTACAATATGAAGCATCCTCGAGGACGCTCCCTGGATCTGTACCGTTGATACTGTGGAAGTCTGTGTCCATGAACGTGACTGGCTCATACAGTGGATCTATAGCGGAACGTGGAACATAACAGGACTTAAGACGTTAAATGTGTTCATGTAAATAAAATACACGTAAGCTAAAGGAATATTACGCTGTATATCTGTAATATATCCTTGTTTGTTTGTTTCTTGTATATCACCGCGCCCAGCAAGCTTCCAGCTATATGACAGCTGTCTGTAAATAATCAAGTCTGGACCAGAGAATCCAGTGATTGACATCATGAGCATCAACCAAGTCAGCGAGCATGACCACCCGATCCCGTTAGTCGCCTCTTACGACAAGCATAGTCGCCTTTTACGGCAAGAATGGGTTGCTGAAGACCTATTCTACCCCGGATCTTTACGGGTCTGTAATACATGAAAACGTCCTGCATACCAACGTACGATGATACCTTCGTCAATAATTTTTATTATCAGTTACCTCAGCTTTGTTTCAACTGTGATGAGGAATGTGACACACGACAATCATGTTTTATTGACATGTGTTTGACAACTATTTCTAATCCTTCGTTGTGCCAACGATGACAGGAGGATATCGGGATACATAGGCACAGTTGCAAGAACCAAGGCGGAGACCAACCATGTATCTGTTTTTTCGATGTCATATGTTCACCTCGGCCTAGTTTTGTTCAAATTGCGCTGATGTCTTCATTCAAATTATATGAGTAGTAGATTAACGTACCTGGCCGGTTGACCTCCTCTTGCATATTGACTGTGTCGAAGGTTTTCCTGTACGTCAGACCAGCGCGATGGTGATCATCATCAAGATCATCATCTTGGCTGCAGATACTACTATCTACCGTCTTACCTGGTGAGGAAATTAATGTCCCAATGAAACAAGCGGTTGGTGGCAAATGGCAGATATGTTAATTGGTAGTTTAAACATTTACATAGATATAAGCTGTCAATGCAAACCATTTGAACATAGTTAGATACTGTTAACAACTGTGATATCCCTTTTCCTTCCAAACTTACGAAACGTTGTGTCTTCAGGTAGAATGTCCTCTGTCCTGTCGAAACTGGCGACTGTTTCCCCCTCGGAGTGACTGACGAAACACTTGTTCCTCATACTATAGCACGTCACAGCTGTTGGAAGATGAATTATAGTATCAATATATGTGAGTGAGTGAGTGAGTATGGTTTTACGCCGCTTTTAGCAATATTCCAGCAATATTACGGCGGGGGACACCAGAAATGGGCTTCACACATTGTACCCATGCCGGGAATCGAACCCGGTCTTCGGCGTGACGAGTTAACGCTTTAACCACTGTAACATATGTAGCCCATACATGAAACTGCTCATATACTTCATGTCCCGTGAAGATCCGGGTTAGAATTCGTCTTCAGCAACCCATGCTTGTCGCAAGAGACGACTAACGGGATCGGGTGGTCAGGCAAGCTGACGTGTTTGATGAATGACATCATATCCCAATTGCTTAGATGGATGCTCATGATGTCTATCACTATATTGACTAGTTCAAACACGAATATCTACAGACCGAAGCCATATAGCTGGTATATTGCTGAATGCGGCGTTAAACAACAAACAAACAGGTAAGAATACTATTGGATCTACATATTGGTATACTGACTTACATGGGGGAGGTAATTCGCTCATGTCCTCGGTGCAGACGTAGGGGGTTCTGATGAGGCTGTGGATTTGGTTGTTTATCTCTGGATGGGCGGCGAGACTGTGGTGACCCATGCTAGTCGTGTCCACCACACCTGTTGAGTTGTATTCTTTTATGATTACGACAGTTGTAAAAGACTTTTCTAATTAATGTACTGTTTATGTCGGTGTGGGTTTAATATCGGTTTAAATTTACCGTAATTGATCCAATAAACGCAGCTGGTCGTACCTACATGTAAATACAAGCGAAAAAGACCCCTTCCATCATCATAGGATGTTATGCTCACAGCACAGTCCATTGTAAAACTACAGGTTTATCGTGGTATGAAAGATTCATGAGGTAGAAGGAATATTTTGGCAGTACCTTTGTAACACAACAGCCGAAAGATGAAATGTCTAACGAGTACAGGAATTCATGAACTAGAAGGAATATTTTGGCAGTACCTTTGTAACACAACAGCCGAAAGATGTATTGAACAAACATTTTGGAGGAGAAGGAATATGATGAGTGATATAACTGCTATTGAAACAAGCCGGTGTAGCGATTATTATGTCCATTAAGGCATCTTAAGTTGAACAACGGTCCTAATTGAAACATACATTTACACATTAATGTATTTCAAGTTGAAAAACGGTCCTAATTGATCCATGCATTTTCACATTAAGCTATTTCAAGTTGAACAATGGTCCTAATTGAACCATACATTTACCAATAAATGTATTTCAAGTTGAACAACGATCCTATTTGAACCATACATTTACCAATAAAGCTATATCAAGTTGAACAACGATCCCAATTGAACCATACATTGACCAATAAAGGTATTTCATGTTGAAAAACGGTCCTAATTGAACCATGCCTTTTCACATAAAGCTATTTCAAGTTGAACAATGGTCCTCATTGAACCATACATTTACCAATAAATGTATTTCAAGTTGAACAACGATCCTATTTGAACCACATATTTTCACATTATGGTGTAGAGTCTTGAGAATAAACCCACTTTGGGAAAGGTCTGTGACATCCTTCACAGACTGAGACAGCGGAATGGTATAGAGGGAGACTTGATCTTCCACTGGATGAGTTCGAAGCCAGTTGCCACTGATCCTGGTGTACCGCGCACCTGTTGAAAAGAACAATATGTGTAAGCATTCCCAGTCAAAAATACGTTGCTAGTTCATACGTAAGAACACATGAAACGCAGCTGGGCAAGAGACTTTCATATGGTAAACTCACTCTTGATCATGACCAACTTCCGGGACAAGGGAGTTAACTGACCAAAATATTCACCGTTTCTATAGTCAGTTACCTCCCTTGCATCGGGTTGAGCCGCCCATGCTTGCCTCTAGATGAGACCAAAAGGATCGGGTGGTCAGGCTCACTGACTTGATTGATGCATGTCATCGTATCCCAATTGCGTTGATCGATGCTCATGATATCAATCTCTGGATTGTCTGGTCCAGACTCGCTTATTTACAGACCGCCGTTATATCGCTGGAATATTGCTGAGTGCGGCGTTAACAACAAACAAACAAACAGTAAACAATGTTGCTTTGATTCACAAAGTTAGAGATTAACAAAGCGTACCATTGTCTTGTGATCGAGTGTCAAGTGATTTGAAAGGTGGAATCTGATTGGTCAGTAGGAGCGACATAGAAGAGGCGTAACTCGTAATAGCCACTGGTTGCCCTACTGTCGCGACACAAAATTCTACCGAAGTTCAGCAAGGATAGAAACTGAATTTTTGTAGTCAGTTAGCTCCCTTGCCTCGGTAGATGACTTACTCCCTGTCGAAAGATGCTCAGGCGGTTACATAAACTAAGTTGTACTTACTGTGGATGGAGGTCGCCTTCATCTTCTCTGAATATATTTCCAGGCTGACCTCAGCATTCGTATCCTCCACAGGGTGCGTCACGTGACACTTGCTGACTTTCCGACCTGTGGTGTCCTTATCTGAAGAAGAATAACATGGTACTTAGATCCAGACTGTTAACAAATATATTTTTGACTGAAACCTTTCGATTTTTCAACAAAAACAAGATCGAGTATATATATGTGAGGCTATACTTAGCGTACACGGAGCAAGGTCTGTTATACTGTGAGACAACATCTCGTGAGATCCGCCGAGACTAGCACTTGTATCGTCTTCAGGGTGAGCAACGAAGCTGTTGTCACTGATCCGGTGCTTCACGGTACCTGGGAAATAAAGACATCAGAACAGTGACTCCTCGCGATTATATTTGGTTCAAAAGACCCCCATTACAATTTACGTTAAGTCTTATTTCTTCATGAAGTGGATTGATATATCCATTGGCAAACACGTGTCTTACAATAACTGATTAACTTCTACTGCACTTACATTGAGCAGGGTCCATGCTCATCTCTGTTCCCGAACTGTCATCCGTGTGTCTGGAAAGGTTGTGGCTCTCATCCGTGACAGGCTCTTCTATGACCAGTGATGGGTGGTGACTTGTGTATAGTACTGAAGTGTTGTAACAGCAATGAGGCTTAATACCATCAAATGTTTGGCTACTTGATTATTAAATATTATGTAAGTATCAAGTATATAATATCTGTCCTCAGATTCAACTTTTTATTAACTTAACGTACAGTGGGTCGGTAGCTATACTGTATACTAAATACTGTCGCACTTAACGTACAGTGGGTCGGTAGCTATACTGTATACTGTCACACGTAACGTACAGTGGGTCGGTAGCTATACTGAATACTAAATACTGTCGCACTTAACGTACAGTGGGTCGGTAGCTATACTGAATACTGTCACACTTAACGTACAATGGGTCGGTAACTATACTGAATACTGAATTATACTGAATACTGAATAATGTCACACTTAACGTATAGTGGGTCGGTAACTATACTGAATACTGCCTCACTTAACGTACAGTGGGTCGATAACTATACTGAATATTGCCTCACTTAACGTACAGTGGGTTTGGGGAGTCCTCGCAGGCTCCGGCCGCATGCTGTTGGTGTTCCTGGCCTCCCCGAATTCATTCATTAAATTTGCTATATCTGTTGAACAAAATGTATAATTCACAGTAACAGAAGCAAGAAATCTCAGTGCTGATATGTCAGATTACATACTAACATTTACCAATGGCACAAAGCGTCATGACGAATGCAGCTTCGGGAATGGAGTAATTCGAAAAGTTTTTACACTTTTACATGTTCCGACAATATTTAATGTAATACGTTTCCAGATAGTACCTTAAAACGATAAGACTGGGTGATGACGATATCCATACAGAACTGATGGTTCCTAATATCAATGAATGAACAGTTTGGAGAAGTCGTCCAATGAGAGATCGCCATTTGATCACTGCTATACATTTATACCTCGAAAACTGTTCCGCAGACAATACATTGAACGGGCTTTGTGCTGCATGTGAATTCCATGCAAAACGGGATATTTAAGTAAGATAGAGGACATTAGCGAGACACAGAGGTACTATCTCCGAAAACAGCTTCGGCTCGCAATGTTTGAAGGCAAAGGCCTTGTTGCACATTGTTTCCTGGAGGTAGTACCCTTAATTCGCATAGTTGTGAAGACAGTAGCTCGCTTCGCATTATTTGTGAGACGCAGTAGCTTCGCCTCGCATAGTTTTTCGAGGCATTAGCTTCATCTCGCAGAGCTTTTTGAGACGGTGGCTTCATCACGCAAAGTCTTTAGAAGAGGTAGCTTCACATCGCATAGATTTTTGGAGGTAGAAGCTTCAACTCGCACAGTTTTTGGAAGAGCTAGCTTCATCTCGTAGAGCTTTTTGAGACGGTGGCTTCATCTCGCACAGTCTTTAGAAGAGGTAGCTTCACATCGCATAGATTTTTGGAGGTAGAAGCTTCAACTCGCATAGTTTTTGGACGAGGTAGCTTCATCTCGCAGAGCTGTTGGAGGCAGTTTGTTAGAAGTACCTGTGTCTCGGCCTCTATACCTGTAACGTGAGAACTGTGCGTACCTTCGCCACGGTTGAGAGCCCGCAGACAGGAAATAACAATCTCGCCCCTGTCCTCCGTTGTCGCCTGGTACACTGAAAGTTAAAATCAAATTGACCAGAAGTGTAAAAAATAAACAAATGGTATTAAAAATGTATCTATAATGCAGCAGAATGACAATCACTATACGTACGCACATGTACACACACACACACACAAATGCCTACACACATACTCAGAAATAGACAAACACATTCATACACACACTTAAATGCATACACACACACTCAGAAATAGACACATACAATCATACACACACACACAAACGCATACACACATACTCAGAAAGTGACACACACATATACACACACATTCATACACAAACACACACACAAATGCTTGCTTGCGCGCGCGCACACACACACACACACACACACACACACACGCACGCACACACACAAACACACACACACACACACACACACACACACACACACATACACACCACCCCACCACAAACACTACTTTAACTGCTTCTGTTATAGGAAATTCAATATGCCTCCCACAGGCTGGCACACTAATCGAGCCTTACCATAATGTCAATAGACCCATAAATACAAAACCTAGGCTGGAGCTACTTGGGGGTGATTTGTGGATAATTCCGCCCACAAACAGCTGAATGAATTCATCCATTCTGTAAGCACGGTATATAAAAATGCAGGTCACACGAACCACCCAAACAGGACCCGTGAGCATGCTTTGATCTTTTTTTTCTGAACAGCTTGTACTGATTTGAACACATTACAATTTTGACAAAGGTGAATGTTTTCGAACATTGAAATGACCTCGTAAAAAACTTAAATGCATAGGAAATGGTCTTTTGGACTCGTCTGGCTTTCGTCAACCAGTTTTAAAGTCGATATTGTTTCCTAAACAGATGAATATATGATATGTAGGGCAGCCATTGTTTTATTCTATATTATATTTTTTAAAAGCGATGTTGTTATGTCAGATGATTATCTCATTTATATACACCTAGAACATTGTTAAGCACCACTCTTCTTAGTGGTCATATATTCCCAACTACCATGTTTGCTAAGGGCGTATCTACATACCACATCGAACACAGTGCCATACATACTACCAATACCTGATGATCAATTGACATAAGAACTTGGTCCTGAACCTCTGAATATAGATATAAAACTGTATCAGTGGTAACAACGTTTTGTAACAAACGCCCCATGGAACAAGAAAGTTATCCCTTAAGTTAAGAAACAGAGGAAGCAAGGACTTGGTCATACGATGCTGTGATACGAAACAGAGGAAGCAAGGACTTGGTCATACCATATGATGATTAGAAACAGGGGAAGCAAGGACTTGGGCATACCACATGGTGATAGGAAACAGAGGAAGAAGGTACTTGGTCATACCATATGGTAATAAGATACAGAGGAAGCAAGGGGCTTGGTCATACCATATGATGATTAGAAACAGGGGAAGCAAGGACTTGGGCATACCACATGATGATCAGAAACAGGGGAAGCAAGGACTTGGGCATACCACATGGTGATAGGAAACAGAGGAAGAAGGTACTTGGTCATACCATATGGTAATAAGATACAGAGGAAGCAAGGGGCTTGGTCATACCATATGATGATCAGAAACAGAGGAAGCGAGGACTTGGTCATACCATATGATGATCAGAAACAGAGGAAGCGAGGACTTGGTCATACCATATGATGATCAGAAACAGAGGAAGCGAGGACTTGGTCATACCATATGATGATCAGAAACAGAGGAAGCAAGGACTGGGTCATACCATATGGTGATATGGAACAGGGGAGACAGGGTCTTGGTCATACCTCATGATGATAGGAAACAGACAAAGCAAGATCTTGGTCATACCTCATGATGATAGGAAACAGAGGAAGAAAAAACGTGGTCATACCATATGGTCATATGAAACAGAGGAAGAAGGGTCTTGGTCATATCACATGATGATCAGAAACAGAGGAAGAAATGACTTGGTCATACATTATGATGATAGGAAACAGAGAAAGCAAGGACTTGGTGGTACCTTATGATGATCAGAAACAGAGGAAGCAAAGACTTGGTCATACCTCATGATGATAAGAAACAGACAAAGCAAGATCTTGGTCATACCTCATTATGATAAGAAACAGGGGAAGCAAGGTCTTGGTCATACCATATGGTGATAAGAAACAGAGGAAGAAAGGACTTGGTCATACCATATGATAAGAAACAGAGGAAGCAAGGACTTGGTCATAGCATGTGGTGATAAGGAACAGAGGAAGAAAGGACTTGGTCATACCATATGATAAGAAACAGAGGAAGCAAGGACTTGGTCATACCATATGGTGATAAGAAACAGGGGCAGCAAGGACTTGGTCATACCATATGGTGATAAGAAACAGGGGGAGCAAGGACTTGGTCATACCATATGGTGATAAGAAACAGAGGAAGCAAGGACTTGGTCATACCATATGGTGATAAGAAACAGAGGAAGAAAGGACTTGTCATACCATATGATGATAAGAAACAGAGGAAGCAAGGACTTGGTCATACCATATGATGATAAGAAACAGAGGAAGAAAGGACTTGGCCATACCTTATGATGATCAGAAACAGAGGAGAGAGAGAGAGAGAGAGAGGGGGGGGGGGGGGGGGGGGGTGTTGTAGGGTGGTAATACCTGATGACTTTACCTTTTTAAATAAAATGACAAACCCAATGTGTGTGATAACATACTATTGAGATGCACGTTGGTGTTGCCCATCCCTCCGTTGACAGTCGCTGCTGTGTTCGCTGTACCGACTGTTCCATCTGCCACGCCAATGATGCTGCCTAGCGGTTGCAACAGTTCACACATTTAGACAAGAACAGTCGTTCGTTGGGAAAAACCCATGTTCTATCCCAGGAGAGAGTGGACGCGCCGAGCTTTTCGGCTTTTCTTCATAAACCAACAACGGTGGAACATGAGCAATATAATCAATTGTACAATTTTTCTCAATTCATCAAGATTCTAAAAAAACGATTACCTTATAAAGCATTCAATATACAAATTTGTTTATTGTTCAGATATTCCGGAACAGCATACCATTTTAACAAAACGAAACAAGCATAAGACGTCAGCACATTTACAAAGAAACATAAGTCATCCTGTTATCCTTATGTCGTAATGAACACTGTATGGTGTCAAATAGTATTTTATTGAACATCCCAAGAGACAGAAAATCCGTGTCTTAATTTTGAGTAGGTTTTTGTAAATATATTGTTCATTGTCATTTTAAAAGAAAATAAAGAAAACAGTATAAAGTGTCGACGCTACAGACTTAATATGACGTAATGTCAAATGCGTTACGTCATGTACAATAGATGACTTCATATCGTATGTATCTCAACAATGAAGAAGTGTAGCGTCATATCCATTTAGCTGACCAATCAACCTTCATACTCACTAAAACGAACATGTCCAAATTTCGGATTCTTAATACACAAGATCGTTCTACCCATATGGTAGACGTGACGTCATATGATACTGATTCAACTGACCATTCAGCATTGATAATCGTTAAAGCGAACATGTGAAAATATTTGAAAATTATATGACTCTATCTGTCTGCCCTAATTGGTCGGGTTCTTTGGCCTCAAATGATTACTGTGAGACTTGTTTTGGTCTATGATTGAAAGATATGGATGATATGGAGTTAGGTTTCTGCTCTGCCATAAAACCAGGTTCGTATGTTACGCAAAGGCAGCCTCAACACGCTTTGTGTAACAGTTCTCATCATTGGGCACGGGTGGCCCAGTCGTCTAAGGCGCCGCGATTCGCTGTGCAGAGTTGCGTCCCTTAGGTACGCCAGAAACCTATGGTTGTGGGTTCGAATCACGGTTCGCCCCGATTATGTTTCTAGGTTTGTCAGCACCATACCCGTACTCGTGGGTTTCATCGAAGTGGTAAACGTCTGAGACCTGCATCATTTCGGGCTTTCCTCCCACATTAAGCTGACACGACGTGATATGACTGGAATACTGTTAAAAGCGGCGTTAAACCCAACTTACTCACTCACTCACTCATCATTGGACAACTGAAACTTACCAAATTCAAGAGCGTTCCTTTCCAGACGTCTCAGTGAAGAACCGGTGCGTCTTGATATCCGGACGTACTGCTTCCTTGCTGATCGTTGCAATGCCTCCAAGGAACGTATGTGTTGAATATTGATTAGATCCCTGATCGCAGGAAGAAACCCGTTATAAACAAGATCTATTGCTTCTGGCGATTGGATCATGTCAGACTGAAGCACATATATCAACTTCTGGTGAAGATAATCCTCTATGGTTTCATCTGGTGCCTGCTTTCTGGATTCCAAATCTCTTTTTAAGCCAACTGGGTCTATGTTAATCCGATAAAAATTCTCTGTGAATAGCCTTTTAAGAGTGTTAAAACTTCCTGTGTCTTCCTCTTGTAAAGAATGATACCAACATTCGGCGCTCCCTGATAGATGTTGTCGAAATTGTCGAACCGCTTCATTGTCGGTCCACTGCATCAAATGGCAAAAGTCTTCAAATTTTCTCATCCACAGTTCGGGAATGATCACCCTCTGTGAACCGTTAAACACGGGTAAGCGTGGTGATACGTCTTCTGACATTTCTAAGAATCAACTAATACCGCGTCTTTGGTGCGTGACTGGCTTACACCTTCCATAAATGCAGCACACAGTTTGTGAACATACTTAATCATACACGTCCATGGTATAAAATGTAATCGCTCTCCAACATGGCGTCTGAAAATACACACGATGTAAAGTCACTCACTTGGAACGTCCCGCGGGTACATTTCAGAATAATGCGAGCATTTTTTGAAGGATAACATCAATAATATATATGTTGGAGGTACGGCATGCACGTGTCATGATCATTACTTTTACTGTTATAAACCGTTAGGAACTCTTTCCTCCTTATGACCTGTACTCACTCTGGCCATTATTCGGATATGTCCTTGCTGAGTTATTTCTAAAAATAGCAACCAATCAAATGACCTAACTGGACATTCGGAAGGCTGCAGATATTGAAGTATTTTCTAAAAAAAATTTCTGTTCTCTTTATGAAATAGGTCGTCCTACATGCTGAACGTGATGATGATTTAAGTCTGAGTACCACGCATTTCGATGTGTTGTGTTCAGTATACTAATTTTAGATATCAGGGGAGGTAACACCAATTCTCGCTTCTCATATGACATTGTTTACATTATCACAAACGTAAACATATTCTTTATGTATTTAGAGAGAGCGATCCAAGCTTGGGTCTGAAAGCCAGCTATATGTCCATTTAAATTCGTTAAATAATTAACCAAAGCCGTTTGGTCATTGTTAAAAGGAAAATCAAAATACCATAATGAAAGCATAAGACATTATAACATTGTTTGTTACAATGATTTGTTTGTTTGTTTGTTTGTTTGTTGTTTAACGCCGTACTCAGCAGTATTCCATCTATATGACGGCGGTCTGTACATAATCGAGTCTGAACCAGACAATCCAGTGATTGACATCATGAGCATCGATCCACGCAATTTGAATACGATGACATGCATCACCCATGTCAGCGAGCCTGACCACCCAAACCCGTTAGTAGCCTCTAACGACTAACATAGTCGACTTTTACGGCAAGAATGCGTTGCTGAGGGCCTATTCTACCCTGGATCTTCACGGGTCTTGTTATAATGGACCCATATACACACCCCTATGCATATGCATATGGTTGTGTGCCATTAAGACGTAGGACAAAAAGATGCTAAACATTTATTCCCGGTTGTGTTTTTACGTTTTTTATGGGGAGATTAACTGTCAGAATGCGCAATACTTTGTTTCCATTTTTTTTTTCATTTCACCGTCAAACATAAATGTGCTGATAATATTTAAACGAATGTTTAGCATTAAACTGCTGATACATCTGTGAAAAGTGTGTATCGCTATCCATGAATATACAACAGCCAAGGGTAGTGTCATCATGTCAGTGGAAAAGAAATATAATAATAGAAGGCCATTATGGTGCTTTTTCCATGCTGAATATCATGCTCAAAGCGCATTATTACCCCGGTCAATGGATCAGTGTTCACACGAATTTCATTCTCGGCGTCCTGGGGAGTATACAACCCAAGCTGCCGTATTCGTTTTAAAATAAAAGTGATTTAAGAACTGATTCGAACATGTTTTATGCAGCATTTGTGACTTGACATAAGTCTATGGTAGAATGTTTTTTTAATTACAATATGACTGGTTGGTGATAGTTCATGTGCTTACCTCTAATATCCTTTTCCACAAAGGTTCAACTTGCTCTCAGTAGTCAGCCAGACAAGTGCATATATTGTCAAATAACTGGTGTAGTTCTTCAAAGCCTTGAGCCTGTACACAGTTAGCCCTGTGGTAGCACATTGTAAGATTTGACCACCTTGAATAGGTGCAATAAGGAACATTTTGGGTTGAATGGGTATTCTGCAATAAGGAAAATTTTGGGTTGAACAGGTATTCTGCAATAAGGAACATTTTGGGTTAAATGGGTATTCTGCAATTAGGAAAATTTTGGGTTGAATAGGTATTCTGCAATAAGGAACATTTTGGATTGAATAGGTATTCTGCAATAAGGAACATTTTGGATTGAATGGGTATTCTGCAATAAGGAACATTTTGGGTTGGATAGGTATTCTGCAATATGGAACATTTTGGGTTGAATAGGTATTCTGCAATAAGGAACATTTTGGGTTGAATAGGTATTCTGCAATAAGGAACATTTTGGATTGAATGGGTATTCTGCAATATGGAACATTTTGGGTTGAATAGGTATTCTGCAATAAGGACCATTTTGAGTTTTTCACCAATCGTTCTTCCCCTCTATGAAAACCTTGGAAGATGAGAAACATAAAAATGAGTAAGGACGCCCAAACAGCAACATGGCTATCTCATCCCACCGGGTACCCTGCTGGGTGCACAGAGATCCATTTCGAACATATGCCCAGGGAGACACTAAATGTGTTACATGTGCTTGGGTGTGGGGCAGGACCAAAGCCCGAGAAATCGATCTCGGGACCCAATCTGCCAAAGACGGTCACCCATCCCGGGACACTCTGCGAAGAACGCTGCTTTGCCTGAATTTGTGACTTCTGCGCTGCGCACAGGACTACACAGGACCACGTGCCACCACACATGTGCGTGAAAACACCCCCTCGGCTATAACCCCTACACGCAGGACCATTTAGCATCACTGTGCGTGTGCGTGTGCGTGTGCGTGTGTGTGTTGGCGGGGGGAGAGGGGGTGTGGATGGGTGGGAGGGGTTGAAGGTGTTAATATTAATGTTCAATACATCCGCGGTCAGTAGAGGGTCAATCACATATACAATTAAACACTTTTCAGGGGGTCAATACCTGTTTTTAAAGACCCGAGAAAAACAATATTGACCGAGAACGTATTAACGTATTAATATACTATGTCTTCAACAATCATTACGGCTGCGTTTGTCAGAGTTGCGCCCCTTTGTATGAGTCGCTGCTATTAATAGATCTATGCCGTCTCATTCAGTTTCCGGCTTGTCACTTCCAACCGTACCAACAATGTTAAAATTGCAGCGTACATACATGGGGGGAAATCGGGGCTATGAAACATGTCTTGGTTCACCCAGGAAGGCGACGACAACCCACAAAGTAGTTTCATGGTCGGCCAGTTATATAAATGACATGCAGTAAATAAGGTGATTACTCGGAAGGAAAACAGAACACTGACTGAGACAGGTAAGCGAAACTTATCGTTAGTTATTGAATCGTTTACCTCGACATGTTTATTAGAAAGTACTATACTGCCTATCACCCGATTTTACCGGCATGGTCTACTTTAAAAGTAGGCAGTAATATTATAAGGTAAACATAATATTTCCTGATAGGACAAGTTGTATGAAGCACCCATAAAATATTTTCCAAATATGAAATGAAATCTGTCACACAAGTTTGTTTATCCATTGGAATATATATATATATATATATATATATATATATATATATATATAGAGAGAGAGAGAGAGAGAGAGAGAGAGAGAGAGAGAGATACATATATATATATATACTCGCAGAGAGAGAGAGAGAGAGAGAGGGAGAGAGAGAGATGGGTAAATGGGTTTAGAGTTTTTTCGTGCAGGTAGATATATATTCCTATGGTTAATCAGATACCCAGCAAGAGCCATGAGACCTAATTAACATTCTAATTAAAATAAGATCTTTTAGTTGTTGCTTCCGCTAAGATCTGGTTTTTTATGAGATTGATTGAATAACAAATGCTTTTGTAAAGATTTAACATTTGAAACATCCAGCGCTGTGTTTGTTTATACGACACTTCATGTCATGTAACAGGGGTGTCATTTTATTGTAGGCCAAATTATTCAGCATTGGGACATGTTACATATCAACAAAACACTGAAAAATCTATATGATTTCATGGATATATAATTTGAATTAATATGTTTATTCAGCAATAATTAATATTTCATGCTGAAATGTAGTTATTCTACAACACAAAGCAGTGATGAACAATATTTGTGTTGCACTGACCTAACATTGGCCAAAGTGGAAGCAATCAGGTGATGTTCTTATTCAGCAATCAGATTTTTAACATACAAATCTTTTCAGTGATCTAGCAGCATGATTAAACGGATCAAGCAGAACATTTTTGCGAAATACCATGACAGAGATGATGAGTCTAGTTACCAGACAAGACCCATGAAAATCCCTGTCCATCCACTGACACTCTCACCAAGTAAGGCATGGAAACAGCTGAAAACTGAGAGGAGAGTTGAAAAGCTGAAACCCTTGTTTCCATATCCTCCAATCCAAAAAGACTGCATCCGCTTTGTTTGTATTGGCGACACCCACGTGAGACATGAGGAGCGGCACAGCGACCTGTCTGCTGTGATCCCCCCAGGCGATGTACTCCTTCATGTTGGCGACTTCACGATGTATGGCAACACAGAAGAAGTAGAAATTTTCAACCAATATTATGGTAAGGATGGTTTGTGGTACTGGCTTTGTAGTCATTCCACAAAGTGATCTTAAATCCATGATTATACACTAATTGTTAAAGTATCTGAGTTATAATCGTCTAAGTGCAAAATGTACTGTGTGTAACCTTGTATGGAAGCAAGGGAGAAGAAAAATTCTTAAAATCAATATTATTCTGAAATTCTTAGCCATGCTAGTATATCTACAAAGTGATCTTAGATCAATGATTATACACCATATGTTAAGCTAAAAAACATAATAGTCTTGGTTCTCAGGCACCGCCCACATCATCATAAAGCTCGTTTGATGTTTCATTTTTATTTCCATTTTTCTTAAAAAACGAAGAAATCCTTAAATATTCCAAGACGAACAGTAGTCAGATACTATATTCCACTATTTTACTCATCGACGAATATATTGTTGGAGGTGTCAGTAGCCATCTTGTTTGTTCCAGGTTCTGCCCCTACACCTAATAGACAGAACATTATGAGTTGGAGGTGTCAGTAGCCATCTTGTTTGTTCCAGGTTCTGCCCCTATACCTAATAGACAGAACATTATGAGTTGGAGGTGTCAGTAGCCATCTTGTTTGTTCCAGGTTCTCCCCCTACACCTAAGAGACAGAACATTATGAGTTGGAGGTGTTAGTAGACATCTTGTTTGTTCCACAATCTCCCACTACACCTAATAGACAGAACATTATGAGTTGGAGGTGTCAGTAGCCATCTTGTTTGTTCCAGAATATGCCCCTACACCTAATAGACAGAACATTATGAGTTGGAGGTGTCAGTAGCCATCTTGTTTGTTCCAGGTTCTCCCCTTACACCTAATAGACAGAACATTATGAGTTGGAGGTGTCAGTAGCCATCTTTTTTGTTCCAGAATATGCCCCTACACCTAATAGACAGAACATTATGAGTTGGAGGTGTCAGTAGCCATCTTATTTGTTCCAGAATATGCCCCTACACCTAATAGACAGAACATTATGAGTTGGAGGTGTCAGTAGCCATCTTGTTTGTTCCAGGTTCTCCCCCTACACCTAATAGACAGAACATTATGAGTTGGAGGTGTCAGTAGCCGTCTTGTTTGTTCCAGAATATGCCCCTACACCTAATAGACAGAACATTATGAGTTGGAGGTGTCAGTAGCCATCTTGTTTGTTCCAGAATATGCCCCTACACCTAATAGACAGAACATTATGAGTTGGCGGTGTCAGTAGCCATCTTGTTTGTTCCAGAATATGCCCCTACACCTAATAGACAGAACATTATGAGTTGGAGGTGTCAGTGGCCATCTTGTTTGTTCCAGAATATGCCCCTACACCTAATAGAGAGAACATTATGAGTTGGAGGTGTCAGTAGCCATCTTGTTTGTTCCAGAATCTCCCACTACACCTAATAGACAGAACATTATGAGTATGAGGTGTCAGTAGCCATCTTGTTTGTTCCAGAATCTCTCCCTACACCTAATAGACAGAACATTATGAGTTGGAGGTGTCAGTAGCCATCTTCGTTTGTTCCAGAATCTCCCCCTACACCTAATAGACAGAACATTATGAGTTGGAGGTGTCAGTAGCCATCTTGTTTGTTCCAGAATCTCCCCCTACACCTAATAGACAGCATTATGAGTATGAGGTGTCAGTAGCCATCTAGTTTGTTCCAGAATCTCCCCCTACACCTAATAGACAGAACATTATGAGTTGGAGGTGTCAGTAGCCATCTTCATTTGTTCCAGAATCTCCCCCTACACCTAATAGACAGAACATTATGAGTTGGAGGCGTCAGTAGCCATCTTGTTTGTTCCAGGTTCTCTTCCCCACAAAGTGAAACTGCTGATCGCAGGTAACCATGATGGCTGTCTTGACCCGGTCAGTAGCTCTGCAGAAACAGTCCAGAAGAGTCGCGACCTGCTCACCAACTTCACCTTCCTCCAGGACGCCATGGTGGAAGTGTATGGGATCAAGATATATGGCGCACCGTGGTAGGATAACATCAGAATACTCCAGTGTTTGCACTTATCTGTTTGAAATTCTGTATTGATTTACAGTGAATGGTGTTCCTACTTGGTGAGGTGAAATGTGATTTAACATCGTGTCCATGATTATTGCACTTATATAGCGACGTGCATGCATGTGTGTGTGTGTCTGCGTGTACTTATCCGGACTAATGTCAATTTTATAGTGACAGCTCAATGAGATACCATGCCACAGTTTAACATGAATACCCCACTCAGACACAGAATACTTACTCCGAGCCGACCAGTCCTTGTTTAAGCCTGTTAATGCAGAGCGCCAGGCAGGGTAACAACAAAGACCATCTTTCAACATCTTTTGGTATGATGCGGCCGGAGATCGAACCGCGACCTACCACTCTCCGGTCTATACTCTAGACCAGGGAGGCGGTTGTTCTTACTTGGGACATCCTCACCTTGTCATTTTGTTGCAGCTGTTTAGTCAGGGTGTCCCACTGACATGACACCAAGTTTGATTGTCTGCAGACATGTCAACAAGGGCTGGGACAAATCCAAATTTGCTAGGATTATTTGCAAAATTAATTTTGATCCAGGTATGATATGCATTCACTGAAGTTGACTGAAGCTTTACTCAAACATACACAAGTCAGATGAAATGAGTGCATAGTCAGAAAGAAATGCGAACATTATGATTTGTGACTTGTAGTGTCACCACAGAGCATGTCTGCAGGACTTCTGTTTATATTTCCATTTTCAAAGAAATAAAAAAGTCCTAATACTTAAACACAATGCGATCCAATATAGCACGTAGTTACTTCCCTTTACAAGTGCACTGCTTTACTTTGCATCTCGTGTTGTGGTCATGGCGGCAATAGAACTTTGTATGCTTTTTATGTAGGGAGGTCCTTTGCAAGGTTGATGGTACACAACTGTTTACTTGGTTACATACTAGTTTGAACAAGCTAAACAAAAAACACAGTCTGCCCGCACCATGTTTTCAAAAGTCATTATCTGAGAACCAATTCTTTCAAGTTTTTAAGCCTTGCTGTCGTTAAACAATATATCACCTGACAAACCACAGGTCCACGTAGTGCTGTTGGTACCCGCGTCCTTCTCAGGACCCACCCGACCCGAGGACTCGAGTTACCTTTCCCAGCCCTTTTGTCAACCTTGATTGTTGGACTGACTTTATATCAACCAATGGTTGTTCTGACTTTGTGTTTGTGATGGGTGGCACCGTTGGGGCAGGCTGTGCTCACTTTTTCGCAAATAGCTGGGCCCACTTGCACAAAGCAATCTTAGCGCTAAGGCTAATGTAAGCCTATGTTAAAATATGGGAGTTACAATCATCTTAGCGCTAAGATCGCTTTGTGCAAGTGGGCCCTGGTGTCATCACTATTTGATAGTGATTCATAAACACACTTTTTTAATGTAGTCAGACTAGTACAATGGACTCTGCTTTTAGCAGAGATTTCTGGCATCACTGATTTTGTTACTTTTAGATATTATTCTGCTGGTTCAGTGAGTGTAAAAGTAATTACACAAGTATTGGTGAGCTGGTTTTCCCCCCAAGCCTATAATGTTAAATGGTCCTCCTGTAAGCAGTACATAAATATGAAAAGACAACTGAAAATTTTGTTGTTGTTTTTATCGCAGGGTCCCTAAAAATGGGTTATGTCAGAGTAATGCCTTCACTCTTTTCCGTGGAATACCGTTACTCCGACGATGGAACCTCATTCCAGAGGATACCGATATTTTGATGACACATGGTCCACCAGTGGGTGAGTGAGGATATGGGTAACACATACATCTATCATTAAAGCAATCCGCTATATATATGTTAGTTGACAGAGCAAGAATAGTTTGGTGTGAAGAATGTGCATTAGATACAGGGCCGACTTGCACAGACAGTCCAGAGAGTGATATCATAATCATCGATCAACACATTTGGGATACGATAACATGGATCAACCAAGTCAGCGAGCCTGACCACCTGATCCCGTTAGTCCCCTCTTACGATAAACATAGTCACTCATTGTTAGTAGAAAAGGTCTCATTTCTTCATGCAGTGGTGAAGTTTTTTGTTTGTTTGTTGTTTAACGCTGCATTCAGCAATATTCCAGCTATGTGACAGCGGTCTGTTAATAATCAAATGTGGACTGGATAATACAGTGTTTGACGTCATGAGCATCGAACCACACAATTGGGATACGATGACATGCATCAACCAAGTCAGTAGTCGCCTGTAAATATTACCATACCTGGAAGTTTGTGTGCTTATTCAAGTGTGGTGGATCAGGTAGCGCAGTGCTGCAGTTTGCTGTACAGAGTTGAGCCCCTTAGCCATGCCAGGATCTGCAGGTCATGGGTTGGAATTAACCCAAGTCATGATTCTAGGAATGACCACAAGTGCTTGTGCTCGTATATTTCACCAATCTCATTAAAATCACATCTTAGTTCTCGCTTCCGCTAAACAAAGATCTGAGGACATCCTAGTACGGGTGACGTCAGACCGAACTTTCACAAACTTTGACAGACCAATGGAATGACTAGCAAGAAGTTGGCAATAGCCAATCAGACGGCTGCTTCATCGAGCTATACGGCACTAGTTTCAAACTGGCAACTATGCTTTGAAACGTATTTTGACATATACTCAATTAAAAACTTAAAAACTGAACAAAAGAACATTCTGAAATGGCTAATAGATGGTCTATGTTATAAGATTACAGACAAAAAGCCCATAACTCTCGTTCAGAATACCCTGTGTAGGGTTTTTTTTGAGGTTGCACGATCAAAAATCACATGCCAACTGTCACTTTCATGATCTGATAAGCGATGCTCTGATTGGTCAGATGAAAGGTCGTTCGGACATGGCCCGCAATGGGATGTCCTCAGATCTTTGATTAGCGGTAGCAAGAACTAAGATCTGATTTTAATGAGATTGGTGTTTCACCCAAATAGGTAATCATTATGATTCACCTCATTTTAAGCTGGGGGGAACGGGTGGCCCAGTCGTCTAAGGCGCTGCGATTCCCTGTGCAGAGTTGCGTCCCTTGGGCATGCCAGAAGCCTATGATTCTGGGTGCGAATCACGGTTCGCCCTGGTTATGTTTCTAGGTTTGTCAGCACCATACCCGTGCTCGTGGGTTTCACCAAAGTGGTAAACATCGGAAACCTGCATCACTTTGAGCTTTCCTCCCACATTAAGCTGACACGCCATGATATAACTGGAATAATGTTAAAAGCGGCGTTAAACCCAACTCACTCACTCACTCACTTTAAGCTGCATCCTCAGCTCACTAACTTAAGTATCAAGTTTGTTGGTCCATATTGCACTGTTCAAATATCAATGCATTGTCAGTGTATTTTTTTTTAACTTGCGCTCCCTCAACTGTCGTACACTCTCCCTGCAGGCTATGGAGACACGCTACACAATGGCCGCCCAGCTGGATGCGTTGATTTGCTCAACACTGTATGGAACCGAGTGCGGCCCAAGTACCACGTGTTTGGGCATATACATGAAGGTATGACTGGCATATGTGTGAAACAATGAGGGGCAGGTAGCCTGGTGGTAGCCTGGTGGTTAAAGCGTTCACTCGTCAAGCCAAAGACTCGTGTTCGATTCCCGACATGGGAACAATGTGTGAAGCCCATTTGTGGTGTCCCCCGCCGTAATACTGGTGGAATATTGCTAAAAGCGGCGTAAAACCATATTCACTCACTGTAAAAGTATGACTGGGCATATGTATAGAGATTGTTATACTTCCTTGTTTGTCATACAAATTTTATGAAACGGGTGTCAGAATTCCTGAGCAAGAGCGAGGGTAATGTATGAACTCTTACACAAGTTTCGGGGTGAAATACTTGACACAGATGCGAGTATAATAATTTCTTTATTACCCATTATTTGTTAATTCTTTTGAGCTCCCCTTTAGAAAAATGCACTGATCACCACCGCTGTCCTAGAAAACCACAATTTGTTGAATGACGTCAACATTCTTGAGCTCTGACATCTTTTCTAGTGTGATGTCATTCCGACCTTATGCTACAATAAGATTCGAATGACGACAACAATATCCTGGTGCGTGTGAAGTGATATTTGCAATAGTTCACATAGAATTTTTATGAATTTGGTTATTTCTAACCCTTTAAGTAATAAAGGAAAGTATATGGGAAATTTTGTTCACATAAAACCTAACGTAAGATTGACGTTAGAGGATATAGTGTCCTGTAATGCAAGTATGCATGTATCCCTGTGCAATGAAAGAAAAGTGAGGGATTAAGGACAGATAACTGGTTGGTAACCAAGGGCCCAGGGGTTAATGGCCATATCCATTATGCTCATGCTGGTCCGAGGGTACAGGAACTACGCACATTTCATCTGGTTCCATACTTATGTCATCTAGTTCTATGCTTATTTCATCTGGTTCTATGCTTATTTCATCTGGTTCTACGCTTATTTCATCTGATTCTACGCTTATGTCATCTGATACTATGCTTATTTCATCTGGTACTATGCATATTTCATCTGGTACTATGCATATTTCATCTGGTACTATGCTTATTTCATCTGGTTCTATGCTTATTTCATCTGGTTCTATGCTTATTTCATCTGGTTCTATGCTTATTTCATCTGATTCTACGCTTATGTCATCTGATACTATGCTTATTTCATCTGGTACTATGCATATTTCATCTGGTACTATGCTTATTTCATCTGGTTCTATGCTTATTTCATCTGGTTCTATGCTTATTTCATCTGATTCTATGCTTATTTCATCTGATTCTATGCTTATTTCATCTGGTTCTATGCTTATTTCATCTGGTACTATGCTTATTTCATCTGGTTCTATGCATATTTCATCTGGTTCTATGCTTATTTCATCTGATTCTATGCTTATTTCATCTGATTCTATGCTTATTTCATCTGGTACTATGCATATTTCATCTGGTTCTATGCATATTTCATCTGGTACTATGCTTATTTCATCTGGCTCTATGCTTATTTCATCTGATTCTATGCTTATTTCATCTGGTTCTATGCTTATTTCATCTGATTCTATGCTTATTTCATCTGGTACTATGCTTATTTCATCTGATTTTATGCTTATTTCATCTGGTTCTATGCTTATTTCATCTGGTTCTATGCTTATTTCATCTGATTCTATGCTTATTTCATCTGGTACTATGCATATTTCATCTGATTCTAAGCTTATTTCATCTGATTCTATACTTATTTCATCTGATTCTATGCTTATTTCATCTGGTACTATGCTTATTTCATCTGGTTCTATACTTATTTCATCTGATTCTATGCTTATTTCATCTGGTGCTATGCTTATTTCAGGGACTTGACACAAAATCATTACAGCCAGATTCCAATCTCATGGCAGTTATTTCTTTCACAAGTCTGAGACAATGTATTACAATGTCTTTCATGAATACTCACAAAAATTTGTTTCCTGAAGTCATGCTCTTGTGAACCACTTCTGTTTTCCAGGCTATGGAGCCTACACAGATGGACAAACAGAGTTCATCAACGCAGCAATGTGTACAAAGGGTTATCGTCCAATCCAGAACCCGATCATATTTGATTTCCCAGTACCAAAAGGGCATTCCAAGGATGAACTTGTTGATCTGTCTGTTATTGAGATGGTGCTTCCAATACCACCTCACGAGTCTGAAGAAACAGCTGAAGGAGATAAACTCACAGAGGGCAAGGTGGCTGAAGAGAGGCAAGATGGGAATAACAAGGTAACAGAAGTGATGTTGGATAACAAGAAGCCTGCAGAGGTGAGGCGAGATGACAACCACAAGGCGGCTTATTTCATGGCTTACACACAAAGGCTACATGAGGAGCAGCTGCTTGAAGCAGATGAGTGAGTGAGTGAGTTGGGTTTAACGCTGCTTTTAACAGTATTCCAGTTATATCGCGGCATGTCAGCTCAATGTGGGAGGAAAGCCCGAAGTGATGCAGGTCTCAGACGTTTACCACTTCGGTGAAACCCACGAGCACGGGTATGGTGCTGACAAACCTAGACACATAATCGGGCGAACCGGGATTCGAACCCACAATCATAGGTTTCTGGCGTGCAAAAGGGACGCAACTCTGCACAGCGAATCATGGCGCCTTAGACGACTGGGCCACCCATGCCCCCTGAAGCAGATGAAGATATATGGGAGACAGAAGGGTTGTCAGACTAAATGATATAGTAGTCTTCATTGTGACAAAATGTTCGAATTTGTTTGTTTGTTGTTTAATGCCGCACTCAGCCATATTCCAGCCGTAAGTAATCGAGTCTGGATCAGACAATCCAGTGATTGACAAAAACATGAGCATCGATCCACGAAATTGGGATTGATGACATGCATCAACCAAGTCAGCGAGCCTGACCACCTGATCCCATTAGTCGCCTCTTACGACAAGCCTAGTCACCTTTTACTGAAAACATGGGTTGGTAAAGACCTATTCTACACCGGATCTTCACGGGCCCAAAATGTTCAAAAGTCCTTAATATACAATAGTTATGGATTCTTGTGATATTCACACACCTATCAACATTGGCAAAGAATCTATTGATCTGCATTTTCATGATGTGTATGAGGCCATGGTGACACAGTATGATAGTGTCTATGGAAGTTTTGTGTTGTATTTTTAATAAGTTCATGAAGATGCCTCATATGCAATTCCTAATAAATTTGCCTTTACAATTTTTTACATTTGTATGACAATTCCATTGCACAGAAGGCTATTTCTATTCACTTATGAAGGCAATTGTTTCGAAATCATCTTGGATCAACAACCTTAAATATTTCTTTACCATTGTTTTCATATTCTTTTTTAAATTATATACGCTGTGATATTGTAATTTAATGATTGTGTAGACATATTTATTCTTTACGCAATACATGCATCCCTGTTATAAATCCACACCTTTTATATTTTTTGGTTTACAGATATTTTGCCAACCAATTTGTTCTGAAGGTCAGAATAGAAGTAATTTTGTGTAGCTCAATATTCTTTTTTAATTTGGCATGACCTTGTTTGGGCCATTGAAAATTGAAAAATGAAGGCTACTACTGTAGATTTTTGTATGAAGTACAAAATACTTGGTATTCTAACAGTAACATACATGTTTATTTCTGAAAAAGCTTTGTTATCTAGCAGTGGACTGACTTCCATCTTCCCGAGGCAAGAGAGTCAACTGACTTTAAAAGTCCAGTTTCCACCTTTGCCGAACTACGCTGGAATTCCTGGGCTCGATCGTAGCGCCACCAGTGGCTATTACGAGTTCTGTCCCTTCTAAGCCTCTCCTATGGACCAATCAGATTCCACCTCTCGTATCTGTTGCATTTGCTTCAAACAAAATGGCCACACCCAGTCAGGATGATCTGATCAGTAATCAAGGTCTGTATCGTGAAATGCATCAAATCACGTGAGCACCTTTATTAAAAACATGAAAAGATTTGGAAAATATCTGTTGATAACGAGTTGGTGGTGCACATGCCTTGCAAATCCTGCAATCAACCGAAATCTGCATGACAGTTTACGAACCGGATTTCGATTTTGTTGCACAATTTTGATTGGACTATGCATAGACTCGTTAGTCCAGCCAAAATGTAACTCCCTAATACCAGCCTTGTTCGGCAAGGGTGGAAACTGGAATTTTATAGTCAGTTAACTCTCTTACCTCAAGAAGATGACCGACTTCATACAATGCGGTTTATCAAGAACCATTTTAAAAAAGTTAGTTATTTTATATTTGTAGTGCAGTAGTGCAAAAGTAAATATAATGAAACTGTTTTATATTATGATTTTGGCTCTCTGACTCGAGTTGGTTGAATCCTGAAACTTAGAAAAACTTGTCGCCAAAGGATCATTCCACTGTTGTTGTTGTCGTTGTTGTTGTTGTTGTTGTTGTTGTTGTTGTATGCAGTGACACACCCCTTTAACTAGAACTTCATGGAAGGTCCCGGCAGCTCATTACCAGCATTGTAGGTTAACTATTACATGTCGGTATTTGAGCTTCGGATCAGTTGATATATTTTCAATGCTACTCAGGACTAGTTAATGAGGTTTCGCTGATTGTTAAATTTACAATAAAAAGCCTCAGCCAGATTGTATTATAATACTCATGTTACCTTATTCGCCATATCAAACACCCCTTACCAACTTCAAGATCAAAGTGCAAGTAAGCATTGAGTGAGTGAGTGAGTGAGTGAGTGAGTGAGTGAGTGAGTTAGTTAGTTAACGCCAGTTTGAACAGTATTCCAGTTATATCACGGCATGTCAGCTTAATGTGGGAGAAAAGCCCAAAGTAATGCAGGTCTCAGGTATTTACCACATTTGTGAAACCCACGAGCATGGGTATGATGCTGACAATCCTAGAAACATGAACGGGACAAATCGGGATTCTAACACATGATCATAGGTTTCTGGTGTGCCCAGGGGACACAACTCTGCACAGCGAACTGCAGCACCTTAGACGAGTGGGCTGATTGTGGCCCCAGTAAGCACTGTAAGCGTAGCGAATGTATATTGAAATTTTACATGACAGCCCATATTTTCTTGTGTATAAACTCATTTTTAAAGGTAATTGCTGTTTCAGGGTTTTTGTAATCAAAAAAATGTTTTATCGTGAAATAAACCATGGCTCATTCATTATTCTGTGTGATTTATGGCATAGCTATCTTAACCATGAAAACACCCACTGTGATATTGATTATATTTAGAACAGCCTACCAGAACAGGGAATGCAGTTCAAGTTTTAGAAAATCCTCTTGTAATCTTATATCACACAATTTTCTGTTACACAGACATATTGTCCATATTCTGACATTGTTTTTCTTGGACATTCAACTGAAAATTTTGCAAGTAAATAAACACTGTTCTGATTTTTAAAGCATTTGGGTGCTAAACACAACAAATACTGTATCCTTGTTTAGATTAAAAATCCATATTATTTTATTGTCCAGTTTGTTGTGGTATTAGAAAGTATTGTACAATGTACTACTTGCACATGTACTAGAAATCCTTCCCCAACCATGGATGGATGACGGATGATGGACAATATGCCATGTCATGCTCACTAAACTGAACAGCAAGTTCCGGTGAGTTTTATATAGGTTACCAAGTATTAACCATGGTAAACATACAGTGGCGTCGCACCAAGGTTCTTGCTTGTGACAAGCATTTACTGCAATTGCCAGGGCTTTATGCAAACTACACATGGTTTTCACTGTCAAACTAAGGCTTTGTGGGGACTGGTTGTTGTTTAACACCATTCTCAGTAATGTTCCAGTTATATAATAAATCATTATAAATTATAGATTTATATAGCGCATCTTATCCAGATACTCCCTCCTCTAGAGCGCTCAGCCATATGCTCTTATGAAGAAGTTGGTCTTGAGTGTTGACCAGAAGCTGCTGATATTTTCCGATCTCCCGACATCCACTGGATGCTCAATTCATGGAGCAGCGACAGCTCCGTCCGGGCTGGTGGCACCACCACCATATGTTGTTGTTATGCAGATCATAGTGCCCGTTCAGATTAGTAAAAACGACATGACGTCAACCTGTACATGATCAAGACTGGACCAGATAATCCAGTGATTGATTTGAGCATCCATCTATGCCTTTGGCATACAATGACAATCAATCGAGTCACTGAGCCTGACAATCCAATCCATGAAGCTGCCTCTTACATCCAGGATTAAAGGTGGCTGGGTACCCATTCTGACCCAGAATCCCTGGATCAGCCATTCCTCAGCTGAACAGCAGAGAGATGGGTGGAGAGAAGGATTTGATGACAACAACCTTGTCCACCTTCAAATCAGACAAACATCAGAGGACACTTGAGTGTCACAAACAGTCATCCTACAATGTGGGCATCAAACTCTGAATCTCCTGGGTGACAAGTAAATACTGTAACTACTCGGACGGGTTTATGAAGGATTCCACATAAGTGCCCATGGCAGACAAACTGTGGAAAAAGATGGGTTTTTTTAAATTTGGCATTTTCTTAAAAGTCGTTATGTACACATGTTCAGGGGTAATTTAACATTTTATTCAATGCAAAAACATAAAACTGAACATTACAGTTCCTTCTTGTTTAGTGGTACTGAGTGAGTGAGGGAAGGTTGAGCCGCTTTGAACAGGATTCCAGTCATATCACGGCGTGTCAGCTTAGTGTTGGAGGAAAGCCTGAAGTGATGCAGGTATAGGACGTTTACCACTTCGGTAAAACCCACGAGCACGGGTATGGTGCTGGTGCTGGGGTGAACCAGAATTCGAACCCACAATCATAGCTTTCTGGCATGGCCAAGGGATGCAGCTCTGCACAGTGAATTGCAACGCCTTAGATGACAGGGCCACCCGTGCCCCTTACTGGTACTGTCATCAGTGAAATGCAAGTCACTTCTGCAAATTTGAGAATTGTTACTGATATTTGCCAAATATCAGCCTCTGAGCAGGTCTAGATAAATCCATGACTGGTCCATCCTGCAAATCAAAGATGACTAACACTTGAATGTAATAAATAAAGTGTTTGTTAAATCTAGGGTCTTCTGGGTGACAGGCAAATGAAAGTGAGAGAGAAATGCCATTACACAATGCAGTAAATTACAATGTGGGGAATAAAACTGCGTCTTCAGATTGCAGATGACTGTTATCATGGTCACTTTGGACAGTACTGCCATTATACCGCTCATTTAAGCTTGATGTGGGAGGAAAGAAAGCCTGCCTGCAAATGAGGTGATGTGAAATTGGACATTATGTTGCACTCATACAGCGACATGATGCACGTGTGTGTGAGTGTGTGTGTGTGTGTGTGTGTGTGGCTAGTTGTACTTGTCCGAACTAATCCCCATAAAGCAGAGCACCAGTCATGTTAACAAAAAAACCCATCTTTTCACGTCTGTTGGTATGGCACGGTCAGGGACTGAACCACAGATCTTTCACTCTCCAACCAGACGCTCTACCCACTCGACCACAGAGGTCCCTGACGTGAGTGAGTGAGTGAGTGAGTGAGTTAGGTTTAACTCTGCTTTTAACAGTATTCCAGTTATATCACAGCATGTCAACTTACTGTGAGAGGAAAGCCCGAAGTGATGCAGGCCTCAGTCTTTGGTAAAACCCACAAGCTCAAGTATGGTGCTGACAAACCTGGAAACATGATCAGGGCAAACCGGAACTCAAATTATCGAATTGTGGTGCTTTAGATAACTGGGCCTACCCTGACCCTTGCAAATAATGTTTGTTTGTTTATTTTTTGTTTAACGCTGCACTAACCACTATTCCAGCTATATGACGGCGGTCTGTAAATAATCAAGTCTGGACCAGACAATCCAGTGATTGACATCATGAGCATCAATCCATGCAATTGGGACACGATGACATGCATCAACCAAGTCAGCAAGCCTGACCACCCGATGCCATTAGTCGCCTCTTACGACAAGCATATTCGCCTTTTACAGCAAGCATGGGTTGCTGATGACCTATTCTACCCCGGATCTATACGGAAATTATTCATATCATTTAACAGGACACTTGTATACCTGACCACCCGATCCAGTTAGTGGCCTCTTACGGCAAACATGGGTTGCTGAAGATCTATTCTACCCCGGATTTCACGGGTCCCTGCAAATGAGGCAAAGATGACAGGACATGCGAGTGTGAACAATAAACTGAAGTTTAATACAGAACATTGGGAGTATGATAAACATGGGAATACATCTATCCGTCATTGCTTGTCAGCCTGTGAAGGACAGGCAAGTAGCTTCAGTAGACCCACAGTTCATCTGTGGCATACTGTCTCAATGGTTATTGATAAACAAGTCACAGAAATATATGCAAGACGATGATTCCCTCGGTATCTGATCCTGTCACATGACCCTGGTCACATGACTCACTAAGCTGTGATTAAGACTGTAAATAAACACTGAATAACATGATATCACATTATACAAATTTTCTGTACACGACATCGGTTGTGTGCTTTGAGCACATGAGGACTTTTAACATTAAGATAAGTATACTTCTGTATCCATACATGGCACGAAATGGTTGACTATGTACAAAACATCATATTAATTATCAATATATACAAATGAAATCAACTTTTATCAGCATTAAAACTGGGTCAGTTATAACTACTGGTGTAGCATTAGGGATAAAATGTTTATGTACAATTAAAAAAAAAGATTGTCCAACAAAACAACAAATAAAATATGTGTATATCTCTATGCTCAAACACAAATACATCGGAATCTGACCACGGACACAATAAACACAATCTCGCCATTTGCAAGCATTGTGAGCGATGGGTCAGTAAAATGGGCAGTTGTCTCCCTTTGAAGCACTTTTCACACAACATTGAACACCATAGAATATTCTGAGATTCTAAACAAACAAGCTTAAATTAAATCTGCACAACACACAGTAATAACTATAGCACTAACAGTAACCACATAAGCACTAACAGTAACCACATAAGCACAAGCAGCCTGAAGCATCTTCTCATGGTCAAAAGTGGACATCACATAGAACCTCGGAACGTTTCCTTAGTCAATTTAATCATAAATGTATAACTACAAAGTAAACTATCTTTGATCTTGCACACATAACAAATACGTAGGAGAGAAATTAACATAAACGCAATATCTTCAAAAATGCCATACACTTTTAGTCAGTCTATTTTCAATGATAAAAATATAATGCCATCAACATTGCAAACAAATATAACATTAATGAACAAAATTAAACTTTCAACAAAAAGCTTCAATGTTTTCCTTAACGCCAGCAACAACATAATTTGTTCATCTATAACTAATTATTGACATCTTATAACTGAACTGTTAAACTCACATTAACATTTACTTCAGGTCTGTTTATACTGTCAAATATTATGCCAAATTCTGCAATTTCGGGTCTCTATTTCTAATTCAATCTTAAAAACAATTCAGATCATAGTAGGAGTCACCAAACCTGAATAAATGAAGAACAGTATGAATCAAGGTTGAACAAATCAGAGTGGGTGGTTGAGTGAGTGAGTTGGGTTAATGCCATTTTAACACTATTTCAGCTAAATCACAGCATGTCAATAAGCCAAATGAGGCAAGAAAGTCCCAAATGATCCATCTTTTTTTCACGAGGACCAATTTGGTGAAGACTATGAACATGGATATGGTGCTGACAAACCAAGAATATTGACCAGGGCAAACCTGGGATTCAAACATATGATTAAAGGATCCTGTCCTAAAGAAGAAATCAACTGTTCACAGCAACATGCGGCACCTTACTGGCCCCCATGTCTCCTAAACAAATCATTAACAAATACAGCTGTTAAACCACAAATTAACCAGGCCAAATGAAAGGATGGTATCAGTCATTGCATCGAAGCATAGATTGAATGTAATTGAAAAATACTGAAAGTTCAACTTGATTGTAAAGATAAGTTAATTCTTTCTCAAGCTCTCCTCCAAAATTGGAGAGATTTGCTTATCTGTATTATGTTTCTGACATTGCTTAGTAATACCTCATGTTTTCAAGGAGTTTCAGCTCTTGTTTCATTTAAAAAATACCTCATGTTTTCAAGGAGTTTCAGCTCGGGTTTCATTTAAAAAATACCTCATGTTTTCAAGGAGTTTCAGCTCTTGTTTCATTTAAAAAATACCTCATGTTTTCAAGGAGTTTCAGCTCGGGTTTCATTTAAAAAATACCTCATGTTTTCAAGGAGTTTCAGCTCGGGTTTCATTTAAAAAATACCTCATGTTTTCAAGGAGTTTCAGCTCGGGTTTCATTTAAAAAATACCTCATGTTTTCAAGGAGTTTCAGCTCGTGTTTCATTTAAAAAATACCTCATGTTTTCAAGGAGTTTCAGCTCGTGTTTCATTTAAAAAATACCTCATGTTTTCAAGGAGTTTCAGCCCTTGTTTCATTTGTCAATTCCCACAATCCTGCCTTCCTGGAGTCAAGAAAATGAAACCATTTCAAACCACAACAAAATTTTCAAACATATTCTTCATACAGAGCAAAAAAGTTAACTAAGTTAACAAACAAAAAATACAATTTTGTATTCAACCCAACTGTAAAAAATAATTGTTTGACTTATGGTGTAAAAATGTCTATGTAACTCCTCCAAACCAAAACAAAATATAGTAAGTGTTCATGCTTGTGTTGAACTGAGCTTAGCCCCATGAGGTAAGGCTTAAGTGATACCCTGTCTCTGATTGGGTGCTCACGTTCGGACTTGACCAGTCCTGTGTAGTTACAGCTGATATAGGATATTACACTTAACACACTGCTAGAGATACAATATATAGACTTGCCCTATGCTTAGCAATGGAAGAGACAAAGGATGTCCTTATGCAAAAAATTCTTGATTAATATATATATTTCAAAGTACAAGGAATATGTTTGTGACGGAGTTTCTGATTCAATAAATTCACAGGCATAAACTTTTAAGCTTATAGAGAATTATTATATAATTAAGCCATCAGAGTGAAGTAAATCTGCAAGGTATTATGCAAAAGGAAGTATCACAAATAAATAACACCTGTACACATTGGACATATCACAGAGCCATACAGTAACCATGAAGCTTTAACTCAAAACACACACACAAAGCTGAACAATACACAGTGGGTTTGGTAGGAAAATATCAGAACTAAATATTTCTACATGAACACATTAAGGATGTGGTTTGATCTATCTGCATCCATCAATTTCCAGTTATTAATGAAGACAATATCAGTCACAAATTCAGTAACAATAAATTAAGCATGAAAGTGTTAAAATAAATCATCTCTCTTGCACAGAGTAAATTTGAAAATGCATCATATAAGTCTGATTAAATACCCAGACACCGATTTCGGCAGTACCAACTGATGGAGAAGGTACGTCTATTGCTCAAGAAATAATCATCATCATACATGTTGAAATCTTCGAGTTGTCTCCGAGTTGTCGGAGATGGGGGACAGGAATGTCCGCCAGTGTACTGTCCACTGTCCCTCCCAAAACATAACAATAACAGACAATAAGTCACTGACCCTGGCCTCAAACAAAGCACTGATCATTTCTAAACATACACTACCTCACATGGAAATGCCAACAACAGTTATATCTTTGACTACTTCATAAAATATAGCTCCTACACTCACAGTAGGTACAGAACTGAACACTTAACAACTACCGAATCTCCCTCGAGCAAAATCTGTTGGAACTGTCATTATTTATTAATGTCTATATTTTTCACTAGGCGGGGAAAACAGCAGTAAGAAAGCAAAAAGATCATTTCAAATTGTGTTCAGGGCCTGTTGCATAAAGCGATTGTAAGGCCATGACTCATTAGTCATATTCTTTAACATAGCCTACGACAGACGTAGCGCTACGATTGCTTTGTGCAACGGGGCCTTGATCTAAAATTTAATTGGTCTCGCAGTAAAATATTTTGGATGCTTTTCTAAGGGTCAAAATATAAATGTGCATACTGCTAGCTCAGGGCCCCATTCCACAAAACGATTTAAGTGCTATGATTGTTGTAAGCCTGTGCTTAAGTTTGGGAGTTACGATCATCTTTGACCTACAATTGTCGTAGGTCTATGCAAAAGTATGGGAGTTACGATCATCTTAGAGCTAAAATCGCAATGTGGAATGGGTCCCTGTTCAAATAGGTAGTTCATTTTAGAGGATCCAATAACCTGATTTAATAATAAGAATCGCCTAGTATTTTACTGTTAACCGTTTACCTGAAAATCTATCTAAACCTGTTTGTGGGAGCGCACATTTTGGCTCTGAGTAAGGTTCGAGCTGTATCAAACCCCTGACACATTTACACAGGAAACATTACCTGAGCAACAGCAGCTGTGCTTGACAAATGAACACAAGACCAATTATTTAACATTACCAAACATTAAATTACCAACATGAAACTGTCCATCAATTCAGAAAACAAATGTCAATATTGCCTGTGTTTACATTATGCAATTATGCCCCCAACAACACGGACAAACATACATAGAATTTGCATGTCATGTGCATTTGAAATATTTCAGATCATGTATCGCTGGGACAGTACTATACAGAGAGGTTAAGAAGGTAACAACTCATGTTTCGTCTTAGAAAAATAAATTTTCCTCCGAAACTAAAATTTACACCATCCAATAAATGACCTTCCCACCAACTTGTGAAGTGAAACATCCATTAACTATTCAAGAATGTCTTGACTGACAGAAACCTTTAGCCTGTTTCTCTTCAGTTTCTGCCAACACTGCATTAAACAATTCCGGCCTGAACACCACAGCACTTTATCATTCATCTTTAAAGGAAATCCCATACCCAAGTGACTAACATCATATCGCAGAACTTTGAAACAGATCTACCTATCACAACTAATAAACAGAATGAACAATTTCTCAGATTAACATAGCCATGCTCCATGAACACACCAGGCCATTGTAGACATAGACAGAACAGAAAACCAACCCTTGAATGACCTACATTTGAATAAATTCTTCAAAATGTTTATGAAAAGAGCAATGAGAGCCTGTCATGATAGTACCCTTCACCAACACCAACAGTCGTGCCACAGTGTTCACAAGTGAAGGGAGGTGTTCATGGGCCTTGTGGTAATTCTACTGCCGCACTGTGGAACTCTTCCAGCAAAGAAACTGTCACAAATGAGAACAAGTGAAGGAAGGTGTTCATAGGCCTTGTGGTAATTCTACTGCCGCACTGCGGAACTCTTCCAGCAAAGAAACTGTCACAAATGAGAACAAGTAAGGAGTCTGTGGCTCTTGTGGCAGTTCCACAGCCACACTGGGGAACACAGACAAAATAAAACCAAACCACTCTCCACCATGCTACCACTCTGCCAAACCAACCTGTTTCTGTACAGTTAACCCTTGCTAACCTGAGGTCCTTTACTCAAAAACATGATGGGAACAATGACACTTTATGGCCCACTCATCGATAATATAGCATGAAGTTGACACTCTCTGCCACACCAGTGTTTATCTCTGTTCAGTCAAACCTTGGAAACCATGTTATTTTATGGTCTGTTCTTTGATAATAAGACCTCAACTTGACACACTCCTTGTCTAAACTCCAAGGTACTTGATGAACCCAGGACGGGTTGGGCAATTAACTATTTTCTAGTTAGATTACGGAAAGTTTGTTTCATTCTTTCAATATCTGTGAATACGTCCATGGTCGAAACAATTATCTCACAAAAGTCTCAGCTGACTTATTTCTTGAATTTAAGAGGGTCACCTTTTTCGCACTAGACAACTGCACATCTAGATTTGTCATCAAAAGAGTCGTAACAATTGTCAATCAACATCGCTTCAGTGCATGCAGCATGTAGCAGGAACTGCAGTTCCAATAGTCAAAAATCTAATTAATTGTCTGTTGCAATTGCCAGGCACATTCCCATCATAATGGAATTTTCAACTGTTGACTGCACCTTTTCTTTTGTGATCTTTCCTCATGGATACTTTGCATATTCTTGCAACCTAATGTGGATGACAATTGGTGAAAATAATTACCGTATGCTTTCCCTCTGCCTTATTAGATGTCAAGGGTGAAGTGACTCCTCATTGGTCAATCTTCATCGATTAATCAATTGGCAGTCACCCAACCCTTGATTTCAAGAGAAGATATCGAGGCAAAACCTACAATAACTGTTACTTGTGAGAGACATCATAACAACCCATCCAAGAAGACGACAAACTTTTTGCAGGTAACATCCCACCCACCACCCACCTGGACTTGAAAGAGAACCCCTTCATCAGACTTGGTAGTAATTCATCTGTCACAAAATAACACAATTTCCACACCGTGTCCTTAGACTTTCAACACTGGCACAAAATATTTCATCTTCAATTTCAAATTCTAGTATGCTGTCCATGTCATGACTTCATCAGATGAAGCTGATATTGTAGGTAGTACTCATAAACTATTGTGAGGAGAGCCTAATTAACATACTGCCATAATGAACTGTACATATTGTTTACAAACCAGCAGACATCCTTCAAAATGCAGGTTCTCAAAATTTCAAAATCCTTCAAAAATGGTTTTGCTGAGCTGAACAGACATCACATCAATCTCAAACTTCAATTCCCAGGAAAGTAAATTCCCTTATGACTGGACATAAATAAACATTGTCCATCGCATGTCATATATCGTCAATGTCTTCCATCATTATCCTACTATATCCCTGGACATTCACTGTCCAACCATAAAACAGTGGATGAATGTAGGCTCTCTTCAGTGTTTGACTGTACACTGAAATAATCCATGAGGCATCAAGCCTTCCTTTTCTTTGTGGCACGCCCCTTCACTGAAGGTTTCACTGCGGCTGTTTCAGAGTTCACGACTGGCATGTCTTTTATGTCCTTCACAGCCTCCTGGATAGCCGCCTCCAGATGGGAGTTCATCTTCCTGCCTCTGCAAAAACATGGGGCATAAATATAATGCTTCAAAAACTGACTTTGATTCCAATGGTTATTTCCCAAGGTTTGCTAGTTTCCTTCTTGATAGATCAGCTAAGTACAGTAAACTCTGTTTATAACGAACACAAAGGGACCTCTATTTTTAGTTTGTTACAACAGACGTTTGTTAGAAGCATATATACAGCATATATACAGCAAACAGACAGGACCAAAAAAACAGTTCATTATATCCGTCAGTTCGTTATAAGTATGTTCATTCCAAACATAACTTAATGTTATAGAGTTTGTTTTTGTCTGTTTGATTGTTGCCTCACTCAGCGATTTTCCAGCTAGGAGACAACAGTCTGGAAATAGTCAAACCTGGACCAGACAATCCAGTGATTGATGTCGTGAGCAATGATTCACGCAATTGGGATACAGTGACATGCATCAATCAAGTCAGCGAGCCTGACCACCGGATCCTGTTAGTCACCTCTTACGATAAGCATAGGCGCCTTTTAGGGCGAGCATTGGTTGCTAAAGACCCATTAAAGCCCAGCGTGATTCAGGTCAAATTTGGGAGTCAAGATGCTTGTTTCTTTGTTTGTAGTTTAATGCCACACTCAGCAATATTCCAGCTATATGAAGGCAATCTGTAAATAATCAAATCTTGACCAAACAAGCCAGTGATTGATATCCTGAGCATCGATTTACGCAATTGATATACAATGACATGTCATTTCTAAGCTGGATCTTCATGGGTCTGGGATGTGAACCTACAGTCACAGAAGTTCATGGTGCCACCATCTTGGTAGGACAAAACTAGCCAAAACTGTGATCATCAGAGCCCTTTTAAGGTCTGATGACAAGTATTGGGTTCTGGAAACTTATTCTGCCACTGTACATCCCAAGGTGTGATATTACAATACTTCTTCATGTACTTCCTCACATCAACTAGATCATGTAGATGTTAGTATATCTCCTATTTCATATTAAATCCCTTATCAATCAAAATCTCCCATATCAACCCAAAGGCCATATCATAACAACAGAGCATCCAAGGGAGACTACTCTTAATCATGAACTGATATGGCTGAGGAATGTGATACAGTAGATGGGATAGGATACGGCCAAGGGTGGGTGATATGACTGAGGGATGTGATACAGTAGAAGGGATAGGATACGGCCAAGGGTGGGTGATATGGCTGAGGGATGTGATACAGTAGATGGGATAGGATACGGCCAAGGGTGGGTGATATGGCTGAGGGATGTGATACAGCAGATGGGATAGGATACGGCCAAGGGTGGGTGATATGGCTAATGGGTGTGATAAAGTAAATAGGATGGGATACGGCCAAGGGTGGGTGATATGGCTGAGGGATATGATACAGTAGAAGGGATAGGATACGGCCAAGGGTGGGTGATATGGCTGAGGGATGTGATACAGTAGATGGGATAGGATACGGCCAAGGGTGGGTGATATGGCTGAGGGATGTGATACAGTAGATGGGATAGGATACGGCCAAGGGTGGGTGATATGGCTGAGGGATGTGATACAGCAGATGGGATAGGATACGGCCAAGGGTGGGTGATATGGCTAATAGGTGTGATAAAGTAAATAGGATGGGATACGGCCAAGGGTGGGTGATATGGCTGAGGGATGTGATACAGTAGATGGGATAGGATACGGCCAAGGGTGGGTGATATGGCTGAGGGATGTGATACAGTAGATGGGATAGGATACGGCCAAGGGTGGGTGATATGGCTGAGGGATGTGATACAGCAGATGGGATAGGATACGGCCAAGGGTGGGTGATATGGCTAATGGGTGTGATAAAGTAAATAGGATGGGATACGGCCAAGGGTGGGTGATATGGCTGAGGGGTGTGATAAACTAAATAGGATTAGAATTTGGCCAAGGGTGGGTGATATGGCTGAGGGACGTGATAAAGCAAATGGGATGGGATACAGCCAAGGGAGGGTGATATGGTGTGAATGAGCTCTGGTCATAATACCCTGTGACATTGCCTGTAACAATCTCTTCATAACATAAGAACATCATAACACTCTTCCAAATGCATATACTCAGTACCTGCGGTATTTCCTCCTGGTTTTGTGATGAGCAACCATTCCTTCGCCCCATGTCTTGAGTCTTTGAGGCTCAACCCGAGTAAATGTGTGATCCCCATACCACATGACCAGCACCTGGACAAAACACAGAACACTCAGGACCTTTGTCCACAACACTATCTCAGCTCTACAACCATCTTAGATGGGATAAATCAACACTAAAGTATGGCAGTCAATGTAGTACCACACTTTTTTGTGCACTGGCTTCCCAAAATTACAGCTGTGGAATGGGGTGTGTGCATAAGGCCAGGCATTTTATATTTTTTGGATTACGGACCCGCCGACTAATTTTTGAGAAAATTTAAAAATAAATAAAATCAGATTTCCATTTTTTTACCCCTGCCGATAGCCACATAGTCAGTTATTTTATTTGTTATATTAATTCTTTTCAGTCATATGGCCCATCATTGTCCACAGGTTCAACACAAACATTATCTAAATCAAGTCTAGTTTACATTGAGGAATGGCTCAACTATCAACTCACGGCATCTGCTCTGTCTTCTAGGGAGGGGTTCAGTTCAATGCCCTCAGCAGCACTTTCTGGAACCAGCTTGCCTGGCCACAGCGGGAAGCCTCGGATCTGACCCCATACAACATCCCCTGTGGAGAAGTTCTGAAGGTAGCCTTCAGACACCATGCCGTCAATGGACTCCTCGTCGTAGTCTGTAGAAAGAATTACGTATGTCAACAGGGGTAAAGGGTGTGATAGTTCAAGATAATGTAAAGACATGATCACTGATTTTGGAATTTTGCATAGAGGCGAGGTATTTTAAAAAAATCAAAACAATGAGCCTTAATGATTTTCTAAAAAAACACAATTGGCAACAATGTATTTTTTGTGGCCGACAATTTCTCTTTTTTCAACAATCTGTGTGAGTGAGCGAGCGAACACGGTTTTACGCGACTTTTAGCAATATTCCTGTAAAATCACGATGGGGGGACACCAGAAATGGGCTTCACACATTGTACCTATGTGGGGAATCAAACCCAGGTCTTTGGAATGACAGGCAAATGCTTTAACCACAAGATTACCCAAGTCTGAAGATAATTATTTTTTTCAAGTATTTCCTGGCACAATTTATTATTTTCGAAAACATCCCCCTGGCCCCCCTGAATATCCAATGGTCGGCCCCTTAATTATTAATCAATCTGAACACAGTACTCACTGTCAATGCTAGTGGAGTCCACATCAGTCTCATCATCTGTTCTGGCTCGTTTCAACCCCCTCCTCAGATCATCAAGAGACATGTCATCATCCAGTGAATCAGTATCATCACACAAGTCCTCCTCCGGCCCGTTGTGGTTAACATGGGGCAGATCTGAAGCTGATGCTGCTGACCCATCCAGTACACTGCTGGATGATGACCCGCGACCCAGTACTGCATTTGACACTGAAGGAGACTCTGCCTCACCTAATGATTCTTTTTGTGGTTTTGTTCTCAAAGCTGTACCAGTTTTAGAGGAATCCAACAGGTTAGTGTCACAGGATTTTTGTTCACCCGCTGAATCAGACACAGACATAGTTGACGAGGATACATCATCAGAGTCGGTATTATGCCATGAATGTTTATCACTGTCACTCCTTGAATTCTCACTAACGCCAAATTCATGATCTTTCTTAGTCTGTGATGTCTCAACTAAACTGTCCCCATCTTCAGACTTCGAACAGGTAATGTCATTTGCACCAGCACCTGTTGCATCACATACAGCTTTGGGCTCTTGAGAAACCTCATTTTCAAATGAATCTTTTATGCCATAACCCACATCATTTTCATTAACAGGTTGATCCGGAGAGTAATTCTTGCTTAAATTTTGATCACATTCACTTTTGAATTCACATTCCCCTGAAGGACTCAGATCAGCATCTTGGGTATCCCCATCCTCCTCCTCCTCTTCCTCTTCTTCTTTCACCTCGACCTTTACTTCCTCTTCCACTTCTCCCACAGTGGGGACTTGAGTTGGTATGGTTCCATCTGGATTAAGGGTCTGTTGAGCAGCACCGTGGAGCTGGATTTGGTTGACAAGGGATTGCATTCCTTGGATCTGTTGCAGCAGAAGCTGCAGCTGAAGTGCCTGAAGCTGTTGAAGTTGTATTGCATTCAGATTGGTCATGTTGCCGTTACCAGCATTGTTCCACATCTGTTGCATCTGGAGGAGATTGAGGCCCCCTCCTACAGCAGGCTGACCTTGGCACAGCTGTGGATCAATCATTGTGCCATGGAGCATGACCTGCTGCATACTGTTCAAACCAAACTTATCTATCCCAGGTGCTGCTAACAATGGATTAGCTCCATACAGCTGAAGAAGGGGAATATTTGGATTCGGAAGAAGCACAACCTGACCTGTGTTATTGTTCATTTGTTCCATGACTTCAGTTGGTTGATTTACCAGTTTGTTCATGAGTGTCTCCACACCCTGATGGGTTGTCTCAAGCTTTGGAACATTAGCTTGGCCACTTTCACTTACACACACTGTTTCAGTACTGGCCATAGAACTGCCAACACTGTTGACATCTTCGGCTGTGCCTACATTTGCATTGTTTTCAGGCTCACCCCCTTGAGGTTGTTGTACTCCCATAAATGCAATATTCTGTGTCCCAGTCTGAGAAGTATGCATTGAGGGTATTTGGTTTGTAATGACAACGGAATTGTTTAATGTTGGGACAGTGACAGTGCTGATGAGTGATGTAACAGGTTGTTGATTCAAAACTGTCTGAGGAACTCCAACAGCTGGGATCACTTGTGATAGGCTGTTTGTGACATTGGTTACAAGGGGAAGGGACATCGGAGGCATAGGAGTGTTCATTGTGACATAGGGGAACTGATTGTTTAGCAAAGAAGCATTGACACCAGCAGAAACTTGGGATGCATTTGAGGAAGATGTTGTTGAAAGTTTCATGTTAGCACCAATAGTACTAGGGCCACCAGCAACATTTGCAAAGAGTGTTGGGAAGTTCACAGCTGGTCCATTAAAGCCATCCAAACCTTTAGTAGACTCTACTCCAGAAACTCTACCTGTTGTTGTGGCCTGTTTTGAAGTCTGTGAATTGGCACCTGACTTAGGATCAAGACCAATTAATAAGTTTTGAGCAGGATTCAAACCTGTGGAATTGCCTATTGGTTGATTGACAGGCAGGAACATGTTGAGAGGTAATCCTTGCACAGTTGGACCATTCAGTGTATTGATGTAACCCCCAGGAAGAGCACCTGCCAAAATATTTGGGTTCTGAGGAAGCATGAGAGTTCCACCACCTTGCTGTTGTAGAGATAAATTCAACTGATCTAACGTGTTAATGCCTGCTTTGCTCATCATGTCGGGAATGGCGGTTGGTGTAGCGGTTTCTTGCCCAGTGGGAACTTGCAAAGAAGGGCTGACCTGCATTGGCTGGCCTAGTAGAACATTAAGTGGGTTTTGTTGAGACCCCTGTGCTCTTGCCGCGGCAGACAGTAGTGTGCTGGCAGGAAACTCACCTGGTCCTTGCTGACTTAAAGCCTGTTGGACAGCATTGAGGTTAAGATTATTAGCAGCTATCAATTCAGAAATATCACTTGGCATTACCAAATTTGTTGCAGTAGTGGCTGGTTCTGTTGCAGAGGCAGTGGAAGCAAGGGTGACAATAGCGGCATTGCTGCTTGTAGGTGTTTGGCTTTGCTGTGAAATGTTTGGCTTAGTGCTGTTAGTTGTGTTCGCTTCACTGACACAATCAGAGTCCTTAGGCTCACTTGATTCTAAAGAGTTTGCTTTGGCATCTGAAGGTAGAGTGGCATTGCTGGCAGGACTTGATCTGGTTTTGTCATCACAACACTGTTCAGATGTACTTGCTTCTTTCTCAGAAACATCCAATTTCTCTATAGCAGGCGTATCTGATCTATCACAGTTTGCACCGTCATCAACTTTCAACAATCCTGGGGTTTTAGCAGTAGTCACTGTGCCAGTTGATGTACTAGACGCTGCAGATGGTTCACTAATACTACATGTTCCTTGTGGCAATACTTTATCTGGTACCTCTTCTGTAGGTTCAGATGCTGGTGAAGAAGCTGTGGTTACAGGAACAGTCTTATTCTGAACTGAGGTGGATACACTTGGAGGGGTGGATACAGAAGGTTGTGGTGTCCGAGGACTTGGTTGAGACATATCTGTCTTTGTGGAACTTAATGAACTATGAACAAGAGCTGTTTGTTGAGCAAGAAATGCTGCTGGATTTTCCATGAATGATACACTAGTATTGATGCTGGATGGATTCTTTGATGCTTCCTGAGGTATGTGTCGGACATCAACATTTGGACAAGGAGATGTCCTATCAAGAATGCTGTTTAACTTCTGTTTATCCTTCTTGCTTCTAGGCCTCTTGGCCTTCGGTTTCCCTGGGTCCAGCCAGGTCAGATTACCTAGATGAGGATAGCCCTGGTTGATCATGAGATTTGGTTGGGATCCAACCTGCAAATGATTTCCTTGCATGTTGGCTTGTTCAAACACAGGAGGGTTCGTAAATCTTTGGGCTTGTGGATTCTGCACATGCATCAGAGTCTGGAACATAATGTTTCCAGAATTCTGCTGCATATTCATAGGCAACTGGCACTGGAAGTGTTGAGGAACATTTGGTCCGTACATGTGGTTTGGAACAGAATTGACTAAAGAGGGACTGGCAGTAGGAGCACATGGAGAAGCAGACTGTTGCATCAACAACTGGTGCTTCAGTTGTTCTTGACTAAAAGGAGCTTGAGGGGACACAGACCCTTGATGGAAGATTGCCTGGCCAACAGTATGTCCAGCCATAGACGTCTGAAGCCTATTCTTCTGATCCTCCAGGAAGCCTTCTTTGCTAAAGTCCAGCTTAGCCGGGACTTGGCACGTTATCGGGCCAAGGTCATCGGCTGGATCAGGCAGTACATTGCCGACAGAGTTGTTGAGCTTATTTAACTGTTGTAACTGTTGCAAAGCTTGAGATTTGCATGGAACAGACTTATTTTCAAACATCTTTGGTACAGCATTAGAAACAGGAGTGACATTATTTGACGACTTAGATCCAGGCCCATCTATGGGATTTTGTGAACCATCACCCTTTGGTTTGGTGTGTTTGTGGGTGTGATTCATCGGTGGTTTCACCTTTCCTTTCTGAGCCAGAAGCTGTGATACCAACAGCCCATCATAAGGTGTAGAGTTCACTTTACTTTTGCTCTTCTTGCCTAGAGTCGTTTGGAAATCAAAAACAAAGGACAGGTTAGCAGTGCAACAAAAAATAACTATGGGATCAATATGACACCCTTAGCTTGAACAGTAAGAGGAAAAGAAGTGAGTTGCTTTCAATTTCACCTTGAACTGTTATATTTCTGTGTGTCAGCTAAAAACTATGCCCCAAGATGAAAGTCCATTTAAGTGAGTGAGTTGAGTTTTATGCCACTTTTAGCAATATTTCAGCTATATCACAACAGATGACATCAGAAATGTGATTTACACATCGTACCCATGTGGGGAATCAAACCCGCGTTTTCGGCATGAGGAGAGAAGCTACCCACCTCCTTAAAGTCCATTTAAAAGGTCTAGACATTGCAATTAGGCTATATGTATGGATTTGTGACCTTATATCTGTTCAGTTATAGTAGTCGCCTAGTCCTAGACTGACTTAAATAATTAGATTTGAATTTGTATAGAAAACAAAGTGCCAATTGTACCAAGAAATTAACTTGACAGGACTGCCAACTGAACCAAGTCTAACCACCCTTTGAAATACTACTCAAAATAAGCTAAGAGCCACCAGACTCTTTCATCATACAGGTATTTATCTGGACCTGCCCAGAGACCGATATTAGGTCCCAAGTCCGCAGCAAATGTCAGTCGAATATTCCAAAATTGTAATTAAACATTTCCCAGTTCATGTTTTTACAGTTGCAACTAATGTTAATGCTTTATACATCTTGTAGAGGTGACTTGAATTTCACTGAAAACAGGACCAAACTAGAAGAAGAAACTTTAATGCTTAGTCTAACATCATTGCATTAAATGCAATGTTAAAATACAATGTCAATTACCTCTGAATTTTGGAACATATGAAATTTAACAAACATCCCAATTTTGGACAAAATAATTTTTCCAAATTCTCACTTAGTGCACTTATTTTAATTTCTCATGCCAGATGCTGTGATTGAACAATTTATCCTTCCATGAAGTTTCTGGAGACAAGCCACAACATTGCAAAAATAAATGTCTTCAGCTGAGATAAGATATGACTAGTCGTCATCTTCAAACACCACATCAAGTAACTTACCTTTCCTCGAATGACCTCCTGTTCCTGAATGACTGATCTTATCCGTGTCTTTAGAAACAGACATTGATCGACTACTCTGAAAAGTTGCCATTGCAATAATTTTACGTTTGTGAATACACAACTTGGTGAGGTCCCCTGTAGCCATATCATCCACAGTCCAGAGTTTTCCATTGACCAATGGATCAAAGTTAAACACCTTCTCCACCAAGAGTGGACACTCCAACCCACACTTGCAGGTGCCCTCAGCAGACAGATACTTGCATACTTCATGGTAAGAACAAAGCCTTGTGTTGCTGGGGCTGCAAAAAAACCAAAGTTGTCAGACACCTGTTCAAAAATATTCCTATGTCAGGGATTTATTTAGACCTGCTTAGAAGCTAATATTTTGCCCCAAGTCTGGAGCAAATGTCATTAAAAATTTCCATATTGGGATTACAAATTTCCAAATTCAGGCCAAAATATATAACTAATAACTAATTTTATGGCTTTGCAGATGTAACCTGTATTTCACTGATAACAGGATCAATGAAGAGGAAGAGTGTCTAATGCTTAGTTTTGCACTGAATCCAATCTCAAAATACATTTTGTTTGAAGCAAATGCAAGTGATACGAGAGGTGGAATCTGATTGGTCCATAGGAGAGCCTTGGAAGGGACATAACTCGTGATAGCCACTGGTGGCGCAACAATCGAGCCCAGGAATTCCAGCCTAGTTTGGCAAGGGTGGAAACTGGACTTTTAAAGTCAGTTAACTCTCTTGCCTTAGGAAGATGTGTATGTATGTATATCATTAAATATTATGAAGATCTGTTAGATATATATAATTGTATAACACAACCATTCCCAAAGATATTACATAGGACGGGCCTCTGGCCTTCTGTACAAAAACTATGCTACTACCACTAGTGTTCATTCACTCAGCCATATTCCAGCTATATGACGGCAGTCTGTAAATAATCGAGTCTGGACCAGACAATTCAGTGATTAATATCATGAACATTGATCTACGCAACTGGGATCGATGACATGCATCGACCAATCATCGACCACCTGATCCCGTCAGGCGGCACCCACGACATGCATAGTCACCTTTTACAGCAAGCATGTATTTTGTTGTGGAAAATACTGGATGATCATTGGCAGAACCATCATCCAGGATTTTCCATACTAAATCTGCATTGAATTTTCTACACAAAAACAACAAAGTCTCTTATTAAATTCATCATAAAGTTATCTGGCTATGTTGCAACATGTGCAGTGCCCTATGTCAATCGTCTTGCAGTTTACATATTGTATGCAATTATTTTTGCTATGTACACAAATTCAGTGTAAAAAAAAAATAATGCTGCTAGAATAGATTTTTTCCCCAATTATTCCTTCAGCATGTTTTATAGCAAATCCAGAATCGGTAAACCAATTAAAGATAATGGTTCCACTTAAACTGGGTAAACAATGTCCCATTGCCACGTTGACAAAAGAAGAGCCACAAAGCTCTGCAGCTGACATACATCAGTAAACAAGAATATGGAAAGAGAAGTCACAGATGTTTCTACACAATAGAATTGAATGTTCATTAAATTACTTGTTAATAGATAAATAGCTGACTGCAAAGTTGGGCAAGAGTACATTAGCAACCTAACTGAAATGACAGCTATGGCAAAACATTGAGGTCAAAGCAACAGTTTTTTATATTAATTTCAATACAGAACAACATGTTACATATCTTCAGCGTCTGTAATTTCTAAAAGCAAAAATAAAAAAATAATTCTTTTTGGAAAAACACATTCATGTTTTTTCTTGGTAAACACATGAAACAATAAAATGAAAAAAAATCCTTAATCACTGTTAATGGTATCAAATGTATACACCATGTACACATCTACAACACAATAAAACTAAATTTAAGGGGGTACCAAAATTGAAAGGTCACAGCATGGTAACAACCAAACCCAATAAACCTACACCAGTAAATACAATTATTTTGTCTCACTTTTTACTAAAAGTTGGATGAGAATCTGGTAATTAATTTCTTATCATGATTGTCTTGTGTACACAAAAAATTAACAGAAACGGGGAATAAATCATCAGACTTTTACAAATATATTACGATAAGTTGATAGGACATTATTTTTTAATCTAAACCAAAACAGTATTGTTCACAATGTTCACTGATATTCTAATTAATTCTGACTAAAATGTATTTTTTTATTATTTGAAAAATGAGTAAACTATTTGATCAAATCTATCTGTCATTTAGCAGAGAAAGTAGTAAAAACATAACGCCTTTAAACATCAGAAAGAAACTGATGGCTGCATGCACAAAATAATGGTCAAATGTTAAAATTTACTTTAGGTTTATCATGTTTATTACAACAAAGTTTTACCGAGATACATGTATTGTAAGATTAGGGTAATGAAGTGTGGTCGCCAAAAGATAATGAGGTAATAACATTAATAATACTTTTTGATGGGGTGCCTTTAACAAAACACCCAAATAAATAACAAATAAATTATGCCACTACAAAGAAATACAATAAAACTTCTCATTGACTCCAGTAACTAAGGACTTTGTTTCATATTTAATGGTGTAATTTGTACTGGAAAATGGACAAAATTCTGAATTACTCACAGGCAGCCATTTTCTTTTTGTTTCAATAGAAGACACGGATGTGGTATGATCTTCTGTTCGTTACTTCGAAAGAATGTTCATGTATACATTTAGCTAATAATATGCAATAAATGTCCTCAAACAAATGAAGAAAACTAACATAACTCAACGTTTATAAATGTGTAAAGAGTTCGACATCTGATTAGTAAATTCACAAAACCCTCGCTTTTAAATCTTCAAATCTCGCATATTCTCACGTGAAAGTGGTCTCGCGCGACAGTGATCGGTTTCCAACTAGCCCTGAGGCCCGGCTCTTGGTATATAGTCTCTGACTAAAGCAACTTGATATAATGCATAAAAAAATAGCAACTAGAACTATCAAAACGTATGAAAACAACTTGATCTTAGTTCTTTCGGTCCACCAGTTTTTGTGCATGTTACATCCATTATATGTGTTTTGACAATGGGCTCGAGGACCAAGCAATCTGATCAGCTATTGGTAGAAACTTAGCCAATGGCCATAGGGCTTTCATATCAACTACAGCAATGTATTAATTTTGAATCGGCTGCCCTAACTGAAATACAAAAACATAGGGGTGAACTGTATTGTGTATTTGTCCAGTAGGAACGTAAGTTGTGTTTGTGAAATCCCCAGCATGTTTAATTTGTGAAGCATATATTGCATTATCAGGCTAACATTGGGCCATGATTCCGTGATATAAATTTGACCTCGAGGAATGTTTGCAAGAAACTAGCTTATGTGTTTTTATCTGCTCTGATTCACACATATTTGTATCATGATCTGGCTCTCAAGCGTACACTCTCCGCCCAAGAACATCTGACATATGCTCTTTCAGGGATATGCAGGGGACTTAGCAGGCCAGACCAAGGCCAGGATGCTTTCTCATAGGAGATAATTGCTGATGACCTCGTGGTCTGGCATTGTAACATTGCAGTTCAAAATTTCTGCCGATAATTCTAGCGAATGTAACAACGCCAGGACGCAAGAATGTTGCCGCCTATGGAAAGCTGTTTGGGTCATATCCTTCACATGACGCTTTGCTTTCAGGCAGCTTGCTTCGAGACAGTTTATAACGGTATATATTGACATTTGCCTAAATGTCATTGTACATGTTGTACAGAATTCTCTATTGATAGGAGCACATTTCAATCAATTGCTTAGTGTGATTAATGTCATGAGACATTCTTGTGTGGGTGTCGTCTCTTTACGCCTGACACGCCCATGTCTCATTGCTACCCAACCTGTTTGACTGTACTTGTCCCACAGTTGAGACATTACACGTTATGATTTGCCATACATTCAGGCACTAGGATACTTATTCCCTGTAAAATTCACTCCATGGTAAACACTTAAAATTATTAATTATTTCCTGCAATCTTATGGAAACAAGCATGAAATACTCACATCCCCCGCCAATATGAGTGAGTGAGTGAGTATGGTTTTACGCCGCTTTTAGCAATATTCCAGCAATATCACGGCGGGGGTCACCAGAAATGGGCTTCACACATTGTACCCATGTCGGGAATCGAACCCGGGTCTTCGGCGTGACGAGCGAACGCTTTAACCACTAGGCTACCCGACCGCCCCCCGCCAATATGACATGTCGGGTGTGTGCAATGCATTAGCTCCTGAGAACTATGTTCACTGGGCCTTTTTGTAAAGAAATATAGTACGTTTTTCAAGATCTGCTCCGGAAATTAGGACTACTTCCATTTTCAGTCTAAATCGAAGTCGTTGCCATGGAAACTAAAAAAATAACTTTTTTAAAATCCCAAACTAGCAAAAGGCACCAGTTCACCACTAGATCTATCTATGTGCCAAGTTTGGTGAAGAAATATAGTATGGTTTTCAAGATCTGCTCCGGAAACGAAATGTGACGGACGGACGGACGGAAGGACGGCCAGACGGAAGGACGGACGGACAGCACCCTTTCCTATATCCCCCTTCTACTTCGTGGCGGGGGATAAAAAACATAATCAGGTCCATATCGAACATGTCAAAGAACAATAAAAGACGATTCAACTTTCCAGCAAATCATAAATAAATTAAATAAAGTAATAAATAAAATCAACAAACATATTTCCAAAATATGTCAAACTTACATCTAAGTTACTATTTCCATCTTAGACTAAAATCTAGTCTCTGAAATGAACATATCGTACATAAAAACAGTTGTTCAGTTATCTTAATAAAAATATAATAAAAAGGAGCCCAGTGACTCTCTTCATTCAGACTGCAGTGATCTAGACTTGCCAAACACTATAGACTTGCATGGGCTGTATTTGATATATATTTGTATCAGGGTCTTTAAGACAGACTATTTCCATCTTTTCATGCGATCGTGTAATGTAAGTCAAATGACATCTCAGCATTTGTCGCCTCGATTTTTAAGGCTCGGACACGATGTTTAATGCCAAAATATATGCATGAGAAATCTTTGTCAGAGGTCATAACCTAGCACGATATGTCCAAGAAGTTCCATATTATAAACACAGGTCACGATTTCCTGCTTAAAACATTCGAAATAACACAATTTGACCAAAGACTTTTGTTTAAATCTGAAATATATCATACACGAGGATGGTACTCATTGCTGTAATTTGATTGCATGCCTAAGGTCATGTGCTTGATACTTATATTAGATTACGATTACAGTATGATCAGACCTTTCAAATAGTGTATGACATGAAGTAGCAAAGATGTTTTACAAGCTAATAACGTCCTTGATAATTGTTGGCTTCATCTATCACCACACAGTCTCTGGGAACTCTGTGTGATAGCAATAAAAGATTCTGGTTGACTGGTTGTGTTTTGTAATTCACATTGCAAATGTATGTCTCCCTGCTTCAGCAAAAATGTTTAGGCCTACAATATTTCGACAGGGCATAAAATCTGCATAAAATATGCAACAGATCTGCAAAAATACGCAGTAAAATAAATCCAAGCATATCAAATACACAACGAACATTACAGATATGCTACAAAAATAAAACTTGTGCGTATCATCAAAATATTGTGAAGTAACCCTGCATATTCGATTAGCAAATCAGCAACTTATTTTGAAATTATAAACGGGCATTCCGTCAACCTTGCCAAACTCAACGATGACAGTTACATCATGATCATTTGCCATCACACTTTCTTGTGGAAGTATCGTGGTACTTTTGAGTCCTATAAAGCTCTCGAACCCACACGACACCAGTTTGCAGGGACTAGATGAATAGTGTTTTTAAAAATTTAACTTAGATACCCATTTGTGTAAAAACTAGTGGGTAACAGAAATTTTAATACCCAGATAGAATTACTGATACCCAATGATTTTAAAATGCATGGGTAAAATACCCACAACACCAAAAGCTTATCTGGAGCTTGATGATACACACAAGTTTTATTTTTGTAGCGTATCTGTAATGTTCGTTGCGTATTTGATACGCTTGGATTATATTTTACTGCGCATTTCTGCATTTCTGATGCGTATTTCACGCAGATACACAGCTTATCTGGAGCTCTGTAGGTGATTGATCAAGATGCTAAAGTTCAGCCTATAGTGAGTGAGTGAGTTTGGTTTTACGCCGCTTTTAGCAATATTCCAGCAATATCACGGCGGGGGACACTAGAAATGGGCTTCACACATTGTACCCATGTCGGGAATCGAACCCGGGTCTTCGGCGTGACGAGCGAACGCTTTAACCACTAGGCTACCCGACCGCCCTTCAGCCTATAGGGTTTGTCCACTTGGCCCAGGACATTTCATTACCTTAATCACCAATCTCATTAAAATCAGGTCTTAGTTCTTGCTACCGCTAAACAAAGATCTGAGAACATCCCATTACGGGTCACGTCAGACCGACCTTGCCCGAACTTTGACCGACCAATGGAATGACCAATCAGAAGGCAGCTTTCTCGTGCTTTATGGCACTAATTTCAAATTTGCGACTACGCTTCTAAACATATTTTGACAAATTCTCGATTACAAATTTGAAACCTGAGCAAAAGAACATTCTGGAATGTCTAATAGATTGTATGGATTCAGTCGTTAAACCCGTAACTATCGTTCAGAATAAAGGTTTCGAGGTTGCATGATTAGAAATCACATTCCGACTGTCACTTTCATAATCTGGTAATTGACGCTCTGATTGGTCGGATGAAAGGTCGTTCTGACGTAACCCCTAATGGGATGTCTTCAGATCTTTGTTTAGCGGTAGCGAGAACTAAGGTCTGATTTTAATGAGATTGCTTAATCACTAAAGTGCACATTAATAAAAGGTTCATTGCACACATCACGCTAATCACAGAGTGTTGTAACATTCAAGCTCAGTGTTCTTGAATATCCTTCCAATTACTGTCATTCATTATCAAAACAATGTCAATACGCAAAAGAAGTTAAAGAACACCTGATTCTTTCATGACAAATTGGAAAATAATAACAGATTAACTGAAGTATTATGAAAAATATTGTGTTCCTTATTTATTTGTGTAATGTATAAAGTTCTTCAGTTATTAGAATTGTAGCAATAGTGTAAATAGGTTTGATACTGGATACTCATGGACTAACCAATTTTTTAATTACCGTTAGATAGAGATGTAATGATGTGGTGGGGTCACAATGCGATATGATACGTATCCAGATACTGTGTGTGCGATAAGATTCGTAACCAGATACTGTACTTTCATTTCACAAGTTGACATTCTTTCTTTTTGCACACCTCTGAATCATTTCAGAGATCAAAGATGGGATATTGTAGGACAGAAACATATTGGCTGGAGGGGACTGTTAATGTGATGCTATTTATGTCCAACCTTGAAATGCTACAGACTCTGTGTAAGCTGGTGGTTTGTTACTATTCACATTTTTTTACACCAATGTAACTTGTAATGTAATATGTATCATTTGTGAAGAAAACTCATTATTGTTTTTAATCTGTGAGCAAGTGAATGAGTTTAACGCCCCTTTGATCAGTAATTCCAGTCATATCATAATCAACCGTTTAATATTTTAGGCAGGACCTTGGATTTTTGTTGGAAACGAATATTTTTTCGGTCACTGATTCAAGACATAAAATTGTTTTTCTCTGAAAGGAAGGAGTCGTCGAACAATTTGAAAATATTTCACATAACATTTTTGTCAGGACTGAAAGTATGTCCAGTAAACAACTAGTTTTCTTTTGTAAAATCTGGCCCTAAATAATATTTTTATAATATTTTTAAGCATTTTCTGCAACATCCCTCAGCATTAATTGTGTTTGAGACTGAGGCAAGCTTACCTGTAGTACACCACTGTCCCATTCTCTGTCGTCCGTCTCCAGCCAAATGGTACCTTCACAATCTGCAAACTCGGTTCAATGTCTTTGGATTCCATGGAGTCTTGTTCACATTCAGTTCCCTCAGAATCTGCACCATCACTTACTTTGGGCTTAGTGTGGTGTGAAGCACAACCTGATACACTGACCGGTGGCCCTGCCTCCACCCCTGGAGTGTTTCGAGGACTCTCTCCAGGTCCTTCTGCAGGTTTGGTCACAGCCACCGATGTCAGAACAGAAGGAACCGTCACATTCACATGTGCCATTGCAGTGGTCAGAGGAGAACTGTTACAGGTGGTCATGGTGATTGTGGTGGTAGTTTTAGTCACCTGGTTACAAATAGCGGTCACCTGAGGACCAGCCGTTTCTACATGGTGTACCGGATGTGACTGACCAGGTGCTTTAGCAATATGTTGATCATTCACACCAGCTACACTCTGACTGACTGTGGGAACGTTCTGACTTCCATATATACAGTTCTGCATTCTTTCCTGTGGGAAATTTTGATACATCCTAGAATGGTTCACAACGGTTGGATTCTGAGCTTGGTATTGATAGCTGATGTTCTGTCCTCGAGGTCCCCCAGCCATATTCGGGCTGAGGGCAAGTGTGTTTTGGAAACCCTGCATGTGCTGCTGGTTAGGGTAGAAGTTCTGTTGGTGTGGGGGAGGCTGTTGCACGGTATGCTTCTGAATCTGCTGTTGTTGGAAGTGAGACCACAGGTGACCAATGCTTGGAAGGGAGGTCTGATTGCTCTGGTTTGGACCAACCCAGTTATTGAAGTTTTTGTAGTTCATACCCGGTCTCTGGTTGGGTGGGAATCCTTGGTTGTGTCCACCAAAGCTTTCCATTGGGGGCAGGGAGTTGAAAGACATGGGTGACGACATAGAGATATTGACCCCCATTGGAAAACCTGCTTGTGCTGCTGGGTTGCCTTGATGGTGGGCCAGTCCAACATTGTGATAAGGAGGAACAAATGTGTTTCGGTCAACTGGCATCTGTGGTATCCCTTGGCCAGGTTTCATGGCCCCTTGAGCCTCACCCATCCCCATATACTGAAAGTGACACACATTGGTGGCATTTGCCAATCCCTGGCCATAGTTTGACACTCCAAATTTCAGACCCTGACCATTGTCAAAGTTCATGTTTATATCTGGTAAATAAGGGTGTCTATGTAAATAGAAAGTCTTTGGCTGTGAAAGAACACATTTTCACTGTCTCACGTCATCTTTCACAAATTAACATACACTTTGATGTCATTTCTACTGAGAAACTTCCATCCATGATATCTTCCATGATCGGAACATCTGCAAAAATAAAATTATAAAACTTTAAAAACTTTATGTAAACATACCTTACATTCCTGTATGAAACCGTGTTGTTGTGCCAGCAATATTACAGCTAGTTTAAGGTGACCTGTTTGTATTTATTTGTTTGTTGTTTAACACCGCACTCAGCAATATTCCAGTTATATGAAGGTGTCTGTGTACGAGTCTGGACCAGACAATCCAGTGACTGACATCAAGAGCATCACTCTACGCAAATGGTTGTTTGTTGTTTTACGCCGCACTCAGCAATATTCCAGTTATATGACGGCGGTCTGTAAATAATCGTCTGGACCAGACAATCCAGTGATTGATTTCATGAGCATCGATCCACGCAATTGGGATCAATGACATGCATCAACCAAGTCAGCGTGCCTGATCACCCAATCCCGTTATAAGTATATTTGCCTTTTACGGAAAGCACGCAAATGGGATACGATGACATGCGACACCTGATCCACACCGTCGCTTCTTGTGACATGTAAAGGCTGCTGGGGACACATATTTAAACGGAATCCTTAAACAGGTATGACCTGTATGTAACGAAGACAACACTGGACAAGGCAAACTAAAGATTGATAGAGTGAGTGCCCCTATGCCCCCGAAGGTTGATAAAACAAGCTGCAGGAATATGACAACACTGAATCAGGCAGTCCACACACTGTAATACCCAATCCTCATCTTAGTCGGCTCTTACAACTGGTATGCTGTTTGGGACCTATTCTTCCTGAGAATGTCCATTGACATCTTTCCTAAACATAAATGTTTAGTATCTAAAAATGCTTATGTATGTCAGTACAGATCAGGGTGACGTTGTACAAAACAACCTTAGCGCTAAGACTGCCGTAAGTCTATGTCGGGGTATGGGAGTTACGATCACCTTAGCACTAAGATCGCTTTGTACAACGGCACCCAGATCATTTTATCTGAAACATCAACAATCATATTCTTCAAAATGCCTGGGAGGACAGTATGACATACAATGATATATAACAATTGTTATTCATCAGCAAACAGCAAAAAGCTAGTTACACAATCAGAGTATCTGTGTTTTTGCCTTGATTAAATGCTTATATTGTGGGGATTCCAGGTAAATTGGTGCACAGCAACCTATGTTTGTAGCAAGAGGTGACTCAATAACCTGAGTGGTGAGGCTTGGTGATTGGTTGATAGGAGTGTGTCATCATACCCCAAAGACGTGGATCGTTGGTCACAATATCGATCACTGGATTGTCTGGTCCAGTTATAATTACTTACAGGCTGCTTTCACATAGCTGGAATATTGGTGAGTGTGGCATTAATTAATAAACAAAAACTGAAAACAAAAAAACACTGGTTTGAAGAAAGATTTACTTTGCCATGATCTTCACAGATGCATCATGAGAGCAAGAGTGTGAGTGAGTGAATGCTGTTTTTCATCCCAATCAGCAATAACCTAACATTCTCAAAAGTCAAAAACCTTGTGAAGATCCGTGTCAGAATTAGTCATCAGCAACCAATCCTTGCCATAAGAGGTGACTATGCTGGTCGTAAGAGGTGACTAATGGGATCAGGTGGTCAGGGACATTGACTTGGTTGATGCATGTCAATATATCCCAATTCCATGGAATGATGCTAATGACGTCAATCACTGAACTGCCTGGTCCAGACTCAATTATATGGAAACTGCTCTCATATAGCTGGTCTATTGCAGAGTGCGGTGTTAAACAACAAACAAACAAAAGTCAAAATAATGATGACAACATCAGCCTCATCAAACATAACCATTCTGTTCATCTCTTACCACTAGCATTGGGTTATGACATGTGAGCTCTCAATTCTTGCTATAAAATTGTACTCTTCTTCTTCATATCAAGCCTCACACATCACTAAATAAAGAAGATGCAACAATTCAAACCATTCAGACATTGCATTATTTTCTACAAGATGGAAAACTTCTTGTCAAAATGGGCCATAATTTGTTACAGACCTCTGACTGAATGTTAATATATTCTAGACAATGTTTATCAGAACTTTTCAGGGGAAGTTGTCTGTTTTTCAGTGATTATTCAAGAGTTTACAGTATCAGTATAATTAGATTGTAAATATTAATATCAGTAATAGGTAACTGTGATCGACATATGTTACAGTAAGCAATAATCGCTATGTATTGATGTTCACAAATCACCAATGCAGACACAGACATTGTTCTTTTCTTGTCAGTTGTCGAAAGCAATTACATACATTCACACCCCTGAAACAAACACTTATGAAGTATCTTCCCAAAAAACAAAAATCATAATAAAGTAGTTAATCCATTTGTGAATAGTCTGGGTGTGCCTTGAAGGAGTGCAAGAAACTATTACAAAGAATACAATAGGCAAATATAAACAATAATTATCCTTCCAAATATTTGCAATGCCTGATAACAAGCATCAGAAGTGAGTGGGATCAATGAACTTGCAACATTTATAAACACTTATGCAACATTGTTTACCATGAGATATAGTACAATAATCATAGCTGTTACAATGTTTAACATTGTGCAACTAAGCATCTAGACTTAGGTACAAGAACACACACTTCATCACAATGTTGTAACATTCTACACAGGGAAAGAAGGGATCTTGTCTCTATATCATAAAAGGACATTCGATATCATATTTTTCATGAATTGATACACAACTGTTTGGACAAATGTGCATTCTGAATCAAGTATAAAACAGAGATCTGTTTCGTGCAAAGATAGTTTTACATTTGGGACAGACAAATAGCAATCAGTTATTCTAACATTTGGCAAATTTTGATTAGAATCACGTAAACATAAACGTATTCCCGAAACGTAAGTCGTGGTCAAGCAAATTTGAGGGTTTGTTTTTTTACAAGTCAGTAGTTTTCTGCATTGAAGATAAGTATATCATTCAGTTATAATCATCCAACATCACCACGACAATACTGCGGGTGTTCGACGAGAAGCGCAAAGATATTATGTAATATTACGTTTGTGGGGAAAATGACAGGTCGGAAGTGAAGTCCGAGCACATCGCAACAGTCTGGCGCCAATAGCCTTTCCTAATTCTAATTTAACTGTGAACTTATTTACGTTTGACAGTTTCATTAATGTGTAAAGGGACCATAATCACAACTTTCCAGGTAACTGCCAAAGGTGTAAAGCAAAGCTAGTCACTGTTAGGTGTGTGTTACGTGGGTACGTTTCACGGGACATTTCGCCACCAACAGCTAGTGCGACAGGTGCCCGTTCCGTCGCGCGTGTTTATTTGCACAATACGGGGATCTGTGGTGCATACTTACTATTGTAGCATGCTCATGTATTCCTATGTTAATTTCTCCTGCATTTTGCGGGTATATAACCATTGTTTTTAGCTTGCGCGGCACACAAAATAATCAAAATATCAAAATTTTGCATATATTTATCCGAGAACATGGCCGCAGCTTTACTGCGCATGACACCCAGCCCAGACGGGATCAGCGACATCTTGCGGCCATTTGATAACATTTTCTTGATGAGAAGTGTTCTATCGGCAGAGTGAGCAGGGCATAACATGATTATGAAATAATTGTAAGAGGAAAACCTAACACTATGGATAGCATATGTTGTCGATTACGTAAACTGACTGCGAAAAGCATTCCATGTACCCGCCGCAGTAAACACTAAAGTAACACGACATCTACATGATTAGACGAGATTCTGATTTATCATGACAGAAGTATAAAGGAAGCTGATTGTTTAATCTCGTGTATTTCAATCGGTCGTCAATTAAACAATGAAACCACTCAAGCGTGAAAAGGCGTAACGGTGTGGAGTGCCCTTTGGTCGCGTGGAGTAGCGGGTGCATTGTCATCACAATTACCGTGAAATCAGCGGTCGAACGGTTCAAGTGGTGGGCTGATTTATATAACGTTATTCGTCTTGTATCTGGTTATAGTGTCTGTGAACACAACTAACACTTTGGCACCCAATAACTGTACTCAATATGCTCATAATGCTTCCCTGACGAAGAAGAAAAAATAATGACACCACGCGTCCGAATGTCATTAACTATTATAGATACGCTGGACTGAATATAGTGAGTGAGTTGGTTTTTACGCCGCTTCGCGCCAAAATATTTTCATGATCATGACTTGGGTCTGCAAGAATCACGCTGCATCCATCTGGGCATCCATCAAATAGGTTTCTTAAATTTCGACATGACTACCTTGACGCATTTTACCACGAGGCTAGCCAAAAGGCCGAAGAAAACTTGCATTAATTACCGTTTTCTTGAAAGAAAGATCTCATTAAAATCAGATGTAAGTTCTCGCTAGCAAAACCTTAGATCTGATTTTGATGATATTATTTAAAGATTAAACAAATTATTCGCTGGTTTTGTAATTGAACATCTTTTATCAAATACGTGTTGCTTAGAGTACAATCACCGGGAGGATTCTGGGATAGCACTGGCGGATGGGTTGGTGGCAGGACACCTCAGATCCGACCAAATGGATCGGCTGGTCAGGCTCGGTGTCTTGGTTGATGCATGGCATCGTATCCCAAATGTGTGGATCGGTGCTCATGATGTCAAACACTGAATTTGTCTGTCCTGACTCGGTTATTTGTAGACCCCGTCATATTGCAGGAATATTGCAAACAGCTTACAGTTCACCTACATTGCACATACTATATAATTTAAAGTAAGAAAAAATACTCACAAATTGTATATGGTTAAACTCCAAATCGTTCTAAGCCCTAAACATTTTCCCTGCTATAAAGGGTGCAGGAGAAAATAACTCCTTACAAAAAGGGCCCAAAACATTTTGGAGAAAATGGCCGATTTTTTTTGTGAAATCGGCCATACGTTATAAATTTAAGGCAGTATCAACAAAGAAACGAACGTCTATGCATTTCTGGATATTGTGTTCATGCAAACGAGACCCGTGAAGATCTGGGGTAGAATAGGTCTTCAGCAACCCATGCTTGCCCTATAAAAGGCGACTGTGCTTGTCGTAAGAGGCGACTAACGGGATCAGGTGGTCAGGCTCGCTAACTTGGTTGATTCATTTCATCAATCCCAATTTTCTTGGATCGATGTTCATGATATCAATCACTGGATTGTATGGCCGAGACTCTATTATTTACAGACCGCCGTCATATAGCCGGAATATTGCAGAGTGCGGCGTTAAAAACAAACAAACAAATCATACAAACCAAATCAATATTTTTCTCCTTATTCTTGAACACTCCATGACCTTAATATACGGACTTGTAAAACCTTAAAATGCATGTCAATGAAATAAAATCAACTAAATGCATTTAATACTTCAAAAGGAATGAATTACAAGAATAATTCAGTAAAGCCAAGTCAAGTGATTCAAGTTGTGTTTGGCCGCTCACGTTGCTAGATCCATTCAATGATCATTCTGCAGAATAGCTAGTCGTGAGGAAATACCTCTCGGTCGTCATCGAAAGTAGCGCATGTTGATATTCCGGAAAGGGCTGATTGAGTTGTAGAGGGATGGCGTTAGCTTGTCAGCGGGACAGTTACCTTACTCAGGTATATTGTCACTTGTCATTTAAACTGACAACCGCCTCAGCATGCAGTGCATAATTTGGAGTTGTACACTTTAAAGATCTCCGAAATACCATTTTGAATTAAACACCCCGTTGATGTGATAGCTTGATACATCTTTGGATAAGTATAAATATACTGATGTAATATTATCATTGCATCATCCAACATTGAAATTATCTTTTAGCCTTTTTACATTCAATTATATAGATTATGTGTTTAATAATTTGTCAGTCATGTATGGGAGCAATGATTTGTTAATTATTTGTAATTTGATGTTGTCAACTAACAAAAATAAAGTAAATGACAATTTAGAGGGTGGCAGACTTTGGCCCAAAGTTATGTTATTTTAGAAGTGTTACTAGGATTATTTAATAATATAAATCATTATGCATTTTGTTAGTCTCAGATGGATAATCCAGATTATTATGCTTCAATCATGATTTAATAAATATGTCTGAACAACATAATATATTAGTTGGAACTATTATCTGGCTCAAGCAAGTTACAAACCTTGTTCCTAGTCCCAAGTAGAGACTGAATGTTAGAAATTAAAGGAGAAATATTTCATTTGAAAGTAAAATTTGACTGCAAAGACAAACTATGACTAATTTAACATGTATTACACACTAAAAGTTTCATTGTCATTTGGGGTACAAGAGATCAGTACACCTGTATTTCTGCAAGTAGGCTACATTGATATGTAATATAACCAAAGACCCGTGAACATCCGGGGTAGAATAGGTCTTCGGGGTAAAAGGCGACTATGCTTGTCATAAGAGGGATCAGGTGGTCAGACTCGCTAACTTGCATGTCATTGCATGGATCGATGCTCATGATGTCAATCACTGGATTGTCTGGTCCAAACATGATTTTTTACAAACCGCCGTCATATAGCTTGAATAGTGGTGAGTGCGGCGTAAAAACATCAAATAAAGAAGCAAACTATAACCAAACTCGAAACAGACGAACTGCTTGTCAGTGTATATGCTTGGGACAAGGGAAAATGTCAGTTCCAGGATTTGCAAAGCTGGTTCTTTTTTGTTTTGTTTTACACCACACTCAGCAATATTCCAGCTGTATGAAGGCGATCAATATGTAACTGAATCTGGACCAGACAAGCCTGTGATTGACATCATGAGCATTGATCCGTGTAACATGCAATCAAACAAGTCAAGTCTTACCGTATTCGACGTAATAAGCGCCCAGGGTGCTCTCAAAATTAGAAATAGGGGGCTCCTATTAGAATATTATTTTGGTGAAAATAACAGAGTTGAAAGATAAATTTCGTGGTTTATGTTGACAGCCTGAAATGTTTATATACGACAGATATATTTTCCTGAATTTAATTGCCCATAATTGAGGGTGCATATTACACACGAGTGCATATTATACACGAATAAATAGGTCTTGTGTACATTGATCAATCGGAAGGGGTGCTAATTGGGATTGTTCACTAGCCAATATATTAGCAAATATCGCCGTGGGCGCTTATTAGAGCAGGGCGCTTATTACGTCGAATACGGTAATTCAAATTGGGAATTTTTACTGTCATTTGCTGCAGACTTTGACCCAAATATCAAACTCTGAGCAGGTCCAGATAAATCCCTGACATTGATCATAAAACCAATCACTGGTTTGTGTGGCCCAGACTCGATTATGCACCAGTGAGTGGCAATATGATATAGATGTAATATTGCTGAATGTGATATCAAACTACTCACACTCATTGTTTCACTGAATGAGATTCCTTGCTTTTTCACCAGAGTTTCACCAGATGTAAAATATTGGTCCCAAATAGAATAAAAATTGAGAATTGGTGCATGTAGTTTTCCCTGCGTGTCCAGTCTGATGCACAAATAGTATTCCTGTTTCATCATTAAATCCAATTCATGTTCAAATTCTTCACCCAGTCACTAGATCTGTTTCAAACAAGGAAATACCCATCCATAAGTGATGTAAGGCTTCGGAAATCCTTCATACATTATTTTTTCTGGGTACTGCAGTCACCCTGAGTTCCCCAATCTCACACCTGGGACCTCCCAAAATCGTTACTGAGAGTCCGCTGTTGCAGCTGACACAGATTTATCCAGAATTCTAAACTAAGTGCCCGTGGCAGGCAAATTGGGAAAACAATTTATTTGGTTAACAATTGGGATTTTTTGCTGTTGCAGCTGACATCATAAGTCAAGTCACGTACCTCCCAAAATTATTACAGAGAGTCTGCTGTTGCAGCTGTCAGTAGTCAAGTCACGTACCTCCCAAAATCATTACCGAGAGTCTGCTGTTGCAGCTGACATCAGCAGTCAAGTCACGTACCTCCCAAAATCATTACCGAGAGTCTGCTGTTGCAGCTGACATCAGTAGTCAAGTCACGTACCTCCCAAAATCATTACCGAGAGTCTGCTGTTGCAGCTGACATCAGCAGTCAAGTCACGTACCTCCCAAAATCATTACCGAGAGTCTGCTGTTGCAGCTGACATCAGCAGTCAAGTCACGTACCTCCCAAAATCATTACCGAGAGTCTGCTGTTGCAGCTGACATCAGTGGTCAAGTCACGTACCTCCCAAAATCATTACCAAGAGTCTGCTGTTGCAGCTGACATCAGTGGTCAAGCCACGTACCCTCCCAATATCATTACCGAGAGTCTGCTGTTGCAGCTGACATCAGTAGTCAAGCCACGTACCTCCCAAAATCATTACCGAGAGTCTGCTGTTGCAGCTGACATCAATAGTCAAGCCACATACCTCCCAAAATCATTACCGAGAGTCTGCTGTTGCAGCTGACATCAGTAGTCAAGTCACGTACCTCCCAAAATCATTACCGAGAGTCTGCTGTTGCAGCTGACATCAGTAGTCAAGTCACGTACCTCCCAAAATCATTACCGAGAGTCCGCTGTTGCAGCTGTCAATGGTCAAATCATGTACCTCCCAAAATCATTACCGAGAGTCCGCTGTTGCAGCTGTCAATGGTCAAATCATGTACCTCCCAAAATCATTACCGAGAGTCCGCTGTTGCAGCTGTCAATGGTCAAGTCATGTACCTCCCAAAAATCATCACATAGTCTGTCACAAGTGGAGAGATCCTGGTAAATCTGTGATATATACACAACTGAATGTTGCAGCTGACGTCAGTGGTCAAGTCCTGCAAGCCGGCACAGCTGACAGTGGTAAATGGTGGGAAGAAAGAGAAGCTGTCAGGCTTTGATGTGGTCCTGGAGGACACGATCCTCTTCCCTGAAGGAGGGGGACAGGTAACTACTTTTAGATTTCATTAATGCCACTGCAAGACTGAATGAAAGGCATTAAGTCACAGTGACTTTGCAAGAGACATTGGGATTAAGGACATTTTGAGGCCTCTATCAGCTTTTAATATCACATTCTTCTTGATCATTACAAGGGGCTTGCTGACTTGGTTGGTGCATATGATATTATCCCAATTGTGTGGATCGATGCTCATGATTTCAATCACTGGATTGTCTGGTCCAGACTTGATTGTTTTACAGACCGTCGTCATATAGCTGGAATATTGCTGAGTGCGGTGTTAAACAACAAACCAACCAACCATTACAAGGGGCACCGGTGGCCCAGTTGACTAAGGTGCATTAATTCGCTGTGTAAAGTAGCATCCCTTGGGCAAGCCGTAACCTATGTGGGTTTGAATCCTGGTTTGGCCAAAATTATGTTTCCCTGTTTGTCAGCACCATATCCATGCCCGTGGGTTTCACCAAAGTGGTAAACGTCTGAAACCTGCATCACATCTTTCTTTCCACATTAAGCTGACACGCCGTGGTGTAACTGGAATGCTGTTCAAAGCGGCTCACACACTTACTCACTTACCTCTTTCTCAACTGCTCTCTCACTCAACTGCTCTCTGACTCAACTGCTCAATATGATCTTGCCCGGGGCGGTGGGGTAGCCTCATGGTTAAAGTGTTTGCTCGTCAATCAGAAGACCCGGGTTTGATTCCCCACATGGGTACAATGTGTGAAGTCCATTTCTGGTGTCCCCTGCCGCAATCTCATTAAAATCAGATCTTAGTTCTCGCTATGCTAAACAAAGATCTGAGGACATCCTATTAAGGGTCACGTCAGAACGACCTTTCATCCAACCAATCTGAGCGTCGCTTACCAGATCATGAAAGTGACAGTCGCAATGTGTTTTCTAATCATGCAACCATGAAATATTTAACATGGGGTATTCCGAACAACAGTTACGGGTTTTATGATTATATCCATACAATCTAGGCCATCTATAAGTCATTCCAGAATGTTCTTCTTATCAGTTTTGATTTTTTTAATCGAGAATACGTCAAAATATTTTTCGAAGCGTAGTCGCTAGTTTGAAACTCGTGTCATAAAGCTCGAGAAAGCTGCCTTCTGATTGGCTAATGTCGATTTCTTGTCAGTCATTTCATTGGTCAGTCAAAAATCGCGAAAGGTCGTTCTGACGTGACCCCTAATGGGATGTCCTCAGATCTTTGTTTAGCGGTAGCGAAAACTAAGATCTGATTTTAATAAGATTGCCCCTGCTGTGATATTACTGGAATGTTGATAAAAGCGGTGTTAAACCATTACTTCTCTCACTAACTCTCTCTTGGTTTGTGCTAATCACTCTGAAGGTGACCTAATCACTAGTGGTGGGATGATACACCGATGCATCAGTGGATCGCAATATTTTACTTCCTGATACAAGTATCGATGTTAGTCGCACACTAATTACAAAATATTGTTTCATCGCTCAAATGTTTACTTTAATGGCTGTTACACCAAACACTAATTAGTAGTGAAAAAAAGGTAGTGAAAAAGGAAATATTTTCATCCATTGCTTTATACGTGACACTGCCAACTGTAAATCACAGTGTGCGAGGTACTGGACTTTCCTGTCTGTGAAATAGATGGCTTACACACCAAAGATAAGAGCACTTGCAAGTATCGTGATACGTATTGGATCGTGAACATGGTATCGTTACACATATCGGATCGCACAGTTGGTGTATCGTCCCAGCCCTACTAGTTACTCTGATGGATTCTTTGATATAAGTATGACTAATGACATACCCAATTAATTTAGTACTTAACTGCCCAGTGACCCGTTCTATGAAAATGCTTCATCACTAAAACTGTAATCACTAGAGCTGTTTTATTGTTCCGATATTTAGCCAAGAAGCTTTGTTTGTGTTCCAGCCTGATGACCGGGGAGCTGTGAGTATGTTTTTTTGTCCTAAGAGATAGTGGTCATGAGACAACAATTAGAATATCACTCTAGGTAGGCAAAGTAAAACAAAAACAGTTAACTTTCATCATTTATTTGCAACCAAGTAAAAAATCATTCTTAGAATGAAACCTACAGGTCTGTTTCAGAAAATGAATTTCATTATTATTCAATAGAGGATGTTTTCAATGTGAAGGAAACCGGAATGAGATGATGTGGTGTGTGGTGTTCTTTAAACTGCCTGGTTACCTTGGTGTGTGTTCAATTTACTCTGGGCTTTGGTAATTGCATGGTTTGTTGTCTCAGGGTGTTCAGATCAGTGGTGTGAGTGTTGAGGATCCTCTCTCTTGCCTTCAGATCAAAGTGGGGCGGCCGGGGAGCCTAGTGGTTAAAGTGTTCGCTCGTCACGCCGAAGACCCGGGTTCGAATCCCGACATGGGTACAATGTGTGAAGCCCATTTCTGGTGTCCCCTGCCGTGATATTGCTGGAATATTGCTAAAAGCGGCGTAAAACCAAACTCACTCACTCACTCAGATCAAAGTGTGTTGAGGATCACTGTGCTGTTCAGATCAGTGGAGTGTGTTGAGGATCACTCTGTGCTGTTTAGATCAGTGGAGTGTGTTGAGGATCACTCTGTGCTGTTTAGATCAGTGGAGTGTGTTGAGGATCACTCTGTGCTGTTCAGATCAGTGGAGTGTGTTAAGGATCACTCTGTGCAGTTTAGATCAGTGGAGTGTGTTAAGGATCACTCTGTGCTGTTCAGATCTGTGGAGTGTGTTAAGGATCACTATTTGCTGTTCAGATCAGTGGAGTGTGTTGAGGATCACTCTGTGGTGTTCAGATCAGTGGAGTGTGTTGAGGATCACTCTGTGCTGTTCAGATCAGTGGAGTGTGTTAAGGATCACTCTGTGGTGTTTAGATCAGTGGAGTGTGTTGAGGATCACTCTGTGGTGTTTAGATCAGTGGAGTGTGTTGAGGATCACTCTGTGCTGTTCAGATCAGTGGAGTGTATTGAGGATCACAGTGCTGTTTAGATCAGTGGAGTGTGTTGGGGGTCCATCTATTGTGTTCAGATCAGTGGAGTGTGTTGAGGATCACTCTGTGCTGTTCAGATCAGTGGAGTGTGTTGAGGATCACTCTGTGCTGTTCCGATCAGTGGAGTGTGTTGAGGATCACTCTGTGCTGTTCAGATCAGTGGAGTGTGTTGAGGATCACTCTGTGCTGTTCCGATCAGTGGAGTGTGTTGAGGATCACTCTGTGCTGTTCAGATCAGTGATGTGTATTGAGGATCACTCTCTTGTGTTCAGATCAGTGGTAAGAATGTGTTGAGGATCACTCGTAGTGGTGCAGATGCAGTCCACTTTGTCACAGAGGAAATACCCCCAGAAACCCAGGTGGATCTACAGATTGATTGGAAAAGAAGATTTGACCATATGCAGCAACATTCAGGTAAATCTTTTAGGAGAGTTGTCTTTTGAAATATCACATATAAAGTGGTGACCCTGCTCTCAAACTATTATTGTTGGATGTTTATGGACTTCGGGACTGACAAAAAATGACTCGGCGAAAGAGAGGTGGTCGCCAAAATTTGTCACCACATATGGGGGTGAGGACATGAAAATATGACACAGTTGTCGTTTTTTAAATATAAAAATGATGAATTTGAACATCTGAAACTAATCAGTGATTGGTTTTCTTGATAGTATGTCACTGAACTAGATTATTTTTAGTTTTGTCATTGTTGTCATCGTTGTAAAACGTTTTATATTTTTTCAACTTCTTCTCTGAAATAGCTGGATGGATTCAGCTCTTTTAGGGTGTTCATGTTTGATCGACCCGTTAAGATCGGGGATAGAGTAGATCTTCAACAACCAATGCTTGCCATAAAAGGCAACTAACGGGATCGGGAGGTCAGGTTCGCTGACTTGGTTGATGCATATGGTCGATCCCAATTGTGTGGATCAATGCTCATATCAATCACTGGATTGTCTGGTCCAGACTCGATTATTTACAGACCGCCGTCATAAAGCTGGAGGATTTCTGAGAGCGGCATTAAATAACAAACAAACAAACAAATCATGTTTGATCCAGGCATCAACATTGGAATTTCAATATGGCCACCAGGCAGCCATCTTTGATTTACAAGTAAACACATTACACTTCTCAGCCATTTCCTTTCAAAATGTAATGAAATTTGGTATATGTGTAGTTTGTAGTCTGTAAACACTGGACCAATGAACCTGAAACTCCACATGCTTGTTCCAAACAACGATTACACTCCAATTTGTTCAAAGGGTTTGAATCCAATTTTCATTATGCCAGGGCAGCCATTATAAAAGCATTTTTTTTGCCATTACGTGACCATCTTTCTACAAAATGTAATAATTTTGTTGATGGGAAGTTTGCATGATATATGGCTTATCCATTGGACAAGAGGTTGGTCACATGACAGCGAAACTTATGTTCATAAGTGTATGAACACCAGATTTTTGACGTTTGTATGTTTTTTACAAGACTCTATTGTTGTCATGACGTAAACAATGGCAGACTTCTTTCACAGTCCTGGGGAAACTCCTGGGAATTCGCTTCACATAAAAATACAGAAGCTTTGTTTCTGATCATTCGGACACTCTAATCTTGAATTTAGCACTTTAGCATAGCATATTTGGAGTTTGCAAATGTATGTTGCCTGGGTGAAGCTGCAGGTACACCAGTGCATTATTCTGACATAGCTACACAGGTCTGACCCTATTTTGCAAAATAGCCGCTTGCCTGCCAGCCCGTGGCAAGTAATATTTTGGTCAGGCTAAAGGTTCTGAATTTCCTAAGCCCGACTGGCTACTGAAATTTTAATGGTTATTTCTTTATGCACACCTCTTTATTGATAAAAATTAAAAAAAGATCTCCCATTTCTGTAGATTAATACGACCCTAAAGCTTTTACAAAAGCAATGTTAATATCTGTAACGAATCAGTGTTGCGAGATTAGATTTATCCTCTTTCATCTTGTTTGAGTGACTGTTGTTACTCTATCACTGTAAAACAAAAGTATTTTGATTGGTTGTAAATTTGTAGTTTAACTTTTAAGGCTAGCTAGCTCACCTGGCCAGCAATATTTTGAGGCTATTTCACACACCGGTTTCAGGGCAGCATCTGATAACAGCTCTAGCAGATTCCATGTACGGCTACAAGACTACTTCATGGTAAGACATATTCCCTATTGCATCAATTCAAAGTTTTATTTGACGTCAGTGCAAGTTGTGGGATGATTTTGTATCAGGAGTCCTTCTGTAAGTTTGTTTGTTTTCTTTTAAGTTACTATTTATTATGTTTAGAAGTGGGAAGTGGGCTAGCCAAGTGCTAAAAGCGTTCACTCATCATGCCGAAAAGCCTTGTGTGATTCCACTCATGGGTAAAGTGTGCGATGTGTGATGTTATGTTTGATAGGCATTACTCAGTCTTGCTTGACAACGGTATAAGGATCTATACCGAAACGTCGCTTTTTACAGTATTAAAGAAGTTGTTATCCATAAAAATTGTGTCTATCTTATTGAGATGTTGCTGGAATACGACTAAAAGCAGCGTAAAACAATATTCACTGACTCATGTTTATGATAATTGTTTAGTTTTCCCAAGGTTGCTTTTTTTTCATTTATGACATGACCAATAAAGAGCATAAGATCCTTTGTTTACTCTATTTCATTGTTATTATGTCTCTTCTGAACATCCCTTATTTGAGTCTCGTTAGTACATTGGAGTGGGGTAGCCTAGTGGTTAAAGTGTTTGATCGTCATGACAAAGGCCAGGGTTTGATTCCCCACATGGGTACACTGTTTGAACCCATTTCTGTTGCAGCTGACATGGCTGTAACATGGCTCAATTTGGCATAAAACCCAACTCACTCACTCACCTATACTAATCCAGACCAAATTTACAGTGCCAAATTTATCATATTTATAATAATATGTCTGTCTAATCTGGACATCCTTCATTCAGGATTCAGGCCTGAAATTATGCAACAAGGGACTATTTATGTCATGTAATTCATGTCCTCTATTCTGGTAGGCCACTGTCATCAATAATCTTTCATATAGGTCTTTGAAAGGCATTTAGAAGTGATACACATAAGGAAGAGAATATATGGATGCCAACTTCTTTATCATGAGGAACACAATGTTTCGGAGTATATACTTACCTCTTCATCAGGTGAATGAAGGATGAAGGAGTAAGCATATATTCCGAAATGTTGTGTTCCTCATAATAAAGAAGTTGACATTCGTATATTCTCTTCCTGAATCTTTCATACACATGTAAATGTTGGTTGCTGAAATAGCATTGTATTAACTTGTGTCACAATTCGTGTTTTTTAAGAACATCAAGAGTTAGAAAGAATGGAATAATCCTTGGGTCCAGCCCAAGTTTGGTTTTGACAGATTTCACTGTACCATTTATTGGAATTCTGCTGTCCAATGAAGCACCTGGTGGATTTGGAGTGAATGAATTGGGTGGTTGAGTTTTCATAGGTTTAAATGTTTGTAAAGTGTTGATCTTGAGTGAACATAGAAGGGACATAACTCGTAAAAGCCACTGGTGGCGCCACAGTCGAGTCAAGAACTTGGAGCCTAGTTTGGCAAGGGTAGAAACTGGACTTTTAAAGTCAGTTAAGTCCCTTGCCTCAGGAAGATGTGCCCATGATGTCAGTTACTGGATTGTCTGGTCCAGACTTGATTATTTACAGACCGCCACAATATTGCTGTGGCAACAAACAAAACCTAGGTCTAGGATAAATAGGTTATGCAATTTGATATTTATGTCCTGGTACAAATATCTGTGATCAAAACTTGTGTGAAGCTTTGGACTTATTGTTCTGTTCATCTTGCAACAACATATGTTTCAGAAGAAAATAAGGGGCGGTCGGGTAGCCTAGTGGTTAAAGCTTTCGCTCGTCATGCCGAAGACCCGGGTTCAATTCCCGACATGGGTACAAATTGTGAAGCCCATTTCTGGTGTTCCCCGCTGTGATATTGCTGGAATAATGCTAAAAGCGGCGTAAAACCATACTCACTCAGAAGAAAATAGTCCAGTACTTTCCTCTTCGATCTTCATCTTAATGTTTTTCTTCATAAACAATCAGGAATCTGGGAGAAAAGGTGTCGTTTATAGAGCTGGATACCCCCCAGATGAAGGCAGATGAACTGGTGACGCTGGAGGAGACAGTCAACGCAAAGATCCGGGACGCGGTCCCCATGACACCCAAGCTGTATGAGAACAAGGATGATCCTGAGCTTGCTCCAGTAAGTTGGGAGATTTTAGCCAGCGACCTTCAACAGGCATTGCTTTTCTTTGTGTTATGGTGTAGTAAAAATAATAGTAAAAGTCAAGCCAATTTTCTTCATATATGGATTTTCTGGGTCAAAATGTTAAAAAAAGATATTAATAATCAATATTAGGAAAATGACTCTTGACTGGGATGATATATGATTATATTTTCCCCTGGTGCCATGTATAAAATTTGAAGAAAACATCTGGCAAATAGGGCTGTTAAATACAAGTTTGGGGTAAACAAAATCTATTCCTGTTTGATCTGGGAGTATTCTCATATTGAGAATTTTTCGAGTCAGTCAATGAATGCCATTGCAACTGTCTGTCAGTGAGTTTGACCATGGCTCATTACGGCTTTGGTTCCTGCATTTCGGCTTTGGTTCCTGCATTTCAACTAAAGTCAACATCTCCAGCGTGTGTTGTGTGTATTGCAGGTTTGGACTATGTGTTACAACTAAAGTCATGTCTCCAGCGTGTGTTGTGTGTATTGTAGGTTTGGACTCCGTGTTACAACTAGTCAACATCTCCAGCGTGTGTTGTGTGTATTGCAGGTTTGGGCTCTGTGTTACAACTAGTCAACATCTCCAGCATGTGTTGTGTGTATTGCAGGTTTGGGCTCTGTGTTACAACTAGTCAACATCTCCAGCATGTGTTGTGTGTATTGCAGGTTCGGGCTCTGTGTTACAACTAAAGTCATATCTCCAGCATGTGTTGTGTGAATTGCAGGTTCGGGCTCTGTGTTACAACTAGTCAACATCTCCAGCGTGTGTTGTGTGTATTGCAGGTTCGGGCTCTGTGTTACAACTAGTCAACATCTCCAGCGTGTGTTGTGTGTATTGCAGGTTCGGGCTCTGTGTTACAACTAGTCAACATCTCCAGCGTGTGTTGTGTGTATTGCAAGTTCGGGCTCTGTGTTACAACTAGTCAACATCTCCAGCGTGTGTTGTGTGTATTGCAGGTTCGGGCTCTGTGTTACAACTAGTCAACATCTCCAGCATGTGTTGTGTGTATTGCAGGTTCGGGCTCTGTGTTACAACTAGTCAACATCTCCAGCATGTGTTGTGTGTATTGCAGGTTCGGACTCTGTGTTACAACTAGTCAACATCTCCAGCCTGTGTTGTGTGTATTGCAGGTTCAGACTCTGTGTTACAACTAGTCAACATCTCCAGCATGTGTTGTGTGTATTGCAGGTTCGGACTCTGTGTTACAACTAGTCAACATCTCCAGCATGTGTTGTGTGTATTGCAGGTTCGGGCTCTGTGTTACAACTAGTCAACATCTCCAGCGTGTGTTGTGTGTATTGCGGGTTCGGACTCTGTGTTACAACTAAAGTCAACATCTCCAGCCTGTGTTGTGTGTATTGCAGGTTCGGACTCTGTGTTACAACTAGTCAACATCTCCAGCGTGTGTTGTGTGTATTGCAGGTTCGGGCTCTGTGTTACAACTAGTCAACATCTCCAGCATGTGTTGTGTGTATTGCAGGTTCGGGCTCTGTGTTACAACTAGTCAACATCTCCAGCCTGTGTTGTGTGTATTGCAGGTTCGGACTCTGTGTTACAACTAAAGTCAACATCTCCAGCGTGTGTTGTGTGTATTGCAGGTTCGGGCTCTGTGTTACAACTAGTCAACATCTCCAGCGTGTGTTGTGTGTATTGCAGGTTCGGGCTCTGTGTTACAACTAGTCAACATCTCCAGCGTGTGTTGTGTGTATTGCAGGTTCGGGCTCTGTGTTACAACTAGTCAACATCTCCAGCGTGTGTTGTGTGTATTGCAGGTTCGGACTCTGTGTTACAACTAGTCAACATCTCCAGCGTGTGTTGTGTGTATTGCAGGTTCGGGCTCTGTGTTACAACTAGTCAACATCTCCAGCGTGTGTTGTGTGTATTGCAGGTTCGGGCTCTGTGTTACAACTAGTCAACATCTCCAGCGTGTGTTGTGTGTATTGCAGGTTCGGGCTCTGTGTTACAACTAGTCAACATCTCCAGCATGTGTTGTGTGTATTGCAGGTTCGGACTCTGTGTTACAACTAGTCAACATCTCCAGCCTGTGTTGTGTGTATTGCAGGTTCAGACTCTGTGTTACAACTAGTCAACATCTCCAGCATGTGTTGTGTGTATTGCAGGTTCGGGCTCTGTGTTACAACTAGTCAACATCTCCAGCATGTGTTGTGTGTATTGCAGGTTCGGGCTCTGTGTTACAACTAGTCAACATCTCCAGCGTGTGTTGTGTGTATTGCAGGTTCGGACTCTGTGTTACAACTAAAGTCAACATCTCCAGCGTGTGTTGTGTGTATTGCAGGTTCGGACTCTGTGTTACAACTAAAGTCAACATCTCCAGCCTGTGTTGTGTGTATTGCAGGTTCGGACTCTGTGTTACAACTAGTCAACATCTCCAGCCTGTGTTGTGTGTATTGCAGGTTCAGACTCTGTGTTACAACTAGTCAACATCTCCAGCGTGTGTTGTGTGTATTGCAGGTTCGGGCTCTGTGTTACAACTAGTCAACATCTCCAGCATGTGTTGTGTGTATTGCAGGTTCGGACTCTGTGTTACAACTAGTCAACATCTCCAGCCTGTGTTGTGTGTATTGCAGGTTCGGGCTCTGTGTTACAACTAGTCAACATCTCCAGCGTGTGTTGTGTGTATTGCAGGTTCGGGCTCTGTGTTACAACTAGTCAACATCTCCAGCCTGTGTTGTGTGTAATGCAGGTTCGGACTCTGTGTTACAACTAAAGTCAACATCTCCAGCGTGTGTTGTGTGTATTGCAGGTTCGGACTCTGTGTTACAACTAGTCAACATCTCCAGCCTGTGTTGTGTGTATTGCAGGTTCAGACTCTGTGTTACAACTAGTCAACATCTCCAGCATGTGTTGTGTGTATTGCAGGTTCGGGCTCTGTGTTACAACTAGTCAACATCTCCAGCATGTGTTGTGTGTATTGCAGGTTCGGGCTCTGTGTTACAACTAGTCAACATCTCCAGCGTGTGTTGTGTGTATTGCAGGTTCGGACTCTGTGTTACAACTAAAGTCAACATCTCCAGCGTGTGTTGTGTGTATTGCAGGTTCGGACTCTGTGTTACAACTAAAGTCAACATCTCCAGCCTGTGTTGTGTGTATTGCAGGTTCGGACTCTGTGTTACAACTAGTCAACATCTCCAGCCTGTGTTGTGTGTATTGCAGGTTCAGACTCTGTGTTACAACTAGTCAACATCTCCAGCGTGTGTTGTGTGTATTGCAGGTTCGGGCTCTGTGTTACAACTAGTCAACATCTCCAGCATGTGTTGTGTGTATTGCAGGTTCGGACTCTGTGTTACAACTAGTCAACATCTCCAGCCTGTGTTGTGTGTATTGCAGGTTCGGGCTCTGTGTTACAACTAGTCAACATCTCCAGCGTGTGTTGTGTGTATTGCAGGTTCGGGCTCTGTGTTACAACTAGTCAACATCTCCAGCCTGTGTTGTGTGTAATGCAGGTTCGGACTCTGTGTTACAACTAAAGTCAACATCTCCAGCGTGTGTTGTGTGTATTGCAGGTTCGGACTCTGTGTTACAACTAGTCAACATCTCCAGCCTGTGTTGTGTGTAATGCAGGTTCGGACTCTGTGTTACAACTAGTCAACATCTCCAGCATGTGTTGTGTGTATTGCAGGTTCGGACTCTGTGTTACAACTAAAGTCAACATCTCCAGCGTGTGTTGTGTGTATTGCAGGTTCGGGCTCTGTGTTACAACTAAAGTCAACATCTCCAGCATGTGTTGTGTGTATTGCAGGTTCGGACTCTGTGTTACAACTAAAGTCAACATCTCCAGCGTGTGTTGTGTGTATTGCAGGTTCGGACTCTGTGTTACAACTAAAGTCAACATCTCCAGCATGTGTTGTTTGTATTGCAGGTTCGGGCTCTGTGTTACAACAAAAGTCATGTCTCCAGCGTTTGTTGTGTGTATTGCAGGTTCGGACTCGGTGTTACAACTTAAGTCATGTCTCCAGCATGTGTTGTGTGTATTGCAGGTTCGGGCTCTGTGTTACAACAAAAGTCATGTCTCCAGCGTTTGTTGTGTGTATTGCAGGTTCGGACTCGGTGTTACAACTTAAGTCATGTCTCCAGCATGTGTTGTGTGTATTGCAGGTTCGGACTCTGTGTTACAACTAGTCAGCATCTCCAGCGTATGTTGTTTGTATTGCAGGTTCGGACTCTGTGTTACAACTAAAGTCATGTCTCCAGCGTGTGTTGTGTGTATTGCAGGTTCGGACTCTGTGTTACAACTAAAGTCAACATCTCCAGCATGTGTTGTGTGTATTGCAGGTTCGGACTCTGTGTTACAACAAAAGTCATGTCTCCAGCGTTTGTTGTGTGTATTGCAGGTTCGGACTCTGTGTTACAACAAAAGTCATGTCTCCAGCGTGTGTTGTGTGTATTGCAGGTTCGGACTCTGTGTTAGAACTAAAGTCAACATCTCCAGCATGTGTTGTTTGTATTGCAGGTTCGGGCTCTGTGTTACAACAAAAGTCATGTCTCCAGCGTTTGTTGTGTGTATTGCAGGTTCGGACTCGGTGTTACAACTTAAGTCATGTCTCCAGCATGTGTTGTGTGTATTGCAGGTTCGGGCTCTGTGTTACAACAAAAGTCATGTCTCCAGCGTTTGTTGTGTGTATTGCAGGTTCGGACTCGGTGTTACAACTTAAGTCATGTCTCCAGCATGTGTTGTGTGTATTGCAGGTTCGGACTCTGTGTTACAACTAGTCAGCATCTCCAGCGTATGTTGTTTGTATTGCAGGTTCGGACTCTGTGTTACAACTAAAGTCATGTCTCCAGCGTGTGTTGTGTGTATTGCAGGTTCGGACTCTGTGTTACAACTAAAGTCATGTCTCCAGCGTGTGTTGTGTGTATTGCAGGTTCGGACTCTGTGTTACAACTAGTCAACATCTCCAGCGTGTGTTGTGTGTATTGCAGGTTCGGGCTCTGTGTTACAACTAGTCAACATCTCCAGCGTGTGTTGTGTGTATTGCAGGTTCAGGCTCTGTGTTACAACTAGTCAACATCTCCAGCGTGTGTTGTGTGTATTGCAGGTTCGGACTCTGTGTTACAACTAAAGTCAACATCTCCAGCGTGTGTTGTGTGTATTGCAGGTTCAGGCTCTGTGTTACAACTAGTCAACATCTCCAGCGTGTGTTGTGTGTATTGCAGGTTCGGACTCTGTGTTACAACTAGTCAACATCTCCAGCATGTGTTGTGTGTATTGCAGGTTCGGACTCTGTGTTACAACTAAAGTCATGTCTCCAGCGTGTGTTGTGTGTATTGTAGGTTCGGGCTCTGTGTTACAACTAAAGTCAACATCTCCAGCGTGTGTTGTGTGTATTGCAGGTTCGAGCTCTGTGTTACAACTAGTCAACATCTCCAGCGTGTGTTGTGTGTATTGCAGGTTCGAGCTCTGTGTTACAACTAGTCAACATCTCCAGCATGTGTTGTGTGTATTGCAGGTTCGGACTCTGTGTTACAACTAGTCAACATCTCCAGCGTGTGTTGTGTGTATTGCAGGTTCGGACTCTGTGTTACAACCAGTCAACATCTCCAGCGTGTGTTGTGTGTATTGCAGGTTCGGACTCTGTGTTACAACTAAAGTCATGTCTCCAGCATGTGTTGTGTGTATTGCAGGTTCGAGCTCGCGGCCTCCCAGATGACCATGTGGGCCCGGTGAGAGTTGTTACCATCGAAGGCATCGACTCCAACATGTGCTGTGGTACCCATGTCTCGAACATGGCACATTTACAGGTGAGCTCAAGAAACAACATTGAATGCCTTTGATTATATAAGAGGCTGAAGAAATGTTTTTCTTAATCTTTTACATTTTAGATATATAGATGTTTGGCTTACCTAGACGCCGCTTTTAGCAATATTCCAGCAATATCACGGTGGGGGACACCAGAAATGGGCTTCACACATTGTACCTATCAAACCCGGGTCTTCGGCGTGACGAGCGAACGCTTTAACCACTAGGCTACCCGACCGCCCCTCACCAAATTGATGCTTGTCCTGCTTGTTTCTACCAATGTTGACACCAATGCCTGATCTTATGATTCTGTCCATTCCATTTTCTTTTTGGAATAAAAAAAGTTTTAAGTTTTGAGGAAAATATATGTTATACCATATATTGCCGTCTATTAAGCAACCCCCACGTATAAGGCGACCCCCCTGTACAAGCCTTCAAAACCAATGCTATAAAGCGAATCTATAAACCAACTTGGGATCGTACAAAGTATGAAGCGCTTGCTCACAAGGATAGTAGATCGTCTTTCTCCTGGCCCTTGCAACTACTGCGCGAGTTGGCAAAATCCATGCTCAGGATCTTAACAGGGTCCAGTTCCAGTGGTTACTGAATGGAATGTTTTTCTGTGCCTTCGCTGGTATTTTATCGTGCAAGAATCAGCTTCTGGGACAACCAGTTCGGCTGTTTATCATCCTGTCACCGATGTCCATCTTGAGCCCTGATGACTTTAAAGATATCTCTCTATGTCTTGTTCAAGCACTCCAAATCTACCTTAAGGCAGCAAGACAACTTTGACGCACCCAGAAGAGGCTTAACAACAGAAGTCTCACTAATACAGTCTCCTTTTGGCTTCGTACAACCATCCTACGGGCATACATCCTCTCACCTCTACTATGGCCTTGCGCAGCAACTGCACCCTCTCTGCCTTTATGGAAAGGTGCTTCTGGAAGTCAGATACAGTCTTCGCTTCCCACATTTCCGTTGGGTCCTTTGGTCCTGGCACAGCAGCTGTCGACTGAACACCAGCACAGATAGCCGATACGTGTACCGGTTCATTCTTTTGTACTACATATCCTCTATATACAAAATAATACTTGGCACTATTGCTCCTGTGTTTATTGTCCTTTTCATTAGTTGGACTCCCAGACTGAGTTCCCATCAGTGGGTAGGATCTCTCGTCTGTAGAAATTTTGGTCTTCAACATCGAAGTCACCGTAAGGCGCTACCCGTCGGCAATGATAACCTTGTACTTATGAATTGTGCTAAATTTATTAAACATGCTTTATGTCTAAGAGCTGTCAGAAATACCTAATCATCAGATCTTGTATATATTCATGTATATTTCTATATTCATACAATACACAGATTACTCATTCTCTCACTCCTTGACTACAGCTTGAAACAGCTCACAATCAAAGTTTAAAACAGGGGAGATAATTATTGCCTCCCTTGATCATTTCATGCCAACAGGGTATTTTCACCGACATACATATGTAGTTTTGTTTATCTGCTTGTATATTTCATGGCAGATTATGTTTCCACTGTACAGAATTTTTCCACGAAGTTTCTAAAAAAGTGCTTTCATTTATTGATGCTGTGAACATTGAACTGACTTTGACTGTTTCGGTTTCAGGCAATAAAACTGTTGTACACAGAGAAGGGAAAGAAGGGGAAAATCAACTTGTTCTTTGTAGCTGGTGACCGAGTCCTGTCCTACCTGGGCAGGTGTTGTGCTGTAGAGAAAACCCTCACTGGGGTACTCAAGTAAGTCACCTGGTCGTGGGGAGGGGTGGTTGGCTTAGTTGTACAAGCTGGTGACGCAACTCGTGAATACCCAGGTTAGAATAGGTCTTCTGCAACTCATGCTTGCCATAAAAGACGACTATACTTCTTATAAGAGTGAGTGAGTGAGTATGGTTTTACGCTGCTTTTAGCAATATTCCAGCAATATTACGGTGGGGGACACCAGAAATGGCCTTCACACATTGTACCCATGTCGTAAATTGAACCTGGGTTTTCTGCGTCTTGTCTTAAGAAGCGACTAATGGGATTGGGTGGTCTGACTTGGTTGTGACGAGGCATCTCCATAGTAACTGTATCACTCACCAGACTGCCAAAATTACGTGTGCAATCATCACTTGACTCATTAGACCCGTGAAGATTCCGGGGTAGAATAGGTCTTCAGCAACCCATGCTTGCCGTAAAAGATGAATATGCTTGTCGTAAAAGGCGACTAACGGGATTGGGTGGTCAGGCTCGCTGACTTGGTTGATACATGTCATCGATCCCAATTGCGTGGATCAATGCTCATGATATCAATCACTGGATTGTCTGGTCCAGATTCGACTATTTACAGACCACCGTCATATAGCTGGAATATTGCTGAGTGCGGCGTTAAACAACAAACCAACCAACCAACCAAAGATAAGTCAAGAAGATTTATTTTTCAGGAATATTCCATTACAGTGATGGATTACATTGCTGCCTTTCAAGTTTTCCTGACCCAAACATGATAAGACATTTTGTTGTAATTAGCTAGTTTTGGGATCCATTGACCACAAAGTTTGAAAAGTTATTTTCTCTTTCACTTTATCAGCATAGGGTGCAAAGTAACACTTTCATACATCACAAACAGCCACTTTTATTTCCTTATTTCACACAACTAGCATTTCATTAATGAAATTAATTAGAAAGCATTTTTTCACAATTTCATTTTATTCTTTTGTCTGGTAGTGACCTTTAAATATTCAAGATCTAACAAGATCGGGTGGTCAGGCTCACTGACTTGGTTGATGCATGTCATCGTATCCCAACTGCGTAGATGATACCCATATAGTCAATCACTGGATTGTCTCATCCACACTTGATACATTACACACTGCCATCATATCGCTGGAATTATTGCCAAGTGTGGTGTTACACAACAAACAAACAAACAAACAAACATACAAACAAACAAACATACAATCTTAGTATTGAATTGACTTTGCAACCACTACTTACAAGACCCTGCATATATCCTGTAGGTTTTTGTTGCACAATACTTTGCATATTATGTGATGTAAAAAGTATACTCGCACTCAAGATATTATTTTGTTTTGTGGTAAGCTGAAGTATCAAATCCAATTACTTCAATATTTTCAATTTTCATTCAATGTAACAGAAATTTGGAGTTATCCCCCTTTCATTATGATTAGTCTTATCAGAGACCTATATCGTCTCTGGTCTTATTCCTTTGCTAAATAATCAGACAAGTGTAGCAGTTCAATAATATTTATTATCAATCAGATGTTTTTTTATGGATATTCTATCTTCCTAAATTATATATTAAGTTTGAAAGAAATTATGATTAACATTTTCAGTTGTGATGTTGCCATGACCTGGATTCTTATGGACAGGACCATGAATGTATAGGTATCATGAAAACATTGTTATATATCATGGTTTTATCTAAACCTGTTCTAAGGACCATATCTCGGCCCGAAGTCTGCAGCAAATGTCAGTAAACATTTCCAAATGGGAATAAAAAAATTCTGAATGTTATATTTATAACTGAAGTGATGGCTTGGTCACAGTGACTTGGATTTCATTGACTAATAAAGAGGAAGCTGTTTAATTTTAGATGATTGCATTGAATACAATACATCTGGAATTAAGAAAATAAGAACATTTAATAAATAATAGTTTTGAAATGAGTAACAATTTTTCCCAATTTGCCTGCTCGGGGCACCTAGTTTTGAATTCTTGATAAATAGAGGATATTTCATGTGTTGAGTAAAATATCTTGTGACGGAGGAAAAGAGATAATTTCACGTGTGGCGTTTAGTAGAAGTTTTAAGCAGAATTATTTTCGAAACATATCTACCCTTTGGTCTAAAAATACCCAGGGGAGTAAAATTATTTTGAGTATCCAAAGATTAATTGAAATATTGAGAATAATGCACATGAGTAAATCTTCAGTGGCTCAAAACATTACATGGAGCACTGTTGTATGGTGGACCGCCTCCGTGGTCTAGTGGTAGAGCATCCGCCCGGAGAGCGGAAGGTCCGGGGTTCGATCCCCAGCCGCGTCATACCAAAAGACGTTAAAAGATGGTACTTGTTGTTACCCTGTCTGGCGCTCGGGATTAAGGGGCTAAAACAAGGACTGGTCAGCTCTGAGTCAGTATACTGTGTCTGAGTGGGGTATTCATGTTAAACTGCGGCATGGTATCTCAGTGGGCTAGCACTATAAATCGGCATCAGTCCGGACTAGTACAAGCAGCCACACACACACACACACACACACACACACACATACACGTTGCTATATAAGTGCAATAATCTTGGACGCGATGTTAAACCCCATTTCACCTCACCTCACCTGTTGTATGGTTAATGAATTTATTTTCTAACCACAGAGGGTGCAATAGTGAAGCCTCAGGTGATGAAACATTGTGTGATACCTGCCCTATTTCAGGTGTCCCCTTCATGATATTGCTGGAATATTACTGACAGCAGTATTAAGCCACACTCACTCAGTCACTATTAACCCCTGTGAGGTGTTTAAAGGGAAATATGTTTTATTTCAGAGGTCCCTTAGACCAACACGTTGATCTGGCAGATAAAGCTGTGAAGGGCTGGAAGGCTGCCCAGAAGGTCGGTCTTGTTTCTCACTCTCACATAGCAATTTCAATTATCTGTATCATTTCGCGTTTCTTTTCCCATAAGGTTAAGAATAACTGAGTTCATGATATCGTATGTCCATCACTTCACGCGCACCAGTGTGTTGTTGATGTCCTTCGAATGTTCTTGTGACACAAGGACAGAATGACATCACACTAGAAACGACGTCACAGATTGTTGACGTCAATGGACAGTTACGGTTTTCTAAGACCGCAGTTGTGGTCACTGATCAATGCATGATTCTAAAGGGGAGCTCAAAAGGATTAAGAAATAATGGGTAATAAAGAAATTATTATACTTACATGTGAGACACTGATTTTATGAAACTTTTGTAGGAATTCATCGATTAACAGTGCTCTCACTTGGGAAATACAAAAATTCTGACACTTGTTTCGTAAACTCAGTATGACACACATGTTCGTATAACAATCTCTATATATGACCATCCTTTGGAGAATTTCAAAAGCAATACGTACCAAAAAAATACATAATTCAACTGTCAGTCCAACAATTTATTTACCTTTTCTATTTGTGCGATGATCCTACAATGTATGGTGTCCTCGTCATGTATTTGGGCCTATGGCCTTTCATACAATAAACATTTATATTGAATTGAATATTGACTAATTACTGGATGTATATATGCCTTGACAGACCTTTATGATTTGTAAGATCTTATTCTTTGACTGATCTATTCTTCTGAATTTATTTCAAGCAGTCAGTCAAGATGGTATTTCCCTTTCTTTCAATGCCTGATATCTTCTTTCAGTGTAGGCAAATAAATGTCATGTTTGAAGATGTAAATTTGTAGATCAACAGTAAATACTGAGAACCTAGCACCTATTTGAAGGTCTGTACATCATAATTTCTGTTGCTGTTCAATCTCTTTAAAATCAGATCTTAGTTCTTGCTACCGCTCAACAAGATCTGAGGACATCCTATTACGGGTCACGTCAGAAGGACCTCAGATATAGCAATGTTTGGTTGGTTTGCTTGTTGTTTAACGCCGCACTCAGCAATATTCCAGCTATATGACGGCCCTCTGTAAATAATCGTGTCTGGACCAGACAACCCACCAATCCTGTTAGTTGCCTCTTATGACAGCCTAGTATCTTTTTACGGCAAGCATAGGCTTCTGAAGACCTACTCTACCCTGGATCTTCACAGGTCCAAAGTTTGTTAGTTTCCTTTGTATCTCAACAACTGTTGTACACAACCGCTGTGACAAGTATGAAAATATTCTATGTTCCAGACATCCACTGGCTTGTTGAAGGAGGTTGCTGTATTGGAGGCTCAGGCTTTCAAGTCCAAAGTAGAGAAGGAAAATGTGTTTGTGACTCACAGGTAAGCTGAAGTACTGTTATAGATCAAATTGAACCCTTTAAATTATTAAGAATATTTTATCTCAGAATGTGTGTAGTGGCATATTGTTTGTTGATTGGTTCGGTGCTCATTCTGTGGTCCCTTTGTATGTGCCTAACCGATTTCATACTCAAAGCTGTAATATTGTTAAACCAGCATCAAACCCAGTGCAGTTTCCGGTTCATTTTTATGTGGATTACACAGGCAATGGGTAGCCAAGGCGTAAGGTGTTTGCTTATCACACAATAGAATCCCTCAGTGGTTCAGTGTGTTGGTGGGGGCGGTCGGGTAGCCTGGTGGTTAAAGCATACTCACTCACTCACTCAGTGTGTTGGTGCACCTGCTGTGATGTGCCTGGAACGAATTAATCATTCAGTCAAGTATTCAGTCAGTGGCCATGTTGGAGTAACAAAGGGACATAACTCCTACAGTACTAGTCTTGCTTTGGTGTTTCAGGAAGGAGGGTGATGGTGACTATATGAACATACTGGTTGGGGAGCTGCTGGCTGTCGAGGTGGGTCACGTTACACTGTCATTAGCAATGCCTGGGGAAGAACAAGTGTGCTGTTATGCAAAGGACATGCAGTGTGTGTCCATTTGATAGAGTTCTGGTTGCATAATTGCCAAAAGGTTCTGTATGTAGCATATATAATGATTTCATGGTCTGGCAACTTTGTACCTGTGCTGTGTTAACCAATATTGACCTGCATCATTTTTTACTTTGTTCCGATATTAAGATGACAGGTTGTGAACTGCTATTCACGTTTTGTGAGTGAGTGAATAAGAGATACATGTTTAAAACGATCAGATCATGCGTACACTGAAGTTGACTGAAGCTTTATCTTTACTCAAACATATACAAGTCAAAAGGAATGTGTGCATCATCAGAAAGAAATGCGAACATTAGCGACTTGTTGTGTAACCACTGAGCAATAGTGAGTTTTTGTCATTAAACCATATATCACATGGCTATCCTCGAGTCTGGGTAGTCTTGTTGGTACCCATGATCGGACCACCCTACCCGAGCTACCCATCCCAGCCCTGCATCACACTCGTCACTGAGCCTGAACACCACAGTTTATGGTCTCTGGTCACCAACTCAGACTCTTATGTCACATTGTATACCTTCACCAGTACATTGATAAAACAATTCAACCATTATGAATGCTTTTCTTCCACACAGGGTTTGAGCTGCCTTGTGACTGTAGGGGATGAGAAGGGGGCTGGACTGTTTGTGTTCGCTGGACCGGAGGCTGTAGTCAAACACATGGGGCCAAAGTAAGGACGCAGATAATGTTGCTGATTGATGTTGCCTGCATGTCAGCTTGGGCAAAAATGAAGTAATACCAACTACCATGTTAATCATGCATCCCATCTCCTCTCATTGTTCAGGACCGCCTCAGTAGTCTAGTCTCTGCCCGGCCGCGTCATATAAAAAGACGTTAAAAGATTGTACTTGTTGTTACCCTGTCTGGCGCTCGGCATTAAGGGGCTAAAACAAGGACTGGTCGGCTCGGAGTCAGTATACTGTGTCTGAGTGGGGTATTCATGTTAAACTGCGGCATGGTATCTCAGTGAGCTAGCACTATAAATCGGCATCAGTCCGGACTAGTACAAGCAGCCACACACACACATACACGTGCATGCACGTCGCTATATAAGTGCAATAATTTTGGACGCGACGTTAAACCCAATTTCACCTCACCTAGTCTCTACCCAGAGTGCAAGAGGTCGGTATGGTCCCCGGCCAGGCTTAACTTAAACATGGTATTTGTTGTTACCCTGCCTTGTGCTCAACATTAAGGGGATAAAACAAGGACTGGTCAACTCAGAGTCCGTACACTGTGTCTGAGTTGGCTAGCACTACAAGACTGGCATAAGTTTGGTCTAGTACCAGAACCACACAGAAATGTGCATGTGCATCGCTATTTAAGTGGCGATAATAATCTTGAACGCGATGTTAAATCCCATTTCATCTCGCCTCATTGTTCAGAGCCAAAGTGAATACTAATCAGTTACCTCCCTTCCTTCCAGAATCTGTGATCTGTTAGAGGGAAAGGGTGCTTTGAATGGTGGCCGGTATCGGGGCAAGGCCAACAAGATGGCTAATCGCAGCAAGGCCGAGGCAGCATTGCGGGAATACTTTCAGCAAACTAAACCTGAGAGCTGATCATGTGTTCACCAAGAATTTCATCGCCTGTTGCCAGTGAGAGAAAGAAGATATTGTTAGAAATATGATATGATTGATAAAATTGTACATTTTCAACACATCTGAATCACCTAAATCAGTGACCTTGTACAATGGTCCCTTTGATTGCATTACTTCAGGATATTCAAGATTTAATCTTGTACTACGGTACATCTTCGTTGAAGGTAAAAGAATAATTATTTCGTGTTGTTAAGGAATGAAAATAGTATTCTTATGTTTGTTTGTTTTGATTTTAGATGTGATTAATTAAATAATTTCTTCAAAACAAATAATAATGTTTGACATATTGATAAAAGTTACTGTCATCACAATATATTGTTTCAGAAGTGTGTAAATAAAGCTCAATGAATATTATTTGATTCTCATGGTGTCTCCTGAATCTGGACAAATAAAACCATTGTTAGTTTGTGCTTGGTTTGAGAGTGTTGCCCCCTTTCCCATTGAAAAATAAAGACAGGGTCTGCCTTCTGTGACCAGGCTCTCCCTTCTCTTACCAGTCTCTCTCGTCTATCACCAGGCTCACCCTTCTCTCACCAGGCTCTCCCTTCTCTCATCAGGCTCTCCCTTCTCTCTCCAGGCTCTCCCTTCTCTCTCCAGACTCTACCCTCTCTCACCGAGCTCTCCCTTCTCTCACCAGGCTCTCCCTTCTCTCATCAGGCTCTCCCTTCTCTCACCAGGCTCTCCCTTCTCTCATCAGGCTCTCCCTTCTCTCTCCAGGCTCTCCCTTCTCTCTCCAGGCTCTCCCTTCTCTCTCCAGACTCTACCCTCTCTCTCCAGGCTCTCCCTTCTCTCACCAGGCTCTACCCACTCTCACTGAGCTCTACCTTCTCTTACCAGTCTCTACTTTCTCTCTCCAGACTCTACCTTCTCTCACCGAGCTCTCCCTTCTCTCACCAAGCTCCCACTTCTCTCACCAGGCTCTCCCTTCTCTAACCAGGCTCTCCCTTCTCTCATCAGGCTCTCCCTTCTCTCTCCAGGCTCTCCCTTCTCTCACCAGGCTCTTCCTTCTCTCACCAGGCTCTCCATTCTCTCACCAGGCTCTCCCTTCTCTCTCCAGACTCTACCCTCTCTCACTGAGCTCTACCTTCTCTTACCGAGCTCTTCCTTCTCTTACCAGTCTCTCTCATCTCTCATCTCTCATCAGGCTCTCCCTTCTCTCACCAGGCTCTCCCTTCTCTCTCCAGGCTCTCCATTCTCTCTCCAGACTCTCCCTTCTCTTACCAGTTTCTCCCTTCTTTCACCGAGCTCTCCCTTCTCTCACCAGGCTCTCCCTTCTCTTACCAGTCTCTCTCATCTCTCATCAGGCTCTCCCTTCTCTCTCCAGGCTCTCCCTTCTCTCTCCAGACTCTCCCTTCTCTTACCAGTCTCTCCCTTCTTTCACCGAGCTCTCCCTTCTCTCACCAGGCTCTCCCTTCTCTCACCAGGCTCTCCCTTCTCTCTCCAGACTCTACCCTCTCTCACCAGGCTCTCCATTCTCTCACCAGGCTCTCCCTTCTCTCTCCAGGCTCTCCCTTCTCTCTCCAGACTCTACCCTCTCTCACCAGGCTCTCCATTCTCTCACCAGGCTCTCCCTTCTCTCTCCAGGCTCTCCCTTCTCTCTCCAGGCTCTCCCTTCTCTCTCCCGACTCTACCCTCTCTCACCGAGCTCTACCTTCTCTTACCAGTCTCTACTTTCTCTCTCCAGACTCTACCTTCTCTCACCGAGCTCTCCCTTCTCTCACCAGGCTCTCCCTTCTCTCACCAGGCTCTCTCATCTCTCATCAGGCTCTCCCCAGGCTCTCCCTTCTCTCACCGAGCTCTCCCTTCTCTCACCAGGCTCTCCCTTCTCTTACGAGTCTCTCTCATCTCTCATCAGGCTCTCCCTTCTCTCACCAGGCTCTCTCATCTCTCATCAGGCTCTCCCTTCTCTCACCAGGCTCTCCCTTCTTTCACCGAGCTCTCCCTTCTCTCACCAGGCTCTCCCTTCTCTCTCCAGACTCAACCCTCTCTCACCGAGCTCTCTCATCTCTCATCAGGCTTTCCCTTCTCTCACCAGGCTCTACTTTCTCTCACCAGGCTCTCCCTTCTCTTGCCAGGCTCTCCCTTTTCTCTCCAGACTCAACCCTCTCTCACCGAGCTCTCTCATCAGGCTCTACTTTCTCTCACCGAGCTCTCCCTTCTCTCACCAGGCTCTCCCTTCTCTCTCCAGACTCAACCCTCTCTCACCGAGCTCTCTCATCTCTCATCAGGCTCTCCCTTCTCTTTCCAGGCTCTACCTTCTCTCACCGAGCTCTCCCTTCTCTCACCAGGCTCTCATATGTCATTGCCTGAGAACTGCCTGACAAGCACATCATAAAAACATTTTGTGTTTTTCAGAAAAGAATCGTACATACATCACAGCCTTTATAAGTAATAAACCGTTGATTAGCATGTCATGATGAAAAGTTTGAACAGTTTCTCTTTGATTGGAGTACAATGTATCTTTCCAGTCACTATATTTAAGAATTGATCTTCAGCAAACCATGCTTTTCGTAAGACTTCTAACGAGCTCGGTGGTCAGACTAGGTGACGTCATTGATGCTTGTCATCGTATCCCAATTGCGTAGATCAAGAAACACAAGAATTATGAATATGTCTGCCTGCTGATCTGTGACAAGACTCTCTGATATATAAATATATGATTTTGGATAATTCCCATATACAACATTTTAAACTACAGATAAAACTAAATTTTCTGATATTAATTGTATATAAAAGCCCCAAATGCCAAAATAAAGCATCGTTAGTGTTAAAGAAAACAAACTGTGTAGGTTCGAACTTGCAATTTCAAGACTCTAAAAATGCTTAATATATGTATACAGCAATGTCCAAAAGTTATGTCCCTTTGCATGTTGTTGAGTTGATTGAACAAGGCTGTCGCCGTTCCGACTCAATGGCTGAAGACTCGGGTGAGTTTGAAAAGCTTCTTTTAAATGGTGCTCTCGTCTCTGATCTGATCATGCTGCAGCGTAACTGGTCACGCGTGAGCAACTAGAAGATGGTTTTATGTGGAGGCTGTTTCCTGCCACAACAGGTCCTATGTCAATAATTGACCCTTTGTTGTCGACAAGTAAAAATAGCCTCCCCAGCTTGGTGCGCGCGTTCGTATTTATCTTCATGGTGATCGTTCAGTGTACACGCGAGAAGGATTTGATCAGAATTGCAAGGTTATCCAACAAATCTAAACTGATAGTCGTATTCTGTATAATTATTCACATATTCAATTATAAAACATATCAATTAACCCACGAAACAGAACATGATATCACATACGTATATAGATATTAAATTTATATGCGTCTTTGATTATAGGTATTTATACCACGTGTTCATTTACTTGAGATCCTTTGTGTACTATAAGTACATTTAAGGAATTCATAAATTTCATGCTTACAATTCCTTTTCCGATACTAGTATGCAAGTTGGGCTGTAACGGGCGCTCACACCTGCTCTGACGCACGTGATATCGATTGATGCGTGCGTGAACTGCATCTGTACCTTGAGATCCCGTCGACCAGAATACTGCAGTATTCTTGAGTTTCCTAATATTATGGACTTGCCTGCAACAGTATTATTTACAACAAACAGAACTGGACACAAAAGCATGAATTCGTCAAATGATGTAGTTGACGTAATATGTTTATGTATAGCTGTCAAGAGGAATTTGATGATAGTACCACACGTTTATTACTCAACAAAAAGACATCACGGTGGTAGAGGGATGCAGATAAAATATTCCAATACACAATTTGCACATCAGGATGACAAAGTATTAATTTCGTTTCATATTGAGGTGCTTAAAAAACATAGATATATTCTAAACTTTGAGACGGTCTTTATGGTTCAGATTTTGTTCTTCAAAAACAATCGACGGTATTTTGCAAGGTTAGACCATGTGACGTATTCTTTTAAATAGATAAAAAAATTCACATCCACTTAACTGAAAATTATGTACAGTACACGCTTTCAGTCTCAATGGGGATTCTATGATTATTTGTTTTAAAATAAAAATTCGTTTTTTATATATTTGAAAGAAGTAAATCGTTTTCGAAACTGCCATCTAAGTGGGTCGCAAAATAGAATAAAGGATTAATGCTCAATTTGAAAACAAATGCGTGTAATAGTAGTCAACGCGATCTGATGAAATTACGACACTGATGGAGATATTGTAAAACTCTTTAAGGGACTGAACTACATTTGCAAGTAATATTATGTCTTCATTAAACAATGAAGTCGCGCGGCGCGAACAGCGATCTCCACCATGCAGCCAAAATCATTCAGCGACGTCATTCCTTAATGAAGGAAATTCCCACTCAACCATAACATAATAAAAAATGCCATGACCATATCGATATTAATGTTATTAATGTGAAGCGTGTGTACAAATGAAACTGGGATTTACAGGGCCATGACTAGATATGCAAAGACGTATACATTTGTTCTGAATGCATTTTGTGACAGGCGAGACATCGTGGTGGGGTTTAGAAATGCTTATGGTAATTACACAGTAAATATGCAGGATATACATGACCTCCATCTAATTTGTTTGTTGTTTAACGCCGCTCTCAGCAATATGACGGCGGTCTGTTAACAATTGAGTCTGGACCAGACAGTCCGATGATTGATGTCATGAGCACCAGTCCACATTTGGGATACGATGACATGCATCAACCAAGTCAGCGAGCCTGACCACCCGATCCCGTTAGTCGCCTGTTACAGACAAGATCCAACCTGAGTTAACCAGTGTTATCCAAGCATAACCTACATGTAGGACAGTATCCGAAATAAAACGCATAAAATACAACCTTAGATATATATGTAATACAAAATTAATGTCAGGAGGAGAAACACAACATTCGTTCGTTCGTTCGTTCGTTTGTTGTTTACCGCCGCACTCAGCAGTATTCCAGCTATATGACGGCGGTCTGTTAATAATCGAGTCTGGACCAGACAATCCAGTGATGGATATCATGAGCATCGATCCACGCAATTGGGATACGATGACATGCATCAACCAAGTCAGCGAGCCTGACCTGATGCCGTTAGTCGGCTCTTACGACAAGCTTAGTCGCCTTTTACGGCAAGCATGGGTTGCAGACCGCTGTCATATATCTGGAATAATGCTGATTCCAGCGTTATTCAATAAACAAACAAACCATACTGCGGATTGCGAAATATAGTGAGATTAGCAAAGCGCACCCTATTACACGTTCGTCTAAATGCTGTAAACAAAGAATTAAACTCATAGCACAACTGCATCAGCCTTTCAGTTGACACCATTATGGTACATGTTATTAAAATCATCCACAGCTTTAATAAGTTCCATCTATGTCAATATGTATTGACAAAACTGGCCACTTTGCCCTGTAGGTTGGGGCAAAAATACCAGTGCTTGGCCACTTTACCACACTTTCACAAATAACAGTTCGACAATAATATATTTTCCAGTTTCCATAATTACTGCATATAAAATCAAATGACAGTTAATTCAGTCAGTTCACAAGAATGAATAGAAGGTAACTCCAAAACTAAATAATAACTGTAACATGAGTTTTGCAAACAACACTTTTCTATCAAAGTGTCTACAATAACTCACTCCTTGAGCTGCTCATATGCATAATCAAATATAACTAGATCTAAGTTTAAACAATAGAATACACATGAAAAAAACTGAGAAAGACAACATTTGTCTTAACTTTTTCTTAAGAATTACCATTCAGAAAGGTATATATACTTCTACGACAGAAATCGCAAATATCTCAATTTCTACATTCTGCATGGAACCATTGCCTACACTTAATGCACTGAAGCCAGTTCTCAGTAAGTGGCTCTTAGTACAATTTGTTGCAGTACAAACAGTGCCATACCTCCGACTCATCTGCAAGCTTTCTGGTTTGCCTTGCTACCGGTTTTCTTTTATCTCTTTTGTTCTTTCTCCACCATTTTCTTGAAAGATGATTATGTAACTACCATAGAAGAGACATGCTTTCTCTTTCGGCTCCGTATCTTGCGTTTCACTTGCAGTGGTGAAGGAGCTTCAGTCTGTCTTCTTACATCTGGTTGTGGTTCGTCTGAAGGACATGCAGTCAGATCTGAAAGAGTTGATACATGTAACCCTGGTTTACCTGATAGTGATACTGCCAGGCTCTGAATCTGGCTTATATTAGCGATACTGCATCGGATGTTCCAGTCTCGGAATCCGGCTTGTCTGGTGGCAATACTACATCACATGTTCCAGTCTCTGAATCCGGCTTGTCTGGTGGCAATACTACATCGGATGTTCCAGGCTCAGAATCTGGCTTGTCTGGTGGCAATACTACATCGGATGTTCCAGTCTCTGAATCTGGCGTGTCTGGTGGCAATACTACATCACATGTTCCAGGCTCTGAATCTGGCTTGTCTGGTGGCAATACTACATCGGATGTTCCAGTCTCTGAATCTGGCGTGTCTGGTGGCAATACTACATCACATGTTCCAGGCTCTGAATCTGGCTTGTCTGGTGGCAATACTACATCACATGTTCCAGGCTCTGAATCCGGCGTGTCTGGTGGCAATACTACATCACATGTTCCAGGCTCTGAATCTGGCTTGTCTGGTGGCAATACTACATCGGATGTTCCAGTCTCTGAATCTGGCTTGTCTGGTGGCAATACTACATCGGATGTTCCAGTCTCTGAATCCGGCTTGTCTGGTGGCAATACTGCATCGGATGTTCCAGGCCCTGAATCTGGCTTGTCTGGTGGCAGTATGGCATCTGATGTTGCCCTAGGTTCTGACTCAGGATTGCCTTGAGACAAGGCTGTTTGGACAAGTTGTGTTTCAGACTTGGATTCATCTGTAACAGCGGAGCCTACAGAATCGTCATCAGTGAAAACATCTGGGTTAAGGGTCTTATCCCAGTGCAGGAAAAGTCATTGGTTGCTTTCAGCAGGGTTGCCGCCACCGTTTAGGTAACGCCGAACAATTTAGCCAGGTCCAAGAATGAAACTCTACTGCCTGGGTTCATTATCATCCATGTGAGCTCCTGTGTTGTAGTTAGCCTTGAGAGGCCCTAAGAACGTCCTGTCTAGGGGTTGCAGCTTGTGAGTGGCATGTGGAGGTAACACAATAATGACAATTCTATGATCCGTGCATAATTGACAGCCTCCAGAGCTTTGTGGCTACTTTGCCCATCTAGAATGAGCAAGCACTTTCGGTCTTGAGAGTGCTTTGCATACTGAACAAAATGCTCAAGCCAACAGAGGAACAGATCATGGTTAATACATCCATTATCACTTACCTTTCCAATAGACACTGATGGTGCTCCCTTCATTCTCTTTCTGGGGAATATAAGCATAGGAGGCATGTAGGTGCCAGATGAATTCATGCAACAGATCGCAGTCATAGTTCTTCCCCTTTTACCACTCGTGATCTTTCCAACTTGTATAATTTTCATCGTTTTGACCAAATGTTACGTAGACATTGGACATTGGTATTACCAATTTTGCCCCTATTCCAGATTGAATCTGGCTGAAAAAAGCTTCTCCATCTCGGCTTGAGGTTGGAAAAAATGTTCACCGAGGGTTAAAAGCAACAGCTCTGGATAGCTTTAGGCTTTCGGATGGATAAATCTGAATGTCGCTTCATAAAGCCCTTCAACCAATCTTCCCCTGCCTTCTGTGTTGCTTGGTTAAAAGGGTGGTCATGGCCATTTTGTTCTGCAAGTGTAATGACCAATGAACGAATGTCAGTGGAGGTCAATCCGTAAAACATCCATGCATACACAGAATTTGTCATTGAATACCTCCCTAAATTTGCCTAATAACCCGGGATTTTCAAACTGTCGCTGGAGTTTCTTCCTGGGAATTTCATACTCCTTGATGCTTGACGAGTAGATTTTCCTGATTTGATATCATCTAGTGCACGCTATAAGGCTTCACAACCATAGCTGCCTTGTTTAGTTTTTCTGATATAGTTTCTCACCATTTCCCCTATAAACTCTCACAGCAGAATCACATTTTCTTTTAGAAAGGTATCTTCACTACTCGTACATATGGCGTCAGCGTGGTTTTGGACGTTTCTTAACGCCTGCTCCCATTGGATGATAACTTAAAATCACGCCATCTGTCGGCAGATAAGGGGCGGTAACGCTTTCTCGCTTTGCCCTGGTCTCCCCTAAAGTGATAACCGCGTGTCGCAGCCTTTATCTGCTATGATTGATCTTCAAGCGGATGACGGCGAATTTTAATTATGCATCCATGTCACATGCACGTAACTATTTTAGTATGAGACAACCAATTTGAAAAAGAAATCTGATCAGACTGGTCAGAAAGATTTACTATTCCCCAAATGACTTATGTTTTTATATGAAATGATTTAGAGTCACGTGTGATTGATCAAACCACGCAAAAAAAAGAGATATCAAAAGTGTGTCCACGACATCTAACGTGAGTCGACGCCATATTGTATACGGATGTGTCATGGCTTCTTATGTGGAACCCCGGCCCTAGTTTCTGTCGATGATATGCGAGATACTAAAATAATACAACCACTGAAAACATCAACTCAACTTCTAAAATGATAACAGTAATACCTTTTTTGCATGTGAGTTAACTGCTTAGGGATACGATGTGCTGTAAGTGTCGGTTTCGATTTGTTTTCCTTTTATTGATACTGTGATAAATGCGCTATTGACTGGTTTGCTGGAACAGTTTTTTTCGTGTGTACATATAACGTGTGATAATTCCACAACAACATATTCCACAACAAATTATGTAATACACGTTGTAAATTTCCTCATAACACGACAGGTTCATATTTCCAACATTCTGCAATGGATATTAGATCTAGATATTAGATAACAGTTAAATTTACACCATGGTTACGTAATGGTGGGTTTCTCTAATACATAGCATGAATACACATACTCTTAATCATGAAATGCTATACAGATGACCGAGGTCGTATTCTATTTATACAGAACCAGACTTCCGGGGCTTCTGTCTACCTATTAAACCTAAAAGCGCAAAGAGAGATAGGTGTTCCTCATAATAAAGAAGTTGACATCCACATATTCTCTTCCTTATGAGATAGTTACAGTCATGCCTCGTGCACCTCATGACAGATGACAGCGCAAACAGATACACCTGTATGCGGAAGTGTATTGTCCGGGAAAGTGAGACAATTTTGTGTGCATTTCAGTGTTTTGTGTATGAAAATGACCATCCGGTTCCGGAAACTGAATTTCCGTATATACGGGTAAATTTATATAGTAATTATTTCGTTTTGAATGAAATTCGTTCGGGAACCGAGGTTTCCGGATATCTGAAGTCCGTATAAGCGGAGCATGACTGTATATGGTGTTATATATATATATATATATATATATATATATATATATATATATATATGTGTGTGTGTGTGTGTGTGTGTGCGTGCGTGCCTGCGTGCGTGTGTGTGTGCGTGCCTGTGTGCGTGCCTGCGTGCGTAAGCGTGGGGCGGAGGGAGGGGGCACTCGCAAAGCAGAGCTACCACTGTCCACGATCAACCCACACAAAATCACAATACCTCAGTGAATAAGCAGTGAATTTGTTTATTTGTCAACTGCAGAGTCAATTAATGCCGGCAGCCATAGCTTGAATGCTTGCAATCAAGTACAGCATGTTTACAATCATTGAAAGATATAACTATATACGATGAACATGATATAAAAGGATTGACAATGCTTGTTACATATTGAATTTTACCTAGCAGAATCATTATCATACAACATCCAATAATGTACATATGATTGAATACATTAAATACGTATTCCAATGAGTTATAATATTCACGATATTGGGACGGTACCTCTGAATATAGCTGTTAAGTACCATCTTTCTAAATTGTAATTACCCCTCGCCACGTAGTGGGGTGTTGGATATAGGAACGGAGTTCATAGGTCCGTCTGCGTCCCAATGGGGACAAATATTTTCAAAAACTGATTAAGTTAGAGCTTAAATTTTACACACTGATGTTCCTGGTTATTGCTAGCGATAAACATCAGCGATGAGTTTTGATCACGTGGTTTCAATCCGGGTAATGGTCGGCAGTCATGTGACAACGAGCGGTTATATTTAGGCGGAATGACTTGTTTTCACTTGATAAGTTTCATCACAAATGGGGTCCTACTATTTAACGTTACGTTTAGCCCAATCTCATTAAAATCAAATCTTAGTTCTCGCTACCGCTAAACAAAGATCTGAAGACATCCCATTAGGGGTCACGTAAGGAAAACCTTTCATCCGACCAATCAGTGCGTCGCTTACCAGATTATGAAAGTGACAGTCGGAATGTGATTTCTAATCATGCAATCTCGAAAACTTTAACATGGGGTATTCCTTACGATAGTTACGTGTTTAACGACTGAATCCTTACAATCTAGACCATCTATTAGCCATTCCAGAATGTTTTTTTGTTCAGGTTTCAAATTTGTAATCGAGAATTTGTCAAAATATGTTTCGAAGCGTAGTCGCCATTTTGAAATTTGTGCCGTAAAGCACGAGAAAGCTGCCTTCTGATAGGTCATTCCATTGGTCGGTCAAGGTTCGCGCAAGGTCGTTCTGACGTGACCCGTAATGGGATGTCCTCAGATCTTTGTTTAGCGGTAGCGAGAACTAAGATCTGATTTTAATGAGATTGTATTTAGCCGCGTGTGCAGCGTACGTACACGATCATCGCGAACTGAAATAAAACAACGCTTAAAGCGCAACTGACCAAGGTATTACTGTAAGTTTGTTTGTTTGTTTGTTTGTTGTTTAACGCCGCACTCAGCAATATTACAGCTATATGACAGCGGTCTGTAAATATTCCAGTCTGGACCCGACAATCCAGGGATTGACATCATGAGCATCGATTCACGCAGTTACGAAACGATGACATGCATCAACCAAGTCAGCGAGCCGGACAACCCGATCCCGTTAGTGCCCTCTTACGACAAGCATAGTCGCCGCTTAGGGCAAGCATGGTCGCCTCTTACGACAAGCATAGTCGCCTCTTAGGGCAAGCATATCCGCCTCTTACGACAAGCATAGTCCCCTTTTAGGGCAAGCATAGTCGCCTCTTACGACAAGCATAGTCGCCTCTTACGACAAGCATAGCCGCCTCTTACGACAAGCATGTACTAATCCTTTACGGGGAAATGACTTGTTTTCATTTGCAAAGTATGAGCAAACATGGGGCTCCTACTATTTAACGTTATATTTAACCACGTGTACAGCGTACGTACCTCACCACTTGCAGCTGTCCTCGTTGATTAATCATCGCGATATTTCGTGAGTTTATGTGTAGGACCTACTGTTGCTTGGCTGTTCCACAAACCGATTGGGAACATGGCATCAGAATCAGCCTGATTGACTCAATATGAATATTTTTTGTATCATTCATTTCCCAATTGTTATAATTCAGTCATATATTAGTTTTACCTCAGTGATCATAAACATTATTAATATGTATGTCTCAGTGGGATGTTTTCTCCGCTTCATTCAACAAAATGTTCTATCGTAATCATTGATGGACCACTCCATTGCACCAAAGGCATAGAACACAACAGTTACTGTAGGGGTCATTGCTGTTTGAGACTGCTGACATATTGACTATAGGGGTTATGCATGCGTATGGGTTACTTACGGAGTGAATCGACGTGCGCTCTCGGCTGAAAGTGATTTAAAAAGTAAAGAACACAACTGCCTGTATAGGTAATGCAGGGAACTACTATTTTGTAACTGAAGGGGTATTGATGGAGGGGTTATGCTAGTGCAGAGGAGTGAATCGACGTGCGCCCTCGGCTGAAAGTGATTTAAAAAGTAAAGAACACAACTGCCTGTATAGGTAACGCAGGGAGCTACTATTTTGTAACTGAAGGGGTATTGATGGAGGGGTTATGCTAGTGCAGAGGAGTGAATCGACGTGCGCTCTCGTTGAAAGTGATCGTAAATACAGTTAGCTTATATAGACAGATTTTCACTATTATCATAAATTACATGTATAAATCTAGTTATGTACAGGTATTTCATAGACAAGTTCAAAGGGTGTAGTGTGAGTGTGTTAGAGAATTGGGTTTAACGCCGATTTGAATAGTTTTCCAGTTACATCACGGCGTGTCAGCTTGATGTGGGAGGAAAGCCCGAAGTGATGCAGGTCCCAGACGTTTACCACTTCGGTGAAACCCACGAGCATTGGTATGGTGCTGACAAACCTAGAAACATAATCGGGGCGAACCGGAATTGAACCCACAATCGTAGGTTTCTGGCGTGCCCAAGGGACGCAACTCTGCACAGCATATTGCGGCACGTTACACGACCTTGCAGTCAGTTAACGCCCTTGCCTCGGGAAGATGTCATTTGCCATACTTGGGATTTGGTAAGCGCATGTGATCTGTATCTCTTCGGACTTTCCTCCACATTTAAGCTGACGTCCTGATATATAACTAAAATACTGTTTAAAGCGGCATTAATCTTGTCCTACAGTACGTACAAAACAAGTTGTGCAACGCAGAGAGATTTTAATGTCCCCATTAGTTTCGACTGATTGATCAACTACACACACACACACACACACACACACACACATTTATATATCTGATGCTTACTCTGTTCAAGTATGTACCATCGGCCCTGAGATAGAGCTCACAAAGGCCAAGTTTAGCTTGTGAAATGTACGTGCGCGAAGTGGTTAGTGTATTATTATGGCATATATAATAACTAGTTCTAACCGGGTCCCTCCTGCTGCTTGCGGTGCATGGCTCACAGCAACTGACGTGCTTTTCGTGGGATATGCTGCGTTCTGAGCAGATGGATAGCTGTACGGCACATGTACGAGGTGAGTGTAGTTGTACTGGTCTGGAAACATGAGTTTCTCTTGTATGCCGAGACATGGTGTACGGCAGATATTTCATGTGGGGAAGGAGAGTGTAGAGTTTATCTTCCTTTGACGGGGGACAACAGGGGTAAGGGAGTAACCAGTTGATTTTCACTGGGTGTGGGTGGTAGGTGAAAAAAGATTCAAGCCCTTGTTGTACATATGCCTTATATTGTAGGAACATCACTGTGACTTTTACTTGCAGACAAGTGTCCTAAGAATACGGTTCGTTTTTGTTTTGTTAAAAAACAATTGAGCATCTATGTTGGAAAAAATACTGAGCTCCTAAAGCAATGCTGATCTGAAACCATTAACCCAATGGTTGTTGGCTTTGAGGATGTTTTAAAAGAGAATATTTTTTAGGATGGTGGTTTTTCTCAGGATGGAGGTGGCCGAGTTATGATCGGGCCAAATATGTTATGTCTCGTATATTATAATGCTCGAACAGTTGTAAACCCACAACTACCAGTCTGGCCATTTCTTCAAGATGTGTGACTATGCAGGCTTACACATACCACGAAATACACGTCTTTCAAAGCCTCTCAGTATTTTTGCATGCTAGGTATCGCCGAGACTATGGTTCGCTCTCTTCTCAAATGTGTCCTTTTTTCAATCATTATTTCTGACGAACTGAAAAAGTAAACTATTATGTAAACATTATATCTTCTGAATAAAATCTAAATCTAACTCCGACACTCAATTTAAGTCAGTGCAACAATTCGAAGGAATTTTAAATAAATTTCAATGGCAACAAATTGTATCCCCCCCAAAAAAAAAAATAATAAAAAAATAAATAAAATAATAATAATAAACATAAAAAAACATGTATATAGGCTTGCAACTATTGATAAACTTAAACATGGATATTTCAGTAACAGCTAAATTATGTGCATTATTCAGATTGTACATGTCAAAACTGACAAACAGATGAACATTTAAAATACGTTTGTGAGTGTACTGTATCGACACACACTGGCGTGAACTATGGCTGTGGTGATTATTAAATACCAGTAATATAAGATATGTTGGTATGTTTAGGAACAATCACTCCAAAAGGGTTGGGCTCAAAGCTTGTTTTTAGAGTGAAAATGTGATCAGTAAAAGAAAACAACACGTGTTAGGATTAAATTGTTTTTACAACCGACATTGAGAATTTCTGTAAAGAATCGTTGAACCTTACACAAATATATTCGTGGTTATAGTGTCTGAAAAGAAACACCAGCATACCATCACAATCATTTTAGTTTAGAAAAATCCGCTGTATCCACGAAACCGAATGCTGAGGTGCACGTTTGCAACATTCAAATTGCTCGCCTGGATGTTTCACAGACTGTAGGCTCAAGTCTGTATTTGTGTAGTTAATTGTGGCGTCCTCGGTCACTGTGCCTGTAACTTTCTAAAGTCGAACTCTCTGTATCGCTGTGACTCATGTCCCTGTGACCACGTGTTTCACGCCTGTATTCCGTGCTTCATGTCTCTGTATCTCCGTGCTTCACGCCTGTATCCCCGTGCTCCACGCCTGTATTTCCGTGCTTCACGCCTGTATTTCCGTGCTTCATGTCTCTGTATCCCCGTGCTCCACGCTTGTATTTCCGTGCTTCATGTCTCTGTATTTCCGTGCTTCACGCCTGTATTTCCGTGCTTCATGTCTCTGTATCTCCGTGCTTCACGCCTGTATTTCCGTGCTTCATGTCTCTGTATTTCCGTGCTTCACGCCTGTATTTCCGTGCTTCACGCCTGTATTTCCGTGCTTCACGCCTGTATTTCCGTGTTTCACGCCTGTATTTCCGTGCTTCATGTCTCTGTATCCCCGTGCTCCACGCCTGTATTTCCGTGCTTCATGTCTCTGTATTTCCGTGCTTCACGCCTGTATTTCCGTGCTTCGTGTCTCTGTATCTCCGTGCTTCATGTCTCTGTATCTCTGTGCTTCACGCCTGTATTTCCGTGCTTCGTGTCTCTGTATCTCCGTGCTTCATGTCTCTGTATCTCCGTGCTTCACGCCTGTATTTCCGTGCTTCATGTCTCTGTATCTCCGTGCTTCACGCCTGTATCTCCGTGCTTCATGTCTCTGTATCTCCGTGCTTCACGCCTGTATCTCCGTGCTTCATGTCTCTGTATCTCCGTGCTTCACGCCTGTATCTCCGTGCTTCATGTCTCTGTATCTCCGTGCTTCATGTCTCTGTATCTCCGTCCTTCACGCCTGTATTTCCGTGCTTCATGTCTCTGTATCTCCGTGCTTCATGTCTCTGTATCTCCGTGCTTCACGCCTGTATTTCCGTGCTTCATGTCTCTGTATTTCCGTGCTTCACGCCTGTATTTCCGTGCTTCATGTCTCTGTATTTCCGTGCTTCACGCCTGTATTTCCGTGCTTCATGTCTCTGTATCTCCGTGCTTCACGCCTGTATTTCCGTGCTTCATGTCTCTGTATCTCCGTGCTTCACGCCTGTATTTCCGTGTTTCATGTCTCTGTATCTCCGTGCTTCATGTCTGTGTATCTCCGTGCTTCACGCCTGTATTTCCGTGTGTCATGTCTCTGTATCTACATGCTTTCTGTCTCTGTATCTCCGTGCTTCATGTCTCTGTATCCATGTGCTTCATGCCTCTGTATCTCCGTGCGTCATGTCCCTGTATCTCCGTGCTTCATGTCTCTGTATCTCCGTGCTTCATGTCTCTGTATCTCCGTGCTTCATGTCTCTGTATTTCCGTGCGTCTTGTCCCTGTATCCCTGTGCTTCCTGTCTCTGTATCTCCGTGCTTCATGTCTCTGTATTCCCGAGCTTCATGTCTCTGTATCCCTGTGCTTCATGTCTCTGTATCTCCGTGCTTCATGTCTCTGTATATCCGTGCTTCATGTCCCTGTATCTCTGTGCTTCATGTCTCTGTATCTCCGTGCTTCATGTCTCTGTATCTCCGTGCTTCATGTCTCTGTATCTCCATGCTTCATATCTCTGTATCTCCGAACTTCATGTCTCTGTATCTCCGTGCCTCATGTCTCTGTATCTCCATGCTTCATATCTCTGTATCTCCGAACTTCATGTCTCTGTATCTCCGTGCTTCATGTCTCTGTATCTCCGTGCTTCATGTCTCTGTATCTCCGTGCTTCATGTCTCTGTATCTACATGCTTCATGTCTCTGTATATCTGTTAAAAATGCACACTGCACTTTCTATCATTACTGTTAAGTAATATTCCTTATCGGCGAAATGACTTGTTTTCACTTTACAAGTATTAGCACACACAGCTATCTTCGTTAATTATGCATCGCGATATTTCGCGATTCTATTTTAAGTGGGGAGGACTGCAGGACCTTCTGTTGCTTGATGATTCCACAAAACGATTCGGAACTTGGTATCAGAATGAACCTGGGCCCATTTGCACAAAGTGATCTTAGCCCTACAACTATTGTAAGCCTATGTTAACGTATGGGAGTTAAGGTCATCTTAGCGCTACGATCGCTTTGTGCAAGTGGGCCCTGATTGACACAATATCTCCCAAATGTTTAATCCACTCATATATAATTTGTACTTCAATGCCCATTGACATGATTAATATGTTTGATAAACTGAATGGGATGTTATCTCAAGTTCTCAAGTTTTCTATCGTTATCATTGACGGACCAGTCCATTGCATCAAAGGCATAGAACATAACAGTTACTGTAGGGGCCATTGCTGTTTGAGACTGTAGAGGAGTGAATCGACGCGTTCTCTCCGCTGAAATGGACTGTAAATACAGTTAGCTTAAATAAACAGAATTCACCCATAATCATCAACTGTTGTAGCAAGATCACGTGGAGTTCATGGGGTTTCATGCCGCGTTTGGTTTAATAGAACCTATTGAGGGACGCCTAAAACACCATGTACCCCCAGGAATCATACTGCAATGAATTTATCTCACCGACATAATTACATGCCATTGTATTAATATGACATTTAGAAGAATTAAAAAAATTCGAAATCGATAGAAAACAGCTGTATGATTGAGCTGAGGTTAAATCGTGCTATGTTACTTGACTTTCATTGACTCGGAAGAACGTGTGACATTTTGCTTCGAAAGGGGTAGAAGGAATTTATTCTGTCTCTCAGAAATCGTTTTTGCTTCGTTGTGGGTATTCTCCCGCTGAAAAAAAATATTTCCCTGCAAGGCGGGATACATAGTATTTTATCACGTGGACCAATCAGATTAATCATTCTGACATTGTGTGATAAAATAGCATTTATAATAACTAGTTGTAACTGGATCTCTCCTGCTGCTTGCGTTGCATGGTTCACAACAACTGACGTGCTTATCGTGGGATATGCTGTGTTCTGAGCAGATGGACAACTGCCCGGTACATATACGCGGTGAGTGTAGTTGTACTGGTCTGGAAACATGAGTTTCTCTTGTATGCTGATACATGGTGTACGGCAGATATTTCACGTGGGGAAGGAGACTTTAGAGTTGATCTTCCTTGACAGGGGACAACAAGGGTAAGGGAGTAACCAGTTGATTTTCAAGGGGGAGGGGGGTCCTAAGAAGGATCTGAAACCTCTTATTGTCAAATCAGATTTTAGTTTTCTCTGAAGTCATAGCAGAAGGACAGTTTCGTAAATTTAGAGTTTGATTATTTTTCATTCCCATTCCATTTTGCCGCTAAGATTAAAAAATGAAATGGTCAATATTACAAGAAAAATCTCTTGGTACGGATTTTCGCTGTAAAGAGTTGTTTCCCTTTGGAATGCCGAGACCTGCTTGCATTTATATGCATCATATGCGCGAAGTGTTCTGATATAATTTAGCTGAAATATTATCAAATGTGGCTTGCACACCGAGTAATCCAAAGCGGTAATCATGTGCTTCATGCACGCTTCACCTGGAATGCCTTGATAGAGCTGAAATAATGTTAAATGGAGTGTAAATACCACACTTACTCACTTTGAATATGCTGTAGTCCTGTCATGGACACAGAGGATTACATAAACGTATTGTATTAACACACATATATTCACGTATACCGAACCTACTCATGTGTTGGACTTCATGTAAATAATAGAAATGCTGCGGTCACATATGTGATGATGAACCGTCAACGGTGGAACTCGCACGCCTACGATATTAGTACAATCACAATTTACAAAACCGGACTTGACTCATGCATCACGTTAAATGCCCATCGTCACAAGACCGGCAGCTGGGTAAGGAAGTCACGTCATTTTAATATTTATACTTTAGTCTGTTCGGGTAACTAATTCTAGCTATTGTTTCCTGAATAACATATTATTTACTTCAGGCATACACATATTATTTGGAGTCATGTGACACCAGATGTTGTTATCAACCAATACTCATATGTTTTATGTGAGTTTAATCAAGAACGGTAGTCTGTGACGTTGTGAACATTGCATTATTTTGCATACCTTATTATGAATTTGTCATTTTAAAATGAAATCCGCCAATAATATGTGATTTCACAGAAATTGGGTCACAGCTATGGTTAGCCACAGATGGGAGGCTAGTACAAATATGAAAGTATAAATATTATTCACTTACCTTGTTATGCTCACTGCGTTACTTGTGAGTAATACCTATTCAAATGTTTATCACATTAAAGACCATCGACCCAAATACACGCCGTGCATACAATACAGTGCAGTACAATACGATTGGGCAGGACATGTTTACCCTTTTTCTCGAACACCTTGTGTCATCACTGGTTATCAGTGGTCCGTCCATAAAATAGCCATCACTATTTTTTCCTTTTACTTGGTCATGTCACCATACAGAGTACACAAGAATACATAGTGTCTATATACATTGTTGTACTTGGTCATGTCAACATACAGAGTACACAAGATTACATAGCAGTGTCTATATACATTGTTGTACTTGGTCATGTCAACATACAGAGTACAAAAGAATGCATAGTGTCTATATACATTGTTGTACTTGGTCATGTCAATATACAGAGTACACAAGAATGCATAGTGTCTATATATATTGTTGTACTTGGTCATGTCAACATACAGAGTACACAAGAACACATAGCAGTGTCTATATACATTGTTGTACTTGGTCATGTCAACATACAGCGTACACAAGAATACATAGCAGTGTCTATATACATTGTCCTACCTGGTCATGTCAACATACAGAGTACACAAGAATACATAGCAGTGTCTATATACATTGTTGTACTTGGTCATGTCAACATACAGAGTACACAAGAATACATAGCAGTGTCTATATACATTGTCCTACCTGGTCATGTCAACATACAGAGTACACAAGAATACATAGCAGTGTCTATATACATTGTCCTACCTGGTCATGTCAACATACAGAGTACACAAGAATACATAGCAGTGTCTATATACATTGTCCTACCTGGTCATGTCAACATACAGAGTACACAAGAATACATAGCAGTGTCTATATACATTGTCCTACCTGGTCATGTCAACATACAGAGTACACAAGAATACATAGCAGTGTCTATATATATTGTTGTACTTGGTCAAGTCAATATACAGAGTACACAAGAATGCATAGTGCCTATATACATTGTTGTACTTGGTCATGTCAATATACAGAGTACACAAGAATACATAGCAGTGTCTATATACTAGTTGTACTTGGTCATGTCAACATACAGAGTACACAAGAATACATAGCAGTGTCTATATACATTGTCCTACCTGGTCATGTCAACATACAGAGTACACAAGAATACATAGCAGTGTCTATATACATTGTCCTACCTGGTCATGTCAACATACAGAGTACACAAGAATACATAGCAGTGTCTATATACATTGTCCTACCTGGTCATGTCAACATACAGAGTACACAAGAATACATAGCAGTGTCTATATACATTGTTGTACTTGGTCATGTCAATATACAGAGTACACAAGAATGCATAGTGCCTATATACATTGTTGTACTTGGTCATGTCAACATACAGAGTACACAAGAATACATAGTGTCTATATACATTGTTGTACTTGGTCATGTCAATATACAGAGTACACAAGAATGCATAGTGCCTATATACATTGTTGTACTTGGTCATGTCAACATACAGAGTACACAAGAATACATAGCAGTGTCTATATACATTGTCCTACCTGGTCATGTCAACATACAGAGTACACAAGAATACATAGCAGTGTCTATATACATTGTTGTACTTGGTCATGTCAACATACAGAGTACACAAGAATACATAGCAGTGTCTATATACATTGTCCTACCTGGTCATGTCAACATACAGGGTACACAAGAATACATAGCAGTGTCTATATACATTGTTGTACTTGGTCATGTCAACATACAGAGTACACAAGAATACATAGTGTCTATATATATTGTTGTACTTGGTCATGTCAATATACAGAGTACACAAGAATACATAGCAGTGTCTATATACTAATTGTACTTGGTCATGCCAACATACAGAGTACACAAGAATACATAGTGTCTATATACATTGTTGTACTTGGTCATGTCAATATACAGAGTACACAAGAATGCATAGTGCCTATATACATTGTTGTACTTGGTCATGTCAACATACAGAGTACACAAGAATGCATAGTGTCTATATATATTGTTGTACTTGGTCATGTCAATATACAGAGTACACAAGAATGCATAGTGCCTATATACATTGTTGTACTTGGTCATGTCAATATACAGAGTACACAAGAATACATAGCAGTGTCTATATACTAGTTGTACTTGGTCATGTCAACATACAGAGTACACAAGAATGCATAGTGTCTATATATATTGTTGTACTTGGTCATGTCAATATACAGAGTACACAAGAATACATAGCACTGTCTATATACTAGTTGTACTTGGTCATGTCAACATACAAAGTACACAAGAACCCATAGGGTCTATATCCATTGCTCTTTCTGATCATATCACCATACAGAGTACACAAAAATACATAGCAGTGTCTATATACATTGTTGTACTTGGTCATGTCAACATACAGAGTACACAAGAACACATAGCAGTGTCTATATCTATTGTTGTACTTGGTCATGTCAACATACAGAGTACACAAGAACACATAGTGCCTATATACATTGTTGTACTTGATAATGTCAACATACAGAGTATACAAGAATACACAGCAGTGTCTACTTAGACCCGGGTTCGATTCCTGACATGGGTACATTGTGTGATTCCCATTTGTGGGGTCCCCTGCAGTGCTATTGCTGGAATATTGCTAAAAGCGACGTAAAACCATACTCACTCACTCACTCCATTAGTTTGTTGTTCAACACCGCACTCTGTAAATAATCGAGTCTGGACTTGATATCATGGGCTTTGATTTACGCAACTAGGGTACGATGACAAGCATCAACCAAGTCAGCGAGTCTAACCACCCGATCCATTTAGTCGACTCTTACATTCAGAATTGGTTGCTGAAGACTGATCTACGGAGTGACTACATATGTATAGAGTCACTCTGTATGTAGGCTGTATATGTAAGCTATATGCTAGATATTAATGTTCTTTGTGTGCTTTGTGTATGAATACATAAGTTGGAATTGAGTTGGGCGATACATTCGTGACGTCAAAACAACGCCGCAATATCCCAGCTATATGAATGAATGAATATATCAGAAGAGCAGAACATCAGAAGAGCAGAACAGCACAACCAGGTAAAGGTGAATTTTAGCAGAAGAATATGTTGTCCAGTACTGTCATGCCAGTATGTTCTGTTGCAGTGCCGTGGTGGAGATGTCGCCGGTACTGGCTATCTGCCTTGCTGTTCGTGGGGTTCGCTTTCTTCACAATCATCCGAGCCAACCTTAGCATCGTGATAGTGTGTATGGTGAAACATGGCAGCCACCCCAACGTGACTGCTGTTGCTAACAACGGTTCTGATTGGTCTAACACGACATATAGCGTGGGAGGAACAGAGACGGACACCAGCAAGTGTCGGAGCAGGAGCGTCTCTGGAACATCCACTGACCAGGTGAGGGTTTCGCCAGTCAACGCATAGTTACTTCCCCTATGACAGCTTCACCACTGAAACACATCGTTGCTTCCCCTATGAGAGTTTCACCACTCAAACACATCGTTGCTTCCCTTGTAAGAATTTCACCATTCAAACACATTGTTACTTCCCCTATGAGAGTTTCGTCAATCAAACACATCGTTGCTTCCCTTATGAGAGCTTCACCACTCAAACACATCGTTACTTCCCCTATGAGAGCTTCACCACTCAAACGCATCGTTCCTTCCCCTATGAGAGTTTCACCACTCAAACACATCCTTGCTTCCCCTATGAGAGTTTCACCACTCAAACACATCGTTGCTTCCCCTATGAGAGCTTCACCACTCAAACACATCGTTACGTCCCCTATGAGAGTTTCACCACTCAAACACATCGTTCCTTCCCCTATGAGAGTTTCACCACTCAAACACATCGTTGCTTCCCCTATGAAAGTTTCACCACTCAAACACATCGTTGCTTCCCTTGTAAGAATTTCACCATTCAAACACATTGTTACTACCCCTATGAGAGTTTCGTCAATCAAACACATCGTTGCTTCCCCTATGAGAGTTTCACCACTCAGACACATCGTTACGTCCCCTATGAGAGTTTCACCACTCAAACGCATCGTTACGTCCCCTATGAGAGTTTCACCACTCAAACACATCGTTGCTTCCCCTATGAGAGTTTCACCACTCAAACGCATCGTTACGTCCCCTATGAGAGTTTCACCACTCAAACACATCGTTACTTCCCCTATGAGAGTTTCACCACTCAAACGCATCGTTTCTTCCCCTATGAGAGTTTCGTCAATCAAACACATCGTTGCTTCCCCTATGAAAGTTTCACCACTCAAACACATCGTTGCTTCCCTTGTAAGAATTTCACCATTCAAACACATTGTTACTACCCCTATGAGAGTTTCGTCAATCAAACACATCGTTGCTTCCCCTATGAGAGTTTCACCACTCAAACACATCCTTGCTTCCCCTATGAGAGTTTCACCACTCAAACGCATCGTTACTTCCCCTATGAGAGTTTCACCACTCAAACACATCGTTGCTTCCCCTATGAGAGTTTCACCACTCAAACACATCGTTGCTTCCCCTATGAGAGTTTCACCACTCAAACACATCGTTGCTTCCCCTATGAGAGTTTCACCACTCAAACACATCGTTACTTCCCCTATGAGAGTTTCACCACTCAAACACATCGTTACTTCCCCTATGAGAGTTTCACCACTCAAACGCATCGTTACTTCCCCTATGAGTGTTTCGTCAATCAAACGCATCGTTCCTTCCCCTATGAGAGTTTCACCACTGAAAACACATCGTTCCTTCCCCTATGAGAGTTTCACCAATCAAACACATTGCTACTTACCCTTTAAAAATTTCACCTTTCAAATACACCATTTCTTCCCCTTTAAGAGTTTTACCAATCAAACACAATGCTACTTCCCCTATAAGAGTTTCACTAAGCAAACAGAAGAAATTACACAACGTGTATATTTTATGAATCCTTGATCAGCCGAAACTGTCACAATTTATGGGGCGCAATATTTCACATTTATTGAAGACGCATTAGGTCGTTGGACCACCTTTGCCTCCTTGTGATCTGTGAAGGTAATGAAACACGTGGATAATCTGACTGGTGTGTCAACACTTGTTTGCGGAAATCAATAATCGATACATTTGAAGAAATTGAATGTGGCATTTCACTTTATTCGAACTAGATATTCTTCAGCAACCATTTTGTTACAGGATGGCGAGTTTGAGTGGAGTAAGGAGCTGCAGGGCGTTCTCCTAGGGGGGTATTTCTGGGGTTACTCCTCGGGGTTCCAGGTCCTGGGGGGATGGCTGTCTCAGAGATACGGACCCAGGAAGGTGTTAGCTGTCGGGATGTTTCCAGCAGCAATAGGGTGTATCCTGAGTCCCTTGGCCGTCAGAATCAGCCCCTTCCTGTTCCTGGCGGTCAGGATTATCACGGGGATCACCACAGTAAGTAACCGATACTGTTGCATTCCTGTCATAGGATCTTGTCCAACACAATGTCGTCTTTTGCTACGAGGTTTTCGTTTTACTGGCTTCGGTATTTCTTATTTCTACGACTGGTATTTTCATTTTCTCAAAACTTTCACAGAATCGTCAATTAAGTTATTTTGACCATGGCAACGAACGGTTAAAACAGATAGTTAATGGATGTTGAAAAATTCTATTACATTTGCACCCCTTCTCACCTTTCCTAAAACTGAATGAAAACCCATAATATACGAAGGTGGTTTTCAAATTACACCCTTATCATAAAAACTAACCACCTTCTCCACGCTATCTGACGATATAATTTCCACCCGCTCCAGCCCATCTCACTATATAATGTCCACCCTTTCCACCCTATCTCACTATATAATACCCAACCTTTCCACCCCATCTCACTATATAATACCCAACCTCTCCACCCCATCTCACTATATAATACCCACCCTCTCCACCCCATCTCACTATATAATACCCACCCTTTCCACCCCATCTCACTATATAATACCCAACCTCTCCACCCCATCTCACTATATAATACCCACCCTCTCCACCCCATCTCACTATATAATACCCACCCTCTCCACCCCATGTCACTATATAATACCCACCCTTTCCACCCCATCTCACTATATAATACCCACCCTCTCCACCCCATCTCACTATATAATACCCAACCTCTCAACCCCATCTCACTATATAATACCCACCCTCTCCACCCCATCTCACTATATAATACCCACCCTCTCCACCCCGTCTCACTATATAATACCCACCCTTTCCACCCCATCTCACTATATAATACCCACCCTTTCCACCCCATCTCACCATATATTATCCACCCCTTCCACCCCATCTCACTATATAATACCCACCCTCTCCACCCCATCTCACTATATAATACCCACCCTTTCCACCCCATCTCACTATATAATACCCACCCTTTCCACCCCATCTCACAATATATATTCCACTCACTCCACCCCATCTCACTATATAATACCCACCCTCTCCACCCCATCTCACCATATAATACCCACCCTCTCCACCCTATCTCACTATATAATACCCACCCTTCCTACCCCATCTCACTATATAATACCCACCCTTTCCACCCCATCTCACTATATAATACCCACCCTTCTTACCCCATCTCACTATATAATACCCACCCTCTCCACCCCATCTCACTATATAATACCCACCCTCTCCACCCCATCTCACTATATAATACCCACCCTTCCTACACCATCTCACTATATAATACCCACCCTCTCCACCCCACCTCACTATATAATACCCACCCTCTCCACCCCATCTCACTATATAATACCCACCCTCTCCACCCCATCTCACTATATAATACCCACCCTTTCCACCCCATCTCACTATATAATACCCACCCTCTCCACCCCATCTCACTATATAATACCCACCCTCTCCAGCCCATCTCACTATATAATACCCACCCTTTCCACCCCATCTCACTATATAATACCCACCCTTTCCACCCCATCTCACTATATAATACCCACCCTTTCCACCCCATCTCACTATATAATACCCACCCTTACCACCCCATCTCACTATATAATACCCACCCTTTCCACCCCATCTCACTATATAATACCCACCCTTTCCACCCCATCTCACTATATAATACCCACCCTCTCCACCCCATCTCACTATATAATACCCACCCATTCCAACCCATCTCACCATACATCATCCACCCACTCCACCCCATCTCACTATATAATACCCACCCTCTCCACCCCATCTCACTATATAATACCCACCCATTCCAACCCATCTCACCATATATTATCCACCCACTCCACTCCATCTCACTATATAATACCCACCCTTTCCAACCCATCTCACTATATAATACCCACCCTTTCCAAGCCATCTCACTATATAATACCCACCCTCTCCGCCCCATCTCACTATATAATACCCACAGTATCCACCCCATCTCACTATATACCCACCCTTTTCACCCCATCTCACTATATATCCACCCTCTCCACCCTATCTCATTCTATATTACCCACCCTCTCCACCCTATCTCACCCTATTTTACCCACCCATTCCATCCTATCTCACTCTATATTACCCACCCTCTCCACCCTATCTCACTCTATATTACCAACCCTGTCCACCCTATCACACCCTACTTTACCCACCCATTCCATCCTATCTCACTCTATATTACCCACCCTCTCCACCCTATTTTACCCACCCATTCCATCCTATCTCACTCTATATTACCCACCCTCTCCACCCAATTTTACCCACCCATTCCATCCTATCTCACTCTATATTACCAACCCTCTCCACCCTATCTCACCCTACTTTACCCACCCATTCCATCCTATCTCACTCTATATTACCCACCCTCTCCATCCTGTCTCACTCTATATTACCAACCCTCTCCACCCTATCTCACCCTACTTTACCCACCCATTCCATCCTATCTCACTCTATATTACCAACCCTCTCCACCCTATCTCACTCTATATTACCCACCCTCTCCATCCTATCTCACTCTATATTACCAACCCTCTCCACCCTATCTCACCCTACTTTACCCACCCTCTCCATCCTGTCTCGCTGTAAACTACCCACCCTGTCCACATCTTCTCACGGTACAATCTTTTCCCCAGAGTGTGATGTTTCCATCAGGTCCTGTATTTTGGTCCAGATGGGCTCCACCCGAGGAATGGAGCCGCCTTCTCTCTACAACGAACGCCGGTAAGCATTGCCTGCTCTACCGTAGTCCCTGTGTTCACCTGTTGGAGAAATCAAATCATGAACGGGTAAAACGAGATGTCCTTCAACAGACGCCATCAAATACGCGCGAGTTCCGAAGAGTCGTACACTATAAGTTTGTCATCGTTCTCGGCAAATAGACTTTGCACACAAGCCTATTCTCTTGAAAATCGCTTTTTAAAAACTATGACCCGATATTCATATGTTTGCCGTTGAAACAGGTCCTTTCATAAATACCTACCTAGGAGAGTTTATGTAACTGCTTCTCTCATCGTTTGTGTCCATATCAGTTAAAGAAGGCCATTGAACGGAGATGTCTCCGGCGCACGGGTAGTGTTATGCTGGAGTTCTCGCTATGCACCCCGAGGTCTGACTCACTACACCATTCATTAAATGTTTACACTCTCGCCTTACGACATGTTTTAAATGGCTAGGTTTTGTTTTCTTAAGGCACATCAGACGAACAACTAGATTTGGTTGCCTTAAGGCACATCAAAGGATCTAAATTTGCTTGTCTTGGGGCACATCAGAAGAAGAACTAGATTTGGTTGTTTTATGGTACATCAACAGTTTTAAATGTGCTTGTTTAAAGGCATACCTGAAGATCTAGATTTGCTTGTCTTAAGGCACATCAGAAGAACTAGATTTGCCTGTCTTAAGGCATACCAGAAGATCTGGATATGCCTGTCTTAAGGCACACCAGAAGATATAGATATACTTGTCTTAAGGCACACTTGTGCCTGTCTTAAGGCACACCAGAAGATATCGATATGCGTGTCATAAGGCACACCAGAAGATATAGATATGCTTGTCTTAAGGCACACTTGTGCTTGTCTTAAGGCACACCAGAAGATCTATATATGCTTGTCTTAAAGTACACAAGAAGATCTGGATATGCTTGTAAGAAAACATGGAACAAATGTCTATTTCGAGATAGGTGTCCATGTACATGGGTATTGTGGGGTCCTACGGTGTGTGTTTTCCAGCGTTTCCTTAAATGTATCTGCATGGTTGTGATACTAGGTTGTACATTTACAATATGATTTGTTTGTTTGTTGTTTAACGCCGCACTCAGCAAGATTCCAGCTATATGACGGCGGTCTGTAAATAATCGAGTCTGAACCAGACAATCCAGTAATTGACATGAACATCGATCCACGCAATTGGGATACGATGACATGCATCAACCAAGTCAGCGAGCCTGACCACCCGATCCCGTTAGTCGCATTGTCGCCTTTTACGGCATGCATGGGTTGCTGAAGACCTATTCTACCCCGGATCTTCACGGTCATTTACCATATGAAATATTCAATGCTTATATGTCTAGTTGTGTACAAGGGGGTCCTTATGACCAAGAATTAGCATTTACAAGATTTTAATCATATTTTCCCACGCAGGTGGTGAGTTCGGACATGCTGTTGCCTTTCCAATCAACGGACTCTTGTGCAAATACGGCGGCTGGGAGATGCCTTTCTATGTAGTGGGTGAGTCCCTTTAAGACGCATGTATACTGATGGTGTTCACAGGGTCTTTGGAAGAAACCTATATCAACATCCCTGATCGTGATGGCTGAAAACAACGAATCGCTCAATAGAACGTAAATAGGGCATCGCAGAATGTATGTCCTACATAAAGTACTGTGTAAATATGAATATAAAACCGTTGGTTAAGTGTTCGTGTTACGTGATCTCAGATTTCAGCGTCTTTAGCTTCCGTTTGATATCAGCCATACACCTCTCCTCTTCAGCTTAAGCAAATATGATGTATAATGAAATTGCACGGTTTGGGTTGAACCGCTGTTGCAGTATGGGATGTCAGACTTCACTCACCGTCATGCCGTGGCTCGGAGTTCTTCTGTGCAAATGTCGTTTTTGGAATTGGATATTCCGGGTATTGTGTTAGAGGGGTAAGTGACCGAACAGAATCCGGGTGGGTGCCAAAAAAGCACGTGCCAGCTACAACAGCTGGGTCGGGCAAACACCCCGGCATGGGGCTGGGTCTTATCCTCCGAAGCGACCTCAGCGCTACGACTATTTTATGCCAGTGTTATAGTACGGGCGTTACGATCTTCTCAGCGCTACGACTATTTTAAGTCAGTCTTATAGTACGGGCGTTACGATCTTCTCAGCACTACGACTAATTTATGTCAGCCTTATAGTACGGGCGTTAGATCTTCTCAGCGCTACGACTATTTTATGTCAGTCTTATAGTACGGGCGTTAGATCTTGTCAGCACTACGCTTATTTATGTCATTGATATAGTACGGGCGTTACGATATCTGTTCATATCATTCATTAAATATGTCAGGGAGAAATAATGGCTATAATTTTTACCTTTATTTGAGAAAACCTGTTGTAAATTGTAGAAAAATCGAAATGATGTCATCTCCCATTTAACAGACCGCAACACCTGCCGCACATGTTGCTACTCATCTCGATAAGAAGATTTTGTAAACACACAAAATACTGTTCAATGGGTATGCAGGGTGTTCTGAGAAAACTGTTTTGTTTATCCTCCCAAAATTGTTTCCTGCTTTGAAAAAGCCACAGAAATAACGCCGTTATACAGGAATGTCAATGAAGCTGTTTTATATAAAATGCTTAAAACATTATATCAAGAAGGCATTAGTTTTACCAAGGCTGGCAGCACCAAGAAGTACAGTTAAACCCCTCTAATCCGGACGATGCCGTTCTTAGGGAAATGGACCAACAAATACTGGTCGCGTATGTAGTAATGTCTTTAATGTTAATATAGCCGTTCACAACAGGAAGTGACCAGAAAGAGGGGATTCCGTACTAAGGGGGGTTCACAGGCAAGGGGTTTGGGCTCACTGTGATGTATCCTACTCTCGAAATGCTTTTTTAAGGATGCATTTTGCAGAAGAAAAGATGGCATAACTCTTGTATACATCACGGCCACAGACCGTCGCCGTGTGATATAAGGCCACACATGTTTTTACTTTTCATTTCACGGGCACACCGCCCCTACTAAAAATCGGCTGGTAAAAAAATAATTTAAACATATAAATATTTATTTTCATTATGTCTCCCGCTAGTGATATAGACCTTCTTATACAATATTAAATGTTATGTATAAACTCCATTTCTACATCACCTTCAGTGATTAAAGAATTCAGCTGCAGTTTTGACTCCATGGCAGAATAACTTTCATCAAAAGACATAGCCATTTATTTTTATTTTTATTTCGACCGACTTTGTGTGGAAAAGCTTCAATAAGTACGTGAAACGTAAAAATTAAGAAAGTATGGCCTAATTCATGGGAGGCCCAGACCTGGTAAGAGAAACAGAATCGCACTGTGAGAGCGGAATTCACAAAGCGCTCGTACAATCAACCACGGTCATGCTGTAGGTGAACGAAACGTGGCTCACGGGGTTGAAACTCTTGTGCTTGGAACAAAAATTAGTCTCATACATTGCATGGGCGGAAAAAGCTTTTTTGAAAGTGTGTGTGTGTGTGGGGGGGGGGGGGGGGGGGGTGCACAATTAAGATCTGTGTATTGTCTTTGGTGGTAATTTATACAGAAATAAAGATTTTTTTCGAAATAAAAAAGGGGGGGGGGGGGGGGGGGTGCGCTACCCCGCACCACCCCCCACCCCCTCTCTGTATCCGCCCATGCATTGTACCCTTTTTGACAATCGAATCCGGAGAGTGTCGAGCAATCACATTTCCCACTTTGCTACTCTACCTCCCCTTTATCAATATCAACTGCTACTATGTGCGGAGTCAACGTGTGGTTATGGTTGCGACGGGTTAGAATTGGTCTTCAGCAACCCATGCTTATCATAAGTGACGACTCGTGACTAACGCGATCGGGTGATCAGGCTCGCTGACCTGGTTGATGCATGTCATCGTATCCCAATTGCGTAGATCGATGCTCATTAGATCAATCACTGGATTGTCTGGTCCAGACTCACTTATCTACAGACCGCCGTCATATACCTGGAATATTGCTCAGTGCGGCGTTAAAACAAACAAAGAAAATTTGTGGTTGTTTTTTTCCCTCTCAGGCGCGATCACTCCTTGTACATCATGAATGCGAAATCCTGTCAATTTAAGTAGCAATTTTCTCTTACTGTGCCCTGTTCTTGTTACCTAAAACATACACCCATGTTGAAAATTAGATAAACAAGAAATGGTTATTTGACGATGATGTATTTGAAACGGGCAACATATCCCAGTAACGTTTTTGATAAGGTTTCTATTGTTTTTGTCTAATCCAGCTTTCAAGTGTGTACTTTCTTTTGCCTGGCAAGTTACATTGATTGATAGTGGATTTTGTATCTCAAACGATAACCAACATAAACACGAAGTAATTACACTGCTGTGTTTTCACTTACCCTGGTGGGATAGCCTTGTGGTTAGGCGTTCGCTCGTCACACTAGAGGCTCGTGTTCGATTCTTGATTTTGCAGCGTCGTAAAACGGTGACCATCATCAATCCATTCATTTGACTTTCCACTCTCAAAACTCGTGGCTTTCGTTCTTAAAGCTTTGACTGGTTTTCGCTGTAGCGTTCACGCTTATCTTTTTTTGACAGGTGGCTTGGCCGTCATCTGGTGCATCGTCTGGCTACTCGTAAGTCGGGATTCTCCGTCAGAGATGCCGGGAATTAGCGAGGCCGAAAAGAAATACATTGAGACATCTATCGGAGATCGGGTGAAATCCAAGCGTGTAAGAATATCTCGCCAGAAATGATATAATGGAGACAATGGCTCTACAATCATGCTCACTATTGAAATATTTTACAATTCCCAGCTGAATGTATTGACATTCCCCGCCGGCTTGCATCGGTGCTCACTTCATCGACCATTGGTTTGGCTGGTTACTCAGTAAGTCATTCTATGTTTCTATGACCTGGTGTTGTGCAATGTGTCACAAGAAGTCAATCAATCAAACTGACGCCTGGTGTTCAATGTCACTCGATCGACATCGTTCGATTTTGCTGAAGAAAGTCATACACACTCCGTCATATCAGTGTGTTATTGTTACGGTTCCATTGTCGTTGCAGACGTACAAGACGCCGTGGTGTCAGATGCTGTCGTCCCGGCCGGTGTGGGCGTGTGTGTTCTCCCACATGACAGCTAACTTCTTTTTCTACATGATACTGACGCAGGCGCCAACCTTCCTCAACGAGATCCTCAAGTTTGACATCACATCGGTATCATTGCTTCCGGGATACTCAAATTAACACATTAAATCATGTTTTATTCATTCAGGGCTATTTTTTGTTACATATGCAATAAACTACGTCTATTACGAACACGTTTATAACGAGCTGACGGATATAACGAACTGTTTTTGGTCCCCCATTTGCTATATATATGCTGTAGATTTGCTTGTAACGCACTACGGTTGTTGCGAACTAAAAGTAGTGGTCTCTTAGAGTTCGTTATAACCGTAGCTTACTGTGTTGGTACTTTTATCAAATCCATGGTCCTTTCAATCTTTATTTCACGTACTGAAGAGGTCACAGGCCTATAGTACAATTTGAAGAATATACAATTTTATACAATTTATGTACATATCTCACCAAATCACCTCACGTCCTTTCGTCATTAATGCTTTGGTTCAACACTCCACGTATAGTAACTAACATTGTGATTACGACAGATTAATAATGTGAGTTGTTGCCTCTGTTCTTTATGTTAGAATAGACCTCCTCCGTGGTCTAGAAGTAGCGCGTCCGCCCGAAGAGCGGAAGGTCCGGGGTTCGTTCCCCGGCCGCGTCATACCAAAAGAAGTTAAGAGATGGTACTTGTCTGGCTTTCGGCATTAAGGGGCTAAAACAAGGACTGGTCGGCTCGGAGCCAGTATTCTGAGTCTGAGTGGGGTATTCATGTTAAACTGCGGCATGGTATCTCGGTGGGGTAGCACTAGAATTCGGCACCAGTCCCGTCTAGTACAAGCAGCCACACACACACCCATACACGTGCATGCATTTTGCTATATAAGTGCAATAATCTTGGACGCGACGTTAAACCCCATTTCACCTCACCTCACCTTATGTTAGAATAATGCTATATTTGATAGGCATCTGTTTGAAGTTGACGGATGATAAAGTAGAAAGAAAGTTTATGAATAACAACTTCTTTAATATGTTGTCATAGCGACGTTTGGGTATAGATCCTTATACATTTGTCAAGCAATACTGAATAATAAACAGGGTACAGAATTATATGGTAGGTGAAGGATTAACAGTAAAACAATTATCATACATGAGAGGGATTAACATGAGTAAGTAACTTAAAACAACGGAAGGAAGATGTTGTGGACATGTGAACACACGAGGAGGAAGCCAATTAAACAGGAAGCCAATTAAACCGGATTAAATTATTAGGTGGGATTACTTGATGAGGTCATAGTAGGCGGATGTGATGAAATAGCCTTGATCTCTGTTGATAGAAGGCTTTTGCTAGGTTTCTTGTGAAGTCATGGAGGTTGATGGAGAGGATTTGGATGTTTTCCCAATTGATGTTGTGATTGGGACAGTTGCTGGTATGGCCCGAGATGGCTGATATACTGTCTGATTTGATCATTAAAGTTAGTGTGCTCTCTGATTCTGGTGATTATCTTACAGTATAATAAAGCAGTTGTTATCCATACACTTTTGTCTACTTAGAGTAATCCGACAGTATTCTCTTCATGCAAGCCTGCTTTGTATTGCAGAACGGGTTCTACTCCTCTCTACCGTACGTGGTGTTGGTTATCCTGGTGTTGCCGGTTGGGGCGCTGTCGGATTATCTCACAACGAAAGGCTTCCTCAGTCTGAGCGGCGTCAGGAAGGTCATGAACACTCTGGGTAATAGCTGATGTGTGTCTTGTGTGTGTGTAGGAGTGAGTACCGTGTCTGTGCTGTGCCGACACCCGGTTAGAACAGTTCCAACGATTATTTACAGACCGCCGTCACATAGCGGGGATATTGCTGAGTGCGGCTTTAAACAACAAACAAACAAAGTTACCAGCCATACACCCTTAGATAACAGAATATGTAAATTCTGCTATAGAGGATGAAGAGCATGTTCTTTCCTCGTGTGAGCATTAGGCTGACCTGAGGTAATTCATTTATTTGATCTTGTTACGGATATGAACCTGGGTGGGAGAGAGGGGGAGTGGTATGTGTTTTTATATTTTTATTTTATCTTTAATAATGCCTATTATGAAATAGTGCTTCAAAATAAAAAATTTATAAACATTGTATTTTAACGCTTTTTGTCGTGTTCCATAAGCCAGTAATGGTTGGAAAGTGTTTTTATAATGATTTTTATATATTGGCCTATTCTTTATGGTCTCATGATCGCTGTTCCTAAGAGAAGAATTGTTATTTGGCCGATTGTGTGTCATTCTGGAGCGGCTGTTCAGACTTGGTCATATGGCTGTCGTCACGATGCTACAAAGTAAACTGAGACACAGCGTTCGCTGGTAGCTAGAGGACGTTAAGCTGGATTAGGTGGTCAGAGCTTGTTATTTAGCTGATAGACTGTCATCGTGTCCTCGTAGATACAGGTTTGCCTGATCCAGATTCGACCATGTAAGACAGCTGTGATGTAGCGTAAATAGGTGTGGTGAAATGGGGTTTAATGTCGCGTCCAAGATTATTGCACTTAAATAGCGATGTGCATGCACGTGTGTGTGTGTGTGTGTGTGTGTGTGTGTGTGTGTGTGTCCCTTTATGTAGTACATATGATTGAGTGAGTATTGTTTTACGTCACGTTTAGCAATATTCCAGCAATATCACGGCATGGGACACTAGAAATGGTCTTCACACATTGTACCCACTTGGGAAACGAACCCGGGCCTTCGGTGTGACGAGCGAGCGCTTTAACCACTTAGCTACCCCGCCGCCCTTATTACATATGAGTGGTATGATAGAGACAATGACTTTCGACTTGAAATACTTCCTTTGTTATTTTCTGTAATAGCCATAACCTTCTATATTTCCGCTTTTAACAGTATTTCAGTTATATCACAGCGTGCCAGCTTAAGTTGGAGGAAAGTTTGAAGTGATGCAGGTCTTGGACGTTTACCGCTTTGTTGAAACCAACAGGCCTAGACACATAATCAGGACGAAACTGGGGTTCGAACCCACTACCATAGGATCCTGACTCGTCTAAGGGACGCAACTCTACATAACGAACTTCATGTATAATAATATATCATGTAAGACAAGACAAAACAACTTTATTATCCCCTAGAGCACATATGGACAGTCTGGTCTAATATCTAGACTCCTCTTGACTCCAATTACAGTTGTCTCCGGGTGTTTATTTTGGACTGGTTAGTTTTTATTCAGAAATATGTGATGCTTTGCTGATTGTTTTACTGTCCATTGTTGTCAACTTCCTAAACTATAAGGGAGGCACAGGTGGCCCAGTCGACTTAGGCGCCGCGATTCGCTGTGCAGAGTTGCGTCCCTTGGGCACGCCAGAAACCTATGATTGTTTCGAATCCCGGTTCGCCCCGATTATGTTTCTAGGTTTGTCAGCACCATACCCGTGCTCAGGGGTTTCACCGAAGTGGTAAACGTCTGAAACCTGCATCACTCCGGGCTTTCCTCCCACATTAAGCTGACACGCCGTGATATAACTGGAATACTGTTAACAGCGGCGTTAAAACCCAACTCACTCACTCACTCCTAAACTATAAAAAGTAAACGCCAGAGAATAACCATCGATTATCCGAGAAACAGGTTCCATTGGGCGTAAATAGAAAAAACGATGGGACTTTTGTGAATAGATCAGTGAAGATCAGTGATGACACACAGAAATGTCTGATTTGCTCTCGTTACCTTATGGCTGAGATAATTCCGACATGACATGAAACGTCCAACTCACTCACCTATTTCCGATGGTCCCACTGAGTTCAACAAGTTCCCTGTATTCCCCGCAGGCATGCTCATACCCGCTGTATTCCTGCTTGGTCTGGCTCATCTCCCCTGCTCAGACCCGTTGGTAGGTGTCGCTCTCATCGCCGCCGCTGTCGGGACGTTCGCCTTCTGCTTCAGCGGTCACATCGTCAACATGGCCGACATAGCGGTGATGCATGCCGGGACTTTAGCAGGTTTCTCCAACACATTGGCTTCTATGCCAGGAATAATAGCGCCTTATATAGTCGGTTACATAACTAAACAGGTAAGCCCATCTACGATTACTGATACAGTGTATGCATAATGACTATGTTGTTAAATGTATTGTGCAATATATTTGCTGATTTTGAGGTTTTTGCCATTCTTACCGTCCTATTATGATGTTAATAAGTGCCTCATGTAGACCCATACAGTTTGTACATTCATTTTTTTCTGGCATCCTCAAACCGATTGCCAACTTGCAACCGTTCGACCTGCGACCCTTGGCCTCGCTACGCTTAACCTTCACCTTGAAACTCTTTACAGCCGTGACCTCGTCACCTTCACTTTGCAACTCTTGACCCCTTATCTTCTAACTTTTAACCTGTTACCCGTCATCGTTTTACCATTCACTTTCACCTTGCAAACCATCACATTGACACATTTCACTGTGTTAACCTCATGACTCTTTACCTTATGACCTTTCACCCTACAACCCTTCACCTTGCAGCCTTCACATTGACACACTTCACTTGACCTTTGACCTTTTTACCTTTCACCTTATCACCCGTCACCGTACTCAACTGACAACCCTTCTTCTTCCAATCCTTTTTCTTACAACCATCCGCCCTGCAACACTTCACATTCCACCGCCTTATTTCCAAACCATTACCTTCACCTATCAACCCTGCAGCTTCTCCTTAAAACCATTCCCATCGTACCCTTTCAAACCGTCATTCCGCATCTTGTTCAACAGAAATTTCCCATGCGATGCCTTAGACATCTAGGACCGGAATCATCGATGACACTGACGCTTTTAGACTTTCTAGATAATTATTATTACATATACATAGTAATATCTGTTTTCTATGTTCATAAAACCATGAAGATCCGGGGTAGCATAGGTCTTCAGCAACCCATACTTGCCGTAAAAGGCGACTGTGCTTGTCGTAAGAGGCGACAAACGGGATCGGGTGGTCAGGCTCTGTTGATGCATGTTATCGTATCCCAATTGCGTGGATCGATGCTCATGGCGTCAATTACTGGATTGTCTGGTCCAGACTTGATTATTTACAGACCTCCGTCATATGGCTGGAATATTGCTGAGCGCGGCGTTAAACAACAGACAAACAAACTATGTTCATAATATCGATACAAGAATATTTACCATTCATCCATTTCAGGGCACACCCGAAGAATGGCGCACGGCTTTCTACATTGCGGTCGTCCTCAACGTTGTAGGGTCGGTGGTTTTCGTCTTCTTCTCCTCGGCAGTGGCTCAGCCATGGGCTTTTCCAGCTGAGCTAAATACAACAACAGTCGTGGGAGAACAGGAAAAGCCTGACGAGAATCGTGAACTTGATACCATGCTTATCATTTCCAACAAAAGTATACCGGATTCTCACAAAAAGGAAATTATAGAAGGAGAACGTCTTATATCGAGCAATAGCAGTATACATAGAGCTCATGATGTATGAGTGGTTATTATGAAACTGTGTGAGTTGTGTTTTACGCCGCTTCTGAGACCAGGGCCTGTCAGTTATGTGGCAGGTGTGCCTTAAACTGGGTGATGTGGTTGGTTTGGTTTGTTGTTTATCACAGCACTCATCAATATTCCAGCTCCATGACCGCGGCCGGTACACAATCGAGTCTTGACCAGACAATCCAGTGATTGATATCATGAGCATCGATCCACGCATTTGGGATCGATGACATGCATCGACCAAGTCAGCGAGCCTGACCAGCCTTTTACGGCAAGCATGGGTTTCTGAAGACCTATTCTACCGGGTGAGTGAGTTGGGTTTAACGCCGCTCCATATCGGGGTCTGTCAGATTAATGTGGGTGTAAAACCCGAAGTGATTCATGTCTTAGACATTTATCATTTGATGAAACCCACCAGTAAGGGCATGGTGCTGACAAACATGAAGTCATAGTCAGGGGCCACTAGACAATGCAGTCATAGCGCTACGACTATCGCAAGTCCATGTTAAAGTATCGAAGCGCATGTAGACCCTGGGCGAATCTGATATTCGAACTCACAATCACCACTTTCAGGTGCACACTGGGAAATCCGTACCACGAACAATCTTAAAGTATGTAAGATGTTGATAAGAATGGCCTGTGATATATGATTGGTTAATGATAGTTTCACATATTATTTTTTTCAATTAGGAATCTTTGTCCTCATAAGTTTCATTCCATATCGTTACCATAGTCAGCTCCCATGAAGATTACGGGTTAGAATTGGTCCTCAGCAACCTATGCTTGTCGTAAGAGGCGACTAACGGGATCGGGTGGTCAGGCTCGTCGACATGGTTGATGCATGTTATCGTATCCCAATTGCGTGGATAGATGCGGATGATGTCAATTACTGGATTGTCTGGTCCAGACTCGATTATTTACAGACCTCCGTTATATAGCTGGAATATTGCGGAGTTCGACATTAAACAACAAACAAACTGTTGACAACTGTTTTATTTTCGCTCATTTCCATTTTCATACAAATGAGAGTAATCTGTTTTACAGCATGCAGTGATGGGCGTTCAAGTGAACATAATAGTCCGTAGTGATTTTAGTTTGGTTTCGTTAGTTTTATTTTGATTTTTATCAGAAACAGATCAAATGTATTATTATTTTGATTATTACTATTGTTATGTGTTGTTTATCTGCGTGACTGTGCCATATATGGTCAGTTTCTCGTTAACCATAACTAGGCGTTGTTATGACAATCACCAACTCGTTTTTGTACATCTGATAGAGACTCCACAATAATTTTGATGAGGAAGTGTGTGGTATTACTCTTTGTTGATAACATGTAGTTTCACGCATCCTGTATCATTATATAGTCATTCGTTGTGTAGTTAGAAGCGGTCGGGTAGCCTAGTGGTTAAAGCGTTCGCTCGTCACGCCGAAGACCTGGGTTCGATTCCCGACATGGGTACAATGTGTGAAGCCCATTTCTGGTGTCCCCCGCCGTGATATTGCTGGACTATTGCTTATAGCGGCGCAAAACCATACTCATTCACTCACACACCCCTATATGATACATAAGGAGTGAAAAAATATACACCCGAAGTGTTTTCGTGTTAAATGACAAATGTACATGCAATCTGAAATTAAATAGTGATGCGGCCTCAGTTTGACTTTGCAACAGTTATTAATGAATGTATATTGTACGACATTTTCTCGATGCTCGCACTTTGTGAAGCTCCCATGTCGTCATGGCGTCCCGCAGAAGCAGTTCACGTATTTGCCTGTCCTTTTGCCAATACATAAACTGCCGGGTAAAAGAAAGTATACACTTAAAATTGAATTTGACTGAAAAAATACAAACGTTATCAAAAACGTCATTGTCACTAAAACACTGCAGACTTCAGCTCCAAAACTATGATACCCATATCAAATACATCACCATGGAATAACCATTTCTTTTTAGTTCATTTTCAGCCACTAATTGTGTATAATTGTTTTTGCCTGGCAGTTTATATAAAATTATTTTCCTATATATATTTAAATTTTGATGGGACTCTATAACTAGAGCTGGTTTCTAACGCAGTGTAGGTGAGTGAGTGAGTGAGTGAGTTTGGTTTTACGCCGCTTTTAGCAATATTCCAGCAATATCACGGCGGGGGACACCAGAAATGGGCTTCACACATTGTACCCATGTCGGGATTCGAACCCGGGTCTTCGGCGTGACGAGCGAACGCTTTAACCACTAGGCTACCCGACCGCCCCCAGTGTAGGTGAGATACGCACATTTCAGATATACGTGTATGGATTGCGTTTATACTACTGGGTGTATCTGTCTGTACATAACCTGTACCATTGTTGGATAAATGTTCCTCAGCAATATACAGCAGTAATGATACATCTAGTAAATGTACATTTGATCAAATATAGCAATTTATTATTTTAATTTGGAGTTCCTTTATGACAAACTCATTAAGTGAAGATTGACCCAATTTATAGATGACTGTAATCCGTACAGCGTCCTGGCGAGCCCTGCCTCTGTGTGTCGTGTAGTGGAGTACACACCAACAATGGCGGATACCTTCTTTGACTGATGCTGTTTGTTTGTGGTATACAGTTGTGAGACAATGGACACATAGCATTAGAAAAGTAAGGACACAGTTTTGAGAAACTAGTTGTTTTTTAGACGTCCCACTTACATACACCAGCAAATGTGACATTGCATACAATAATGGTTTCAACAGAATATTTGTCTGTAGGGTGGATGTTTGGTTTGGACAATCGACTCTATACATATATACCCCATATATACTAGTCAGAAAGGTTAAGGACCACCCGACTCTTTCATATTACTAATGCCAGGGCATGGATAACTACAGTAATAGGGAAGCATCGGGTTGTCCTTGTCGATTTTGTAGTTGTAAATATAACCTTTTTGTGGATTTGCGATGCCGATATATATGGTACTTATGGATGTGTATATATATGTGTGTGTGTGTGTCTGTGTCTGTGTGTGTGTCTGTGTGCGTGCGTGCGTGCGTGCGTGCGTGCGTGCGTGCGTGCGTGCGTGTTTACTTACGGGTGCAATTTGAACATTATTCCAGTTAAACCCCAAACCTGTGCATAAGTTCGACTTTTACCGCTTTCATGGAACCCACAAGCACGGGTATGGTGCTGGCAAAACCCTAGAAACATAATCAGGGCGAACCGGGATTCGAACAAATGATCATCTGATTCTGGCACGGCTAAAGGGAGGTAACACAGCACAGCGAAATGTGGTCCCACCCTCATTCAACAAGAATTTACAAGAACACCGTTTTCGTTATGTAAAAAAAGATATATTTTTATTGTGGATTCTCATTTTTTTTATGCTCTATATTTGTATTTACATTTGAAACTGATTTTTATATTTATAACTCTTGTTTCTTAAACATAGTAGTACGCATTTATACTCTATAATGTGTGATGCTTCAAGCGGGTATATGCCCCATCAAGAACCATGACCGGAATTGTCACATCCTTTATGTGGTTCAAATAATTTTACTATTTGTGTGATTGTGGAATCTAGTGTCAATCCAGTAGCTCAGATAATCAGAACCACAAGTATAAGCTATGTACAAGCCTTTTATAAGCCATAGATTATATTCATTACATGTGTACAAAAACAGAGAACCCTTATTGCATGCTAATGTATAAATTGCCATACGGGTTTTCAGCGAAAACAGGCATGACTTCAGAGCGTTCTGAAATGTCACCTTTGACATGTTGTCAATGTTGGGGTGTTGTGTAGAACCTTTTTCCAATGTTCGAAAATAAAGTATGTGTAATATCCCCATAAAGTCTTCTTCTTCATAAGACATCATCATAAAATGACGGCCAAATGAAATGTCAAAAATGAAATTGAAAAAATTAAAAACGCATGTTCAAACTATATCAATGCAAAACATATCGTCTAAACACAAAAAATGCTCTTTGCGAAAAGTGATACACGTCCACGGCACGGTTTTTAAAGAAAATGCGAAAAAGTGAAAAACGTGCTGCTTAGGCAGCCGAAAGTACATGTGCATTAAGGGTACATAAATGATACGGACGGAATGTGAGACACTTACACTGATAAAAGACCACCACAGAAAGTGGGCCCTGGGTATGATACAGATGAGAGCCACCCATGCCCACATTGCTAGAACTCTTGGTGACTCTCGTGTTGCTGGAACTAACCTGATGCAAAGGTACATACCCTCCGTGCAGACGAAAGACAGGCCAACAACAGTCAGATATTGGGTAACTACGCCCAATAAAGACCGGTACTTGCGGACGATTCCGGACAGTGACGTAATCAGCGACGAATGCCTTAGGGCATATGTTTAGTCGACAGGCAGTGGCCAGGTGACTCAGGGCTAAAGGAAATTAGGGCTTACTGACCTTACAGAGGACAGTTAATGACAGCGCAACATCGTCGTCAGAGATTAAGATGGGCCCGACTGTACGTCGTTGGCAGCGACGTTACTGCCAGAGGGTCGTCTTCACTGATGAAATCCGATTCTGTCTGTTCAGAGCTGATGGAAGACAGCGTATTTATCGCCGAAGGGGAGAACGGTGGCATGTTGCGCTCAGGAGGCCGTGTCGTGTGCTGGAGGGGGTGTTATGGTGTGGGCAGGAGAGAACTGCCACTGGTCTTCGTTTTCGGGAATTTGAGCGTTACATGGATGACATTCTTCGTCCGGCTGTCCCACCATCACCTGCCACGTGGTGTCCTTCATCAGCATGACAACTCCATACTCCATACAGCCCGAATAGAACAGAACTTCCTTGCAGCCTACAACGCCAACGTGTTGCCGTGGCCTGTACGCTCCCCAGACATGTCCCCATTAGAACATCTCTGGGATGTCATGGATCGTCGTGTTCGACAGCGACCACATCCTCCAGCTAACCGACAAGAACTGATCCAGGCCCTCCAAAAAGAATGGCGACGTATCACACGTGACGTCATCAGATGACTGACTTTTTCTGTCCGCCGGAGAGTAATTGCGTATTGTAGCAAGGGGTTGTCATATAGGCTATTAATGTGACGTGTCATTGAACTTGAGTTTGTTTTGGATACCCCACCTTTAATTCGTCATCTTTCATGCCAATATCCGATCCTGTATGTTGATTTCCTTGAGATCTTTTCTTGCATTTTACTTGATGCATCTATCTTTTGTGTTTTTTTAAACTAGAGTGATTTAAAACTATTGTAACGTTTCTTTTGGCCGTCAGTTAATTAATGATAAGTATGTAACATTTGAAAATGTAGCAAATATTCCACCAAATCGCAGACTTGGATGCGATATTTTTAACATTAATTCTGATGACAGTTTTGAGTGGCCAGTGCTACCGGTAGGACAAGACATGTTAACCTTTTTCTCGAGCACCTGATGGCATTGCTGATTTACAGTGATCCATTCATATACTTTTCACCTCTAGTTTGCCTGTTACGCCCAGTGGAATCTGTTTCGGCGGTTTACGAGACTGGATATTCTCTGGCAGTGGTGTGTTATATGTTATGATTAACTGCCAAGCGTATATGCAATGTGGAAAAGTTCATGCAATATTATGACCAGGGCTCTACTATCCACAGATTAAAATGGAAAACGCACAAGCACACGCACACGCACACGCACACGCACACACACACACACACACACACACACACACACACACACACATTTCACCACGTCTTTCTGTAAGCGCCACTGAGCAGCTGCGTGTGGTAGTAGTAACTATTTTGGCTTTTTGGATTTGGTTTGGTTTGTTGTTTAACGCCGCACTCAGCAATATTCCAGCTATATGACGGCGGTCTGTAATTAATCGAGTCTGGACCAGACAATCCAGTGATTGATATCATGAGCATGGATCCATGCAATTGGGATTGATGACATGCATCAACCAAGTCAGCGAGCCTGACGACCCGATCCCGTTAGTCGCCTTTTACGACAAGCATAGTCACCTTTTACGGCAAGCATGGGTTGCTGAGGACCTGTTCTACCCCGGAATCTTCACGGGTCACTATTTTGGCAGCGATGGTTAGTGAAGAGTACAAGAAGTAGGTCAAGTTCAAGTTCGGGGTGGAAACATTCGGAATGTGTATTACTGCTACTGAGGAGTTATTTCAAACCAACGGATTCATAAGCACAACTTCAAAATAATTTGGGGCGGTCGGGTAGCCTAGTGGATAAAGCGTTCGCTCGTCACGCCGAAAACCCGGGTTCCAATCCCGACATGGGTTCAATGTGTGAAGCCCATTTCTGGTGTCCCCCGCCGTGATATTGCTGGAATATTGCTAAAAACAGCGTAAAACCAAACTCTCTCACTCACTCAAAATGATTTGATCACTGTGATTTAATAAGTTATTACAGAAATTAGCGTAGCGTTATTGTCACTATTTCTACAACTCCTCATTGATTTCTAAAAGACGATTTAGTCGAGTCCAAGCAGTGCAAATATATAACAAACTGCAATGAAATTTAATATGATATATCTATAGACGGTTATCAAATAAATTTTGCCATGTGGCCCTGTTGCCTGGTTGCCATGTTTCTTATGTTGCAATCGTGTGCTATTAATGCTCACACCCCATTAGTTAACATAAGACCACAGACTTCGCCTCTTGATTGATTGATCAATAATTTGAATAACGAGTGATGTCATATAGTTAAATTAATGCTTTGTGGAATTCAATATTAGTAAAACCCGGACAAAGAGTATATAATTATACAGATGGAGATCTTAGACAGAAGAGAATTTGGTCCGGTACGGCTGGATACGCTCACCTTTTCGGGAACACATGGTACCATCCTTATTTGATAGTGATTCATAAACACAAGCTCATAATGTAGTCGGAATCACACAATCGACCCAGCTTTTGGCACATAATCCTTATAAATATGGTAAGGGTTTTGTCGCCTTTATTCACTAAATCAGGTGGACTAGTTATTGGGCGCAACGTTGCTACAACCAATATTTTCTTAATGTGTTTCCATAGAGGGATTAAAACCTTCTTGGCCCATGCAGCAGAGACAGGTTGTGACCTTACCCTTTGTACGGCTATTTCCAGGAAACATTCCCTCTACATTTCTTTGGATACCTCTTTTATGTCATTCTAATCGTGCGGTTGAAATAAGAGAGTACTTAGAGTGTAAATGTAAACGTTTTGGTTGAGTTCAAACAGTGGGAATACCCAAAGTCAACAGAAGCTTCTTCGGTGATGGGAGGTCTCCAGATTCACAACGATCGTAATGTGGCGAATTTCAAACAGTTTAGGCCACAACACAACACGTACTAGATCAAAATAGGCCGGATTGTTGTGCTAGACCGCAGTGGAAGCGAGACAAGGGACCAAAGCCACATTTGGCCGAGGGCTAGCAAGGTCGATCTGTGTATATTGAATTAAAATATTTGTTAAAGTGTTTGTGTCATTAGGAGCACAGAAAAAAATCTTATTATTATTAATCCTTTTACAAAATGCCAATTATTTGCATAATGTTATCTTAGGTTTGTTTTGCAATCTTAGGTTTCAATTGATAACGACCCAAAGACAAACTAGTCGTTAACTATTTGGTACAATTAGAATGAGTTAAAGCTTTTGATCTGAGCCTCTTCATATTGAAATTGAGATCACCTTCATAGAGTTGAAACAGAAATGTTAGCCAATTCTGTTGTGAGGAGCCGAGGGAGAGAGAGAGAGAGAGAGAGGGAGAGAGAGAGAGAGAGAGAGAGAGAGAGAGAGAGAGAGAGAGAGAGAGGGGGGGGGGTTTGCGGAAAAAAGGTGGAGGTAGACGTACATGGAGGACGCGGGTTTGTTGAGTGTAAGAAAGAAAGAAGATATTAGAAAGAAAACAGGAAAAGAATGATGTCAGAGACTTAGAAAGGAGAGAAATTATTGAACAGAGATTAATTGAGGGATGGAGGAATAGCTTAGAGGGAGAAAGATGTGGAGAGAAAGAGAGAAATACAATTTAAGGCGCACATAGAGAAGACTGAGCCCATTGACCTGTGTAATGGTGGCCACGTCGTGGTGACTTTAACAGCAGCGAAGAAACATCACCAGAGACAAACAGATTCTGAAACATTAATTTCAAATTGTTGAAATTATTCATTACATTGATAAGAGTGCGTTGTCATAATATGGAGAATTCACACATCCAGTAAATATAACACGTCAACGCCACTGAACAACCAATCTCGATTAGCCGCCGATTCCACATGTCATATCACAACCGAGTCATACCCTGCCCGTGCCTTCTACCATGCTGGTAGTAAACATGTCATATCACCACAGTGTCATTCCCGTCCTTTCCCTCTACCCTGCTGGCAGTAAACATCTCATATCACAACAGTGTCATTCCCGGCCCGTGCCTTCTACCATGCTGGCAGTAAACATGTCATTACAGAACAGTGTAATACCAAGTCCGTGTCTTCTACTCTGCTGGCAGTAAATATGTCATATCACAACAGTGTCATACCCTGTCCGTGTCTTCTACTCTGCTGGCAGTAAATATGTCATATCACAACAGTGTCATACCCTGTCCGTGTCTTCTACTCTTCTGGCAGTAAATATGTCATATCACAACAGTGTCATACCCCGCAATAAACATGTCATATCACAACAGTGTAATACATGTTATATCACAACAGTGTAATACCAAGTCCGTGTCTTCTACTCTGCTGGCAATAAATATGTCATATCACAACAGTGTCATACCCTGTCCGTGTCTTCTACCCTGCTGGCAGTAAATATGTCATATCACAACAGTGTCATACCAAGTCCGTGTCTTCTACTCTGCTGGCAGTAAATATGTCATATCACAACAGTGTCATTCCCGTCCTTCCCCTCTACCCTGGTGTCAGTAAACATGTCATATCACAATAGAGTCATACCCTGTCCGTGCATTCTACACTGCTGGCAGTAAACATGCCATATCACGACAGAGTCATACCCTGTCCGTGCATTCTACACTGCTGTTAGCAAAGAGGAAAACAAAAGAGTATGCATCGATGTACAGATAGTGTGTCGTATTTTTGCATATCGGCTCAATCCCACATGGTGTTGTCTGTGACCTCTGTCTTTTTCAAATTCGCCTATTACATATTATAACATAGTTTTTATTTGTTTAATATTTATTTTATCCAAAGTCTTGGCAAGACCGTGTTCAAGTTTGTTTTAAAAAACAGCAATGTTTACCGTGCAACGATCTTCAAAGATGAACTTTATGTGAAGGTTATGACACAATGGAGATCAGATGTTTATAAATGTAATTTTTGTTCGAACGATTTAATATAATGAAACAACTGAAACATCTTGGAACAAAAAATAAAAAATAAGGAAAATAGTTCACGTCAAAGTGGATCAGGCTGTGTAATATGCTGGCGTGAGGCCTGTAAACGTTCTGAATAGTAAAAAATTCAAAGGTATCATATCGGTAGCTCAAGAAACTTTGCATATATTTCATCCCTTACCTCTCTATTACCTCCATATGTTTGTAACAGCATTTAATACAGTTTTAATGGAAGCTTCCTTTACGGTGGATAATTATAAGTTAGAACTATGAACTATGAGAATCAGCCATTCTTCAAGCATTCGAAGGACCAGCGGGCACAGCCGTGTACTAGAATTAATAAGAAATAGGTACTAGTATTTGTATAACAGAAGCTATAAAACCCTTTCTGTCTTTATCATACGAGATCTCTGCTAAATGCAGACTGTTTTATCAAACTCACTATTCTGTTTTTACGGCCAAAGGAATCTGTTTCGGCAGATAATCGAGACTGGTTATTCTCTGTCGTTGAGGTTTTACATACATTTAGAAATCACTTTCAAATACTGTTATCAGGTCTTCACGAATCTGTATCAAATAAACATTTTACAGTATAATTGAACATGTGTTCCATTTGACTGGAACAATCGTACAAGACATGCTAACAAAGAGGTTGACACTATCGCGTACATGACAAGATAGCGTGGTGCCAAAGCTGACTGCTATATTTGTTTTTCGTGCAGTGTTAACATGTCATGTTGTGTTACTCAGTGCGCACCTACCATAGTTATACCAGTACCAAGTGTCCGCTATTGTACCTGACATGTCCAGTGACAGGCTGCAGGTCGTGGTACGTCCAGGAAGGGGCATGTACACATGGTCATCTAAACAGACACGAGACTGGCTCAAATCTACGTTCAACACCAACAGCAAGTGGACACACATGTTTCATCGCGGTCAATAACATGCCACCCCCTTCTTCTAACCCACACATCGGTCTGGTGCAAGGCGATCAACTCATTAGCCTCTGTTTAACTTCTTAACGAACCCGGAAGGATGCTTCTGATTAAATATAACGGGGGAACATCCAACATGGCTCCCAAACATCTCGCGGTATATGTCCACTGAAGGCCTCGCGGTGACTCCCGCCTGTTTACCATACAAATCAGACTTTAGCAAATTTTTGATTTCCTGAATGACATTCCAAGCGTGAGAGTGTTTGACTTTTTACGTTAACACTTGACTGATATCAACAACATTCGCTCAAATTGAAATTTGACAAAAAAATTATGGCTTCATCAGGATAAATACACATAATATTTCACGTTGATTTGTATATGCGTATTTTTAGACAAAGGATTTCATATTGTGGTGTCACACGTGCATATATGTGACACAGGTATTCTATTGACAGATTTGTTTCAATATAGATGTTGTGCTTCTGTCCACACAGAACAGGAACAAGTAATGACCTGAATTGGTATTTCCATAACGTACTCTTGGCCATGTTCCCTGTCTTGGCTGATGCATGTCATCGTATCCCAGTTGCGTGGATTTATGCTCAAAATGGCAATCACTAGATTGTCTGCTCCAGAATCGATTATATACGGACCGCCGTCATATAGCTGGAATATTTCTGAGTGCCCGGAAAGCGCGGTGTCATGAATAACTGAATTTCACTGTCTACTTTCTATATTAAATGTTATAGAAGCATAATTAATTGCCCATTCGGAAGTAACAAACTGGCTTGACACAAAATAATGGGAGAGAGCTACATACACAGATACAACATGTAATTTGCCTGTTTAAAAATCAAATGACCCAGATTAATAGACTATACAATTATCTACCAACAAACACATTTTGTTAGTTAAATTTGATGACGTCGACAGATGGATAGAAAAAACAAACATTGTTGCTACAATTTACAAAATGAATTACCCAATGCTTCTGAATAGGTCCATGTACCTTGTCAAATGGGGCTGAGCCCGGGAGGTTTATGGAAACATTTGACCTGGTATTTGTGAGACAGTGAATACTTGCACTAATTCCACCATGATATAACTGACCATGGTTGACGTGACCAGTGGCCAAGTGACGTAGGCATCGTCTTATCGCTCGGTCCGTAATGACGTCACAGACGAAGTACTGTCAGATCACGTTTGTCTTTCAATGGCATCACGTCAATCCCAAATCCTTTTGAAAGTGCAGCGCCAATCGCTGACCCTATTGTCTTACGTAGTAGGACCACCTGCTGATATGTGGCAGTAAAGTGTGAAAGAGATTTCTGGCGAGTTATCGGACATGATCTTGAAAATATGAAAGCTTCGATTGGGCACAGGTTTGTCACGTGGTTTTTGTATTTGCCAGACAATTTAAGAACACGTTACGTGGAATATTTGGGTGATTACCGAGGCATTCTTCGTTTGTTTTACGTGTACATTAGTAAGCTGTTTTGGTCTGTCACATTGGTGCGACATTTGCTGACAATTGCGTGGGACAGATCTTACAGTTTTGTTGGTCTCTCCTTGAGTTAAAACATTCAACCATCGCGCTTGTTACGGATTTAGTCAAATCCGAGATTTTTGTGAAGGTGTGAAAAAACAACAGTACACAAAAGAAATAACGAAAAGCTCCTTAAGCAGTTTGAAAAAAAGATAAAGCAATTATAAAATCTTTGTTTGAATTAAGAAGTACTACATATTTCCTACTTCAATATTTGGATGTACATCACTGGTGTTAATTTGCATGAACGTTTTCACAGTGCATCATATGCTTGGCAACATGAAACGTCAATGCTTGAGAACAACCTGTCCCAAGTAAATGATGAAACAGATTCCGGTGGGCGAAAATTGCAAAATAGCTGTGACAATAATGTGAATGGATCCCTGAAAATCAGTGACGACACAATGTTTCCACATACCGAAACATGTATTGATATAACAACCTAATTTGATATAACACCCTAATATGAGACCCGTGAAGATCCGGGGAAGATTAGGTCTTCAGCAACCGTAAAAGGCGACTATGCTTGTCGTAAGAGGCGACTAACGGGATCGGGTGGTCAGGTTTGCTGACTTGGTTGATGCATGTCATCATATCCCAACTGCGTAGATCGATGCCATGATATCAATCACTGGATTGTCTGGTCCAGGCTCGATTATTTACAGACCACCCTCATATAGCTGGAATATTGCTGAGTGCGGCGTTAAACGACAAACAAACAAACCTAATATGACACAGTCTTGAAGAATAATAGGCCTTTGAATATGATTGATATTTAAGAGCGGTCTCCCAACACGTACGATTATAGTGACAATAGGCTGGTTGTCGGGAATCGTCGTAAACGAAATATCATTAACTAATGGTCAATGCTTTTTAAAAAAAATTAAAAGCTGTGATCATAAGAAACATTATCTATTTAATCATGACACGCATTCATTCATTGAACTTGAAACTAATGTCTTGTGTCAATTCCATATCACCTATGTTACGAAATGAGTTTTGTTTTGCCGACCGAATCAATGGCTGCCATCCTTAAAATTCCCCACCTTATTCTCCCATAGGACACTTGTAATTTGAGTTTTCCCTCTGGTAAAGCTCTAATCGTGATAATCTGAAAATCCCTGCTTTAGAGGCTTGCCAGTCTGCAAATCTCGGATCCCTTGTGGTCAGGCAAATACCAAGGCTGACTGCCAGCACTCACGGTAGTCAAGATGAACAATGCCTGTCTTTGACCACAATGAAGAAATCCACCATGGCATTCCCAACAAAGCCGGTGTTACTGACGTTGACGCAGGTTTAGATTAACTGGTTGTTTCTGGTCAAAGGGATTGTTTTGGGGGAAATGGGAACAACGTTTGATGCTAGGGCCTTTGTTGCTGGTAAATTGTTTTGTTTTGGCTGTCTCTTATGTGTTTCTTTGGAGTGACTTCGTACTAAATGACAGACTACGTCATCACCATTGTCGTTGGTTAATGATATGTGTATTCATACGTTGAATATTTGGTTGATCCAGTTGGGTGTAACGAAACTTCCAATTGGGTGTAACGAGTCTTCCAATTGGGTGTAACGAGTCTTTCAATTGGGTATAACGAGTCTTGAACAATATTTTAGGAATATCACGGCGTGTAGATAATGTTGGCGAAAAGTCAAAATTGACACGTTTTAGATATTTACCACTTTAGCGAAACACCCGAGGTTACCAAGATGACCAAGAACATCGGGAACAATATTGGATTCAAAGCCAGAATTAGCACATTTAAAACATGCAGGACATTATCAGTGCTTGCATATGTCTACCCTGTTGCTATCTTTATGGTTATTACATATACTACTAAAATAAGTTCATGGCCACCCGATTCTTTAATATTACTACAGTTAATCTGTCATATTAAAGAATGGGGTGGTCCTTTTTAGCGGTATATATGAAAAATGCCATCTGTGAAGTTGAATATGACCCAAAAAAAGACAACACTACATTTTTTTAAACATGGACATATGGCCCTGCAATAGTTGCAGTCGTTGAACATTTAGCAAACACTCACCTTCACGCGGTTCGTTGGGCCTGGACTCCGAAGTAGTGAGTGAGTGAGTGAGTTGGATTGAACATATTCGAGTTATATCACGGTGTGTTAGCTTAATGTGGGAGGAAAGCCCAAACTGATGCAGGTCTCAGGCGTTTACCACTTCGGTGAAACCCATGAGCACGGGTATGGTGCTGTCAAGGACTCGGATCTAACGCAAACAGTCTAAACAGATAGATTGATGTTCCAGCCAGAAATAAAACCTCATGTTGTCTTCTCTGGTCTTCCGTCAGGTTGTTCCACGTTGGAGATGCGAAATTGATCAGAGATGCAGCTTGGTGACATGGATGTAAGATTCAAGATTAATGGATACTAAGACATATACCACACGCCTTAAATACGGATATAACATATTACCACCCATCTTCTATACTGATATAACATATAACCACACACATAATATACCAGTTTAACCTATTACCACATACCTACTCTACCATTATAGCATTTTACCACACATACACTATACCAGTATAACATATTACCACATTCATACTATACCTATATAGCATATTACCACACATACACTTTACAAGTATAACATATTACTACACATCTTCTATACCTTTATAACATATTACCACACATCTTCTATATGAGTATAACATATTACCACCCAACTACTATATAGATGTAACATATCATCACCCACCTAGAAAACAAGTGTATCATTTTACCACACACCTACTCTATCGGTATAGTGTATTGCCACCCACCTACTAGACCATTATAACATATTGTCACACATTAACTATACTGATATAACATATAATCACACACTTATTATACTGATATAACATATTACCACACACCTACTATACCATTAAAACATATTACCACACAATATTATACCAGTATAACATATTACCCCTCACCCTCTATACCGGTATATCATGTAAAACACACCTTCTATACCAGTATAACATATTACCCCTCACCTTCTATACCGGTAAAACCTGTAAAACACACCTTCTATACCAGTATAACATATTACCCCTCACCTTCTATATCGTTATAACATGTAAAACACATCTTCTATACCAGTATAACATATTACCACATACATACTAAACCTTTATAACATAGTACCATACACCTTCTGTACCTTTTTAACATATTCCACTATCCTTCTATACCTATATAACATTGTACCACACACATACTATACATATATATAGCATATTACCGCCCACCTTCTGTACCAGTATAACATATTACCACACACCTTGTTATGCCTTTATAATACATTACCGCACACATACTAAACCTTTATAAAATAATACCACACACCGTCCATACCTATATAACATATTACCACACACCTACTATACCATTAAAACATATTACCACACAATATTATACCAGTAAAACATATTACCCCTCACCTTCTATACCGGTATAACATGTTTAACACGCCTTCTATACCAGTATAACATATTACCACACACATACTATACCTTTATAACATAGTACCACACACCTTCTGTGCCTTTTTAACATATTCCACCCTCCTTCTATACCTATATAACATAGTACCACACACATACTATACCTCTATATAACATATTACCACCCACCTTCTATACCAGTATAACATATTACAACACACCTTGTTATACCTTTATAACACATTACCGCACACATACTAAACCTTTATAACATAATACCACACGCCGTCTATACCTATATAACATACTACCACATACATACTTTACCAGTATAATATATCACCAAGCACCTTCTATACCATTATAACATATTACCCCCAACCTTATATACTACTATGCTAGCATAAAATATTAAAATAGATATGTTGATATAGAGCTGGCATGCGGGCCGGGACACACACATACACACACACACACACACACACACACACACACACACACACACACACACACACACACACACACACATAGGCTCACAAACACACATGCTATCTACAGGATTACGATTTACCCTGTGTTAGAACAACAGTCACAACATCGTCAAGTGAAACAAGTACAACACAACTGCGAAAAACATATTTGACTTTTAAAAAAAATATTTTCAAGAATGATGCTTTGATAAAAATAACATTGATGACTTCATAACGAAATGTAATATTTTAAACATTCATTAATATTTTGACATGTTTATTAGTTCGATGTACTTCTACAGAACATCATAAGGTAGTACTTCAACGCCTGTCTCTGGAGTCGAAATTGCAAAATATCATGAAATAAGAATAAGCGCCAAAACAATGACACCAGGTACATATCTGTAACCATCTATCCTCTATATATATGCTTTGTTAATGCAAATATTTATTATCTGACATACACGCAAACCTGTTAATCTCTTATTTAAACATATTTGACTGATAAAATCAAAGGAGGCCCCTCCTATCCTTTTAATTATACACGTGCTCATCCTTTTCGCGAAGACATTTTCAGTGATGCAATCATATAATGTTTGCTGCAATTGTTCCATTTATGCCCAATGAATTCTGATTCGGCATAATTATGATCGAGACTGGTTATTCTCTGCCACTGACGTGATATATTAAAATTTCACAAACACTTACACCTTTAAATGTATTATTAAGTATCTTCATTTGTTTTTATATTCATTGGTAGGTCATTCAAGAGAGAAGCTTGTAAAGTGAATGTATTTATCACTAATCTCTCTAACCAATGTATTTCTTGAGGGCATGTCCGTAAATACCAACTACACACGTATATATGTAGAATGATCACTTATTGAAGGACATTGCAGTATTTACCTGTATGCGCATGGTAAAAACAGCCTCCACGAATTTATGCAACACATTCTGGGAGTTTCTGGGAGCATGTTTTCATTCTAGGAAAGGTTTCTTATTTCGAGTTACCATGTTTGGCTGAACCTTTACTCTACTTTAATGTTTAAACACGTTTCGCTTTGAGGTGTGAATTATGATCTGCTATATGGCAATACCATGGATTATAGAGACGAACACTTCTGTCTCCCCTGCCTTGATGCTGACCACAATCATAGAACACAAACAATGCTGCATTCCTCAACTGGTTCCTAGCCGCCACACCTTGGACTTAATGTCCTCCAATATAGGAGTAATCTCGAACCGTGTTTAACCAATGAATCTTATAACATTCTCAAAAATCTTGCAGTAGCTACCTGGACATAAAACCCAATGTCCACAACTAGTCGTTGACCAGCGGTCATTCCTGGGGTCCTCTTGGTCAGTTTTCTGATCTCTGATTTGTAATGCGTCGTGCTGTTGTATGGCTGTGCGGGAAAACAAAGACAACCATTTAGAATTCGTCCCGAGTCAACAAGGAGGTAACTCAAAAGGCACACAGTCCGCAAGGGTTGTCAATATTAACTCAGAGGAGTACAAAACACACGGCAGCAGGCTCGTTCTTCAGTCTCGCCTTCACAAGCCAGCAGCTCTGATACCTAGCTTAACATCGAACAATACTCAAGTGAGCATCGCAAGTTGGATCTTGTAATTATTGGCAACGGTGCGAAAAAGACCATCAGCCCTCCGTGTTACGTCAGGATAATAGCATCAGTGAATTGCTTCTGTAGCAAGGCCTTGAGAACACGCATTTCGTCCAGTAAAGCAGATCGGACGTGTGAGAAACATTCATCTCTGATCTCTGGAAGTGAAGACCTAAAATATCTACACGTAACCCACCTACCTGCCTCGGCGAGCTGAACACAAATCGAACAGTTGTTGCACCATCTGGGTTTGGTATTGGTCAAGAAGGGTCATCAGTCGGTCATTCTCGAGATGTCGCGTGCTTTAGTACTTCTCTTGATATCATCGTTTGTTTGGAAAGGTAAGTAACAGTTAAAATCTTATCTTATGGTTTAGATTCAAATCCAGCAACATTCTGTTCATCTCTCAGTCAACTTCATGGAGTTCACAGCACGGTACAAATATATAATGAAATTATGAGATGTCACACTTCAGCTTTAAATATAAGCCTTGCATGTTCCTGGCGGCTTAAGACAGGAAAGTAAAATATATGTGTCAGTTGATGAATTGTGCATGACAGAAGTTTGGTATAATTTCATTTGGAACAAATGTACGCGGAAAGGGACTGTGAGACTTTCTAAGTCGAAGAAACCGTGATATACTAACTAATTCATTTTGAAGGTGTGGTTTTCAATGAGTTGCTCTTAACACCAGAATCAAACGTAAAATTAAAATCCATAGTTCCTCAAATGTATGCAAACCTATCTAGGACGGAACATAAATAATTTTAAAGTGGTCAATTCATAGAAATAAATGCAATAACGATAATTAAAATATGATTAACATTTCAATAGTTCAAGTAACAACCATGCTATATTGGTTTTTTTGTGATGGTGTCAGTTGGGTGCGTTGTAAATGATGCTGACACGCTCATGTACCAGATAGAGAAGCGTGATCATGTGTATGCGATACATTAGGTACTTTGTATAAACCAACCAATATCATTGTTAAACCGTTCAGCCCATCACTCTGAACTCCCAGATAGATCGAATGAGTCATAAAATAACAGAATGTCAATTGTTTTGGAAATAATTCATTCACAAGGCATGGAAAGACGAATTTATATGTGATTGGTTTTAAGATGTTTCATGCGATGTATTGCTAGATTATCTGAATTCGAAGAATGCATTAGAGGGTTTCGACAGATATTGAGTTAAAACATTTTATTTTAAAAGTCATCTGTCTCGTAATGATATATACCTGCGAAACGAAACGTATTGCATGTAAAATTCAATTGAACTAGATAAAACGGTGGTATTCTTTCGGGACATTTGAAGGAAAATGCATAAATGTTTCTGATGAATTTAGGAGTAACACGTGAATGTGTATTTCACCCATTACTATACATTAAGATGGATTACTTTAGAAATGAGCTGCGACTAGCCGCGTTAAGCAAAAATCCCTCCCTCCCTGTAGGAATGCATTTCACTCACTACAGTGAGTGAGTGAGTTGGGTTTAACGCCGCTTTTAACAGTATTCCAGTTATATCACGGCGTGTCAGCTTTATGTGGGAGGAAAGTCCGAGGTGATGCAGGTGTCAGACGTTCACCACTTCGGTGAAACCCACGAGCACGGGTATGGTGCTGACAAACCTAGAAACATAATCGGGGCGAACCGGGATTCGAACCCAAAATCATAGGTTTCTGACGTGCCCAAGGAATGCAACTCTGCACAGCGAATCGCGGCGCCTTAGACGACTGGGCCACCCGTGCCCCCTTCACTCATTACAGTGCATTAAGGGGTGTTCTATAAGAATACATTGCACACAAAATAGGTGACGTTCTCATTATCGTGGTTTTCTGAAGGAATGTATTATAACCATGCATTGATACTGCGCTTCACTGGAATGAACTTCCATCGCAAGCATTCGGATAACATTCACGAAAACATGAATAATAAGCGAGAATACGATACACAAACATGAGAACAAACTATAGCAGTGTTGATGGAGATAATGATGAAGAGAGAGGTATTTTAGAGGTGAGGTACAGTGGAATGGGATTCAACGTAGCGTTAAAAAATATTGCACGTGTATAGCGTCGTGCGTGTGCGTGTACGTGTGTGGCTTCTTGTACTTGTCCTAACTAATGCGGTTTTATAGTGCCAACTGATATACGCAGTTGAACTTGGATACCCCTCTCGGGCACAGTATATAGACTCCCAGCCGACCAGTCCTTGTTTTAGCACATTAATGACGAGTGCCAGGTAGGGTAACAACAAGTACCATCATGTTACATCTATTCGTATGACACGACAGGGATCGAACCACCGATCTTCCGCTCATCGAGCAGCACTCTATCCGCTAGACCACAAAGAACGTCATGTGTTAGTTTAAGAATAATTAGCATAGTTATCAGCTTGATGTCACAAAACCAACATGAACGCTTTCCATACAATGTCAAGCGCATAGTGTGGTCAAATGCAAATCACCCATTTCGCCAGATTGTCTTAGACCTTGAAGAAGAAACTCAAAAGCCAACAAGGGACATTCTCTGACTGAGTGCCTTAAGATTTCAGCAGTGTCTGTCCAACGAGGGAACACAAGCAGGCTTCTCTTGTGCCTCTGTCAAGATGATCAGTGTGTCCGAATTTGGCTCTCCGAGTAATTTGAACTACAAATGGCCGATCCAAAAAATGTGGAGGTCACACGTTTTGGAAATAAAAAAACTGTATTGTTTGTGTATGGTGGTAGAGGTGTCTTGGCACGATTCTTGTCGGATTTGGAAAACGATGTTTACTGTTGATTTTAAAGTAGATAACAAATAATGGTTGTGAAAATAGGTGTGGGGTCATGTTTAGCTGTCATAACTGTTGCTTATAAAGTAGCAGACAATGGTACATGGACACAACGAAGAATGTAAATCTGTATTTGGTAAAGCGGTTGACATTAACTTGATAGCCATGGCTTGGGAACGTTTGTGATTCAGATGTTTGCTCATACCCAGCCATGTTGTCTTTGTCGTGGCAATTGCGGCTCTTAAATCTGACTCGTGACCACTTTAGACCTGTAGTTTGTCACGTACCCACTGTAGCCGTGTAGTATAACTCGTGACCACTGTAGTCTTGTAGTATGGCTCGTGACCATTGTAGCCCTGTAGTATGACTAGTGACCACTGTAGCCTTGTAGTATGACTCGTAACTGTAGTCTTGTAGTATGGCTTGTAACCATTGTAGCCCTTTAGTATGGCTCGTGACCATTGTAGCCCTGTAGTATGACTAGTGACCACTGTAGCCTTGTAGTATGACTCGTAACTGCTGTCGCCCTGTAGTATGGCTTGTAACCATCGTAGCCCTGTAGTATGGCTTGTAACCATTGTAGCCCTGTAGTATGACTAGAGACCACTGTAGCCTTGTAGTGTGACTCGTAACTGCTGTCGCCCTGTGGTATGGCTTGTAACCATTGTAGCCATGTACTATGACTAGTGACCACTGTAGTCCTATAGTATCTCTCGCGAGGACTGTAGCGCTGTAGTATGACACGTGACCACTGTAGCCCTGTAGTATGAAACGTGATCAGTGTAGCCCTGTAGTATGGCTCATGACCACTGTAGCCCTGTAGTATGACTAATGACTAATGCATTTCTATGGTATGACTCGTGACCACTGTAGTCAAGTAGCGATCACTGTAGCCCTGTAGTCTGAACCTGATGACCCATCTTCACGGGGTGGAACTCGCGGAAGGGGGTGTCATGGTGCCACAACATTGACGGATTTAGAACACTTCTACTGACCCTTTACACAGTAACAAGCCAATATCTTTGAAGTATTTATATTGATATAAACGCATTCCTGGAATGTAGAAGAACCTACGTTCAACGAAATCCCATAGAATTAACAAAACAGTGAGATTCATACAAAAATTTAGTTTCAAATCATACCAAATTGGCTTCTATTTTCTCACCAAAAGTGGAATCCATCAATGGATGGAGAATGATGGAAATCATATTAATGACACTGGTGCTTCACCATACAGTGCACGACATGCCGCCGTGGATTCTACCAACACAATGCCATACACTGCATCTACAGGGAATTGATGTTGTGAGTCTCCGTAGATGCAGTTTGATGTTGTGAGTCTCCGTAGATGCAGTTTGATGTTGTGAGTCTCCGTAGATGCCTTTTGATGTTATGAGTCTCCGTCGATGCAGTTTGATGTTGTGAGTCTCCGTCGATGCAGTTTGATGTTGTGAGTCTCCGTCGATGCAGTTTGATGTTGTGAGTCTCCGTCGATGCAGTTTGATGTTGTGAGTCTCCGTAGATGCAGTTTGATGTTGTGAGTCTCCGTAGATGCAGTTTGATGTTATGAGTCTCAGTAGATGCCTTTTGATGTTGTGAGTCTCCGTAGATGCAGTTTGATGTTGTGAGTCTCCGTAGATGCAGTTTGATGTTGTGAGTCTCCGTCGATGCAGTTTGATGTTGTGTCAGATGCTGCTTGTGTTGTCTTTTGGAAGCAAACGTTAAAATCATTGTCTTAAAAAATATACTTTTAAACCGGACGGATTAAGAAATAACTTTAGAACTGAATGTCCTTTTGACAGTATTGCAATGGATAAATAACTTTCAGGTCATACGCATCAAACAAAGCACCGGGTGTTCATTAATGAACAGAACAGTCCAAAGATAGGAATCCGATTTATTCAAATAGAACCAATCGTGTTCGTCAAGAAATGCATGGTTACATAACAACTCATCTTTTCATTTTCTCCTGGGACCCGTAAAGATCTGGGGTAAAATATATCTTCAGCAACCCATGCTGGCCGTAAAAGGCGACTATGCTTGTCGTAAGAGGCGACTAACGGGTTCTGGTCGTCAGACTCGCTGACTTGGTCGATGCATGTCATCGTATCCCAATTGCGTGGATCGATGCCCAATCACTGGATTGTCTGGTCCAGATTCGATTATTTACAGACCGCCGTCACATAGCTGAAATATTGCTGAGTGCGGCGTTAAGCAACATGAAACAAACAAAACAAACATTTCCTCCTGGTATCCATTGATTGAGAGGAACTGGTAGTAAATGACACTCAAGAATTTACAACTGGGGTACCTCCTCATTATTTCCTCCAAAAAAGCAATTATATCGAAACACTGAAATATACTCAGTTTGAAGATAAAATGAATAAAATCTTGCCACACTCACGAAATAACGTCCAATGTAAATTGCGTTGCCAATGATATAATTTGTAATTGGAAACTTGATTTCGTGTTGATTTAATCTGTAGTTCAACCGGAGTATATTTGACTGCGGCAACTTAATGCAAATGCTTCTGATGACGATGTCAACATGTGCGGGGGTCATCGTTCTTCTCCGGTGCTTAAACGTTTTTTATAAAGAAGTCACGTTTTTAACGCAGGAAGTTAATGTTTACTGCTTTAATTACTCACAGACATTGTCGTTTTGCTACAAACTCTCCGAAAACAAGTCAAACACTTGTTATTTGACTTCGAAGTGTGCCGCCAGGTGTCACGTGACGGCGAAATGGATTTGACCGCAGGGAGCGACTGCTGGTTAATTGTGGGACGGCATCTCATGTCATTGAGTTTGATAGGGATTGGCTTCCGGAATGTAACATGTATTTATGAACTGACTTCAAGCAGTGCATCAGATTTATTCGACCGAGGAGCAATTCGATAACATGCCGCGTTATACCACACAGCATTACAATCGTTGACAAATGAAGGGAGGTGAAAAGACAAAACCTATTGATTACATAAGATAATTTAGATCGTGTTATAGTAGAGCATATTTTATTATTTCACTAAAGAATTCTCATTTCTATATTACCTCAATGTTGATTTTGTTTCCTTGGTGACTACTGTCATTAAACTACCAATAAACTATACAGAATCCAGAGCCAGTGAATTATGTAGTAGATTATTAAATATTTTTTCTAATTATGAGTAAAATGATTGGAAACGAAGCGTTTAAAAAGAAGGTAGCAATAGATGAAAAAGGGGCCCCCTAGATAAATCTATGCTTGCATTGGGCGCTTGATAATTGAAAATTCAACGGTAAAAACGCCCCTGCTTCAGAGGATCTTAATCAAAAGGTGACACGGGTGGCCCAGTCGTCTAAGGCGCCGCGATTCGCTGTGCAGAGTTGCGTCCCTTGGGCACGCCAGAAACCTATGATTGTAGGTTCGAATCCCGGTTCGCCCCGATAATGTTTCTAGGTTTGTCAGCACCATACCTGTGCTCGGGGGTTTCACCGAAGTGGTAAACGTCTGAGACCTGCATCACTTCGTGCTTTCCTCCCACATTAAGCTGACACGCCTTGATATGACTGGAATACTGTTAAAAGCGGCGTTAAACCCAACTCACTCACTCACTCTTAATCAAAGATCTGTTTACTCCAAATCAGTGAGTATGGTTTTACGACCTTTTAGCGGTCATCCAGCTATATCACGGCGTGTCATCTTAATGTGGGAGGAAAGCACGAAGTGATGCAGGTCTCAGACGTTTACCACTTCGGTGAAACCCACGAGCACGGGTATGGTGCTGACAGAGGACATCGAAATGGGTTCACGCATTAAACCCATGTTGAGAATGGAACTCGAGCTTTCGGCGTGACGAGTGAACGCTTTAACCACTAGGCTACCGGCTCCGTTTTCAAGGAGAATCGTCATCACCACAAGAGAACGATCTGGTGATATGAATGCCGGTGTAACTCGACACGGTTCGTCAATGGAACCTGCGTGTAATTCGGACAAATTGTCACATTGGATAGTTGATAGTGAGTGAGTGAGTGAGTTGGTTTTAACCCCACTTTGAACATTATTCCAGTTATATCACAGCATGTCAGCCTGATGTGGGAGGAAAGCCTGAAGTGATGCAGGTCTTAGACGTTTACCACATTACCCGCTATCACCAGTATGGTGCTGTCACTAATCAGTGCGAACCGAGATTCGAACCCACGATCATAGGTTCCTGGTACCTCTAGGGGACGCAACTCCACACAGCGAATTGTGGCGCCTCACACAACATGGTCACTAGCTTCCCATGGATACTTGATAAAGATATGTTAAAAAATTGTTAATTATACCCAAAAGGTGTTTATGATGATGTTGTTCAGAAAACCAATATAAGCACGTTACCCTTTTCGCGAATGCGTGTGTCATCACTGTTTTTTAGTGATCCATTCGTATACTTTTTATAGAATCTGTTTCGGATGGTAATCTTCTCTGATTATTCTCTGCTGTTCACGTTTTATATTTCATCATACCATCCGATTCAGCTAATATTGAATGTGTCTATTTGCATCAAATACTTGAGGATTTCATCTCATAATGGGCAACCGATAGGCTGACTGCGTTATATTTGGACGGTCCACAAATGACCAGACAGCGGGTTTGTGCCAATATTAGATCTCTGTATTCCGTGGCATCAAGGTTATGAATTTGCTGTGCCTTGTGGGTACAATCCCATTACACGTGTGACACCCAACTGTCACATGTCACATGATTCATGAAATACATTTCCTCACAATAAGACACATTCATAAAGAAATTACATCACATTGCAACTTTAGCTCAAATATTACTAAAAAAAAGAAGAGGAAAACCCAAATCTTCCATATCATTATAGTCAATCTGCCATGCTATTACAGACATAGCAGATTAACGATAGTTATATGAAAGTAATCAACGATCCTTGACTCTTGAGTATACAATGAATACACGAACAGGTCGTTGATGCCACATTAAACATCGGTTTTAACCGTTATTGGTTTACTAATACTTCCAGTAAGGCATTTTCGTAAATTAATAAAAAACAAACATACTGATAATGTAACCTATATTGAAAAAGCCATCGCCAGAGGATAATCAGGCTTTATCATTTAACTAAAGCATTTATCCGTGACATAAGCTTATGACATAAAAACATGTATGTCATACCCCAATGACATAAGTATGCAAATTAGATATGCAAATTAGATAACCGGAAGTGGGACTTTTTTCGCCGGTGCACGTGAGTAGGTGTTTATAAACAACATGGATACCTTTGATGTTGGAGACAATGTTTTAATAGATCAAAGGGGAAGTGCTACAGTGATATCCGTGTTGACAAATAGATATTACAGGTTACAGGTTGATGGTACTTTTTTTCTCAGCGAAGGAATATGCCATAAAGGAGCTAAGAGGTTGTTTTTTTGGTTTACACGGCTATGGAAAACATGTATCACTACGCACGATCTATACGTAAGATTTCGACAAGTTGCTGATGTTATTGTTAATGCAATTATTCCTTAATAGGGAAGCAAAAATGATAAATAGAATACATCACTCGTGTTTTTTAATATTGGAAATATCAACCTCGTCCCGTTAATCGGTATTTGCCTCGCCAAAGGCTCGGCAAATACCGATTAACTAAGACTCGGTTGATATTTCCCATATTAAAAAACACTTGTGATGAATCCTCTATGTATTACCCTCCGAAAAAGATTCCATAGAACAAAAGGCAAAATGGTAATGTTTGTTTGTTTGTTTTTTAACGCCGCACTCAGCAATATTCCAGCTATATGACGGCGGTCTGTAAATAATCTAGTCTGGACCAGACAATCCAGTAATTAATATCATGAGCATCGATCCACGCAATTGGGATCGATGGCATGCATCAACCAAGTCAGCGAGCCTGACCACCCGATCCCGTTAGTCGCCTTTTACGACAAGCAGAGTCACCTTTTACGGCAAGCATGGGGTGCTGAAGACCTATTCTACCCCGGAATCTTCACGGGTCCAAAATGGTAATGAAATTCATATAATGGATGATGAAAATCAGTGATAACACGGGTGTTCACGAAAAGAGTACAATATTCTGCTCTGTCAGTAGGACGGCCACTCGTTGTTCATTCCAAAAGTACCGTAAGTGACATTGTGTAAGGAGGTGTGAAAACGAATATCAGTTTGAATCGCTAGTCTGACTAACGTGTATTTACCTCGGACCTGGCAAACACTCTTGAACAATGTGGAGACATTTAGTTAAATGTCAACAATGCAGCGCACGTTTCAGTTCGATGCCAAAAACGCATGTTTGCATATGTCTTTTTTTACTTTTGATGTTTTTGAATATGGAAGGATATGATTTTGATTCTGTGTGAACAAACGTGTTGCAAATATGAACTGAATTTAATAAAAAAACACCATATTTTCAAACTTTGTTGTGATGAACTAAAAAAAATAGGTTTTCGCACGAATTCCTTTAAATGTATTTTCATCCTCACTATCAAACAAAACATTTTTTAATTAATGGACGGCTTTTGTTCATGATTGATTCTGCAAATATTGACACTGTTTTCATTCACATATTTGCGCGATGGTTTGCAAACGTTAAAGCAGGTTGATGCAAACAGTATTCTTCGCATATCTGATACAAACTGTTCTGACCTGCATTCGTTACGAAATAAACACAATATTTTTGCAAATTACAGAGATATTGTTTAGAAGAATAATGTTACGGTATTCTTGGCTTCTGTTTGAAAGGAACACGTGTTTCACGGCCAAGAGCGTCCACAGCGAATGCGGGATTATACAATTAACAATAGAAGAGTGTTAACATTCGAATCAAGAGATGGCGCATATTTGACAACAACGCAAATATGTTCGGCTCGGTATCACGTGATCATTGCTATGGAGACGATTTGAGTGCATCTGGGGGATTTTTCGAAAATGAACCAAATGACACTCATGCTTTCAATATGATCGTGGCTGTTCTTTTCAAAGGAAAACAAAAACTGAAGGAATTTCCTTATATGGACAAATATGCTAATGAGAGTTTTTGTAATGAGAAAACTCTTTTTTTAAATTCTTTACAAATATTCGCCGGAAAGTTTGGTTGTTTTGCTAAACCTAAAACACAGGAGTAGGCATACTCCAGAGATTTGCTACCCCTGCCTAAATCCTAATGGGTGAATTTGCCCTCGTCTCCCCGCATTCTAGATAACTTCAAACTGGGGTGTCTCGACATTTTAATCCCTAGGGTAAAAGTGCGCGCCTCGTCAACTATTGTGTTATTTCACCGCGCCTTGCACCAATCTGTTCCTGTTGCCATAAGCTTCTCAAAACTGTGGCAAATATTATGTACAAATTGAGTATGAGTGCTAACGAGGTTTTAGAAGAAGCTGAGCGTGAAGTGAGACTTGTATTGAGTCCAATAACGCTGTCTGGAGGCCAAGGCTCGCAGAGAGATTAAATGATTACACTTTCAATTTTCGGAGTTAAAAATCAGTTTGAAGTTATGTTGACACATCTTTGTGGATTAAGAATATTGTTGTGTTGATCACGCGTGTACGGGTTTACACTTTGAATTAAGATAAACAACATTTGTACAGAAGTGTGTTTTTCAACCGGCCGGCTCACCTTACCTCCACTGGGTGAATCGTTGAACGTTCTCTCAATTGTTTTAATAATTTTAAAAGTTATTTTATAATGATCAAGTTTTTTTGAAATTGCAAAACCAAACTCACTCACTCACTCACTCAACGAAAATTTGTGGCAACAAAATATTGATTTTTGTGGGTCAAATATTTTGTGTCTGTGTTTCGGTATTTCTAAGTGACCGCCTCCGTGGTCTAGCGGTAGAGCGTCCGCCCGGAGAGCGGAAGGTCCGGGGCCGATCCCCGGCCGCGTCATTCCAAAAGATGTTAAAAGATGGTACTGGCGCTCGGCATTAAGGGGCTAAAACAAGGACTGGTCGGGTCGGAGTCAGTATACTGTGTCTGAGTGGGATATTCATGTTAAACTGCGGCATGGTATCTCAGTGAGCTAGCACTATAAATCGGCATCAGTCCGGACTAGTACAAGCAGCCACACGCAAACACGCGTGCATGCACGTCGTTATATAAGTGCAATAATCTTGGACGCGACCTTAAACCCAATTTCATCTCAACTCACCGGTATTTCTAAGTGTGCGTGGCCAGGATCCCATACTTTTAGCACTCGATACAGAATACAAAACGTCCACGCCAGGGAATGGTAAGTTTCGATTATCGGCAGAATCCTGTTACAACAGCATCTTGATTTCGCTCACAAATCGCCAACCGGCGACACCGAAGCGGTTTACAGCGGTGAAATGGTAAAAAAGTTATGTTACACGGGTTATGCTTTGTAAATAGAATAGAATACATTATTAATTTCCACAGTGAACATACAAAGCTTTTTTAAAAACACTTATCTTACAACAATAACATAGTTGTCAAACTTTGGTGGTGTGTGGTCTAGTAATAAATCTGCTGCCGATGTACAATTAACGTGAATTATAAAAGAAGTCACATTTAAAAAGGTATTGGAATTAGTGACACGATCGCCCGACCCGACCGCCCCTCGGAGACCTGTGAAGATTCCGGGGTAGAATAGGTCTTCAGCAACCCATGCTTGCCGTAAAAGGCGACTATGGTTGTCGTAACAGGCGACTAACGGGATCGGGTGGTCAGGCTCGCTGACCTGGTTGAAGCATGCCATCGATCCCAATTGCGTGGATCGATGCTCATGATATCAATCACTGGATTGGCTGCTCCAGACTCGATTATTTACAGACCGCCGTCATATAGCGGTAATTTTGCTGAGTGCGGCGTAAAACAACCAACCAACCAAGTGCGGAGATTCTGCTGGTTATTAGTAAAGAACATGACTTTTGTTCACTGTTTTGTTCAGTGCAATGGTATGCTGCTGTGTTAACTATACTGGCAAACACATAGCTCACACCAACTTACGAACCCTTTCATATCGATCACTTCTAGATCGTCTAAAAAAAACATTCAACTTTTTGGATGACAATTTCTGGTTTACGAGGGCTGGTCAAATAGTTCGTAGATTCTTACACCGTTTTCAAGCTGCAATATACCAGAAGTTGCTCATCCATAACTATTTTGTGTTAGTTACCATTCCAACTTCTAAATGCCACTCAAAGAAGTAATATACCAGAAGATGTCATCGATAAACGTTTATGATTTCTGTTTTACTCACCAACTTCATGAGTGCTGATCAATCAGTGCCATTGAGATCGATAGTCATTTATCAATTTTTCAACAGTTTTAAAAATAGTCTGCTGAGAAAAGATTAGTAAAACGAATTGTTTAAACAGTCACAAGGAATTTGTAATTTAAAAAAGAATTTGATAATTTTAGAAACAATCCCCTTAATTCTATTGTTCGAGTAATTTTAGAAACACAAGACACGTCCCTACCGTCAACAACGCACGAGTATGTCTCCCCTATATGCCCCATGCCGCTGGGTGGAACAAATCCTGGCATATTTCTAGACAAACATATTTCCCGTTGTCCCAACTGACGTATCCACAGTGTACGGATTTAACGCTTTGCTGTTTCTGTTGTCCCTGAATTATCGCAATTCTGAGTAGAGCTTGACACTATTTTCTCTGCCTGTAAAAATAGTCCTGTTGTTGACATGGAGTTTGGCAGAGGATCGTAGATTGTTATTGTTCCCAGAGAAGGGAGTACACGCTTGTTGGGTGGGAATCCATGAATATATAGTTAATAGTTAATAACATAATGTATATACTGTGGGAGGATAACACGGACAGATGTTTGGAAGTAACTTCGTTGTCCTTATTTCGCTGTACCTTGGTATGTAGCCATTCTTAGCATGTCCCTGTCGCCTCCAAACAACGATGAACATGCCATTGGATGAAACTGTTGGTTGACAGTGTCATTCGGAATTGTTTTCACCTTTTAAACTTTACTGGAACACGACTGGTCTGTTCTGTTAGGTATTCGATTTGGTTATCCTTCAAAGACTAATTGTTGTCGATATTTCTTAACCAGATTTATTTCAGATATTTTCACTTGGGCGCTGGTCATGTGACTTCATTCTACATTCGTTCTGGGATTTCAATTCTGTTAAATGACCATTCCTTGAGGTATACTGACACGGCTTAAGGAGAACATAACATTCCAATACTTCTAATTTACAAACGTTTCCAAATCTGTCAAATCATTTTATCAATAGAGATTATTAACCGAGTGTGTTTTCGTAAAGTATATATACCTGGAATAGAAATTGCATTATGCGAACCTATGTCTTAATATATTATAGCTACTATACGGTGTGAGTTGGGTTTAACGCCGCTTTTAACAGTATTCCAGTTATATCACGGCGTGTCAGCTTAATGTGAGAGGAAAGCCCGAAGTGATGCAGGTCTCAGAAGTTTACCACTTCGGTGAAACCCACGAGCACAGGTATGGTTCTGACAAACCTAGAAACATAATCCGGGCGAACCGGGATTCGAACCCACAATCATAGGTTTCTGGCGTGCCCAAGGGGCGCAACTCTGCACAGCGAATCGCGGCGCCTTAGACGACTGGGCACCCGTGCCCCCGCTATTATACGGAAAAACACTTTGGTGACTAAAAGCTTAGAAGCGTTATTTAAACGTTACTAGACTGAAAGCAATATACACCGAAATATAACGTGAGGTCCACAACACAATGAGATACTCATTAATACGATGCATGTTACATCGCCTCTGATACCCGTTTCAAATACATCACCATAAAGCATGGGTGTATACTTTCTTTTGCCGGTCAGTGTATAATAAATGTATTAATTGTCACATAGTGTGTGTCTGAAGGGAGTATAGTAAAACACGGATAGAGCGAACAAACGGATACGACGAACTGTTAAAAAATCCCCGATTTATCTCCTATATAATATCATATAAAATTTACGAATAAAATAACTCTCTACAGCGAACCAACGGATACAGCGAACTGATATCTGATCACCGACAAGCCCATCTACCACTAATCAGTGGTCACGCCAGAAACCTATGATTGTGGGTTCGAATCCCGGGTCGCCCCGATTATGTTTCTAGGTTTGTCAGCACCATACCCGTGCTCGTGGGTTTCACCGAAGTGGTAAACGTCCGAGACCTGCATCACTTCGGGCTTTCCTCCCACATAAAGCTGACACGCCGCGATATAACTGGAATACTGTTAAAAGCGGCGTTAAACCCAACTCACTCACTCACTCACTCACTAATAAGTGACGTGTATAGCGAACTGAGAAATGACACTCAGTGTCAAGTGTCAGTGAAAAAAGTATCATTACGGAAATTGGTTTTATAAAACCGGTACCCAGGAACTACCCAGGAACTACCCAGGAACCACCCAGACTGGACAGGTACCCCCTCTACCCTTGCCCCTGGTTATCATGTTTGTTGTTGTTTACGCCACAGACAGCAATGTCAGACAGGTGTATCACGACGGTATGGTGTCCGAGTTTGGGCCAGACAAACCGGTTGTTGATATTATGCGGAACGACCACCTCATCGGGGTATAATGACACATAATCAACATCACAACCATCCGTTGAGTGCTGGGGACCCAGTCACCACATGTAATATAGAATGATTTTTTTTGTAAATAATCGAGTCTGGAACAGACAATCCAGTGATTGACATCATGGGCATCGATGTACGCAATTGGGATATCCTTACATGCATCAACCAAGTCAGCGAGCCTGACCACCCAATCGCGTTAGTCGCCTCTTACGACAAGCTCACGCCGAAGACCCGGATTCGATTTTCGACATGGGTGCAATGTGTGAAACCATATTCTGGTGTCCCCCGCCCTGATATTGCAGGAATATTGCTAGAAGGGGCGTAAAACCATACTCACTCACTCTCTCACTACGACACGTATTGGTTGCTGAAGACCATTTCTAACCCGGAATGTTTACGGGAACAAATATTTGCTGGTTGGCTCTCTATGGCATGCATACTAAACATCGTCGAACAAAGTCTAAGTGAGTGTTGTTTTACGCCATAGTCAGCTATATTCAAGTTATATTTTAAAGTCCCCTAAATAATCAAGTATGGCCCTGAAAACAAGTGGTTTTGGGGATTGAGCATTGACTCACGGGTTGCGATGACACAAGTACCTACGTCACACATTTTAATACAAACGGATTCAGATTTTACTCAACAAGAACCGACGTCATATAGCTGGGATATTGTTGATCACGGCGATAAATAACAAACAGAATTACAACATGGGGCACAACGGATATATTCTGTCCCGGAAACCCCAATTACAATTACAATGTCAAGTTAAACCCAATATCTCCATCATCACTGCCGTCCATGACGATGGCGGTCAAGCCGACATGACATGACCAGTGACGTCAGGAAATGCCTACCGACCTTCAATTAAGGCACGTGGTCACTGCTGTGGTTAGGTACCAGGACACCGTGTCTTCAAGGTGTATACATTCCGTCAACAGGGATTGGCCAGCTGTGCCCAATGTTAAAACGGCGGTAATGTTGTTTGGTACTTTGTTTGAAGCAGATTTAACTAAAGCTGTCCAAAGATTGCCTGATCCTGCCAGATTAATGACACAGTTTTCCAAGGCCTGTTCAATCAGAGTTCACTCCACCCTCCTCTCGGTAAATCGGGTCACCTTTTCTGTTCTCTTTATTTTGGCAACGTATTGGCTTCATTTATGCCATACGTCGTGAGACTAGCGTTAAGGGTTTCACAATGCAGCCTTGGGTTGAGTACGTCACGGAGACTAGAATAAGTCTTGTTGTTATATGATCGGTTAAAAGGCAGCGTGTTTGCAAATTGGTCCTGTTAATTTGTTGAGGGACGATGGTGTAGCTATTTGCGTTCCAAAATTAAATCCTGTATCTTTGTTCTGTAACATGTGGAGCTGCAGTTGGGTTGGGTGATAAAAGTGTTCGTCACGCCGAAGACGTGGATGTTTGTTTGTTTGTTTATTTGTTTATTTATTATATCATACATTCATATACTGCAGGTATACAGATACTAGTATCTGCTCAAATGCGGTTTTATTTGTTCCCCGACCAGTGGATCCGTTCGCATTCCAGTTATCATTCTCAACTCCCTGGGGAGTATACCTCGAGGCGCCAGAAAGTTTTTACATCCCCTGATCATATCGGGTACCCATTTCCTGCTGGGGGAACAGAGGCACATTTGAACTAAGTCACTGGCCCAGGGTAACACCACATGTTTTAATACTTGTGTTTTGGGTGTATCCACGCAATCGTGTTTCCACCACCTCGTCATCTAGAATCGGACGAGTAGGTTCTTTTGAGTGCACAGGGCGTATGTAGTGTACACTACTTGTTTGTTGTTTAGATATTAAGCGATATAAACACTCACTCACACTTTTTGAAACAGTTTAACGACACTTGTCGTCGTTGATACAGTTTGCGTTTTGAAAGTGTATGCATTTAAGGCCTCACTAAAGCTTTCAAAGGGTTTTATGGTATTCATGTGGAGGAAATTTCTAAATATGACGCGTCAGTGACACACATTCCCTATTTTGACATGTGCCAAATGTTCGTGAACAATTAGGTGAACAATTCACGTGCCTTTGCACCTTTTCACGAACACCCGGTATCGTCACTATTTGATAGTGATTCTTAAGCACATGCTCACGATATAGTCGGAATCGTACAACCGAGTCTGCTTTTAGCAGACATTTCTTATGAAAATGGAAAGTGTTTTGTCGCTTTCAGCTTCATAAAATCCGAGTTATATAATTGCATTAAACTATACATGTTCAGAGATAACTGATCAAGTGCAAAATTCGAACATTGATGGCCATGATATGCATGTTTGTTCACAGGTAGCGGAATTTCTGTTTTTCCAGATCGCAAAACTATTTTTGTTGCTTTCAAGAACGTTTTGGATATTAAACAATCCGTGAACAATATTCTAAGTTGTCGAACCCAACATTTAATATCATGAGTCAATTTGCAAACATTCCATAACAAATTGACCGCTAGAGAGTTCCATCCTTTTGACAAGACCAGTGAAGACTGCTCCACTCTTCACGCCACACGCTGTTTCTCAGTGGGTCAATATTGTATGTGAGAAAATATGCAAGAAAATAATAACTCCGCTGCCGCTATCAACTTTACGACAAAAAAGATCAAAGATAACTGTGACTGCTCTCTCATATGTTAAATTGTTCACACACACGTTGTATTGTTGGTGTCCTTCACCTTGAACGTTACAAAAACGTGCGTCATCAAAAATGCTTGACCAATTCCATGTTAATGTATGGGCAACTGACCAGTGAGGGTTTAGGAATGTGCCTTGGACTCGCAACGATCTCTGTGGATACATTCTTTGAGGATACATTCGACTTTCGGAATAGCCAGCATCCAATTCCATACTCGTAATGTTTAAGAATGTTCAAGGGCGACTCGAATAATAAGCCATGCACAAAATTCAAAACTACCTTTTTTATGATGATGTTTTGAACAAATCTCGGTTTTTGATATGGGTTGTCAATAAACTAACCGAAACACTGCTTACGAATGGCGGGAAGATCTTTTCTTTATGGGCGTTTATTGGGCATCAATCTTGTCGTCTTCAGATCGTCAAACCTTGTCACCTTACTTTGAGGTACACTGAAATTCTTAAACAGCAAGCTCAGCATTTTTGTTTTAAAAAGGTACAGCTTAAGAAAAGGATGTAACCATTCCCAACTTATAAAAGGCGATTACTTCCAAAGCTGTTTTTGGGTCTGTCTTTGTTACGAACAGACCGCCCCGCACATGTGCTCCGATAAGTGGTCGCTGATCCATGATAATTCTAACCACTGTTTCAGGGGATCCGCGGTAATCTGAATCCTTGGCAGTTAATCCTTTTCAAGATGACATTGTCTCTATTTGCAGGTGTACGTTGTATCTGGAATTAATTCCTGGAACATTTCCCTCAATGAGGATATACACAAATCCTAGTAAGACCATTTTGGCACTAAAAGTACCAAAAAAGGATATGAGGAAATCTCGAGAAGTAGGAGGTGCGTTGTCAATTTACACCTGACGTCGTAGTGCGGCTGTTGTTTATGGGGGATTGGGTGGAGGAGGACATAGTTGGATGTATTGATGCTGGGCATAGGTCCAATGAGATGATGGTCAAGATGAATTTGTTAAGTTTTAGATATTAGGACAGTTTTTGTTAGTTTCGAAATCCGGCTGCTTGTTTACACAATGGCTGTAACGTTTTTAGATGAGTGAAAGAGCATTGTTTTACGCCGCTTTTAGCAATATTCCAGCAATACCACGGCGGGGGACACCAGAAATGGGCTTCACACATTGTACCCATGTCGGGAATCGAACCCGGGTCTTCGGCGAGACGAGCGAACGCTTTCACCACTAGGCTACCCGCCTCCGTGGTCTAGAGGTAGAGCGTCCGCACGGAGAGCGGATGGTTCGGGGTTCGATCCCCGGCCGCGTCACTCCAAAAAGATGTTAAAAGATGGTACTTGTTGTTACCCTGTCTTGCGCTGAGGGGCTAAAACAAGGACTGGTCCGCTCGGAGTCAGTATACTGTGTCTGATTGGGGTATTCATGTTAAACTGCGGCATGGTATTTCAGGGTGTTAGCACTATTAATCGGCATCAGTCCGGACTAGTACAAGCAGCCCCACACACACACGTGCATGCACGTCGCTATATAAGTGCAATAATCTTGGACGCGACGTTAAACCCCATTTCACCTCACCACAACAAAGTTTTGCTTCTTGAACATCTTTTGAAATTCCATAAGTGTCAAATACAATATAATCATTATAATGGCAACATGTAAGTAATACCTTACTGTCAATACAGTGATCCACCCACTGGTAACAGTGCTGCGCTGTGTCTTATAGGGGCGATGAGTGAGTGAGTGAGTTGGGTTTAACGCCGCTTTTAACAATATTCCAGTTATATCGCGGCGTGTCAGTTTAATGTGTGAGGAAAGCCCGAAGTAAAGGTCTCAGACGTTTACCACTTCGGTGAAACCCACGAGCACGGGTATGGTGCTGACAAACCTAGAAACATAATCGGGGCGAACCGGGATTCGAACCCACAATCATAGGATTCTGGCGTGCCCAAGGGACGCAACTCTGCACAGCGAATCGCGGCGCCTTAGATGACTGGGCCACCCGTGCCCCCTATAGGGGCGATGAGCTAGCCTATAGTTGTCACGTCGAAGATCCGGCTCCGGGTTCGATTTCTCACTTTGCTACAATGTGTGAAGCCCATTTCTGGTGTCCCCTGCTGTGATATTGCTGCTACAAGAGGTGGAAAACCAAACTCACTCACTCACATTATCTTATGGAGGGATGTTCATATGCTAAAAGACACAGTACTGACCACACAATCTGTTACAGAACACAGGCGTCTGTGGTTCTCGGACTCAGACAAATATTAATAATCAAGTCAATTCTTTATTTCCGTCATTGGCCAGTTTGCACTAGTATTATCTAATACCAAATATCATCCATACGAGTGGAACGATAGAGTGTCATGATCATGATAATTCATATGTGAACTTAAGGGAATGCAAATTAGTCCGATGAGACTTCACATTGCTTCGTTGTTGAGAATAACACCACATGACACAACAAAATAATTTTTTGATTTGAAGTTCACACGATATACAGCTTTTCCATTGGAAGAGAGGCCGCGAAACTGACGTTCATAAGCGTATGAACGACACAATTTGACTTTGACTTTGAGACAATATTTTTTAAATGACGCAAAAACTGACGGACAACTTTCACACTGGGGAAACCCGTGGGAATTCCCTTGCACGAATACATGCAAAAGCGTTATTTCTTATACTTTAGACCCTTTAATCGTGAAATCGTTAACAATGAGAAACGTCAGAGAGTTTGACTGCATGATCGTTCACGAATATCCTCGCTACGACCCATCCTTGTAAACACAACGCAGAAATGCACATCCACTATCGTAGAACCGTGTCTGGACTGACAGTTACAGTCTACAGCAACCTATGATTGACCTTTGTATTTATTTGACACATCTTTCTGGTCACCTTTCAATGATCTTATAGTTGATGTAAATGTATTACGACGCGCTGTCGTTCTGACTGACTTACTGAGGTAGTTCTTAATACACAATGATGATATTATAGGAATTTCTTGAAGACAATCTATGTAAACCTGTAAAGCAAGTTGAGCATACATACGCTATTGTCACCTCTCTTTTGGGAGGAACTATTTTATTCCGCGATACAACTGGTTGTTGTTTGGCTGTCAGTGTAAACAAGCCATACGTCAGCCTATAGGATTAGCGCTCCATCCCCGGAGGCAAGCACATTCATACAGTTTGGGCCTCACTCTATGAAGGTTCATATTGCCTCGAACTCACACAAAGTGAAAGTCAATTCTTAATTGATAAAATCAGCTGCGATTTTGTTTTAGAAACAGAATAATTTTCTTCTTCAAGACATAAGCTGCCGGTCAAAAGAAAGAATACACTTGAAATTTGCATTTGTCCAAATAATTACAAATGTTATCAAACAGTTACTAGGCTGAAAACAGTCGCCGAAACACTACAAACTTGAGTGAGTGAGTGAGTGAGTGAGTGAGTGAGTATTGTTTTACGCCGCTTTTAGCAATATTCCAGCAATATCACTGCGGGGGACACCAGAAATGGGCTTCACGCAATGAACCCATGTCGGGAATCGAACCCGGGTCTTCGGTGTGACGAGCGAACGCTTTAACCACTAGGCTACCCGACCGCCCCTACAAACTTGAGGCTCAGAACACAACTTTGATATACGTATAAGATACATCACCATCGAATGACCATTTCTTATTGATTTCACTGCCACCATCAAACGTGTATACACTTACTTTTGCCCGGCAGTTTACATTGTCTTTCTTAGAAATGAACTTACAATGAACACTACATGTATATTAAAGGGTACATTAAGGGGTATAAACACCTGTACTGAGGTATTATATTTCTGGACACGGGGTAACAAAGATTTACTTTAAAAGCCCCCAGATATCTATGTAGTTATTCAATATATTTGAGTGAGTGAGTGAGTATGGTTTTACGCCGCTTTTAGTAATATTCCAGCAATATCACGGCGGGGGACACCAGAAATGGGCTTCACACATTGTACCCATGTCGGGAATCGAACCCGAGTCTTAGGCGTGACGAGCAAACGCTTAAACCACTAGGCTACCCGACCGCCCCTCAATATATTTGAATCGTAGTTGATCCACTGATATATGTTGACATTTCGTTCTTGACACAGTAGACACAATGTATCGATAACAACTTCTTTATTTCCCGTGAAGGCGATCCCTTTACCGTTGTCAAGTAAGGTCAAGTGGCGTTTACAGTAAATAAGTTGTTATCAATAAATTGTGTCAACTTTGTCATTCGTAACTACGAGGTAATAGCTACCGAACAATTCATTTCGTTCTTTATATATAGGGGGGCACGGGTGGCCCAGGCGTCTAAGGCGCCGCGATTCGCTTTGCAGAGTTGCGTCCCTTGGGCATGCCAGAAACCTATGATTGTGGGTTCGAATCCCGGTTCGCCCCGATTTTGTTTCTAGGTTTGTCAGCACCATTCCCGTGCTCGTAGGTTTCACTGAAGAGGTAAACGTCTGAAACCTGCATCACTTCGGGCTTTCCTCCCACATTAAGCTGACACGCCGTGATATAACTGGAATATTGTTAAAAGCGGCGTCAAACCCAACTCACTCACTCACTCTTTATATATAGGCGGTGTCCGACATGCACAGATAAGCGCCTTCATTCAATACACTTGTAGCACATTGTTGAATTATTGTGGTGCTTCTTCTCCAGGTTGTATGTCTGTGATGTGCTACTGGTGCAGTGGTGTGGGCGACGACAGGGAGTGTGAGACTCGACCCTATGCAGTCCGTACCGGACCCGTCTACCTCAACTGCAGGGCCAACTTCTGTCTGTCCGCGAAGGTCATCGATGCAGGTACGTTCAGAAATAACCGAAATACGGTCAAACCTACAAGCATATGTTTGTTTGTTTGTTTGTTGTTTTACGCCGCTCTCAGCAATATTCCAGCTTTATGACGGCGGTCTGGGCCAGACAATCCAGTCAGTGATATCATGAGCATCGATCCACGCAATTGGATGATGCGAGCCTGAACACCCGATCCCGTTAGTCGCCTCTTACGACAAGCATAGTCACCTTTTACGGCAAGCATGGGTTGCTGAAGACCTATCCCGGATCTTCACGGGTCTACAGGCATAGTACGCATGTTGCATGTCATTATAGTAAAAGATGAAACAAGCACTGTAACATATCATATAAAACCCCCATTAAACATTTGATTTGGGTGTTACACACGAACCCCCGCCCGCCCGCCCGCATCCACACATTAACACACAAACATGACATTCTCACATGCACATGAAATAAACATTTAAATAATGCTGTACATTCTTGTTTGTCAAACACGCTCTACCTGCATATCGCATGTACAAATAATGTGTATACATTGTGATATCAAGCAGACATCACAAACATTATCATGTAGCTGTGCATAGAGCATGTAAAACTGGCCTACTTATTCACACATAACCCGTATCATATATAATCATGCCATAATGTATCATCAAATTTATTCATGACAACAAAAAACACATCACAGTTATTTGTCATGCATCCGGTGACAGGTGGTCAGGTTTAAGCTCCTCACAGCGATATCGCGTTCTCGAAGCTCTCTATACTATCGCTGCCGCCAGTCAAAGCTCCCCACTGTGATAGGTGGCCACAACCATGCTTGGAGTTGAACACGCAACCGACTGACCGCTATGTTTACAAACAAGACTAGTGATGACTGTCGTGACGCCGAATACTCTTACTCCAGCTTAATTATTTTCTTTGTCAAATTTTATTTCTATTTCATTACAACCATCATGTTATTGTTATAGTAAGAATGTAAGGGGGGAAGTTGGTTGATCTTCACGTTCGTCTACAATCTCCAACCATTCTGATAAAAATAAATAAATAATAATTCATCTGGGAAATATGGTTAGTCATAACCTTATCTTAATGAACTATGGTGGCATTCCCAAAGACATAAAGTATAAACGTTTCTACATTTGGGGTTAAAGAGCAAAGTTCAAGATTCTTGTAATGGCCGCGCCCACACTGGTGGCAGCGATGTTACGGAGAATGTTACGAAGGTGTCACGCGCCTGGAAGGAGCTTGGGTCCGGTCGTCTGAGGCGCAGCAATTCGCTGAAAAGAGTTGCGTCCCCAAGCCGTGACTGAAACACAATTCGTGGGTTCGAATCTCCCTGATTATGTTTCTATGTTTGTCGGCACCGTCCCATGCTCGAAGGATTCGTCTCAAGCCTGAATCCCTGTGGGCTTTCCTTCAACAAGCTGACAAGCCGTTTTATGACAAACTCGCTCTCTCTCTCACTGTCAAGCAATTCTAAATTTTAGATATATATGATACGTTAACATGTATTCACGTCTGGGTACACCGACGCCTTACCAACACATATACGTCATGGACTACGGGCATCCGAGTGGTTTAATGCACCGCAAACAAGCGTGCCCTAGCATGCAAAGATCCGCTATCGTGGATTCGAATCCCAGATTCGATTCGAATAAGATCCTTGGTCCATCAGTACAAATTGGGGGTGGCAAAATGTCGACGGGGGAGCGGAAGAGCGGGAGGGGCGGGGGGATATACATTTGCAACAGTGCAAACATAACGTCCAAAACATCTATGACCATGATGCCCGTATCAAATACATCACCATCAAATAGCCATTTCTTGTCTTGTTGTTCCTATTTAGCCACCGTCAAAGGTTGGTGGAGACATTTATTTGCCCGGGAGTATATCTGAATAGATTGAGATATAATGCACAAAATTATAACGGTTAATGCATCTTACATTGTATTAAATCTATCTCTTCAGAAACTGGTCGAGTGAAGTCGTTCGCCAGACTCTGTGACAACGTTCCTCGTGGGAACCTCTGCATCCAAGATTCCAAACTCATCACGTGTTACGAGTCGTGCACAACTGACCTGTGTAACAGCGGGAACCCCAGCCCCATCCACCTCCCCACCGTCAGCTACGCCGGGGAGGAAATACCCCCACGGGACTACAAGGGTGGGTACGCACCAATTCAAAACTACGACACTCTCGGAAGACCATACAAGAGCCATAGCTTTAAAGGGGCAAGCAATATCAAGTCCGGGCCAAGACGAGAAATGTGGCTCGCAACAAAACGTCAACGATTCTTCAGCACCCAGGCAAGGAAATTCCCTTTTATTGTAACCCCGACTCCCCTAAAAGCTGCAGATGTTAAGAAGGGAAACTCGAACACCGAGATGCTGAAACTTGGCATGCAGAAGAAAGCTAATGGGTCACGTCATGAGGCTGTGGGTGAAAACAGGGAAATGATGGTTAGTAAAGACTTGAATGCTATCCAGGCCAACACTAGACCCGAGTTGGCTGTCAACCATATAACATCGAACCCTGGAAATAAATTCACTTCTGTGGCAGACCAAATGAAGACAAGTATCTCTGTACAGAACAAGAACGATTTTGATGTTTCTGGTATATCTCTGACAGAAATGGCTGCTGCAGAGAAGGTATTCGTTGCTGATTACTCTCAAGACGATGGGTCTGAGACGAAGAAGGATGAAGAAAAGATTGTAGATTACACTGTAAGTGAGATTGAGGAGGTAAGCATGCCTAGCAAGGAGGCTAACGATTACGTTGCAAGTATTGATCTTGCTCTTGCAGAAACTAAACACGAAGAGATGTTGACGAAAGAAAGCATTGGAAAAAACTACGAACATGCTCTGAATCCGAACTACGATAACACTAAAGATTACGAGGCGGAGAGGAAGGAACAAAACGATGCCCGTTTCCTTGACGACGATGACTCTGAACCTTTGTATGAAGAGGAGTTTGAGGTGGATCCTTTTGGCGAAATTGGACGAGGATCTGACGGGGTGGTGATCTGGCCCAGAAGTGCTATTGAGGAAGAACTTGAACGAGAGGAATTGAGAGAAGACGAAGTACCAATGTCCAATATGATCGTAGAGGAAGATAGAGAAGAGGGTCTCATCCAAACGTTCAGGGCCAACACGACCAAGACCACCCAAGACGCTGATAAAGTTGCTGCAGCAGAAGCTAAGGTTAATGAATCAAAGCCTAAAGTTAATAGTACTACACAAGATGATGGTGTTGCTTTGGAAGAAGGTAGTCAGGGCAAGAAGGGAGGCAAAACGAAGGCTCCTCGCGTTACTAGCAATGATGTAGATCACAGTAAGAAGAGTACTCAAAAGGACGTTTCTATGGGGCTTGACAACATCATACAGCAAATCAAAGATTTAAAAACCACAGGAAAGAAAACGGAAACTACCAAATCCGTACATGTCACAAAATCAACAACAAAATCAACGACAACAACATCAACAAAACTGTCAAGACCAGAATATAAACAAACAACGACTGTTATGAAACGAAATATTACAATTCCATTGACCCACTCGGGAACTCGACAAACCACCCTCCCGTACATCTGGCGCGACAATAGTTCCTGGAATAAGACCGACACCCAAAATAAGACAGTAAGTGATAAAAAAGTCTCTGATAACGGAAACAGAAACACCAATGGATCGACTGCCAAGCATACCAAACATCACAAGAACGTACAACTCACCGACTTCCTTGAGCTTCACGCAAGCACCGTGTCACCCAAATCATCGATGGATGTCAACAAGACCCTGACAAAGTCCAACCAGACCACATTGGCCCAGAGGGATACAAGGGGTCACACGAAGGAAGACATATTCCTGGATGAATCTCTTACGGAGAATCTGAAAGGATTTGAGGAGGATCTTGTGGAAAAAACAGAAGCAGAGCTAACCGGAAGTCGTGCAGCAGTGACGTCAAGGGGCAGCTTCGTGTTGTGTGCTGTGGTCCTGCTTGTGTGTCTCATGGGACTGTGAATAAACTAAGAATAATGTTACAAAGTGAGGAACTAAATTTGTGTTGGATTTGTGGTGATGAACTGATCCCCAGGCGTTACCTGGCTTGGTAGTGTTGGGGCACGGGTGGCCAATCGTCTAAGGTGCCACATTTCGTTTTGAAGAACCGAGTCCCTAAGGCTGCCCAAAAAACTATGATCATGGGTTAGTCCTGATTATGTTTCAAGGTTTGTCAGCACCATGCCGTACCTGTGGGTGTCACCAAAGTGGTAAACGTTACGACCTTCATCACTTCCCTCCCACACCAAGCTGACACGCAGTGATGTAACTGAAATACTGTTAGAAGCTGCGTTAAACCCAACTCACTCACGCCAGCTAGGATGACACGGCTCTACGTATGATATACCTCATAACTTCCCACCACACATCTACGTGTAATAATTCCTTAATCTTTCATACTATCGTTATGTGACACTTTACAGTTGTATGAAATATTGTGACCTTTTTGAGACTGAATCTTCTGCTTGATGGGCTGAAGTTGTGCTTGTAAATCAATTGTATTTTGAGTTGTCATGAACCAGCTCCACGTGATGCATCCCAAGAGTTTCTGGCAGCTATTAATCGGAGGTCTCTGTATAGTTTTCGCATCTCTGTGTGGTCAAGGTCAATGTTACAGATGTGTGGTTACTAGTGTAACATTTTATCTTGTATTGTTCAGTATGGTGTTATATTTTTATGGTTATTTGCTAGTTTTACATAAAATCTGTGATCAATCTAGTTATTTTACTGTCCTTCAACGACAGGATTTTACAGTCTAAGTATATCTAATTTGAATATAGTACTTTTTCTCGTCACGATATGGCTGAAATAATGCCAATGTGACGTTAAATTTTAACTAACTCACTCACTCACTAGTGTAACAGATATATGTTGTGTGTCATCTGACTGTGCTTGTTACCCTGTATATATTACTGCTGGCGTTTACAACGTCAACAGCGTAAAAGAACTATGTAAATATTTGCAATGACATGTATTTCCAGTCAAGTCAGGTCCTTATTTCGCATGAAGGCCACTGGCCAATATACATGACACTTACATAAATATATGCAACAAACTTCAACACATCCTGCGTTTATAACTATCTGTTTCTTGGCATAGCTTTGCGACACGAATTTACATAGGTTTTTAAACAACATTTCACAATTTCCAAATAATAGCATTTGTAACTTATTCAGGGTTGGATATAGACATATATATTTTTTCGGCAAGTAATATTCTCTGATGCCATCATAATAATTACAGATTAAGACAAAATTATATTCTTCTTCTATACCAAGTTTACATTCAGAACATGTGGGTTGTGATAACTGCTAACCATCTATCTTCATTTACCTTCAGTTTGAACAATCCGACTCTGAGTCTAATAATCATGTTCCTTGTCTGAGATTACAGATAGATATTTTCAGACTCTAATAACGTTTTGAACTCTCTATATAGTCTGTACCTGGAACCCTTGTTCAAGGTGCTTTTCCAGGACTGAAAATACATATTTATGTGTGCATTTTTAAATACCTTAAGGAAAGCTACTATATCAACAACTGATTGGGATAACCACAAAGTGAGTTTGGGTTTACGCCGCTTTAAGCAATATTCCAGCAATATCGCGGCGGGGGACACCAGAAATGGGCTTTACACATTGTACGGGAATCGAACCCGGGTCTTCGGCGTGACGAGCGAACGCTCTAACCACAAGGCTACCCGACCGCCCCAAATCTGTGAGAGAAAAACAATGATCGAATATATAGACAGATATAACGAACATACTTTATCGTCCCGACTATTTGTGGTAGTTATGCTGTGTATATGCTTATAACGAACTACGGTTATTACGAACTAAAATTAGTGGTCCCTTTGAGTTCGTTATAACCGTAGTTTACTGTACTTCCATCAGAGCTCGTTTACCTCTTGCAGTAGTCTTCAATACATTTATTCATGTTTAAAGTACCAGAGAAAATAATTCATTTCCCGTTATATATTCACACTTTTTGTCAATTAGCGACCACCTCTTCTAAATACAACAATATTTGTCTTTTCTAAATTGACTGTCAGACCCCACACATCTGGGTATGATTCAGGAATGTGAAGTTGCTTCTGTCATCTTGGTACTGATGAGGCTGACGTTCCACCCAAACCACTGGTAGTTTTGAACTATGAATGTGAGTGAGTATGGTTTTACGCCGATTTTAGAAATATTCCACATTAAGCTGATACGCAATGTTAAAACTGGAACACTGTTCAAAACGGCGTTAAACCCAACTCACTCACTCACACAACCAAATACCCATTAGTAGTAATTACTTAACCTAAGCTAGATATATATAGGTTTTATATCATTTTATACTTTATTTTGCTTCCAGGACTTGACACGTGACAAGTAACATATCTCATGAAGAAAATCATGATTTGAGAGCTGCATTATCACTTTTATATCAGTCATGATTTGAGAGCTGCATTACCACGTTTGTATCAATCATGATTGTTGTTTTATTTCAGGAACTGAAAATGATATGTACTTAAACTTATATGTGTGTTGAATGAATGTACATTTTGTATTTATTTTGTAAATATACTTTCATTTAATAAATTTTAAATACGTTACAGTCTTTTTTATTTGATCTGCTGTGTATATGTAAATGTGCGAATGTTTTTTGTTTGTTGTTTAACGCCGCACTCAGCAAGATTCAAGCTATACGACATCGGTCTGTAAATATTCGTGTCTGGGCCATACAATCCAGAGATTGATATAATGAGCAATCAATCCACGCCGAGTGACGTTGAAAGGCAATAGAGTGCCTAGAAGTTTAACCGTGCCCTCCATGGGGAAGTTGTCTCATGAAGAGATAGTAAGTGTGTAATCGCATTTATTGCCATGAGATGCATATATTTGGTATCGATGAGATACATGTACGTTGAAAGCTTTGTGATAATAACCCATTCGGCAGGGCTGTCACACGCCAAGAGGCATATGTATATATATATATATATATATATATATATATATATATATATATATATATACACTGGTATATTTAGTTAACTGAGTACAAAAGTCCAGTTTCCTTGACTTTTACGGCCAGTTAACTCCCTTGTCCCGGGAAGATGGTTAATATCCATAGTTACATGGTACCTATGTTCAAGTATGCATACATTGTATAGCTTACATTAACCATCTCCCCGGGGCAAGGGAGGTAACTGGCCGTAAAAGTCAAGGAAACTGGACTTTTATACTCAGTTAACTCCCTTGCCTCGGGTCATCTCACTGGGACGGAGTCGGACATGGCAAGTAATATGAACCACTGGTTAACGGCACGATTATTTAAAGGTCCCGGTAATATAGACTAGTGTTCACTGTTTTTTCCCAAACAAAGTATTCCATAAGGAAGAGAATATTGGACGTCAACTTCTTTATTATGAGGAACACAACGTTTCGGAGTATATGCTTACTCCTTCATCAGGTGAATGAACTATATGAGGCACAGAGCATATATATGTACATGTGAGAACAACAAAAGTTATAAGATAACAAAAGGTTGGAACTTAACAAGGGAAGCCAACAAATAACTGGCGCTGATATGCGATTAGCAATAGACAATGGAAGCCAACACTGTTCAGAAATCAGCGCTGACAGTTATGGACAGCATGATAAAGAAGTTTACATCCATATATTCTCTTCCTTGTGTGTATCACTTCGAAATGCCTCCAAATACTTGAAAGTATTACATGTTTTCACACACCTTCATACACAGAAATGTCCCATCCGAAATGTTCCATCCGAAAATCTCAACTTACCTGTTCTTCCAATGTTCAGTGTTGGTTTGTTGTTTAACGCCGCACTCAGCAATATTCAAGCTATATGACGGCGGTCTGTAAATAATCGACTCTGGGCCAGACAATCCAGTGATTATTATCATGAGCATCGATCCACGCAATTGGGATACGATGACAAGCATCCACCCGATCCCGTTAGCCACCTTTCAATGTTCATTGTAGGTGTGTATGTTTCAAAACTGAAGGAACAAGTGCAAAAGTGAGTGTGGCTCACTAATACCCCCGACCCGCCTAGTGTGTCGGTAGTTACAAATTAAATAGCTAGGATAGGGTTAGCCTAGGGTTTGAAAAATTCATAACAAAATGGAAAATTAATAAAAAAAAAAATTCTTTCTTTGGACTGCACCCCTCCATATGACACAGATTATATGTACTAAGGTTGAGATGAATCCACTGAATAGTTTAAGAGAAATCGCGCGAACAAAGTTTTCGGACGGACGTTAGGGTTTGAAAAATTCATAAAGAAATAAAAAATTAATAAAAACAATTTTTTTCTTTGGACTGCACCCCTCCATATGACACAGATTATATGTACTAAGGTTGAGATGAATCCACTGAATAGTTTAAGAGAAATCGCGCGCACAATGTTTTCAGACGGACGTTAGGGTTTGAAAAATTCATAAAGAAATGGAAAATTAATAAAAACATTCTTTTTATATTTTGGACTGCACCCCTTCATATGACAAAGATTACATGTGCTAAGTTTGAGATGAATCCCCTGAATAGTTTAAGAGAAATCGCGCGGACAAAATTTTCAGACTGACGGAGAGACGGAGAGACGGAGAGACGGACGGAACCTTGGTATAACTATATACCCCCGACATGTTGTCGGGGGTATAATTGAAAACCAAATAATCCGACACCGGCTTTTAACTGGTCCCTTAATTCACGACATCCTGCATAGAAACTGGTCCCCGTTCCACAAAGTGATCGTAACACTAAGATGATCGTAACTCCCATACATTAACGTAGACTTATGATAGTCGTAGCGTTACGATCGCTTTGTGGGACGGGTCCCGGACAAGACAAATCCACGTCATCGCAACATGGATGGTCCAGTACATCATATCCCCATTCTATAATAATAAATACCACCATGGCTTTGTCCATGAATTGGTGCCACCACATTCATCTCTCATCGTCCCACCGAATTTCTCCCGCTCATGAGTAACTTTAGTTTTCGGTCATGTCTGACATCGCGCTGTTCGAATACAACTCAAAACGAGTGTGAGTGAGTTGGGTTTAACACCGCTTTTAACAGTATTACAGTTATATCAAGGCGTGTCAGCTTAATGTGGGAGGAAAGCCCGAGGTGATGCAGGTCTCAGAAGTTTACCACTTCGGTGAAACCCACGAGCACGGGTATGGTGCTGACAAACCTAGAAAAGAAATCGGGGCGAACCGGGATTCGAACCCACAATCACAGGTTTCTGGCGTGCCCAAGAGACACAACTCACAGCGAATTGCGGCTCCTTAGACGACTGGGCCCCCCGTGCCCCCCGTGCCCCCTAACTCAAAACAAAGTTGAGGTACTGGCCGCGAACGGGTCCAGAGTATCTATATATACTACTCAAAAGAATTTAAAAAAACCAGGCAGGGTAACAAGCACAGGAACTCGTTATTGGTCAGTAAATAAAAATATATACCCCCTATATGTAAGTAAAGTACTTATATATAGGGGTATATATTCTTATATTTACTGACCAATAACGAGTTCCAGTGGTAACAAGTACCATATTTCAACATCTTTTGTTAGGATCTGGGTCCGAACCACCACCCTACCTCCTCCAGGCAGATGCTCTCTCCGACTTGTCATCCCTAGTATAAGTGACTGAGAAAAAAAAAGGAGCTTGGTTATTTCACAATTTTATTCAGGCAACATGACAGATTTAACATTAACATGATGACTGATGTAATTCTCCCAACTGCCGATACCCACACGTCAGATGAATAAACAGCTTGAATGTTAATGCTAGTTCAGTCTCTGGCTCTGAACACTACTTGTGAGAAGCAGGACAACATTGAAGTAATCACTTTTACCAGGCTCTTCACATGCTAAAATAGTTCTCAAGGGAAAGCACATGTCATGAATGAACAAATCACCATGCTGCATTATCATGGCAGAGTTACATGCACCAGCATGTACATGATACATTTCAAATATTCCCCACTAAATGTACACAAATGTTGTAATCTGTGGCAACTTAATTCATTATTAGCAGTATCTGCCCTCAAATTTCAGAGAGAGCATAAAATATGACCACATGGTATTGAGTTGGGTTGAAGGCTGTTTTAAACAGTATTACATTTATAGGCAGGAGTGTCAGCTTGATGTGGTGGTAAAGTCAAAAGTGATGTTTACCACTTTGATGAAGCCCACGAGCAACCAAGAAACAATCGGGCAGAATCTGGGTTTTGAACCAACGAACAGACTCTGGAGTGCCTCAGTGATGCAACACTGCACAACGAATTGCAACACCTTGGAGAAGTGGGGATGGGTCTCCAATGTCATAGCTAGTATTGTATTGCTACACCAGTGCAGGTGGCACAGGATTTAATGGTCTGTAGTAAGAGGTTCAGTCTGTTGAGAATTACATGTCTTTCAAATCAGGGTGGGGTTTAACACTGCTTTAACCGTTTTTCAGATATATGGTGGCATGACAGATGGATGGGGTTAATTCCTCTGGTGTGTTGAGAAATAACCAATATTCATTTCTCACCTTTCATTAAATACTTTTCTGTCAGCCGATATGTGTTTGGAGAAACCTCAAAGTTGTGTAGGTCTTAGAACTCTACCACTAAGTTGAAAACCAAAAGCACAAGTATGGTGCTGAAAAACCAACAATAAAAAAACGGGCAAATTTCAAATTTGAACCCAAAATCATAGCAGTCTGGGATACCTAAGGGATGCAACTCTGCATAGCGAATTGCAGCAGTGCAGTAAGAGACTGACCACTTGCCTTGTCGCATGTATCTTGAAATATCAGCACTGTATCCAAATATCCATGTTCATCCCAAGTCTTTATTACCTTTGCCACCCAGACATATGTGATAAGGTAAGCCATGGAGTAAAGTTTTGGGACAATTCACTGTAGACATCCCATAGTCACCAAAGTGAGTGTATGAACCAACAGAGATGGGCCAAAAACTTCACACAGAATTGCATCTTAATCAGATAGATATTTCCATACATTGCTAATGTACATATGTCCTCACAAAACAACACACTGGCATTTGAAAAAAGCGTCTACTTAATATTGGATGAATATATTCTTGCTTAAAGATTTGTAAAAGAAACTGAAATCATACTATTTGAGGACTCACGTTCCATATTGACCTGAACAGTAGTAACATGTTTAATGTTTTTTGTTGCTTAAGCAACTTCATATATCTGAAAACTTCAATAGATTTTACCCCACACATAAGTGACCATTCAAGTGAATCATGAAAGCTTGTTAAACTGAACAACTAGTGACCTACACTGTCAAACACTCCAAAGCATGAGAATAACATCGAAATAGTTGACCTACGATGGACAGTTTCATAAATAGTCTTATATTATTTACACAGAAACAGCAATTTACAGCATGTTGTAAAGCAGGTATATAAATAGTGAGTTTTTCATAAATCTTAACACATCAGATTTGTATTTATAGTTTAAACATAGTCAAAACTTGTTTTAGTTTTAAATATCTTTGCAACAAACAACATGATATAAATTAATAACACATAACATCAAATATTTTGAAATCAAGGCTTCTAGTATTGAACTGAAACATAAAAAGGTAATTTTCAAAAATATCCAATTCATATCAAACATAGTATTTGGTCTAAGCTTTGTGAAAGAACTGAAACGAGACTGAAATGCACATCTAATTTCAATCTGTTCATAAAATCAGATCTTTTCCTCCAATACGGTACCTCTCTTCATGAAGTCCTTATAACACCGCCATAGGAGGTTGATTCAAGGGGGCTTCCTTAGGATTGCAGACCCGTGAAGATCCAGGGTAGAACAGGCCTTCAGCAACCCATGAAAATTGAAATCTTATTGTCTTAAAACCCCACGTATCCCTTGCATATTTGGTGGTAAAAAAGAACTGACGTGACCCTCCAGCTGTTAGGTGTCATCAGGTCTACACACACAGAGTAAAAGATCTGATTTCATTGAGATTGTTCTAATGTTTAGGTCTACTGCAGTAGTAACAGACAATATCAATGATTGTTGCAAAATATGAATATTTACTACCAACAGACTCAGTGACCATAAATATCAAATTTTATAAAGACATCAAATAATATTTACATAAAAACTGATATTTACAAAATATCAGTACATTTACAATGTTTATGGGAATTAATGAAATACCCAACATGACTGCATGAAACCCATCTGTGTAGCTGTCTGTCACCCATCTGTAAAGCAGGTGCGACTAAAGGGAGGTAATTCAATTACCACTCGGTTATCTCCCTTGGATACTGGCTTGGCTGAGTGTCTATATCACAAATCAAATATTGATAGAACGGGATCAAAATAACTGTTTAACATCGTGAAATTCTTAAAGACTATGTAGCTCCTATGTGAATGGATTCTGAGGGATTTTCTAGGTCCCCATTGTTTTCATTGACCCATTGCATTAACAACTAAACGATTCTAACACAAACTATCCTGTTTGTAACAAATGAAACATAATCTAACCAATAATATAACAACATAAACACTGACAGACAGCTACCCAGATTCTCCGCTGAAGGCATCTGGTATAGACAATGGTTTCAGAATGACCACACAGCAACGATGGTAAATGATGTGAACGATTGTTGATGATCATGTTTTCTCGGGGGATGCTTTAGGTCGTGAGAGGGCTTGCAGTCTCCGTTTCAGTTTGTCTTTCTTCTTCCCTGCTAATGGTGTGAACTCCACATTGATTCTCCGACCTGCTAACTTGGTCTGGTGTAGACGCAGAGCAATCTGAAATATATACTTATCCTTTAGAAAAGAAACCCGAGACAGTTTGTGTGTCTTCAATAGTTATGTCAGGAAGCCTGCTGCTGTGAGGTGAGGTGAGGTGAGGTGAGGTGAGGTGAGGTGAGGTGAGGTGAGGTGAGGTGAGGTGAGGTGAGGTGAGGTGAGGTGAGGTGAGGTGAGGCTTAACCTCACCTCCAAAATTATTGTACTTATATTGCAATGCGCATGTATGCATGTGCCTGCTTGTATTAGTCCGAACTAACGCTGGCTTCATAGTGCTTGCCCACTGAGATACCATGCCACAGTTTAACATGGATACCCCACTCAGACGCTCCGAGCCAACCTGTCCTTGTTTTAACCCACTAATGTCAAGCACCAGGCAGCACAACAACAAGTACCATCTTTGAACGTATGACCTGGCCGGGGATCAAACCACCGGCAAATCAGTGGTTGTTATGGACAACATCGCACTCTGCCAGGGTACGACGTCACATCAACCATGTCATCGAGTCTGACCACCTGATTCAACTTGGTCGCCAGTTTTGACAAGCAATAAAGTCATCTGTTGGGCAATACATTACTCTCATTGCTCGATGATGTAACACATAAATATTTCAATGAAAATAAATCTTTGTAAAATTTGTAATGTGTCAACAGCCAGGTGAACTGTATAGAATTTTACTAGCTGAACATTCGTGAACTCGTTCCAACATGTGGAACCTACCAACGAAATAAAATTAGACAATCATGACAGTGATGATATTGAACATCCTTTTCATTGACAGTGAGTATTATTATGGAAAACAATTTCTGTTTCACAAAACATACCCAATGTTTCAGGGTTACTTCTTGCCCTTTCATCAGGCGAATGAAGAGGCAACAGGCAGCCCCGAAACACTATGGGTATGGATAAAAAAGACGTTGTTATCCATAATAATTCTCATTGTCATGTTTACATCCAACTTCTAAATGCCAATATACATATAGACATGATAACGACTATCATAATTTTCTTAGGTATCAGTAAGATTGGATTAACTCTGATCTTAATATTGATTTGTATTATCAATTCAAACAAAGTCAGTCTCCCAGAATAAATTAAAAAAGGCGTCAAAGTCAAGTCTGGAATGAATGGACAAGTCTAGATTGCCTCAGCTCCTGAAATTATGCAATGTTCTGAGCTCAATTTGCATAAGGAAGAGAATATATGGATGTCAACTTCTTTATTATAAGGAACACAGTGTATATGCTTACTCCTTCATCAGGTGAATGAATACTTACTTACTTACTTACTTCGCCTATTTCGCACACGGGCCCGGCCAGGCCATTTAATGTGTTTCCGAAAGGGGCGAAAGTGGTGTGTGCAACCCAAGAGGCTTGGGACTTATTGCTTTGATTGTTGCTGACTTCCTAGCTGGCTTCAATTTGCCCCTTGCTATGTCCATTTTTTCACCTATCAGTGCTAATTACCCCGGCCTCCAGTTTGCCCATTACCTATAACTTATCTATGATACATAAATGCTGGCTTCCATACTATCAGCGCTAATTACTGTAAAGTGTTGGCTTCCATTGTCTGTTGCTAATCTCCTATCACAGCCAATCATCTGTTGGCTTCCCTTGTTAGTTTCTACCCTTTGTTATTCACCTTTTGTTATCTTATTAATTTTGTTGTCCTTACATGTACATATATATGCTCTGTGCCTCATGGCATTCATTCACCTGATGAAGGAGTAAGCATATACTCCGAAATGTTGTCCTCCTCATAATAAAGAGGTTGAAACCTATATATTCGCTTCCTTTAAGGATTGTGTGTATCACTTCTAAATGCCTCTCAAAGACCTCAATTTGCATAACATTTTTTTTTATTTTGTAGATATATATTTTTAAATAAGATAACTATTTCTGGGACTAAATGTCAGTCTAATTAATATATTACCCCATGGCTTATTCTGTCCTTAAACTCCATATAAGCATAGCCACGCCCCTTCTCTGTTCCTTTCTCCTTTGGAATACGTGTACTCTTTACACCACCTGCAAAAACAGAACATTAAAGGTTGATCTAAACTGATAAAATATACAATTATCTTTGTCGTTCTAATTATCTATGAAACCAGTACATATTTCAATGAAGCTAGAAATATATCTCATTTAAAATAAATCTGATCCTTTATTCGAATATACCATTTGCATGATCAGAGGTCACTGCCATCAAGTTCATAGGATGAAAGTATACAAGACCTTTTTTTTGGAAAATCTTGTTCATATCAAACGTGGGATATAAATGCATGTATTAATAAGTGTGTCACAAGGCACTCATAAAGATGTGTCAGTGGTGTTTATTTGTTGTTTAACGCAGCACGAAGCAACATTCCAGCTAAAGGATGGCGTTCTGTAAATAATCAAGTGAGTGAGTGAGTTGGGTTTAATGCCGCTTTTAACAGTATTCCAGTTATATCACGGCGTGTCAGCTTAATGTGGGAGGAAAGCCCGAAGTCTCTGCAGGTCTCTGACGTTTACCACTTCAGTGAAACCCACGAGCACGGGTATGGTGCTGACAAACCTAGAAACATAATCGGGGCGAACCGGGATTCGAACCCACAATCATAGGTTTCTGGCGGGCAACTCTGCACAGCGAATCGTGGCGCCTTAGACGACTGGGCCACCTGTGCCCCCGTAAATAATCAAGTCTGGACCAGACAATCCAGTGATTGACATCATGAGCATCGAACCACGCATTTGGGATACGATGACATGCATCAACCAAGTCAGTGAGTCTGACCACCCGTTCGCATTAGTCGCGTCTTACGACAAGCATAGTCGCCTTTTACAGCAAGCATGGGTTGCTGAAGACCTATTCTACCCCGGATCCTCAAGGGTCAGATGTGTCAGTGTGCCCTTTTGAATTTTAGTGTGCCACCTAGAAGAAAACATCTGCTAATTCTGTGAATGTCTTTTCACTAAGGCTAGACAATGAATAGTCATGTTTTAGAAAAAGTGCTCCCTTCCTCTTAATTGAGATTGCTAACACCCAATGCTATTTTGTGCATCATACCGTTCACATCTTCATAACGTTCCATGTGTCTGTCATGTTTACTTGAGCGAAAGTACATTAATCACTGGCTTCAATTAACAACCATTGTCACAAGGTACTGTTGTCTAAAAACATTTATAAGTGGGTCCTTATAATTGTGCCATTGCGATTTGAACTGTGCCATTGTCATCAAAATACATGGAATTTTGACCCCTGCAAACAAAATATTTGGTCTAAGCTGGTCTAAGCTTGTGTATGCTGTGAAAACACTGAAACCGGTGAGACAGAAATGTACATTTAATTTCGATCTTAATGAAATCAGATCTTTTACTTCATTATGATTCCTCTATGCATTAAGACCTGATCATACTCCCATTGGAGGTCGCATCAGGTGAACTTTCTCATCAGCCAATCAGCATCAAGGCTTCTAATTTCTCATGAGTGAGCAGGCAGGCCTATCTGAGATATGTATCTCAAAAAAGAATACAATCGAGGAGTTCCAATGCAAAAGCATGAAGCCATGCAGTGATTCTTGTGGATATGTTACGCTTCCAGTCTTTTCTGAGTGGCATGGCATCATTATCCAAAATTGTAAATTTAACATTGTTTATTATAATCATGATAATAATCATCCTATCTCACACTATCTCAAACTGTGTATTTCTCTTCCTTCTTTCGATCCTTAGTGGAAAACATGCCCAAACAAAGGTTTCCAGCTTCTCAAAAACAATTCATCCAAACACATCCATCATCGCCATGGTCAACTCCCAGCAATCTGGGTCATGCATGCTTTTTTTGCTTGTTGACCACACATGCTGAACACTGGTTTCCCCAGCCAACTCATTCTCTTTCTGGATTATAATACTAGGCTATAGATGCGGGAATAGATGGGTGGGCATGTAGCATTTGAGATAGGATAAGTATAGAAATGTACCATTTATTGTAAAGTTGACAAATTTTAAACTTATCCCAAAATATGAACTATCAAGAACTTTGATGCCATGTTACTGTGGTTACACATTTACTGACCTGTCTTCCTGAAATGGTCTTCAAGTTGCTCCTTAGTAATATCCACCGGTAGGTTACTAATGTGTAATATGTATGATTTGGGTATATGGTGATTATTCACAACCGATAATCCATTGACAGGCATCACCGGCGCCACGCTAGGAATTTCCAAGTCTGTTTTCACTTGAGTCACCAGGACAGGGGGTTTCGGGGGACTTTTCTTTTTCACAATTGGCTTTGGAACAACAGGCTTAGCTGTTGTTTTCTTGTGGTTTGCATTGCGTGGGTGTTGTGCTATAAGTTTGAGTTTCAATGTGTCCGTCAACTTGGATCGGAATCGACCACGATTTTCCCCTGAAGACATCATTGAGCTCATATTGTCTTTCGTGGATGTCACAGTTCTTGCTGGAACAGAAATCATAGAAAACATAAATCTACTGTCATTCTTCTACAGCAAATGTCACTCATGTCAAATCTTTTCTCGATGTGAGAGTAAGTGATTTGGGCTAAATGCTGATTTGAACAGAATTCCAGTTATTTCACAGCATGTCAGCTGATGAGGAATGCCCGGAGTGATGCAGGTTCCAGGCGTCTCCCACTTTGGTGAAACCCACTTGCATGGGTATGGTGCTGACAAACCTAGAAACTGATCAGGGTCAACCGGGATTCAAACCCATGATGATAGGTTTCTGGCATGCTCAAGGGATGCAACTCTGCACAGCGAATTGCGGCACAGACGACTGGGCCATTCATTCCCCCTTTCTGAATGTGAAGAAACAGACTCATAGGAGCAGGTAACAGTTGGGTTCAAAACTTGAACCCATCCAAATGAGTGAGTGAGTGAGTTGGGTTTAACACCGCTTTTAACAATATTCCAGTTATATCACAGAGTGTCAGCTTAATGTGGGAGGAAAGACCAAAGTGATTGAGGTCTCAGACGTTTACCACTTTGGTGAAACCCACGAGCATGGGGGGTATGGTGCTGACAAACCTAGAAACATAATCGGGGCAAACCGGGATTCGAACCCACAATCATAGGTTTATGGTGTGTCCAAGGGACGCAACTCTGCAGTGCGAATTACGGCCCCTTAGACGACTGGGCCACCCGTGCCCCCCTAACAAAATGAAATATTACCATGATAACTGATCAGTAAGACTGAGAATGTGATTGTATGTATGATTTTGGGGGATCATGATGACGTATTCAGTCACAGAATCCCAACTAGATGATGATTGTAGGGTACTGATGACCTCTTCTGATACAGAATGGGCATGGGGCACTGATGACTCGGAATCTAGTAATATTAATAACTATATTGACATTAATTGGGATGTTTTTTATTCCAAATCGGAATATCTACTAACAGATGCTGCATACTTGGGGACGAATCTTGGAGTCTGGGCAGTTCTACATGAAGCCCTGCTTTGCTGCTGATAATAGTTCGACCAATGTCAAAGGGTCACAGGATTGTCCTGACAGATGTCTGAACAAAGATGTAAGTACGAGAATGATGAGTGAGTGAGTGACTGGCTTTATGTCACTTGAATTATTTTGTAGTCACCACTATTCACCATTGTACATCACTGAATCACTGTCTGGAAACGGCGGAACAATGAAAGATTTGCCCCATGTGGAGATGAGTCTGAGATCAGCAACCCATGACTAATGTAGATATGATTCCATTGTCAGGTAGGATTGCCACACTATTTAGCCTGTCCTGGGCCCACTTGCACAAAATGATCTTAGCGCTAAGACTATTGTAAGCTTATGTTAAAGTATGGGAGTTAAGATAATCTTAGTGCTAAGATCGCTTTGTGCAAGTGGGCCCATGACTGGAATGGTCACAGCGATGAACTGTGACTGATACCAGGACTATTGACATACACTTAACCGTTTCCTACACAAATTCCACACATTGTATCCACCGGGTCTTCATTTTGGTCGGCTCTTACAACTAGCATGAGATGCAGATCTATATTTGTTTGTTGTTTAATGCTGCAATCAGCAATATTCCAGCCATGATGGCCACCTGTGAATAATGGAGTTGGACAGGCAATCTAGTGATTGAAATTTTGAGTAACGATCCACTCTCTTGGGATACGCGAACAGCAATCAACCAAGTCTGATCACCCGATCCATTTGGTCACCTCTTACGAGCAGCATAGCATTTTAATGTGAAATCCCAGCAGGACAGATGCCAATCTATACTACACCACTTTTGGTAGGGATATTTTTTATTTTCCATGATACACAAAACTGATTCTCATAATGTGTCAAGTGTATGTTTAAACAGAATGCTTAAATATATTATCCTTATCAAAAGTGGAGCAGTATATATACCTAAGGGTAATATAAACCCAACCTAATACAACAGCAGTTCACTCAAAAAGTATTCTTAAATGTTACAAAATATATTAACTGCTTTTACGGAGTGGCTGTGTTCGCTTTGGCCTCTTCTTGTCGCCCCAGGGGTCTCTACTGCGCAGAGTACGACTGCTGGGGGCAGAATCGGATGACATGGTTGCTTTCGACTACCACTTCACAGATGACTGCAAGATGAACACAGGAAATAAAGGTGAGATAGTGAGATGAGACTCTTTCAATACTGTAGCAACATCAAGCAGTGTAAGGCAGCTGGGAATTGGTGCACTAGCTAAAAGGGCTAGTGACCGCACAACCAGAACCTATCAGGACTCAAGCCAATTGGCCATCCAGGCTGATCACGTCATTCAAAACCAAATTTGATAATTTTATGTTATCATATTGCTGTTTACATATCAGCCTTGTTATAGGTCTAAGGTCTGTCATATTGGCCAGAGGCAGAATTTTTTGGCCAGAGGCAGAATTTATTGCCCAGAGGCAGAATTTATTGCCCAGAGGCAGAATTTATTGCCCAGAGGCAATGCAATACAACCTGTTGAGGGCAAATATGTCTGACCGAGGACCAATAAAAGCTGATATGAAAACAGCCATTTGATGACATATTTACAGTTTGACTACCTAAGCTGTGTTTCAAAGTAGCACTGGGCAAAAGACCTCAAGAAAAAGCCAAACATGGCACAGTAAAAATAAACAGGATCCACACTCTAATGATGTGTGATGACAGCAGGCTATCACCTTGGTTCAATGTAACGAATGCGATCACGTGGAAAAGCTGTATTGGCTTGCTCAAATCCTGTACTGGTCCACTAAACCCTCAATGGTCCACTAAACCCGCATTGGTCCACTAAACCCGCATTGGTCCACTAAACCTGCATTGGTCCACTAAACCCGCATTGGTCCACTAAACCCGCATTGGTCCACTAAACCCTCATTGGTCCACTAAACCCGCATTGGTCCACTAAACCCACATTGGTCCACCAAACCCGCATTGGTCCACTAAACCTGCATTGGTCCACTAAAGCAGTATTGGACCACTAAACCCTCATTGGTCCACTAAACCTGCATTGGTCCACTACACCCGCATTGGCCCACTAAACCGGTATTGGTCCACTAAACCCTCATTGGTCCACTAAACCTGCATTGGTCCACTAAACCCGTATTGGCCCACTAAACCCGCATTGGTCCACTAAACCCGCATTGGTCCACTAAACCTGCATTGGTCCACTAAAGCAGTATTGGCCCACTAAACCCTCATTGGTCCCTAAACCTGCATTGGTCCACTAAACCCGCATTGGCCCACTAAACCGGTATTGGTCCACTAAACCCTCATTGGTCCACTAAACCTGCATTGGCCCACTAAAGCAATATTGGCCCACTAAACCCGCATTGGTCCACTAAACCCGCATTGGTCCACTAAACCCTCATTGGTCCACTAAACCCTCATTGGTCCACTAAACCCGCATTGGTCCACTAAACCCGCACTGGTCCACTAAACCCGCATTGGTCCACTAAACCCTCATTGGTCCACTAAACCCGCATTGGTCCACTAAACCCGCATTGGTCCACTAAACCCGCATTGGTCCACTAAAGCAGTGTTGGCCCACTAAACCCTCATTGGTCCACTAAACCTGCATTGGTCCACTAAACCCGCATTGGTCCACTAAAGCAGTATTGGCCCACTAAACCGGTATTGGCCCACTAAACCTGCATTGGTCCACTAAACCCGCATTGGCCCACTAAACCCTCATTGGTCCACTAAAGCAGTATTGGCCCACTAAACCCTCATTGGTCCACTAAACCTGCATTGGCCCACTAAACCCCCATTGGTCTACTAAAGCAGTATTGGCCCACTAAACCCTCATTGGTCCACTAAACCTGCATTGGTCCACTAAACCCGCATTGGCCCACTAAACCCGCATTGGCCCACTAAACCTGCATTGGCCCACTAAACCTTCATTGGCCCACTAAACCTTCATTGGCCCAATAAACCCCTATTGGTCCACTAAACCCGTATTGGCCCTCCAGCGCTTCTATATGATGCAGGTTTATTTGACTGAGCGTAATACAAACAGTTGAATATACTATATATTATGTAACGTATATTATGATGGAAGTTAGTCTCAATCTTCTTAACACAGACTGCATCTCCAGTTGATCTCAGTTTCACATGACTCCTACAAGAATGTCTAAACCTTGACTGGACATGGGGACCATACCACAGAGGTCCTTCTTTAGGCGCTTTCCCTATAATGCTCAAAATACAGTAGCCTACAGCTTTACGATACTTGATAGTGTCTACAACATGTCCTGTTTTGTTTTGATGAAATATAAAAAGTTGCTTGTGTATATGTAAAATGTCAGTCAGAAGAATCTGTTTAGTTGTTTAACGCCACACACAGCAATTCTAGCCATATGACGATGGTCTGAATAATCGAGCTGGACCAGACAATCCAGTGATTGACATGAGCATCGGTCCAAGCAACTGAGATTCAATGACATGTATTAACAAAGTCAGTGAGCCTGTTGCCTCTAAAGACAAGCATAGTCGCCTCTTACTGTAAGCATGGATAGCTGAAGACCTATTCTAACCCGGGTCTTTACCTGTCAAAATAGATTTTGACATAACAAACCTAACTGTCAACACTTCATTATCACATCAATCCTTCTGCAAAGTAGCATGCTTTGATTACTGTTGCAAGATACCAGAAATATATTTGTTATTCTAATACAAAAGTGAGAAAAATATTGAAAAAGCAGTGAAAATATGGCAATACTGTATTCCCTTAGTTGCTAAGTGAGTAACTTTGGTTTAATGCTGCTTTGAAGAGTATTTCAATAATACACGGCAGAGCCTGAAGTGATTTTTGTTTTGCTTAATGATGCACTCAACAATATTTCAGCTAAATGATGGCGGTCTGTAAATAATCGAATCTGGTCCAGATAATCCAGTGACTGAAATCACGAACATTGATCCACGCAATTGGGATACGAATACATCCATTAACCAAGTCAGCAAGCCTGACCACACGATCCCAATAGTTGCCTCTTAAGACAATCATAGTCACCTTTTACGGCAAGCATGGGTTGCTGAAGACCTATTCTAGACCGAATTATTTTTCTAGCCCGAAGTGATGCAGGTCTCAGACATTTACCACTTTGGTGAAACCCATGGGCATGGGTTGGGTGCTGACAATCCAAGAAACATAATTGGGGATTGATAAGGGGGATTCAAAGTATGGCTTGGCCACATGTGACAACACCTGGGCCGTTATTTACTCCTTCCACACTGCTATGTTTTCAGCTAAAAAGGAGGGTTTATTAAAATTACTTAAATATCAGTCTATGAGTATCGTATGTGCCCTTATAAGCATGAGAAGCTTCCCTGGAGGCTTTGGAAAATTAACAAAGGGGTTTTGGTGCTTACCGGTATGAAAAACCACAAACAAATAAAATTTAGATCAAGCTGTAGTAAACAAACCTAGTTCAAGCGTCAATGAAACCAAATATTTTCTATAATATTCAATAGCTAATTTTTTACCCCTTCCACTTTTGTACACAAATCTGTTATATACACAAGAAATTATAGACTGTCACGTATGTTTTTTGGTTATTATTTGGGGGCATTTATAAAGATTATGTACAGTGAGTGAGTATGGTTTTATGCCGCTTTTAGCAATATTCCAGCAATATCATGGCTGGGGACACCAGAAATGGGCTTCACACATTGTACCCACATTGGGAATTGAACCCGGGTCTTCGGCCTGACGAGCTATCGCTTTAACCACTAGGCTACCCGACCGCCCCAGATTATGTACAGATTAGTCTAGAAGGTGGATGGGGGAGCTTACTGGAGCAGGAGACTTAATATGGCAAGTTCAGTAACCGAGTTTGTTGTGTAATGGCATACTCAGCATTCTGCTACGAAATAATCCAGGTATACGAGAGCAGTCTGTAAATGATTACATATGGAAGAAACATGCAACAATGCTAGGGTGAAGCAATAAATTGCAGCAATCAGGGTTTATTATAATCACAATTGTAATGTAATAAAGAAGCTGATAATCCATTCATCTTGTCACACGTCATGTGCTTTCAAGCATGACAAGTAACAGCTTTTGGACACTAAGTGTAGGAGGAAGGTCATGTAAACATGACTGTCAAATGTATTACAGTAAACTACGGATATAACGAACTTACTTTTTTGGTCCAGACTATTTGCTGTAGTTATGCTGTATATATGATTATAACGAACTACGGTTATAACGAACTAAAATTAGTAGTCCCTTTGAGTTCGTTAGAATTGTACTTTACTGTACTCAACAAAGTTTTTCTTTATTTTTGGAATGTCTTAAATCAAATCCGTCCATTTGTCTCGACATTGGCGAGTAAATAAGTCAGTTGAATTATAATAGGGATATTTTAGAAGCAAACATGTGAAAGTGGGCAGAATGAATATTAACCAGATATATTACCTTGTTAATTTAGTGTTATTCTAAGGGTGAGAGTCAATGAATGTTGTTCAAGACCACAATCAAATAAATTCTGTCAAAATAATGGCTGTTGGTACATAATAAAATCTGGACCAGACACACCAGTGCTATAGCATTGACCCCCATCATCAGGGTACAATGACAGATTGTTTCAGCGGTAGAAACTAACAGTTTTCGGCCATTGTCCTTATGAAGATAAACACATAGCAAAACCCTTGAAAAGGGCCAATTTCTACTAGTCCTTGTGATACCTTAACTATTGGGCAGTTTGGCAAGGACTATAGGACTAGTGCCAATTTCTAACGCTGTTGTCTGTTTCTTGTTTAATGCTGCACTGAGCAATATAGCAGCTATATGATCTGCAATCTGTAAATAATCCAGTCTGACCAGACAACTTAGTGATTGACAACATGAACATGGATTCACGCAATTGAGATACAATTACATGCATCAACCATTTCAGCGAGTCTGACCACCGGATCCCGTTAGTCGCCTCTTACGACAAGCCTAGTCGCCCTTGTCAATCATGGGTTGCTGAAGACCTATTTCTACCCAGGATCTCCAAGGGTCACAATGACATGTAATCGGCGTGGTTGCAATGACCACAGAGCAAGACCATCCAATCCCCTTTTCTGTTGTACAAAGGGGGTAAGTGAGACGTGGTGTGGTATCCAAGGATTTATAAATAATAAAACTAAAAGACACTATATCCATGATGTCAGCCTGTGTTGACCATACTGAAGTGTGTGTAAAGGAAGGATGTCCAACTCCTACAAACACATACCTAAATTGTAAGCAGTAGTTTATCATGTTTATTGATATGCAGGACATATCTACATATTCATATCTGATGATACAAAACAAACAAGGCCAAGAAAAATATTCAGTTCATTCAGATGGTTACTAATGTGTGAGAGCTAGTTCTCTTCAACACTAGGCGGCACTGCTGTCCCAGTAAATAGTTGTTTTTTCCAAATATAATACTATATAAACCTTGTCTAGATGTTCTAATATAATGTTGGGCATTTTTCTATAACTTTATAACATTCCTTTTCCTCAAAATTCGAGCATTATGCATTACAATTTCAATTCAAAGCTGTGCACTGGTAATGTCGCTTACTTCCACATTCATCTGCTCAAAATGGTTTCTTGTCGTGTTAGGGAAACAACTGATTTTTTACGAAACAGAAAATATTTTCAATTCACAAGTTCATTTATGTGAGTAACAAAACAAATGAAAACCTAATATTTCAATGTGGACCAATGTATGATATCAATAGGCCTGCACATTGAATTCCCTATGTCCTGACGCTCAACATTCTTCCCCATTGTCAGTCAAGTTACTTTTTTTCACATCGTTGTCGATATGTCAACACATTACTTTCAATAGACTTGCAGACGATTATAACATGTCAAAATAAATTTGCAAGGGAATGGTAACACTTGGACAAAACGACTCGCGCTTGTGTACGTGAGACAGTGCACGCACGAAGACTCGACGCTGCCTTGCACCAGCTTGCTCAAACAACACAGCTGTACTTCGAAGGAACCTGGCTCACACCTTGATTTCACAAACCCAGTTCCGGAGTCAGCAGACAGAACTCTTGTATCAGACATGCTGATGCTCTCCTCCGAGTCGTAATTACAACATTAAATTGCTTCCAAATTAACATTAAAGTTTAACAACAACAGTCCAGGAAAAAAATACGGTATTATTGTCGTACTTACTGCCGTCATGACCTGACCATGCCCCTTTCTTCTTCACACTGCCATCTGTCGAGCAAACATGTCACATTGTTTAAGGGGAGAGAACTTGGTTTGACCTGTGAATATTGATCCATATTGCACGGGAACAAGTTTGTTACTATGTTAGAAATATAAATAGGTAACTAAAACAGAAACATTTAGGAAAAAGGTTACACATCTAGGGAAACTGAAACACCCTACCGGGACTATTTCCGTTATTACGCTCGACCATAGGCTTAAAAACGGAAATAATACTTAGGCTCATGGACTCACATTCGGATATTTATTAGGGCTGGGACGAGTCCACATTTACAACCCGGTACCCCCCCCCCCCCCCCCCCCCCCCCCACCCCACCATTTTACCCGGGTACCAACTGTTGGTTTCAAGAGATACAAAATGTACGATTGGGAATACCTTTACTACATTACTTGCAAAACGTATTTAGATACATGTATCAAATGATCTGGTCATGCATACACTGAAGTTGACTTAACTTATTCAACCATATGAAAAGTCAGAAGGAATGGGTGCATAGTCCGAAAGAATAACCACGGGTCCGGGTAGTCCTGAGGTACCCGGGTCCTTCCCAGTACCCACCCGACCCGGGTACCTGAGTTACCCGTCCCAGCCCTAATATTTATGTTTAATTACTTACTCCCTTCGAAAGTTGATACGTGGCGATGCACTTCACGAGGCAAATCCTAATGTGGATTAAATTTTCAAAGTTAAAATTCATGTTTTGTATTTTTTAAGTTTCTTTAATGATAGTTTCTAATTTTATTCAGCAAAGGGTGTCCCCTATTCAGGTAAGATAGCGTCAGCTTCCGAAATAAGGCCCAGGGCTTAATTTCGGATAACATTTTAAATGAAAAAGTGCTATTGACGTAATTAGTCCCGGGACTTTCATACGGGAAGTACCGGTAATATATAGGTCAACGTGTCTATAACATAACAGTAAATAAATAGAGAATCTAGTGTCTTCCGAGATCAACTATTTCAAGACGAGGTCATAAAATTTAAAAATACCCGCGATGCTTGTCGAGGATTTTTCCCCAATTATCAAGGATTCTTGAGATATTCGAAGAAACGAGGGGGAGATTCTATTTATCATCCGAAATCATTCTGCCAATTCTTTCTTTTTGTAAACCGTAATAAACAGTGTGTATGGTGTATAAAACAGCTAAAAAGCTAAAATCACAAAGAGAATAGTCATGTCTTTTGATTGTGGCGTAATGGTACCCAATGATGTTGCGCTTGTCTGTAGAGGCATAATGGTACCCAATGATGTTGCACTTGTCTGTAGACCCGTGAAGATCCGGGTAGAATAGGTCATCGGCAACCCTTGCTTGCCGTAAAAGGCGACTATGCTTATCGTAAAAAGGCGACTAACAGGATCGGGTGGTCAGGCTCGCTGACTTGGTTGATGCATGTTATCGATCTGAATTGTGTGGATCGATGCTCATGATATCAATCACTGGATTGTCTGGTCAAGACTCGATTATTTACAGACCGTCGTCACATAGATGGAATATTGCTGAGTGAGGCGTTAAACAACCAACCAACCAACCACTTGTCTGTCGAGCACTGTGCTGCGGTTTCATTGTAGTGATTTCCGTCGTGAGATATCCTTGATCTCTTGAGATATCCTGTATGGGCTTGTATGCGTTTAGTCTGTGTCAGATAAGCGTTATATGTGTTTGATAAGCGTTATAAGTGTTAAAAAAGGCATTGCAACATGTTTGCTATCATATTAATAACACTTAGCAACGACCCTGTATATATATATATGACCTAATTCTTGGTATGGCATATACATGTCTATAACTATAACTAGCACCTGTAGTAATACATAATATGCAGATATGTTAATAACCTTTATTCAATTACTTTTTAGTGTTTATTTCGACAATATTGTCGTGATGTAAGACGGTAGTCGTGATCAATGCATTATTTTAAACGGGAGTTCAAAAGGATTAAGCAATAATGGGTAATATAAATGGAGGATGTTTCATGTGTCGAGTGAAATATCATGTTTCTCTCGTCGAGTGACGGGGGAAAGGGAGATATAATGGACACGTAAATTCGGTATCATACATTTAGATATGATTATATACAAAATCAACTTTAACTTTAACAAAATATAATCTTGAAAACTAGGAGACCGCTGTTGGAAGCGAAAGAATACACGCTGGTCAAGTTAAAAAATGGCTCTTTGCGAAAAAACCAGCCTCGATTGACTAGTTATTTGAGATATTTCCTTTTTGTAACAAAACATTTTTTAAGGAATAACAAACGGCATGAAGCGATATTAACTCCATAATTGATCACGTGTCATTATTTTGCCTTGTCATTGTGGAACTAACGTAAAAAGGAAGTCAACAGTTTTTCTACGGACCAGACGCGCGCTGACGATAAGGGGAGACAATTTGAGGGGAGGTCACTCTTGTATCACAATAGTTCCATCAAAGTGTTATGTTCATAGCAATGAATTATCAAGTGTTATGTTCACTGCAGTGATTTTTTGTTTTGTTTGTTGTTTAAAGCCGCACTCAGGAAGATTCCAGTTTGACGGCGGTCTGTAAATAGTCCAGTCTGGACCCAATCTCATTAAAATCAGATCTTAGTTTTCGCTACCGCTAAACAAAGATCTGAGGACATCCCATTACGGGTCACGTCAGAACGACCTTTCGCCAATTTTGACCGACCAATGAAATGACTGACAAGAAATCGCCAATCAGAAGGCAGCTTTCTCGAGCTTTACGACACTAGTTTCTAACTGGCGACTACGCTTCGAAACATATTTTGACGTATTCTCGGTTCATAAAAAAAAAAAAAAAGTCATAAGAAGAACATTCTGGAATGGCTTATAGATGGCCTAGGTTGTATTTATATAATCATAAAACCCGTAACTGTCGTTCGGAATACCCTGTGTTAAATATTTCGTGGTTGCATGATGAGAAAACACATTCCGACTGTCACTTTCATGATCTGGTAAGCAACGCTCTGATTAGGTGGATGAAAGGTCGTTTTGACGTGACCCTTAATGGGATGTCTTCAGATCTTTGTTCAGCGATAGCGAGAACTAAGATCTGATTTTAATGAGATCGGTCTGGACCAGACAATCCTGTGATTGACATCATGAGCATTGATCCACGCAATTGGTATACGATGACATGCATCAACCAAGTCAGCGAGCCTGACCACCCGATCCCGTTAGTCGCCTCTAAGGACAAGCATAGGTTGCTGAAGATCAACCTATTCTATCCCGGATCTTCACGGGTATCACTGCAGTGAAATAACAAGTGTTGTGTTCACTGCAATGAAAATATCACTTTTCTCAACTTCGGAAAACTCAGTCTTTCGCACTGAAGTGTATAATAAAAGAATTTATTATACTCGCGTGCGTGTCATACTGATTTTACGAAACTGTTGTAAGAATTCATGTATATTACCTTCTCGGGAAATACAATTCTGACGCTTGTTTCGTAAAATCTGTACGACACGCATGCTCGTATAATAATCTCTATATAATTCGATTTTAAGATGTCACTCCCAATTGAATATATAGAGGTTATCACGCGAGTGTGTTTGGGGATGGTAAATATCATGCATTAGGAATAAACATTGTATTTAGCGAGAAATGGCGAGCTAAATACATAGTCTATGAGACGTCACGGCCACGGTCAGACGTTGTTGACAGTCGGTCTGTCCTTTCATAACGTTAAGAAGTGTAGTCAGATGTACACACAGCGACAAATCGAAACAAGGTATCAGTTCAAACATATTTCGGCCGAATCCAACCATTTTGATTTGTGGAGAAGGTTTCAAGCCACAGAGTCTACAAGCACAGATATGGCTACTGATCCCGCTTGGCTAGGCCTCGTGCCCTCGCAAAATTGTTTCGAAATTTAAATATCTCGAAAGTTGCCAAAACTTATAAAATGCCTTAGCTACGTCACGGTTAGACACTGGTGGTTAATTCTGACTCGATCGTCGAATGACGAGGGCGACGCCATGTTTGTTTATAAACAGTGAAAGTAGCCCTACTTGACCTTTGATATTTGCATCTCTATCCGCATATGACCCCAACGGATATCGTTTTTATCCGTTGGCTTTATCCTGCCGAGAAACCTACCCATTATATGATAAATAAATATATCAGTATGTACAACAAAAATAAAGTATTATATGTTAAAATGTGAAGATCTTTAATTGATTAATTTAAAAAAAAGAAGCATGTCCGAGTATACTCCCTTACCCTTTTTTCATGGAGGTCGTACCCGTACATCGCTTAAACAGTGCTATGTATTGAATTTTTGAGTCATCTTCTTTCATGGAATGTCGTTACATTTACTTGAAGTCCTACCATACACCAAAGGTTAAGTTAAAATGAGTCGTTTGGAAAAAAACTAATTTAAGACCAAAAACAGCGTTACTTAGCGATACTGTATGAAAACGTTGGGGCTTGGCAGTCATGTTTGGTGGTCGTGGACGGTTTGTTCAGAGAGTTATCGCCAGCAGACAAATTTTTAAATGACCTATGGGGAAAACGGATTATACTTGCCTGTTAAGTTTGGGTATCAGCAGTTTACCTATAATTAGCTATAAATAAATGTTTGGTGAGTGTCCGCGGCTACTACCGCTGTCCGGGTGCTGCTGCAACCACTCTAGTTTTACTGGATGTCACAATTGCCCCAGTCATTTATATGTACTTAATGCCTTACGTCCATATATATATATATTTCCTCAGCACTATAATAAAATCGGCATTAGTCCGGTCAAGTACAAACAAGTCCGTATACTTATAAAGTGCAATAATCTTGAACGCGACGTTAAACACCCTTCACCTCACCTCACCCAAATGATTCTGTCCCGAGGACTTTTGGTCCAATTCAATTCTCGCCAGAAACTGTTAAACCATTCCCGAAGGCAAAGCCCCGCAAACAACAAAAGGGAGGACGAAAAAGAGAGAAATCCCAATTTCTTACTGACACGCCTGTCAAACGGATCTTGTTAGAAAAGAAACTGAAGGCGAAGGAAAAGAAGAAACCAAAACCAAAACTAAAACGTCTGGCGATTAAAGGAAGAAGTAATTTTTTGCCAAAAGTTTTCAAATAGTCGTCCAGGTGAAGAATGGGTACAATGTTCTTCATATATTGTCATGAAGAGTGTACATCAAAACAAGGATTCTCCGAACAAAGTTAATCAGTTTCATAGTTCTATTTTAGAGTAATTATCAATATTAAACAGTTTGTTACATTCGACCCTTTTTTGTTACAATTGAACAATGATTGGGTACGATTGTAATACATGCTATCCAGGTGTATGGACAGTATACAGTAAACATATATTATATGTTAAAATGCGCAACTGATAGTGAACACTGTTCACGCATGTCTCTTATCATGTCTTTTGTAAAACCCGCTCTCGGTTACTGTCATCGTGACGCGTTGAAAGTATTGCGAAAGTAAGAATGAATTTGATTGGTCAATTCTCAACACTACGCACTTCCGTGTTTACTACTTTGCGTAATAGGCAACGGGCGTTGCTTGGATTTCAGTTGAAAGATATCGCCTCTATAACCATATTTTGGATAGTCTAACACCGCACAGGTAAGATGAAAGAGACTGCAACATCAGCTTATAATATTTACAGCGTGTCGACTGAAGGCATACTTTCTGTCTCATCTTATCCGATCTGTCACCGCCATCAGACTCTGATTCAGAGTGCTGCAGACATATGATTATGATGTGGGCCTAGTCGTATGTATACGGTTCAACAATCGTGAATGCATCTGTTTTAGTGATTCGTTAAAACTGTGATAGACAAAGTTAGTCAAATCAAGGCTAGCAGTAGCTAGTTTTTGTTCAGATAACAACCATAGTCAATCTGGATTTTTACTCTAGTTTCGGGCTAACGGATTATATATAGTGCCGTGTTTATCCCTGGTTAAAATAATCACATACTTAAACAGAATTTGTCACATTGCACTAAGATCGGTGTCTGTTTGTGTAATTACTATTTTAATGAATGACAATCTTAGGAAATTTAAGGCGTGGTGGAGTTGCCAAGTGGTTAAAGCGTAAGTGCACTCGTCATGCTGAAAGACCCAGGTGCAATTCTCAGTATGGGTACAATGTGTGAATACCATTTCTGGTATCCCCTGCAGCGATATTGCTTGAATATTGCGAAACGCGGCGTAAAAACTCAAATGACTCACTCTGGATGCTTGACTTGACGAAGGATATTTATGAGATTCAGCACATCCTCTAAATCGCGTCAGGGATAACCACAGGTCGGCGAGTGATAATATCCTTAAAGGGGCACTGATCTAAAGAAATTCCCCGGGACTGGTCGTTGCCTTTGTTATTGTTTTTCCTTGTGAGTACCCGGATGATACGCAACGCAACTGAGCGTGACAAGAGACTGGGCTACCATCTGCAAGGACAGCATAATAAACTTGGAGGCAATATTTGTTTTACCCATATTTGAACATTGATTGGTTAACCGTGATCTATTAAGATTTCCACAAAGGCTGCATGTTAATTAATTTCTTCAGCCTAAACAAACAGACAAAAAGAACGGCAGAGCTCATCGGTTGTTGTCATTTGGAAATACCCCTGATTGTTATAGTTTAAAAAAAAGTATCAATGCAGTGAAAGCATTTTCGGATTTCGGATTGCGTCGATAATACAATTACTACTCCCTTGTTGTCATCCACGTTTTCTGGTATAACCCTACACTTGTGTATTTGTCGTCATTCACTTGATGCTCAGTTAATGAATTTATTACATGTATTATTAGTGGTAGCACCCCTCCGTATACCCGAGGAAGCTTCCCATTTGGCATTTATTGTGTCGGGGGTAATTATTCAATCTAAATCCAGGTTTGACGTGAGGTGAAATATGTGTTATGTAATATGCACATAGCAGCCCAGCAAAAGATGAATGATCAGTTGATTTACTTTTTTTGTAAATCAGTGAATCGTTCGTAGTCATCAAAGGATTAACAGAAATTACATTGATTGATTAATCACTGTTATCTTGCATGGTGGATATGTCAAAAGTGAGTGTTTACATGTCTAGGTTTACTAAAACAAAGGGAATACACTCATATCATGGCGTGAAGTGCCGATGTAAAAACAACATACTTTGTTCAAAGGGTTAACCGATAATACATTGATTAATTGCTCATTGTTATCTAACTCAATGGATTTTTTTAGGAACCGTGGACGTTATGAAAATAGTTGTCACCTGGGCTTCCTCAGCTGACCTTTGAGACTTTTCACCTATATGAAACACCTGAAACAATTTAAGTGATCAGTTGAGAACCGAACACGGGTTATAATATCCCGAAACGATATATATCTTTTAAAATATTTGATTGTTACAGAGACACATGACATCGAATATGTTTCTTTGTACAGCTGCAGACGTTTGGGATATTGTTCCTTTGTGTGGATATTCACGTACACGTTCCTTAAACAAGGAAGCTGCCTAAAATTATACACATAAATTTGGTAGGTTGTAATTATGATATTCGCATTTTGTTTTCCTTCATTTGCAGTAGCATTGGACAGATTCATTCTTGTTCCTCTACGTCTTGGTTGGGAAATTCTTCGATGCTTGATAGATGTTGTTTTCACAAGTCTTTTCCTTTGTATATTACAGTCAATTTGTAGAATGTGATTCTCTCAGGCAAGTTATAAAATGTGTAAATATTTCAGTCAGTTTGACTAAAAAATCTGTCCATTTCTTTAACAGATTGACCAAAATTGATTAAGACGATCAATAGGGCCTAAAAACATCACAATAGATTATTATGTAGGATTAGAAGCCAAACAATATAGAAATGTACTTTTCATCATAACATTTTCAGTCTCTTGGTGATGATATTAAACATAAAAATGATTGGAATTTGTTGTCATAATAATACAGATGGACATATTTTTCAGTCAATTTGTAAAATAACTGAATATTCAGGCGTTACATAACTTTCCTAGGTGAAAATTTTGCACATGTTGACTGTAAAAATATAAACACGATAAAATAAGCAATGCTCATGAGAAATATTTACTTTGTGTTGCAAGTCAAAATAGTGTAAACGAAAATCGCACAATTACCAAGCAAGTGACTTATCAAAACTTCGTCACCATTACCGATGCTACCCACAAAGATACCTATATATAGCTACATTTCCTTATTATTTCCAAAACTGTATTTCATTTTGTTGATCAATGTGACCATATGCCTTATACTGTCAATAAAAGTGACAAATGTGCTTACGAATTGCGCAGCACAGGTCGCGAACTAGCCTAGGTTTCTGCTATATCATCCGGGTACTCATGGGAAAAAACAATAACAAAGGCAACAACCAGTCCCGGGGAATTGCTTTAGATCAGTGCCCCTTTAACATGTTAATATGTCTGTACTGCAATTGGCATACAGTATGAAAATGGTGTTATTTTCAATTGATCTCATTTCTGAGATGAAGAAATTGTCTTAACAGTTGGAGAGAATAATTAATTCCCATGTTCCCACGCAATTGGGATCGATTACATGCATCAACCAAGTCAGCGAGCCTGATCAACCGATCCCGTTAGTCGCCTTTTACGACAAGCAGTGGCCCTTTACGGCAAGTATGGGTTGCTGAAGACCTATTCTACCCCGGAATCTTCACAGGTCCCAAAGTACAATGAAAAATAAATATGATTCAGTGTAAACAGCACCAGTCATCCTTCTTTAGCCAATGTATTTTTCTATCCGTCTTAGACCATATATTTTTCATCCTTGTCAGCAGTGCATTCAAATATAACAGTATATATTCTGATTTAATCTAATAGTTTGCTTGTGTGAGGACGCATTTTTGAACGTAAATCTATGACAAACTCTCATTCAATAGATGACTTTTGATTGTTGATTACGTGTTCATGTATGAGAAAATATTTGTGATAAGATAACGATAAGAGAGAGGGAGATGGTGATCAAAGTGATGTCGCTTCTGAAACGGCAGATGAGGTCCAGTGTAGTAGGAATAAACGACGAGTGTTTATTGTAAGATAAACAACAACTGCAAGTCGTTTATTTCGTATATATATGAGATATCAACAGCCTTTTTAAGGATGTCAAGAAAATGTACAAGCTTTAAAAACATTTACCTGTGTTTGAATAATGGTGACTCCCTTAATACAATCCGACCTCGGCAATGTCGGACAAGTCCATTTTATGTACAGGGTGGTTACATTTGGTATTTCCTGGATATTTAATATTTGCAGTTAAATTTACACCATCATTTAGGAAATTTATCATTCTCCACCTCTGCGAAATTTTATAGCCAGAGGTAGATCCAGTGCTGCGTGAGCGCAATTCTCGCACAACCTTCACTTTTCTGATCTTAGGAAAATGTACGTCAGAAAAAACAACTTGGCATCCAGAGGGTTAAATACAATGTTAAAATACAACAGAAATTAAGAAAATAAGAACTTTTGAAAAATCCCTGTTTTAAACAAAATAATGATTTTGTCCCTTTTACCTGCCACTTACTTTAGAATGCAAGGTAAATTCCTGATTACAGAAATAGTTTAAAGCATTGTTGAAATATGATGACATGTTTGCTGTGTGGGTTAGAGAGGGAGGCTTGATCAGATGCTTCTTACCCTGTTTACAGTTGATTTATATGGTGAAGTGTTGTTATTGCACTCAGCAATATTCCAGCTATATGACGGCGGTCTGTAAATATCAAGTCTGGGCCAGACAATCCAGTGATTGATATCATGAGCATCGATCAACGCAATTGGGATGGATGACATGCATCAACCAAGTCAGCGATCCTGACCACCCGATCCCGTTAGTCGCCTTTTATGACAAGCATAGTCGCCTTTTACGGCTAGCATGGTTTGAAGGCCTATTTTATCCCGGATCTTCACGGGTCTACAGGCATAGTACGCATGTTGCATGACATTATAGTAAAAGTTGAAACAAGTACTGTAACATATCATTAAAAAAACATTATACATTTGATTTAGGTGTTACACACGCCCGACCGACCGACTGAATATTACAAGTTCCGTGTATATCACTGATTCAGTTGCATTTTTCTAAAATAAACTGTGACCAATTTTAGTCTATGAAGTTATTTATTTTAAAATAAAAAATTAGGCATGGCAGCTTTAACTAGGATTTGTGCGAGAGATGATCCTTCCCTGATACACGATTGGTCTCAGGTTACCTGGGAAGTGGCACTCTGTGGGTTGTGTCAGACACTGGTCCTGTGACCTTGTTTACATGTGTTGTACAGCTATGTCAACACTGTAGCCTAGACTGTGAACTGTGGACTGATATTGACTTATAATCGATCGAAGTGGAGACAGGATAATGGCTTCAGCTATTGTGCTTGAATCGTAAATAGTTGAATTGTTGAATTGAAATTGAACAGTGTTTTCGCATACATTTAAAGGTTTGTGATTTTGACTGTCTATGCATGATAAAACATGTCAAAAAAAAGGAAAAAGAAGTGTCTCATCTTTGTGTGGTTCATTTTAAGCCTAGTGGGTCAATGCTTTTTCCCCCCGTTTCTGAATTCAGCCATTCAATTAGCATTGTTTGGAGTTATCTTTCCTTTACTGTGTAACCGCCATGTTTTATATGGTACATTTTTGGGGGGGGGGGGGCTTCCCTCTTTAAGGAGGCACGCTATTGTACACTACATACAAAATAGATATAGTTTAGTTATTTCCAAGTTAATAGAATGTACTTTCAACAATTCTGTGTTGGAATACCTACACTTATTTTAGTGTCTTTGGTTGTCTTCTTTCATTAGCTTTTGTTGAGGAATCTAAGTCAGTGCAAAACCCGAAGCAGAAAGATTAAGCCGAGAAAAATGGCATCAGTTAGCAGGCTGGAGCCCTCACTTACTTCACTTTGAAATTATGTCTGAGGACACATATTTGAAAAACTATCTTCAGAAACAAAGGCAATCCGTTGTCAATGTTTTTCAAGTATAGAATGTTTTAACGTGTATTTAATGCTAGAACATGGCAATATTCATGTACAATGAATGTGTTCGTGAATAACAATGAATCATTGTTGCTTTTCATTTTGTCTTACGACAATCCAGAGATTGATTTTGTGAGCCAGTGTCCATGCCATCGGGTACAATGACACGTAATCAACAAATTCACAAGCTTGACCACCCAATCAATTTTGTTGTATCCCACGACCAGCTTTGGTTGCTAGGGGCCTATGCTAACTGGGAATTCTTGTAGGGGTACATTCATGATCATTGCGAATGAAGATTAGCTCAACAAAACATATAAGGCCAGACCCAAGTAATTACTTGCTATATAAGACCATCCTTAAATTTGTCACTGCTTGACCTCATCACCTGATGCTGATATCGTGGCAAAGAATTACCCAGTATTTCATTTGCGTGGATCGATCTCAGTGGGATAGCATTTAAATGTCAGCATTAGTCCAGACTAGTACAGACACCACAGGCTCGCTGACTTGGTTGATGCATGTCATCGTATCCAAGTTGCGTGGATTGATGCTCATGATATCAGTCACTGGATTATCTGGTCCAGACTCGATTATTTACAGACCGCCATCATATAGCTGGAATATTGCTGAGTGCGGCGTTAAACAACAAACAACAACAACAATAACAACAACCCAATTTTTATGATTTCAGTGAAGATGAGCAAGTACCCTGCAGCGCCGCCACCTTCTTATGACCAAGCCCATGGCTATGGCTATGACCAAAACCAGCCTCCAAGTACAGGTGAGTTTTTTGTCTGTATGACATTTTGCAGTGTTTTTGTAATGATAATAACATCATTACATTCCATATCAATATGAGGTTGTCATTGTTTCTGTGTTCAGTTTGTTTCACCCTGTTGCTGTTTATATACAAGAATATGGATTGGTTATTCCTGAATGCAGAATTCATTCACTCACTCACCCTGTAAGGTAAGATATTTAGAACATCATCTGAAGCAGGATCCGTATCTCAAGGACTGCACGGTATTACCAATACACTGCAATACTTAAGAATTGCCTTCACTTTGTGTGAGTTCATTGGAGTATAAACCTTCATAGAGTGAGGGCCAAACTGTGTGAACGTCGGAGCTTGCAACAACGTTCATACAATATTTGGCCTTCACTCTATGAAGGTTCATACTCCAATGAACTCACACAAAGTGAAGGCAATTCTTATAATTCTTTTATCACAATTTCTTACCTCAAAGGATATGGGCCAAGATCCACCACAATTTTATTTAGTACGTGTGACTTCATGTTTACACTGACAGCCATACAACAACCAGCTATATCGCGGAGTAAAATAGTTCCTCAAAAAGAGAGGTGACATGGGCGTATGGATGCACAACTTGCTCTTCAGAAACATCTTACGCAGCACATGTGTTCAAATCATATCCTTTTTAGATGAGAAAGGTCTGTAAAGAACTACCTCAGTAAGTCAGTAACAGCGTGTCGTAATACATTTTCATCAAGTACAAGACGTCAAAATGGCCGACACGAGAGATTTCCGAAGTTGTTAATGAACCTGTGGTGGTTACATGTGTTAGTCATCATTGATCAACTGGCCGATCATTGAAAGGGGATTAAAGATGCGTCAAACAGACACTAAGGTAAATTCATAGATTGCTGGAGACGGTCAATGTCAGCCAAGGCACGGATCGAGTCGATACTACGATAGTTTAGATGTGCATTTCTATGTTTGTTCATTAATTAGGATGGGCCGTAGCAAGGATATTCGTAAACAATCATGCAGTCAAGCTCTCTGACATTTCTCAATGTATACTGAAATGCTGAGACCAAGAGTAAAGGTTCTAAATAATCAGAAAGAACGTTTATGTATGTTTTTGTGCTAGGGAATTCCCAGGGGCTTCCTCAGGAATGTGGAAGTAGTCCGTCAGTGTTTACGTCATTTCAAGAACACGGTCTCGTGAAAAACATATGAATGTCAATTGTGTCGTTCATACACCTATGAACGTCAGTTTCGCGGTCATGTGACCGCCTTCTCGTCCAATGGAAAAGCCGTGTGTCATGTAAACTATTGTTTTTTTGTTCCAGTATATGGTGTAAAAAATACATAAATAGTTTTGCTAATACTGTGTCCTTTTACCTAAAATCTACAGCGAATTTCATTCACAAATGATGTTTCACTTAACAAATTGATAGACAAAACGACGGAACACGCAGAAGTTATTTTCCCCTAACATTGTTATCCCCCCTGCATCCATGACAAAATGGCAGCTCCTGACCATTCTGAGTAATATTTGCTTCAGTGTGTAGAAAATAGGATCTGCATGTACAATCAGTGTCAATCACTGTTGAACACTCAAGCTCCCAATATGTCGCAATATATATCGCAATACAGATACCTGCTTTGCAATATACATTTTTTGCCAATACACAGCCCTAAGTAGATCTTGTGATTCAATTTGATGAGATGAATTCGATATTTTTACTATAATTTTTAGTATCGTTGTTTATGATCCTAAAATATTTTTACTTTTTCTCCCTTTCTGTTGCAGGTATTGGATTTGCCCCAATTGAGATGGGCCAGGGCCAGTACAACACGGCCTACAGTGAAACGACACCTGCCCCTGCATCGTACCGACCCCCACCCCAGCAAGCCTTAGGGACATTTCCCCCACCTCGGGTGGAGCCTAAACCAGAAGATAATGACGCATTCAATGGAATAGTCGCGACAGGCTTCTCAGACAAAGCCATCCGACGATCTTTTATCAGGAAGGTATGTTTCAGCAAGAGGATATTTGGCTGTCTCAGACAAATTCTGCATTAAAATCATCAAAATTCTGCGTAAAGAACAAAACCATTTCCCTCTCAAAAATTAGTCAAACTCATTTTTTTTCTTTAAGATTTTTAATCTTTTGCATTCGGACATTTCCAGTTTTGTTTGAGGTATATCAACTTTATGTGGTCATTACGCCACAAGAATGTTTATTAGAGAGAATTAGTTATTTCAAATTTAGTTTTATTGTATTGTTTGGACTTTGTTATTTTTATATGTTGAATGTTTGGGTGTCATTTGAGGGCAAAATTGAAAAAATTCCAAACAAATTGTAAATAATGAAAATAAATTTGTTGATATCCAGGTATCCTTGGTAACAGGTATTGGACTGTCTTTTACCTTCTCACACATGTTTCTGGAATGTTTGTTTGTTGTTTAACGCCGCACTCAGCAATAATTGAGCTATAGAAGGCGGTCTGTAAATAATCGAGTCTGGACCAGACAATCCAGTGACTGACATCATGAGCATTGATCCACACAATGGGGATACGATGACATGCATCAACCAAGTCAGCGAGCCTGACCGCTTGATCCTGTTAGTTGCCTCTTAGTCGCCTGTTTCTGGAATGACAGATGTGATGGTTTATGTTTCAGGTGTAGTCGCCTGTTTCTGGAATGACAGATGTGATGATGTATGTTTCAGGTGTAGTCGCCTGTTTCTGGAATGACAGATGTGATGGTGTATGTTTCAGGTGTAGTCGCCTGTTTCTGGAATGACAGATGTGATGGTGTATGTTTCAGGTGTAGTCGCCTGTTTCTGGAATGACAGATGTGATGGTGTATGTTTCAGGTGTAGTCGCCTGTTTCTGGAATGACAGATGTAATGGTGTATGTTTCAGGTGTAGTCGCCTGTTTCTGGAATGACAGATGTGATGGTGTATGTTTCAGGTGTAGTCGCCTGTTTCTGGAATGACAAATGTGATGGTGTATGTTTCAGGTGTAGTCGCCTGTTTCTGGAATGACAAATGTGATGGTGTATGTTTCAGGTGTATGTTTCAGGTTTAGTCGCCTGTTTCTGGAATGACAGAGGTGATGGTGTATGTTTCAGGTGTAGTCGCCTGTTTCTGGAATGACAGATGTGATGGTGTATGTTTCAGGTGTAGTCGCCTGTTTCTGGAATGACAGATGTGATGGTGTATGTTTCAGGTGTAGTCGCCTGTTTCTGGAATGACAGATGTGATGGTGTATGTTTCAGGTGTATGTTTCAGGTATATGTTTCAGGTGTATCTTATCCTGATGAGTCAGTTGCTGATGACAGTCGGCTTCATTTGTCTCTTTATATATGTGTGAGTATCTCCTGTTATTTAATCATTAAGGGGGCACAGGTGGCAGAGTCGGCACAGTAGGCACTGTCTAAGTGGCCACATCTCACTGAGTTGGGCACACCTGCAAACTATGATTGAAGGTTCGATTCCCAGTTTTCCCTGATTATTGTCTGGAAGTTAATTTAAGGTACCGACGTTTACTACAATATCGGAAAAACTATTGGACCTACTCCAGTCAAAGTTGGTATGAGATTATTAAACAGTCATACATAACTGGATATTACATTTAAAGACAATCGGTGCATGAATTAAAAAATCTGTCTATTTAGCTATCACTATATTTCATCAACAACCAGACCTGTTCGTTAAAGGTGGAATGAGTTGATTGGTTCAACTGTGTCATATGGCCCTGTGATGTAGGGGTAGCATTATGCAGATGGCTGTTACAATGAATGCTCGTTCCAACCGTGACGAACAGGTCTGGTTGTTGATGTTCCAGATCATATGTTTCTAGGTTTGTCAGCAACAAACGTGCTCGTGGGTTTCGCCAAGGTGGTAAATGTCTGAGACCTACATCACTTTGGGCTTTCCTCCCACATCTAGCTGATATGCCCTGATGTGACTGGAATACTGTTCAAAGCGACGTTAAATTCAACTCACTCACACTCAGTTTAATCAGTTAGTTTCACTGTAGTGAGTGAGTTGGGTTTTATGCTACTTGTATTGTATTTTAGGTACACCATGGCTTGTAAGCTTGATGTGGGTGAAACGCCTGAAGTGATGTAGGTCTAAGACATTTGCGCCTTTGGTGAAACACGTGGACAGTGGTACTTCCCTCTCAAAATTAACATCAGCAAGTAGAGAGCGCATGTTCGAATCTCCAGATATGACGTCCAATAGAACAGTTTTATCTTGAAATAACCACGCTTTATTCTTCATTGTTTTTTGAGAGTTATCACGTAGCTATCTTAATAAGTTATATACACAGATATGTGGTCCAAGTAATGATGAAGGATTATGTATGTAGGAGTTCTTAAATGAAGAATGTAATAGCATTTGTTATGGGGTATGATGCTAAAATCATGTTGCTAAAAGAAACCTAGAAACAGAATTATGATCTGGGATTTGAACCCAACATCATTGGTTTCTGAAGTGCCTAAGGGACGCAACTCTGCATAGCCTGGAGTAGAGTGAGACCCTGGTTCTCAGTAACACGGCTTGAAAACACTTCTTTCTGCTTACCCCAAACCTCTTTGTTATTGGATGACACAGGCATGTCAGGTGGGCCTCAGAGTATCAGAATGGGAGCAGTAGACATATTTATCGTTCTGTTTTGTTTACTGGACAACCAATCATTTAGGAAAGCAGCCTTGTCCAATCTTTGCCATGTTTGCAAATGACCCTTTCAGTGCCTTACCTGACTAAAACGTGAAAGAAGTATATTTGAGAAATAAAGGACGAGTGGGACTTATTTTTTTCTCCCTGCAGTGTTTTATTGTATGATTTAACGACCATGTGTCGTTCATTTCGTATATGAGATTTTAATGTCATGCCTCTTTAAGGATGTTAATTAAAGCATTTGCTTGTCATGCCGAAGACCCGAGTTTGAATCCCGACATGGGTACAATGTGTGAAGCCCATTTCTAGTGTCCCCTGCTGTGATATTGCTGGAATATTGCTAAAAGCAGCGTAAAAGCAAACTCACTCACTCACTCACTCACTCACTCACTCACTCACTCACTCACTCACTCACTCACTCACTCACTCACTCACTCACTCACTCACTCACTCACTCACTCACTCACTCACTCACTCACTCACTCACTCACTCACTCACTCACTCACTCACTCACTCACTCACTCACTCACTCACTCACTCACTCACTCACTCACTCACTCACTCACTCACTCACTCACTCACTCACTCACTCACTCACTCACTCACTCACTCACTCACTCACTCACTCACTCACTCACTCACTCACTCACTCACTCACTCACTCACTCACTCACTCACTCACTCACTCACTCACTCACTCACTCACTCACTCACTCACTCACTCACTTCCCTCCCAAAAATAACATCATCCAATTTACATCATCAAGTAGAGAGCACATATTCGAATCTCCAGATCTTGAATTAACCGCACTTTATTTTCCATTGTTCTTTGCAAGTAATAGTTATCATGTAGCTATCTCATAGACACAGATATGTGGTCCAAGTAATGATGAAGGATTGTGTATGTAGTAGTTCTTGATATATATGTATATAATAGCCTTTGTTAGGACCGGTTTTATGTTCCATCTTTCAGGAATCCGATCAGGAACTGGGTGCAGACCGATGGCTTCTGGTTCTACTATGTGTCCTAGTAAGTCACTTTCTCCTTTGTGGTACACAATCAGAGCTCCAGATAAGCTTTTGGTGTTGTGGGTATTTTACCCATGCATTTTAAAATCATTGGGTATCAGTAATTCTATCTGGGTATTCAAATTTCTGTTACCCACTAGTTTTTACACATGTGGGTATTTAAGTTAAATATTTAAAAACACTATTCATCTAGTCCCTGCAAACTGGTGCCGTGTGGGTTCGAGAGCTTTATAGGACTCAAAAATACCACAATACTTCCACAAGAAAGTGTGATGGCAAATGATCGTGATGTAACTGTCACCGTGGAGTTTGGCAAGGTTGACGGAATGCCCATTTATAATTTCAAAATAAGTTGCTGATATGCTAATCGAATATGGAGGGTTACTTCACAATATTTTGATGATACGCACAAATTTTATTTTTGTAGCGTATCTGTAATGTTTCTTGTGTATTTGATACTTGGATTTACTGCATATTTCTGCATTTCTGATGCGTATTTTACGCAGATACGCAGCTTATCTGGAGCTCTGCACAATAACTCATTGCATTGTTTTGTCTTGAATTTGTTGAGGTGGGTGAATGTCCCCTTTAGCTGTGAAAGACAACTTTTTTCCACTGCTGGGTCAACAATAGTATTCACATGTTTATAAACTTAGAAGCTCCAACAGATGGTTCACAGCAACATGACAATCCACTTTTGTGTAATTTATATGCTTCTTGACATGTCAGCAAAACTGTCCTGTTATTCTGGAGTATCAATCTTACAGCAGAGTTCATCACAAAGTTTGTAGTAAGCTCAACTATGTATTTGCATCTAGTCTACGGTATTTAGAGCGCGGTTTTATGCTTTTGCTTAAAAATCATCGTGTAGGAATACATATAAGCATTTTAGGGGTTGTACTACCCCATTTGGATAGCTCTTCTATCCTGAGGATTACCTTCAGCATTCATATTATGAAGACAATTATAACCCAAATTAAACTGAGAATAGGTTCTTTTTATGTTCAACAATGTTGTTTTGAGAGGGTATTCTTACAGATAAGGACCACCTCCGTGGTCTAGTGGTAGAGCGTCCGCCCGGAGAGCGAAAGGTCTGGGGTTCGATCCTCAGCCGCGTCATACCAAAAGATGTTAAAAGATGGTACTTGGTGTTACCCTGTCTGGCGCTCGGCATTAAGGGGCTAAAACAAGGACTGGTCGGCTCGGAGACAGTATACCTTGTCTGAGTGGGGTATTCATGTTAAACTGCGGCATGGTATCTCAGTGAGCTAGCACTATAAATGGGCATCAGTCCGGACTAGTACAAGCAGCCACACAAACACACATCACGTACATGCACGTTGCTATATAAGTGCAAAAATCTGGGACGCGACGTTAAACCCCATTTCACCTTACCTCACCTGACAAATAATTTTCCGTTTTAGAAGTAATTTAATTTTTTGAACTTTGTTTACCATCATTATTATGATGCCATGTTCACACTCCTTCAGCTAGAACTCTCTCTGTGTTCCTGTCATTCATCTGACATTGTTTCCCTGTTTGCAGTGGCACATTCCTGGTGACATACTTTGTGCTGATTTGCATTCCGTCTGTTAGGTAAGTTTTTATTTAGATATTTATCCTATTCCTATGGGCCTTTGTTTGATAGGCATTTTTTAGAAGTTGAGGGATGACAAAGTAGAGATAATTCATGGATAACAACTTCTTTATTTACAGTAAAGGCGTCGTTTAGATCCTTATACTGTTGCCAAGGAAGGCATAAGGATCTATACCAAAACGTCGCCTTTAATGTAAATAAAGAAGTTGTTATCCATGAATTATAACTACTTTGTTGTTTAATGCCGCACTCAGCAATCAGTGTTCCAGCTCTATGACACCGGTCTGTAAATAATTGAAATAATTGACCAGACAGTCCAGTGATTGACATCTTGAGCATTGATCTACGCTATTGGAATATAATGACATTCATGAACCAAGTCAAGGCGCCTGACTACCGAATCCTGTTAGTCGCCTCTTACAGCAAGCAAGGGTTGCTGAAGATCTATTCTCTACCCAGATCTTCACGGGTACAGATTATTTAAGAATTGACTTCTATTTGTTTGCGTTTATCATGTTTATGGAGGTTTATACATAGGAGCTTGGTGTTGATTGTAAGAAATGATTGGTAACTGTCTTGAAAAACAACCACTTTTCAGCTGTTGTCTCACAATTACATGTTGGTATTAGTATTGGATTTTGATATTGTCTAGTTTTCGTCATTTGAATTTGAGATACAATAACAGTTGCGTATTCCATAATCTGGTATTTATGCAGCCATAATCTGGTATTCATGCAGTCATGATATGGTATTCCGACAACAATTACTGGTGTAAGTCACGCCTGTGAAGACCCGGGGTCTAGGTCTTCAGTAACTCATGCTTGCTGTAAAAGGCGACTATGCTTGTCGTATGAGGCGACTAACGGGATTGTCCCCATTGCGAAGATCCATGCTCGTGCTCGTGATGTCAATCACTGGATAGTCTGGTCCAGACTGGATTATTTACAGACCACCGTCATATAGCTGGCATATTGCTGAGTTTGGCATTAAGCAACAAACAAACAAACAAACAATGAGGCTTCTATTGTCATATGCAACAAAATAGGAGATTGAAAAAAGACATCACAAAATGTCCTGAGAACAAGACAGTTTTAAGAAATTACAATGTATCTAATTATTGGGTATAATCTCTGATGCACATAATAACGACTTGGGCACATCTTCACACCTTGGGGGTGGACAGGTAGCCTAGTGGTTAAAGCGTCAGTTCGTCACTCTGATGACCCGGGTTCGATTCTCGATGTGGGTATAATGTGTGAAGCCCATTTCTGGTGTCCCCGGCTGTGATATTGCTGGACTGTTGCTAAAAGCGGCGTAAAACCATACTCACTCACGCACTTCACACCTTGAATGTTTAGTGGACATATTATTGAATGTCTAAGGCGCCGAGATTCGCTGTGAAGAGTTGCGTCCCTTGGCCACGCCAGAAACCTATGATTGTGGGTTCGAATCCCGGTTTGGCCCTGATTATGTTTCAAGGTTTGTCAGCACCATACCCGTACTCGTGGGTTTCACCAAAGTGGTTAACGTCAGAGACCTGCATCATTTCGGGCTTTCCTCCCACATTCAGCTGACACGCCACGATATAACTGGAATACTCTTAAAAGCAGCCAAACACACTCACTCACTCACTTGAATGTTTTATCACTGACTAAAGGTTAGCCTCAGTACCTGTCTATGCTGGTTTTTGGTGCAACATTAATGTTATCTTTTTTTTATAGGCGACAAACTCCTGGAAATTACATCTGCCTCATAGTATTTGTGAGTAGCTTTTGATATTTACCTGTTTTACCTTATCCTGAGTCATACTAATTGCATATCTCTGAAGGTACTGGAAACTTACTGTCCTGTGTTCCCAGAGTACAGAAACATCTCACCAAAATTCACTGTTCCCAAGCGCGTCAGAACCATGTCACCAAGCAGTGTGACTCTAAATTTTCTCATTTTCAGCCAACGAGCTAGTTGGGAATTTTCATATAATTTTTTTGGGTATGGACTATCTTATCTAACTTCCATCACATATTCATCGATTATTTTTAGATTTGGCTGTAACTAATTCACATTTTTGCTCTTTAAATGTCCCCCTGTTTTCATGATGAAAACGTGTACTACATGTCATCATCACCTCAAGCCGTTCAAGTACAGCAGTTGACTGTAGGGATGTCCGGGACGACCTGTTTGTATCGAACATTCTCAGGAAGGGTTACTGACCAGCTTAAGAGAGGAACCTCCTCTCTCTCTCAATCCGCTGATTGTTCAATATCCGGAGACACTGCAATCCAAATGAACAGAAGTCATCAACACACTTCTTTCAAAGGGAGCAGTAGAGATAGTACAACCAGATGTCCGGGGTTTTATTCACTGATCTTCCTCGTCCTCAAAAAGAACTCAAACCAAAAGTTTTGTTTAATCTACCACATGAAAGAATTCAACAAAAAGTACCTTTAAAAGGGAGGCAGGTTCCACCTACCTGACAAAAGAGATGATATAACAGGACAATTAGGCTTAAAAAAATGAAAAGAATTGGCTCTAAGGCGATGACTTTTGAAAATATAGTGTTTTTTTTTATTTTGCTTGTTCAAACGAGTATGTAGCCAAATAAACAGTTGTGTACCATCAACCTGGGAAAGAGCCTTCCTATATCACTATAATAAAATAAGCATACAATTCCTATTGCCACCATTATCAGAGAAGCACATTAAAGCAGTGTGCATGTAAAGGGAATTTAAGTAACAATGTTATATCTAACATAAAGCAATGTGAAGGGTGTGTTTGGGTGAGATGTTTTTCCGTTCTATGGGAACACAGGAAGTTTCAATGAGAAGAAATAAGCAATTAGTATGAGCAAGGAAAAGTATATGATATTTTTACCTTAACAAAGTCATGTTTCTTGAGTTCTTCTTAATCACACACTGTGTCAGCCTGCACATATTGCCCTATTAACATGATTAATACTTCCATGTTGTGACTGATGCAGATGCGACTTGTTTTAAATTTAAAAGTAACTTAAGATTATATCAACTAATCTGTAAATATGTTTTCACGACAGTCTTTTCTGTTTCAGACATTGGCCTTCTCCTACATGGTGGGAACTATATCATGGTGAGGAGAGCTGTCATCACACTTAGACTTTATTCAACAGGAACAACTGGCGCAGTTTCATTCACTGTGCAGAGTTGCTTCCCTTCATCATACAAGGATCTGCTGATCGTTAGTTCGAAGTCCAGATTCAGGCAGATCATGAACATGACCCACTATCCCCATACGCATGTGTGTTGCGAAAAAGCAAGAAGCAATGACACAATGAGATGCCAACTGATATACCCTCACTCAGTCATTCATTCAACTTGAGATTTTATTTTTATTATGTCACAATACATTCCACACATGCTTCCAATCCCTGTAAGAGTTCTCCTTTTGATCTGCTTTTCGTACTTTATTTTGATTTGGATATATGGAATACAAAACGAGCTCCCATGTAATATGAAATTTATGAAGCGAGTGAATAGATCTGGTATCTGACAAGCGAACGCGAGTCAAATACCAGACCTATTCACGGGTTTCATAAAATTGGTATTAAATGGGAGCTGGTTTCATATTATATTTATCACTTGCCGTTTATAACTTTTTTCTAAATTTCACTGTCATGTGTGAATAGGCAGATATCTACATGATCCACATCATATTGAGTTTAACAGAATAAGGCTAAAAAAAAATTATTCTTGGTTCTCAGGCACCGCCGCATCATCACAAAGGCCACCGCACGTTTCGTTTTTATTTCCATTTAAAAAAAAGAAATCCTTAAATATCCCCCCCCAAAAAAGCCGCCCACCCGCCCAATATTTTCTGAACCTATTGCCTGAGAACCAACTTATTTTTTTCATCCTAATACTTCAAACACGTCAAAAGTTGACATGTATTAATTTAATATCATACAACAGCCTAGCTTAGAATTCAGGGTTCCATTCCACAAAGTTATTGTAGCACTAAGGTTATCATTATTCCCATTCTTTAACATAGACTTACGACTGTTGTGCGGGGGATCTCTTCACACACAGTCGTCTGAGGCGCCGTGATTCGCTGTGCAGAGTTGCGTCCCTCGGGCATGCCAGAAACCTATGATTGTGGGTTGGAATCCCAGTTCGTCCCGATTATGTCTCTAGGTTTACCCGTGCTCGTGGGTTTCACCTAAGTGGTAAACGTCTGAGACCTGCATCACTTCGGGCTTTCCTCCCACATCAAGCTGACACGCCGCGATATAACTGGAATACTGTTAAAAGCGGCGTTAAACTCACTCACTCACTCTTCATGGCCAGGTAATAAAAAATGTGAATGATATTTGTTCCTTTGTTCCAGTTACTATTCCACAAACATTGTACTGATCATGATGGGTATCACGACCCTGGTCTGTCTGTCCATCTCCCTGTTCGCCATACAGACAAAGGTAGGTGCAGTCAAGGAGTATCCACGAACCCAACATGGCTATCATTCTCGGTATATTTTACTCTTTACAAATGAGACCCGTGAAGATCCGGGGTAGAATATGCTTGCCGTAAAAGGCGACTATGCTTGTCGTAAGAGGCGACTAACGGGATCAGGTGGTCAGGCTCGCTGACTTAGTTGAAGCATTTCATGGATCCCAATTGCGTGGGTCGATGCTCATGATATCAATCACTGGATTGTCTGGTCCACACTCGGTTATTTACAGACCACCGTCAAACCAACTTTACAGGATTTTTAAGGATTTTCGTCAGCCCAGTTTCATATTCAGCCTCAGTCCAGTGTTACTCCGCCCAGTGTCACTGCGTGCAGCGTCACTGCATCCAGCATCACTGCGCTAGTGTCACTGTGCCCAGTTTCACTGCGTCCGTGTCACTCCACCCAGTGTCACTCCACCCAGTGTCACTCTGTCACTCTGCCATCTGATCCCCACAGGCTGTTTGGTGTTCCAGATTCAGAGATAGGAACCATTATGATTTTGGTCGAATCATTTTGCAGTTTTGCAGCGTGATTAAATCACAAAATTACAATTAAATTTATAGAAAAACAACTACCGTATATTGCATGTAAGTTGAGACCCAAATTATATGTATGTGTACTGTTCAAATGGTACCGCTTTACTCAATAATCCAGACATCAGATTGCAAGATGGGTTTTGACAGTATGGATAAATGAGACTACAAATTTCGCCATCAATATGGAATGTTGAGGAAAACAGAAGCTTGGTATCTCAGTATCGGCTTTATTCTGGACTAGTACACACACTACAGGCTCGCTGACTTGGTTGATGCATGTCATCGTATCCCAATTGTGTGGATTGATGCTCATGATATCAGTCACTGGATTGTCTGGTCCAGACTCAATTATTTAAAGACTGCCGTCATATAGCTGGACGATTGCTAAGTGCAGTGTTAAACAAACAAACAAACAAACAAACGAAAAAAAAGAAAAAAAAGTACACACACCAACCAAGATAGAAATTTGACTTAAAGTAACAGTCAGATCATTTGTTTTTTCAAATTTGTGTGTGTGTGTAGGGGGGATTTCTCATCTTCTGATGACTGTTGTTTAAAATCCTGGGTCAAGTTCTGGGTAATGTGACTCGGCTGAGAGAAAGAACCAGTGTTTGTTTTCAATATTCACCATGTTTGTGTGATTCTGTTGTCCAGATTGACTTCACCATGTGCAGTGGCCTGCTGTTTGTTCTGGTGATGGTGCTGTTTTTCTTCGGCTGGTCGTGTCTCTTCACCTTCTACGCCTACGGCTACAACAGGGTATGTTGAAGATCTTTGACCATCGCTACTCCTATTGTGCTGCTGCTATTATACTTTGCTAAGCACAGACATACATACGACAGCCGTAATGCTATAATCGCATCGTGGTACGAGGCCCCCTACCCCACATTGAACTTTTGGCAGATTCAGATCAGGCTCCATTGGCAGGGTAATTGGGAAAGACGGACAAATGGACAGACTGACTGACCCACTGACAAGGCCTTGAATTTTAAGGTCCCTCTTGAATAGCCTTAATTTTTAGTGTTTAACTTTTAAGGCCTTGAAAATCACTAAAATAGCTTGAAAAGCCTTGAATTTGAACAAAACACGTTATACTTGTGTATGAAAGTATTTTAATTCAGTGGAAAGCCATCTAAAGGCCGTGAATTTTAGTGTTTCAGATCTGCCCGAACATACAAAGTACATAAAAGCAAGTGAAGTTGCAATGGGCAAGAAATTACAAATGTGGATTTTATCCTTTTTGATGAGAAGTGAAGCTTAAAGTTGTTATTCTGGAAAAAGAAATGCAGATATTTTGCGGAGAGCTTGATCTGTAAGTATCAGTGATACTTACATGAATTTGACCTTGACTTCACTATGACCTCTAATTCGGTGTTTCAGATCTTGGACTGTGTCTATGGAGGTCTCGCTGCCCTTGTCTTTGGTTTGGTGAGTATGGGAGGAATGTTTCCTTTCTTAAGGGGGCGGTAGGGTCAAGGTCAAGGTGACAGCAAAACAACACTTTGAGTAGAAATCATGTTGAACGGAAAGTTTTTTATCATTAATTTCTCACATTCGCAATAACTTTGTCAGCGTCTTTGAATGAGTGAAGAACATTGACACCTTCGTTACACTCTCGTTAACATCGCTGGCACCAGTGTGGGCGTGACCACTACAAGAATGTTGAAATTTGCCCTCTTACCCAAATGTAGTAACGTTTATACTTTTGTTTATGTCTTTGGGAATGCCAATACAGTTATTTTTTAAAAGGTTTACGACTGACCATATTTCTTAGATTAATTAACCTTTTTGTTTGTTTGATCGGATTGCTTCAAGATTGCAGATGAAGGGAAAATCAACCAACCTCTGCCTTACATTCTTACTATACCAAGTACATGATAGTTGTAATGAAACAGAAATTCAAATTGACAAACGAAGAAAATAATTTAGCAGGGTAAGAGTATTCGGCGTCACAGCAGTCATCACTTGTTTGTAAACATAACGGTCAGTCAGTTGCAAGTTCAACTCCAAGCATGGTTGAAGCCACCTATCACAGTTGGGAGCTTTGACTGGTGGCAGCGATAGCTTTGTGAAGGAGATATCGCTATGAGGAAATTGGCAGAGCGCATGTAGAGGGAAGTACCTGCTATACTGGATGGCATTGTTTTTAAGTATGAGGATTTTTTTACTTTGGGGAAAATGGAAATAAAGACGAAATGTGCGATGGACTTTATGATGATGCGGGCGGTCCCTGAGAACCAAGACTATTATTTGTTTTAGCCTAAGTTATCATTATTTGGGTAAGTGCTTAAACAACTGATCACTTCCTGTTATGTACTGCCGACTGTTTCAGTTCTTGATCTACGACACTCAGATGATCGTCGGCGGCAGGAAGCACGAACTGTCCCCAGAGGAGTACATCTTCGGCGCTCTGCAACTCTACATTGACGTCGTCTACCTCTTCCTCATCCTCCTCTCCCTCTTCGGCAAGAGCAACTAAAACATCGGAAACTACATCAGAAAGACGTGCACATGACATGACTCGCTGACAGAAAGATACAAGTCAATATTTAGTGTCTGACACAACTGACACGATTGTTTGATTTCTGACATACAATCAGAATTTGAAGATAATCAAACGTCCACATTATGACCAAAATTAATGATTTGAGGTCAGTTTCATTGTGAAATTGACATTTATTTCCCTCCAGTCTTCAAGTCAATGATTGCCATGATTATCAATGATATAGATCAATGATGGTGTTATGATTATTGTTATGCTATGATTACTGATTTATATTGTTGGGAATTCACTCTCTTGGTGTCCATGGTAACACAGATGATTCGAACAGTTTGTACATAACTCATCCTTGCTGAAGGATGCCAGCTCGGTACTGATGTTATGAGATCTGTGTACGCAATACCATCACTGACAATATATCCCCGGCAGCTACTTCCATGATGTACCACAAGGAGGGTTATGGCTGAATAGGCAACAGCATTCATTGGTTCGTGATTGAAAGAAAATACATAGCAGACTATGTGATGTTTGTAAAGTAATCACTCACTCCAAAATTAACATCAGGAGATCACTTTGTTATCATTTTTATTGCCCCAATGAAACAGCACCTTCCTGAATTATATTAATCTTTGGCAAACAGGTGTTAATTTTAAACATTGCTTGTTTTGTGGGCAGTGTCAGTCTGAGGCTGCGGCATGTTGTGTCCAGGCGTTATTGATATTCCTTCTATAACCATGACATGACCAAGGACAAGATTGTATCATCAAGATTCTGAGACTTTACGTAATTTGTCATGGAGTTGAAATTAGTACAATTTGAAATAAAAAATTCTGTTGCAGTTGGTTCAGTAGGTACTGTATTTTCTTGAGTATAGTGCACACTTTTTTCCCAAGAAACGCAGCTGTGTAGTTGAATGATTGAGGCACGAATTGAGATATAAACTTTGACTCTCTTTTCTTAAACACTTCCTTTAAAGTTAATAATATTGTTTATTTACAAAGTCTGTAATCTTAATGGTTAACTTGACTGTAACCATGGTAACTTTATCTTATGTCAAGGGAAGATAAGTTAATTTTGGTCTTCTCTGCAAAGTGCCACTCTTGCCTCAAGCTTCTTAATTCACAGCATGGATATTTTGAGATAAATTCTGTAGTTAGGTCAAAGTTGGGACCCAGTCCAAGGTTTGAGATAGTGCTATGTATTTTTATCTCAAATTTGAGACATGGGGTCAAATGTGTGTCTATTCAGGCAGTCGGGACTGGAGAATAGGGTTGAGATATCAGCAATTTGAGATAACAGATTTTGAGATAACAAGGTTTGACTGTACCCCTAGATCTTATGTTAAGTGATTATATGTTAAGTTAAGAAAACACACATGACATGAAATTGATTATCGAGCACATTATGACAATAATAGGTGCTCTTTCATCACATGAAACTTGATTACTATAGGTCGTTATGACAACAGGAGGGTTCTCTTCATCACATGAAACTTGATTACTACAGGTCATTATGACAACAGAAGGGTTCTCTTCATCACATGAAACTTGATTACTATAGGTCATTATGACAATAGAAGGGTTCTCTTCATCACATGAAACTTGATTACTACAGGTCGTTATGACAACAGTAGGATTCTCTTCATCACATGAAACTTGATTACTACAGGTCATGACAACAGAAGGGTTCTCTTCACATGAAACTTGATTACGACAGGTCATTATGACAACAGAAGGGTTCTCTTCATCACATGAAACTTGATTACTATAGGTCATTATGACAACAGAAGGGTTCTCTTCACATGAAACCTGATTATGACAGGTCATTATGACAACAGAAGGGTTCTCTTCATCACATGAAACTTGATTACGACAGGTCATTATGACAAAAGAAGGGTTCTCTTCACATGAAACTTGATTACTATAGGTCATTATGACAACAGAAGGGTTCTCTTCATCACATGAAACTTGATTACGACAGGTCATTATGACAACAGAAGGGTTCTCTTCATCACATGAAACTTGATTACGACAGGTCATTATGACAACAGAAGGGTTCTCTTCACATGAAACTTGATTACCGGTACTATAGGTCATTATGACAACAGAGGGGTTCTCTTCACATGAAACTTGATTACCGGTACTATAGGTCATTATGACAACAGTAAGATTCTCTTCATCACATGAAACCTGATTACTATAGGTCGTTATGACAACAGTAGGATTCTCTTCATCACATGAAACTTGATTACTATAGGTCATTATGACAACAGAAGGGTTCTCTTCATCACTTGAAACCTGATTACTATAGGTCATTATGACAACAGAAGGGTTCTCTTCATCACTTGAAACCTGATTACTATAGGTCGTTATGACAACAGAAGGGTTCTCTTCATCACATGAAACTTGATTACTATAGGTCGTTATGACAACAGAAGGGTTCTCTTCATCACTTGAAACCTGATTACTATAGGTCATTATGACAACAGAAGGGTTCTCTTCATCACATGAAACCTGATTACTATAGGTCGTTATGACAACAGAAGGGTTCTCTTCATCATATGAAACTTGATTACTATAGGTCATTATGACAACAGTAGGATTCTCTTCATCACATGAAACCTGATTACTATAGGTCGTTATGACAACAGAAGGGTTCTCTTCATCACTTGAAACTGACGAGCATGTTTTGACAGCTAGTGTTGCACTTATTACAGTTAACAACTAAATGATAACTGCTTTGTGACTGACTGTGTAAGAGAGATTTTCTTCACATCATGGCTGTGATTTTTGCTCAATCCTTCTGTGACATTTGGATGTTGATATATAATTGATGGAAAGCATATTATTAGAAATTCAACATGTTTCATCCCAGATGTTGTTTGCATATTGCTTCCATCACTGGCCAACAATGTATGAAGCTGTTCGTGTTATAATAATTGCCAATACTGAGCTGAAAATATTTTAGATATTTTGAAATCCTTTATGACATGAGAAATCTTATGAACTTGTTTGTATCTTGTAAATAAGCTTCACTGGGGTTTCAAAGTTTTTAAACTGCAAATGGCAAATGGTGTGATATTTGACAAAATCTAGTCTTGAGTATGAAAACTCATTCTCAGAGTGAAAGTATTGCAAAGAAATCTAAAACAGGCCTTGCATGTCAACTATTTTTCAGCACTCTGTTTACCAGAACATATACCTGAGGCTCTGTTTACCAGAACATATACTTGAGGCTTTGTTTACCAAAACGTTTGTTTAAGTCAATGACTTCTGTCTCCTATCTATTTTTGATACACTCCCATGTAGATGTGAGAGAGTTCCTGTATCATCAACCAATGGTTAACTCTACTTCTTTGTACTTCTCTTGTGTCTCTCTTGTGTTTTGGGGTATTTCTGTACTTGAAGTTTCTTCACAGCCCTGTATTTTACAGTATCACTGGTTTCCGAATGTAAATATGGAAAGATATTTTTGTATGTTTCAAAAAGATTAACCCCAGATAATATTCTTATCTTCTATTCTTCTGAGACTGTATGTTTTGGGGCTAAGTGCCCATTTTGAAATATTTTAATGTATTAAATGTTTTATTGTCATCGCATATCGTGTCAATTTATTGGTCCAGCTTAAAAACAAGAAGTGTCAAAATGCTGATGCTCTCAGGATTTGCTTGCATGTGATTTGTCGATGCCTTATTAGGCTGGTTCTTAACATGAATATGCCAAAGACAATACAGATCAATTTACTATTTTTGGATTTGTATGTACAGTGTACTTTTTGAATGAAGAATTTTCCTTTTTAAGGTGGTTTCATTAAGCTCACCATGGTCTTTTGGCCAATTGCGCCTTTTGAATTGGAATGTTTCAGTTGTTGAAACTGTAAGTACCACAGTCATGGTATGTTTCCATTCCAGAGCTTTGATGGCTAAATATAAAAATCTGACAATAGCTTCTGATTATTAGTGGTGTCGGATTTCTGCATGCTATCAAAATCCTTAATTGAAGATGGAAGTCTACGGTGGCCCATAAGGGACATGGAGTCTGTTTTTCCATATTTTGATATTTCACTTACATTTATCGTAACCTTTTGCAAATTAAAACGATTTGTCTTACAAATATGTGATAAATCATGTGTATAGAAGATATTGAATCGGTGAAAAACGAAACGAAAATGTCAAAAACACTAAACGAAAATGTCAAAAACTAAAATGAAAATACAGAAAACTATTTCCACCGCGGTGTAAATATTATCACCGCGGTGGAAATAGTTTTCACCTCGGTGTAAATATTATCACCGCGGAGTAAATAGTTTTCACCGCGGTGATGATATTTACACTGCGGTGGAAATAGTTTTCTGTGTATTCATTTTAGTTTTTGACATTTTCGTTTTGTGTTTTTGACATTTTCATTTTAGTTTTTGACCTTTTCGTTTTGGTTTTTGACATTTCCATTTTAGTTTTTGACATTTTCACTTCCCATTTCAGCGACTCAAAAGCTACTTAAAAGTACATTTTCTATGTTTTTGGATGTTTTTATACATGATTTATCACATATTTGTATGGCAGATTGTGTTAATTTGCAAAAGGTTAAGATAAAAGTAAGTTAATCATCAAAATATTGAAAAACAGACTCCATGTCCCTTATGGGCCACCGTAGAAGTCAGAAGGCGTATTTCTTTTTTTAACCTTTCAGACCAGAAACTCAAAATGGATGACACTTCATGTGTCAGATGATCGCCAGACATTCTTAAGTTGAAATGACATGATTGTTGAAAAACCAACGAACCAGTGGCCAGACCAGCGAGCATCTGATAATATTGATGATGAATAAGAAATTGATGTGATCTGCTTATGTTCCCCACACTGAGGAGATGCACCATGGATCTACCTTTCAAATGACCCATGAAGATCTGAGGTAGAATCGGTCTTCAGCAACCCTTGCTTGCAGTTAAAGGTGACTATGCTTGTCATAAGAGGCGACTAACGGGATCGGGTGGTCAGGCTCGCTGACTTTGTTCATGCATGTCATCGACCCTAATTGTGTGGATCGATGCTCATGGTGTCAATCACTAGATTGTCTGGTCCAGACTTGATTAATTACAGACCGCCGTCATATAGCTGGAATATTGCTGAGTGCGACGTTAACCAACAAACAAACCTTTCAAATTAACTTTATGATTTCTAATGGAGGTCATGACATTAGACACATGTCAGATTGCTTTTTAAAGTAAGATCATATCCCACATGCCAAATGATCTCCATATGTTATCAACAGTTTAGGCTAAAAAAAATAATAGTCTTGGTTCTCAGGCATCATCTTAAAGTTAGCCGCACGTTTCGTTTTTATTTCCATTTTTAAAAAAATCCTACCCCAAATCCTTAAATATTCCAAGTCCAACGGTAGTCAAATACTGTATTCTAGTTTTATACTCATCATGGAATACATTTATGTAGGGAGGCCCTTTCCCAGGTTGATTGTACACAATAGTTTATTGATTACACAACTGTTTATTGGTTCATACCAGTTTAAACAACAAAAAATAAAGACACCACCCATCCGCACTATATTTTCAAAAACCATTGCCTGAGAACCAATTCTTTATTTTTTTAAGTCTTAATGACCATATTTCAAATTTGTCTAATTACCTCATTAACTTGTCCTGGAGGTTCAGTATATATTTGCTTGAGTTGCAAGAATAAATAGCAATAGTTCATGTTGACGTCATCTGTGGTTCCAACTTGTCGACTGGCTTAACACGATCTGTGTCAGTGTCAGTGTCAATGTGTTTGTATAACAGCTTCTAATTGATGTGGACTTAGGTGATGACATTTCAATGCAGTTGCTTCATCATACATCTGTATAGAGGACACAGGTTCTAGCAAAGTATATATCTGTCTTGTGATTTGATTTTGAGTCAATATGAAACTGTTAATAACTTCAATGTTTTGTGTCTGAAAAGGATTCAGATATTGGATAATTTCAAACCATATTCACCATAATGAGAGTCAAATAAGTGCCCTTTTACCAGTCTGCAAGTAATCTTTATTAGGGCAAGCCCAAATTTGACATGATTCTGTATTTGATACACATGTTGTATTTATACGAGACGGACAGGACCTTATTGATTAGTGTTTAAAACATGCTTTCTGTAACGTGAAATATCAACAAGATTGTCAGTCACCTTGTCTATTCATCCATTGCGGAAATGTTGGATTCCATTTCATTGTTCTTTATCAAGGTATAATTTGTATGTTTGTCTGGTCAAAGCTACAGGAAGCTTGAGTATTGAAGTATTGAGACAATCAAGATGCAGCCAATAGGCGAGGGGTGCATTTAGTGGTCATATGTGTTAGATGAATGCAAATGATTTTAAAATTTGTGTTTGTTAATTTTGTTGGAAATAAGTCAACAAAAGAATAATAGTGTTGTATTACATTTACAGTTGATAGCCCTGATTATCTGTAAAACTGTCAAGTGTATTTATAAACGATACCCCTCTGGGTGCGAGTGTGACTGATACTGATACAAAATGTGTTACGGTAATCGAACGCTGATATTTGGTTCTGTCCTGTGCTTGATTTATGATCTGTGTCATCTTTTCAATCTTCTGTTTATATGTTTGTGAAATTATTGTTAATAAAGATACAGATATGTTCAGTTTTGGAGTTTGCTAATCTTTATTTAGCTCATCTTGTCAGGACAAGAATCTGTGAAACTTGGTGTGAAAATGTGTGACTATATATATATACTACTCAAAAGAAGTTAAGGATCACCTGATTCTTTCATATTACTATAGTTAATATCTCATGTCATGACAGATTAACTTTACCATTATGAAAGAATCGGGTGATCCTTAACATCTTTTGAGTAGTATAGTTACAATTATGACTGATAAACCTGTGGTGGATTGACATTTGGAGATTAAACTTTTAAACTTTTAAACATTTTTGACATGACATTTTGGTCAATGCCATTGGTCCATTTGTCAGCCTCTGTTCAGACATAATATGCACTTGGACCGCCTCTGTAGTCAAGTGGATGAAGTGTCCGCCCGGAGAACAGAAGGTTGGTGGTTCAGTAGCCGGATGTCAGACCAAAAGAATTTGAATATGTTACTTGTTTTTATTCTGCTAGCACTTGGCATTAAGGGGCTAACACAAGGACTGGTTGGCGCTAAGTTGGCGCTAAGTTGGCAAACGGCGTCTGAGGTATCCATATTAAAACTGTGGCACAGAATCTCATGGGGCTACCACACACACTCACACGCACACGCACACGCACAGATGCAATAACTTTGAACATGACATTAAGCACCATTTCACCACCAAACAATTGGTCAAGCTTAAGTGACAGCCGTATTGAATATTACATTTTTGACACAAACTAAAAGGTGTACAGGCCACAACACCAGTCACCAGCTAGTTTAAACATAGGGTTTATGTATGGGATAAAACAATTGTTTACATGGGATCAAAAACCCAAATTCGAGAGATTTAAATCTCATTAAAAATCTGAAAGGAAGGTTTCATCAAACTTAATCGAAAAAATAATCAACATTTATCAACAATTTTATGTTTCAAACATACTTTCCATGAACCTTAGGAAAGGGGCGTAAACTATCTCTTGCCGGTGTACGGTACTTGAAAAAGAAATTCTTACAAGCATTGTGATTAATCAGCACCTGTTTCCTAGTGGTTCACTCACTGGGCTTCCGAAACGAAGGTTGCAAATTCAATATAGAAAAATATACAGAAAACATTGGTCATTTGATTTCCACGCATTTCCTGAAGTACATTGTGTCCAATGCAAAATAAATCTCTATCAATGGACATTCACATGGAACAATATCACCAGAATATCTGAGCCCAGCATCACTCTGGACTTTACCTGAACATCAAGCTGACAGTCACATAACGGAAATAGTGTTCAAAGAGGCGTTAAACCAAACACTCATATATTTTTCAACAACAATACAAATGAGGCCATGTTACTATTTATTCACAATAGTGTCCATTAAATCTAGTTCCTGCAACTGTTTCTTGACAATGTCACTCCATCCCTTATTGGCTGCTGGGTTAATAGGGCTTGGGTGCATGATGCACTCTGTACGAATACTGTCAATCCCGCTTCCTCGTAAAACTGTCCTCGCACGATTGTACGCAAATTTCCCCACACCCACTATGGTGGTAATGTCAAGAAGCTTCAACACTTCCAGCAACGCCTTGTCACAGGCAGCGTTGATCCTCTGCAGAGTCCTGGACTCGATCTGTGGCGGGGTGATGTTTTTGCCCGTGTCGCTCATGAAGGCAAATGGGCACATGTTGTACACGAAGCAGTTGGTGAAGAAAGTGTCCGGGCTGCCACACAGGTTGCGGAAGAAACCCCAGAACCTTCGCCCAGAAACCTGAAAATGAAGGAATCGTTAGAATAGGTGAAAATTGTACCTGTCTGTGGTTGGTTGGTTGGTTGGTTTGTTGTTTAACGCCGCACTCAGCAATATTACAGCTATATGACGGCGGTCTGTAAATAATCGAGTCTGGACCAGACAATCCAGTGATTAATATCATGAGCATCGATCCATGCAATTGGGATCGATGACATGCATCAACCAAGTCAGTGAGCCTGACCAACCGATCCAGTTAGTTGGTTGCTGAAGACCTATTCTACCCCGGAATTTTCACAGGTTGTACCTGTCTGTGGAAGCAATTGTATCATGTATAGGAAATGAAAATAACAAAGTCCCAGCAGTTACACTTCGGTCTGACATTGCAATTCGAAACATTCAATTCTGAATCCACTCCTCTGTGATACATCAGTGGTGAGTACATACGGAGAAGACCTCCCCCTTCTGAATCCATCTGCCCCATGTGCAAGGTAGGCTTTCAGTGAGCACTGTTGCACAGTGCTGTCGACCCCCTCAGTAAGAACCAGTGATATCTCCAACCTATGAGTTATTAAACTCCATGATACACTGAATAATCAAGGTTGGGATCTGTCACACTGTTCTCTCCAAGTGCTTGGACAAAGGTTTGCTCTGTGTAGGCTTAAACAAATAAAGAATGGGTCCTATTTTTGAAAATATAGTGTGGGCAGGCAGTGTTTTTTGTTGTTGTTCAAACTAGTATGTAACCATATAAACAGTTGTGTACCATCAACCTGGGAAAAGGCCTCCCTACAAAAACAAGCATACAAACTCGTATTGCTGCCATGACCTTAACACAAGATGTGCAATAACGCAGCGCGCATGTAAAGGGAAATAACTGAGTGCTACATTTTTTTATTTTGGGGAAAATGGAAATGGAAATGAAAATGAAATGTACGGCAGACTTTATGATGATCATGATGATGCTTGTGGTGCCTGAGAACCAAGCCTATTATTTCTTTTAGCCTTATGTGACAATTTCTCCAGTAAACATCCTTTTGGTGACTACTGTCTTTCCTCGATTAAATATACAGGTGTGTAATCTTTTGAGACATTCTTTACCCCTGGAGTTTAATCAAGGCCCAGCATTAATATCAATTTTTGTCTAATGGTTCACTCTGACCCATCTTCAGTACCATAGTTTAAATCTTCTCTGTATTGCTTCTGTTTGGTGGGACAATGTGTTGTATGCATGAAGCAGATAGATCGTTACATAGAGATTAGAATAGGGAATAATTCTTTAATCATGGCCCAATGTATATTTGAAGCCCAGCATTTAATCCAGGAAATACAGTATGTAATCTCCATAATTACCTCCAGAATGCATGCTTGTCGTAAGAGGCAACTAACAGGATTGGGTGGTCTGGCTCGATGACTTGGTTGATGCATGTCATCGATCCCAATTGCGTGGATCGATGCTCATGATGTCCATCACTGGATTGTCTGGTCCAGATTCGATTATTTACAGACCGCCATAATATAGCTGGAATATTGCTGAGTGCGGCATTGAACAACACACAAACAAAACACCAAACCTCTAGAATGCCGAATTAGGTAATAAAAATGAAAAAAAAAATTCATGCTTTCTACTGTTTTTATTGCTATTCTTGATAAACATGATAGATAGGTGCAATGTTTTCATTGCCTTACTGATACTTAAAGTCTGTCTTTAATTCATTTTCTCAGAATCTTACCTCTGACCTTGTACAATTGAGTCCGGCCACCTGACGTTTCGGGTGTTCTGGACATGGCTTGAGAACAGCACCAGGTATCTTCAGCCAATCTCTCACCATGCTGCTCTCTCCAAATGGCACCTACATGAGACATAAAGCATACAACTAAACAATTCCTCACGAAGTGTCGTTGGCTAAGAATACAGACATCACCAGTACAGTGTAGCACTCGTAGCCAAGCTCATTTCTATAAATAGTTGGAAAAACAATCCAAAAGACATCAAAATAAAGAAATTACAAATATTGTGAAGATATCAACTGTATTCACCTAAATACTACAGATAGCCAGAAAGGCATCCTAAAGATGGGTGGGCCTTTTCGAAGGTTGGGAAGCCATGATACTCTTTACCCCAATACACTAATACAGTTGACTTTGTACTATCTTATATCAATTTACATAGTTTATAAGTGTAATTTTATAATTAGCGGAGTTGCGGAAAGTATCTTTAAGAAAATATATTCATATTACCTAAGTAAATGTTATGCATCGGTTATGACTCGTATCAAACACTTTTGTGATTATTCCAGGAAAGTACTGCATCAAATACGCAGGAATCATGTGTCAAGTAAAACCATGGTAACAGATCTGTGCTATAGGTCTTCAGCAACCCATGGTTGCAGTAAAAGGCGATTATGCTTGTCGTAAGAGGCGATTAACAGGATCAGGTGGTCAGGCTCGCTGACTTGGTTGATGCATGTCATCGTATCTCAAATGTGTAGATCAATGCTCATGATGTAAATCACTAGATTGTCTGGTCCAGACTTGATTATTTCAAGGACGCCGTCATATAGCTGGAATATTACTAAGTGTGGCTTTAAACAACAAACAAACAAAACATCAGGGCAGACACCTTGTACACCAGCTCCTCCACTCAGACCAGAGTACAGACTAGCCTTCTAACTTCCTAGCCCTTCTAACTAGACACCTCAAATCAGTCGCAGACGTAACATGTTCGCGAGACGGCTCTGCTGTCTCTTGTACACGAGACGGGTGCGGTCCGCAGTACTCACTGAAGCGCTTGATACTAATTAATATGATGAATAAGCTTTTAGAAAATACTACATGTTAGTTTCTGAAAGATATGTACATAGGTGAAAATCGCTGTCAAAAACAGAGCATTTTGCTCAATTTTTGCACATTTTTCTCCCAATTTGACCGTTTATTATTTTTCTTATGGCATTTTTTTCATGTCATACGATAACTAGTATGATGTTCAATGACTCTACGTAATTTTGTTTTATTATTTTCACAAATAACACTTGTAGAGACATTTTTGTGCAACAAGCAGAAATCCATGGTCCACTGCCAGGCCGTCACGCATACGAGTGACCCCTCTCAGGTGGTCACTTGTACGCGAGATGGGAGACCCGTCTCGCGTACACGTTACGTCCTCTACTGCTAATATTTTAACAACAGATCCTCTGAGCCCTATATGCATAGGACTTATGAACAGCTCATGAACAGCTTATTCAAAATATGTTTGGATTGCAAATGCACCATGCGGGAAGTGGAGAAGAGACGCAACACCCTAAGAGCATCTGTATAAGAATATTATTTAGGCTTTGTAAGTTCCTAATTACAATATGTAGGTTCTGGTTTTGAATTTGTGTTCTTCTGTCCATGACTTGATGAACATATCAGCTTCACTGCCGCTACAGGCCCAAGTTAATTTGATTGACCGTTTAAAGCCAAGATATACTGAGGTTGTATTTTTCGCATTGCTTAAAAATATTAACTATAAAAAATACCCAAAGGTCTGTCAATGTTATTTGAAACGCAGCATCAAACAACAGACCAACTAATCAGGTCTCATTACTCACCCCGTTCTGTGACATTCCCCATGGACCAGGGTTCATGCCAAGGAACAGGATCTTCTTCCTCGAGTTGCAGAACTTCTCAACAAAGTTGTAATGTGGCTCAAAAGCATATTCCAGTGGGTTGTACACATATGCCACCTTTGGAGGCAGGGTTATCTCCCTTAGCTCCTCACACTGTGTCTTCTCAATAGAAATATAGCGCTCTGCTACTGATGGTGATGATGACTTCGGAACAAACAGGTAAATACCTCTTTGAGAATGTTCTGTCTTGATATTCAAGCACCTGTTTGTCAAATCATTACAAGTTTCAGTACCAGAATTCACAATGTCTGATTCTGATATGGTACTTGAAGATTGTTTTGATTGTTGGGCTCTCTGAGAGTCGTCTGACTGGCTCAAATACAAAAAGTCAGGTTCAGTTTTGTGATTTAGCATATCAAAAGGAACAAAACTTCCATGCATACCAGCGTTTGTTGCGGATCTATTCGTAATACTTGGAACTGGAGGTGGAGAGGTATCTGATATGAAATGGTTCTGTTTGGTAAAGTTCCTGGAATCAGCTTGAACATTCATACTTGAAACTGTAAATTTCTGAGGTACATGAGACAACATTCTCTTGTCCCCTTCTTCCTGGCCTCTGTAATTTAATAGTGTAGTATCACTGTGGTGATGTGATTGATTGAGTTCATTCATAAACGAACCAGGAATGCCTGCGTGGGTCATTGATGTCACCTCTCTCGTTTGGTTAATTTTTCTTGGAAACCATGGTAACATATTCCATTTGGGTACTTGATTCAGCTGATCATTCTTTGTTAAATCTTGTGGTTCATCCTTTCCCACTACTTTTCTACATTTGAAATAGTCCTCCATCTGTTTCTGTGAAGAGATTCCAGCAGATGGAGTGTCACTGTCAGAACCATGAACTCTCTTCAAGGAAGAAGCAGATACCCCACTACCTTGACACTCCATTCTCTTTCCTGAAATGTTGAAGATCTGTCCAACTGACACTTCTATGGATTCCTGACAGTACTGGTAGCAATTAAGATATCTTCTTCCTCATACGTACGAAAGTAGTAGATCTACGTGACCTGTTTTATGGAGCATTATTATGGATCTATCTTTGAAAATGATCACCATAAAATGTCATGAACCAACAGTATATGTATATATATCATTACCCTGTGTTAATATATAGAGTCTATGTCACGAATAGTATGAAAGGTAATGTTTTCATATTTAAAAGGAATAAGGGCCTTGTGACATGTATCTTATCTTATAGGATTCATCTTTCAATTTCTCTGTATAAATGTGTCATATTCATTAATATTAATAATCGAGAGAGTCTCTCAGAGACAGGTCATCCTGCTATATACAATAAGCGTTAAAATATCATACAGTTACGGTGATGTCTGAGTCATGATCATGAGAAAGTACCTGTACCGTGTACGACGCAATGTTATATTTAGGAACGTTATTTACACACGTCATGACCTCACACAGCCTGATTGAAATGACCCAGTATCACATGAGCAGCATCATGGAGTAATCTTTGCAATCGCCAAAATAAACCGATCTAGCCAGTAGATTGTGTGTGTAGTCACCTAAAGCCATTGTTGAATGTAGCGTTATATTATCTTATAGTAGTTTGAGACTAAAACAGCAGATTCTTACAAACATTTCGTTCTATATCAGTTTAATATAACAAAACTTAAATAACTGCTCCCTTAACAGGAAGTACCTGTGGACGCCATTGTTGGTGTTGACATCTTTACTGAACGGAGTGTCAGCTCGCTCTTCTCTTCAACATGAATCGCCTATTTGGAAAGGGGAAAGCAAAGGAACCTGCGCCGAATCTCACAGATTGTATTTCAAATGTAAGTAAGATGACAGTAGTCAGTCGTATGTAAATATGTTATGTACATAGCAATAAACTGGGTTACAAACATTACAGAAATATTGTTAGCAAAGGAAAATAGTCAAGATTATCGCTTTTAGATACATCATTAGTCACATTGTCACTATGAAGTCTCTCGATCAGATCATGTGGCTGTTCATGTCAAATACAGGAATGTACAAGATAAAACGTGAATAATGAATGTTGAAGCCCTTACCATTCATTACGATTACGAAATCTTGCGTTATGTCCGGATCTGGTCCGTCAAATAGCCAATTTGTGATTCTTGTATCAGATTGACAGTCGAGGAGATTCGGTTGACAAGAAGATAAGCCGGCTAGATCAAGAATTGAACAAATACAGGAATCAGATGAAGAAGATGAGAGATGGTCCATCAAAGGTAAGAATGACAAACAACAGGGAGTGGAGCACTTTACTGGGTGCACTTTTTCAGATCCATTTAGTGCTGTGAGAGCTCTAACAGCTTGGCTAATTAATGCGTTAAGTAGCTGACGTTCTTCCACCATGACCACGAGTGCTATCACATGTAATCAGTTCTCGTTTAACAGGTCATTAGCACCCTATTAACACACATGCATAATTCAGTAAACAATGAATTGCGCATGCGTGTGACGTCACAGTCCGCTCTCCCATTCATCTTTTCTTGAAACCACGCACGTCATTGTTTATGTCAACATGACCGACCAATCGGATTAACCTGATTAACGCTTGAAAAAGTAAGAATTTATGACTAACCCTTGCCCTCAGCAAGCTAACCTAAGGACCTAAAAGGGGTGTTGGATTGTAATGACGTGTAAGTTTCCCTAAGACCGAAAAGGGGTGTTGGATCATAAAGACATGTAAGTTTCCCTAAGACTGAAAAGGGGTGTTGGATCGTAAAGACGTGTAAATTTCCCTAAGACCGAAAAGGATTGTTGGATCGTGAAGTGAGAGTCACTGGAGCATGGTGATTGAGCGGATGGTAGAGCTCAGGCTGCGCCCAGTAAATTGCATTGTTGCCAAAGGACATAGTCCTGGGGGTGTAGATTGCTGACTTTGTGTTTTTATGCTGTTGGATCTCTACTTAACACATTGGTGCCGACTAAATGGCATTATGTCTTTCTGATTCTGCAAACACAATGTAGACATTAATAAAAGACAAGAAAATGCTGGTTAACTTCAGAGCTTAATTTGTTTGCAACAGGTCAACTTTTCACCTTTTCGCAGATAGTGTGTGTGACATCCATTTGTCATAAAAACAATGCTTCACACTGAAATTTGGTGATACATACAAGTGAGTGTGCACAATTAGAATGAGAAACCAGTCAAGCAAGTAATAGCTGTACCTTGCAGGGTTGTTTAGGTTGTTGGTTTTGCTTGGAGTTTAAAGTCCTTTACCATGTTTACTGGTGGTTAATCTTTGACCCATGAAGATCCGGGGTAGAATAGGTCTTCAGCAACCCATGCTTTACGTAAGAGCCTACTAACAGGATCGGGTGCTCATGCTCGCTGACTTTGTTGATGCATGTCATCGTATCCCAACTGCGTGGATTGATGCTCATGAAGTCAATCACTGGGTTGTCTGGCCCAGTCTCGATTATTTTTCAGACTGCTGCCATATAGCCAGAATATTGTTGAGTAAAGCGTTAAACAACAAACAGACAAATCTTGTCCAGACTTTAAAACTTGCATGTTGCAGCGATAAAATTGTTATGTTGTTGACTGCTCTTGAACAATATCTACTCTTTTAGATAGTTTCATGGGTAGTATTCTGGCAGATATGCATTGAAACAATGAGCAAAAACAATGTGACTTCATAAGACTACAGATGATGTTTGACATTGCTCCAAGTAGGCTACATGTAATCTATTTCACCTGTAATTGGTCGCTTTCTTTATCTAAGCAGGGAATATAGTATGACATATTAGTTATCATTTTCTTTCCAGTGTTGTAAATATTTAAAGTCATGATTGTACATAGTTGTGACTGTGCCTTGAATGAATTCATGGGTATTGTGTGTTATTTATGATTTTTCTTTGCAGAATATGGTCAAACAGAAGGCAATGAGGGTTTTGAAACAGAAAAAGATGTAAGTTTCTTTGTGTATCAACATGACCAATTGAATAGATGATGAGAACCGATTTATGCACTTGGTATCTGAAGTTAACACCCAGCTATAGCAGTCATCATTAGCAGTGAGGGACTCTTTTATAGACTATAAACTTGAACATAGGCAGTGAAAGGGAGTAACCATGATGACACTTTGAACAGTAATTAACCTGCATGGAAAAAGGAAAACCAGCTGTTCCAAATTAAAGGTAGTCATTGAGCACTCTCACAAGTTGTTGCTTCATGCTAACATGAGGCCTACATTATTGCCCTGTTTTTAGTGTTGTGGGGTTAGCTAGGTGAGGTGAAGGTGAAATGGGGTTTAACTCACTCACCCAAGATTATTGCACTTTGTGACGTGCATGCACGTGTGTGTGGCTGCATGTACTTGTCCTGACTAATGCCGATTTTATAGTGCTAGCCCATTGAAATACCATGCTTCAGTGTAAAATGAATATCCCCCTCAGACCAATTATATGGACTCTTGAGCCGAACAGTCCTTGTTTTAGCCCCTTGATGCTGAGCACCAGGCAGGGTAACAACAAGTACCATCTTTTAGCGTCTTTTGGTATGATTCAGCCGAGGATCGAAGCCCGGTCCTTATGCTCTCCGGGTAGACACTCTACCATTAGACCATGGCGGCGGTTGTGGGGTTAACTACCCATATGTCCTTGTTTTGCGAGACACCTTCAATCAAGGTGTTGCAGCGATACATAAACAGTGGGGCAAAGGAACTGTGACCATTGTGACATAGTAGGTCACATGTTACTTCAGCATGTGTGTTCCTCTAGCCTTTGAATATCGCTCGATGACTTCCTTTAAACGATACCATAAGTTTGGTAGATTTGATACATTTATACCCTCTTGCTGTGAATTATTCAGTTTATTATGTCTATTGTTTTTTAGTAATTTATAGATCATCATGATCATATAGATTCCTGTGTCATGATGTAAGATACTGTTGTTCCAGTTTTGAAAATGATTAGTGTTCATGTATGATCACAGATGAGGTTAATGCTTGTTATGAACCTGACAGGTCGTGTGTTTCTTTGATCTTGATGAACACTTATGACCATGATTCCTTGCCAGGTATGAAAGTCAGCGTGACCAGCTGATGCAGCAGTCCTTCAACCTGGAACAACAGAACTTCGCTATCCAAACCATGAAGGACACCAAAACAACAGTAAGTAGAAGTCTGTCTCAAAACAACAGTAAGTAGAAGTCAATCTCAGAACAACAGTCAGTTGAAGTCAGTCTCAGAACAACAGTAAGTAGAAGTCAGTCTCAAAACAACAGTAAGTAGAAGTCAATCTCAGAACAACAGTCAGTTGAAGTCAGTCTCAGAACAACAGTAAGTAGAAGTCTGTCTCAAAACAACAGTAAGTAGAAGTCAGTCTCAGAACAACAGTAAGTAGAAGTCAGTCTCAAAACTGCAGTAGGTAGAAGTCTGTCTCAGAACAACAGTAAGTAGAAGTCAGTCTCAGAACAACAGTAAGTAGAAGTCTGTCTCAAAACAGCAGTAAGTAGATGCCAGTCTCAGAACAACAGTAAGTAGAAGTCAGTCTCAGAACAACAGTAAGTAGAAGTCAGTCTCAGAACAACAGTAAGTAGAAGTCTGTCTCAGAACAACAGTAAGTGGAAGTCAGTCTCAGAACAACAGTAAGTAATTGAAGACTACATCATAAAGAAACTGACCGATTTTCAGTTAGAAATATTATGAATATATTTCTTGAAATATGAATATATTTTTTTTTTCGTTCAGGGATGTATATGTTTTCTTTCATATGTTATGCCTCCAATTTCTAGAATTATATTAGTAACTACTTTTGTAATATGCTCGTGTATGATGTAGGGGCACTGATGAGGCAATCATCTAAAGTACCTCAATTCGCTGTACAGAGTTGTATCCCTTGGGCACTGTGATCATAGGTTTGATTCTTGTTTCACCCCAGTATTGTTTCTAGGTATGTCAGCACCATACCCATGCCCATGGATTTTACCAAAGTGCTAAATATCTAAGACCTGCATCACTTTTGGCTTTTCTCATCACATTCAGCTGACACACCGTGATATAACTGGAATATTGTTAAAAAGCGATGTTTAACCTCACTCACTCTCTCTGATATGTTAAACAGGTGATTTAATGTATTATAATGTTTGTGTTTTCTACAGGTTGATGCCATGAAAGTTGGAGTTAAACAGTTTAAAAAAGAATATAAGACGATGGATATTGGCAAGATTGAGGTGAGAAACCTTTAGAGAATAAGGCAATGTTATTTTGCTGAGCTCATGATGGCTTCGGGGGCATTGAACGGGTCTGGGTGGTCAGACTCGTTGACATGGTTGATCCATGTCATTATATCCCATATGGGTAGATCGATGCTCATAATATCAGTCACTAGATTTTCTTGTCCAAACTTGACAATTTAAAGACTGCCATCATATGCTGGAATATTGCTGTGTGTGTCATTTAACAAGAAACAAACAAACACAGTAAAGATTTGGGGATACATTACATGAATGTTTGTTACCATAACAATATTTATAAAGTTTAAAAAATAGAATGATTAAATCATTCTTGAAGATCCATGGTAGAATAGTGCTTCAGCAACCCATGCTTGCCGTAAAAGGTGACTAATGGGATCGGGTGGTCGATGACTTGGTTGATGCATGTCATCAATCCCAACTGCGTGGATCGATGCTCATGATGTCAATCACTGGATTGTATGGTCCTAGACTCGATTACTTACAGACCGCCGTCATTTGGCGTGAATATTGCTGAGTGCAGCGTTAAACAACAGACAGATCTCATGTCAAACAAACTACATCCCAACATAGACCCTTTTCACTGGTCACGGTGCAAGACAATTCACTTTGGAACCTCTTGGTGAGTGACAGAACCCTGAAACTATTTTACAAACATGTTACTATAGCCAGTTTGAAATGTTTTAGGACCTGCAAGATGAGATGGAAGACCTCATGGATCAGTCCAATGAGGTCCAGGAGATCATGGGACGGAGTTATGGCATGCCGGAGGTGGATGATGATGAGCTTGAGGCAGAGCTTGATGCCTTGGGTGATGAGATTGGCCTGGATGAGGATGCCTCCTATCTTGATGATGCTGTCAGTGCACCGTCAGCACCTACAGGCGAGCCTGGAGCAGACAGCATGAGGGTAGGTGATGCTGGTGTCTGTGCCACTCGTACTGGACAAAATGTAAACAATGGTTTGCCTTGCTGTGCCACAGACCATCCTCCATTACCCAGTGTATTATATCTCCATTCTATTTTGATAAATTCCCTGGACCCATTTACTGAAATAGTTTTGAGTAGGATCCGAAGAGCACAGTGCTAAAACTATGTGTCTAATCAAATTACTTCCCAACTTACCGAGGCAAGAGAGTTAACTGACTGTTGAAGTCCAGTTTCCACCATTGCCTAACTAGGCTTTATGGAGTCATATTTTGGCTGGACTAACGAGTCTATGCATAGACCAATCAAAATCACGTAACAAATTTGATATCTGGTTCGTAAACTGCCGTGCAGACCTTCAAGGTTTGCAAGGAATGTGTACCACCAACTCAATGTCAACAGATATTTTCCAAATCTTTTCATGTTTTTAATCAAGGTGCTCATGTGATTTGATGCACTTCTTGAAGTAGGATCCAACTTATCACAATATGGAATTTTTATTATCAATCAGATTGTCTTGACTGCGCACCGTCATTTTGTTTGAAGCAAATGCAAGTGATATGAGAGGTAGAATCTGATTAGTCAATATGAGGGACAAGAAGGGACATAACTCTTATTAGCCACTGGTGGCGCTGTGATAGAGCCTGGAAATTCCAGCCAAGTTTGACAAGGGTGTAAACTAGACTTCAATAGTCTATAAACTCCCTTTTCTCAGGAAGATGTTTATTCCCTTGAACAGATGATGAACAAGAGAAATTCTCTGCTAAGGACTGATTGAAGTGAAGACTTCACCTTCCAAAACCTAGTTGAGGTGTAGAGTGGTTGTAAAAATGTAATACAGATATAATACACTGGACAATCAAGGATGTGCCACTAGAGTTTGATAGGATGGTGTGACATACTTCCAGTCCTTGGTGAAGATTCATTTGGTGAATGATGAAAGAGCTTAAATCATAAATACTGATTTATGCAGTTCCCTTTGACCAGATGCACGAACATGACATAAGTAAAGCTCTATGATAGTTTTGTGTGGATGATCATGAGTAGTAAGTAGAAAGTCGAAGCTTGCATTGGAATAAAATGATTATTCCCAGTATGTTTTAATGAATATGGGGCTGCCTCCATGGTTTAGTGGATAGAACATCAGCCTGGAGAGCTATAGGTCAGTTGTTCGATCCCCTGGTCACATTATGCTAAATGTCAGTGTAATGTGTCTGATTTGGGTATCCATAACATCATGTTGAATGGCATCTTAGTATCCTTGCACTATTTAACCGTCAGAAGTCCGGACTGGTACAAGCAACTACACACAGACACACATGCATGCACATCACTTTATCAATAACTAGTCTTGAATGCGACATTACCCCTTTTCACCTGACCTATGTGGATGATGCCTTTGGGTCAGGATGATGCCAGGTCGTCCAGTGCTCCAAAATGGGCTGTCAAGAGTTGCATCCATTAGGCCTCCGAGAAACCTATGGTCATTGGATCGAATCCCAGATTGGCCCAGCGTTATTACCCATTCATGAGTTACCTCCCTTACACTACTGTTCTATAAGCAAAGTGGCTTGTGGGTGTGTGAATATCTGTCATATCAACCATATGTTTTGTTAATTCCAGGGAGATGTTCCTGTTGATGAATTCGGATTACCCCAGATTCCCCAGTCAGCCAAATAGGAGCCAGCGAACTACACTTGTTACTGATTGTCACTCTGTAAATATATAAGTGAGTTTGTACAGACATGTTGTTGTAACTGTGGTCAGATATCTCATACAGTGAAACTGTATCCCAGACTTGGCGATATGGTGGGACCGATCTCTGTCAGCAAATGCTTTACGTTATTCTTTAGTCTGTGGAAGCTGACTTTGCAGGGTATTGTAAAACATTTAATCTTAAGGTTCGAGACTGACATAGTCAGAAAACAGAATTTGGCATGGTTGTTCATTTAATTTAAAAACTTAAGACTACTCTATGCATTAGTGCTGTAGATTTGCTCCAACTCATTTATTTTTTCAAGAACTAAGCTGAATTGAATTATTTGTCTGGTGTTCAGACATCTAAACAACTAGCAAGTCTTTTTCATGAATATGTGATGATTTATCATTTTTCCACATTTTCTGTTACTATGATGTATATACTGCTGTTCAGTAAATCAGTCTCAGATGCGTTGTGCTGCTGCTTTAAGAAATATGTGCGGTAACCATGGTAACACGTATACTGTTCTACCAACTAAGACTGAAGATTTCAACTGTAACAAAAAATTATGCATGATGTACCAAGGCAAAAGATATTCAGTATCTCACAGACATGTGAATTGGGTAGACTGTGCATAATATAGTATATGTGCACTGATCCTTTGGTTTATGAACAAATATGTAGTATGGCTGTAATTTTGTAAATATTGATATGTGAATGATTCAAGGCAGTGTGTGAAATTAAGTGACAGTAGTACTAGTCAAACAGCTATAGTTCAGAGTTTCTCCTTGAGACAAACTACATTTGGATAATTTCCATAATTTTATCAACATCTTTCATGACCAAATTTGAAGAAAAGAATCTTCAGCACATTTTTTATGACAGTGTCCCAGAAAATGGAACTGATTTGAAAGCCTGTACCCTATGAAAAACAAACATGTCATAGTCCTCCGTACCCCCACCTTGACTGGGAACTGTTTAACTGTCTAGAGACCATGTACAGTCTAGGTCTAGACACAGAGACATAGTGTCAGTGTTGAATGTTAGATTGTTGAATTCATATGCCAATATGTCATGAAATTTGATTTAACAGATGATGATAGTTTTGAATATCTCAAAGCCAATCTCTATGCCAATTGGAACAAGCCTAATCTATCTTTAGCACTACTACCCATGCGTATGAACGTTAATGGAATAGAATGGAATATAGTAACGTATTTGACTGGGTCACACCACAATAACGGTATGAACCGTCACACTAGCCATTGAGCTTCTGACATCTGAAGATGAAGCGTGTTCGCTACTAGTATTTCACACACTGCTTTAAAGCAACCTTTTCTTTGTTACAGCTTGTTCTATTGTAAGCCAACTAGAGGGTGCGTGGCAGCAATATTATGCATCTTAGGTTTAATAAAATAAAAGAATTGGTTCTCAGGCAATTTGAGAATTTACAATAATTCAGAAAAAATTAAGTATTATAGCATTTTACTGCTGGGGTCGTGTGTTCGAGACGCGGAATATTTAAATATTTTTTTAAATGGAAATGAAAATAATGTGTGGCGGACTTTATGAAGACGCGAGCGGAGCCTGAGAACCAAGACTTTGATTTTTTCAGCCTTAGTTATGGCTCTTGATTCTGGAAACTATTGTTAAATCACTCAAATGAAGTCAGGCTAGGTCAAATGCATCATCATTGCGTACAAATGTACAAAATAGTTAAAATCAGCTTGTTGATGTAAACATTGTAAGTTATTTCAAGTGTTGTCATATTTATGCTCATTTAATTAAACATTTTGTACATATTGCGAATGCATTCTGTTATCTCTCTCATGTTATATCTGCAGCACAGCTGAATGCAATGTCACAAGTCCCACACTAACACACTGGTCATCTTCACTGAAAGACATTGTTGATGTGTAGAAAAACTACAACACTGTCCTGAATGTGACAGATTTATGAATATTTTTTGCAAGCTCGAAATGGGTTTGTTTGATCCCTGCTGGGCCACTAGTGTGTGGTTGCTGCCCAGACACTTCTCCTTCAGTGGTGAAGCTGAAAGGGGTCACACTTGTTCCTGCCATTGATGACTTTGGTTCCAGCGCTCTGAAATGGGCATGTTTGTCTAATGACCCCAAATTCCATGTGTACATTGGTGTCCATTAGGTAATCCAGGATCATTTGCAAGTGGGTTTGAATCAAGTTTTTTTTCTCATAATGATCCATTGTTTGTCAGCACAATACACTCCCATTTTGAGCAGACACTCTGTGATTTCATCGAAATCCTTTTTGAAGCTGTGTAGATCTCCTCGTCATCTGGCGGATACATCATCAGTCTGGAGCTGAAGGGCAGTGGATCGATTCCTGGCCATGTCATAGCAAAAGAGGTTAAAAGATAGTACACATTGATACCGAGGCGAGGGAGCTAACTGACGATCAAAGTCCAGTTTCCACATTTGCTATATGAGGCTGGATTTTGGTAATGATATTTTGGCTGGACTAAGAGGTCGATGCATTATCCAGTCAAAATCGCATATCGGGTTCGTAAACATGACTACTGCCTTTCAGATTTTGGTCGATTACAGGATTTGCAAAGCATGTGTACTGGCTACTGTCCACAAATGTTTTCCAAATCTCTTCATGTTACAATCTCATTAAAATCAGATCTTAGTCTTCGCTATTGCTAAACAAAGATCTGAGGACATCCCATTACGTCAAATCAGAACAACCTTTTGCGAATTTTGACCGACCAGTGAAATGACTGATAAGAAATCGACATTAGCCAATCAGAAGGCAGCTTTCTCGAGCTGGCGACTATGCTTCGAAACATATTTTGACGTATTCTCGATTAAAAAAATTAAGACTAATAAGAAGAACACCCTGGAATGGCTTATAGATGGTCTAGATTGTATGGATATAATAATAAAACCCATAACTGTCGTTCGGACTACCCCATGTTAAATATTTGGTGGTTGCATGATTAGAAAACACATTCTGACTGTCACTTTCACGATCTGGTAAGCGATGATCTGATTGGTTGGAAGAAAGGTCGTTCTGACGTGACCCGTAATGGAATGTCCTCAGATCTTTGTTTTGTCGCTTACCAGATATTGAAAGTGACAGTTGGAATGTGTTTTCTAATCATGCAACCTGGAAAACATTAACACTGGGTATTCCGAACGACACATCCGGCCCGTACGACTGATTCCTTCAAAATTATCTTTGTCTTTCTCTCGCTTCCGTGGGATCAACATTTGAACGGAGGAGGCGTTGCATAGTACATGGGAAGCACTGCCATACAATCTCAACCACATATCAGACATTCCGGAATGTTCGTTTGTTCAGTTTTCAAAATTTTAATTGAGAACTGTGTCAACATATTTTTCAAGCGTAGTCTGAAATGGAAGTGTAGTCATTTCAGTGGTCCGTCAAAGTTCGCGAAAGGTCGTTCTGACCGGACCCGTTATATCCTCAGATCTTTGTTTAGCGGCAGCGCGAACGTAGATCTGATTTTAATGAGACTGCAAAGATCTGAGGACATCCCATTACGGGTCATGTCAGAACGACCTTTCATCCAACCAATCAAAGCGTCGCTTACCAGATATTGAAAGTGATAGTTGGAATGTGTTTTCTAATCATACAAACTCGAAAACGTTAACACGACCTTTCGCGAATTTTGACCGACCAATAGAATGACGAACAAGAAGTCGACAATAGCCAATCAGAAGGCAGCTTATTCGAGCTTTACGGCACAAGTTTCAAACTGGCGACTACGCTTCGAAACACATTTTGACATACACTCGATTAAAAAAATAATAGCTGAACAAAAGAACATTCTGGAATGGCTAATAAATGGTTTAGATTGATTGAATACAGACATAAAGCCCATAACTGTCGTTCAGAATACCCAGTGACCTGTGTGTGTTTTTTTCGAGGTTGCACGATCAAAAATCACATTCCAACCATCACTTTCATGAGCTGATATGCGATACTCTGATTGGTCAGATAAAAGGTCGTTCTGACATGACCCGTAATGGCTGTCCTCAGATCTGTGTTTAGCGGTTGTGAGAACTAAGATCTGATTTCAATGAGATTGTCCCACATTAAGCTGACATTCCGTGATGAAACAGAAATACTGTTCAAAGCGGCGGTCAAAGGTGCTTCAAACCCAAGTTACTCCATGCCTAAAGCTCTGTGCAGACTGAGGCTTGTCGTGATCCTATAACCATTGATTCAGATCTCAGTTTAGCCCCGATTATAATGTTTGGATTGTCAGCACCATACACTTTCTCACGGGTTTCACCTAAGTGGTAAACATGTAATACCTACACCACTTTGTGTTTTCCTTCCACATCAAGGTGCTGACATACTGATTAAAGTGTTGTTGAACCTAATTCACTCACTCAATAAGCATTGTCACGACAATATTAAATGTCAAATGTCATATTATCATGGTTACAACTCATAAGTTCGCTCGTCACGCCGAAGACACGGGTTCGATTCCCGACATGGGTACAATGTGTGAAGCCCATTTCTGGTGTCCTCCGCCGTCATATTGCTGGAATATTGCTAAAAGCGGCGTAAAACCATACTCATTCACTCATTCAGTCACTACAACTCATAAAAAATGCGCCCGTGGTCTTGGGGAGAGTGTGTCTGCCAGAAGAGCGGAAGGTCGGCAGTTCTGTCCAACCTGAAGTGGGAGGGGGATAGAAGGAATAGCTCCACCCTTCCGTCCGTCTCGTTTGATTTTCGGAAAATAAGTCCACGCCGTTCAATATTTACTGACCAAAGTTTGCACAGATATCAGTCTAGGCATGAACTAAGGCCTTTTGCTGATTATGAAATTTTGAAATTGTTATTATTCCGATTTCCATGACAACACACTGGACTAAGGTTCAAATGAGGGTAAGGTTTGTTACTAGAGAATAACTCAAACAAAAGGGGGCACGGGTGGCCCAGTCGTCTAAGGTGCCGCGATTCGCTGTGCAGAGTTGCGTCCCTTGGACACGCCAGAAACCTATGATTGTGGGTTCGAATCCCGGTTCACCCCGATTATGTTTCTAGGTTTGTCAGCACCATACCCGTGCTCGTGGGTTTCACCGAAGTGGTAAATGTCTGGGACCTGTATCGCTTCGGGCTTTCCTCCCACATTAAGATGACACGCCGTGATATAACTGGAATAATGTTAAAAGCGGCGTAAAACTCAACTCACTCAAACAAAAACGACGAAACATGTCCATTTCCCAAAAGCAGTGTCGATTGTACGTTTCCGACCATGTCATGTCAACGAATCACCATCAAATGGTGATACCAGGTGTTCGCGAAAAGGTGAGCGTGTCCTGCCCCACCGTTGTCACCCGTCACAAACATCTGCACGGGAACAAATGGTACTAGTCAAAATAGGGTACAATTCAAAATAGTTTACTATTTCTTGATCAAACTCGTCACCACTCGCCCCTTTCCGTAACCTGCAAGAAGATTCGGCTTGTCCCGGAATAACACGAGTTGGTCACAAGTCTACACATGAACTTGTGCATTTGGCTATATAGCAATTCTGGACACAAGAACCCATAAAATATCGGCTTCCATGACAAGAATTCAACACCGGGATCATACATATAAAGTGAAAATAGGTGAAAATATATATCTGGTTTAAGCTCGATACCTTGATCGCCTTGATATAAATGTAACATTCCGGATGACAGCATAAAGCAATTCGCCGAACAGGACACGATCTTATCATCGAGAAATGGCGAGGCCTGTGGTAACAGCATCTCACGCGAGTGGAGAGATTCGTTTATTTCTCAATAAATCCACCAAAGGTGTACATGAGAAAAATATAAAATCACAAACTAACCGTTATCGGTTATGATGGTTACAAATATTAAATCATCGTAAGTTTGGTTTGGTTCAATAAATATACAGCAACATTTTATCAGATAATTACATTTTCAGGTTAAACTTTTATTTCAAGCCGGTTCTGATGTACAGTACTCTTTGTTGGGGAAGATCTTAGGAAGTAGTCGAACTCGTCGAACAGAGGAAGAGTTTCATCAATTACAGAATCTTTCTTCTCTCGTTATAGATTGCCATCGGCCACCTTTTGCAGAATTTAATAATGTCAAGCATACGTTTTCAGATAATAATCATCATCTCAAAAGTAGGTGACGTTTTATTATGTTGTAATAAAGAAACGTTCGAGATTGATTGACATTTACCCTCCAGGATTGTATCTGGATCTGTCAGTGTTGGTTCTATACTAGTATTTGGCCCCATGCAATGTCGAACCAAGACCCTATGAAGAGCTTCCGATCACACCAACATGTGTCAGGAACCCTGTCCTCAAAACCCCGGGCTATGACATTAATGACATTAAATAATTGGAAGCTCTCTCCCATCATCCGTTTCCATATGATCGTATTATGTTTCATCGCAGACGTGTACAGCTTTCCGCTTGTTTCTCATCGATCTCATCTATTCTAAAACACATTTCTGAACGTCATATACAGTCATTATTGTGTTGAAGATCCTGTTGTAAGTTATGGAGCTACTGTAACGTGTAGTATCAATGACATTAACGAGGCCTGCTGTCACAACACAATTGATGAGATGACAAATAGTATCAGACTGCACTAGTATCTCTTAACTGATGATGCATGGGATGTTTATCACCATTGATTAGGTGTCATAGAGCTCAGAGTCATGTAATGCAATTAATCGACAAGAGATATATTGGCGTTTCACGTACCATCGACAGACCTTTGGGTATTTTTTATAGTTATTATTTTTAAGCAATACAAAAAATACAACCTCGGTATATCCTGGCTTTAAACGGTAAATCAAATTAACTCGGGTCTGTTGCGGCGGTGAAGCTGATATGATCATGCATAGTCCAAAACAAAAGAACACAAATTCAAAACCAGAAGTAAAATATTGTAATCAGGTACTTACTAAACCTAAATAATATTCTAAAAAGGTGGTCTTAGGGTGTGACGTCTCTTCTCCACTTCCCGTATGATTCATTTGCAATCCAAACGTATTTCGAATAAGCTGTTCACGAGCTGTTCACAAGTCCCTTGCATATAGCGGTGAGAGGATCTGTTGGTCGCATGTTAAAATCTCAGAGGTGTCCAGTTCGAAAGGCTAGGAAGTGAGAAGGCTAGTCTGTACTCTGGTCCGACTCGAGCTGGTGTACGAGGTGTCTGTTTAAAGCCGTACTCAACAATATTCCAGCTAATCCAGTGATTTACATCATGAGCATCGGTCTACGCAATTTGGATATGATGACAAGCACCAACCAAATCAGCGAGCCTTACCACCCGATCTCGTCGCCTCTTACAGCAAGCATAGCCTACAGAAGGGAAAGCATGGGTTGTGGGGATAGTGTAGAAGAAATACCAAGGTGTCCACTCTTGTCTCAGCCGACGAGATAGCGTGGAAGACTTACCAAGGTGTGCACTCTGGTCTCAGCCGACGTGATAGTGTAGAAGAAATACCAAGGTGTGCACTCTGGTCTCAGCCGACGAGATAGTGTAGAAGAAATACCAAGGTGTGCACTCTGGTCTCAGCCGACGAGATAGTGTGGAAGACCTACCAAGGTGTGCACTCTGGTCTCAGCCGACGTGATAGTGTAGAAGAAATACCAAGGTGTGCACTCTGGTCTCAGCCGATGAGATAGTGTAGAATAAATACCAAGGTGTGCACTCTGGTCTCAGCCGATGAGATAGTGTAGAATAAATACCAAGGTGTGCACTCTGGTCTCAGCCGATGAGATAGTGTAGAATAAATACCAAGGTGTGCACTCTGGTCTCAGCCGATGAGATAGTGTAGAATAAATACCAAGGTGTGCACTCTGATCTCAGCCGATGAGATAGTGTGGAAGACTTACCAAGGTGTGCACTCTGGTCTCAGCCGACGAGATAGTGTAGAAGACTAACCAAGGTGTGCACTCTGGTCTCAGCCGTTGAGATAGTGTAGAAGACCTACCAAGGTGTGCACTCTTGTCTCAGCCGTTGAGATAGTGTAGAAGACCTACCAAGGTGTGCACTCTGGTCTCAGCCGATGAGATAGTGTGGAAGACCTACCAAGGTGTGCACTCTGGTCTCAGCCGACGTGATAGTGTGGAAGACACCTCGCATGGGAACCTGGACACGACTGGACATTACATACATCAGTCTTTTATAGCAAATGGTTGTTGCTGCGAAGTTTTGCATTTATTAGGTTTGAAATATCCGAAGAACTCCGGTCGTGTTGTACATACATGTTTTAATTCTATCAGCATTCGCAGCGTAAAACAGTGAAGATATAATGGCTGAAAATGAATGCATTGTACTTCAGTTCCAAATCCACCACAAGAGAAAAGTCCTGTGAAGATCCGGAAAGAGAATAGGTCTCCAGCAACCCATGCTTGCCGTAAAAGGCGAATAACTGGATCGGGTGGTCAGGCTCGTTGACTTGGTTGATGCATGTCATCGTACCCCAATAACGCGGATCGATGCTCATGGTGTTAATCACTGGATTGTCTGGTCCAGACTCGATTATTCACAGACCGCCGTCATATAGCTGGAATATCACTGAGTGCGGCGTTAAACAACAAACAAACAAGTGAAAAACGATACAGACAATTGAAAGCCAATGCGGGGATCAGTTCAAATGGTACCCCTTGGCATCATGTTCACACACAGCAGTCATAAGTAGGGCGTTGTTGGGAGCCAGTATCTTGTGAAGCCACCCCTGTTTCTGATCCCATGCTCCTTGACCTCTTACTCGGATTCCTCATTAGGTTTATAATGAGTACCTGAAGTATGGCGTTCCACTCTTTACGTGATAGTCCTTCCTGAGTTCCAAGATCATGTGGCACATAAAGGCTTCTGTAAACACGGCGTTCAAACTCCCAGAGCCAGAAGAGCAAGCAGGCCAATCCATGAACATTTTCGTCTCGAAATGCCGTGTGCCTTTGCACCACAAATTAGACCAGTACTCGTATATTGCATGCGCCGATATTCCCAACAGAAACGTGTAACCGTGTTCTCGCAGGAGCTCAAATGCCGTCTTGACAATTATGGAACTGGCACAAAGTCAGTAATGCTCCACTACAACAGCATCCTCAAAACGTTTTTGGCGCCGTCTGTTAACACGCCTGAGATATTGAATCTGTTCTCATTTGAGAAGGGAGCGGACGACCATTATCAGGGACATTTATTTGCAACGCTGGTGACGTGGTGTTACTTGAGCCGCGATGTCGGTGATCCACGAATGGCTGGACGCTAAGAACGTAGGCAAAGAGAACGCGTCCAGTCTGTATGCTGGTCATGCGAATGCGAACGGTAGTGGTATCACAAAAACTAGGTGGCCTCTTTGTTGCTACCCCATAAAATCCGGCCTTTGGACATATGCAACAGTTCCGGTGGTTTGGTATCACTGCTCAGTCTCCCAATTTGTTCTCAGTGACCTTAAAACGTGATGACATCTGAAGCTGGCTGTCACCCGTCTAGTGCATCCCTTCATTGCTCACTCTCTCAATATGTTCTCAGTAACCTTAAAACGCGCTGACACCTGAAGCTGGCTATCACCCGTCTAGAGCATCCCTTCACTGCTCAGTCTCCCACTATGTTCTCAGTAACCTTAAAACGCGCTGACATCTGAAGCTGGCTATCGCCCGTCTAGTGCATCCCTTCACTGCTAAGGCTCCCAATTTGTTCTCAGTGACCTTAAAACGCGCTGACATCTGAAGCTGGCTATCGCCCGTCTAGTGCATCCCTTCACTGCTCAGTCTCCCACTATGTTCTCAGTGACCTTAAAACGCGCTGACATCTGAAGCTGGCTATCGCCCGTCTAGTGCATCCCTTCACTGCTCAGTCTCCCACTATGTTCTCAGTGACCTTAAAACGCGCTGACATCTGAAGCTGGCTATCGCCCGTCTAGTGCATCCCTTCACTGCTCAGTCTCTCAATATGTTCTCAGTAACCTTAAAACGCGCTGACATCTGAAGCTGGCTATCGCCCGTCTAGTGCATCCCTTCACTGCTCAGTCTCCCACTATGTTCTCAGTGACCTTAAAACGCGCTGACATCTGAAGCTGGCTATCGCCCGTCTAGTGCATCCCTTCACTGCTCAGTCTCCCACGATGTTCTCAGTGACCTTAAAACGTGCTGACATCTGAAGCTGGCTATCGCCCGTCTAGTGCATCCCGAAAGCTCTGGTACGATTTACAATACTCAGAAATTGACGCTTTGCTTCAATTGCATTTTGTCGTCTGCTGCTGTTTATGACATTGGAAACAATGTGTTTATACCTCGAGATGCACGTGCAGATAATGACAATTGGTTCTGTTCGGGCGTTGCGTAAATTGGAAATACCCTGAAATTGTCAGATATTTAAATGATACAAAATGACCAAATTTACTTGGTTCAAAGGTATTTATTTCCCATCAAAGAAGGAACAATCTTGAATGTAAAAGTGTGAAATGCAGACCTTAACACTGAATGATTTTCAAAATTCAAATACTGAAACTAATGGATGTAACCCGATTGTCCCTCCTGTTACCACTGAACAAATTCTGTCTACTTGAGACTTATTATTTTGTAGAACACAGTGTTGTAGATTTCCAGCAAGGAGTACCCGTTTTTTTACTGGCATTAATCGCATTGGTAAATGCACAGCGAACATAGGGTATTTGTGGTGCTTTGGACGCCTGAGCCACGCATGCCCTCTTTAACAGTGTCAGTAGCAGGTCGAACATATATTAGCACCCGTGAAGATCCAGGGTAGAATAGGTCTTCAGCAACCCATGCTTGCCGTAAAAGGCAACTATGGTTGTCGTAAGAGGCGACTAACGGGATCGGGTGGTCAGGCTCGCTGACTTGGTTGATGCATGTCATCGTATCCCAATTGCGTGGATCGATGCTCATGATATTAATCACTGGATTGTCTGGCCCAGACTGGATTATTTACAAACCGACGAAATATAGCTGGAATATTGCTGAGTGCGGCGTTAAACAACAAATGAACAAACAAACATATATTTAGCATCACCAGTCAATGGTATAATAACAATAGACCATGGCGACTCATTTTTTGTGTATCAACTGTGTTCATTTTAAGACGCCATGAACTAGACACTCCACTAACACACTAATCAGAAACAATGTTTTATACCCAAATATGTCATTTAAAAACCGACAATGAAAGCAATAATGCAAAAGTTTCCCTAAAGTTAAGTTCGTGGCGAACAACACATTTGGCGTCAAGTTACACACTTTGAAAGTCACCTCTGTTTATAAAATGTGCTACAATTGTAAAAAGTAGACTTAAAATAGTAATAGAAAAGCCGTTATCATATTAGAGTCATGTTGACCACCTGATCTTGAGAAAACTGGCGTTAGTTTGTCCTGCATCAGCTAATTGTGACCATCTGCGCTTGATATGTTTTATGTACAGGAAGCATTACAATTGTCCCGAGACATGTTTACGTTGGATGAATGAAGTTGTTTACCCTTTGGTTTACGGATATACAGGTGGAAGTTGAGAAATATAAAAGAAAAAAGAAACATATGTTTTTATAAGGTAGTCTTTTAAAATTGTCAGGTGAAATCAATATATCAAAATGAACGACACATATTAAGTGAAAGGGTTACTTTAATTTTCTTCATTATTAGCGGTGGGGAAGCAATGTGGTTAAAACATTCGACGTGGGTTCAATTCCCCACATGTGCGAAGCCAATTTCTGGTGTCCCCTGTCTCGATTTTGATGGAAGATTGCTGAAAGCGGCGTATAAACCATACTCACTCACTCGTTACTAACAGAATTTAAGAAAAATAAAAACTCTGTTTTCATAATTATTATTTCATTCCACTCATGCTAAATTTTGAATCAGCTGATCCAATCGTTCTTTCAATCGTTCAATGTGGTGCACAATCGAAACGATGTTTGAGATTCCTAGTACTACACACACATGTGTTTATGACGTTTGAAGCGCAGCACATGAAGTGTGGCGATATGTACCCGTTCCCGACAAGAGTTCCTTCGCGTCAGCGTCGGACAAATTAGGGCATTGCCGACTTCCTGTGAAGTTACTCAGTGCCTCATTCTGAGTTTTCATCCCACATGAAACTGACTCATTAATAAAACTGAAATAGTATTAAACTCAATTACTCACCCACTCATCTGGACAAAGAAAAGGCCAATTGAAATCGCCTTATCCCACACGCTTCATACTAGGCTTAATGAACATGATACATGTAGCTTATTCAATAATGGTCTAAATCTTGAACTACAAATCATTGCTTTTTATAAACTTCCGTAAACTTTTAAAGTTGTTGGCGCCATGTTGTCTTCTGCACGCACTATTCCTTTAGGCAAAGTTCCGAAGGCTCATGAAGTAGGGACGTGCATTAAAAAAAAGGGCAATCACATAAGTTGGTTAGTAATCTTTTTCTCCGCAACTGCAGGTGCCCTTGAAGCGGTCATTAATTAGGCCAGATAGTCTTAAAGAAATGCGGGCGACGGAACATGTCCTTGAATCGTCTTCCTGTTTCACGTCGACCATGGTTTTCTTTGTGAAAAGTCGAATTGTTGCAGGCAGCTTTACGGTATTATTCCGCTGAAGTCATAATGACTTCGGCCGTTAGGACATCCGTGCATCTATTGTGGTGGGATAGGTGTATTTTTTAACAAATATCCACATCCCAAATAAAAGAGGGCAGTACTTATCGGTTATTTTATCCAATTGCAATTAACTGAGATGGGGACGGAAAACTCTTTCAATTCATGACATTTTAAAACCACAGCTAAAAAGATTCCGATTCTTATTTTTCACAAATGTAACAGAATGCAAAAACTGAGATTTCGTAGTTGAAAAAATGAAAGCATGTTAATGCATGACCTTATGCTGCGTGTTACTGAAACTGTTTTCATGGAACACGTCCAGATCTACCGTATCCGTAGTGCAGGTCATATGTGAAGAGAAATGAGTCAAGTAATCCCAGACTAAGAACATCATCCTCATCTTAGAGCCAATTTAAAGTTGATGTTGCACGTGTACTAGACAGCTAAATAAATGAATCATGAAACACTGTTTATAATTAAGTTTGGCACATTTTGTTATGGTTCAACATTAAAATTTTGTTCTATGAGTTTTTAAGCTTGTTGTACGATTACAATTATCTTGACTGTGTTGTGTGGACATGTTGCCTGTTGAGCGACGGTATCACTTGGGTGCGTGGTGTGACCATGAGGTGACCTGTTGAGATGTGGACCCGTGAAGATCCGGGGAAGAAGAGGTCTTCAGCAACCAATGCTTGCCATAAAAGGCGACTATGTTTGTCGTAAAAGGCGACTAATGTGATTGGGTGGTCAGGCTCGCTGACTTGGTTGATGCATGTCATTGCATCCCAATGGCGTGGATCTATGCTCGTGAACTCATAATCGAGGTACGTTGATACACCGTCCAGTTCCGATGGCAAAAATAACTTACGACAACTCACAATCGAGGTACGATGATACACCGTCCAGTTTCGATAACAACGTCAACTTACGATAACTCATAATCTAGGCACGATTATACACCGTCCAGTTCCGATGACAACGTTAACTTACGATAACTTACAATCGCGGTACGATGATACACCGCCCAGTTCCGATGACAACGTTAACTTACGATAACTTACAATCGCGGTACGATGATACACCGCCCAGTTCCGATGACAACGTTAACTTACGATAACTTACAATCACGGTACGATGATACACCGTCCAGTTCCGATGACAACGTTAACTTACGATAACTTACAATCACGGTACGATGATATACCGTCGAGGTAAGACAGGCTATCAGTCTTTGTTAACACTTAATCCTCATTTAACACATTTGCTCTTACTCCTCTCCGCCTTTCCAACCGAGTTGAATATAGTTTAGTTGAGCATCGATCTACCCAATTTAGGTACGATGACATGCATCAACCAAGTCAGAGAGCCTGACCACAACAATCAGAGCTTGATGAAGACCAGTGCTGCATGTTCACGGGGTTCTTTTGAATTGACATGCATTGATATTTACTACGGACTAAATCTTTAACAACTGCCCCAGATATATTTGACACCCTATCTCAGACAACTGTCACACATTCGGGAAACGTTTGCTAAAATGAAACCAATGTCATTAATCTTTGATCCCTGGAGGATCAATCTGAAAATCAAATTGGCGTTTTTTTGTTTACAGAAAATAAAAAAACCGGAAATATTTGATTAAGGGGGAAAGTGTTTTCCGTCGCAGTTACAGTATCAGACAGTATATCGATCTATGTCCTGAATCAAACGGACAGGAAAGTCATTACATTCACAAGAGAGTAGACTAAACGTTTGATAACGTTGTGCTACATGCTTTTATTCATGGAATTGAAACATGGACAACATGCAGAGCACTTATAGAAACGAGTTAAGCATTGTACAGTCAAAGGATGTAGACCTAAACAGCTTCCCTGAGACAGGTGTCCTTTGAATACGCATTGTCCAGGACTTATGTGTGAAATGATCTTCCTTATCCCAGTAAGTTGGTAACCTTGTACCAGTAACACAAGTTTAAATGTATGTGTGCACTTTACTTGTACGTGTTCTTGTGGGTGGCGAGACTGCTGGAAGAGCGGAAGGTCATTTTCCCGAGGCGAGGACGTTATAACTAACTAAAAAAGTCCAGTTTCAACCCTTGCCGAACTAGGCTGGAATCAACCAATCAACCAATCAACCAATCAATCAATCAACCAATCAATCAATCAAGGGCGTTTATAACTGACTAAAAAGTCCAGTTTCAACCCTTGCCGAACTAGGCTGGAATTTTCAGGCTCGATCGTAGCGCCCCCAGGGGTCATGACAAGTTATGCCCCTTCTAAATCCGTCCAACCGACGAATCAAATTTCAGCTCTCGTATCACTTGCATTTGCTTTAAACGAAATGGTGGCGCCCTGTCAAGACGATGTGACCGATAATCAAGATCTATATTGTAATCAAACAAGCCTTACCTCGCGATGTGCATCAAATCACTAGAGCATTTTAATTAAAAACATGAACATAATTTACAAAATATTATTTGATGCCCAGTTGGCGGTGCACATGCTTTGCAAATCCTGCATTAGACCGATATCTACAAGTTAAAATCCGTGTTGATTGCGAACCGGGTGTCTGGAAATAGTGATTACTAGTAATATTCAAGCATGCGTGTCATGCTGATGTTCCGAAATAGTGTTAGAATTCTTGTATTTCCCGACGGGTGTGAAGGTACTACATGGAAGCTTACAGGAGTTTCATAAAATCAATATGACACACATGCTAGTGTAATACTGTCTTTATTACCCATTGTTTCTTAATCCCTTTTAATCTCCCCTTAAGAAAAACGCACTGATCACAATCGTCGTCAAAGAAAACCACAACTGTGAATGCCGTCAACAATCTAAGGCCTGACGTCGTTTCTAGCGTGACGTCATTCCAAACTTACGTCAAACATCCGGAAACAATACGCTGGTGCGCGAGAAGTGATATATGCACATACGATTTTTATGAAATCGGTTATTGAAAATTAATCAGTATTATGATACTATATGTCCACACAGTTCCTGACGCCGACAAACATATCACATAATAGTCTGGTCGTTTCAATCAATCAATCAATCAATCAATCAATCAATCAATCAATCAATCAATCAATCAATCAATCAATCAATCAATCAATCAATCAATCAATCCAATCCAATCCAATCCAATCCAATCCAATCCAATCCAATCCAATCCAATCCAATCGATCGACCCATCAATCAATCAATCAATCAATCAATCAATCAATCAATCAATCAATCAATCAATCAATCAATCAATCAATCAATCAATCAATCAATCAAACAATCAAACAATCTAGCATATAGAGTTTGCCTGTGAACATTAAACTTACACATGCACAGATTCGTGTGTTTGCAAAGAAATATTGCCCGTTATATTTACGACAGATACATTCGTATTTTGGGCAAATAAGAAGGAGAAGATACTTATCTTCAATCATCTTAACTTATTCATTTTGATTATCCTTTGTTTTCTGACCATTCCTTAAGGCTTCATCGACACTGGATCATTGCTTTACGCAATTTATGTAAACTTATCTTTGTAAGTCTAGATCTATTTCTAACGCATCCTCAACGAGCTTCCCATTGTCCCTCCAAACTGTTTAATTTCAACAGAAGATGTACACAGTAATAACAATGATATATCTGAATCAATATTAATGAGATTAGAACACAAAATATAGTTTCGTAAGATCAAAACTAACGGAGACACGTTTTATGTGTTAGAAATAGTCTGTTTTCGGGGCTCCCAGACTCACTTAGAACTTCAGCAATGTAATTATAATTTATATTTTTGTCGTCATAAAGCTCATATTTATAACGCATCCTCAACTAGCTTCCTACTGTCCCCCCAAATTGTTTAATTTCAACAGAAGAAATACATAGTAATGAAAATGTAATATCTGAATCAACATTAATGAGATTAGAACACAAAATAAAGTTTCGTAAGATCAAAACAAATGGAGACAAATAGAGTTTCTAATCAAAGATAAGAAATGTATAACGAGTTTCAAAACTGAGTGAAACTGATCCTAGAACTATATGCGTTCATTCGTAAATAAAATATCAATACTATTTTACTACTTTGTCAACACACATGGAATTAATTAAAATGTTATGGACAGTGTATGAAACTCAGCTATAGTGAGAACCACGGAAAGTAATAATATCCTATAGACACGCAGCAAGGAAATTTGATTCATGAGCTACTTTTACTTACAAACATAAATATTTCCGGGAAAGCATTGAACATCATGAAATATGAGTGTTGATCCGCACACACCATTAGCGACTGAAACGGCAGGAACTGTAATATAGTTAGCGCTATAACCGGTTAAACTAGAAGTTTATTCGATGGCTGTTCTGGGTGTCACTGACCCATGCTTCCATACAGAATGTCATATTGAGAAGCTGAACATCTGGCGTTGTATCAGTACACTTCATTAACGATTGGAACGGTAGGAAATGTAAATACATTTAGCCCTTAGAACCGGTAAAACTAGTTTATTCGATAACTTTGTTCTAGGTGTCATTGAGCCATGTTGCATGTTGTCATACAGGATGTTATACTGAGAAATTACACATCTGGTATTGTGTCAGTACACATTTTCCGAAACTACTTGACTGAAAGGAATCTACCGAGCCAAAAGGAATACCTATTGTTATAAATCAGTTATACTTATAATGCATGTTGAACATTGATATGGCAGGACAAACAACATGTTATTATAATGTCAGTGATGTGTGTGTGTGCGTGTGTGTGTGTGTGTGTGTGTGTGCGTGCGTGTGCGTGGTGTGTGTGTGTGTGTGTGTGTGTATGTGTGTGGTGTGTGTGTGTGTGTATATGTATGTGTGTGTGTATGTGTGTGGTGTGTGTGTGTGTGTGTATGTATGTGTGTGTGTATGTGTGTGTGTATGTGTGTGTGTGGTGTGTGTGTGTGTGTGTGTGTGTGTGTATGTATGTGTGTATGTGGGTGTGTGGGGTGTGTGGGTGTGTGTGGGGTGTGTGTGTATGTGTATGTGGGGTGTGTGTGTGTGTGGTGTGTGTGTGTATGTATGTGTGTGTGTATGTGTGTGTGTATGTGTGTATGTGTGTGTGTGTGGTGTGTGTGTGTGTGTGTGTGTGTATGTATGTGTGTATGTGGGTGTGTGGGGTGTGTGGGTGTGTGTGGGGTGTGTGTGTATGTGTATGTGGGGTGTGTGTGTGTGTGGTGTGTGTGTGTATGTATGTGTGTGTGTATGTGTTTGTGTATGTGTGTGTGTGTGTGGTGTGTATGTATGTGTGTGTGTGTGTGTGTGTGTGTGTGTATGTGTGTATGTGTGTGTGTGTATGTGTGTGTGCGTGGGGCGTGTGTGTCTGTGTGTGTGTGTGTGTCTGTGTGTGTGACGCTGGTTATAGGATATCAGTTACAGAAGGATTGTATACATGTAGTGTGATACGTGTTCCTAAAATCAATGAAATACACAAGCTTTTGGTGTGATTATCCGCACCAAATGATTGTATTCAGCTAATATGAAGTCCATTCCAAAACAAGAACCATGTTGTGAGCCTAACAGTGTTACCATGACAGGAAAAGGATGCACGTGATAATTACACATTGTGTCGGAGATGTCTGCTTACATCTTTGGAAATGTCTTTCAAGGGGAACAGTGGCGTACATTAAGCACACAGACTGAAGACATGGTCCAAACAAAAGAAAATCACGAAATGCACAGCGGTGAGTATGTTCTGTCCTCTGAATGTCACATTAACTGGTCATATAAACAATTCTTGTAGTGAGTGAGTTGGGATTAACGCCGCTTTTAACATTATTCCAGTTATATCACGGCGTTTCAGCTTAATGTGGGAGGAAAGCCCGAAGTGATGCAGGTCTCGGACGTTTACCACTCCGGTGAAACCCACGAGCGCGGGTATGGTGCTGACAAACCTAGACACATAATCGGGGCGAACCGGGATTCGAACCCACAATCATAGGTTTCAGGCGTGCCCAAGGGACGGAGCTCTGCACAGCGAATCGCTGCGCCTGAAACGACTGGGCCACCCGTGTCCCCAAACAATTCTCGTAAATACCATCGGGTCATTATACCTAGATCACAATGAAAGCAACAGTTGATGAAGACGTACGTTCCACATCGTCTTCCGATCCAAGAAACTTTAGAAAGAGAATATTTGTTTGAAGTGCAAGGGCTGACTTACTATCTAGAATGTCAAACGCTGCCACAATAGAGCAATCTAAAGGTCTAAGTAAATACATCTGCATGATATAGTCTCCGCCATCACACTTTTCACAGACCTGCCATATAATGTCTTGTTGTATAAAGCGCCGAACCTTTTGAGGGGAGGGGGGGGGGGGGGGGGCATCTGTTCCTGAAAATGTTGGAATGAAATAATATATCCCATTTATAAAACAATATTACGTTCACTAGATAGGCTGCATGTTGTGAAAACTAATTTGTTGAGTGTCCAAACAATTATTTTCTCATTCCACCTTTTCTTGGTCGGTCCTTTATCTTACAATTGTTGAGGGTACCAACATAAATTGCGTGAAAACCGGTGTGCACACTGTGTAAATTGCGTGGATCGATGCTCATGATATCTACCACTGGATTGTCTGATCCAGACTCGATTATTTACAGACCGCCGTCAGATAGATGGAATATTGCTGAGTGCGGCGTTAAACAACAACCCAACAAACAACCGCGTAACTAACAATAAGTTCACATATAGCTAATTTAATCATTAACCCAAAATAACCTTACGACAACAATACGAGTTCAATGACATCCTTCAGCCCAATAATACACCCGCCCACTTTATTATCAGGGCAGAGTACAGAGTACGCCTCTAATGGGCGTGGCCTAAACGCAATGAAATTGCTTAGTTAGCCAATCAAATGCCATGTAAACTGCAATGTGTTTATTCGGTATATGGACAAAGCCAACCTATTTTTACACGACGTCGCAGTTTATTACCAACGAGTCTAGGAACAATGGGTGACGTCATCTTAAATTAGCGGTGAGATGATTGGATCTGACATCACCCCGATAAGGGTCATCTTTCTGATAATCAAAACAACTTGAACTGAGAAATCTATTTTTCAGTGACAATTACTCCGAAATATTTCCTTTTACCCGTGGCCCCATAGGGAATATTCACGTATGCTGTATCTTCTCAAATACATGGGATCAATGATTGTGTAACCTTTGCTCAATTCCTAGGAAACGCAGATAAGAATTATTTTCAATTTACACGAAGGAAGGTGAATGTGGATACGCTTTGGTCAGCTGAAGAAGTAAATGAAACACGTGATTCTTATGTCTGTATGTACGCCAATCTAACAATGTGAGCTACAGTGTCTGAGTGAGTGAGTGAGTTGGTACCGCCGCTTTTAACAGTATTCCAGTTATATCACGGCGTGTCAGCTTAATGTGGGAGGAAAGCCCGAAGTGATGCAGGTTTCGAACGTTTACCACTTCGGTGAAACCCACGAGCACGGGTATGGTGCTGACAAACCTAGACACATAATCGGGGCTAACCGGTATTCGAACCCACAATCATAGGTTTCTGGCGTGCCCAAGGGACGAAGCTCTGCACAGCGAATCGCGGCGCCTTAGACGACTTGGCCACCCGTGCCCCCCGTGCCCCCCCGAGGGCTGTATTGCCCTGATTATGGTTCTAGATGATATATTTCTAATTTTTTCAACAGCATACCCGTGCTAAACACCTAAAACCTGAATCACATCTGACTTTGGTAGTTGATCACGCCGCCTCGCCTTGATATAACCGAAATACTAGGTACGCCTACAAAATGCCGGATACCATCCGCAATGTTTGCTTGATGCTACTAATATAGCAGCAGGCGACAGCGTGAATATTTTCAAAATAGGGCGATGAGTCTCAAAATATGCAGGCAAACATACTCCGCTTGCATTTGTATAGTTTAATATGATTAAACCTGATAATTGAATATCAAAGCAATTCATAAACATCGCAAATTGGACATCAATATAGAATATATACTCGAAAAAAGAATCTCCATAGAGGCGTGCGGAAACGTGACACCCATGCCCCCAAATCTCTCGTTATTGTGCTTATTTCAAAGAGGCGGCTCAACATAGAAACCGTTACTAAGGAATGAACTCGTGTACATTTCTTACCAATATGGCACAAGGTATCCGGTATTCTGTATTCTAGCCAAATACCATTCTAAACGACCTTAATCCAAACTCAATTACGTTTAAAGTCCTTCTATAAATCTGACTGGCATCTACACAAGGAACAAATGCCATACTGTATATGTGATGGAAGGAACGGCTATTCCGTCACTTGGAGGAGACTGTCCTCCTAGGGGCCGCTCTTGTCTGGGGAGGTGAGGTGAGGTGAAATTGGGTTTAGCGTCGCGTCCAAGATTATTGCACTTATATAATAGCGACGTGCACCCACGTTTGTGTGTGTGGCTGCTTGTACTAGTCCGGACTGATGCCGATTCATAGTGCTAGCACACTGAGATACCATGCCGCAGTTTAACATGAATACCCCACTCAGACACAGTATACTGACTCCGAGCTGACCAGTCCTTGATTTAGCCCCTTAATGCCGATCGCCAGACAGGGTAACAACAAGTATCATCTTTTAACGTCTTTTGGTATGACGCGGCCGGGGATTGAACCCCGGACCTTCCGCTCTCCGGGCGGACGCTCTACCACTAGACCACGGAGGCTGTCTTGCCTGGGGAGGATGGGAGGAGACAGACCTCAAGACACATATCCCCGATTACTGACGTGACTAACATAGCCGGGATAAATATAATAAGCCAAAATGTCCGGGACTGATCGATGTCCCTGTTGCAGAAAGTACCTGCCGAATCAGAAATGTGAGAACATGATCTTTTATATTCATATAAACTTATATCACATAACATGAATGACGTCTCCCTAACTGTGATTTATGTATCACGGGTCTATGTATCTTAAAGGTTCAGAATACCTGAAGACGTAAACTTCCAATAGCAGCAGGCGGTAATCTGAACATTATATGACGCTGTGGTATTTTGCTGATGACTGTACGTAGATGTTGGGGATATGGCAATTACGGATCATGTGCTTAGTATGCATCATCTTCCCGAGGCAAGGGAGTTAACTGACTATAAAAGTCCAGTTTCCACCCTTGCCGAGCTAGGCTGGTATTATGGAGTTACATTTTGGCTGGACTAACGAGTCTAGGCATAGTCCAATCAAATTCGCGAACCGAAATCAAAATCCGGTTCGTAAACTGTCGTACAGATTTCGGTCGATTGCAGGATTTGCAAAGCATGTGCACCGCCAACACGTTGTCAGCAGATATTTTCCAAATCTTTTCATGTTTTTAGTCAAGGAGCTCACGTCATTTGATGCATTTCGCGATGTAAGACCCGTTTTTTATCACAATATAGATCTTGATTATAGATCAGATCGTTTTGACTGGGAGCCACATTTTTGTGTGAAGGAAACGCAAGTGATACGAGAGGTGGAATCTGATTGGTCCATAGGAGAGGCTTTGAAGGGACATACCTGGTAATAGCCACTGGTGGCGCTACGATCGAGCCCAGTAATTCCAGCCTAGTTCGGCAAGGGTGGAAACTGGACTTTCATAGTCAGTTAACTCTCTTGCCATGGGAAGATGATTATGTATGTCTTGTGTTGTATTCGTGTTGTGAGTTTATACCCACGGCGGTGGTGTTTTCTGATCTATTCTCCACACTCTGGGTACAATTAGGTACAATGTGTACGCCGTGAGAATAATATGTGTAAAAGCTGCGTAAAACCACACTCACTCACTCTGCGTATTGAAGAGAACGGGTTCCATACTCACAAACCTTATTGCAGTTACAGAGAGTGTATGTTTTTATGCAACTTTTAGCAATATTCCAGCAATATCATAACGGGAACGCCAGACATAGGCTTCATCCAGTGTGTACCGGAATTAAATCCTGGTATCCATAAATTGAATAGGTTAAAAGCGCGCCATTTAGATACAACGTCACATGTGTTTGAAACGAAACAGAAGCTCTCACTAGTATCATCTTGTAACCGATAAGCTATAGGTATATTTTACCTTTAAATTGCGGAAGAAAATATAACTACAATTTATCAGCGTGCAGAAAGATTGAAATTACACCGACTGACCCTTGAAGCAGAACAGTGTCAAGGAGAAAATCGATCATGCCAAATATTCTTCATGAATCAAATTCTTACCGATTCTATCTTTCGAGGTTTCAATGTCAGTGGGAATTCGTAGCAAATATCCTTTATCTCTGTGGTAATGCCAGCGCTCAAGAAGAAATCAGTCTGATCTACACCATTTTTTTTATATAATTGTATATCGTTCAACCTGAAACTCAGAAAACAAAGAAGTGGTTGTTGAAATAATTGTGTAAAACACATGCGACTTATTCCTGTGTACACCTTGAGGGGCATAGGACCTTCACAACGGGTCTCCATCGGTGTCGGACTTGTGCTCTCCGTATTGCCTCTCCCCACGACATGTGGATTGATTTCAGTTCTAAAACACACGAGACGCCGTACATCAAAGACTTGCTGCAGATCGTCGTCTACGATCTTGCTCAACGGGCACAGTTACAGCGACGGCAGTCCCAGTCAACACCCCGGAGGGGGCCGAGAATCAAAAACAGCTGAGACACAGGGAAATATTTCTGTTACGTGATGATTCCAAAGTCAAAACTTGAAGGTCAACCAAGGAATCGGTACGTACAGAACCAACTTGTGAAATCAGGAAATAATCACACAACATCAAGGAATAATTAACAAATTCTATAGAAACATGCGGGATTAGGTTTACAGTCCTACAAAGCATTACAATGGGTCAAATTTGTGGCAGCAGCAATAAAAAAATAACAGGCCCGATTACATAAGTCAGTGGAATGCCCAGGAATTGTTGAATCTCTTGTCCCATCCGCTAAGGGCACGTAGACGCAAGTCAGATGGCAGGACACGTCCAATTGCCCGCGTGTGCTCCTAAAAAGGTACAGCCAGACTTCTAGTAACTGACACCTAGCGAAGCGTCTCGATGCGGCATCTGTAAACACTCTCCTCATAGGACAACAACCGTATATATTAACATTGATTTTTCCATAGCATTAGCATAGGCAACAAAACATATTGCCATGGGTATTACCTCGATTGTGCAATTATATGCAACAGAATACATCGTTGTGTTGTGTATATAATAAACACAAGACAGGCAATGTATATAATAAACAATAACATCAGGTTTCTATGCTCAATTGGATTTTTTCGCTTCGGCTAAGACACCAGCATTTATCCCAACATCTGTGTACTGGAAAACGATCATGACAGAGTTTACATCGGTTATCAATATATCACGGCTCGTTATTAAGACGCCATTAAGTACTCATGAGTTTCCCGGGAACATCGACATCGTAAATTAAGTAAATTAGTATTGTCTAAGCCTGAGAATAACCAGTCTCGATTATCCGCCGAAGCAGATTGCATTGAGCGTAAAAGGCAAAATAAAGCGCTGATAATGATACGAAAGTACCACTGAAAATCAGTGATGACACCAGGCGTGCGCGAATACCCCCGTTGTCATTGGAAACGAAATTCAATTTCTCTTCAGATTTAAGGAATTAAATTTTGTGCGACAAAATTCCAGCCATCTCGCCCCTTCCCCAATGTCAAATGGTCGCTCACTAAGCAACCTATAATTATACATACATCTAATATTTTCCACGCGCTCGAAATCATCTCAGATGTAAGACTATATTGTCATAAAGTTATGTTGTTAAAATATCGACTGCTGTTGACACTGTTGACGATTGGTTTGCAACACAGACCATACCTACTTTATTTACAGCTCCCACAAGATATTATTACATTCGTGTGGGTGCTCGCATCAGACGTTATGTATGTTTTCGCTCACAGGAAATAAACAAAAGCCTCGTGACGTTCGTAATGAAGACAATAATTTATACTCACGTTCGCAAACCCGTTTCACACATTCGCTATTGTAACATGCATTTCTCGAGTAGGAAGCAGGCAGGGATCTAATGGGCAGCGGCTCCAGAACACGTTCAACGTCACAGTACCAAACAGCCGAACATGACGGTACTGTCAATCGGTACACTACTGTTGCCGTGAAGGGTACATAGGTAATTAATTCCACTTTACAACTCTATTGGCAATCACTGTGTCAAATATGCATCAAACTGAAAACTTGATGACCTTTTGGTGGTTTTAATAAGTAAACTACGGTTATAACGAACTCAAAGGTACCACTAGTTTTAGTTCGTTATAACCGTAGTTCGCTATAAGCATATATGCATCAACTATCCAGCAATTGGACGGGATCAAAACACATTTCGTTATATAAACGTAGTTCACTGTACTTCATGTTATGAATCACCATTTCATACATCATAAAAAGTTTCATTAACTATGAAACCCGTTTTCAAACATTCAAATTCGAAATTATTGCACACGTTTGAGTGAGTGAAAAGTAAAGTTGTCAGATTGCGCAATGGATCATACATTGCCAAGGTTGCCCTTCATGTGCAGGGGGCGGATCTTCTTCAAAGAGAAACAGCAATAAAGCAGTGTCTTAATGTCAGGTGGAGAGTCACTTTCCATGTCCCTTCTGTTTACCTAACACACCCCCTCCGACCTGGTGATACAACGGTAGGAAGCGATCCCATCAATCAAACCTGATTCTGCCAACCCACTCTATTTGATAGGGTTTTAAGGTTTCTGATTGTGTCTTGAATCGAGTCCATCGCTGTACATGTTCGAAACCCTCAATACAACATCACAAAGTGGCACAGTGAGACCTAATTCCTTATCACAGTCTTTTGTAGAAGGGTTTATGAATTCTTCATCTTTGAACACTCAAAGGTTAACATTTCTTAGTGAAAACGAATGAGTATTGTTTTCCGTCGCTTTTAGCAATATTCAAGCAATATCTTGACGGGCATGACAAAGAAATCCTATTATCTATATAATATTTCATGCATTTGTAAGGCCAAACACTGATGAAAAAATCCTGACCAGCCATTTATTCCAAATATAGGGCTCACATATTATATCAGATTGAGATTCAGTTTATTCAGAATCCCAGGCCATCTGACCCATTGTACATTCACATATCTAACATGAATAGGTGCATCTTAATATCTCCTTTGATACAAAGAATTTCATACACAATGTTTGACAACTTAAGCAATTAATGTGGGAGGAGAGCCCAAAGTTATGTGAATTTACAGATGTACGTAAAGCCCCTATCATACATTCACAAATCTGAACACGAACGAACACGATTTAACGTTTTTCCTTAAATCGTGTTAGAACGCATGAAGGTCGCGCACTCATTCGTGCTCGAGCACGAATCAACACGATTTTTCAACTTTTCTTAAATCGTGTTCACAATTTCTTAAATCGTGTATGTGAGATAGGGGCTTAAGTTTGCTGTAACAGGTATGGAATAAGAACTAGCTGCATATTCTTGCAAGTACAAATTACGATCTACTGTATGACATGGGCAATAAGATAATACATGACACATCACATCATACCATAAACAGATCCATTGGAAGAATTTATCATATAAGACCTAAGTATGTAAAGACACACACGAGCCTTGTCGGCCAATTAAAACCAAACAAGCAAACCAATTGTGATCAAGGCGATGAACCAAAGTGTTTATCTTTGTCCTGTTGTGCTGAAAACAAACACACTTACCAAATATACATTACAGTTCAACTCATCTAAGTTGGTTGTCTAATGCTGCACTCAGAAATATTCCAGCTATATGACGGAGGTCTGTAAATATTCGAGTCACGACAATACAATCTAATGAGTGACATCTTGATCATCGATCTACGCAGTTTGATTACGATGGCATGCATTAACCAAGATGGTGAACCTGACCACTCAATCTCGTTAGTCGCCTCTTATGACAAACATCGGCTGTTGAAGACGAATTCTAACCCTGATCTTCACGGGTAAGTTGTGTTATGCACCTTCTGAATAAATTTTTCATGCATGTTCCTAAATGATCACAAGGTTTCATTAACCATGAATACCAATTCTACTTCCAATACGATAGCTCACATTTTGGTGAGTTAAAGGTTAAGTTGGCACACTGCGGAAGGCATCATACGTTGCCATGATTGTACTTCACGAACTGGGAGCGGATCTCCATAAAACTGTCACAGCAATAAAGCTGTGTCCTAATGCCAGGTGGAGATAATACACCTCCTCCGACTTGGGGATACAACAGCAGGAAGCGATACCATCAGTCCGACCTAATTCGTCCAGTCCATTTGAGAGGTTTTTATGGTTTCTGATTGTGTCTTGAGATTGAGCCTTTCCTTCTGCGAGGCATCAGACATTTCCACGATCGCCAATGAGTGTCGCTTTACATTTATGTTTACTTTGTCCGAACCCTTGATGCAAAAGTAGGACGGGACATATCTAATGATTCTTGATTGTGTCCATTTTGTTTTTTTAAGTGATTTTTTTTACGAGTCGTGAGAGCGTTTCTCATCAACGTTGTTCATATCTCGTTTAACAGGAATCTTGGTATTCATAGACTGACTATTTTAAAGTGAGTGAGTGAGTGAGTGAGTGAGTGAGTGAGTGAGGATGGTTTTATGCCGCTTTTAGCAATATTCCAGCAATATCACGGCGGGGGACACCAGAAATGGGCTTCACACATTGTACCCATCTCGGGAATCGAGCCCGGTTTTTTGGCGTGACGTACGAACGCTTTAACCACTAGGCTACCCGACCGCCCGACTATTTTAAAGGACCACCATTGCTGTAAAACAAACATCCCTGGTACATTTTGTTACCCTTTATTTTGAAAATCGGATCTATTGCAATCCTTAGGCAGAGGTCTATAATCATATTTGTTTCCATCTTCCGCCTTCTTCCATTTCGGACCGCCTCCGTGGTCTAGTGGTAGAGCGTCCGCCCAGAGAGCGGAAGGTTCGGAGTTCGATCCCCGGCCGTAATACCAAAAGACGTTAAAAGATGGTACTTGGTAACCTGTCTGACGCTCGGCATGAAAAGGTTAAAACAAGGACTGATCTCCTCGGAGTCAGTGTACTGTGTCTGAGAGGGGTATATATGTTAAACTCCAACTTGGTATCTCAGTGGGCTTACACTATAAATCGGCATCAGTCCGGACTAGTACAAGCAGCCACACACACACACGCATACACATGTGCATGCACGTTGCTATATAAGTGCAATAATCTTGGACGCAACGTTAAACCCCATTTAACCTCACCTCACCTCCCATTTAGTCTCAAGACACGCGCTAAAACAAGGTCATCATTTATCCCTTAAGAAATACGAATGAATTGGCTATACATTCTGTCAAAGGAACTCACACTAAAACATCGATCATAGCGAATATGTCCAATTATCTTCATTGTATTCTTTGAACCAGGGTACTGTTTGGGATAAAAGTAAACAGTGTCGAGGTACAATGATCTACTGATGAACCCACGCATTATCGATAAGTTGGTCTTCTAATAACAGTGCGGTTGTTAAGTCGTTACCATCGGGTTAACGATTCAATATTGCTATGTTTGTTTCCTGAAACGAAAGTAGTTTCTCAAAAATTAAGAAATTTCGCTGTTGAAGTACCTGGTTATGTATTTTCTACAAATGCTTCAGAGTCAGCTTTGAATCATTCCTGGGAAGGTGTATTAACAATTTTGTTAAAAAACATTATAAGCAGACGAAGATCGTTATGCTACATAATCTATTGCGCACTGGTGATGTTTAGCAATATACTGATACAAGATGTCGATAATGCTTCCAAGTACATTTTAAAAGCTAATATGCTATCCGACGCCTCCCACAATCGCAGCAATAAACTTAAGTTAATACTGCAAAATTATCAGTCCGTATATTGATTAAGAAAGGTTCTTATAAACGTCCAGGGCTCACGTTCACAGCTTAAACCAATCCAATCAATCCCTTTGCCGCGGTGGTTATCTGGGTTTTCTTTCAAGCATGTGTTTACGTCGCTTTAACTTAATGTCAACTTGATACCAACAAAAACACGTTGTATTATCATATTAACTTGCTATAAAAGGCTAGTAAAAAGATGAAAACTAATCTTACTCATAAATATCATCAATGCTTGTCGTGTCATCAGTGTTGTTGGATATGGAAAGGGTTTTGTCGCTTTGTTTACAGGAGGGCAACAAAGATCATCTCACCATACTTGGAATTAGGGGAATAGGCAGTTCAGATTTATTCTCTGCCAAACAAAATTCATCCCAGCACAACATATAGGATGTCGGGGTAGAGAATAGGTCCATAGCACCCAATGCTAAAGCTGATTTAATACTGAGGTTAGAATGTAAGCCCTACCGTTTGCTGAGTGTATTACGTCGAACCTCAAGACTGTGGGTCACTGCTTGTGATGTCAACCTCTGGTTACCTTGCCCAGTGTCAACTGATTACTGGACTATGATTTACAAAACAATATTTATATGTCAACCCCAATATTACATGAAACTATTGATAGTGCCTTGGGCTACTATGTAAATGCCAGGCGAGTATTTAGGAGGAAGAAAGTTGATACATATCCGATAAGTGCTGATATGTGAAAATGTATTACACAACAATGGACAACAGAAGAGATCACAAGAAGGGCAATGACATAATTTGATATCCATGTGAGCTTAAAGAAGTACTTGGTGAGAGAAAATCCGACTCGCCTACATATTACGCATACGATTGTGGCTTTTCACGCCAAGCATCAAAGACAGCATACTCGTCGTCCAGGGATACGATTCTCAGATGAAGGTTTATGAATTAGTGAAGCGGTGAGGTGAGGTGAAATGGGGTCCAAGATTATTGCACTTATATAGCGACGTGCATGCACGTGTGTGTGTGTGGCTGCCTGATTCTAGTCCGGACTGATGCCTATTCATAGTGCTAGCCCACTGAGATACCATGCCGCAGTTTAACATGAATATCCCATTAATACCCCACCCCTTAATGCCGAGCGTCAGGCAGGGTACCATCTTTTAACGTCGTTTGGTATGACGCGGCCGGGGATCGAACCCCGGACCTTCCGCTCTCCGGGCGGACGCTCTACCACTAGACTACGGAGCCGGTCTGAATTATTTCCACCAAACGAAGATTTGACATATTTCAGAATATATCTACTAATGGCCACCAATCCTCAGGTCACAAAGCAACACCCGAATCCGTATGATAAAGTCTCCAGTGTGAGATTAATGCTGCTCAACTAGCTGAACGACCTTTTGAAAGTTATTATCAAAGTAGGAAGCATGTTATGTATCACAGAGTTATTGACCTTCCTTTTAGTTCTACGGTTGTAAGATGTTTTCTGCAAAACATCTAACAGACACTAGGAGACTGAGAAGCAGAATCTATAGAATGTAGGGGAGATAGTTAATTGTATATTTAATGTCCCAGTTTCTGCAACTCACCAACAAATAATAGGATGTCCAGAAAGAAACTTAACAAATACATTCTTGTTTGTTTGCTGTTTAACGCCACATTTTGCAATGTTCCAGTTATATCATGGCGGTCTGTACATAATCGACTCTGGAACAGATTAGCCAGTGACTGACATCATGAGCATCGATCCATGCAAATGGGATACGATGACATGCCTCAACCAAGTCAGCAAGCCTGATCACCCGACAAGCATGGGTTTCGAACCTTTATCTTCACGGGCCAAAATATAGCCAATCCTTATAATATGTCAACTTGGAAAGCTCGATTGTTATCTAAAATTTACTGAGAAAACAATATATGAAATGCTGGACTTTCTCTTTGATAATATCTACGTAGACTGTGGGGGTGAGACACCAGTCAAGAAGTAGGCACCCTCTTGGGCACCAAGTGTGCTCCCCTCTTGCTGATATGTATCTGTATGCATATGGATCGGAATTTGTGCTCGGATTGGCACAGTCAGAAGACGGTAATATGGCCAAGAAGATTAACTTACGTTTCACGTATGTCGATGATCTGATATCGTTCAATAAGCATCAAATAGCCAATAGCCACCCACTGATTTACCCACCTGAACTAGAACTAAAGGAGACCAGTGAGACCGCCTCATCTGTTTCCTCTTTAGATCTATGCATAAAGATATACTGAGTAACAAACACTCTCAACATGACTGTATGACAAGAGGGATGACTTCAACGTTCCAGTAGAAGTTCCTTGATCAAGGTCACAACAACCAAGACCTAAGTAAAGCTTTCAAAAGGTTTTATGGGAGACACGTGGGTGACGTTTCCGAATCAGAGACAAAGATGCTGTCCGTTGTAATTCTCTATTTTGACTCGTACCATATGTTCCTGTGTTTTTTTTCAGGTAAACAGTTGACTTGCCTTTGCTTGTGTTTGTGACTGTTGCAACCGGTGGCGCAGGATTTACCCACCTTTTCGCGAACACCAAGTCATATCACTATTTGACAGGGATTCATAAACACATGCACATGATAAAGTCGGAATCGTACAGTCGACTCTGTTTGGGGCACAGATTACTTTCTTGTTTTGTTGCTTTTATTCAGATTGTGTCTTTCCTCCTGCAAGGCAGCTTACATTGCCACGATCCGCAACGGACCTGACATGCTCTGTGTGTTTACCTAAAACATGTTCTCCAGACCCTTGATATAACAGTAGCACCATTATTGAGACCTGAGACTGTCAGTCCATGGCACTGAAGAAGTCGCAAGAACGTTTCTTATCAACGTTCATCCTTATACCATGTTACAGGAATCTTTTTATCTATGAGCTGAATAGTTTATAGGCCCGCCTTTGTTAAAGAAACATCTCAGGTGTATATTTTGTTACTATTCATTGTGAGTAAGTGAATGGGTGAAGTTTGACGCCTCTTTTAACACTATTCCAGTTATATCACGTCGTGTCAGCTTCATGTGGGAGGAAAGCCCGAAGTGATGCAGGTCTCAGACGTTTACCACTTCGGTGAAACCCACGAGCACGGGTATGGTGCTGACAAACCTAGAAACATAATCGGGGCGAACTGGGATTCGAACCCACAATCATAGGTTTCTGGCGTGCCTGAGGGACGAAACTCTGCACAGCGAATCGCGGCGCCTTAGACGACTGGGCCACCCGTGCCCCCCTATTCATTTTGAAGTTAGGACCTGTTGCAATTATTTGGCTCGGGTCTGTAATCATATATCTGTTCCCGTCGTCTTCCGCCTCCGCCCATCTGCTTCCGTCTGGTATGAGATGCATCGTTGCTTTTAGCTGCTTCCATTTGATCCCCAGCAACGCGCTTCTCACGGGGACATCTTTAAAGGAAATGCGAGTGAATGAGAGAGTATGGGTTTCACGTTGCTTTACAAAATATTCCAGCAATATATATCATGGCAGGGGACACTAAAACGGGGCTTCACACATTGTACCCATATGAATAATCGACCCCTGGATTTTCGGCGAGACGAGCGAACGCTTTAACCACACGGCTCCACGGCCCCTAAGAAGTACGAATGAAATGAAGCTGGTAATATATCCTGTAAAAGGTTCTCGTATTGATACATCGACATGTCATATAAGTACGAGACTAGCAAAACCAACTATGATCTTCCTTGATTGTATTCTTTCAGCCAGGGCACTGGCTGGGAGAAAAAGTAACCACCGTTGAGGTACAATGTTCTACTTATTCACACAGACATTGTCAGAAGGCTGGTGTTCGTATTGTATTGTAGGTGCTAAGTCGTTACCATTTGATTCAATGGACTCCATGGATAACGTTTTCGCTGTACTAATACCTGGTTATATATTTTCTACACCTGTTTCGGAGTCATCTTTGAATCAATTCTGGATAGGTGCATTTACAATATCGTCAAAATACATTATAAGCAGATGTAGATTGATTTGACTAAACACTCTGGCGCTTGTACCTCCCCACTGATGATGCATGTTCAGAAATACATTGATACGAAATTTCGATAATACTTCCAAAAACATTCCAAAAGGTCAATTCGCCGTACAACGATTACCAGAATTGCAGAAACAAAATCAAGTTGATGCTGCAAACAGGCATCATGTATATTGTTTCAGATAATTCAGGGATCGAACAATAGGCTTTTAGTAGATATTTCTTGTGATTATTGAAAAGGTTTTGTCGCTTTTATTCATATAATTATACAATCATCACAGGGTTATGTGTTTAAGCTGCATTAATTATAACGAAAACACAAGATAGTATTATATTAACTTGCTGTCTTAGCCCAGTAAAAGGAAATTATACTTACTAATTTACTCATAAATGTCACCCATGTTGACATAGGAAGGAGGGGGCACAGGTTGCCCAGTCGACTAAGGCGCCGCGATTCGCAATGTTGCCTCCCTTGGGCACGCCAGAAACCTTGTGGGTTCGAATCTCGGTTCGTCCCAATTATGTTTCTAGGTTTGTCAGCATCACACCCGTGCTCGTGGGTTTTACCCAAGTGGTAAACGTCTGAGACCTGCATCACTTCGGGCTTTCCTCAAACATTAAGCTGACAGGCCATGATATAACTGGAATATTGTTAAAAGCGGCGTTAAACCCAACTCACTCACTACATTAGGGGGCAACTGATGTGATAACATTGGAAATTAAGGAGATCTGTTGAATAGCTTTCTACCCAATCAAATTCATTTGATATAAGGCTAGCTATTACTCAATACAAATACTGAATGACACAATCTATCCCAAGGGGAACCTGCTCTTAAATGAGTCCCCAGCAGCATATGCTAGTCACACGAGCTGACTAAACCTTGTGGGAACTGTATGTGCCCTATCCTGATTGCATGTCATCGCACCTTGAAGGCGTGGCGCGTTGTTTTCGTTCTCAACCACTGCTCTCGCTCTCTACCTGGCCCAGACTCCAATGAATACCAGTATGGCTGGTATATGTATCTGCAAGACAAGATTCATTCCAATTCCGCAATAATATCAAGCTTGGAAAATTACCAAAGGCAAGCCAATAAATACCATTAACGTGAGTGAGTGAGTATTGCTTTTAGCAATATTCCAGCAATATCACGGCGGGGGACACCAGAAATGGGCTTCACACATTGTATCCACGTCGGGAAGCGAACGCTTCAACCACTAGGCTACCCGACCGCCCCAGCGTACTTAGAAGGATGAATGCTATATCTGAATGATGAAACATCCGATATATGCTGACCAGTGTAGACGAGTCATCGACAGACACCAGAAGAAGACGAACGAAGGCCAGTGACATAAATTCACATGACGACGAAGTCAGCTTATAAACTATTGAACAAGCGCCATTGATGCCACCGGCATTGAGAAATGAGGATCAACTCCCTATTTGGTTGGATCATATACTACTCACGTATAGGTAAATAAGAATAATGAATTAGTAAAGATATCAAAAAGGACCATGCCCACAACGACCTTTTTGTTATTTGCACCCAAAACTTACATATTTCCGAATCTTTTATCTTATGGATTATAGTTTTTTTCCACAAAGGAATCCACTGAATTCATGGGATAAATTGGCCATCAAAGTAATCATGAAAGTAAGATGCATTTTACTTATTAAAATGTTGTTGACCTTCCATCTGGTTTATAGGCTGTTAGACGCTTTCTGCGAGACATCTAACAGACACGAGGGGGCGGTAAATGTGGGGGAGACAGTTACTTGTATATTTCCTGTCCCAGTTTCTGCAGCTGTCCAGGAAAGTATCGGATGCTTACACGCGGTAATGGGCCCAGGTGGCCCAGACGCACAATTGCGTCCCAGAAAGTGATGATTTCGTGTCCGAATACCGGTTCGTCCTGATTATGTTTCTGGTTTTGTCAGCCCTATACCAGCGATCGTGGGTTTCGTGATCATGGTGCATCTTTTCTATGATCTGCATCACTTCGGGCTTTCCTCCCACAGTAAGTGACTGGATTCGCGATATTACAAGAATACTGTTCAAAGCGGCGTTAAACACAACTCACTCACTAACAAAAACTAACATAACATTTCTGGAGTATACCAGAAATTGGCTTAACACATTGTACTCATATAGTGAATCCAACCCAGGTTTTGGGCGCTTTAACCAAAAGGCTACCCCACCACCCTCTTTTCAAGGTAGAAACAGAAACCTGTTTCTGACATTGTACTGTTTATTTTTGACTGTATATCATATCTGACATGTTTAATTAGAATGCATGGACATAAATCACCATTGGTTGATGATGGCAAGCTGTTGGTGTATCAAGACAACGGTGCTCATATGTACCCATTTGTCATCAGAGCTGGAATGCTTGATTTATGTAGTAAGGAACAGTAACCAGCTAGAATATGTACTTAATATACGACATAATAACTAAAGACATGATATGATATATTGCATATCTGCAGCAAAAGGCAGGTCGAAGCCAGATTAATTATGTTGTCATTTCGAGTATACATTTGCTTTGCTGGAGAACTGGCAAGAGAACCGCATGGATGAAGGATAGATTGTTATCGGTTGAACAACGGGGCCATTAATAATTTGACTAATAGTATACATTGTAAACTCATCAGCCAGTTCGAAAATGAGACCCACATCGAATACAGCTACAATGGTACTAGATCATGTTCTCAATTGTTTTGATGTTAACCTGCTTTTTGTGTCAAGGGGATGTTTAAACATTTTTTTTCAGATCTTGTTTCTTGTTTTATCTAACTCAGATCGCTATGAAATACCGTTACAATTGTCATACGAATTGACACATTTAACTCCGTTTTCAAAGCTGCTGTATTTGTTATTCAGTTAGCCTTTTACTTGAGATCGATTTTAGCTGTTATCCTTGATTTCAACTTGCAAATAAGACTAATCAAAGATTCTACTTTCGTAACGACAGGTTACAGAGCGTATGTCCCCTAAGATGCCTAGAAGGATCTGAGAAAGGCCTTCACAATATATTGAAGTATAGAGACTGTGATTTGTGGGACACTAGGGAAGGATTGGGTGGCGACATAGATACAATTGTCATACGAATTGACACATTTAACTCCGTTTTCAAAGCTGCTGTATTTGTTTTTCTGTTAACCTTTTCTTTGAGATCGATTTTAGCTGTTATCCTTGATTTCAACTTGCAAATAAGACTAATCAAAGATTCTACTTTCGTAACGACAGGTTACAGAGCGTATGTCCCCTAAGATGCCTAGAAGGATCTGAGAAAGGCCTTCACAATATATTGAAGTATAGAGACTGTGATTTGTGGGACACTTGGGAAGGATTGGGTGGCGACATAGATACAATTGTCATACGAATTGACACATTTAACTCCGTTTTCAAAGCTGCTGTATTTGTTATTCTGTTAGCCTTTTCTTTGAGATCGATTTTAGCTGTTATCCTTGATTTCAACTTGCAAATAAGACTAATCAAAGATTCTACTTTCGTAACGACAGGTTACAGAGCGTATGTCCCCTAAGATGTCTAGAAGGATATGGGAAAGGCCTTCACAATATATTGAAGTATAGAGACCGTGATTTGTGGGACACTTGGGAAGGATTAGGTGGCGACATGGATATCCCGAGGGAAGAAAAATTCCCTTAAGATGCAACAAAACAAATCTCATAATGTTGTTCATTTAAATGGCAGTCCGCCTAAGAGACTCAAAGAAAACATACACGGTCGACAGTTCATAAACATTGTCATCAACTCTAATCAATATCATTGACATCTTTAGGATTCGCGGCTGTCACAGTGATCATTGCCTGCCTTGACGATTACGTATTCCTGGCCTTTTAGTAGGTTTTGTTTTGTCGAAATGACTGCCATCAGGCCAATACTACTTAGTAAATGTGTTATTCAAGAATCCTTACTGGCATAAAACAAGAGATTGGGATATAGTTCCCTGATGTGGCGGATCTTTCTTACTCATCCACCGCTGAGGTCGTTCACTGGAAGGCTATGTGATAAGGTATGTATGTACCCTGTTTGCACAATATTTAATTTATTCATCAGATTTAAATTCTACTCTCTGATTTTGCTTGTCTGAATCATGCAGATATTTGAGTTGGGTCCGTTCTGTATAATGGCCAGCAATATTTGTAAAAACTCATATTTAAATCAAAGATACACTGCATGTCGGCCTTGTGAAATTCTATTTTTCTTGTCAACATTAAGCTCCAAGTGTCCCTCCCCGTGAGACACCCCCGCACATGCTCCGCTTCAGTGCGGCATCATGGCCTTGTCTCGGATATGTCCTGCGTCAATATCAAGTTAAAAGGGAAAGGTTCACGTCGAAGACTTCTATCTATAACAACAACCTTTGTTTTCAAACACCACGAAACTTGTGTTTTTAAAAGCAATTGTATTCCTTTGTCAGTATGTTTGTGAACTTGCAATTGAGCAGTCCAACTGCGGTCAGGCACGTTTACATTTTCACGTAAACAACCCATTTATAATATATAGTTGGTTTGTTTGTTGTTTAATGCCGCACTCAGCAATATTCCAGCTATATGACAGCGGTCTGTAAAAAATTCGAGTCTGGACCAGACAATCCAGTGATTGACATCATGAGCATCGATCCACGCAATTGGGATCGATGACATGTATCAACCAAGTCAGCGAGCCTGACCACCCGATCCCGTTACTCGCCTATTACGACAAGCATCGTCGCCTTTTACGGTAAGCATGGGTTGCTGAAGACCTAGTCTACCCCGGAATCTTCACGGGTATAATATATAACTAGGATATGAAGAACAACATCGTTGATTTGATTCCCCACTCTTGTGAGAGTTTGTAAAAATGCTAGAACGAGACAATGCCCCTGAAAAAAAGAAAAAAAGAATAGTCCATACATTCGTGCTTCGCAAAACTCCTTTAAGATCTTTCCGCGCTTCAGGTGTGATGAAATATCTAACTTACATTGTAGACCTAGGCGACGCACCACAGTAGTATGTGTGGCGTCATAATGCCTATGATGTAACAGTGACAATAAAGGGAGAAATAATGCGTAGTCCTAGGCGACAGCCAACGTTATATATTTATATATATTATTATGTGTAACGTTATTACACATATATAAGACGTGTCTGACAATGCAGAGTAAAGATAATATAATACACAATGACACAAGTCGTCTTTCTTTTATTTGTTTTTTCAGTCTTCCCATTGACAGTAAGGCTGATGATATATTCCCCCTTGAAGATCAACATTGCAATTTATCGAAATCATTTGACAGAGACCAAGGCATCTACCAACCCATTCCCTACTCCACTGTGCTATAATCACAACATCATCTACTATGGATATCTTGATTGTCCCATTGCTTGTGTCACAATAGCCATCACCTTATCATCACTGCACCTCCAGTGTACTTACTTGAATCCCCTCCTGTGTATTGCACTGGCTTGATTGTTCCATTGCTTGTTCCATCACCTTATCATCACTGCACCTCCAGTGTACTTCATTGAATCCCCTCCTGTGTATTGCACTGGCTTGATTGTCCCATTGCTTGTGTCACAATAGCCATCACCTTATCATCACTGTACCTCCAGTGTACTTAATGAATCCCCTCCTGTGTATTGCACTGGCTTGATTGTCCCATTGCTTGTGTCACAATAGCCATCACCTTATCATCACTGCACCTCCAGTGTACTTACTTGAATCCCCTCCTGTGTATTGCACTGGCTTGATTGTCCCATTGCTTGTGTCACAATAGCCATCACCTTATCATCACTGCACCTCCAGTGTACTTAATTGAATCCCCTCCTGTGTATTGCACTGGCTTGATTGTCCCATTGCTTGTGTCACAATAGCCATCACCTTATCATCACTGCACCTCCAGTGTACTTACTTGAATCCCCTCCTGTGTATTGCACTGGCTTGATTGTCCCATTGCTTGTGTCACAATAGCCATCACCTTATCATCACTGCACCTCCAGTGTACTTACTTGAATCCCCTCCTGTGTATTGCACTGGCTTGATTGTCCCATTGCTTGTGTCACAATAGCCATCACCTTATCATCACTGCACCTCCAGTGTACTTACTTGAATCCCCTCCTGTGTATTGCACTGGCTTGATTGTCCCATTGCTTGTGTCACAATAGCAATCACGTTATCATCACCAAACCTCCAGTGTACTTACTTGAATCCCCTCCTGTGTATTGCACTGGCTTCGCCGTTGTATTGTTATCTATGTACATTCATCCAACCTTGCGTTGCGTATAATGTAAAAATATGGAAACCATGCTCAAGTTACACATTTCCAATCATTAACTCATAAATGAGGACCAGAGCGGCTTAACTTCAAACCGGCAAACTTTGGACTATATTTTACATTTAAAACAAGACGTAAGAATGGCACAATCCTCAAAACAACACTCCGGTCATATTTTTAGACTTTAGTAAAGCATTTGACATGGTTTCGGTATAATGGACTTATATACAAACATTAGAAAACGAAGCCATAGACGGAAGAATTCTAAATTTCATTCACTCATTTCTAACAGACAGAAACATATCCGACCATCCGACCCCTTTACTGAGAAAATGACACCCCAGGAGAAATTTTATCGCCGACACTTTGTAACTTCATGATTGACGACATTTTCCCTTATTCTCCCAAGACATGTCCCTTCTAAATCAATAATACAAGCTCAAAAACAAATTCAACGGGCATTAAATCAAATTCAAAAACTGGAATGTCGCGCGGGGATTCAAAATCAACACACAAACTATCACTGGTTTATTATTAAAAAAACCCTTTCATGCCAAACTCAACACCCAAACTACAACTTTAAAATGAAGAAATCAGATTCCAAAAAGAAGCAAAATCCTTCAACATTTAACATTGACAGCCCACATCTCTGACTTGGTCAGTTCCTGTAAAGATGACATCAGTCTTATGAGAGCCATCAGCGGTATTGACTTATACAAGCCAAACTGGACTACACAGCGTCAGTTCTCAACACAATGTCTGCTCAAAACTCCAACACATTAAACTCAATCCAACGATAACTCAGTCCTACAAATAGCCCTAGGTACAAGAATTGGTACCTCCCTTAACAATCTACCATACTTTCAGGTATAACCGCAATCCTCCTCACACAAGACCAAATCAGTTTTAAGTACTGGACAGCAGCACAGCAAAACCCTGTCTACAAACTAATCAATTAAAAATACCAAAACACAAGACCAGCAACACTCAAAAACTTCAATAACAACCCTAAACATGCCTCCTACCTAACTAATCTACAAACATCAATAAATACATTCCTACAATAATGAAAAGAAAACTGGCCACACCAGTTGCCATAACACAAATTGCTCTTATTCCCAATACAATCTGCACTACATCTGGCCAAACTATCAAACCAAAATAACCCTTAATAATTTCCGACTCATTAGGCTCGACCTTCAAAACAAACATTAAAAAACAGGGCCTGATATAATTAACAATATTGTACGCTGAAACTCCACATTTAAAATCAGCAAATAAAAACATAACATTACTATGGATACCTGGCCACACCAACATTCCCGGCAACCACCAAGCGGACCTTGCAGGCAAATAAAATTGCTACAATAAATCTCCCACCTTAAACTTCACAACCAGCAAAACCCAGATCAAATTACTCAACAGAAACAAGATAATAATTTCTAAAATCACTTTCTAACATATCAACTCCCCAGGATAAAGTTACTTTGAATAAAACCTAAACCTAAATGCCACAATTTTTCTATTCCGGTTCACATGGACAAATTGGTAACTTCTCGTATTGTTCACAGTGCACAATGGTATCAAAATAACTTCATGGTTGGTTGTTTGTTTGTTTTGTAACGTCGCACTCAGCAATATTCCAGCTATATGATGGCGATCTGAAAATAATCGTGTCTGGACCAGACAATCCAGTGATTTAAATCACGAGCATCTATCCACACAATTGGAACACGATGACATTCATCAACCAAGTCAGCGAGCCTGACCACCCGATCCCGTTAGTCGCCTCTTACGACAAGAATAGTCGCCGTGTACGGCAAGCATGGGTTGCTGAAGACCTATTCTCCCCCGGATCTTCACGGGTCTCACAACTTCATTGTTCAGGGCAAACAATAGCAAAACCTTCACCCCTATACCGCAATGAACTTATCCATGCAATGCCATTGTCAACAAAGGAATAACTTAAGACTTGTTGCTTTCTTTCATAAATATATTAACACAATTAAAAAATTATAACAAATATTCTTCACTTGTAAAATCCAAGATTTTATCCCCAAATAATCTTATTACACATATATAAAGTTGAAAATGAAAAAAAAATCATTTGACATTTGTAAAATCCTAACAATGAAAATATGAAATAGATTTTATTTAAAGTTGTATTTTATTTAAATCATTGTAAAACCCTCATAATACTTGACACTGATAAATATTAGACACTGTCAGTTCCAACCTAGTCCGGGGGCGGGTAGCCTAGTGGTTAAAGCGTTCACTCGTCACGCCGAAGACCCGGGTTCGATTCCCGACATGGGTACAATGTGTGAAACCCATTTCTGGTGTCCCCCGCCGTGATATTGCTGGAATATTGACGCGTTAAACCATACTCACTCACTCACTCCAACTTAGTCCAGTTTTAGCAGTCTCCCAGAAGCAGCAGGGAACTGAAGAGGGCTCACTACACCGATCTGTAGATGTTCCTTGAGCCTGACGTTACGTTGCTCCAGTTCATGGTACATGTTTCGTGGTGGGGGTCGGGCGCCATGGAGGTACTGAGCCAGCTTGCTTCGTTCTGTTTTCTCCAGTCGTTTCAGGGTCTTGATCAAGGCAAAGATGTTGGGATGCGCACTTTGGGCAGTTCTGTTAAGGTGAACATGCCATCCTTCCAGGTGGTTGTTAGTGCGCGGTCCGACGTTGTCATCGTGATTCCATATCGTGCTGCATCATCCAACCAATTAGTCATTATATAATAATTGAAGGGGATGGCTTGGAGAAGTTTGGGGTCTCATCCATGGTATCGGCCCAGATGTCTTGTAATAAACCCAGCGGCAGCAAGGGTAAAGTAGCGGCACGTCTCACCCAACGGTTCATTTCTGGATGCCTAGTATCTGGACCTTCTTCCATATGGCCTTGGCATAATGGACGAAGCATCCACTTTCTGGAATATACTCACATACGTAGCTTGTCTGCAGGAGATCTCTTGGTCAGTGTCCTGACGCAGGGAACTCCGGAATCTTGTTTCTTTGTAATTTTCTGTAGTATGATTGTTCCTGCCAAATGCAGTGGTTCATTTGCCAGGACAGCTAGCAGTTACACACTTCCATGCAAGTCGTCAGTTGTTCAGGCCATACCCGAAGCTTTCAAGTAAGACCTGTCTCCCTCCACGCTGTGCCTTAACGAACTCGACACGTTGTGGGTAAGCCAATACAAGACTACATAACCCTTGATTGACTTTTTCCATATTTATATATTTTGTTACGGGTGTGGAGTAGTTATTATGGTTAAGCCAGTTAATCTTATTGTGTTTCGTTTGGCTGGCTTGCTCACTAGCTGCTCATGGGATTTAGATAAAAATATCTGCAAACCAAAATTTAGAATCATCCCAAACAAATCAACTTTCCAAAACAATACACAGTAAAAACAACTTTCTGCATTTCGGATCGGGATCGAAATTCTTAGCGTGGATTGTCGTCTACGACGTCCGCGCGCTAAATTACAGTGTCACCAGACACACCATATGTAAGAACTCCTTCATTCAGACCCACCATCGAGGTCAAGGCCATTCACCCAACGCCCACGACACTACAGCACTGCCAACAGCAGCCTTACCTTCCCGCCGACCCCTAAATTTTTTAGATATAGGAAATAGGTTATCCCAGTTTTTCTTTATTTCCTGGGCTTTCTGTTGAGTGAGTGAGTATGGTTTTACGCCGCTTTTAGCAATATTCCAGCAATATCACGGCGGGGGACACCAGAAATGGGCTTCACACATTGCGCCCATGTCGGGAATCGAACCCGGGTCTTTGGCGTGACGAACTAACGCTTTAACCACTAGGCTACCCGACCGCCCCTCTTTCTGTTGAACTATCAACTTAACCGATACATAGTATTTATCCTCACATTATGCTTGATCACATAGTTCTCATTTATTTATTTACACTATTACCACGTTTTGTTTTTGACTTCTTGTTTTCTGTCAGCCAATTTCTTATTTCTTTCCATCTCATGCATTTAATTTGTCTTCTCCCCTTATCAATCTCATTAAAATCAGATCTAAACAAAGTGCGGTAGCGAGAACTGAGATCTGATTTTAATGAGATTGCTCCCCTTATTCTCCTAGTCTAGCTTTATATGTAAGGTCACAATAATTGGGCTCTTTATATTTGTATTTATTTTAGTTTTGTTTGTTCTCTCCGTTTGCTCCTCCAATATCCTTTACCTACACGACTAAATCATTAGTATTTCATTAATTTATCCCTGTAATTTACAGTTTTTTATTTGCTTGATTCATTGAAAATCATTGCACCGAATCTCCTCAAAATAAGCAATATTATCTTGAATATGTAAAACCGTTAAACTATTGACATCAAGTTGCTAATGTAGTGGACAGTGAGTCTATTGTCCTCACTATAACATTCGCATAAAAACCCCAACTCATCTTCTCACTCTCTCAGAAAATAGAAACATTGCTGCCGTTCGTAAAACCAGTTCCACACACTAATGTTTCAATATCTGTGTCTCAAGCATGAGTGAGTGAGTGAGTTGTGTTTAACGCCGCTTTTAACAGTATTCCAGTTATATAATCACGGCGTGTCAGCTTAATGAGGGAGGAAAGCCCGAAGAAATGCAGGTCTCAGACGTTTACCACTTCGGTGAAACCCACTAGCACGGGTATGGTGCAGACAAACCTAGAAACATAATCGGGGTGAACCGGGATTCGAACCCGTAACCATAGGTTTCTGGCGTGCCCAAGGGACGCAACTCTGCACAGCGAATCGCAGCGCCTTAGACGACTGGGCCACCCGTGCCCCCGTCCCAAGCATGAAGCACACACAGATCTATTCATGATCAATTGGGCAGCTGCTGAATATCATGATCAACATCACAGGAAAACCTGCATATACCAAACAGATAAACCCAACGGCACTGTCAACCGGTACACTACTGTTGACGTGAAGCATACGCAGGTAATTAATTACACTTCATGGTTTTAATAACATGTTATTGTTATTTTCATTTTTTAAGACCTCTTATACAAGCACATTTATGTAATATATCACAACACACAGTGGATGATAAAATGTTCAACATCAAATATATATTAATGTACAAAAAAATGTCTAACATTCTTTAAAGCCTTACAAACAGTTTGTTCCACTTTATAACTTTAATGGCGATCAGACACATGGTCAAATGTGTATCAAACTGAAACTTGTTGACTTTGGTTTTATTTAGTGCTTCACCCTTTCACACATGTTCATAAATCATCACAAAAGTTTCATTAACTATGAATTCCGGTTTTCGACAATTGAAATTCTAAATTATTGCACACGTTTGAGTGAGTGAAAAGTAAAGTTGTCAGATTGCGCAATGGATCATACATTGCCAGGGTTGCCCTTCATGTGCAGGGGGCGGATCTTCTTCAAAGAGTAACAGCAATAAAGCAGTGTCTTAATGTCAGGTGGAGAGTCACTTTCCATGTCCCTTCTGTTTACCTAACTCACCCCCTCCGACCTGGTGATACAACAGTAGGAAGCGATACCATCAATCAAACCTGATTCTGCCAACCCACTCTATTTGAGAGGGTTTTATGGTTTCTGATTGTATTTTGAAATTGAATCCATCCCTCGGTAAGGCATCATACAGTGTCATGAACACCCACGAGCGTCGCTTTATGTATTCAAACCCGTAATACAACACCAGGAAGTCAGGAGTCCTTATTCCACTCTATTTGAGAAGGTTTTATGAATTCTACGACTTTAGAACCCACTTCAATATTTATCATTACGTCGTGTAAAAGAAATCCTTTAGTCCATATGCATATATTTGAAATTCGCAACACATATGAAAAGATACATACCGTTTGTTTTGCAGTTTGGAACCTCTGCACTGGTTTGGAAAAAGGTTATCAGTTCACTTGCTTCAATCTGCTTCCATTGAGTTTCCAGACACTACAACACAAATTGTTTTGATGTTTTTTTCCTAATATTGTCAGAGTAGTTCCTTTACCACCTGACTCACGATTTAATGTTTTTTCATATGTTATTTTCTACTGAATACCCGATCGTATAATGTTTCAACAAATCAAAAACATCCTTTTTGTTTCATTTCCATTACCTTGTTATGTCTCTTCTACATAATGTGCCTTCACTTGTTGGAATATTCTCCCATCACTGATGATGCATGTTTTTGTAGCATTGATTCGAGCTTTAAATTTAATCAACATCGACCCTCCTAAGTTCACGATACCAGCGAGCAAGGCATTCAGGCAAGCATATATGATTTCCGTATCTCGTAAAGGAGATTAAACGACCTTTCCCGAGTACGATGATGTTGATGCTCCTTGGCAACTACATGTACACTGAAAAAGGTGTGCCAACGACGATATATTTGTGTCCTTCGTGGTTTTTCTTTTGCTAAATCGAAATGTTAAATGGTAAAGAAACAAAGCCTAATCGTTTCAGACAGCTACCACCTGATTGGCCCATGAACGCTTCCTTCAGTAATATTGGATTGGTTGGTTGGTTGGTTGGTTGGTTTGTTGTTTAACGCCGCAATCAGCAATATTCCAGCTATATGACGGCGGTCTGTGAATAATGGAGTCTGGACCAGACAATCCAGTGCTTAATATCATGAGCATCAATCCACGCAATTGGGATTGATGACATGCATCAACAAAGTCAGCGAGCCTGACCACCCGATCCCTTTAGTCGCCTTTTACGACAAGCATAGTCACCTTTTTACGGCAAGCATGGGTTGCTGAAAACCTATTCTACCCCGGAATCCTCACGGGATCATTAATATTGGACGGTCAAATGTAGCTGACACTTCAAGATCTGACAACACTTCCATAGAAGGTCCCGTCAGATCTTTGTGCAGAGGAGTATGGCATAGGTATAGGAGTAAAAGAACTGATTTGCATTTAATGAGGCTTGAAGGTACAATCGAGATGTCAGAATACCATGCAACCCCTGTTTGACTGAAATAAGCTATGGCGGCAAATTAATCAGCCTGAATAATGAGCTCACCCTTACAACTAAACAAATCAGCTGTATCTAATGTCTTTGCCCTGGCAATTCGTTTTTTTCTTGAAACTAAAAACGTAAAGCCCAACTCAAATCTGTCAGTTGCATTACATTGCAACTCATTTCGCAAACACCTGGTATAATTACAATTTGATAGTGATCCATAAACACATGATCATTTCTATTGGATATGGAAAGGGTTTTGTCACTTTATTTGAAATTGTTTTGCCCGTGTCCTCTTCATGTTTGGTGATAGCCTTTAAAATAAAAAAAGAATGTTCTTATTTGAGACAAATTCACAACTGGGATTATCTATTACCCCGGATCGGTTTGATTACAGCTTTGCGAACAATTGCAAATATCTATATAAAAACATTAAGATGTTGTTACTCACAGAATCATAACAGGAAATTGTGTTCACGTTGCATCGGTAATGTGTTAACTAGGTTACAGAGAATGCATTACATTTACTCAATGTGACCTGGTGTCATCACTAATTTGCAGTGGTCCATTCCTATAATTTCAGTAGCTGTTTGCACTTTACGCCATGTGTAATCTGTTTCTGCAGACAATCTAGGTTGGTTATTCTCTTGCATTGAAAATTTATATTGACTGTCCCCATCCAGTTATAATAGTAACTAAAAGAGACATTAGAAATCTCTGTAATGTATCGATAATTTAATAAATGGTACCAACCAGCAATACATTCAAAGTTTATTCATTAGTGTCATCAATTCTTGTCGATGTTTATATAAGATGGCAACGGAGGTCCTTCGAGGAGGCTTGGAATTGATATGAAGGACATCAGCTTTCTGCTCATTAATTTATATCACTTACATTTGCATATACCGTATTCGACGTAATAAGCGCCCCGCCCTAATAAGCGCCAGTGAACAATCCCAATTAGCACCCCTTCCAATTGATCAGTGTACACAATACTTATCTATTCGCGTATAATACGTGTGTGATATGTGCACACTTAATTATTGGCAATTAAATTCTGGAAAAATATGTCTGCCGTACATAAACATTTCAGGCTGTCAGCACAAACCACGATATTTATCTTTTTTCACTAAAATAATATTCCAACAAGAGCCCCCTATTTCTAATTTTGAGAGCGCCCTGGGCGCTTATTACGTCGAATACGGTAAGCTAAGCCGATTAAGATTACCTCGATGGCGTGGATCGTTGTGCATGCTTTCCAGCACTGCTTTACCTGGCCGAATCTCAACTGACCACCGACATATAGCCTGACAAATCTCGGCTCCGACAGGTTAAACGTATCTTCTCATAGATAAACATGGCAAGGAGGTTAGTGCGGCCTTAAAAAAGTAAGATCTATACAGAGTGACAGTTGCCGACTTTGGTTTGTAGTCGTTGATAGAATAAGGTTCAGGACAGCTTTTATGATTATCAAACCTGGTGTTGCGATAATTCATGTATATGTTCGAGGGAATAGACATGAACGTCTGTGTAGGCAACTAGGACCCATCGCTTTACGAATGCCATACGAATTACAGAGCAGCCTCTCAGACTCACACTGGCGACAATACGGCAATACGAAGGTAGCTGAGGAAAGGGCCCCTTCATCACCCCAAAGCCAGTTACAACATTATTACACGACAACAATGTACAACAAAAAACAAAAGAAGTACCATGATATTAACTCGCGTTGATTCTGTCAAGGTGTGCTACAAGCAGACACTTAAATAGAGCCAACATTGAGACCAGAGTAGCGGGGATCGATACATTATTTATAAAATTATCATAAATCCTACTCGCATATTGATTATGTTTACTTTTGTCATTGTTCACACGTTCAACACCAACCGATCGTCGCCCAGAAAAAAACACCATATAAATAGAACTTAGAAAAGACAGCACTGTGAAGTCACAAACTCAGCGACCTTCACAATATTAACATCCCATTTTTTTCATATTTCAGAATCCTATCATCTAATGGATTTTGGTCATCAGTTCACAAACCAATGTCCCGAATCCGTATGATCAATTCTTCATTGTGGCTATTAATGTCGTTATATTAGCTAAGAGACATGTGCAAAGTTATTATCAAAGTAAGAAGCATTTTACTTCTCAAAGACGTGTTGACCTTCCATTTGGTTCTTTGGGTGTAAGATGTTTCCTGCAAAACACATAAAAGATAAAAGAAGGGGATGGATGTGGGAACTTGTATGTTACAGTTTCTGAAGCTCTAAATCTCCTCCGTAGAGTTGGAAGGAAATTCAGCCAATATATTTTGAAGTGATATATTTTGAAGTGAAAACGTCAGTAAAGGCCTCATGCCAAACTATTTATAAACACCAAGAAGCTGTTCAAAACTGTGCTTAGTTAAGCTGTTTTAGGGGACCTTGAAGTACTTATAAGCAGCTCTTACTTGCATTATTATTAACAGGATAAGGCTAGAAAATGGAAACGTCTCTTGGGCATCAGGATGTCACTTTACATTCTGTGCATCAATGCCTTTTGGAAATAGTACCATTTTAGCAGAACTGGTTCTGATCTGTAGAAGGAGTTTCCAAAGGATGTCAGGAGATTGGAGGATATCAGCAGCTTCCGGTCAACTCGCAAGACCATCCTCTGCAAAAGAGCATAAGACTATATCAGCCTTTTAGCATATTAATCTTATTACTGCCAGTAAACAATATTTTTCAACATTCCATTTGTTATCGTCTGAAGAAAACCGACACCTGGATTCGTGAAGATCCGGAGTAGAATAGGTCATCAGCAACCTATGCTTACCATTAAAGGCGACAATGCTTGTCGTAAGAGGCGACTAACAGGATCAGTTGGTCAGGCTCACTGACTTGGTTGATGCATGTCTTCGTATCCCAATTGCATGGATCGGTGTTCATGATGTCAATCACTGGATTGTCTGATCCAGACATAGCTGTAATATTGCTGAGTACGGCGTTAAACAAACAACCAACCAACAAACTGAAAACTGACATTATGATAGTGTGCCCAGTTGTGTTAGTTGGTGTTAGTGAGGATTCTTCGGGATTTTTATGCAGCCTCAGATATCACATATGCCGCGATACAACTAAAATGTTATCACATAAACATCTAAGTAGTTACGACATCCACCTGCCAATATATGGGGCGGTCGGGTAGCCTAGTGGTTCAAGCATTCGTTCGTCACGCCGAAGACCCGGGTTCGAATTCTGACATGAATACAATATATGAAGCCCCGTTGTTGTGTCCCCCGCCGTGATATTGCTGGAATGTCGCTAAAATCGGCGTAAATCGTCTCTCACTCACTCACCTGCCAATATATTGTATCACGGCTGTGATGCCTTTGGATGTCCTATTAACCCGACACGATATGCCGTAAAAGTGAGCTATCATACGAACAGTCAAGTACACTCCATTTCAATTGATGTTTTTTAAGCTGTTGATGCTGTTCCCATGATAGTGTCTGCCTGGGAATTCAATACAAGATATCCCTAATCCTAAGTAGCAAATGACTTCAACACAACCTACTTTCGTAACGAATGGTTACAAAAAGCATGTCCTTCTGAGCTGTTCAGAAAGAGGTGTATTTCATGAATGAAGGGCCTGCACAAGATATCGATAAGTGGAGACGTGGTTCGTGGGACACTAAAGAAGGATTAAGAGGCAACAAGGAGACCGAGAGTGGAACAAAACGCCCTCGAGACGGAAAGTGAACGAGTAAAGCACACTTAAATGAAAGGACAGTCTGCCTCCCAGTATGCTAAAGGATTTGACGATGATATTAACATACATGGCAGTTCGTGTACATCTACAACTGTGTCCTACATATCTGGAAACAGCACACCGACGTTAGTCATTGAAATATGTTTGGTTCATGGCAAATGTAGTACGCAACACCGCATGTGACCTGTGTAGACTTTCGCGTTGAACATCAAAACTAATGACATGTCGTCAGAATTATATCCTTTGTATGTTCCGATATATGTTACTTTGTACACAGACCCCTTAATGTCTTCTACATTTTGTGTATACAGGTGTATCCTATTTGAAATGTCATATCATAACTAATCAATCAACATTTCATTCTTTCATAGGGGGCACGGATGGCCCAGTCGTCTAAGGCGCCGCGATTCTCTGTGCAGAGTTGCGTCCCTTGGGCACGTCAGTAACCTATGAGTGTGGGTTCGAATCCCGGTTCGCCCCGATTATGTTTCTAGGTTTGTCAGCACCATACCCGTGCTCGTGGGTTTCACCGAAGTGGTAAACGTCTGAGACCTGCATCACTTAGGGCTTTCCTCCCACATTAAGCTGACACGCCACGATATAACTGGAATACTGTTAAAAGCGGCGTTAAACCCAACTCACTCATTCTTTCATATATATCACACGCTGCGGAACAGTCTTTCTCGAATTCCATGTACACCTTAACGCTCTGTGTAGATGATGTATTTTATGTACTAGACTTATTTTCCCCCGTATGTTTTCGTCCCTGGCTGTCTCATGCTTACACGGCTAAGCACTGTCACTTGTAATCTCGAACGCCACGTAGACTTAAACCTATTTTGTTTTGTATATATTTTATATATATCAGAACTGACTTTTTAATCACTTAAGTTAACGTTACAGAATGGAAGGTTGAGTCGGCAAACCTAACGTATTTTAAAGGTCTGTTCATGTTGATTCCCCAAATAATGCTTCTTGAGCGCGACAAATTGAATTTGTACCAAAACACGCAGATCTATATTGAAAAATGTATATGTTTATTTCCTTTCTACCATGACACATATAAACACAAACGCATTGGTGGTAACACAGATGAGTCCGATGTTTGAATGGGTTGAATTGACAACGCCTTTGACCAAAGTATGGAGCTGTAAATGCTGCATCTGCAGCTGTATGCAATGTATGCTGGGGTGTGTGGCACAGCTTCTTTGTTAAACATCACTAAGTTGGCACCCAGTGAGAAAACAGGATTTGAAAGATTTTTTAGGTCTCCACCGCATGTCATTATGTCGCAATTTATATAACGTGACAATTCGGATATGGAATGCACCAAATGTTAAGCTCTCTGCATAAGCACATCTATATCAACTCTTAATTTACTTACCCCCAGTGTCAATGTTTGCAAATATCAACTCTTGAAACAATAAGGAAATTGCACAAGTTTGTTTTAAGACAGCAAATGGCAAAAGAAAAGTTCCACTGACTTGCAGAGAACAAGACGATATTGGTGCATAGAAACATTATTCTCATTCACAATATTCCATGTTCTCATGCATTGTTCTGCATAATGACCCATGATTGCTGATTTTAGTTTAATGAAATAAGTGATATGACACTAACACATTTATATCCTCATATGCACATCTAAATTGGTAAAACTAGCTGACTCATCTTTCTTGTTTCTGATATGGCACACATTCATTTCGACCGGATGAGTATGAGTTTACGCCGCTGTCAGCAATATTCCCGCCATATCAAAGCGGGAGACACTAGAACTGGCTTTCTATTTTTGTACTTATTCGAGAATCCAATCCGGGTCTTCGGCGTGACGAGCGAACGTTTTAACCACTAGGCTATCCCATCGCCCCGTTTCAGCTCAAAGACAGGTCGCACTGGCGAAACTCTTATACTACTACAACTTCAAGTGTCTCTCATATGAAAAGTCCCTGGTGAGAACTACAATATTCTACGCTTCTGGGTTTGTCCCTTGCTGAGTCAACGTCAAACCTCCAGGTAAATATTAACATCACCTCATTGACACAGATCTGTAACAAAAACCGTTGTTTGCACATACCAAGCAGCCCGTTTGCGGTGTTTTCAAAATCATTTTGAAGCAGGCTCCACAGTCAGAGTGTATATTACATGGCAATTGAACATTTCAACTACCATTAGTCATGTTTACATTTGCACGTATCTTCATAATCCAGCCATGATCCTTTGTTCAGTTTAACAATCGTGTTCTCTGTTTGTGACTGCCATAGGACTGTTTCCCCACAGATCCCAAGACGACAGCAGGATTACAGGGTTCGTTTACACTTCCGTGTACAGACATTGAATGAAGTACACTCTGCATTCAACGTTACAGAAAAGACGTCTTTCCAAAATGAATGACTTCTATGAGAATTGATATACGCAAATTTAACTTTTGCTTGTTTAATAATGACTCATTCATATTCACATCCTTGGGATGATTTTAAGCCAGAGTGTTTTCTAAGAAATATGCAAATCATTCAGCAACGGTTTTAGATCGTCACGTCAAATCAAAGATCATGTCTTAAAAAATAAACACGTTTTTCTAAGGCCAATTGTTCGTATATTTCTATGAGATGCAATCAGAGTTGTGTCCTCAACCGAACCACTGTCAGTCAGTAGTTCTCTAGTGTATAAGTCGAAAAGAGTACAGATGGTATAAACTCAAATGCTAACGTCACCATTTACTCCTGTGTATAACGTTTCCGGACAAGTAGTTGTGCCGTGGTATTACATCATAGTCAGGATACTCGCGGTACCATCTTTCCTGTCTTCGATTCCATCTTGGTAACCGCTTACAATCCTTGTTACGTCAGTCCCACGTGCTCGAAGGTTTTTCCAAAGAACAACATTAACGACCTGTGTTATGTCATCGTATCCCAACTGCGTGTATCGATGTTCATGATATTGATCACTAGATTGTCTGGTCCAGACTTGGTTATTTACAGACCACCGTCATATAGCTGGTATATCGCTGAGTGCGGCGTTAGACAAGAAACAAACAATCCCTATTAGCTGACAGGCAGTCATACAGCTGAACTACTTTTATAAGCATTCACTATGAAGGTAGATCTTTGGGCATCGCTTGGAAGAGGCTTATCATAATTTCATTCCGTATGTATGAACCCATCAACTTGTTTCTAGTCCTATGCTAACACAACGTCATAATTAACCATTTAAACGCTAACGCCAGATAACACTCGATCATCGACCGAAACAGAGAAACGCGAATCACTTGTAGTTGATATTTATTTTAAGCCGGAATACTGATTTACGATTTCATGTGTCTTTGACCGATTGTTCCCTCTTAAATATCCGACCGAAACTCGTTTCTAGAAATATAGGATACATTTCTCTTTATTTTTTTTCCTGGTTAAGTATTTTCTGGATGTTCTCTCAAGTGCCTTTTTGTTTGCCCTCCACCGCCAATGATGCCTGATTTGAGATGCGTTATGTTGACTTCACAAGACATCAATAACACCCGAAAGGCCAATATGTTATACAACGGATATCTGTCTCCAATAAAATGAAGTCAGTGATTGAAATAATCAGCCTGGATATTGATTTAGGAAGTTTCTTATAAACACCAAGAACTGACGTTCACAACTTTATCCAATCAATTTAATCCCATGTCTTTCTCCGGTCATTGTTTGGGTCTTCTTTCATGTCATGGGTTCTTAAATGTCTACATTTCTGGCGACAGCTGTGAGTTGACGGATGCTTTTAATTTGAGAAAGATATCACAACTGAGATAATACGAGATTAACTTCAATGTATCAATTGGCCGCCAGCTATGAGAACAATCACCATCGTTTACTTAAAAAACATTTGTGAATTATTTGGGATTAACACCGCTTTGAACAGTATTCCAGTTATATCGCGGTGTTTCAGCTTAATGTGGGAGGAAAGCGCTAAGTGATGCAGGTCTCATACCTAGAAACATAATCGGGGCGAACCGGGACTCGAACCCACAATAATAGGTTACTGGCTTGCCTAAGGAACGCAACTCCTTAGACGGCTCGGCCACATGTGCCCCTAATTAAAAATATTTTAATACTCAGTCTGTCACTTTTATGATAATTAGAGTTTACGTCGCAACAGTAATATGTCAATTAAGTTGTGTCCATGCTTGACAACTGACATTGTATTAAAGAGCCGAGTTCAGTGTGTGCCCAGTTTGTATGCTTCGTGGAATAGATTCCTCCATCCTCAATAAAAAAGAATGTCCTACCTTCCTCCTCACTTTTGAGAGCAATGCACCCGAGAAAAAAAATATTTTGTCTGTGCAGCATAAGATATTACGTATTACGCATATCGGACACGATCACACTGGCATTAGATCCTATCATACTCATAATCTAAAAAGTAATTATAATTTATTAAAACCAGCATGCATCGTAGGATACGAGAATGTTTCGATTGTTTTCACACATTGTGTCGGAGCTCTGATACATCTGGATGTCGCATAAAAAAGGACAGCCATGAAATACCGTTATAAATTGTGCTGTCAATAAATAGTCAAGAACTAATGTCATGCCATTTCATTTGAATGAAACTGAAGCTGTTGATGCTGACTTGCTGGAAATCAATAAAAGCAGATAACCTTAATCCCAAGCTGCAAATGACTCCAACAGACCCAATCGTTGTAAAAAATGGTTTCCGAATGTGTGCCAGTTGAGCTGTTTAGAATGGGGATGCATTTCATCAGCACTATATTGATATCTGGAGACCGTGCTTCGCGGGCCACTAGAGAAGGATTAGGAGAGGACGTGGGCATTCAGACTGAAAATAACATCCTCAAGATCCAAACAGACATCGTACAAGGCACTGAAATGAAATACAAGTCAGCTTCCCACTATACTGGAAGGGTTGACGATGATTATAAGGGACATAGAAAAAACACGTGGCATCTCACGTACAGTCACATACACCAATTTTTTTTATATGCCTGAAGGAGCAGGTATACCAACGTTCGCCATTCAAATGTATGCGGCGAGCTCGTGGCAGCTGTAAGGGGCATCGTTGCATATAACCTGTGTAGATTTGCCACTTTGTCTGTTGACTATCAAGTCTTCTTTGTTATGGAACATGTCCGTCCTATGTCCGCAGGTGACGAATATATTCCATAACAAAGAAGATGTGATAGTAAACAGACAAAGTAGAGCCGGGGTGGAATAGGTCTGATGCTTGTCGTAAGAGGCGACTAACGGGGTCGGGTATTCAGGCTCACTGATTTGGTTGATGCATGTCATCGTATCCCACTTGCGTGGATCGATGCTCATAATGTTAATCATTGGATTGTCTGGTCCAGACTCGATTATTTATAGACCGCCGTCATATAGCTTGAATATTGCTGAGTGCGGCGTTAAACAACGACTAAACAAATATGTCCGCAGGTCGATGATATTCTTGTTGTTTTGACAGATTAATCCCGATACCTTATTAGAATTTATCGATATATTGTGATACTAGTATATTTCCACTTTGCTACACTTCCTATGGTACAGAGAACATTCTCGCTCCTGTCTTCTTGGAGATATCGCTTCATCTGACCTAAGTGATATCTTCTGTGGAAGCCAGGTTAGGATGATAAAATACAATATCCACCACTTCGAGGTCCCAATTTGGCTGGCTTCTGTTCCAGTGTCAGGCTGTTTTATCCGTGTGAAGCTGACACGGAGTCGTATAGCTGTACTACCCTTCACAGTGGACTCTCCAATTTCAATGTTGAACACACCTGATGGATCCAAATAGATATGTAGGTTAATGTAAGTGTTTATGATATGAAGAAGACATACATAGCAGAGCATGCCTGTTTACAACATCCACAAAATTTAAACACACACTTCAAAACTTCTATGAAACACCGTTATTCATAATCAACAATTGTCATAACGCCTCTACCCTTAATCATTATTGGTGTGAAATGATTTATGATTTATTATCAATGATTGTCGTAACGGGTTTATCATTAATAACTAGTGAGGTTTAAGAATAATCATCCTAACAATATACAACCCAAGAAGAATATGGGGGCACGGGTGGCCCAGTCGTCTAAGGCGCCGCAATTCGCTGTGCAGTGTGGCGTCCCTTGGGCACGCCAGAAACCTATGATTGTGGGTTCGAATCCAAATTCGCCCCGATTATGTTTCTAGGTTTGTCAGCACCATACCAGTGCTCGTGAGTTTCACCGAAGTGGTAAATGTCTGAGACCGGCATCACTTCGGTCTTTTCCGTGATATAACTGGAATATCGTTAAAAGCGGCGTGAAACCCAACTCACTTACTCACCCATGAAGGATACATTGTGCAAGAGTGACAGCAAACGTATACGACGTCATTCATTTGTCTCTTCATTGAGAACCGCGCCATTTTAATATCTGGCGAATACAAGCGTCCGATTTTTCAACATACGAAGCTCGATCATAGCTCAGTCTTCTTTTAAAATACTGTAAACAATAAAAACCAGCTAAGCTAACACTTAAAAATGTGTAATAAAATTTAAATGATATCACGATTATTTCTTTAACCACACATACATGGATTTTTTAAACCTTAACAGTACAATATAGTTCACATAAAGTGATAAAAACATACACTAGTATGTTAATCATTATTGAATCTTTATTGTGAACTATTTTCCGTTATCGACAATCAAGAGTCTTTTAAAATCAGATTCAAGGGGAAGGACAAATTGTAAAATATTCGAATAAAATAAAATGTCATTTTTAATTTGTTTATGATGCAAATAGCCCTTCCGTATGGCTACACTCTGTGGGCGGTTTGTAGTCTCTGGCGATGGTCGCGAACAAATCACAACCAATAAATCTCAGCAATTATTCTCAATTCTAGCATCGACCTGTGAGAAATTTATTTGCTGAAGTCAAGAGCACGCCCCACACAGTCCAAATGTGTCACGTTCGAGGCAATATTATGACTGTCAATGACTACCCTCAAGAGTCTTGAACCGTTTAAGACAATTGATCGACCCAAACCCTTTGCAACCGATCAGCTGACCTTTTCTTTTCTCTCCAGGTGGTGGACAAAACCAGAGTGAGGATATTAGCATCAGTACTTCTGTTCGGGTCAGAGCAGTAATACAAATCTAACAACTGAAGATATTATATTACGCTCTTGTGCCGCCGTTATTGGGGACTGGAGAAACTGAAACAGATCATATTTCAAACACAAATAGAACTTCATTGACAAATAGCACACCGTAAAGTGGCAAATGTAGAGTGAGTGAGTGAGTTGCGTTTAACGCCGCTTTTAACAGTATTCAAGTTATATCGCGGCGTGTCAGCTTAATGTGGGAGGAAAGCCCGAAGTGATGCAGGTTTTAGACGTTTACCACTTCAGTGAAACCCACGAGCACGGGTATGGTGCTGACAAACCTAGAAACATTATCGGGAAACATTAGACGACGGGGCCACCCGTGCCCCCGGCAAATGTAGAAGATGTATCAAAAAGAACTTTTAAAACTGCCACGAATATGATATTAGCACATTCTCCACTTCTCCTTTTCTACATATACAAACATAACCTGCGTGCACTTTTAAAATGTTGTCTCTCAAGATACACGACATAAATTTGTTTGTTGTTTAACGCCGCACTCAGCAATATTCCAGTTATATGACGGCAGTCTGTAGATAATCGAGTCTTGACCAGACAGTCCAGTGATTGGTATCAAGAAGTTGTATGTGTTTGGAGATTCGATTGGTGAGTGAGTGAGTGAGTATGGTTTTACGCCGCTTTTAGCAATATTCCTGCAATATCACGGCGGGGGACACCAGAAATGGGCTTCACACATTGTACCCATGTCGGGAATCGAACCCGGGTCTTCGGCGTGACGAGCGAACGCTTTAACCACTAGGCTACCCGACCGCCCCGAGATTCGATTGGTGTTTGGCTCAATACATCTAAAGGATGTAAATGGACCCTTTATTTCCGCGGAAATATTGGCAACCCTTATCATGAACATCGATCCACGCAATTAGGATACGATGACATATATCAACCAAGTCAGCGAGCCTGACCACCCGATCCCGTGAGTCGCCTCTTACTACAAGCATAATCGCTTTTCACAGCACATAAAGCTCGTACATGAAGTATGTCATTGACAATAAAAAGTCATAAGATATCTCGCTAAAAGCAGTGTCGATTTGTACGATTCCGACTATATCATGATCATCACATGGTGATAGTACCTAGTGTTTGTGAAAAGGTCAGCCTACCCAGCCAGCCCCACCGGTGGCACCCGTCACAAACACATGCAAATGCAAGTCAAGTGTTCACCTGAAAAAAATACGGGAACATATGGTTCAAGCCTTAAATGGAATTGAATCGGACAAAATCTTGTCATAGTTGGAAAAATTCTCCACATGTCTACCATAAGACACTTTGAAAGCTTTTAAGAGGCCCTGAATGATGTTATTTTTGACCAAACAACTTTCGAAAGTTTCAACACAGAAGAAATCGAAGCAAGAGCTTTTCATATATTGTGCTTAGTACAAACTCGTAAAGTGCAATGTCAGGAAGCATTAAGAAGTTCTTCTGAAATAGATACATTTATATTAACAATGTCCACAAAGACGGAAAAGTAATTTCTCATGAAAAGTAAACGTACGAAAATATCAGTCAATGTGTAAATCTGCAGATTTCGGTCTTGAGAGGAGAGTGTCACACTTTCACATGTTTGCTGATACAGAATTAGCGACAGTTCTGACGCAAAGTTGTCAGGGAAATAATGAACGTCTAGTGCTCTGTCAATAGGCTTACAAGACAAGTGGTTCTGGCTCCTTCCGGGTGAATAAAAACCTTTCCATAATCACAATAAATCTGTTAAAAGCTGTGCCCATTGTACGATTTGGATTTTATCACAAGCATTTGCACATGGATCGCTATCAAATAGTGATGATGTCATTGTGATATTGTTATCGTTTATTTCAAACATCAAGGCAGGATAACACCTGAGTATTAGTGATATGTGGTTAGTAGATCGAAATAAACCTTATACAGTTAGTGAGTAGAGTTTTACGTCGCTTTTAGTAATATTCCAGCAATATCACGAAGGGGACACCAGAATTGGGCTTCTCACAGTGTACTCTTCTGAGGAATCGAACCTGGGCCATCGGCGTGACTAGCGAACGCTTTAACCACTAGGCGCCTAATCCTTATACAGGCCGATGTCCATGAATGAGTGAGTTAGGTTTAACGCTGCTTTTAACATTATTCCAGTTATATCACGGCGTGTTAGCTTTATGTGGGAGGAAACCCGAAGTGATGCCGGTCTCAGACGTTTACCACGTTGGTGAAACCCAAGAGCACTGGTATGGTGCTGACAAACCTAGAAAAAATATCTGGGCGAACCGGGATTCGAACCCACAATCATATGTTTTGGGCGTGCCCAAGGGACGCAACTCTGCACAGCGAATCGCGGCGCCTTAGACGACTGTGCCACCCCTGCTCCCCGTTGTCCATGAAAGATGAGGATAAAGGAGGACTGAAGTCTCGGGATGAATGGGTTAACGACTCTGTATTGACAATATGTGATTAAAGTGAGCACAAAGAATACACGTGGACACTTGTGTGGGTGTTACAACACCCCTCAACAGCGTGGATGCTTCCTGCATCCATAAGCATCCTTCATTTGCTTCCCAATATCCTGATATCTCACTTAAGGCATATTAAGGTGAGGTGGAAAAGCCATTACCGGAGATGCGATTGAGAAAAACAACGTTGAGTTATGACACTGACGATTTACATCTTGCAAATTGATATAAACACATGACATTGTTTTTGCTATTCCAGGCAGTCGTTGCATTCATGACTGTACAGATGAAATATAATGAGCTATCATTCTGCCGCTGTCTTTAGTTAAATACTCTGATTAACTCCGATTATAAGGCTTGGATTTTCAACACAGTACACATATCAGTATCATAAAAGTATCATGTTTGTTTGTGTGGTTGTTGTTTAACGCCACACTCTGCAATATTACAGCTATATGATGGCGGTCTTGGAAATAATCGAGTATTGACCAGACAATCCAGTGATTGATATCATGAGCATCGATCCACGCAATTGGGATACGATGACATGCATCAACCAAGTCAGAGAGCCTAACCGAATCCCGTTAGTCGAGTCTTACGACAAGCATAGTCACCTTTTATGACAAGCATGGGTTGCTGAAGACCTATTCTACCCCGGATCTTCACCGGTGAAAAGTATCATGTATGACTATTACAGCGAAGGTGACACGCCGTTATTTAACCGAAATATGTTTCAAGGCAGATTTAAACACAAGTCATCATTCATTCTGGAACAGACAGCGTGGTCTAGTGGTAGAGTGTTCTCCCGGAGAGCGGAAGGTCGAACGTTCGATCCCCGACCGCGTCATACCAAAAGACGTTAAAAGATGGAACGTGTTGTTACGTCTCTCTCTGTCATTCCCCATCGTGATATGGTTGAAACAATGGTAAAAGCGGTAAACGAGTCTACTTAACATAAGTTCCCACTTCTTCGGCCTATGTTACGTTCGAACCCCCGAAGCCGGTAATGGTGTGCCAAAGGATTAGAAGCAGATAACCTTCTCTCGTGAGTCTACTTTCTTCAAGACGTGTAACAAGCAATGTCCCCCACCTTAGCCTTTTGAAATAGGGGATGACTTCATAAATATTTCAGCCATTGCTCTTCAGAGGGACATTTCCTTTCGAAAGTTTCCCTGATTGAATGAGAATGCAATGCGTGCTTCTCCATCAGTTGTTGCGTTAATGTGATCTACGGAATGTCAAGGGTATTTCCGCCCTCGTGAAATAATGTTTATCACCATTGACCAAGATACATCTGTTAAATTTAGCTCCTGCGTCGCTTGAAAATGGCTTCACCAGGAAACAAATATATGCACGTCGCTATGTAAGTGCAATAATCTTGGTGTCGAAGTCAGACCCCATTTCACCCCCTCTCACCTGGTATGGCACATATGTGATAATATTCGAAAAGAGAAGAATAATAATTTTACTTTATATATTGCAGAAACATAATAAATCTCATATTAATTCATCTACGTGCTGAGTTGACCTGTATATTGTTTTGATATGACCTTTACGTATACTTGCTGGTACCATTATGAATCGAGTCAATTATCCATAAGTTAACCGTCATTGGCATTGCCATTCTGAAAGGACCATGGTCATGCCAGAAACCTGTGATAGTGGGTTCGAATCCCGGATAGCCCCGACTATGTTGCTAGGTCTGTTAGCACCATACCCTTCGCTTTAGATCTGCATCACCTCGGGCTTTCTTCCAACATTAAGCTGATGTGCCGTGATATAACAGGAATATTGTTCAAAGCGGCGTTAAAACTCACTCACTCACTCACTCACTCACTCACTCACTCACTCACTCACTCACTCACTCACTCACTCACTCAATCAATCAATGCTTGATACTGCCTGCGTCTTTGAAACTCGGTAACAACTTTACATACAGAATTCAAAAGAAACGCTTTTACACAGTTACATCAAAACAGTGCTAACGCAGCTGGATAGACATGATGTTGACACGCGATAGGTTTGTTCGTCCTGGCTGAAACGTCAACTCGTGTGATGCCCCTCCTGCCAGTGATAACACAACATGTAAATATCCCTTTCAGTCGTCTCCTTTCGTGTTCCACAGTGTCCCTGACTGTGATTACCGCCTTTTCTTCATATGCTGGGAGATCGCCGGCAACGGAAGGGGACGAGGCTTTGATGTTTCCTCCGAAATGAGGCGTTGTGAAAATCATAGTATATTTTACCTGGCACGGATGTGACACAGTTGCCGAGACCTATATTTCCTTTGTGTATAACGCGACGGCAATACGAAGAGACTGGCTTGGATAGTTCAACAGGTACAAACACACATACAAGAAAACCACAGTATGAGACAAGAACAGACGGGTCGATTTATCAGTCAGAAGTTAAATATATCTAAACACGCCCAAGAAACAACGCAACAAATATAATAGTAGTCCATATTGGATAAGCCATACAAACATTTTATCAATTTAAAAAAATAAGTGTGTCAGTTTTAATGTGTGAAGTGTTTGTAACTGATTCTTGGGTCTGTGTTGGCGTACACTGCCACAATGATCAGCTCCAATGGTTTTTAGTGAAATATAGATAGCCATATGTTATTAAGTAAAATATACTACATAAGAATTGGTTTAATGTTAAAAAAAAGAAACACTCTCCGTTTTTTTACTGGTATAATGAGCAAAGGAAGAAACATAAATTCCAATCTGCATTTTCTTGAATAATGAAATCAGTATGCATAAAGCGTAATATAGTTTTGGTCCAATAATCACTACCATCATCAGCTTTAGACATGAAAGACTACATATATAATATGACTTTGTACTCTTCACACAAAATGGTTAAATGTTCCATACTAACTTGGGACCGCCTCCGTGGTCTAGTGGTAGAGCGTCCGCCCGGACCCGAAGGTCCGGGGTTCGATCCCCGGCCGCGTAATCCCAAAAGACGTTAATAATGACGTTAATGTTCCTTGCTGTTACCCTGCCTGGCGCAGGGGGCTTAAACAAGGACTGATCGGCTCGGAGTTAGTATACTGTGTCTGAGTTGGGTATTCGTGTTAAACTGCGGCATGGTATCTCAGTGGGCTAGCACCCTAAATTCAGCATTATTCCGGATCAGGAAAACTAGCCAAAATCACACACACATGTGCACTAAGTTAAACTAAGAATCCAAAAGGCAGAGAGTTTACTTTTAAAATAGAAAACATTAAGGAATGATATATTTAATATAAATACGGCGACAAAACCATTTCAATATCCAATAGAAATCTCCGCATAAAGCAGAATCGGTGTTACGATTCCGACTATATCATGAACATGTGTTTATGAATCACTATCAAATAATGATCATAACATTAACATCTTCAACATGTGACACCGTTGCATCATCGTCTTGTGTCATGGCCTGAAAGGGCCATCATCTGTACCGTCATTTAAAAGAACACTTTTATCCTTATTGTGATACACAGTTTTCGTTTTTGTATGTAGATGACATCGTTTGAATGAATTAAACACTGATACCAGGTGTTCGCGAAAAGGTGAGCGTATCCTGCCCCACCGGTGGCACCCGTCACACACACACGCACGCACGCACGCACGCACGCACGCACACGTGCATGCACGCCGCTTTATAAGTGCAATAATCTTGGACGCGTCGTTAACCCCATTTCACCTCACTTCATACTTGCTTACATGCAACACAACAGGCATTAACTAGATTTTTAGGACAAAACACCGAAAGGATATCAGATAATGGTATTTTCAAAGAGAAGCGAAACCCATTAGTAACAGTATATCAACTAGGGTAAATCAAGATTGATCTGATTAATTTCTGTTATGATAATTATCCCATCAGTTTAAACGGAGACATGTAGTGGTGATGCCATGATAGATACTCCTTGAGGAAAGTATTTCAGTTGGTAGCAAACGGCATGTCGCTGAATAACGTGTCAACTGACAACATAAATAAGACTGGTATACGCTCGAGTAACTGGACTGTAAAAAACAATGATACCTTAAACAAAGTTAAGATATGTATCCTTAGACACAAATACTACGGGTTTCAAGAGCACGGATTTCAAAAGTATATCACGTGTCTGTAAAGAAAATAAAAACCAATGGATATCATACTCAGACATCTGTCATTTTGAATTTCATTCCGAACTTATTTTCCCGACGAAAAGAAGAAAGTAGAGTACAACATTCGATGAAGAAACCTCTTATCACATACCCGATTGTTTCAAAACGTGGACCGCCTCCGTGGTCTTGTGGTAGCGCGTCCCCGGCCGCGTCATATATACCAAAAGACGTTAAAAGATGATACTTGTTGTTACCCTGTCTGGCGCTCGGCATAAAGGGGCTAAAAGAAGGACTGGTCGGCTCGGAGTCAGTATACTGTGTCTGAGTGGGGTATTCAAGTTAAACTGCGGCATGGTATCTCAGTGGGCTAGCACTATAAATCGGCATCAGTCCGAACTAGTACAAGCAGCCACACACACACACGTGCATGCACGTCGCTATATAAGTGCAATAATCTTGGACGCGACGTTGAACCCAATTTCACCTCACCTCACCTCAAAACGTTGAATCTATGGACATGTAAACATAATGTACAATTCTATACCTTATGTCATGTCAGAGTGACTGAGTGGTTTCCCTCTACTTACAGCAATACTCCAGCAATATCACGAGGCTAACCTACCGCCTCTTCCACGTCAGATAAGATGCTGACAATACCATTTTCTCCCATTTGTCAAGTACTGGTGCAGCAGCGAAATTAATTTGTTTCTGTAGACTTGTTTCATCATACATACACCGCGCTTGTCAATCATGTCGTGATCTCTCATCACATTCAACCCGAACCTACGGTTCATGTCTTGGCTTCTATTTCCTCTGGATGATAAACTGACAGCATCATTGATGATATTTCCGGCATGGCATTTGTCTCTGATATGGATGCCACTCCGATTGCAAGAAGGTTGCTCAGAAGCATATAATGAAATGTCACTTTTGAGATTGATGGTACTTTTTTTTACGGAGACTTGTTGATTATCCTCGTTATATGAAAGATGTGATATACATGTTGCAACAAAGCCCATCTTGACGACATCATTATCTCCCAGCAGGATAATTGGTTTAAATCTTTGAAAATTGGTTATCAATCTTATCATTGAACTATTCATGGATATGTATTTGGAACTGTATAGTTTTTTTCCCGGTTATACAACCAAGGAATTATTAATAAATAAGCAACACTATGTACGGCCTCTTTAAGATCTTCATAATATATACAAGTTTTAAAAATATTAACCCGTATTTAAATAATGATGACTCCCTGAAAACAACCCGACCTCCGCAATGAAAAGGGGAGTTAAGTTTGGTATTTCCCGGATATTCTCGCAATTGTCTGTACCTTTCTTTCAGAAATCCGAAAATCTGGACTGGTTATACTCTTGAATTTCTATATCTCAATACTGTTTATCATATCTCTCCCACTATTGGATGCGATCGTTCGGTTATTGCGTTAATCTGCGTTACCGAGCTTCATCGATATATGGAGAACTGCGCACTAGACACTTTTCCTCGTCCACGTTATGACGTCATCATGTTGCGAGTGCATGTTTGAATCTTCAGAAATGACGTCATTATAGAACAATGATTTTCGTGAAATTCGTTCTTTTTTGTTCTTTGCGATTTATCGCGAAGCTATGTTATATATATATATATAATTATACATGTAAGTGATAGAAGTACAAGAGATGATAACGCATAGTCATGGAGAAGGCATATCTTTAAGTGGCATTTGAGTGAGTGAGTGAGTGAGTATGGCTTTTTACGCCGCTTTTAGCAATATTCCAGCAATATCACGGCGGGAAGTGACATTTGAGAAACTGTTGTATGAATGTAGGAAGCCATAGATTCTAAATGATTCTTTGTCACCAAATTGATGAAGAACATGGCTGAATGAAATCCTATGATAATTTTATGACTAGTTGCTGACTTAACCTAAACAATAAACACTTAACAAACGACCAGAATACATTCTGAGGATTCAGTAAACCATATGATGTCGAGGCCTTCAAAGTCGGGAACTCTGCTATTGTTGACGTGAAATGGCAGAATATGGAACTTTTATGTTGAAATTGTATTTTATAGAATAACGATGCATATTTGTAATCTAGAGAATGTTTATACACTTACATAAAGCTCACTAAATGAGGGTTCCTGAAATTCAATGCTATTGATGTTAAAAAATAATCTTCTGAAATGTTAAAACGGCATAATCTTAGAAATGTTTTCTCTTCGTGATTTATTTAAAACGAAAATGATGAATTCTTGAAGACATGTTTTAAAATCATTGCGTTTTTCATACCGACGATTGAGCGAAATTGATACAAAGTCTAAATTGATAATCGGAATGGATCTCAAACTTGAAGATAAAAAATGCTCAATAAAATGAAATTTTCCGATTAATTATTGTTCCTAATTTTCTAAGAGGATGTTCCATAGAATTCTGAAGAGTTGCTTCAACTGTTGGACGTTTCACTCTACTGGTCATTTGTGAGACTAATGAATTCTCATGAGACATCTGAGACAGTAACGAGTTGGAAAATCCATCCTACGATGCTATGACGAATCGGATACCTTATCAGTATGACGTCATTATCATATGATGGATAATGTTATCGATGTGAGATAAAAAGCAACGAAACCATTTCAATAGCCACAAGACATCAGTGCTTAAAGCTAAAAGAAGAGTCGATAAACCAAACCTGTAAAGCCGCTATCACAAGCCGATAAATATGCAAATAAGGTCGCCTTCAAGGAATTACTTTGAATAATGTTTTGGGGAAACTATTGCCTAACGTTCCCAATATGTATTTAAAGGTGGTTCGCGATGTGTGGGTGCATCTTTATTAAAAAACATGCATGCACTATATGTTTAATGGTACAATTCAATTGACATTGAGTCACATACAGTAACGTCAGTGAATGAAAGTACGTTTTAAACATCGGTCACGTTAAGAATAACAGTATATTATAAAGATATTATTACACTGGTATGTTTCACCTTCGTAACTAGATATCAGTAGATATATCAGGAAAATAACATATTATGCTTTACAAAGGCTCTCAGGATAGGCGACATTTACGATGTAGAAACACTCCCGGCAAATGATTTCTGTTTAATGTACAAGGTATGATTATTGAATGTACCGTCGATAGTCTTGATGTTGTTTATATTCCATCACTACAATGTACATTGTGTCCACGGGACGCAAAAAGAGCGACCAAATGGTTTTAGGCATAGAAACACATCCATGTAATGATGTCAAATATGCATTTTGTTGATATGCGATTAAACAAATATACAGGCCATTTATTGTTTCCAATTGCCGATTCGTCCATATTGGCAATATTGTTTTCAAATGAATACGTTTATCCCCTTGCCGTTGCAAATATTTTCAATTATCATTTACGCGCTATTCAGCAGCTGAATAAAACATCAATGGCCGCGGGAACGTTTGTGGAACTTAAAGAATCAAATGTTTATTGAAGCTCATATGTCAACATCCTTAGATTTGTTTTTGTACAGTTGTACATGAAAACGTTTTATTTGATGGTGCAGCATGAAAGAATAATCGCACACAATCATCCATATGTGTAGTGTCATGCCAATGGCGACATCCTTATTTGGCGACACACATTGTGCATAAAATATGTAAGAGCGTGTTTGTTGCACTTGCGCCGTACAACACTTCCCAACAGTATACCCTTAAAGAATCGAGTCTTGAACAGACAATCAATTGATAGTGGACCTGACAATCCAATTACACGATAGCGCGTTTGCTGATGTTGCTGAAACTTAAAAACGATTTGATAATCTTATGCTACGTCTTCAATGTTTATGTGCTGAGTCTGCTGCCTAAATGAGACGAGAAACGTTTAAGAAATGTGTTACTATGACGAGAAAGTCATCCTATACGAATTACATAAAAAAAACACGTTTTTCCACTTCCACAGACGTTTTCAGGCCGACCGTTTACTCAACCAAATGCCGACTTTGACATTCACGCACACCATGTGACATGGAGAAAGCAAGTCATGCCAATTTCCTTCGCGAACAACTGGTTTAAGTGACTTATTCAATCAGTAGTATTTTAATTGTACTCGAAAATGATTTGATAGTGATTCATGGACACATGCTTATGGCATAGACGGAGAAGTATACTGGACTGGACTGGAGATTTCGTATGATTATGACATGCTTTTGTCGTTGTTGTTTTTTATTACAAGAAAGTGACAAGTCAGGCGTTTTTCCTTGATACCAGTCACATGAACTAGCTGATATACTATTCCAGCTTTATGACGGCGGTCTGTAAATAAAAGAGTCTGGACCAGACAATACAGTGATTGACATCATGAGCATCGATCCACGCAATTACGATGACAAGCATCAACCAAGTCAGCGAGTCCGACCACCCGATCCCGTTAGTCGTCTCAAACGACAAGCATAGTCGCCTTTTACGGCAAGTATTGGTCTCTGGAGACATATTCTACCCCAGATCTTCACGGGTAGGAAAGTGTTTAGTTAAGGTAATTCAAGGACTTAGCCTACAATATATGAAGGGTCTCACATGACACCAACGGTGTAAACATGTCTGTTTGATGTGACATGACAAACCAATAATTCATCATAATATATAGAAGAATATAATATGATCATGTGTATTTTCTATAAGGTTGTATGTACAATTGAATTCAAACTTAATTTGAACCAGTTAACCAGAATCAGATTTAACAAGCGTATAGTTGACAAAGTCATCTACATCCCCCGCCAATTTTAACACGTTATGGTCCCAAACCAGATAACTGACCCGACATTTCTCTTAGCCCATGTCAAAATAGCTGCAATGGAAATTCTAAAATAAACATTTCTAAAACTCCTTAATATCAAATGGCACTAGTTCAGTATGCACTTTATGTATAGACATGCAATGTTTGGCAAGGAAATATTTAACAGTTTATTTGTTATACTCCTTAAGTAAACCAATCCTATGTTAAAACTTATATCCAACTTGTTGTCATGGAAACATAAACAATAACAATTTCTAAAAGTGCTATATATCAAAAGGCACCGGTTCAGTATGTGCCTGGTAGACATGCAAAGTTTTGTAAGAAACAGTTTTTGAGTTATGCTCCGGAAACGAACACCACCCTTATAGAACCTAAGTCCAACTTGTTGCAATGGAAACGTAAAAAATAAATATGAAAAAAACTCCTAAATAGCAAAAGGCACCAGTTCAGTATGTGTATGGTAAACATGCAAAGATTTGTAAGAAATTATTCAACGGGTTTTGAGTTACGCTCCGGAAACGAACGGCACACTTATAGAACCTAAGTCCAACTTGTTGCCATGGAAATGTAAACAATAAAAATTTATAAAACTCCTAAATAGCAAAAGGCACCAGTTCAGCATGAGTCTGATAGACGTGCAAAGTTTCGAAGAGAAATATTTAACGGTTTCTGAGTTATGCTCCGAAAACGATTTCGGGACGCACACACGCACACACGCACACACACACGCATACACACAAGCACGCACGCACACACGCACGCACACACGGACGGAACCCATTTCTATATCCTCCGCCAACTTCGTTGGGGCTGGGGATAAAAACGTATATGTACAGCAAAACACGAGGCATCTCCATCTGGACAAGTCACCTATGTTTGTAACGACACCAGGATCATCAGTGTAAGACATCAGAGCCGTGGCTTAGAAGACCATCAGGCTACTTCTACATTCTAAATAATTAATCTCAACGTGTGGGTAGATTCGTGATGACAGGACATCAACACCAAATGCTATTGCTCCCCTAAAAGTGTAATTAATTATCACTGTAATGTCAGTGAGGAACGTTTCTCCGTTCTATCATCATTTCTCTGTCATGATTGAAAACGTTGCGTACGGAGATGAAACCTACCATCTTGAAATACTCCATACTCCATACGTTCGATTGAAGGTTATTTCTATGACCTTGCGTAACATAATACACTTTCAGTGGAGATATGGCCATCTCGGATTCTACATAATGTTTCTAATGGACCTTAATCTGAATATTACTTAACCACAGAGGGATATTGTGTCATGTCTGTAATCAGTAAAAGTTGTCATGAGAGTGCGTTGGTGCCAATCGATTTGGTCTTATCGACATTCACCGATTACTTGCCTTTAAGGGCCAGCAGTTTATTGTGGTAGATTTCCTGATTTGTGCAGTGTAGAACATTAACGGGATGGATAGGAAAAACAACCTTGTAGTAAAATCAAATTTTCGTTAGCCAAGAACTTTGGGATGAAACTTTCGACACATGTTCAATTCGCTAAAAATTGACCTTTTTCCTTGAAGTTCCTTACAGTTACACGTTTCCTGAAACCTCAAATATCTGCCTTTTTGGCACAAGTTAGCATCACATGTTCGTTCAATGTTGATAAAAGTCCCAAACATCCTGTTGGAATTAATACGGCCTGGTTCTAATTTATAACACGTCTGATAACCTTCATAACAAATTGTAAAGTATTTCTAAATAATGCGTAATCCGTTGGCCAAACAGGCCCATATCAGACCGTTATGTTTAAAGGTAATATTGCCAGATGTACCTTGATTCATAACGTCTATTGTATAAAAACGGATCTATTTCAGTTTCAGTCTTTCCCCAGTGATTCACAAAGGTTAAGTGTTCGATTATGTATCATAATATCAACAGAACGTGAAGACTGTATGCCTACCAAATAACAAACCTTGTGAAATCAATACACCGCTCATTATGGATACCTTTGACCTTTGACTTGATGTCTTTCTCCAACCATCACATGCTACCAGAGATACGTTATACATATCTATCACAATTACTTGTAATAGAATTTGTAGCCAGAGCGCAATATTGTGTTTATGATTTCAGTTCTTAACCTCTCGGTGCACATAGAGATGAGTGGAATGGCAGAAAATACTTATATTCAGTTGGAATATTTATCTTCAAAACTAAATATATTTGATGTGTGATACTTCATTCCAATAAAGTGTCTGGAAAATTATGACATACATATATATTTGAAAGCTGTATGCAAAAGAATCTATAAGAAATATTGAACGTGTAACAAGATGATCACCATTCAGATTGCAACAACAATACGTACGATCACTACATTAAAGGTGGACGTCACTGACTGTCACGTCCACATGATGGCGCCGACAAGCAAAATGACCATATTTCATGACGATTGCAGCCATGTATGTTTTGCACACCTACAATTTGTTGTTAAGTATTTAAACATGGTATCATTGTACTGAAGATGTAGAAAATACCAACTTTGCAGTTGGTGACTCGTATACTGACTCTGTTCACTGGTGTCAAACCTGGTAAATAGTGCGTCATTGCTACCAGATCAAGAGTAAATATGGTTGTCAAATATGTTTTAATAGCTAACGGATACCAGAGTTATTGGGGAGGAAATGGGTTGGCGAGTGTCCATTTCAATCTCCTCGCGGCGATACTCCAATCGCAGAGCTCTCTATGGCACAAAGGTAACGGAAGGTAACGGAAGGTAACGGAAGGTAACGAAGGAGTCACGAGCAAGGAAGGATCGTGTGTCTATTTGGTCGTGAGGGGGCTACTCTCATGCCCAACACGGAGTTCAAGTTCGTATTTACTCCGTCAATGATTGTTGCTATAACACCATGAGCCCTTTATAAGTGATGACTTTGTTCTGAGACTGTAATGCCTTATCTCGATTAAGTATTAAGATTAAGCATGCCTTTGATTATGATAATCACATCATATTACGTTGTGAAACTCTACTGCAGGAAAGAAATGAACTGTTTTTAACTTTTATTGATCTGCTTGATGTTGAAACCTATGTCCAGTTGGAATTACAAAATGAAGAAGATATGCTGTTATTTTTCTTTGGTGCTGACACTCACTTCCCACAATGTATTGATATAGTTACATGGGAATCTGTTATATTGATATTTTCTGCTTATGTACTTACACTAAAGCCTTACCTTGATTATGTCATCTGATCTAACCTTTTGTACTGTGTGAATGGCATAACACTGGTGCTACTGTCTTGTATTGTATATATGTACAGGTAATATGCGTTTCTGTGAATACTTTTTATTAATTATGTATAATCTTCGGATTAACTTCTGGAGGAAATAAAGAATCTCTCTCTCTCTCATACGGAACAGAGTTTATGTATGTCAACTTCTGTATTATGAGGAACATATATTTTGGGAGTATATACTAAGAACTTACTTACTCTTTCATCACCTGATAAAGGAGAAATCATATACTCCGAAAAATTGTGCTCCTCATTAGAAAGAACGAGACGTCCATAAGTTCTCTTCTTGATCTCGATTGTTTCAATGCAATGTTGGATTTTTATACTGGGTTGGGTCCCTTCTCGTCCATATACAACAGTGTTACCATGTGCGCTTAAGGAATTAATCGCAGTTTTACACATCTTATTCGCTACAAATTTATCGACATCTTTGAATAACGACTCAAAACGTCTTAGTGTGTTTAGATATCCTATTGGTTAGCGCGTTCGCTCGTCACGCCGAAGGCACAGTGTGTACTATGTGTGAAGCCCATTTCTGGTGTTCCTCGTCGTGATATGAACAGCGACGTAAAACATACTCACTCGCTCATGACGTCTTGAAACGGCTATTGGCGTCCGTTTCCATCAGTCAGTACAATTCTAACTATGCCACAGCTGTCTTCTTTAATCGGAAACCAAGCAAACCAGTGGCTGATAGCATGAGCACGATTTACACTTGCGGGTTGTTATGACACACAATGAGCTTGGTCTCACAAGCTCATACAACAAGCAAGGGCTTGCTACCCCACAAAATGTAGCCACTATAGAAGTTTTTGCACATCGAGTTTTACCATCGAGAAGATGAAAGTAGTTTTCCAATGTTGCGAATTTAGAATATCAAGGTGGGTAGTTCTGTGTTAATCGTAGTCGTGCTACGTATAAGTACCCTCTATTCTGATGACACATTTTGCAAACCTGCAAGCATATGTATTATCTGAAAGATACATGCAGCGCTACTCAGGGAAGGCTATGAGATGTTAGTATCGCCATTAATCTAGATACTTGGAAAAGAAACATGGAAAATATTTAAAAATAATTAGAATCTTTAGAGATTAGATTTTTTCGCTTGTTGGTATCGCCATCATTTTTAATGCACTAAACACCGACCTGTAATATAATCCTAAATCTGAGACACATTTCGATATGAGTTTCTTACGTTTGGTATGTATTGTGTATGCAGCAAGTTTACAAACCTCTGTCCACAAAACCTACGGGGCATCAGGATCTAATCAGAGCATCTAACGAGCGACATTAAATCACAAGTTGGTACCATTTGCGAGCACCTGGTCTTTTACGAGTTGACCGCGTTTACGTCAGCACACACTTGAAAACCCTCCATTCAGCTTCTAATCTTTTTCAGTGCTTGGTCAACATCTGTGACTCAAAATGTTAGAGAAAATGGTAACCGTGTGTGTGTGTGTGTGTGTGTGTGTGTGTGTGTGTGTGTGTGTGATGTTTTCAGTAACCTATTCAACTCTTGCATAAACAGTGTTTTTCAAATGTGGAAACAAGGACGACTAGCAGTAACAACTTTAATAGGATCCAGACATAGATGCGATGTCTACAACAACAAAATAATTAGGGATAACAACTTCTTTATAAAACACTAATATATAGATCCTTATGCCGTTGTCAAGCAAGGCTGAATAATGAACACAGTACATAATTATATATGGTGGGTGAAGGATTAACAGTAACAAGAATTATTATTTATAAGAGGTTACATTAGGTCAACTAAAAACAGAAGGAGAATATAATAGCAACACAATGGACAGAGAATACTCGATGATGAAGCCAATCAAACAGGAAGCCAATAAACCAAATAATCCGGATTTATATCCTAATATAATTTTCTTTTTGTTGTCCAACAACCTCCATGCCTTCACAAAAAGAAAACGAGCAGAAACAATAAAGATTCACCGCCACACGTCTTCTATCAACATTGCTCTTGGCTATATCATCCCATCCGCCTATTATGAACTCATCAAGCAATATTTTTTTACAACCATCCCAATCAGTATTTAATCCAGTTTACTGACTTCATGTTTTATTGGCTTCATCGTCGTGTGTTCTCTGGCATCATGTTATTGCTATACTATATTATTTGGCATCATTTTTCAGTTATTCATTCAGTGGAAGTACGTCAATCATGTTAAGAATTACATTACATTACATGAGACCACAGAACCTCTTTTCGTATATATTATTTGGCATTATTTTGCAGTTATTCATTCAGTAGAAGTACGTCCATCATGTTAAGAATTACATTACATTACATGAGACCACACAATCTCTTTTCGTATATATACTGATGGATGTGAATGAGGGAACACTTAGTTTAGTTTTAGACACTGTAAAATGATATGCCATCATTGGTTTACAGCCTTGCCTACCAAATACAAGCTGGAAACAATGCACACAAAGATATCTCAACACCATTCAATTGTACTGACAGTAAAGCTTTCCCCCCTTATTTTTATTGATCCCCAATTCGTTTCCATCAGTTTCCATCAGAATAAACTTATCTATCCACCCCGCAAAAGGTATGATTTAGAAACGATATCACATGGCAGTAGTTCAGTCAGCAGTTCTGAAAACATGACTATTCTTCAATCAGTTCACGATTTCATTGTCAAAAGCAAAAGATGTGAGCAGCTTAATTTTATGCATGTGGTAATGGAAAACTGCATTATCTTATTTCACAGACACCATTGGCTTCATATATTTCATTTGTGCATTTAGTATGTTTATGTTCAGCACTGTCCTATATATAACCAGCTGTTGTTAAGTTGTTACCTCCATGTCAGAATGATGAGATCTGCCATGGATCTAGTTCTTGATAACATATCATGTATCCCGCCTCAGCTGGAGAATAAATCCCTTACACCACGCCACGAACAAGACAGGCTGCATGTGGAATTCTGAGAAGGAGAATTTATCTCTTATACCCCGCTTCGAGGCAAAAAGCCGCTCGTTTTTCCGAGTAAATGAAGATCAAGTCACATGGCACAAGTTAATCTCAGCTCAATCGAACACCATTTTTCTATAAATTTTGAATTTATTTTAATTCTTTTAAAAATCATATTAAAGATGTCGATAAGATAAATTCACTGTAGCATTATCACAAGTACCCCGAATGATATTGTTAGAACTTTTAACATTTACAATATAGAATCACATTCGGCTAAACTCTTCTCTGTTACTTCATGTCCATCTGTTAACGATTTTATTCCAATGAACCATGCTGTGGTCATTTACACATCCGTGAAGGTGTTTTATTGTGTCCCTCGTGTGGATTTCGGGTTAGAGATGTTCCCCAGCAACTTATACTGGACCTATACCAAATATAACCGGTGGTCATTCTCGATGACTTGGTTGATAGCTTGTCATCGTACCCGGACGGCGTGGCTCGTTGTTCATAACATCCATCACTGATTTGTCTTATCCAGCTTCGATTCTTTACAGGCCGCCGTCAAATAGCTGCAATACTACCGAGTGCGGCATGAAACAACAAACAAACGAAAGATTAATGTGTAATAGCGGTATAAGGTGCCCCCAACTCGAAGTAACAATTGCACGCTGTAACTGCAGGATCCAGGATCTGAGGGTTCAAAATTCAGGTAATGATCTTGTATTTCATAATATCAAGATTATGTGTCACCTGTTGGATATACACGAAGCACAGGTGGTCCATTCGCCTATGGCGAATAAAGTCGGCATGTAGATTTACGCTTCTTAGGCGTGCCCATCTAAACATAACGCTGACACGCCATGATATAACTGACATAATACGGTTCAAAGCGGCATTAACCTAACCTCACTCACACACAAATTAATGTGCACTTTTAACACTGGAAATATTAAGAAATCACTGAACCTAGTTAATAATCATAGTGATTTGAAATTGTGGAAAAAGTACAATTACGAAACAACAATGTTGTTCAAACTACATGCTGGTTTGCGTCAATGTTGACTTTGAGCGTTCTTAACAAACTAATCCTGGTTCAGGTTAATGTAACCGAAGACGCTGACATGTATTAATGCCGACCATTAGGCGCGAACAGAGCTTGTTTATATAAGGACCGACGAACGCAATCAAAAAGCAATGGAATATGCATTTACAACTTTCCAGCGACACACTGGATTCTTGGATTGGCCGCAAGGGTAATCGACTCTTGTATATGACGCGACAAATGAATATGTCAACATTTTCCAGGTCTCGTCCCTCAGTTAGAAATACTCTCATTTACAAGCTGTGAATCCTGTCATCACACAGATGTGAATTCAGTAACACGGCAAACCATACAATAGTCATCATAATGAAATCTATATACATGCATTCAATGCTGATGTACCCATTTGGACTCAATCGTGTGCAAAGTACGATATAGTCTCCCCTAAAGCAATGCGAGAGAAATAAATACAACACGAAATTTAATTATCATTTGAAGTCCTTGATAACTGCAAGCTATAATATCAGTAGGTATGTCTTAAGAGCATATGCTGGTATTCTTGAGGCAACACATAAAACTATTTCTTGACATGATTATCTGCCCAGCTATGTGTCTTGTCAAACTGAAACCTGAAATGCCAGCACTCCGTGCATTAATACTCTTGCTTACAAGTTGTTTGATCAAGGTTACAACATTCAAGGCCCCGGTAAGCTTTCAAAATAGGTTCAGGGTTCACATGCGAAGGACAAATTTGATGTTCGATTTCTTTTCTGCTTTTGACCACACGTTCCCTTGTTCCAGTGTTTTTTTCCAGAAGAACACTTGACTAGCCTTTGCATGTGTTTGTGACGGTACAACCGGTGGGGTAGGATACGTTCATACTCTCGCAAACACCTAGTATCATCACCATGTGACAGTGATTCACATAATTATGGTATGGGACAATTAGTCCAGATTTCTTATCATCACTGAAATGATTTTTGTCTCTTTTATTTACGCTGTATCTGTCTGATCCGTCTTGTCAGCTGCAAACACGGAGCACAGTCACACTGTAACAGCCAACACGGGACATATATGCATCTCACTGACTGTACACTTGAAGCATTGATTCTTACATCCGAAACTGGATTTGCATATGGTCCTTTGAGAGTTACAGGTTACCATCCAGTTTCTATTTACATCGCTGATCATATCATCATCATTTACTGCATAAGCAACAACTAAACGAATTATATTAACACATGTCATCATGACAATGACCAAACCGATTCTTATGAAAATCATATTGAACGTGTTAGTCAAGGTTATGTATCATAAAAGCGAACGTATAACTGTAGAAGATTTGATCTGCTAATAAAAAATAAGCTAATATTTGGCGTTTCCGATGATTTCTAGTGTAGCTGGTCCCGGTCCAAATGGTTTATTTTAGAGGCAAAAAGAGTGGCGATTACAATATAAACTTGAGCACACAGCATTCTATATAACCTTGATAATTTTTCTTAAATTGGATAAAACTGTTCCATATATAATTCCATTGTTTAAGCATGTATGTCATTGATGAATGGCATATGTATACAACATTAATATTGTATATCTCTTGATATTAATTATGTTTTATTGTCTCTCATCTCTTTATAGGTGGCTTTGGTAAATCATTTATATGTTCTTAACAACGGTTTTTGTTCCATGTACAAAGGGTGAGACGTGAATAAACAAATTATCTGATTTATATACTTTCAAAAGATAGAACCGTTATCATTAAAAGTGTAATTACTAACAACACTCGAACGGCATAATAATCCATTAAGTACTCAAATACACAATGTTACCACCAAAAGATATGTTACAAAATAGTTATGATTAATGAAAATCCATTCATCATCGCACTTATCTCTTCAATAGACCGATCCAGTCCGGGGGGATATCCCCCGCCCCCTAGTTTTCCGTCTTCTGTTTACCGTTAGGGGGATGCCACAGACGGCGAATCTTCATTTCGTGCTTTTTTTCTTGTCGGTCGTTTTTCGAAAAGAACTAAAGACGAAAATGTTTCCTTTTGGGTCCCTCGGGTCATGTTTTAGCTTTAAAATTGTATATGGTGAGTTTAAATGAGGTATACTTCCAATGTAAACCGTATCGATCAGTGAGGAAGTCACATTCATTGTTGAGGTTGAGTGTGAGAAGCGTATTGCTTCGAACCACTCACGTCAGGCAGAGCGCGGATCAGTCAATAATGTATTATATTACCGTGGGCTGTGTAAGTAATTTTCTCTTTTCCATTCCATCGTAATGTCATGGAAACCGTAAACACAAGCACATGTGCGTGTTACAAATTATTTGGATGTGTATATGAATATTGTCAATAGTTACAACATTGCCCACGTTTTAAACCTGGTGGACTAAGTTCAACTAAGAATCCGAAAGGCAGAGAGTTTACTTTTAAAATAGTAAACATTAAGGAATGTTGTATTTAATATATATACGGCGACAAATCCATTTCCATATTCAATAGAAATCTCTGCATAAAGCAGAGTCGGTGGTACGATTCCGACTATATCATCAGCATGTGATTATGAATTACTATCAAATAATGATCATTATTAACTTCTTCAACATGTGACACCGTTGCATCATCTTCTTGTGTCATGGACTGAAAGGGCCATCATCTGTACCGTCATTTGAAACAACACTTTTATCCTTATTGTGATACACAGGTTTTGTGTTTGTATGTAGATGACATCGTTGAATGAATTAAACACTACCAGGTGTTCGCGAAAAGGTGAGCGTATCCTGCCCCACAGGTGGCACCCGACACACACAAACACATGCAAAGGCAAGTCAATTGTTCACGTGAAAAAAAACGGGATCATATGTCACTGATACGCCAAATCTGGAAATGTCCTCCACATGTCCACTATACATGTTTTTGAAGGCTTTGCTGAGACCTTGAATGTTGTAACGTTGATCAAACGACAAAGCAAAAGTATGATGCTCTTTATAGTGAGTGAGTATTGTTTTACGCCGCTTTTAGCAATATTCCAGCAACCTGGTTGATGCATGTCATCGTATCCCAATTGCGTGGATCGATGTTCATGATGTCAATCACTGGATTGTCTGGTCCAGACTAGATTATTTACAGACCGCCGTCATATAACTGCGATATTGCTGAGTGTGGCGTTAAACAGCGAACAAACAAACAAACAATCATCTTATAAGGGTTGCCAATATTTCCGCGGAAATAAAGGGTCCATTTACATCCTTTTGATGTGTTGAGCCAAACACAAATCGAATCTCCAAACCCATACAACTTCACGTTTCTTGAATAAATTCCCAGCTACGGCATCGGAAGCATTCTAAAAGTCAACCATTAATAATAAACCTGGACTTTGAAAGTTGTCCGTATCTTCTATGAGATAATATATTTGACGAGTCATTTCGTCATCACATCTTTCCGACATAAAACCTTATTAGTTCCTATTCACTTTGTGTGAGTTCATTGGAGAGTGAACCCTCACTGAGTGAGGGCCAAACTGTATGAACGTTCATACAATGGAGATGTGTCAAATAGATACTACGGTAAATTCATAGATTGGTGTAGACTGTCACTGTCCAGGCACGGATCTAGCCAATACCACGATAATTTAGATGTGCATTTTTTCGTTTTGTTCCCGAAGCGTAGCGAGGATATACGTGAACGATCATGCAAACTGTCTCGTTTCTCAATGAATGTATTAGTTAAAGATTAAAGTGTCTAAATGATCAGAAAGACCGCTTCTGTGTGTATTCGTGCTTTAGAATCCCCAGGGGTGACCCCAGGTATGTGGAATTAGTCCGTCAGTGTTTACGTCATTTCAAGAATACAGTCTCATGAAAAACTATGAACGTCAAATGGTGTCGTTTCTACACTTATGAACGTCAATTTCGCGATTATATGACCGACATCACGTGCAATGGAAAAGCCGTCGTGCAAATTTCACATTAAAAAATATGAGAATTTGTAACACAATCTTGATTCTATTTGCTATGGTCATTGAAGCAATGCTATAAAAGACTGATGTGGGAAATTATCCACCAATAATTTTGAAAACTGTTTTGGTTTATTGCTTTCAGAAATGCAGGCTTAATTAACCCACTTTGCTGCAATAATGATAAAAATCCATGTTTATATCAAACATTTAAGGACCAAAACAGACTATATTTTGTATCGTACCAGAAGAATTTGACAAATTCAGCTATAAAAACATCTGGGTCAGAACTCATAAAATTTCTTTTAGATTTTTAACTGTAGCTCAAACGTCATCATATTCCAACTCATCTTCAAATTTATTAGATTCTCATTTTGCATTTTAGACACTATGTACTACCCCAGAAATGTATCCAAATCCTGTTTGCCGACATCGTGTTTAGAATATAGTTTCTGACAGTAAGATTTTACCTAATTAAGTTTATTCTCTTTAATATTTTTCCTGTAGCATCTTCTATCCGTGTTATTGATTTAATGAAGTATTTTTTTGTTTCAAGTCCCAGCAAATACTTCGTAGGTTTTCCTCCTAAATTAAACCATCTTGCACAAGAGCGCACTGGCACACTCTGTGTTTTTTCTTTGTAATTTTGCCTTTTTTCAATAGTTTGATGTTTCACTTCCTTTCATCGTAAGCTTTTGCAAGTTAAAGCAATTTGTCATACAAATATGTGATAAATCATGCATAAAAACAACCGAAAACATAGAAAATGTACTTTCAGGTAGCTATTGAATCGCTGAAAAGTCACATATCGTGTTAAAAATGTTATTTTTTATAACTTTTTACATTTCCTCAGCTATATATATTTCTGTAGATAGTTTTTGAAATCAGTATTAATCTTGCTGAATATTGTATCGTGTTACCTCCACTTAGCATATAAATTGGCTAAAATGGTTTCAGCGCTTTTAAGAAAATGTTTTTCACTTTGAAAGTAATGTTGAAGACGGGTTTGTAATTGATGATATTGATGATGCCTCTCTTATTGGTTAACAGGAAGAGATTGATGCTATTAATAGTTTGAAAGTTAATAAACCAAGGAGAGTGACAAGCTTTTAGCTTTTAGTTTATAGCCGTTATTTATCTTATCTCCATTTATTACACTGCTGTTTAAGGCTGTGTTTGATTTAACCAATTACCCTATACCCTGAACAGTAGGTCATATTGTCCCACTACATAATAAGGATAAGTTTAACTCGCTATCAAATTTCAGAGAGAATACTTTGGTGTGTTTAGTAGTGTGTGTTAAATTGAAGCTTGCTATTTTAGGCAGCTGCGTGTGATAAACTTGTGGAGTCCCAACTTGCTTCCGCCATGCTTACTCACCTGCAGATAACATTTTGCAGTCAGTTATAGAACGTTATTTGTATAAACGAATAGGACAAATCTACACATAATTTGATATCTGTTGTGTGTGTTTTTTTGAAATTCGACAACCATCTTTTAAAAACATTTATTTGTGATTTAGGTGTTCGACACGGTTGTGTTTTGAGTCCTTTATTGTTTGGATTGTTCATGAATGACTTAGAACTGGAGACAGAGTTAAATATGAACATGGAATCCAGTTTCATCCAAATATTATGCATGTTTTTCTTCTTATATTTGTTTATGATATAGTTCTATTATCACACATGGTATATGATATTATATACAGCGTTTTTAACAACATTCTAATAAGTATCAATTGCCTTTTTATTATCAACACCGCATCCGTGGTCTAGTGGTAGAAGATCGGGGGCACGATCCCCGGCCGCGTCATATCAAAAGATGTTAAAAGATCGTACTTGTTACCCTGCCTGGCGTTCGGCATTAAGGGGCTAAAACAATTATTCATGTTACACTACTGCATGTTATCTCAGTGAGCTAGCACATAAAGTCGGCATTAGCCGGACCAGTACGAGCACGTACGCATGAATGTGCATGCACGTCGCTATGTATGTACAATAATCTTGATCGCGATGTTAAACACCATTTCACCTCACCACAGTTTTAATTAAAAAATGGCAGTCTGCCTTCAAGATACGTAAGGTGGTGCTATTGCGGTGTGCAGTTGCAATATCTTCCGTCTCATACATGTATAAGGGTCCAAACGATTTCCATGGAGTAAGCATGTTGAAAACGCTATTCTTCAAACTTTTACAGCACCTTAGGTTCTCTGTCTGTTACGTCCATACATATAATGTTATTCTTTTACATGCTTTTCTTAAACTATGTTTCTATATTTATGTATGGTACTGTAATTAAGGGTCATCGCTTTGTAAGGACATTGAAGCTATACATGTGCTTGCGTTGTAAGCGGGATTTAAGCGCTACATCTTCAGCCTCTAGTGTGTGGGAGAGTGTGGGAGATACCCTCTAACCCCTACAGTCTATGAGCATTGCATTAAGTTTTGGCGTAAATCGATTGGTATACCTGACTCTCTTTTCCTAAAAAGAGCAACACTATTTTATCAAAATTAACGGTTAAAATTGACAAGGTTTTAAGATCATTTTAATATAATTATGGTTTTGGTTATGTTCGGGAGAAGCAGGGAGTATATTATTCTGCCATAACCACGCAGCACTGCTATTAACTTTTGACTTGACTCTAAAACTCGGAGACACCTTCAATCTTTCTTTGTACTGTATCCCAAGTTCCATTAATGCCCACACAAAGAAAGATACATAGCAGGATCCAGCAAATGCACCATCAAATCTTTGTATCACAGATTAATCTAAATCCTTAATACAATCAAGGAAGGACTTTCGTCATATCCGCAGAAGAAAGTATTTGAGTTGAGTGGAATTAATACCATGTGGAATCTCAAAAACTCAGAGGATTTGCTTGAATGTTTGTATTCTCAGAAAAGTATCAATTTCAATTCTGACAACAACCCATGCCTGCCGTAAAAGGCGACTATGCTTGTCGTAAGAGGCGATTAACGGGATCGGGTGGGCAGGCTCGGTTGATGCATTTCATCGTATCTCAATTGCGTTGTTCGATGTTTATGATGTCCATCACTAGATTGTCTGGTCCAGACTCAATTATTTACAGACAGCCGTCATATAGCCGAAATATTGCTGAGTGCGGCGTTAAGCAATAAACAAACAATTCTGGCAAAGCAGTTAATTTTTCAACTTTGCGCACCACTAGCCCACAATTTTAGAAAACACTTTGATCTACAGGGCATTTGCCACTAAAGGTGGCGACTACAGATATACTTACAACACTACATACAAAAATCCAGGACATTTTGTCAAATTAGAATGCAAGTGTCATCAGAAGTTAACGGAGAAAACAATGTGTGAACTGCTAGTCTTCCTTAAGGAGAAGGGGAGCACGGGTGGTCCAGTCGTCTAAGGCGCCGCAATTCGTAGTGCAGAGTTGCGTCCCTTGGACACGCCAGAAACCTATGATTGTGGATTCGAATCCCGGTTCGACCTGATTATGTTTCTAGGTTTGTCAGCACCATACCCGTGCTCGTGGGTTTCACCGAAGTGGTAAACGTCTGAGACCTGCATCGCTTCGGCTTTCCTCTCACATTAAGCTGGCACGCCGCTATATAACTGGAATACTGTTAAGCATAAATCACTCAATCACTCACTCAAGGATAAGATACATGTGAAATTTGGGGATATATTCAGTAAGTCAGGAAGCAGGCATGCTCATGAGTACAATTGTGCTTCCCTTGTACTCATCGGTTTTCTTGCCCAAACGTTCTTGGATCAGGGTTACAACATTCCACGCTTCAGCAAAGTTTTCGAAAGGTTGGGTGGTAGATATGTGGAGGACTTTTTTCCAGTTTGACGCATGTGACAAATTTCATATCGATGCAATGCCCTATTTTCACTTGCACCATATGTTCCCGTGTTTTTTGAAAGGTGAATACTTTACTTGCCTTTCCATGTGTTTGTGACGCATAGGTGACACAAACGATGCCCGGTGAATTCTTAACACTGCGAAACCACACAACACAGTTTCAAAACAAGGAGGAAGTTGGAATCAACACAATCAGTGAAAAACATAACATTTGCTCAATAACGTGCTACATGTACTCACACAACACAACAATTCCATCGTGATACCGACTCCAATTGGTTGGACACATCTGACACATTTCTGTGTTAAAAGTTAGTGAATTTGGATTGACGGCACTTTGAACAATATTCCAGTTAAATCACGGTCTGTGAGTTTGAGTTGAGAGGAAACCCCGAAGGTATCGAGTCTAATTTGGCGTTTAAAACATTTAGCTCATGTAACACATTTGTGGATAGATATCATCACATTTTGCGATACTGGTTGTAAAATATAAAGTGTAAAACAAGGGTTGTTACAATAATTCGTGTCGATGCTATAAATCAACATGTAATAATTTCCGTCCTTAAAGGTTACCAACAAGAATCAGATTATTAGCTTTCGGAAACAGCCAAGTATAACGGAAAATCCCAGTATACTGTAGCTGAGTTTTCTCTAATATCAGCTGACACTTTCACTTCTACACCTGATGCCGTTACAAAGCGGACGTCACCCCCTGCTGGATTTTGTCGTTTGCAAAAACACATAGTCGTCTATGACATTAGGTCTCGAGATATCGGAAAGCTTGGATGTTTCTAGAATATTAAATGCGAGTAGGGTCTATAGCTTTTTACCTTGGAAAAACTGTGGCATTTTGAGTGAGTGAGTGAGTATGGTTTCACACCGCTTCTAGCAACATTGATGATATGAGACGATCTTTTAATGATGAAGTCTTAATTACCAGTATGGTGACGTCATAGTGAAAGAAAATCGTGGGCAACACAACCTTCCACCAATAACAATAAGCAATCTGTCATAATATGACATTATGTCAGGTATATCACGGTGTTTCGTCTCGATGTGGGAGGAAAACCCGAAGTAAAGCAGAAATGGAGTAACGCTCGTGTTATTGGAGACGTCGTTTATCTCCAGACTCCCAGTTATATCGAGTTTTGCCTTGATTTGATGCTATAGAGGATCGCTTTTAGACAACGGTACCAATTTTCCTGTCACGGATATGGTCTAGAATGAAATTACTTCCATTAGATGTGATTCTCGCTAATACTGTGTCTGCGACTGTCTGGCGAATCAAAGAAAGCAGGTTACCCTAATCTCGAACTGTAGGCGAGTTTAACACACTTAGTTTTCGTAACGAATGGTAATAGAAAAATCTCCTGAGCCGTTTTGAAGATGTGTATTTCAGCAGTGAGGTCGTTCACAATATATCGATGTGTGGAGGCCGAGATTTGTTGGATTCTAAGGAAGGATTAGGAGGGAAGATCCAGACTGGACAAAACACCCTCACAAACACAAACAGAAATATAAAAGTACACGCAAATACAGCCGTAGTCTGTACCACAGGCGCTGATGCTACCACTTCCTGCAGATGTCAAGGGGCTGAGGTCTCGTAGTCTAGATAAACAGACAAAACTAGCCAAGTTACCTTTGACATTTGGCAACGGTTAGATGTTGCAGTTCCTTCTTTATGTTCCCTTGTTTGTTCAGGTGAACAGTTGACTTGCCTTTGCATGTGTTTATGACGGGTGCCACCGGTTGGACAGGATACGCTTGTAGAACAGAAGCTCAGCTTCTCGCAAACACCTGGTATCATCACTATTTGACAGTGACATATAAACATATGCCCATCATATAGTCGGAATCGTACAATCGACTGTATTTACCAGAGATGTCTTATGAATATGGAAAGAATGTGTCATGGTTTATGTGGAAGTCCATTCTACAAGTGTAGCATTTGTAATGATTAATAGCTGTGGATTAGCACTTTCCAAAACAATTTGTTACCATCACCGTGTGTACGCTTTTAACATCTGCAAAAAGGTGCGAACAAACACCTTACTGACATGTATAGTGTATCAAATATGGGGAAATGATGTCGCATTACAATGTCATGGCGTAGTGAGTGAGTGAGGTGGGCTTTACTCTGCTTTTAACAGTATTCCAGTTATATCACGACGTGTCAGCTTAATGTGGGAGGAAAGCCCGAAGTGATGCAGGTCTCAGACGTTTACCACATCGGTGAAACCCACGAGCACGGGTATGGTGCTGACAAACCTAGAAACATAATCGGGGCGAACCGGGAATCGAATCCACAATCATATGTTTCTGGCGTGCCCAAGGGACGCAAATCTGCACAGCGAATCGCGGCGCCTTAGACGACTGGGCCACCCGTGTCCCCTGTCATGGCGTAAGCAATCATTAACGCCTAAGGTATGTGATACGAGGGTTGCTTGAAACGTTCTGAGCCTCACATAGTACGAAAAGCGTGATAGTAAAATAATTGTTTGTGGACATTGCATGGTGTCAAAGAGGTATATCCACCCACACTTGAATCAATTGAGCCAATTGATTCGCTGTGATATGCCAGTAAAATAAACAGGGGTTTGTGACATTTTTGGTAAACATGCAAACCTGAGTCACGTGAAGTGATCAAGTAACTTGAAGAAAAAAGGGCTTAACACCAAAAGCTATCGATGAAGGTGTGAGTACCATATGATGTAAAACGTCAACAACAGAGATACCCGTGGAGATCCGGGGTAGAATAGGTCTTCAGCAAACCATGCTTGTCGTAAAAGGATACTCACGGGATCGGGTGGTGATCGGGATCGGGACTCGCTGACTTGGTTGATGAATGTCATGGATCCCAATTGCGTGGATCGATACTCATGATGTCAATCACTGGATTGTCTGGTCCAGACTTGATTATTTACAGACCGCCGTCATATAACTGGAATATTGCTGAGTGTGTCGTTAAACGACAAACAAACAAACATCTGATAAGGGTTGCCAATAGTTGCACATTATAATAAGATATTATATATGGCTCGTTGTTCATAATATCCATCACTGATTTGTCTTATCCAGCTTCGATTTTTTTACAGACCGCCGTCATATTGCTGCTTGCGGCGTAAAACTACAAATAAAACCAAAACCAACGCCAGAGAATCAAGAATCAGAATATTATCCAACGAAGCAGATTCCATAGCGGTGATTCCATAGGTATGTGTTTGTTGCCTGACACCGCATAGCAGTATTCCCGTTATGCGACGGTGGCATGTAAACAAACCAGACAATCCAGTGATGGATCAGAAGTCATGTCACATAAAACCACATTTAGTTAGTTTGTTGAAACTAAAAGCAATATGTTGAGCAACACCAAGGAAGGAAGCCCATGTCTATGTCACAGTAAGAGGTGGGTTTGAGCGTTGCAGGGATTCGATAAAAAACAAACCACGCATGAAATATCTCATGATAATCCAGCTCTGTTTGAAGCTGACCCGGGAAGATTCTTGCAACTCTTTGTTACTATGGATGAAAACTGAGTTCACCGCGTCCAAACAACAATCAAGATAGTGGAAGCATTTGACTTCACCAAAGAGGCCAATACTCTCCCGTAGGCTGCCACCGCTATTTTCAGTGGTTCATTCATATAATTTCACATCTATTTTGCCGTCTGCGCCAAATAGAATCTGTTTCTGTGGATAATCTAGACTGGATATTCTTTTGAATTGACAATATATATTTGGGATGGCCGAGGTGTCATCATCATCATGGTGAACTATCTTCCCCAAGGCCATTCAATAAACGGATCATATCATACTGCACGTTTGAGACAATTTCGGGATGAAATTATAACTAAGAGGCGTAGAAAGCTGGAAAAGGATGTGCTCTTCCACCAGGACAATGCACCAGTGCACAAAGCAGTCATTGCCGTGGCTACAATCTACGAGTGTGGATTTGAAGTCCTTCATCGCTCAACGTATTCTCCTGATCTGACTCCGCCACACTTCCATCTGTTCCGAGACATGAAGAAATCTCAAGCCAGAACCCATTGACGTCATAGCAACTGTGGAGAAGTTTTGACAGCCAAGAGAAGGACTTCCATAAAACCGGAATAAAATCAAACCAACATCGTTGGAAAAAGTGTATCAATGTGGATGAGGATTATGTCGAAAAATACGTAATTCTAATGTCTTTTAAGACAATTCTTCATGCGTTAAATTCAGAATTTACCAATCACACCTCGTACCGTTGATCTTACTTGTGCAACCGGTCCTACTGTTCGGTTGTACTGTAACATTTAAAGTTTACATGTAAATCTGATAACTAGAAGGAGGATTGTATGAATATGTGTATATAAGAAGGGACTAGGGGCTTAACTTAACATATCTGCCATCTCGCCGACAGAAGACTAATCACTTGGGTGTCAATTAGCCTGCACGTACATGTAAGCTTATTGGATTTGCCCATTGATATTAACATATACTCGTACACGTTTTAACACACTTTTTAAAACGGGTTAACACCTGCAGCTGTTTAATACATTTTTTAATTAACAAGTACAGGAATATAAGAATAAATATGCCGAGTCCTCAGACATTGATGCTGTCACAGAGCATTAATCATTGCTGTATTGAGATACCTACTACTGGGGCGGTCGGGTAGCCTAGTGTTTAAAGCGTTCATTCGTCATGCCGAAGACCCGGGTTCGAAACCCGACATGGGTACAATGTGTAAAGCCCGTTTCTGGTGTCCCCGCCGAGATATTGCTCGAATATTGCTAAAAGTGGCGTAAAACCATATTCACTTACTTACTCACTCACGCACTTCTACTACTACGTCCACTACTACTAGGTCTTCTACCACCAGGTCTGCTACCACCACCATTACCAACACCATCACCACTACGGCACTACTACTACTACTATTATTACTACTACTACTACTACTACTACTACTACTAGTAGTACTTCTACTGTGGCGGTCGGGTAGCCTAGTGGGTAAAGCGTTCGCTCGTCACGTCGATGCCCCGGGTTCGAAACCCGACATGGGTACAATGTGTAAAGCCCGTTTCTGGTGTTCCGCCGAGATATTGCTCGAATATTGCTAAAAGCGGCGTAAAACCATATTCACTCACTCACGCACTTCAACTACAACTACTACTACTACTACTACTACTACTACTACTACTACTACTACTACTGCTAGGTCTACTACCATCAGGCCTGCTACCACCACCATTACCAACACCATCATCGCTACGGCACTACTACTACTACTACTACTACTACTACTACTACTACTACTACCACTACTACTACTGTGGCGGTCGGGTAGCCTTGTGGGTAAAGCGTTCGCTCGTCACGAAGACCCGGGTTCGAATCCCGACATGGGTACAATGTGCGAAGCCCGTTTCAGGTAACTCCCGCCGGAATAATGCTAAAAGCGGCGTAAAACCATACTCACTCACTACTACTACTACTACTACTACTACTACTACTACTACTACTACAACATCACCATTACGATCACCAACACTTTCACCAATACATCACTACTCCAACTACTAATACTACTTCTACTGCTTCTACTAAGTCTACTATTACCACAACTACAACTGCTTGCACAACTACTTCTGCTTATGCTGCTACTGCTACTGTATAAACGTAACGAACCACACAGACAAATGCTAAAAGCTCACCAGCCTCTCGGCGTTGATTCATCCTAGATCCGTAGTTCCACGTCATTATTCAGAACCCATGTGTCATTTCTATTTCCTGTACTGTTCCGACTGACAGACTTCCAATCACGTAGCCAGTATGGCATTTGCTTCTGATGTGGATGCAAACCCTATTTCCATAAGTGACATTCAAGGCACATAATGAAACGGCAGCTTGGTGACTTATGCGACCTTGAAAAGGATGACTTGATGCTTTGGTACGTTTTCTCTATAGATTTCACATTTCTCATGTGCGCCACACAAACACTCCACGGCCTACAAACTCTCTATAGCATTGAAGGGCGGTCGGCTAGCCTAGTGGTTAAAGCGTACCCGATATGGGTACAATGGGTGAAGCCCATTTCTGGTGTCCCCCGCCGTGATATTGCTGGAATATTGCTAAAAGCGGCGTTGAACCATACTCACTCACTATAGCATTGACGAAATGCACAGATAACCTTATTTTCATTTATCAATTGATAAACTATCGTTATGACGTTGTTAAATCAGCACGTTTGCACAATTATACCATGTTGATCCTCCTTCATGTCGAATCTTTCTATCAAATATTATTTGCATTTCCGCTGAATGAAGAATGCATTTTGGAAATGTACGTATTTGGAATTAATACTATGGTACACTCGTACATTTACATGAAGATGCCATAGTCTGAAGTAACTTCATCATTAGCATCATGCAGAAAGCCACGGCACTGTAAGTATCACCATTTAGGTGATCTAACTTTGATTGCGTGATGTCGACAACCCTCTTTTCATTATAGAACATAAACCTACTTGAATATGTTTTATTTTGTTGTGATGTTTACCAGTTTTTATACAGGCAATAGTCAACAGTATTCTCTAAACGTATGAATGTGATCCCAACCCTATTTTTCCACAGTAAAACTGGTGCACTTTGTAACATTAACTTCTCTCAATTATTTGGTGAACCATTGTCTCGAGTTTATAATGATAACACTCTGGCACAAAATGAACACTGCAGGAATATTAAAGAAACTGCATATTATAATTTATATTCATTTTTGAAAAGTTTTCAGAAACGATGAGATCTAAACAGAGAATGGACACAATTGTGAAAGTCATTTCGTGCAATGAATAACTTGCATGCGCATGTCCCCACAAGAAAACCAATCACCATTCAGGAAACAATCTACAGGGATCTGACTATCTTGCGTGCTTCTTGATGTTTGGATAAAACGATGCGGGTCTTGGAGAAGGACTCGTCATAAGAGCTCCACGCGTGGCGTCCTAATGGCATGTTAGCAACAGGATGTTGACGCCCCAAAGGAGAAGGGTACTACAGTGAACGCCATCATTTACTGACAGATAACAGAATCTCCATGCTTTCTACCGTGCCGTATAAATATGGCCATTGAACCTCTAATACATGTGTTTTTGTATATAAAGGTATTGTTTCAAAGGATAGCCCTTTTCATTTGTGATTTAAAGAATGTTAACTATCAGACAAAAGATAATACACGATGAAATAGTAAAGCTCAACGCTTCGTTAAAGAGATTAAACCTTCACTTCTTCTCTCTGTGATCATTGATGAATTATCTCAATTCATGGAATCGTTCAATCAAAGTCATGGTGCAATCTGTTGATTTTTTTTATGAAGCCATGTTTGGAATTGAATTCTATATAGCTTTCGCAAAGTGTCGCTTGTAATTAATGACACAAGACATTAGTGGGTTGGAAAGCACATCAACGGGATTACGCAATAATAAATAGGGTACAACACACCGAAAAACATAAAAAAACGACAAAACCTGATTAATGGAACAAAAAGCTATAGGTATTTTCGGACACGAAGCATCTTAATCTGAGTTGTTTATAATATTAAACCGTTTAACAAAAACAAGAATGTGAAACTGAACACCATAACACGTTTTAAGAATTGTAAATAGGTTCTGACGTCGTCTTCAATTATTGGCACTCCTATATGTTTATATGGCTTATTCGGAAACAATGAAATAAAAGCAACAAACCCCTTTCCATGTTCATAAGAAAGCTCTGGCAAAAGAAGATCGATTGTACGATTCCCCCTATTAAATAATGATGATACCATGTCTTCGCGAACGGTTGAGTGTATCCTGCCCACCGACGGCAATGAAACAAGTCTATGAAAAGTCTATGGTAAATTAAGGAAGCTACGATCGTCGTAGGACTAAGATCGCTTTGTGCAAGTGTGTTGTGATTATTGGTTGGATCTAATATAAAGAAAAGGTTCCTTGTCTTAAGTTGGACGCACGAAAGAATCCATCGAGCTGCTCGCTGCCTCTCGTGGTGTCCGAGAACCAATAACAGCCAATAAATCTTTGCAATAAATCTCAATTATACCGTCGACCTCCGGGCAACTGATTTGCCGTAGTCAAGAGCACTTCGTAACTTCAATGAAAGTCTAAAATTGTCACGTTCAATCCGATGTTATGACTGCTCTTGTGGTGTCTTGTGAGAGCTGATCCGGTAATGGCTAAAGGATAATCTCTCTGTTGTGCAACTAATCAACTGATTGTTTTCTGTCTCTAGGTTGTCTACCAATTAGCTTCCTTTTCATCTATTTATTTGACATTTTGAAAAGGCAGATCAACAATGTTAAAATGTGAACCCCATAGCTTACTAAAGTCTTGTAAGCAAACAATAAAATCTCCATCCAGAAGGATTATTTAAACAGACAATAAACAACATGCCGGCGAATCCGATGAACACAGAATTGATTACCATTATTTGTGACCCGAAAAAAAATTGTTTCCAGGAATCGTTTTGCGGAAAATCGGTCCCAACAGGCTGTAATAAATTGTACCAACCGATTGTTCTCTGGCGAGCACCAGTACATAATGACATAAATGAAGTCGTCATTTGGAATTGAATGATCGTTAATGTAATACATGGACAATAAAAGCAATGGATTAATTTTACATATGGCGAGACTACAACATTTATACCTGTCCATACAAATGAGTTACATGGAGAGTTGTCTTCTGGGACTTGTTGTATAGGCCTGAATTGGAATATGTTGTAGATGAGGATGTTTGTGAAAGGACAAATGGGGGCTGGGGTGTGGTGTTGGGATCCTAGAGTCTTTATTGGTGGCACATCGCTATTTAGAATATATATTAAAAGTAAATTAAATGTAGATATGTATAACGTAAGTGACTTGGGTTAACGCCGCTCTGGACATTATTCCATTCATATCAAGTCGTGTCAGCTTCATGTGGGAGGAAAACCCGAAGTGTTGCAGGTTGTAGGCATTGACCTTTTATGAAAGGTGTATTCTCAGACGTTTACCCTGGGTGTGTTCCTGGAAACCTAGAAACATAATCGGATCCAACCGGGATGTGAACCCACAATCATAAGCGCCCAAGGGACGCACCACTGCACAGCGACTTGCAGCGCCTAGGACGCGCAGGTATCCTCCTGTACCTGCTGCATGCATCTGCTTCAGGCCACATTGGCGTACATGTTATAAGAAAAACGTAATTCCAAAACATGGATTCATATCAAAGAGATGCAAATTTACAAGGGCCCCTTTTCAGTCATCGTAGCCCTATGATTGATTTTGTCGAAGAGTAAAGAACCATTCAGTTGAACGAGGCCTTCGACTATGCCTAAAATAAATGTAAACGTTTTTAAATTTCAATACGTTCTAAACGTATGACGTCCTAGACATCCATCGATTCTGCAGTGCAGCAATATATATAGTGGAAAAGCGGTCGGCGAATAAAGAACAACGTTGCACAAGTTCCTGAACGCAATAGTGATGCATCTATGTAAATCGTCCGTCTGTGCCCGGTTCATCGGAGACTGAATGTCGCGTGCACTTTTCGACTTTTAATTCAAATTCAAAAGTTCTCAACAGAATATAATAAATGTAACACCCGAATTGATAACTTTGTCGAGTCAAATAAGAGAGAACTATTGTTAAAAAATTACATAATTAATGAAAACTATATTCAAACAGTCGTTCAAGGCTAACAGCAGATGCTGTATACGTGATTTCGTTACAAAGCTTTCAAAATATGGTATCACTGTTTCAGACGCAGTTATGAACTTGTGATTAATGAAATTCTTGAACTGGTGTGACTGCATCAACCTTTCCAGTCACTTTAAATGGTGCAATTCAGAAATTGATATGACCAACAATCATAAGGATATGAATATGTTGGGAATAGGTAATAATGTTTTGTATTCTCAAAGCCACAGACACATTTGACGAGATATATTCGATTTCAGGCTGTTATCGTGGCTACCATATGCCCTACCATAAGACATCCGTCGTTACTAGTGGGAACAGTTCCAAGTTTTATACAAAATTGGAAAGTCTTGTTCCTTTTTTTATGCCAATCGAGATAGAAAATATTGTATTTTTTCAAACGTAGTGATGAAACCAATGGTAGATACACATATCAACATCATAGATTGTTTCTGTAAAAATATCGTTTTTTGATCCGTTTACATTAATCTTAAGTCCGCATTAGAAAATTGTGTATTAAGGAAGATATCATTTGTATTAAATGCCAATTGGTTGTTGTTATACACCAACATTTGATGGACTGATTCTGACCAATTGCCAATGAATGGTTCCACTAAAGAAATAGGGCATCGTTTTGCACTTATTTCTTGTCAATTGAAATATATCTAGGATCCTCGAACACGAACCCAACGCAAAGCTAAAATTAACATATACACTCAACTAGTATTTATTGGCTCTCACCATGCTAATATCGGATGTTTCTGATGTCAAAGGACCTTAAACACACAACTTCTGAACAATCGTTCTGTGATTTGCAGCGTTAGTATTGAAAGAGACAATTTCGTTACTTTGCAGGGAGAACTCATTTATTGTGTCAGTTTCTTCCGGTGTGGACAATGTACTTTATCAAGGGAACACTCCTTATCTGATGTGCGTGCGGCTGGTGGACTTAATGGAGACGGTCTAATTGCAGATGTATAAGCGTAAAAAGGTTAATATCTTGTTGGTATTAGGAGCGTGTAAAGACCACCACACAGGCCAGCTGCGCTGATTGTCCCAGGCTTTCATCTTCTGCAGACAGGAAACAACAATCATTTTATAGACACCAATTCACGTTATGTATTTGTATCATTAAACTTCTAGGTGACATGAAAATAATTTATGAATGTGAGAATATATCTACTAAACCGTTTGGACATGACGAGTATATCACGATGACTGATGACTGTCACCTGCTTCAAACAGTACTAACATGCTCCCTTGCTTCATACAGTACTGGCGGACATGATCCCGTGCTTCATACAGAACTTTCTGACATGCTCCCGTGCTTCATACAGTACTGGCGCACACGCTCCCTGGCTTCACACAGTACTGACGGGCATGTTCCCTTGCTTCATACAGTACCGACTGACATGTTCCCTTGCTTCATACAGTACTGACTGACAAGTCCCCTTGCTTCACATAGAACTGACTGACATGCTATTCTGCTTCATGCAGTACTGACTGACATGCCTCCTTGCTTCACACAGAACTGACTGAAATGCTCCATTGCAACATACAGTAGTGACTGACACACTACCCTGTTTCGCACAGTACGGACTGACACACTACCATTGCTTCACACTGTACTGACTGCCAATTTCCCTGGCTTCACACATTACTGACTGACACGTTCCCTGGCTTCACACAGTACTGACTGAGATGCTCCATTGCTTGATACAGTACTGACTGACATGCTCCCTTGCTTCATATAGAACTGACTAACATGCTACCCTGCTTCATACAGTACTGAATGACATGTTCCCTTGCTTCACATAGAACTGACTGACAAGTATAAGCACTGACTGACATGCTCCCTTGCTTCATATAGTACTGGCTGACATGCTACCCTGCTCCATACAGTACTGACTGAGAAGCACCCTTGCATCACACAGTACTGACTGACATGCTATCCTGCTTCATACATTACTGACGGAAATGGTCCCTTCCATCGTAAGTACTGACTGAGATGCTTCCTTGCTTCACACAGTGTTGACTGACATGCTCCCTTGCTTCATACAGTGCTGACTGACATGTTCCCTTGCATCATACAGTACTGACTGACATGTTCCCTTGCTTCACATAGAACTGACTGACATGCTCCCTTGCTTCACATAGAACTGACTGACATGCTCCCTGGCTTCATACAGTACTGACTGACATACTCCCTTGCATCATACAGTACTGACTGACGTATTCCTTTGCTTCACATAGAGCTGACTGACATGTTCCATTGCTTCACATAGAACTGACTGACATGCTCCCTTGCTTCACATAGAACTGACTGACATGCTACTCTGCTTCATACAGTACTGACTGACATGTTCCCTTGCTTCATACAGTACTGACTGACATGTTCCCTTGCTTCATACAGTACTGACCGACATGTTCCCTTGCTTCATACAGTACTGACTGACAAGTCCCCTTGCTTCACATAGAACTGACTGACATGCTACTCTGCTTCATGCAGTACTGACTGACATGCTCCCTGGCTTCACAGAGCACTGACTAATGATATTACTTATAAAGTGCTAAAATAATTTTAAATTATAATAATTGAAACTCGAACTTTTGCAGACATTATAAAATACTAATTTAGCGTATGTAAACCGGCTTGTTATAGTCCTTCATATCAAGGCCTGGATTTAGGGCGGCTTATCGTGGGTTCAATAAATAGTACACACGTTCTTTTGGGGCTTGAATACGAACACAAGTAGTTAGGCATAGGTAACCAGTGTAGATTGGCGTGATGTGATCAAACTTGTGTCTGCCAACGACTAGAATGAGATTGAGGCGGATTAGTCTCACAGAGATTACCCACAGGGCAAAATAGTGCACCATCCGCACAGAGACGCAGGTTGATGAACGTGACATAAAATCACAATAACTATCGCATTGATTCTTAGTTTCTATCACAGCTTAGGTTAGATTTAAAACAGGTAATTAAATCTACCTGTAGAATTTAACGAAGACAGAAGTGTATTTTCAAACCGTTAGTTCAGCACATAGCTAGACCTGGCCGGCATCCACATGACGTCTGATATTACATTGTAATCAATATCCTTGTCACTGTCTGATTGACAAGACTAATTTCCATGTATTTACACAGTTGAATTATCCCAATCACCATTACAACGTTAATATTGTCCCGCGATGAAAGGATCACTTAAAATATGAAATCGGGGACTGATAAACCAAATTATTAGTCCCGAGAGGTTGCACGACCACTGCAGTCGCTTTGTGGTGTATTTGTTCAGTTTCTATTACCTAAATATTAGTTTGTAGAGTGAAGTCTGCATTGTGTTCATGTCAACACCAGCTGGTACTCAGAGCTGCCACACGTGTATGTTACTTGCAGCTAGCGTTTCCAGCAAGAACTACTTTGTTCAGCGGAAGCGTTTAATGTCCTCTGTAGACATTTGCCGGAAGTTGTTAAGTCATCATATTGCATTGTTGTCGTTCGGGATTAATTGCTTCCAATAAGTGCAAGTGCAAGCTTCCGATGCCTAATTGAATTTACAGCCAAACAGAAATGTCTGGATTCGTTTCCGCACCGAACCGCATCCGTGGTGTCTTGGATAGAGCATCTGCCCAGAGAGTTGAATGTCGGTGATTCGATTACCCGCCGTGTCACACCCAACGACTTTAAGATAAAATATGGTACTTGTTGTTATCCTGCCTGGCGCTTTACTTTACGGGAATAAAACAAGGACTGGAAGGCAGTAAAGTTTTTCTGAGTGGGGTATTCTTGCTAAAACTACGGCATGGTTTCCCAGCACTATAAAACGGGCATCTGTGTGAACAAGTACAAGCAGCCACACACAGTCACAGCCATACACACAGACACAGGTACATGCAGACACGCATCACATGCACGTCGCTGTAAATGCAATCATCTTGAATGTGACGTTAAACCATCACCTTATGATGATAATGATGATAATGAAAGTCAAAGAAACATGTTTTTCGTACTTTAGGCCTACATGTTCCAAAATGTTTTTATGATTAGACAAGTCTTTGTCTTTCCTTAATAGTATTGTTGTATTCATCATTACTGAACACAAACGTGTAATCAAGAACGTTTCTAGTGAAACTGTTTCTTCTTCTTTGATAAGACCGCCTCCGTGGTCTAGTGGTATGGCGTCCGCCCGGAGAGCGGAAGGTCCGGGGTTCGATCCCCTACCGCTTCATACCAAAAGATGTTAAAGGTGGTACTTGTTGTTACCCTGTCTGGCGCTCGGCATTAAGGGGCTAAAACAAGGACTGGTCGGCTCGGAGTCAGTATACTGTGTCTGAGTGGGGTATTCATGTTAAACTGCGGAATGGTATCTCAGTGAGCTAGAACTATAAATTGGCATCAGTCCGGACTAGTACAAGCAGCCACACAAACACACACACGTAGATGCACGTCGCTATATAAGTGCAATACTCATGGACTCGACGTTAAACTAACCTCAGCTCGTTTTACCTCACCTCACCTATGATTCTACACGAACCAGGATGAAAGCACACCGTTGAGAACGGTGCTTAGTTATGCAGTTTAGTTTCAACTTGACTTGTTCTGATGTTTGCCTTAACACTACGTTTACAGATGTGGGTGGGTACACGTCTACAGTGCCGAAATTCGATCTGCAGAGTTGCCTCCCTTGAGCCCGAGAGTATGTTCCTGGATTCGAATCCCGGTTATGTATCTTGGTTTGGCAGCACCAATCCCGAGCTCCTTGGTTTCACCTAAGTCTGATACATGCATCACTTCGTGCTTTCCTCCCACATACAGTTGACACGCCGTGCTGTTATTAGAATACAGTTCATTCACACGCTCACTCGCCCACCACTGTGGTGTTACCATTGTTAGTTTAAACTGAAGCAGTACTGGATTTATCAACAAATAAACAAACAAAATTCATATAAGGAAAAGTATTTATGGATGTCAACTTCTCTATTATGGGGAACACAAAGTTTCTAAGTACTTACTCCTTCATCAGGTGAATAAATGATATGAGACAGAGAACATACTAGTATGTACATGTAACTGTAAGAACAACAAAAGTAATACGATAACAAAGGTGGAACTAACAAAGGAAGCCAAAAGATAATTGGCGCTGATAGGAGATGAGCAATAAACAAATGGAAGTCAACACTTAACAGTTTGCGCTGATAGATGATTATGATTACAAAACTTGCTGACACGCTCTCTTTCTTCACACGGTACTAGCTGACATGCTCCCTTACTTCATACTGAACTGGCTGACATGCTCTCTTTCTTCACACAGTACTGGCTGACATGCTCCCTTGCTTCATACTGAACTGACTGACACGCTCTCTTTCTAAACACGGTACTGACTGACATACTCCCTTGCTTCATACTGAACTGGCTGACATGCTCCCTTGCTTCATACAGTACTGGCTGACATGCTCCCTTGCTTCATACTGAACTGGCTGACATGCTCCCTTGCTTCATACAGTACTGGCTGACATGCTCCCTTGCTTCATACTGAACTGGCTGACATGCTCCCTTGCTTCATACTGAACTGGCTGACATGCTCCCTTTCTTCGAACAGTACTGACTGACATGCTCCCTTGCTTCATACTGAACTAGCTGACAGGCTCTCTTGCTTCATACTGAACTGGCTGACATGCTCCCTTGCTTCACACGGTACTGGCTGACATGCTCCCTTGCTTCATACAGAACTGGCTGACATACTCCCTTGCTTCATACAGAACTGGCCGACATGCTCCCTTGCTTCATAAAGAACTGGCCGACATGCTCCCTTGCTTCATACAGAACTGGCTGACATGCTCCCTTGTTTCATACAGTACTGGCTGACACGCTCTCTTGCTTCATACTGAACTGGCTTACATGCTCCCTTGCTTCACACAGAACTGGCTGACATGCTCCCTTGCTTCATACTGAACTGGCTGACATGCTCCCTTGCTTCCCACAGTACTGGCTGACATGCTCCCTTGCTTCATACAGTACTGACTGACATGCTCCCTTGCTTCATACAGAACTGGCTGACATGCTCCCTTGCTTCATACAGAACTGGCTGACATGCTCCCTTTCTTCGAACAGTACTGACTGACATGCTCCCTTGCTTCATACTGAACTAGCTGACAGTCTCTCTTGCTTCATACAGAACTGGCTGACATGCTCCCTTTCTTCACACGGTACTGGCTGACATGCTCCCTTGCTTCATACAGAACTGGCTGACATACTCCCTTGCTTCATACAGAACTGGCCGACATGCTCCCTTGCTTCATACAGAACTGGCTGACATGCTCCCTTGCTTCATACAGAACTGGCTGACATGCTCCCTTGCTTCATACAGAACTGGCCGACATGCTCCCTTGCTTCATACAGAACTGGCTGACATACTCCCTTGCTTCATACAGAACTGGCTGACATGCTCCCTTGCTTCATACAGAACTGGCCGACATGCTCCCTTGCTTCATACTGAACTGGCTGACATGCTCCCTTGCTTCATACAGAACTGGCTGACATGCTCCCTTGCTTCATACAGTACTGGCTGACATGCTCCCTTGCTTCATACAGAACTGGTTGACATGCTCCCTTGCTCCATACAGTACTGGCTGACATGCTCTCTTGCTTCATACAGAACTGGCTGACATGCTCCCTTGCTTCATTCTGTACTGGCTGGCACGCTCTCTTGCTTCATACTGAACTGGCTTACATGCTCCCTTGCTTCACACAGTACTAGCTGACATGCTCCCTTGCCTCATACAGAACTAGCTGACATGCTCCCTTGCTTCATACTGAACTGGCTGACATGCTCCCTTGCTTCATACAGAACTGGCTGACATGCTCCCTTGCTTCATACAGTACTGGCTGACACGCTCCCTTGCTACATACTGAACTGGCTGACATGCTCCCTTGCTTCATACAGTACTGGCTGACATGCTCCCTTTCTTCATACAGTACTGGCTGACGTGCCCCCTTGCTTCATACTGAACTGGCTGACACGCTCTCTTGCTTCATACATAACTGGCTGACATGCTCCCTTGCTTCATACATAACTGGCTGACACGCTCTCTTGCTTCATACTGAACTGGCTGACATGCTCCCATGCTTCACACAGTACTGGCTGACATGCTCCCTTGCTTAATACAGATCTAGCTGACATGCTCCCTTGCTTCATACAGTACTGACTGACATGCTCCCTTGCTTCATACAGTACTGACTGACATGCTCCCTTGCTTCATACAGAACTGGCTGACATGCTCCCTTGTTTCATACAGTACTGGCTGACACGCTCTCTTGCTTCATACTGAACTGGCTTACATGCTCCCTTGCTTCACACAGAACTGGCTGACATACTCCCTTGCTTCATACTGAACTGGCTGACATGCTCCCTTGCTTCCCACAGTACTGGCTGACATGCCCCCTTGCTTCATACGGAACTGGCTGACATGCTCCCTTGCTTCATACAGAACTAGCTGACATGCTCCCTTGCTTCATACAGTACTGACTGACATGCTCCCTTGCTTCATACAGAACTGGCTGACATGCTCCCTTGTTTCATACAGTACTGACTGATATGCTCCCTTGCTTCATACAGAACTGGCTGACATGCTCATTGATAAATTTTCTGTTTGTACACAGGTGGAACAATGGTGTAAAAATGAATATGTTACTCGTTGGAGCGATATGTTAAGAAAGGAAGAGGGGCGAAATGGGCTTAATAAATTGAGAATGTATCGATGTCACAAACAAGTATATGGGACAGAATACTATGTTTCAAATAAGATGCCCCAAAACTATAGATCGGCGCTAGCCAAGTTTAGATGTGGTGTGGCTCCTATTCGAGTGGAAACCGGTCGATACGAAGGTGTACCTGTCAATAATAGAAGATGTTTTCACTGTAATGACAGCGTAGAAGACGAGGTCCATGTTTTGTTTCACTGCGCATTATATGATGATATCAGGGCAACTCTTTTTAATGAATGTATTGCTAAGTCTTATAATGTTTTAGATATGCCTGATGTCGACAAACTTTGTTTTATTTTCAGTGACTCCAGTGTGTGTTTTATACTTGCCAAAGTCTGCTTTTTAATTCTTAATCGTAGAAAACATCTTTTATATGGATAACTTTTTGCTATATCATCTTTATATCATTTATGTATAAATTCTGTGATAATTCGTCTCTCATAATTCTATTGAATGGTTCTGTACATTTTATCTATGTCAAGTTGTATAAAGCTGTTTTATGTATGTACAGGAGTGAGACGTTAATAAACTATTGTCTGCTCCCTTACTTCATACAGAACTGGATGACACGCTCTCTTTCTTCACACAGTACTGGCTGACATGCTCCCTTCTTCACACAGTACTGGCTGACATGGAAGTCAACACTTAACAGTTTGCGCTGATAGATGATTATGATTGAGAACTGGAAGCCAGAAGTTAAATATCACTGATTGAAAATGGGCAATGGACAATAGGTAAACGGGAGGCGGGTGTAATTTGCCCATTTTTCATTGCGTTTAAGTACGTTGTGTTCCCCATAATAAAAAGGTTGAAATTCTCTTCCTAATGCGTATCACTTTTTAATACCATTCAAAATCCATTTAATTTTGTCCATTTCACGAGATACGTGTATAGCCGATCATACTCCTGCAGATGAGATAAAGGGTTCTACGCAGAAAATACAAACGAAGTGGTACGTTGGCGATAAAAAAAGCCTCATGTAGGAGATGCAAATATTTTTGCATTTTTGAGTCAATAAACACTTATTCAACAGCACGAGTTAACCCACGTATTACGGCTGTTTTGATGTTTTGATTTCTCGTCATGAAGTCTATCTATTTACATACTTTACTTTGCCGCGCCCAACATCAGACCAAATAACACAGAGGCGTGTTTGTATGAGCAAACAAACATAATACGGCTTATTGACTGATTGGTACAGGATACGGACAGCAAGTCCATCAGCAGGTCAGTACGAATTAATGTAGAACTACGAGATACAGTATGTTATAGAACTTCGCTTGTTGTTACCGAGATTGTAAATATTTCATGGTCTTCAATTGTAACACATCTTTCTGGCAACATATTAAGCAAATAGTTTAAATAAATACCAATTGTTTTATTTATAGTGAACAGACTAAGGTAACCGTTCTCTCATTGAATGTAAAATTCACTAATTGACAATTCTTCCCCTGTGTCTCTTGTCACAATAACCAAAGCGACATTTATTCTGTTCAGCCTCCGTTGGGAGCCGGGTTAGAACATGTCCCCACTCTATTGCTTGTCGTAAGAGGTGATAAAATTTGATCCAGTGTTCACGCTCGGTGACGCGTAATTGGTTGATTGCGTGGGAATTGTATATAACTTCAACATCTGGCTTGCCCAGTCCAGACCTGATTGTTATAGGCCGCCGTGACGTAAAACAAACAACAAAACAACTCAGTATGGATTGTTGGCATTGTCATTATATACTACTAAAAAGAAGTTAAGGACCACCCGATTCTTTCCTAGTATACTTTAAATACCTGGTCACACTGATTTATTTATATGCGAGTTTTCACAAAGAGTTAAATATTGTTATATACAAACATGGCATTCACAAGTTAATGATTATATACATTTAGAATTTTATTCGTCACTCAAAACAGCATTTGTTATTGAACCGTATATCTTAAAAATCACTTGTAAAGAACTAAGAAGAATGTTATCACTATTAAGAAATGGAGAATTAAATATGGTGAATATTGGAAGAAAAAGTAATATTGATTTTAATTTTAGGTTTGGTCCTTTTTGTAAGAACATCATTGAAACTGAATTACATTTTATGCTATCATGTCCATTATATGATGATATCAGACAGAAACACATTTCAAATTTATATTGTAAATCTGAGTTATTTAAGCATATAAGCTCAGGCAAACTAACTGATTTACTTCAATGCTGTAAACATATTAAAGAGGCTATTGTATTACGTTCATCCCATTTGTAATACTTGTTTAATATTGCACCAATATGTATATTCTATACGTCAATATTTATTTTACATGGGCCTGTGGCCTTTATACTGAATAAAGAAATTGAATTCAGTTAAATTCCTTTGAGTAGTATGTAATAATTATTCATTTGTGCGTCCGGCATCCACCGTTTAGCAAATGGTCAGCCCGGACTCGATGCGATCTCTGTCTAAGCACAATAATGAATACAACGGCCCAAATAGTTGATTATGCATAATCCCATGTATGTTACAAAGAGAATTTAATTTGTCTGAACTGCCGGGCAAAAGAAAGTATACAATTGGATATTGGTTTTGACCAAAAGACATATATCAATATTAGAAAGAATATCAAAACGTTACTTGGTTGAAAACAGTCGCACATTTAACGTCTAAAACACAACAATGATACCCGTATCAAATACATCATCATCAGATAACCATCTTTGTGTGTTTAGTTTATAGCCAACATCCAAACATTTGTCCGGCAGCCTACGTTCCATCACGAGTGATGAACATTTGAAATGTTGTTCAGCGTTCCTTGTCACATAGTGCATACGGTTTTGGTAAATATGATAAGTTACATAATAGAATTTGGATACACAGATCCAAAATCAATGACTAGGTGAGTTCAGTAATTTCAGGTTACCAGGATGTAAACAGCCCGAAAATTGACGGAGAACCTGAGAGAGAGCGGTTGTTTTTATCTCTTTGTTAAACCCCACGACAAAGTCTAATAAAAAAAAAAAAATGGTAGTCATCGGATCAGTCACCGCCCCTCCCTTATTTGACATTAATAGATTAATAAACAACCCCAAAAGCGACAAAAGCCTATCTATATTCATAATAAATATTCGATTGTACGTTACAGACTATCATGAGAAGTGGTTTTAATACGATCCTTTCAACAAGGGCGCCTATTTGTGGCACTGTAGACCCTGGGTCAATATCTCCTTCTCTTTTGTTGAAAATAATAGATTAATAAAAATAAACGAAAAAAAACCACCAAAACCGTTTCTATATTAATCATAAATCTCGATTGTACGATACCGACTATCATGAGCATGTATTTATGAATCACTATCAAATAGTGATGATACCAGGTGTTCTCGAGAAGGTGAGCGTATCCTGCCCCACGAGTGGCAACCGTCGCAAACACATGCAAAGGCAAACCAATTGTTCACCTGAAACAAAGAACGTACATGATAAAAGTCAAAATAGAGAATTGCATGGGACATTCTTATTGTCACTGATGCCTCCAAGTTGAAAAAATCCTTCATATGGCCACCATAAAACCCTTTGAAAGCTTTACTAAAGTCCTTGGATCATGTCAGCTCCATCAAACAAATTTTTAGCAAGAGTCGAAAGATCATGCTCGATTGTACCTCAAATGTAGTGAAGTGTAAACACTAAAGGCTGGAGCTGCTTGAATATTGTTCGACATGAAGTGACACATACGTTCATGTCTACGGTATAGACATGTTAATGGAGAAGGGAAGATTACCCGTGAGTAATATGAATACATACATGCAGTGAACAAAATGATGCCATTAATGAAAGATGTACACACAAAACGTCACGTACTAATTATTGTAGTGAACTAATGATGATTAATGCCGCGGTATTATTTATGATGAATCGTTATTGCGGTAATCTGACCCCAGGCAAAATCCATCCCTGACAGGTATGAGTTGTATTGGTCACGTGACACATTGCTAGATAACAACATCATGACACTGCTGAAACTCGGAACTGAAAACTGGCAACCGAGATCTAAACAATTTTTAGACTCGTCTCGGCATCCGAATTTTTCGATTTGTTTTGCTGATATTTTCAAGACACCCACATGTGTGTTTTCGCATGTAAATATTTGCAAGGCTGTGAGCAGCGTGATTTTTGTTGCTCATGTACACAACGTGGAAATCAATACTGACACTTTCAAATAAATAAATATTTTCAGAAACAGCAAGGATGCTTATACGAATTTTTTTTGTATGTCAGCACACATTTAAAATCATGTCTGTGGTATAACACACACACCTAGGTAATAACAACGAACAGATTGTTCACCGATATTCATATGAATAAACTTGTACATAACATTATATTCTATGCCCCTTCAACGTTGAACCATTTGAACATCAATATTGGATGTGCCGATGGTATACTGGTTGCGAGAGTTTTTAAACATTTTTCATGAAAATGTGATTTCTGACATTTTAAGTTTGTAACAGAAATACTTTCCATAACATTAATGCGGAACAAATCAATAGAAAATAATACCCGAATGATCTACAAATGACGAAAGTTGAGACACAGAAAATTAAAACATTATCAATTGCCATTTTTATATTTCAACAAGGTAATTTACAAACACATACATAAGTATACTTCAGGTCGTTGGTCCGTTCGTTGCCCTTTCTTTCCCCAATCAGCTGTGAGAATAACAAATTATACTGGAGACGTGAGTAGTTTTAGTTTGCCTTTTTTCTTTGTCCACCAAAGTGGTGAGCGCACTATACAGCGCACTTGAACGTGAGGAGCACTGGTCGTTCAGATGAAACAGGTAAAAAGAGGTAATTGCAAGGAAATAGCAAGAAGGGAAGTAGATTTTTTGTCAAGGAAGAGGAAAGTTGCAATTTGTAACCGGCTAGATGTCACAGGTGGCCTGCTGAGCTATTTCCAGCGCCAGGGGAATGCGTAATGACTGAAGACAAAGAAGGGGAAAAGTAGGAAATAAAATGTCCGAAAACCATTATTGAATATATAGTGATTCGTTTAACGTGTTTACAGTAATAATTCAGTGTCGTCGTCAGGTAAAAACCCATGAAGATCCTGGTTAGAATTGGTCTTCAACACCATGCTTGTCGTAAGAGGAAACTACAGTTATCGGGTTGACAAGCTCGGCGACTTGGTTGATGCATGTCATCGTATCCTAACTGCGAAGATCGATGCTCACTGTATCATTCACTGTGTTGCCTGGTCCAGACTCGACAACTACACATCGCCGTAATATAGCTTGAATATTGCTTGAATGTAGAGTGTGGCGCTATACATTAAAACACACAGGTAAGGTATACATGTATTGGTGCGTGTGCCGTTAGCACACCTTTAGACACGCCTTTCGTCAAAAGGGAATTCAAAGACTGTTTCCATATAAACCCATAAACAGTAAATGATAAACTAACACAGCAACTGATGGCAAACAATGCGAAATGTGCTGACAGCGTGACTGTTTATAACATAAGTGAGTGAATAAACTTTTGGAAACATATTGCACAAATGTTACTGTATGTAATGCCATTATTCAATTTTCAAAATATAGATCTCAGTATTCGTCGAAGTCATTTTTGATGACGTGTAGACAAATATGTGTAAAGAAGATAACATCACAATGAAGTCAGCGACGTCATAAACAACAAGTAACGTCGGCTTTTCCCCCAAACAACAGAGCCGCCTCGTTAATAGAAGGTCATGCATTGAGTAAGCGACAGAACCAGTCAAATCATTGTTAAACGCGTATATCACCTACCCACTATTCAATATCGTATTAAATAGTCATCAGAACAAAAAGCCATAAATGATTCCAAGTACCAAATTCTTGTATAATATATATATCACGTACATATGTTGGTATCTACGGAAGCCTTTTAGGGCGATTTATTTTCGATACTATCTTGAAATTTCAAGATCCTAAGTTGAAATTTCAAGAAACTAAGTTGAAATTTCAAGAAACTAAGTTGAAATTTCAAGATACTGTCTTGAAATTTCAAGATACAGAAGTTGAAATTCTAAGATACTATCTTGAGATTTCAAGATATTAAGTTGAAATTTCAAGATACTAAGTTGAAATATCAAGATACTAAGTTGAAACTTCAAGATAGTATCTTGTATTCCAAGATAGTAGCTTGACATTTCAACATAGTATCTTGAAATTTCAACTTCTGTACCTTGAAATTTCAACTTCTTAAAATAGAAGTATAGTATCTTGAAATTTCAACTTAGTTTCTTGAAATTTCAACTAAGTATCTTGAAATTTCAACTTAGTATCTTGAAATTTCAAGATAGTATCGAAAAAACTCCCGTAGGTATCAGCAATGATCCGCGTATTCACACACCAAGTCATCAAGTCCGAAACCTTTATGAAACCATACACGATTGGTTGGTGACACATTTTCATTTGTAATATAAATGACCATTGAAACGTCGCCTGTTTTTTTCATTGCTTTAAGAAAGCCCCGAATTGGCTTTCTCTAATAATTTTGTTTTTCATTTACCTTTGTTAGTAATTTGTCATTTTCCATAAACGTGTCGTCAGTCCCTTTAGCTGAACATGTAGCAGTTGATCATAGTTGACGGACTGAAGCTTGCCTTTGAAGATTAAGCCTGTTTGTGGTGCCTATTTCTGTAAAATATAAACCGGATACCTTATAATGCTCTTGGTACATCATGTACGTGCCACCTCACAACAATCCACTGTGGTGATGACAAACTTATCGTTGTGCTGCAATGGACAACATTTCCTCAGAACAGCGTCATGGACACAGGGGAGATAACTGTAAAGGCTTTTAGAGAATACAGACACTTCGCCGATTACATATCTTAACTGTAAGGTCAAACACAAATTACCATCTAACATCTGTATTTTATCCATTTTCGTGATGTACGGTTCTCTGATGACAGGGAATATGATTTAACGTGAATCCGACGAAAATACGTCGATTAAACTCTTATGAACTTAAGGGTTTTATGATTGTTAGACAACAGTTTTACAGAGGGGAAAAGAGTCACGTTAGGGACCGACCATTTGTTTTTCCGGGATGGTATCACAAAAAATTGTCCCAGCGAATGCTTGAAGAAAAACAATAATGCTTAATGCTTTAGATTGTTGGAAAAGAGAACTTGTCTGCCACAAAAATAAAATTGTTGCAAGGTGTTAAAAAAACAAACCTATTTAGGCTCAGTGTTTTAATTCCCCCCAAAAATCTGGTTAAACATCTGTAACTGAGAAAACGTCTAGTCTCCATACAAAATCCTAGGATCCCCAGAAAACTAAATGGTCTGTCCTCTATCATTGGCGAACAAAACACACAGTCTTACAAAGACTATTAAAAGGCCTGAAAAACACCCTCCCTGTCTGTACTACCGCAGGGCCGGTGGGTCTAAACTGCATTTGGCTATCCCTAGAGGCAACAGCGGTTGAGTTGTTTGGTTGTCATTTGGCGTTTTTGTCAATTGTCAAATAAAGTTACCTTACGTTTACTAACACAATGTCTTCTGTACGTGACTGAAGAGAGGTTCACATGTTCTACAAGGACACCTTTTAACACCATTTTAATTGTATTTATTTTAAAAGAATGAGAAATCCCAAGAGATGACAGTTTACGATTTATGTCACATCCCCAGGTTTACAAGCAGCGATTACACACTTATAAAGTGAGTTACATCACTGGTTTATAAATTTCTAATGTGATCAAAACAAGCAAGAGTGGACAGCACAAATCCCAATGGTGAGAAATCCCAAGAGATGATAGTAGTTTATCATTTATGTTACATCCCCCCGTTTAACAGTAGCGACGATACAGTTATAACGTGGGCTACATCAATAGTTTATAAATACCTAATGTGATCAAAAGAAGCAAGAGTGGACAGCACACATCAAATGGTAACAGTGAACCGTGGGCGTAACGTCTCCCAATGTTTCTTAAACTTCGCAAAATCATTATTCGTTATTCACGAAGGTATAACAAAAATATACATAATGTAATCCCATAAAAATCAAAATTTACAATTTTCATATAATTTATCATTACGGGAAACAAATTGTTTATCAAATTCAGAGTGTTAAGGTCCATAGTGAAAAAATGTACAATATCTCAAAGTTACACATCCTACAATGGAACTACGCATTGAGTAAGGATAAGATACATGGATGAACAACTTCTTGATTAAAATAGGAGCGACGTTTTGGTGTGGGTTGTAGCAGCGTCATTAAGCAACCTTAAATATGTTGTTATTCTTATCCTTACCTGGTACTCCGATTTCTAAATGCCTCTCAAAGACGTTAAACCTACACATTAATTATGACCCTTATAGCACTCTAACCATTGAATACGTGCGCGGTTCCTTTGTTCTCATTCAAGCCAAGCCCGTGCAGGTGATCAAAAGATACTATTTGTCTCCAGTGTTGTTGGGCCGAGTCCTGTTTGCCCATCTCCAACGTCATGTTGAGGTCATTATATGGCAGCTGCTACGTTCAGGTCACACTATTTACTCCTCCTGTTCCTGATGATTTACTGTTACCGTTGATTGTAATTAGTCACTAGGAAAACATTACGGGCTTCGTTTTGGATCACGTCATGTGATGAGTCTGAATACCCTACTTATTGCAAATACATTTAGGACTTGTTGGTCATGAAGGTTTTCCGTCAGAGCTAAATGAAGGGTTTTAGTGATGGAGGTTGAACAGTGTGTGTCTGTACGTGTCACTGCGTGAATTATTGATCAAATATAGCGCTAATCGGGCTCAGTACGGCCTGAGTGTGTGTTCTAGAAGCCAAAATACTGATCTCTTTCCAATCCAGTTCTGTTTAGTTTTTAGGGGTCAGAATATAATAGTAGGGAGTAAAAGCAACTTTAACTGTTCCTGAATGACACCGATTTTTTTGTCAAAATAGTTTCACGGATAAAATATAATTTAAATAATACTATTGTCGGGCAGTTGTGAAATACGTTTCAGTGAATATATTATGCAAAATTCATTTCTAGATTTATCATTTATTATGTATCCATTTTCATAAAACAAAATTGCCGTGCGTGATTTAAGAGAACGGTCTGTTATTAGACATGTTTCGTAGCCTGTAGCCATGCTGTCTCTGCATTTCAGAGAGGGCATCCAAGTGAATTCTGCGAGGTGAAGCCCTTCAACTCGGAGTCTTGTCTTCATGGTGACCCTTGAAGATCCGTGTTAGAATTGGTCTTCAGCAACCAATGTTTGTCGAAGGAGGCGACTAACGGGATCAGATATTCAGGCTCGCTGACTTGGTTGATCCATGTCATCCCAAATGCTTAGCTCTATATGCAAAATGTCAATCACTGGATTGTGTAGTACAAATTTTGTACTTACCGCATAGCTTGAATATTGCTGAGGCGCGACGTTAAACAAACAAACATACAAACAAAGAGATGACGTCATGGCCAAGATACCAGATTCCACAGATTGTAATGTTTTGTGTGTCAGAAACAGGGCAGGTTTAAGGTTGTTATTGCTTTGCCACAGATTGATTCATCGCGTTAACGCTACTCCGTTAAATGCCTGATATTACAATCTGCTCAAAACCAACATCAACTTATCATCATTTCTAACTAACTCACTAACTCAATTCTACTTCACTGTTCTGACACAAGGAATCGAAAGAATCAAAGGCTATATAACTTTCTCGTATTATTTGGTTCTTAAAAAACATACTGAATTAGGGATCTTTGTCTGAAGACACATAGGCAATGTGTTATACATACTAACTTATAACTGCTTAACGAATCATGAACATGCGTCTTTGTGGCGATGTGTAGTTGTCATTGCTGAGTACGGCGTTAAACAACAAACAAACAAGAATGTATTGCCTAAGTTTATTTCTGGCGTTAAACAACAAACAAACTTTTTAATAAGTCCCGGAAGAATTGCTGAAAAAGACAAAAGCACCCCAAAACATCGATTTCCGTTCAGTGGAATGTGTTTTTTAGGGTACGTTTTTTAGCTTGATATTTACAGTGGCATTTGCATTTAAAGCCCAACTATGAAACTCTATCCCAAAGCCATCCTTAAATGAAGAAGTAGCAGGTCCCGTTTTACTGTTTAATATTGTGATTGCCCTGTTTACATCAAAAGAAGCTGGACAGATTTCATCAAAAGAAGTATACACAGATTTACACGTAAAAGAGACCTGTGAAGATCCATGGTAGACTAGATCTCTAGCAACCCATGCCTCTGGTAAAAGGCGACTATGCTTGTCGTAAGAGGCGACAAACGGGATCGGGTGGTCAGGCTCGCTGACTTGGTTGATGCATGTCATTGTGTCCCAAATGCGTGGATCGATGATCATGATGTCAATCACTGGATAGTCTGGTCCAGACTCGATTATTTACATACCGCCGTCATATTGCGGGGATATTGCTGGGTGCTGTGTTAAACAACAAACAAACAAACAAACAAAAGATATAAAAGAAGAACAATACTTTCTTTTGTTCGTCAGTATATATACAGTGCGAAAGAGAGTTTTTGAAAAAATCCTCATCAGGTCATTATCCACTGTGCTCATGATCAATGTTTGATTTCAGACAATCCGTTTATACATTGCGAAGTCTTCAGAGATTCGGCTAAACGATTTGACCGTGTTGAATAAAATTTTCATTTAATGCACTTTTGAGATTGGATTGGGTTTTACCAAAAGATTACAAATGTTATCAAAACGTTACCAGACTGAAAACAGTCGTGGAAACAATGCCGACAGCCATCTTATACTGGTGCATAATTTCTTTTGTCCGGCAGTGTATTTGCTGTGCTGAGAAAAGTAAGACATGCGATATTTTCCAAATTTTCAAAAAATCGTCCAAAGGTCATCATCCTTAGTGCTCAATCAATGTTTGATTTCAGACAATCCGTTTATACAAATCAAAAAGCTCCAGATTACAATAGTTATGTACTTAACTGTTCCCAAAGTCAGACCTATCTTCTTTCAAATCATGGTTCATTGTGTAAATGTGATCTTTGATTTGAGTTGGGTTCACTTCTCTCTTTATCGATATTCTCTAACGCATCAGGAAATATCAGAGTGTATGAAGAGTTATAACAATCCTGCTTGGTCCAGGGTCTTAATTGCTCACGTCTGACCAAATGCATGGGTTCTATGAAACATTGACGCACATGTAATAATTCACACCTGTTTCATACATACTAGATGCCGCGACTACCCATCATCTGTCGATTGTGAAAAGCGTCGCCTTGTTGCCCTTCTGTGGTGAAAACCGTAAATATTAGTCACGACAATGCAATATCGCGTAGTCGCGCTTTGGTAGAATGTGTGTTTATTTGTCTAGTTGTGTAAGTTCCACAGCGCCACAATGTGATTCTTTTCAATAGGATAAGTTTCCTTTTGTCACACATCGATCATGATTTAAACAGATAAAAGAGTTGTGAGTTTCCATTATATATGACTATTTTTTTGTACTATATTTAATATACTTAGTTTTCATATAATGTATGTTCAACCTTTTCTAAATTTATATATAATGTTGCTTGTGTAGAGATCAACACTGACTCTCTATTCACCAATTACACAGCTTAACACATTCGTGACCAACTCGTGTTATTCCGGGACACAACGGGTAGCTGCTTGTTCCCCTCTCATGGCCATTTTTGCGACCGGGTTCCGTCTTAGCGCAAACGGGCATACCTAAAACAATTGTCAACTCGTTGCGTAATGGTTCACATATATTTCCCCATATATTTTATAAATTACAGATACAATTTAAAGCACATCTGGACATGCAGAATTATACAGTATGACTAAACACATTTAACTGTGTAATGGGTATATTTTTAGATGCAAGACATGTAAAATCTAAAATTATTTCTGCGGGATTCTTTGACAAAGAACTTGAAATCATACGCGCATTCTGATTGGTTTGTCGTATTGTCGCACATTACATTCATCGATAGGGGGACGAGTTTTCTTGCAGGTTACGGAAAAGGGCATTGTCTGAACTTAAGCCCTAGTAAGCTCACAGGCTGACGTTATGTAATTTTAGCTTGGCTATTTCTCTCTTCATGTTAGACCAAGACAAAGTGGTCAGTTCCCAGGTCGGAATTGGTTGTGAACAAATGTGCCATGTTGGCGATATATGCTAACTTTGTGCAACAAATGGATTACAATGGATGATATGAAATGACAAATTCAATGGATCTTATTGGGACATGAGTGAATATTTTAGCATGAAGTAAAATTAATTGTGATCTCTGATACTTGCTCTTGATTTTTGTGTATAATGTAACGTGTGATAAACTACCTGAATTGAATTGTTTTTAAGTTGTTGTGTGGTATGTATTCTTCTTGGTATGTGTGGAACTGTATACTGGATCCGCTCATAGTGAGTAAGTGAGTGAGTGAGTTAATATGGAGTTACGCCGCTTTTAGCAATATTCCAGCAATATCAATGCGGGGGATACAAGAAATGAGCTTGACACATTGCACCCATGTCAGGAATCGAACCCGGAATTTCGGCGTGACGATCGAACGCTTTAGCCACTAGGCTTCCGACCGCCCCGGATACCCATAACAAAAACTACCAGAAACGTTCCGAATCTAAGAAAGATTATGTTTGGTTCTGTCACCAAGTCTCACAACCAGGAGAATTGTTTATAATCGGATCCTTTCAACGGGGGCGCCTACCTGTGGCGTTGTAGATCATGGGTCACAGTCCCTTCGTCTTGAAAATTATAGATTTATAAACAACCACAAACACTACATAAACCTTTTCATATGTATCATAAATATGATATCAATTGTACGATACCGACTATCTTGAACATGTTTTTAGGAATCACTATCAAATAGTGATGATACTAAGTGTTCGCGAACAGGGGAGCGTATCCTGCCCCACCGGCGGCACCCGTCACAAATACATGCAAAGGCAAGTCAACTGTTCACCTGAAAAAAACGACACTGGAACATACGGTACAGGGCAAAATAGGAAATTGTCCCTTGAAGCGTCAAATTTGGAAATGCTCTTCTCGTGTCTGCCATTAAATCCTCTGAAAGCTTTACTGTTGCAACCCCGATCAAACAACAAGAGTCGAAAGAACATTTTCGATGGTACCCCTAGCGATATGTAGACACCAAAGGCTACAGCGGCTGGAATATCTCTCGATACAAAGTGACATATGTATTCGTGTGTATGGTATGCACATGCTGATGGAAAATTGAAGATTTAAATAAATCCGACGTACATACGGTGAATTAGATTAGTATACACATACAGTGAACAGAATGATTCAATTAATGAAAGATGTACACACAAGGAAACGCCAAGGATATATTGTTGTAGAGAACCAATGCCGATTATGTCATGGTATCATTTGTGATGGATTTTTATTGCGGTAACCTAACCACAGGCAAACACATCCTTGACTGGTATGAGTTATATTGGTCACGTGCCACACTGATTGCAACAGGGACAAAATAACAACATGACAAAGCATCTCGGAACTGCACAACCGGCAATTGAGATCTACAATTTTAGACACTTCTCGTTATCCGAGTTTATAATATTTCTTTGGCTAATATTTTCAAGACATACGCCCACATTTAATTTACAGTATGGATAAATTTGCATGACAATATGCACATGATCTATGGATTACATGTACATAATAGTTCAGAAATGAATTCTGATAGTTTCATATAAAGGTACTTTCAGAAATATCTTGGATGCTTTTTCGAAATTCAAAGAATTTGTGAATTGGTTTATCAGCACAGGTTGAAAAAAAAACATGTCTCCAGCTTCGCATGAATTTATGGTACTCAAAACCAAGATACTGTCCATGCATTTTCAGATGGGTTTGATTCTAGACGATCCACCATTTTCTTATAGCAATTACCGAACGTTTTCCGCGAAATGTTAATTGTGACACTTTTAATTTGATAAAGATGTATAATAACACATAAAATAATAAATGTTGAGACACAGTCATTTTGCATCCCCAATTCATATTTCGTATTCAAAACATACGTCAGTATATTTCAGGTCATTGGTCCGATCGCTGCTGTTACCTAACCCAGCTGTGACACTTCTGTGTCAATAGCGAACTATTTTGGGAGACATTAATACTTTTAGTTTACTTTTTCTGTTTGTTACGATGCCACCAAAGTCTTGAGCGACATTCACACTGAGTTGACGTTTGGACATGACGTGCCGTAGGTCGTAAAGCTGAAACAGATAAAATGGGGGTAATTGCAAGAAAATGGCAAACGAGGAGGTTGTTTTCGTCAAGGAAAAGTGAGGGAGTGAGTATGTTTTTACGCCGTTTTTAGCAATATTCCAGCAATATCACGGCTCGGGACACCAGGAATGGGCTTCACACATTGTACCCATGTCGGGAGTCGAACCCGGGTTTTCGGCGTGACGAGCGAAAGCTTTAACCACTAGGCTACCCCACCGCCTCCAAGGAAAAGGGAAGTTACAATTTGAACCGGTTAAATGTCACAGGTGACACACATGATGGTACACATGATGTTATCAATATTGATCCAAGCATCATGTCATCAAGTCCGTAACCGATACGAAAGCATACAAGTTTGGTAGGTGACACATTTTCATTTGGTAATATAAAGAACCATTACAGTGACGCCTGTTTCTTTTCATTACTTAAAGCAAGCCCTGAATGTGTCTTTCGCTCATAATTCTGTTTTTCTTTCACCTTTGTTGGTAATTTGTCATTTTCTATAAACGTGTCGTCAGTCCCGTCATCTGAGCATGTAGCGAGTGATCATGGTTGACGGATTGAAGCTTGCCTTTGAAGGTTAAGCCTGTTTGTTGCGCCTTAAGAAGCTTATGTTTATACAATGAAGAACTAAAACCGTATAATGCTCTTTGTACTTCATATACGCAACAAGGCACTGTGATGATGACAAAAATCCCTTAGTACTGAAATGGAGAGCATCATAGGCAAATACACAGGAGAGAAAACTGTAAAGGTTTTGAGAGAATACAGACACTTCGCTGATTACGTGTCTTTACAGTATGGGTCGAACACAAATAACTTTCTATTTTACCCGTTCGTGACGTACTGTGCTCCAATGACAGGGACAAATGTTATCCGACATGCATACGTCGATCAAAGGCTTGTGAACTTTATGGTATTTAAGATGGCTAACCAACTGTTTACAGGGGCGAGTGAGGTGTGTGTCTGTACGTGTCACTGCGTGAATTACTAACCAAGTGTACCAGTGGCTGTACCAGAGACCAAACACTGTCTTCTGTTCCATTAAATTCTGTTAGACTTTAAGGGTCAGAATGTATTAGTAATTCGTCAAAGCGTAAAGTAAATTATGCAAAGATCATAACAGATTTATTATTTATAATGTAACATTCGATTAATCATTTTGCCTCGCGTGATTTTAGAAAACGATCCGTTATGTTTTCGTGGTAAATGTATTGTTGCATTTTAGAGAGCACGCCCCAATAAATTCAGGATCTAACGCCGTCAACTCACTGTGTAGTCTTCATTGTGAACCGTGAAGATCCTTGTTAGAATTGGTCTTCAGCAACCCACGTTTGTCTTTAGAGGCGACTGATGGAATCGCATGGTAGGGATCACTGACTTGGTTGATCCATGTCATCGTATCCCTATGCGGAGATCGATGTCCATGTTGTCAATCACTGGATTATGTGGTCAAGACTCGATTATTGAGACCGCAACCATATAGTATAATATATATATAGTCCTGATTATTCACAGACCGCTTAGTTTGTTGCTGAGGTACGACGTTAAACAAACAAACAAAGAGATGACGTCATGGCCAGAATACCAGGTTCTACGCATTGTAATGCTTTTTGTGTCAAAACAAGGCTCATGGTCTTAGGTTTCGCCACAGATGGATTTGTCACGTTAAAGCCGACACCATTAAATGACTGGCTTTAAAATCTGCTCTAAAACAAAATCAACTTATTATCATGACTTATTTCTACTTTACTGTTTTGATATCCCTCAATCAAAGGAAACTTAACCTTCTTGTAATACTTGGTTCTGCAAAACTTAAAGGGAAAGTACAAACAAATACCCTCTTATCACTGCTTAGCGGATCATGAAAATGCGTATATATGTGCAAACTCCCGGTGAAGGTCATGGCTTGTCATAATGTTTTCCTATATCTTTTTAATAAATCCCGGAAGCATTGTTGTATAGGAAGTAAACACCCATCACAACGATCGCCGTTTAGTGTTATATGTGTATAAGGGGGCGTTTTATAGTCTCATATTTACAGTGACATTTGCATGAAACTCGATTCTAAATTAATCATTAAATGTGGAAGCATCCGATCCCGTTTCACTGTTCAATACTCTTACTGCCATGTTAATATCAAAAGAAACTATAGAGATGAACATCTAACAGAAAAAGAAAGGAGCATTCCCTCGCTCTATTAATGCACATTCATCGAGATGTAGGTGTTCCAAAAAAGGATTGCAGAGAACAGTTATATTCATTATATCAAAATCTATAAGAAACGCCGTGTAAAAGAAATAATAATTAGATTTAACAAAACAATTACAAAATGTTTCTAAGCCGAAAACACTGCAAATATGAGGCCCATTTGTATTGTTAGCCACCGTCTAACTTGGGTGCATATTTACCTGTGTCAGTCAGTTTATATGCAGTGTTGAAAAAACTTGAAATTTTCAAAAAATTGTTTTTACATCTACACTGCTAATTATGAATGTTCGATTTCAGACAGTCTGTTTATACGAATCAAATATCTCCACGACCCGTGAAGATCTTGGGTAGAATAGGTCTTCAACAACCCATGCTTGCCCTCAAAGACGACTATCCTTGTCGTAAAAGGCGACTAACGGGATCGGGTGGTCAGGCTCGCTGTCGTGTTTGGTGCATGTCGTCGTATCCCAATTGCGTGGATCGATGCTCATGATGTCAATCACTGGATTGTCTGGTCCACACTCGATTATTTACAGACCGCCATCATATAGCTGGTTGCGGCGTTAAACAACAAGCAAGCAACAAACAAACAAACAAATATCTCCACATTTCAATTGTCATGTACTCAACTGTTCCTAAAGTGAGGCGTATTTGCTTTCAAAACATGGTTTAATAATGAAAACCTGGCCTCTGATTTGTGTTTGATTAACGGCTCATCTCAACGTATCAGGATTTATAAGAGTGTGTGTGAAGAGTTGCTTGCGAATTGGTGTCGTAATTGTTCACGTCTGACAAAAAGCAAGGATACTAGTACTATACAACATTGTCGAATTGAGGAACATTTTACAATTCGCCCATTTATCATACATTGTAGATGCTATACATATGTCGAATGTGAAAAGCGTCGCATTGTTTTCCTTCTGTGAAGACCGCAATATCGCGATCGGTCACGACGATGTGATCATTGGTGAAATTATCGCTTTTTCGCACTTTGGGTAAACTTAACCCTGGTATTGTAAGGTCGACAGCGCGACAATGTCCCTTCTATGATGGATAAGGATGCACTTTCATTGTTACACATGTCGATCAAATTGTACAAGGCAAACATTTGTTGGTTCAAGGGTCATGGCGTGGGACTTTATCTTTCATTCATTCATATATTGATTTACACCATAGCATGCCATATTGTATTATGCTTCAAGATACAAACTTCTCTGTGGCACGATCGAAGAACCAGGCATGTCTCAAACACCAACTTAATACTTTTATTAAAGGCCGAATGAACGTAGTTTGAAAGTTCGCCATTGTCGTTTTGGACGGAATGTGACAAATCGCTGTGTGGTCATTCAGTATCCTGTCTATACTTGGTACACAAGTTAACAGGTTTGGTGTTACGAGTTGTTCAGTGCCCGTCCCATACTTGCACAAAACATTAACGAAAGCTTGTTATGATCACCACTTCCTTTAAGAAAACATCATTTGATCACTCGTTGAACAATGAATAATTGTCTCGTAAAACCTATTTCTCGTGTAACAATGCTGTTGTATTACTTTCATTTATGACGTCTTACATTTACATACTGTGTATGCACACGACCCGTCAGCCATGGTGGTGACCTTTCCGCCACGGATAAATTCATTTTAACCACAAGACTCCAAAAACTTGCCTCAAAATAACACTTTTGGGAACTAAAACGTTACGGATTTCACAGTTCGTGAAGGATATGGCAGTCAAAGAATTGATTTTTGAAAGGTTTCAATACGTTGGTCAACCGCCCCCACGACTTGAACCTAATTCTAAGGAATAATTGTTAATCAATGAACTCTGACGCGAGTGACAGTAGATCAAAGAGACATGAAATGACAATTGGCTTAAAATAAGTGTTTCTTTTGAAGCTGTTATGCAATACTCACAGATTTGAGATCATGAGGCCAATTCATTATGTATGTGTCGTAATCTCAAAAGGACTCCAAGAACATGTTCGTATGACTTTAAATACAAACATGTTCTTGTTCTGTTCTGTTGGACTGTTATGTGTTTGATAATATTATATTCAATGGTCATATATCTTGAAGCTAAATGACAATGGAAATTAGTTTTAAACGCTTGCCAGTTTCGGGCAGTGTATTTGCAGCTACAATCATCATGAAATTAACACAGCGACAAAAGTAGACAAATTATCCCAATTTTACAGGCTTCGTAATACCCCCAGGAGGACAGATCTCCGTGCCATTACAACAAGATTGAAATTATTTCATTGAGCAACAGTGATCAGTTCTTGAAATCAATTTACAGACACGGTACTCAAAATGAGGAAACAATACTTTACATGAAAAGGTATTGTTTGACATCATTCTGTGATATACAGCTCTTTATTTGTATGCTTCCGTATCTTACGATAAACGTTTTATCAGTGACGTGAGTGGTAACAAAACAAAGCAAACCAGAGCCATCTCCGTTAGATCTGGATACTCTGCGAAAATTGATTAACACGAAACAGAGCAAACAGACACCTGGAAAACATTCCATTCCTGCTTGAAAATTATGAAACAAGTTTTATACAGTAAAACTTTGCCCCAGCGGGTTCGATCAATTTTCAGGCACGTCAATGAAATTCACCAAGTTGGACCGAAAGCTTAAATGTCGGGGACTTCCGGTTGAACTCGTATGGCGATAGGTCGCTAGATTTTACCAGCTCCCGAAATCCGCCACAATCTTAAGAAAATACTAATCCAGCAACACGAAAAGGAACTGGAAAAAGTAAAACAGATACATCTGGAACAGCTTCAGAATGGAGGAATACATACAAAAAAACCGAATGAAAACACAACAGATGTATCAGAAAACAACACCACAGTAAACGAGGTAGGCGAAAAAAAATGACATGATAACTTTCATCAAAGAAGCGTTAAGAATGCAAACTTCAGAACTCAGACTGAAAATGGAAGAAATAAATGAGGAAATAGTGAAATTTCGTGACGTGACTGATAACTTAGTACAACATGTTGAAATGAACACAGAGCATATCGCACGTAACAGAGGCGAAATTGAATATATTAGACAGGAGTTTGTTGACTTTAGAAAAGAAATGGAAAACAAACTGCTTACACAAGAAATGTATTTCCGAAAACAAAACTTGCTGTTTAACGCCGCACTCAGCAATATTCCAGCTATATGACGGCGGTCTGTAAATAATCGAGTCCGGACCAGACAATCCAGTGATTGATATCATGAGCATCGATCCTCGCAATGTGGGATCTATGACATGCATCTACCAAGTCAGCGACCCTGACCACCCGATCCCGTTAGTCGCCTTTTACGACAAGCATAGTCGCGTTTCACGGCAAGCATGGGTTGCTGAAGATCTATTCTACCCCGGATCTTCACGGATCCTAACTGCATGTAAGTATAAGACGCATTCAAACAGACTTTAAGATGTCAATGCTCTGTTAATATATTACTCTTTACCATGTAAGGCATTGATTTTTTGTCGTTGTGCAACTGGTTCAATGAATTGATAATACTTGCGTACGATACCGGAAGTGAAGCTATCACTGACGTTCGGCGCTTTTTTACGTCACTGACATTGTATTGACTTTGTTGTCTATTTATACTTGGGCGGTTTCGGTAGGAACTCGGGAGGACATCAAAGGAAGCATTTTCCCATCCAAACCTGCAGTGTGCAAATATAGAATCTATACAACAGACAAAACTATACTAATTTATTATGGCAAAATATTAATTTATGACAAAATACAAAAAGGGGAAATTTAAGATTTTAGCACTCAATTGTAGAGGCTTAAATAATACTTTTAAAAGGAAACAAGTATTTAGTTTTTTTGAAAAATAAAAAAGCCTAGATTTACTGTCTGCAAGATGTACATTTCACAGTAGATCAAGAACAAATAATTACACAACAATGGGGTTATAAAGAATGTTATATTTGTCCTTTTAAAAGCAATGCAAGGAGTACAGCTATTTTATTTAATAACAATTTTGAATTCAAGGTTATGCATTCAATTATAGATACAGATGAAGGTAACTTCGTGGCATTAGATGTTAGTATTGATGACAAAATATATACCATAATTAACTTATATGAACCAATTTCGGACAAACCAAAAAAAATAAAGGAACTAGCAGTAGAATTAACATGAGTAAGAATCATTACATGTGGTCATTGGAATTTAATAATTGATCATGATAAAGACACTTGTAATAATAAACATATTAACCACCCCAAAGCAAGAAAGGAACTTTTGGAGACAATTCATAGCTTACATTTAAAGACCCAGGGCGAGAATTATATCAATTTGCAAGAAGATACACCTGGCGACAATCCACACCAATAAAGCAAGCTCGTTTGGATTATTTTTTAGTCTCACACAATGTGAAGACAGCGATATAATACCTAAGTATAAATTCTGACCATTCACTTACATCTTTTACTGTTTCACTATCAGATATACAAAAGGGAAAAGGCTTTTGGAAATTTAATAACCTATTTTTGTAAGATAAACACTTTGTTGCAATGGTTAAGGAAACAATTAATGATACTCTAGATCAATATGAAGACAATATGAGAGGGTATTTACAAGTGATGACCAACTACTTTGGGAAATGATACTTTTAAATATTAGGGGAATCTCAATATTATTCTCATCAACACGTAAAAAAGGAAAACATAGCTTTGGAATCCAGAGAAGAAATACGATTTAAATCGGCTTGAAAAATAAGTTAGGAGAACAAAATATATAAAGAGAGAGATGGGAGAATTAATGGAACAATTAAATTCAGCTAAACTAGAATTGGAAAATTTGCATAGAATAAGAACCGAAGGCTCTTTTATTATATCAAAGGCCAAATGAATAGAACAAGGTGAAAAACCCTTGATATATTTTCTGCAACTTGAATATAGAAACTTCTTAAACAAATCCATATCATTACTTGCAAAGGGAGATGGGACACAAATGAATAAACAAGATGAACAAATTCAAGAATTTAGAGAATATTATCAGAAATTGTATAAAAATGAAGATTGCACACAGATCAATTTAGAAAACCTATTTTCTGATACCCATGTGCCAAGACTAGGTGATGATATAGCTTCTTCTCTTGAGGGAGACTTATGATGAGGTACTTGAAGCACTGAAAAAAATAATAAAAGCCCGGGTGTTACGACGTAAATTGTAATAAAAAGGTAAATTGTAATACTTGCAGCAAATTGTAATAATTTTGACGTTAATTGTAATAACAACGTAAATTGTAATAAAATTTGACGTAAATTGTAATACGCAAATTGTAACAAAAATTTACGTAAATTGTTATAATCTCTACTTGCGGTAAAATGTAATAAATTCTTACGTAAATTGTAATAACCTTGTCCAAGACGCCAATTGACTAGAAATTATCTTTGTCAGTTGAGCTTGCGTTTCACATGTACAATTGACAAACGTACAAAACTTTTAAGTTAGGGATGGTTGGTATAAGCTTTATCGTATATACGTCATTAAAGGGAGGTGTCAACATCGATAAATTAAGATGACTGAAAGATCCATCCTCGGGTTCAAAATGATGGGTTACACAACCGTATGTTCGACAAATAACTTAATTGTGACATATTGTTCAATACTCTTATAAGGCTATTCAAGATGATTTTTGTATGACTTGCTTCAACAGTACGTTGACCAGTTCGACACGACTGAACGAGTGATGACGAAGGGTACCAACACAGGTTGGTCAACCAGTGTGTGGATTTGCAGTGGAAACGCCATACGATTTGATAAGGAGTACATGATCCTTTTCTTGAAACAAACGAGGGAATTTACAATTCATTTTATTTTGACGAAGAATTCAAATACAACAAATGATTTCAGATCCCGTGCATACACAAATAACATCCGGTATCTTCGGATAACTCTTGTACAGTTTCAAAGAGTATACGAATTATCATAAATTTCTTGCAATCAATTGCTGAAATATATCTGCTTGTATCCAAATAGAAAGGAATTTAAACTTTATAATGAATATATGTTTGTCACTAAAGTAAATTTTCTCTTTGACCTTGAAACGTACTTGAAGATCATTAAACTCGACAATCGTTGGTGGATTGCGCCAAGAAACCTTGATACGAAATATATACGTACCATAATCCACTGAAAACATAACCTCCTCTGAAAGATTAAGAGGATTAAAGTAATTTAGGCTACGTCAAGCACTGTTATAACATACTCTCTTGAAATTCCAATGAAATGACTGGTGACTTATATAAAAGTCAAATTATATTTTGCTCCGATTTTTTTTACCTGGTTCTAATTGCCTACCCTTATCACTTTTTTTTCTGAAATTGAGTTAAAACTTCTAAATTTGAGACGGCAATATATGTCTTCAGAGGGTATTTCATACACTATGTAACAACTGTTTTACCCCATTTCAAATTTGGTTTCATGCTGAATCGCTCTTTTCAACTACTGCTAACACACTTTAAATGCAAGGAAAGCATCCCAAACATATATTTTATATATAAATACATTGTGTTGATAACCACGTACTTAACCTACAGAAATAACACTCAAGTGAGTTAATACATATACAACAATGTTCGATACATCAAGTTTATATATATATCGTATTTACTGGCATACATACATACATGCATGCATACATACATACATACATACATACATACATACATACATACATACATACATACATACATACATACATACATACATATGTACATACCTATGTGTGTATGTGTTTGTATGTATGTGTGTGTGTTGGTGTGTATATGTGTGTTTGTGTGTATGTATGTGTGTGTGTATACTGATGAGGGCATAGTATCGGAGATAAATATAATTTGGTTTCTTAGTCACTATTCTTTTCATTGGAATGTTAAGAAGGTATGCTATAATTTCAATATTTTATTACAGTGCTTGATGTTAGCTGGAATTATTTTAATCCTCTTAAACCCCCAGAGAAGATTATCCTCTGAGGTAATTTTTGTCCGTATATATGTCACAAATTAGTGATAACTTATGCAAAACGTAATTATCTGTTTCGAAAAATAATCTACCGCATTATACGTGAGGTACCAAATTTGGTATCAAGGTTGTTTGGCGCAATCCACCAACGATTACCAAGTTTAATGATCTTAGAATACTCTTCGTATAAGGTCAAAGAGAATATTTACGTTAGTGACAAAACCCTTTTCATTATAGATTTTCCATCCTTTCAATTTTGATCAAAACAGATATATTTCAGCAATAATTGATTGCAACAAATTTATTATACATTCTGATGCTCTTTGAAACTCAACAAGACATGCCCGAAAATACCGGATATTATTTGTGTATGCTTTGAATTATGATTTCGTGCCGTTATCATGATGGATTCTGTTTTTGTTGTTGAAGCAAGGAGTTATAATCACCGCAAAAATTATCACTGAGTGGTTGCTAGTTCTTCATGACATATGAAAGGAATCCAGACAGTTACATTTATTCATTTATTTCATTAAATATACTTCTTCCTATGAAAGGAAATATTTTATGTTATATTAATGATCCATATGTTAATCATACATTGCTACAAATATTGCATAAGTTAACATGGCTTGCATTATTTGTTATTATTTCTTCATCTGTGAGAAGTTCACAGAGATATAGAATACAAAATATCTAATAGTATATGCAATGTAGGTAAAGCATATCAACGCCCCTCTTTTGATATTAATAAAAAAAACATTGTATATAATGTTATGTATTAAGTATTCTCCTTTCCCATGCATGGGAAATCTATGCTGCATTTGCTGACGACTGTTTTTTCCCCTTTGACATTGCACAGGAGATCTGTCACTCATTTGTTGTATTTGAATTCTTCGTCAAAATATAATGTATAAATACGATTGAATTGTCTCGTTTGTTTCAAGGAAACGGTCATTATCTCAACTCGTAACTCAATGTTATTGCAATGGACTCCTAGCTAAGCTACTATTGTATGATAAATCAATTAACCTATTTGTCGAATAGACGTACCTAATGTCATCCATCATTTTTAACCCGAGGATGGATCTTTCAGTCATAAATTTCGATGTGTACAGTTGCTAGAGTATCATTCTAACCATACAGACATGACACAAGCTGCACGTAAAATAATTGATTAAGGTTACGTTATAAGTATTCCATTGTGTATATTACTACCTACCTTACCAACTGAAATATGATTCCATTAGGTTAAATGTCAACAATTATGATGAAAATCGTCAATAGGATATATTACAATTAGGTACAAAACACACAGAGTAATTCTCAAATAAACAAGAAAACTAAGTTCATTCTAGTAATTAATCCTCTTCTTGACAACCGTTGAAATGAAATTCCTATGCGTTTATATATACATATAATTATACAACAATGTACGATAACGACCTCAATCCTCCCCCACACCCATACTTTAATGACGATTGTACGATAAACCCTGTACCAACCCTGACAAGGATAGGTTCTAGTCATTTAACGCCTTTGACACTAAACTTATAAGGTAATGACAAATTACGTAAAAAGTTCTTACATTTTACCGCAAGTTGGGATTATTACAATTTACGTCAATTTTTATTTCAATTTGCGTATTACAATTTACGTCAAGTATTATTACAATTTACGTTGTTATTACAATTTACGTCAAAATTATTACAATTTGCTGCAAGTATTACAGTTTACCTTTTTATTACAATTTACGTCGTAACACCGGGCCCAGGCGGGTTTTCAGCAGAATTTATACAATTCTTTTGGGTGGATAGGAAATGAAAATGTGGGAAAAGAGAACCCTGCCACCTATGGGTAGAAATGTTGCACTAAAATCATTTTGTTACCCAAACTCAATCACCTATTTTGCAGTATACCAAGCCCACCCAAAATTGTAATAGAAAAGTTTCAGTCAAAATGCTTCCACTTCATCTGGAGATCTAAACCTGACAAAGTTGATAGGAAAATTATGTCATTACATCCTAAATATGGCGGCATCAGTGTCCCAGTGGTGGAAATGGTTATCGCCGCACAACAATTAAGCTGGATTAAGAGACTGGTTCATGGTAATTCCACATGGACAGCTTTCCTTTTTGAAAATGTTGCTAGCGCAAATGTAATTTAACTGTCTGATGCTGACTATATTAATGAAAAGGTTATTCCAAACATCAACAATAACTTTTGGAAGGAAGTTTTGTTATGGTGGTCGGTATACTTGAATTGCTGTGATAATGTTAAACAATCTGGTGAGGACATGATGAGCACATCTGTCTGGTATAATAATGAAATCAAAATTGATGGTAAGTCCATTTATTTTCCCCGATGGCATCAAAAGGGTATAGCATATATACATGACTTCATTCATGACACAGGGAAAGTATTATATGATTTTGATGAATTTGTACAAACATACAGTTTGAAGACAGACTTTTTGACCTACAAAGGAGTAAAACAATCAATAGTCATGTATTTACAGAATAACAATATAATACATTGTGCTATAGTTTGCCAAAGACCTGTACTGCCATATAATGTATCAAAAAGAAACAAAAAAGGGAAGCAAGGTATTTTATGAAGCCCTATTAAACCCTGAATTTATAAAACATAAGTGCTACAGTAAATTCGGAAGATTTTCTTGAAACACAGTATACCGATACAGAGTGGACAAACTTTAATTTTATGGCAAAAAGATGTACACAAAGTTCTGAATTAAGATGGTTTCAGTTTAAAGTTATACATAATATTTTGACTACTAACTGTTACTCATTTAAAATTGGATATGTTGAATCGCCAGTTTGTTCATTATGTAGTGAACCATCTGAAACAATTACTCATGTATTATGTAATTGTCACTGCTGATGTATGGACGAAACTTTCAGATTGGCTTGGAAACTACACAGAAGGCAGAGTTAATTTTAGTAATGAACACATACTGTTTGGATTTAAAGAGAAGAATAACAATTCACTCAATGCAGTAATTATGGTAACAAAATCTATGCTGTACACATTAAATAGAAAAAAAGTCAAACCAATGTTTTTACTAATTCAAAAAGAAATACTTCGATATTATGAAATTACAAAATGTATTGCATATTCAAATTGTTATTCTCTACATGTGTCATTTCGTAACTCTGTATAACTATGATAAATGATCTGTCCATGGTACAAACATGTCAATAATGTCAGAATAGATCCATGCACACTCTATGTATGATATTGAAATGTAAAATATGATGGAAAATGGAATAAAAAAAGAAAAAGAAAAAGAAAGCTTAAATGTTGTCAGCATTCACTTTAAAGCAGGACCAATCAATGATGTACCATTTAAACGACGTCATACAGCTGTTTGATATTTGTGCTAAATGAAAAACGACCAAACAAAAATACCCCCTACTATTAAAGACTGTCACAAGAGAAGAGATCGCATTAGTATTAGCTTGTATGTGCCTTAACGCCATTCGTCATGTACATATCGCAGTACGTATATATGTTGATGTATGGCCGTATCTGCCGCAGAATTTAAACTTTACCATGTAATATTTAACATTAATATTATTAATATCGCTAAATATCTGTATCACAGTAACGAATAAAAAACACGTATTTTATCATTGTGACTGTTGCCATAAATATGTCATACATTTTGTACAACGGGCCTGTGGCCTGTGTCGTACTGAATAAAGAATTCAAGTAATACTGTCATTGGTAATGTTCACTATGATTGTAAATGATTATAGTGAGTTGTGGTTTATGCCACTTTTCTAATATTCCAGCCATTCTGTACCCATGAATAATTAAGGATATTCAACTTACAGAATATACCTTAAGGCACTAAATTTTAATACTATTTATAAGTTCTTATCAATTTATGACCTTGTGTCGCTGACGATATATTCGCTGTTGCTGCCATCCCTCTACAATTGCTTTCGGACGTTAATGTGTAGTGAGTGAGTATGGTTTTATGCCGCTTTTGGCAATATTCCAGCAATATCACGGCGGGTGACACCAGAAATGGGCTTCACACATTGTACCCATGTCGGGAATCGAACCCGGGTCTTCGCTTTTTTACCACTAGGCTACCCGACCGCCCCCGGACGTTAATATGTAGTGACAACTATGTATGAAGGTACGTGGAATCGAAATGTGACATATCTACTTTGACGAAAAACGTCTGGTTTATCTGTGCCCGATTATCTATAGGCCTCCGTGGCGTAAACCAACCAACAATACCATTAAGAACGGATTGTCAGTATATACTACTCAAAAGAGGTTAAAGACCACCCGATTCTTTCCTGAATGAATAACCACGTTTAGTTTGTTTCAATTTTATCCGCCATCAAACATGGTGTAGACTTTCTTTTGCCACTTTTGTATTAAAAGTTATGAACATTTTCACATTTCGCACACGGATTTGGTGAATGCAGTGAATGAAGTTCCATTATGTAATTGGTATACACAGATTTCAACTCAAAGACTCCGAGTTAACGCTGCTTTGTGCACTATTTTAGGTTACCAGGTAATGTCAGCTTCAAGAAAATTGCCGGTGAATCTTAGAATGATCGCGTTTGGTTCTGTCAGACCAGGTCTCAAAAAGAGCGACAATATAATTAATTGGTTCTGATCAGATCCGTATTACAGGGCGCCTATTTGTGGCTCTGTAGACCCTAGATCCCTTCCCCGTTTTAGGAAATTCTCTATGAACAGCCCCCCATCCCCCCAAAAAACCTGACAGAAACCTTTCCATATTCGCAAAAAATCTCCATCTTGATTGACCGTTTCCAATAATCATGAGCATGTGTGTCTGTCTATGTGAGTGTATGTGTAACGCCGCACTCAGCTATATTTCAGATGTTAGCAATACAGCGGCCTGTAAGTCACCGAGCCTGACCACCGATCCGTTTTGTGGTATCTTTTCACAAGCGGTAGTTTGCTAAGGATATGTTTTCTACCCGGAATCCGCACGTGTACTTATCTTTATCCAGATGGCTGGATTGGGGGGTTAAATTTGATGGAATTCTGTAAGGTTCTGACTAATTAGTGAGTGATTTGGTTTTACCGTATTCGACGTAATAAGCGTCCAGGGCGCTCTCAAATTTAGAAATAGGGGGCTCTTTTTGGAATATTATTTTGGTGAAAAAAAGAGTTGAAAGATCGTTAATTTCGTGGTTTATGTTTACAGCCTGAAATGTTTATTTACGACAGATATATTTAATTGCCCATAAATAAGGGTGCAAGTAAAACAAGAGTGCGTATTATACGCGAGTAAATAAGTATTGTGTAAATTGATCAATCGATGGGGTGCTAATTAGGATTGTTCACTAGCCAATATATTAGCAAATATCGCCGTGGGCGCTTATTTGAGCGGGGCGCTAATTACGTCGAATACGGTAATGTCTCTCTGAACGGTACTCCAGTTATATCACGGCGTATAAGCGTAATGAGTGAAAACAGCTCGAAGCGATACAGGTCTCAGGCATTGACCATTTATGAATGGTTGTGTTCTCAGATATTTTACAAACAATAAGTCTGACAGACACGCCACCTTTTGTTTTGTCTGAGAGTAACTAAATTCATTTTCTTTGCCTTGAAAAGAGAACCAGCTTAATTCCAGCTCTTAGAAAATGTAACAGATGGTATTATCGTAACGACTGGTTTCAAGAAGGAAAATCGTTGACGAAGTTTTTATTTCATAACAGCTAATGGTCATAAAGCCATTGTGATTTGGTGAACCCGGTTCAGAGGAAACGTATTAGAGGCTGCTGAGGAGTCCAAGAGTCAAGAAGGCGCCATAAAGACGCCAAAAGAAACCATTCTATCACACAATGATAAATCTTAACCGAAACGAATATGAATATGTACCACTGCTATCCTGCACTGAAATATATACCCGTGAAGATCCGGGATAGAATAGGTCTTCAGCAACCCATGCTGGTTCTGTTATTTTCCAGTTACATATATGTCGCGGCGTGTCAGTCTCATGTGGGAGGACGGCTGACAAGCAAGGGTATGGCGATGACAAACCAGTGACCATTATCAAGGTGAATTGGGCATTCGAATCCACGAACATAAGATCCTGACAAGGCAGTAGGGAAGCAACTTGGCACAGCGTATGTGCCTGTGCTCCTAGCGCCATATAGAGTAGGAGAATAATAAAAAGAAGAATATTTTATTATAATGTCACCCAATGTACATATAAAATGACAAGGCAAGAATGTAAAAAAAAGCGGCCGGCCAAAATGGTCTGCGAGACACTAAAAGACAATAAAAACAATATTTTATCTATATACACACCACATGTTATTATAATTATGAAAATAACATTCATAATAGCCCCTGTACAAGCATCCTATATACACTCAACCACATCCATTCCCACATCCAGTCCTTCACTCACAGCAGCTTACTCAAACCGCTCAAACACACCCGCTGATTTAAACACATCCAAACCCTCATTGAAAATCGCTCAATCACATCCGAACCCTCACCCACACCATCACACAGTATCCTCACCCACACCTTATTCCTCAAACGTACCGACACCTGTACCCATTCCCGCACCCATACCAACTCCCGCATCTGCATTATCAACCACGCCCTCACCAACGCCCTCACTCGCAGCCACATCTTTCCCCACTTCCACAAAAAGAAGCATCAAGCAATACAAAAAAACTAACATGCCACTGTCACATATACAATACTCACAACTAAACAACACGCATACAATTAAACCCGTCAATACGAAACAAGCATAAAGCACAACCTTACATGCCAGTCACTTATGACAACTCACAGCACCTCCATACAACAACAACACCAACAGCAAAACAACAGTGGAGATGATAGGAATTAGCATAAGTATACAACTACCCAATTAATTATTTTATATTATTTTCTTCTCTGAAACATTGATGAGATCAATGCAGCAAGTGGTTTATCCAGATCGTTGCACTGCCGGAGACATGGTAATAAACGAGGGGTTAATTAATATACATGCATTTAAAACTCGAAAAGTTGCATTTTGTCCTATGGTATTAAGCATATTGATGAAGAAAGAATATACATGCTGGTAGGTTTCACAGCAGTAATCCTTCACTCACAAAACTCGCCCAACGCACCATACTCTTTTGGTACAATATTCCTTTAATTCAGTTTGTACACATGATGGTATCAGTCCTGACCCACATACCAAGTCATTAAGTCCGTAACCGATATGAAACCATACACGTTTTGTTAATAGGGACACATTTTCATTTTCTGTTCTTTGTCATTACTCAGAGGAAGCCCAGAAAGTGTCTTTCTCTAATATTTCTGTTTTTTGTGTGCTTTTGTTAGTAATTTGTCATTTTCAATAAAAGTGCCTCTAGTCCCGTCAGCTGAGCATGAAGCGGGTGATCGTCGTTGACGGATTGACGCTTGCCTTTGAAGGTTAAGCCTGTTTGTTGCGCCTTAAGAAGCTTAGTTTTGCATAATATAAAAACTATAACCTTATAATGCTCTTTGTACTTCATATACGTGCCCTCTCACAACAGTGCACTGTGATAATGAAAAAAAAGACATTCCTTAGTTCTGCAATGGATAATAGTTGCCCACAGCAGCACCATAGATAAATACACAGACGGGAAAATTGTAAAGGTTTTGAGAGAATAGGCATTATCTGACTGTGTCACAGAGCTGAGTGGGGGTCATGTATTTTAACCATGTGAGTAAAGCACGCTGCTCAGGGAGTAAAGATGAATGAGATTTAACGTGTATCCGACAGGCATACGTTGATCAAACCCCTGGAAACTTTGGGTATTCAAGATGGTAAAGCAACTGGGAATTGGGGCAAAGTTAGAGACCTACCTAGATATTCTGGGATTGATTAAAAAAAAATTATACTGTGACATTAAAGGGTTGAAAAAATCAATTATGCTTAAGACTGTTTAAAAAATAACATGTCTGCCTCAAAGAGTGTTGCAATGCGTTTTAGAAGCAAACATATTCAGGAACAATGTTGTGTTTAAAAAACAAAACAACATTTGGTTACACATCTGTAACTGAAAATATATCCAGTTTTCATACACAACCCCAGGCCCCCTACCTGCTCCAGCCCCAGAATATAAAATGGTCGGTCCCTTAACATTGTGAACAAAACACATGGGAGGCTGGCGCAGACTGCCACGCAGGTAGCCTGAAGAACACCCTCCCTGTCTGTGCCATTCTGGGCCAATGGGTCTGAACTGACCGAAATTGGAAACTCAAACGTGGCTATCCCTGGAGGTAACAACGTTTGAGTTATTTGACGTTTTTGTCAATTGTCAAATAGAGTTACCTTACGTTTACTAACACAACGCATTCTGCATGTGACTGAAGAGTGCTACAAGGACACGTTTTAACGCCAGCGTACAATTTCTGTCCGAAATCCTTTAGCTTAAAGGAGTGGGAAATCCCTAGAGATGACAGTAGTTTACGATTTATGTCACATCAGCCATTTTAACAGTAGCGTATATACAGTTATACATTTAGTTACATCCCTAGTTTATAAATAGTTTCATCAATAAGTTAGGCTATCTTAGGACGTTTACTAACATAATGCCAACTGATTATGAATGTGTGGTTAAAATTTTCTATGAGAAGAACACGTTTGAACATCGGCGTACAATTTCTTTCTGAAATCCTTTATTTAAAAAAAGTGAGAATTCCTTGGAGTTAATCGTGGTTTACGATGTCTGTGACATTCCCCGTTTAAAAGTAACCTATATACTGTTTATGATTTAGTTAAGTGCCTGGTTTGAAAAGAATAACCTGCGACCAAGCAAGAAGGTACAACGTGTATTACGATAGTGACGGTGAACGCCTCCCGATGTCTCTGTAAAAGTGCGCAACTACATTTGAAAATAACTTCAGCCCAGTTAATGCGAGCTCTCTTTCTCTAATTATTTCTGCTCAGGCTTTGTGTTGCGGAAATGTACGTGTCCCTGTCCGTGTCATGGTGGAGGTGGACAATAGATGATTATGTGTTCTGTCTCTGCTCGTCGAGGGCATGAATACTCTGAAATCCTCACTGTTGATTGCACTAAATCCGCCCTAATTAGTTAGCCTTCAACAGGAATATCTGTTATTCAGCCTATTCAAGTTAATGTAAGGTTTGACACGCTTCCTACACGGAATGGACATTTATTAGCGTAGGAATTTATTTCGGTTAATTATGCACTTTGGAATGTCTAAGATATTCCTGAAGGTATAAAACGTAGCAACTAAACAAGATGAAACATTCACTGGTGCATCCAATAAAGAAAAATCACAAGTTTTATATTCATTATTACAGGAAAAATACTGTTGATCAAATTTGGATAGTTAAGGTCCCTGGTGAACAGTTGTACAATACCTCAATGTCACACATCGTACAATGGATCTACGCATTAAGTAAGGATAAGTTATATGGATGAACAACTTCTTGATTAAAATAGGAGCGACGTTATGGTGTGGGTTGTAACAGCGTTATTAAGCAACCGACGCTGAAACGTCACTCTTATTTGTAATAAATAAGTTGTGATCCTTATCCTTACCTAGTACGCCAATTTCTAAAAGCCTATCAGAAGAAGACCAACACATTAATTACAACCCTGGTACCACTCGGACCATTGAATACGAACGCCGTTCTTTTTTGTTCTCATACAAGCCAGGCCCGTGCAGATGATCAAAAGATACTATGTGTCTCCAGTGTTGTTGGGCCGAGTCCTGTTTGCCCATCTCCAACGTCATGTTGAGGTCATTATATGGCAGCTGCTACGTTTAGGTCACACTATTTACTCCTCATGTTCCTGATGATTTACTGTTACCGTTGATTGTAATTAGTCACTAGGAAAACATTATGGGCCTCGTTTTGGATCACGTCATGTGATGAGTCAGAATACCCTACTTATTGCAAATACATTTAGGACTTGTTGGTCATGAAGGTTTTCCGTCAGAGCTAAATGAAGGGTTTTAGTGATGGAGGTTGAACAGTGTGTGTCTGTACGTGTCACTGCGTGAATTATTGACCAATTGTAGCGCTAATTGGGCTCAGTACCATCTGAGTGGGTGTACCAGAAACTAAAATACTGACCTCTTTCCCATCTCTTTCCGTTTAGTTTTTGAGGTCAGAATTTATTGGTAATGCTTAAAAGCAACTTCAACTCTTCCTGAATGACATGATCTATGAGTAGATATATTATTGTCAAAGTGGTTTCTCGAATAAAAATAATACTGTTGCAGTTGTGAAATACGCTACAGTATATAAATTGTACAAAAATCATTCATGGATTTATTATGTATTATGTACCATTTTCCGTTTTGTTAAATCATTTAAGAAAGCGATCCGTTATGAATAAGTCCCGGAAAAATTGTTGTGTAGACAATATCCCTCCCATAACAATTTACGCCGTTCAGTGGAATATATGAACATGTGGACGTTTTCTGGCCTGTTATTTACAGTGATAGTTTCATTTTACGCTCAACTATGAAATTCGATTGCAATGTTATGATTAAATGGAGAAGTAGGAGATCCCTATTACTCGGTCAATATATTTTTTGCTATGTTTATACCAAAAGAAGCTATACAGATTAACGTCTAACAGAAGAACAAAGGAGCATTTCCCTGTCACATTATCGTACATACATCGAGGCGTAACTATTGCAAATGAGGTTTCCGAAGAACAGTTATATTCACAAGATCATAATCTATAAAACCTGCCGGGCAAAGGACGTATACACTTGAAAATTGGATTTGACCAAAAGATTTCAAATGTTATCAAAACGTTACTAGGCTGAAAACAGTCGCCGAAACAGTGCAAATGTGAGAACCAAAGCACTTATATAATACCAGTATCAAAAGCGTTACCATCGAATAAATAATTATTTATTGTTCGTTCATTCCCAGCCACCATTTGATTTCAGAATATCTCCAGATTACAATAGTTATTCACTCAACTGTTCCCAAAGTCAGGTCTGTCTTCTTTCAAAACATGGTTTTATTGTGTGAATGTGATCTCTGAGTGGGGTTCACGTTTCCCAAAATCGATAATCTCCAACGCATCAGGAAATGTGTAGAGAGTTATAACAATCTTGGTTGGTCCAGGATTTTAACAGGTCACGTCTGACAAAAAACAAGGATATCATGGAACATTGTCTCGTTGTCGCACATGTTATAATTTACGCCTGTTTCATACATACCAGATGCCGCGATTACCCATCATATGTCTATTGCGAAAATCGTCTCTATGTAGCATTGTAGCTCTTTGAAAACCGCAAATATTAGTCACATTTAATGCCCCCATCTACTGTTTACAGATTATTCATTATACCTTTGTCTTTTGGAAGATTTCTTTTCTTCTGGTATAGCATCAGGTGATCAGGTGATGTTGCAAATAAATGATTTAATTTGGGAAGTACTAGAAATTTTAAAACCGTTTTTGGTTGTGTAAGATTTCCAGATGACAAAATTCTTATTTTATCGTTATAATTTAGTTTACATATGCCGATCATATTTTACAAGGCACAAATATGTTGGTTCAATGGTCATGTTGCGGGAATTATGCCATATTGTGTTGCTTCCAGATACAAACTTCTCTGTGGAACGATCGATGCACATTGTATGCCTCAAAACCCTCTCTAACATCATTCAAGACTGAATTAAAGACATACTTGTTCTTTTCTTCTACATGCTGATGAAGTTACCAGTAACAATTCCTCCATCTGTGGACAGTATAGACATTGCATATAGATACTTTCCTCATGTAATCAATGCAGCACCATGATCATTGACTGAAATGTAGTTATTATGATTATGTAAAAAATAAATAAATGTAGCAAAGAGGGTTTGGGTGATCCTTGCGCAGACAGGCTGGTGAGGCTCGTGGCCCTAACCCCCTCTACACGCAGCCCAGACAGCGAATCGAACTTCTCCCAGGAAGCGCTACCTTTAGCTAGTCTAACCCACCCAGTACATTTCGGAGAATGTGAAGACTTCCAAACACTACAGCCTCCTTCATTACATGGATTGTCAGAAGGGCTGTATTCCTGGTAGCAAACCCGGGTACTCTAGATCTCCCAATGTCAGTCAACAGATTCGGGGTATCAAACCAAAGGCACTAGTACTGAGAACAATGGGGAGTCGGACAAGTTTGTATTTGGGATGCAAGCGTGACATTTCGAAAGCGAGGCCCCCACATTTTCCATGTTTTTCTCGAATCTTGTCAATCACATTTGTGTCAGAAGGGACAGAAAGTTCAATATTATAAATGATTTCAATGGGTTTATCAAATACGACAAGATCTGGTTTGTTGGCCTAGATAGGTCTGAGGCCGTTTACTGGTCTTTTCTTAAGAACTTTGTATTGATCATTTTCCTTGACGCCCTTTACAAATTCTTGGTCGTACCATGGATCGATCTCTATGTCAAAACCACAAGCATCGAGCCACTCCGCCATGTCGCTTAGGATACTGTGCTTGTGTCAAAGCTGGGCGTCCACTGACTATATGTTTGACGGTCTCATTAAATTCATTGCTTAATCTATAATTCCTATTTACATTTTGATGCATAATCACACATTGACGGTTTCGTGTGAGAATTCTGCTGTTTCACTTTTCAGGCCAGCCGACTTCATCCAAGCAAAGGACTCTACCGGGTTGCTGATCTTCTCAACACCCTGCATATGAACACGACGCAGTGGTCGTTCCGAAAGCCTCTTAGTGAAAAACTAAGTATGGGCCGATTTGATATTGTCACTTCAAGTTTGCACTTCCATTGTGAACATTACCAATAGCAGAATTACCGAAACATGTTTGTATGTCCATGGAATATGTTAAATACTACATGTTAAAGTTTAAACTCTGTGGCAGTAAGATCATTTTGGTTCACACGAAGTTGTGCGATATGTGTATGAAGAAGGTAGTTAACGTAAGTGTAAACTAAAACTAATGCAATCGTCTTCTGTTTTCACTAGTATGGGCTATTTTTCTTCATTTAGCACAAATATCATTTCAAGCAGCTATATGACGCTAGCGGTGTTGAAATGGTATTTCATTGATTGATCTTGCTTTAGGAGAATTCTGACAACATTTAGACTTATGGTGAATTTCACTGACGAGGTTGAGCATTGATCGAACCCGCTGGGACAAAATTTTAATGTATAAAAACTTGGTTTCTAATTGTCGGGCAGAATCCACCGTTTTCAACGTGTCTGTACAGCAAGACATGGAAGTATACAAATGCAGAGCTGTGTATCACAGAATAATGTACGTTTACAACATTTGAAAAAACCCATTTCAAACGATTTTTAATATTTTTAAGTCATTGTTTCCTCATTTTAAAGTACTGTGTCTTCAGATCGATTCAAGGTGTTGCTCAGTGAAATGATTTCAATCTTGTAGTAATAACACGGAGATCTGTCCTCCAGGGGTATTCTGGAAAATTGGAATAATTTGTCTACCTTGGTCACATTGTTAATTTCATGTTGATTGTAGCTGCGAATTCATCGCCCTTAACCGCAAAGCGTTTAAAACTAATCTCCATTACAATTTACCTTCAAGATATATGACCATTGCATATAATATCATGACGAAGATAACAGTCTAACTTTCAAATAAACAAGACCATGTGTGTATTTTAAGTCAAACGAAAATGTTCTTGAATTTCTTTTGAGATTACGACAAATACATATGAATTAATTGGCCTCATGATCTCAAATCCGATTTTGAAAGGATGTCTTGAAAACGCCATTTTGTGTAATATTTAAACATAAGCCTGTCTTGAAAACGACATTTTGTGTAATATTTAAACATTATCCTGTGGATGTTACATTACACCGTCAAAAGAAATACTGTGAAATCATCCTTATTTTAAGTCAATTGTCATTTCATGTCTCTTTGATCTACTGTCCCTTGCGTCAGAGTTACACGATTCATAGTTATTCCTTATAATTAGGTTCAAGACGTGAGGGCCGTTGACCAACATCTTGAAACCTTCCTATAATCAATTCTTTGACCGCCATGTCCTTCGTGAAGTGTGAAATCCGTAATGGTTTAGTCCCCGAAAGTGTTATATGGAGGCAAGCTTTAGGCGTTGACATTTGTGGTTAAAATGAACTGATCTGAGGCGGCTGTGCCACCACCATGAGTGACCGGCCTTGTGCATACACTGTATGTAATGGTAAGAAGTCATGAAAGAAAGTCATACAACAGCACAGTTACTTGAGAAACAGGTTTTACAAGACAAGTATCAATTTTCTAAGGATGCTCATATGCGTTTCTGTTAAAAGAAGCGACGATCATAACGTGCTCTCGATAATGACTTCTGTAAGCATGAGGCAACCACTACACCACTTATAACACATCTCTAGATTTGCACGGTTTTGATTGATGAATGGTCTAGAGCAGTGTTACAACCCTTAATGTAAAGATTACTCTTAATGTGATATTTTTTACATTAAGGATTACGCGTTAACTCTTAATGTAATTTTTTGTACACTAAGAGTTACAATCCGCAACCCTTTATGTAATGGGTTTTTTTACATTAAGAATTATTGTTAAGTTTGATTGGAAATACACGTATATGGTACTTTTTGCTTTTTTACATTTTTCATCGTTTTCGCTCGGTTTCTTATATTTATTCGCAATAGAATATTTTTTCCTTCAACTTGAGTCATGGAACTTGTGTAAGTACACTGCACCTTTCATATTCCTACAACCGCTGAGCAATGACAACCTGGTCGTTATTTACAGGTTTTCTTTAAGTTGTCGTTACTAACATGTCATTGAGCTGATTGTTTTCAATCTTGGTACAAAGATGTATCTTGGGAAACTTTACAATATGACGTAATTTACGTTACAACCTTGCTTTCATGGCAACAGAAAGCGGCAGCTTTAGAGCTGATTGATCGATATTTAGAGATTTCGTTCAAATTTGGTATTTAGGTGCAATGAATTTCAGGACTCATCCAAATAGGTTTTCTTACCATGGCATAGGAAATTGGGAATCTGATTGGTCGACATTTAGTTGTTCGATTTCGTTCAAAGATATCTTACATATATTTTTGCCCACAAAGCACATTTTAGCTACGGAAAGGGGTCGAAAGTTAGAAATATTCCGATTTCGTCAAATTTTATATATTGACATGTTATAACATAGGTTTTTGTTTTTACCATGTCAATGGAATGTAGGCCTCTGATTACACTTTTAAATATTCTACTCTACTCTATTTCATATAATCTTCAGATGAAAAAGAGAGGTTGCGATTATGTCTTCCAATGCGATTGTAGAGGTACGTTTGGATACTTATGTTTACATTATCATACGTTTGAGGGAGATACTTAATTCCCCATGGGACAGTTCTGGTTAGCTTAATTATGTTCATACATGCAAGATGGCCGAAAGGCATATGTGGCGTATTGCCATCCGTCCTTGTATGGTGTGCGTCATCCGTCATTAGAAATCTATTCGCAATCCAATACGATGTATTCATAAAATATATTGAAATGTAGCATTTATAGCTCACCTTGTACGAAGTTAATAACATTTCCTCTGATATATGCTTTCTATTGTAACCAAAAATACTTTTCATTTTTGACTCGACCCGGTACTTGTGAAACCCAACGGGGTGTTTTTAAAAAAACCAAAACAAACATCATTGCATTCAACTTCTTGTCATTTAATATCATATGGTTCTGGTGTATGCTTAACTGTCATATGCGTAATACTGCTTCAAAATGTCCATTATTTCATTCTATGCCCCAAACTCTGTGAAATATAGAGAATCTCATCCGAGTGTCTTTTGATATCAAATATATCAACACTAGGTGATAAAACTCCTAGGCTTGCCGAGGATTTTTTCTACTTTTATCAACGAGTGTATTTATCATCCAACATCAATCTTCCAACTTTTTCAGTTGGTAGACAGTAATAAGCAGTGTCTTAAGTGTAAAAAGTATTGCCAACAGCTTCAGTAGCAGAGCCATTAGTGATGTCATTTGATTGTGACGTCATGGTAACAATGACGTCACAATGGTCTGCAAAGCATTGTGATGCAATTTCATTGCAGCGATATCTACAGTGTAGATATCGCTTGATCTCACCCAAGCGATATCTCCTGTGGGAGCCAGATTATTTCCACCACCATCTACGACTTGGCCTGGCTGTGCCAAAATGACTCCACCGAACAGTCGCATCCGCCGAAGCAGTTATAGGTTCATGGGTGTGGACATTGTGATGTCCACAACACATATACATATTGAATAACTACATTTCAACCAATCAGAGTCCTCCTTCCCGTCGCTATGGTATTATAAAAGTAACGGAAATGAGGTTGCCTTGTAGAGTATCGTAAGATAACCTTTGTACTACAGTAGGGTTGATAAAAATCGGTTAAAAGAGTCATAGATCATAAATCCTTTTATAAAACCTGCACATAGCAACCAGGTGGTCGTTTTAAAGAGGGAATCTAAACATGATTAATCATTTACACATCTAGACAAAGTAACGATCAATTAAATCTGCGACATTTTATTAATGTCCGATACGTATTATGTCATAGTTATAATCCTAAATGTAAAATACAAATATTATCTCTCACTTCAGCCTTCAATGTTTTTACACGAAGAGTAATTTTTACATTAAGAGTTTTAACAAGGGTTAACGCGCTACCCTTAATGTAAAAAGACCAAATGAGATTAAGAGTAATGTTTACATTAAGGGTTGTAACAAGGGTTAACTCGCAACCCATAATGTAAAGGATTTTACATTAAGAGTAATCTTTACATTAAGGGCTATAACAGAGAAGCTGTTGATGGAAACAAGTGTGTTTGATGAACGTGAACCTAGGCCCGTGACGCTTCCAGAGATCATTTATAAACTTTCATAACACTTGCATTGACCAAAGGCCGGCTACTCTCATTTGAAACACAAAGGTCAAAGTCGGAAGTTCTTCCGCTCAGAATGTTATTTCACATGTCTCGATTGCGTTAAATGCTCGGCGGTATTAATTGATGTATTAATTATAAACACTGTCCAGAAAAGGACAATACTTCGGTGTGTTCATGTACATCAAGTTTACTCGTGTACCAAGTATCGATAGGATCCTAAATGACTGCTGAACGAGTTGCCACCTTCCGTTTACAACGACAATGCCGAACGTTCAAATTACGTTCATCGGCCTGATATAATACCAGTAGGTTTGTGTTTGAGACATGCCTGGTGCATCGATCGTTCCAAAGAGAAGATTGTATCAGGCAGCAGGATTTGATATGGCACACAGTGGTGTACATCAATATATTAATGGCATATACCATGACCCTCGAACCAACAAATGTGTGACATAAAATATGATCGACACGTGTAAATAAAAGCGACAAAACCCATTCCATATTCACAAGAAATCTCTGCCAAAAGTCTTTTGTCAGCAAGGTCTATCAACTACCGGACAAAACAAAAGGTATGCGCCCATCTAAGATGGTTGGTGGCTGGAATAAACACAAACAAGAAATGGTTAATTTTTCGATGGTGATGCATTTGATACTGGTATCATATTTGTGTTTCGGACCTCACATTTTCATTGTTTCGGCGACTGTTTTCAGCCTATTAACGTTTGTGATAGGTTAAACGATTGTAATATTTGGTGAAATCCAATTTGCTTGTGTACACGTTACTTTGCCCGGCAGTTGTTATAGATTTTGATCTAGTGAATATATCTGTTCTTCGGAAACGATTATGTTTCCTTTGTTCTTCTGTTAGACCTTAATAGTTATATCTTCTTTTATAGCAAGCAGAGCTATAAGAATATTGAACAGTGGAGCAATGTCTGCTACTTCTACATTTAATGATGAACTTAGAGTTTCATAGAAGATTAAATGAAAATGGCAGTGTAAATATCAGGCTATAAAACGTCCTCATATACACATATTCCATTAAAAGGCGATCGTTGTTATTGGGTAGTTATTTCCTGTACAGCAATTCTTCCGGGACGTATTAAGAAGATATAGGAAAACATTGTGGTAATTTATGTCCTTCACTTGGAGTTTACACGCATGTACGCATGTTTATGATGCGTTTCACAGTGATAAGTTGGTATATATTACACTTTGTGTTCAGACAAGCATCCCCGACTACGTATTTTGTTTGAAGAACCAAGTATTACAAGAATGTTAAGTACCCCTTTGTTCTTTGATGTCAGAACAGTAAAGCAGAATTGAGGACGTCATGATATTAAGTTGATGTTTGTTTAGAGCATATTCTAATGTCACACATTTACGTTGTCAGTTTTGTTTCATCTGTGGCCAAACATTTAACAATTTGCGAAACCTTAGATACTGAACCTGGTTCTGACACACAAAGCATTACAATGTGTGGAACCTGGTATCCGTCGTCTCTTTGTTTGTTTAATGTTGCACCTCAACAATATTCAAGCTATGCTTTATGACTGCGGCCTGTAAATAATCGAGTCTGGACCACACATTCTAGTCATTGACATCATGAACATCACACAATATGGATACGATGACATTTAAAAAAAAAAAAATTCATATTTTTTCCCCCTGAAACTATGTTGTTGCTCATATGTATATTAGTGATCATAAATGAGTGAGTTGGATTTAATTACGTTTCGATCAGCACTTCACTGATACGCCGTGGCACCAAAATGTCATGCAGTTCTTACCCATGAGTAAGAGCCTGCTGGTTACAAACCAAGAATCAAGGCAAATCTGGATGGGAAGAGTGAGTATGCACTATTTCATCTCCATCAAGTGGTTGTTACGACGAGCAACGATCTACACCGTCGGGGTACCATAACATTTATTGAAGTTGTCCTTGTTACAAGCAATGGGCGCTGGACCATTTCTGGCCAAGATTCCACGCAAGTAATGAGAAATAGAGGTTATCACGCGAGTGTGTTTGGGGATGGTAAATATCCTGCATTAGGAATAAACATTGTATTTAGCGAGCTTGGCGATATTTACCATCCCCAAACACACAAGCGTGATGACCTCTTTATCATATGATGTCATTCTTCAATTCTGTGCTTGAAAACCCTTTCCATCTCTCACAAACATTACCGAAACATTGCAAGTTTTCCTGGAATGTGCTCATTAATATATTACGTCACAGGGTAAGTGATGTGTCAGTCGGACAGTGACAGTATCCAACTGAAATATGCTTCTTATACTTTGGCGAAACAACATATATACGCAAAACAACAATTGCCTACACAAATTGTTTTACTTGCCTTTCGCGGCAATCCATCGGTCTGTCCGCTAGAGTAACTGCCCTTTGTCGAAGGGAAGCTACTCTGACCCTAGTGTATGAGACGTCACGGCCACGGTCAGACGTTGTTGACAGTCTGTCCTGTCATAACGTTCAGAAGTGTAGTCTGATGTACACGCAGCGACAAAACGAAAAAAGGTAACAATTCGAACAGAGTTGGAACATATTTCGGCCAAATCCAACTATTTTATTTGTGGATAAGATTCCAAGCCGCAGATGTCTACAAGCACAGATTTGGCTAAATATCCCGCTTGGCTTGGCCTAGTGCCCTCGCAAAATTGTTCCGCAATTTATATCTCCAAAGTTGCCAAAACATGTAAAATTCCTCAGCTACGTTACAGTCAGACACTGATTTATATACTGAGTATATTAGACTATTCTTTTAATGATGATAGCAATTATCCCAGTAGTTTCTCCAGATTCCCGATGGTAATTCTGACTCGATCGCCGAATGACAAGGGCGACGCCCTGTTTGTTTATAAACACTGAAACTAGTCCATACTTGACCTTTGATATTTGCATCTCTATCCGCATTTTACCCCAACGGATATCGTTTTTATCCGTTGGCTTTATCCTGCCCACCCATTTTATGATAAACGTTATCATCCGTTGTGATACGAATGCATGAGTATGTATTTTTCTCAGTAAATACCCTAGCTGACGTCAGACAGAAAACGTGCCAGTATAAAGGCCAATGGTCCACGGTAGATCTAGATACATAACAACACCAAGTCGTTAAATATTTCAAATAGTTCCGGAATCAATTGCAAACATGTAACTTACGACTACACACTCGGGAACATATCATGCAAGTGAAATTAGGAAATTGCATCGGACATAATTTGTGTCAACTTTGGATGAACTCGACATGTCTACCATAACTCTTTTTGAAAGCTTCACTGAGGCCTTAAATGCAGCCCTGATCAAAGAACGTTTAAGCAAGAGTCGTATGACGTTCTTCGAAATCTTCATAGAAAGAACATGCTCGATTGTACCTCACAAGTTGTGAAATGTAAACACCAAAGGCTCCAGACACCAAACTTATACGTATTACAAATGGGACAGGGGTTTTGTTATGGTTGAAGCTCCCCAACTGTCGTAATCGCTATTACACAGAGAACAATTTATTACACATTATTAGAGTTTAACATTTCTAAAAAAAACTCTTTTTTATCTTGACAGAACTTTCGCTGCCAATTCCATCAGCATTGGTGCAGTGATGGGATTCATTAATTTTTTGTATCTCATTCTGATATGCTCTATACTCATTTTTTATATGGAGGATGCATCACATTCACCACTTAGATGTGGGCGATTTGCTGCTCTGATATATCTATCCCCTCTGAGAACGTTGATGTATTATGCAATTGAAAATGTGAATGCCTCGGGGGTATTCATTTTCATGTGTTTGTCGGGAAAGAAAGACCATGCATAATGGAAGCTACAGATTAAAGAACCTATGCTCACGAATCCCTGAAAGGTCATCGTGACATCGGGGGTCATACGATGCATTGTAGTCTTCTCGATAACAGTTGTTTTACAAATGATTCTGCAAAAAGTTATGATTTACATAATTTAGATACTTAATATTCTTATGTATGGTAGATCTATCGTGGACCAATGGCCTTTATACCGGCACATTTTCAGCCTAAAAGAGGGACGGTTGGGTGGTCCAGTGGTTAAACTATTCGCTCGTCACGCCGTAGACCAGGATTCGATTTAACACAGGCGTAAAATGTGTGAAGCCCATTGCTGGTATCCCCCGCTGTGATAGTGCTGGAATATTACTAAAAGCGACATAAAAGCATATTCACTCACTCACTTTATATGAAAGTCAGCTCGGGTATTTACTGAGAAAAAAATGATTATGATTCTTAGTTTGCCACAACCAGACTGATATTCATGGGTTGTAAGACCTGCATGGAATTTTGATTCCCCCCAAATTAGGCTGCCACAACGTGATATAAGTGAAATGCTGATCGAAACGTCATTAAAATAAATTCACCCATTTATGATCATTAAAATTCGCTTGAGCAGCAAAATAGTTTCAGGGAAAAAATATTAGTTTGTCCGTATAAATCCCACAAGGAGTCTTTTAATTAAGCTGAAGGTTTTAGGAATAGCAAATCTTCGGGATGACAAAACGGGCAAACGTTCATTCGAATTATTCCGAGTGTTTGCTGCCTTGATGTCTTCTGATTATACAGTCATGTATTTTGGAAACGGTACTGAAATAAAGACTCAATACGACATGAAGTGCCTACCTTTTATGAATACACTTTGATATGTTTTGCGTTTATATAAAAGTACAACCGATGTGCATACTGTAAATACCACAAAAACACAAAAAAACAAACACATTGAAACCTATTCTTATGAGAAAAAAGTCAACGATAAGAACTTCACAGACTGCGTATATAATCAATGCAAAACGGCAGACAACAATTTTGAAATCAGTTCGAGTTCGCAATAATGCCGACCAAGCCCCGCCCACCGTATAATCAGCCAATCAAGAAACAGTAGTAATAGAACATAAACGCAAAAACCCCCAAAACAATTGCTTGGTGAGCCAGCCAAGGAAATGCCATGGAATCACTTGCAATCTATTTATTTGACCATAAAGCTAACAACAAAATAATCTTTGCAGAGATATGTAATTTGAAATATCCCACCTTGCAAATCCCCTGAGGTTGGTGTAAATTAAGCTAACAGCATGTGAACATTATGTAATATGTTGCTTGTAATGTGATAGCCGATGGTTCTTAAAACAGCCTAATTGGGATCTAATTCATACGCGATTGTGCAGTTTCGATATCTATTGATACACCCTAACCTTTGAAAAGATTGTTCCGTCCATTATTGCAACTTTCAATTATCATCGAGGGACGATTTTGATACTAATGTTACCCCTGGGTATTATTCGAAGATTTCTGTGTAGCATAACTTTTGATACATCATGATTGATTTCTACCAAATGATATTTCCTTCAGAGTTGATAACATGGTTGTTGTCTGCGTATCGCTTACAAGCATTTCGCTGTCAGACAGTTTGAATTGCCATAAAGACATTGGTTGCCAACAACGTCCGTCGAGTCCCAAAGCATTAACATCAAAAGGAAGAATGAAACTAGCATTTACTGTGTGACGACCCCATACTTCATATGTTGTGTCATGGAGAGATCTGGTCGGTTTGTAGTTCACGCTACAGCTACAATGTTCGTGTAGTTGATATCTATCTATCTATCTATCTATCTATCTATCTATCTATCTATCCAGCCATCTACACACACACACTCACATGAATATAATTATGATAGAATCATTTGAGGTGTTTCATATTGAAGCAGTAGATGCTTAGTATATACATGGTTCTACGTTCATAGGTGTCGTTTTACTGGCTATCATGTGTTGCCTCAACCAAGGCGTCAGATAAACTTCTATTTGGCAATTTCTCCGTACACGACATTCCATACGAGAGACGATGTATGATGGATGCAGAGATAGTGCACTTTAACATAAAGTATGAAAGGTCGTTAATACAGTAGCTTCTCGAGTGACTCGACATTTCTTCTTGTTGAAGGAATTCCTGGCCCATGGCAGTATTTAGAACATTTCATCAAATCTTTCGTACATAATGTGAAAGGTCTGAGAGAAACTAAACCATTGCCTATATTTAATATTTCATTGCAAATGACAAACCCTAAACATAAAGTCATCGACGAACCATTACAAAGAAATACTATTATATCAATACGCTTCACCCAACCCACAATCATCCAACTCCGTGACAAACCATCAAATTTAATCTGAAGTTATAAGTGAGTGAGTGAGTCGGGGTTAATGCCTCTTGGCTGGGCATTTCAGTCAAGGCGTGTCAGCTAGCTTAATGTGGCAGGAAAGCCAAACCTAATGCTCACCCTAAACATTTACCACTTTGATCAGATCCACGAACTCGGGTATGGTGTTGAAATTGCAATAATTATGATCAGAGCAAATCTGAGATTGGAACCAAAGTTTCTGCCACTGACATGCACTCTCCACAGTTCTTTAATGAATGTACATATTAGCGACAAAACCATTTCCATATTCACAAGAAACCTCTGCCAAAAGTCTGTTTCTCATGATATATTATTATATTAAACGACATTACATTATTGTGGTGTTGTTAGAATGCACAATATGCTAAATGTCAAGAAATGACTGGAGTTCGAATTTTATACCTTGAAAGGTATCCATGAAATCACCTTGGTAACTCTGTTTCATGTTCAGTTAATTTTATGTCATGTTGGTGTCAAAATGTCCTCTTAAACGGAGCAGTGCCTTTTTAAACAGCGACTATTTTCTATATTCGTAATCATCAACAGAATTACTTTCGGACCTCGATAGATGAAGATATCTCAATGCATTCAGCTGCCAACTTACTGCTGGTGTATGTCGAGAATGTCCATAGTTTACAAGGTAGCTTCTCCAGACCCATCTGGCCGAAGATAACGAGCAAGATATGTCACATTAGCCTGTGATATATGTAGACATAACCTAGTGGTTAAAGCTTTCGATCGTCTGTATCCAGCTGCTTCAAATATATTTTTGAAACTAAAAATACTATGGACACACTGTCTGCACGTAGTATCATAAGCATGTAAATTTCAAAACTTACATAGAACTGATTTCCAAAGATTAGAAACCCGTAAGCAGGAATCCCTTAAACATGACATTTCGAAACAAGAACGCAATTTGAAGATGTCGAACCATTGCAAGACAGGTGTTGTCTATACATATCTGGAGTATCTTGGCAGCGTGCCTTGACCCACCGTAGGCACTCGCCACTAATAAATGCAAAGGCAAGTTGTTCATCTGAAAACTCAAGGGGACATATGGTCAAAGTCAAAGTATGGAATTTCATTGAACATCAGTTTTGTCACGTCAAATTTGCACATGTCTACTCTAAAACGTTTTTAAAGGCTTTGCTGAGGGCTTGAATGTTGAAACCCTGATAAAAAAACTCTTGAGTCGTATCAGGCCCTTTGAAATCTACATAGAAAGAGTATACTCGATTGTACCTCACAATTTGTGAATGTAAACACCAAAAGCTGTTGACACCAAACTCATACGTGTTACATATAAGACAAAGATGTTGTTATGGTTGAAGTTCTCCAACAGCTAGTATTCACCAAAAGACAGAGAGCAATGTATTACACTACATTAGATTTTAACATTGTTATAATGAATTATACCTCAACTGTGAAGAATTCAGACAACAAGGGCTGGAGCTCTAGATTACTTGACATGTACATGAAGGTGAAGCTGACTGTTGGAAAGATGAAGTCATAAGAACAGCACACTCTCCTACCCAGAGTTCCATGCGACCAGCATAGTATATCAGCACACGCCAGCGTCATGTGACGAATCGTCACATCTAACACAGTCCATTCAAGATATTGCATATGATTTTCATCTATTTCATATTTGACAATTCTACATATCTAGATAAACATATGTCATAGAATGGTTAACTTTCATTGAGAAAATATCCTAAATCGTAAAAAAATTATTTCCATTTGCGTTGTAATCCTATGTTTACATTGGTTGTACGGCTCCACGTGCTGTCATCGAAGCCCAACGGAGAGCCAGCGATACGGTCACTTTGATGTGTAAATATGAATTGTCATGCAACTCACTGTCGCCGTTGTAGGAGCATATCTATATATAATTATGCAAAACAATATGTAAAGCACCCCCAAATACTTGCATTAGTCTGTTCTATTCTGATTTCTGAAAAGCGTGTTTGTTTACAAACAAGAGAAAAGTCCGGTCACCTGATATGCAAATTAACCTGTGGCAGTGGTGTTATGTTAAGTCACCACTGCGCCGGCGTGTGAAGAACAGCAGTAACATAAGTTGGATAAGTGGGAAACGGAATGTAGTCATTTGTCTAAACTGTCGGTAATGATAAGATGCATACATTTTGTACAACGGTATGTAGCTGTTTGTCTAAGCCGTCGATAACATTAAGAGGCTACACGTTTGTACAACGGAGTGCAATTGTTTGTCTTAACTGTCGGTAATGAAAATGTACACGCATCATTATTCTGCTTATCAGCATAAATAAAAATGAAAATGTATGCAAATCACCCAACAAGGGTTACCATGACAGTGAAGGTTTTAAGCCATGCAGTCAAAACCACAAAGCATATAACGTCAACCAAGAGCTCCTGTGGGGTCAAAAGGAAGACAACGCAAGTTGGATAAAATGTTGATTAAAGATTCTCATATGAAGTGTTACATACGCGATTTACCATATGCATGGCCAGATTCAACACGTCAAACTTTTGATGGCAGTGTGTGTTTTGATGTGTTTTCTTTTTTTGGTTTATACTTCAATACAATACATTAATCTCTTTAGTATGTGCTTGATTGTTTGACTAAATTTCAATTTCCAAAACACTTCTGGAGAGTGGAAAATGTGAGAAGTACCTAATGGCCGTAATAACTCTGTAAAACATGCATCGTGTCTTATCCGTCTCTGACAATGACGAAGACGACCACTACCCCTCCTGTCCCATTGTATATTGTTTTACAGAATGGCTAACTGGAAAATGTTTAAATGCATATGACATGCCTATACAATATGGGCATGTAGATCGTTTTGACTATGAGTAAGTATGGTTAACGTTAGTCAGAGTATTTTCGACTCTCATACCTCATAATCAGTGGGGGCACGGATGACCCAGTCGTCTAAGGCGCCGCGATTCGCTTTGCAGAGTTGCGTCCCTTGGACACGCCAGACACCTATGATTGTGGGTTCGAATCCCGGTTCCTCCCGATTATGTTTCTATGTTTGTTAGCACCATACCCGTGCTCGTAGGTTTCACCTAAGTGGTAAATGTCTGGGACATGCATCACTTCGGGCTTTCCTCCCACATTCAGCTGACACGCCGTGATATAACTGGAATACTGTTAAACCCAACTCACTCACTCATAATCAGTGGGGACTCATCATTCTGTATGTGCCCATAAGTCAAACTGTATTGTTGTTTTTGTTTGATTGTTGCTGTTAAACGCGGCACTCAGCAATATCCCAGCTGTATGACGGCGGTCTGTAATAACCGAGTCTGGACCAGACAATCCAGGAATTGACATTATGAACATCGATCCACGCAATTGGGATACGATGACATGCATCAACCAAGTCAGCGAGCCTCACCACCCGATCCCGTGAGTCGCCTCTTATGGCAAGCACAGTCGCCTTTTACGGCAAGCATTAGTTGCTGAAAAGCTAATCTACCCCGGATCTTCACGGGTCCCAAACTGGAATATTTTATTTTATATTGCCTCAAGGAGTTGTCTCCAGAAAGTATATATACGTATCTATATAAATCAAATGTTATTATTGCCAAAACACAGACAGAAACAAAATTAATTTATTAGACGGTTATTCACATCCTGCAATTATAAAACAATTAATCGTCTTGTGATACCCGCTATCCCAGTCCATATTCACTGTTGTGTGATGCTATTCTTACAGACCCCAACTGAATCAAAATGTACTCAGTGAAAATATACATTTCCTCTTCACAAGACGAATAAATTTCTCATTGCATTAAATCAACCATATTTTGTTATCAATTAGTTTCGTGTGATTACTTCCTGGCTGCTTCACGCATCTGATGAACGGAAATGAAGTTTTCATGAAAATTACTTGATATGGTAGGTTATTGCAGTACATTGTCCCACATGAACATGATATAGCAGTTTATGTGAAAGCGTACTTTAATTTGCATCAAATGTCTTCCCTCGATGGGTTCTGTTGTCACCTTCTTATATGTTGTATCACACTTTGGGAGGTAATGGTGGCAATTAAATCTCTTTGAAGTTGATAGCCTTACATCTATATCAATTTGTCGGTCTAGATACCTTTTACCTGCAGCTGAGTGCTTGATCCTTGCTATAAACCTGTCAGTACAAATCCGGCTCCGAAGCAATTGACGATGATTGCATATTAGGCCCCAGGCAGGTTCATGAGGGAATTTGAGCGCTTGCTCGCATACTCTATAACGCGTCATAGACAATACCACGGTGGTAACTTCTATATTAACTCATCGACTGAAAGAAGTCAGAATCTAAACTTCAGGGCAAAAGAAAATATACACCTATGATTGGTGGTGGATAAAAACGAAACAAACAAACAAACAATGGTTATTCCATGGTGATGTATTTGATTCGGGTATCATAGTTGTGTTTTGGACCTTACATTTGCAGTTTCCGGCAACATTTTTCAGCCTAGTAACATTTTGATAATGTTTGTAATTCTGTGTTCAAATCCAATTTTGAAGTGTGTACTTTCCTTTGTCCGGAAGGTTTTGATGATGCAATATATGACACTATGAAAAACATCAAGAAGAATTTGAATTACAGTCCAGTGGGATGACGTTAAGATGCCATGATTAATACCAACGTACTAAATTTTCACAATCTTGATATCATGGTTCCTTTTCAAAGATCACCACATACACGTTTTGCAAACTTCTGATTTTCTTGTCTTTGACAAATAATTCTTGAGTGTAGAGTTTTGATGAATTTGTTTGAATCTCTTTCTTTTCAAGTGTCTTATTTAGGAGTATGAATTCCCCCACGGCACTGACCTTTGAATTAATTGTACTTAAACATCTTGAATTGTTCTCCTCCGGTGGTTAATTCAGCAGATGTAAAATGTCTCTTTTTGATCTTATTCTATGATTAGATGTTTATTTTATGTAATCAGTTAAACACCCATGGGAAGGATTCTGAATTACACTGTTGTCAAATTCGCTGTCTATTTTCAACATGCCAATTAGAGTTATATTTGTTCTATGATTGATAATCACTGTTTACCAATGTCCTTTCCGGGTTTCCGATCACAGAAACGCGTTTCAATTCGCGTGTAAGGAACGTCCATGAGTGTTCGTTTTTTTGCTTCTTGAAGTCATGTATCAGACTGGATTGTATCATTCTTGACCTTGCCCCTTTAATGGAGGATTCACAAACTTGTCTTTTTTCTTTTGAAAATATCAACATATCAACAGAATATCAACAGACACAATTAGCTCTATTCGCGAGCACCTGCTATCCTTTTGATATGTGTATACTTATAAGAGTGTACATATGTCAACCAAAAGTCTCCCCTAGTTTGTATAAATTCCTTTCGGAGAAAAGGGTTTGCTTACATCTATGGCTCTTCTTAAGTTTGATTACTTCATTACACCCATCAGGAGTTTAATCGTTATTGGTCATTCGAGATTCGGAAACACAAATAACCAAATATTTCCTTGTTCATTATGCGCTTTTCACTTAACGAACCATTTCGTTTTTCGTTATTCGTCCTTCACAATCCTGAATGACGTACATCTATTTCGTTATTCGTCTTTCGAAGACCATTGATGTATAACACGTTACTTCCCTTTTCGTCCACCAGTATACACATTTCCCACCGGAACGGAGTGTTATATACTTAGTCTACTATATTTCACTTAATAACTCACTCGGGAATCATAGTAGAAGCTTATTGGATTTTGACATGGAAAATGTTAGCATCTCAGCACCGTTCCAATGTTTTTGTTTTCTTCAGAAATGTACAGTGTCTACAGGAGTGGGACACACGAATTACGATAAGCCGAATTGGTCGTTATTCGTATATTTGTCTTTCAAACGTTTACCAGTAGTTTTTATGCTGAAAGTAACATTGCTCCGAAATGTATTTAATTTTATATTGAGTAGAGTTTAAATTGTTGAAGTAGAGATTTTTTACCCCAATTTCCGAGGATTGTCCTTTTCACACAATGTTGAAAGTATTATCGATACAGAGTTGTCATATTTCGATATCTGTACATTAGAAATACTTATATAATTTTACAAAAAAGTTGATTCATACGTATAAATGTCGATTTGTTTTCGTAAGGACTTGGACCACGCTACATTTGTATATATTTTTTAACAACATGATGTACCGGTTTATCTAATCTTTCAAACAAAGTAAAACGTATGACACATTTATTGTAGATATCTGGTGCGTAATGGTAACGTAATTGTCAATCAAAACAAATACCGAATATTGATTGTCGGTATCATTTACAGACGAATGGGATTGAAAAACCGATTATAAATCGTTTACTGTCACTCAGTATTATTTAATAGGGAATTATTACGCATTTCTGACACGTGTGATAACGGCGAAGTTGAACTTAACATCACAATTAAGATTATTCCTATTATACGACAACAGTAAAAGCTTTTAATATTCCGTGCTCTAGCTTTAAAACTGGACAACAACTTGAAATCACTCCATACGAGATTGGGGTATTATTTTGACAGATATGAAAAATGGAATGTATTTGTAATCGACCATTCTGCAGTTCCATGTGAAGCGACAGTGCGTGTGCATGACGTTACCATGGTAACTGTTGGGAACTATGATGCTCTGTTGAATTTAAGTGCCGGGTTGCGGCAGATTACAGAATTGTTCCCACTCAAGAATAATGCTGTTTTGTCAATAATGAAACCTGAAAAGCTCTGAGATGCTCTTAAGCGTTATTTTCATCTGCGAAGATGCTTATGCTTGTTTGAAATGGGAAAAATGATAAACTATATATGGTGTGTATCTCTTTGGAGATAGTTCTTCCTCAGATAGTAACAACATGTATTGTTCTTCCTTGAACGATAATTTCCTCCTAATTTCTCTTAAACGCACTTGTACATATATTTCGTGTCGTGATCTCGGCTTGACGTTTTACAAATGTGAATAGATGGAAAATTAGCGCTTATTTGGCGTAAAAGAAAATATTTGACTTAAAAAACGCAAAAGCATTAGGGATATTCATACTCGTATCTGTGTCAAATGAAATGAAAGCTCATCTCTTGTTAATGCCATTGTGCAAGTGCCTAAATGTTAAAGCTCTTCAATATTCGTGAACGAAGTCTCTGCAGTCAACAAATGCATTCAGGATTCTAAATGAACCATAGCTGCTTCGCAATAGAATTGAAAAGAGTTGCATGTTAATACTGAACGGTTTGTATTTGAACTACAGGGAACAACGTTGCTGATCGTACAATATACATTTCAATCCTCTTAGGACTCTATACGATCGAATGGTCATAAATCACCAGGTTATCAAGGTGCCCAAGGACTGTCTGCAACGGGGGGCTAGACAGCTTCCATTTTATCCAACGGCAGTAAAGGTAGCGCAGCTGTAAATGTGTCTTCAATTCTAGACTTCTTCAAGATATTTACCAATTTGCCCACGCAACTATCTGTGCAAGTTGGGGCAGGGCACGCTTACCCTTTTCGCAAACACCTGATGCATTACTGATTCTCACCGATCCATCCATGTAATTTCACCGCTATTCTGCCTTTCACGCCCCATGGAATGCGTTTTGTGGGAGGCGTTGAAGGTTTACGTCATTATATTTGATATCTATTTGTCTCATACAAATATTAGTATTGGATACGTTAAAGTAATATTTGAATGGGTTTCATTAGGTCAGTCCTTCTGAACGGACGAAGTTTTTATCATTTAGAGCCCCAAATACATGCTATACTATTTCCTCAACAGGTGCATACATCCGACGTCTCAATGTCTTGGGATTTCTGGGTGGAATCTGATCAAAGTATGCTCGTCGGATTTGACTAAAATGGATTCGGTGTTCAGGCTCTGTCAGCTGAATGAACATGTGGCATCGTTACTCGATGGCACGAATCGTTGTTTGCATGTTTAGACTCGTTTATTTACAGGCCGATTTGACAATCCTGCTCTGACGCTGTGTGAGACGTTAAACACCATTCATTCACCACCCCCCCCCCCCTCCTCCGAAAAAACCCAAAACAACAACAACAAACAAACAAAAAATACAAAAAAACAACAACACAAGGTAGCCGTGCAAAATTGGCACATGCATTCAACGCGCTGCCAAAGAGAAACAACATGCTGATGTCTTGTTTAAAAACAGACCAAACACCATCTCAGATTAAACGATAAAGTAGATACACGCCCCTTTTCTGGGAATATATTTCACTCCAGATCACTGGATATCAAAGTTGTAAATACATATAAGTTTCAAACCTTTGAAAATCTTGTAAACACTTCAAACATATTGTTGCTATATTTGACAAATCGTTATCTTTGACATCTGGTTGTTATCTTTGAATTTTCGTTGTTTCCTTTGACAAATCGTTTCTGTTTTATACATCCATTTGACATTGCGTTTTTATCTTGAAATATTTTACATCTAGTTATATTTAGGCACCCGTTACTATCGTTGGCATATGTCTTTGTTTTCTTTGGCATATTTTGTTATGTTTGACATCGCTGTTATTCTGTAATCTACTTATCTATCTTCTTTGACATATATTTGAACTATCCTCTTTGACATATACTTGAACTATCTTCTTTGACATTTATTTGAACTATCTTCTTTGACATATATTTGAACTATTTTCTTTGACATATACTTGAACTATCTTCTTTGACATATACCTGAACTATCTTCTTTGACATTTATTTGAACTATCTTCTTTGATATATATTTGAACTATCTTATTTGACATATACTTGAACTATCTTCTTTGAAATTTATTTGAACTATCTTCTTTGACATATATTTGAACTATCTTCTTTGACATTTATTTGAACTATATTTTGTAACGTATCGTTGTTATCATTGACATCTCTTGTAATTTCCTCATTGTTACATTTGATATTCTGTGATTAAAATGTCATAACCCGCTATAATAATTTTTATATCTTTGTACTCTATGGCATCTCCTTTTTATCGTTTGTCATATTGTTAACGTCGTTTTCCATCTCGTTATTATCAGTGACATATCGCCTCTGTATCTTTAACGGATAATATTAGCGTTTAACGAACTGATTTTAGCTTTTGATATGTGGTTATATTTTATTTCTTTTGTAGTTTGTATATCTGTTTGCTAATAGTGTTTGGTTATAATAATTATTATCTCAGATCTCGATGTCTATGTAACTTGTTGCATTTCGTCGTTTTTGCACTCAACATGAGATTGAGGGGTTACCCCAGGAATATGGAAGTAGTCCGTCAGTGTATATGTCACGTCAAGAATACAGTCTCGAGAAAAACTTACTAATGGCACATTATGTTGTTCATACACTTATGAACGTCAATTTTGCAGTCATGTGACCGACGTCTCGTCCAATGGAAAAGCTGTATATCGTGTAAACTTCACCATAAAAATATATGACATTATGAATTTGTTAAAATGATGCCGCACTAAACAATCGGTAGTATGATAAGTGTGTGTCCATACATTTATATTAACGAGGGAGCTTTTAAAATGCCCTGTCCAGGCTCATTTGTCAGACCATAATCTAGTGACAATTCACTAGCCTTTGCATGTATTTGTGACGGGTGCCACATGTGGGGCAGTATACGCTCACCTTTTTGCAAACATCTGGCACCATCACTATTTGATAGTGATGCACAAACACATGCTTATGACATAGTCGGAATCGTAAAATCAATTGTTTCTTTTCAGAATATGTCTTATGAATATGGAAGTGGTTTTGTCGCCTTTATATATTACCAACATTTGCTGTCATAATATCATAACCATTCTATTGCAATAACGGCGTTATATCCAACTTACGCACGCACTCTCTTTATTGCAATATCAATGGTGCGTTTAAGTATTACAATACCATACATTCAATTGTACAGTTGCTCCCGTGAGTCGCCAGTAATAATGTTTGAAACTTATTTATGCCAATGTCGTGTTATACCAGCCTCCCTTGCGTAGTACTATTTCTGTTAATCGTGCATAATTCTACTTATGCTTTTACTTACCAAAATGGTTGATATATTCATTACTATTATTTTGAGTTGAGACAGATTGGTGTGTTCTTATCTTTGTCACGAGTATGAAATAGCCGCTAAACCCTGGAAAAAGCAATAATAGGTCTTCTTTGGCTTTGCTCAAACCTGCAAGGGAATATGATCTTCCCTTCATGCGGAGGTAGTTTTTTGTCCAGATTTATTAAACGTCTGTGATGTTTTGTACAGTATTATAACAAAGGATTTGATGAACATTCTTTGAAAGTTAATTAGAATACGAACATGAGAATTTCTTTCATTGTATATTTCATTACACTATTGAGTGGCGAAAATGTTTGTATGAATTCTTGAAATAACTTTACTGAAGCTAATTACCTCTTAGAGCAAGGACTGGCATCAAGAACTGATGTACTACCTATTGCTCATACTCTACATGCCTCTATAAAATCATACCCAGACGAAGATACCCCAGTTTAGTAAGTGAGTATGGTTTTACGCCGTTCCTAGCAATATTCCAGCAACATGGCGTGGGTCATCAGAAATGGGCTTCACACATTTTATTCATATTGGGAATGGAACCCGGGTCTTCGGCGTGACGAACGAAAGTTTTAACCACTACCCGACCGCACCCTTTAGAAAGACGAGTGTTCAAAAAGCATGAACAAATATTAAGTCGACCAATAACATAGATCATGCAACTACTCTCTCCACATACAACATGGTACTCAAACTGGGTGAAACCCTAAACATTATCAAATATCCATCTGACGTTCTATTACACACACACACACACACACACACACACACACACACACACACACACACACACACACACACACACACACACACACACACACACACCACGCGCGCATACACTATTCAATAAGTCCGCCTTCCACACTCCTACCATCCCATGTGCTATGAGAGATGACAACTGTCGCTCCCATATTGACAGATCGCAAAGAAAGCACTGTCTAATTCCATAAAACAATCCTCATTTGACTCTCTTTGCGACCCCTGCTGGGTGCTGTGGTCGGGTATTGGTTTACCCGACTAATAATCAGCAATCACGTGACTTCTGGCTTTCGTCAAATCAATTCGTAAGACCTGAGATGTCAGGGAGCGTTGCGGAGTTTACCACAAGAGTGTGGGCTTACTATAGGTGGGTGTGGGAGAGCGAGAGACTCAGCATCAGCAACAGGCGAGAGAGACTGGCTATAAATTATTAAGTCGATCGTGGCAATAGCACAAGTCATAGCAGGAGCGACAGTCCTACTCTAAACAGGAAGGAGCTCTGCACGCGTAAAGGTAGGAAAAACAAACTTCTTTGGCTATTGTGCTCCTGAAAGCCAAAAAGGCTAATGCTTTTCTCATTTTCACTCAAGCATTAGCTGATTTTTTTTCAGTCACATGTAACAGAGTTAAACAATGGAAAAAGGCTCAACCGTCTTGATTGTTTTGTATTTTACGATTTTGTTATTTTCACAGTCGCGTCTTGTTTTAACATGATATCTTGTTATGCTATTATTGCGTTTTTTATTAAAATAATGCTATGGTATATGACATGATTACGATGATCATACAGCGGAGGGAATAACAGCCCCTTGCATTCAGTGTCGAGAGATATGACAGATATGGTATGCATGCTTATGATGAATAACAATGAGGTGCACTGAACTTTTATGAATTGTGGATTCAGGCATGACAAAACACAAAGCGCTGGTGAAGTTGCAGGTTTTAAAGAAATTGTTTTAAATAATTAGCCGCTTCTAAACTTGTTTAGTTGTTGGTAAATATACCAACACGTTGTTCTAGGTATCTGGACAAACTTTTGGTTTCTAGACTTTCGTTTCTTCTCAACGAATTGATAGTTTGGCTGTTTAGATTAGAACATGTGTGTTTTAAAGTAATTAAGTAAAAACAGCAAGGACCAATGTGACCTTTTGAAACGAATCTTACTTAAGCTTATTAAAATTCCGTTTCGTTGATTATTCCATTACTTCGTTATGTAAGACCAAGTGTGCATTTGGATGTAATTATATAGGCATGCAAAGAATGAAATTGGCGTCGTCTAATCTAAATAAGAGATTTTCATTAAAGAGGCAACACATAAAATACCTTCATAGTTTTCTCTTTACCTGTTGTTGTTACCTGCTGTTGTCTGGTGCTCATTAAGGGGCGAAAACAAGGACTAGTCGGCTCGGAGTCGGTATACTGTGTCTGAGTGGGGTATTCATGTTAAACTGCGACATGGTAACTCAATGAGTTAGCACTATAAATCGGCATCAGTCCTTACTTGTACAAGCACACACACACACGCACGCACGCACACACATACACACACGCTATATAAGTGCAATAATCTTGGACGCGACGTTAAACCCATTTCACTTCGCCTCACTTCGCCTGTCACACAATGTACTTTACACGTGTTACCAGGATAGGGATATAGAGACATTTACATTTAGAAGTTGGTCGTAGGCGTGTTGGTCTCCATCAAATGTCAGTGTCTGTGAAGACGTCACCTAAAGGTTGCAGTTCCCGGCAGCTGGGACAACCATATGAGGTTTGCCCACTTGGGAACCTGCATCTACAAATAGTATATTGTTAAATATACAAATAGTATATTGCCCTTCTAGCAATATTCCAGCAATATCACGGCGGGGGACACCAGAAATGGGCTTCATACATTGTACCAATATGGGGAATCGAACACGGGCCTTCGGCGTGACGAGCGAACGCTTTAACCACTAGGCTACCCCACCGCCCCAGTGTATTATGAAAGTTCTCATTTGCCTGTTGGTCTTAATAACTGTAAACATTTTATTAACGATTTGTGTTGTAGGGATTCCTGTAACATTTTAATATAATTCCGCCATTGGCTGGTAATTAGCAATGAAAGGCTTGATACAATAACATGGCGTTCCTTTTGAGTGATGCCAAATATACATTCGAAACGTCAATACCAGATAATTATAATCAATCTCGTGTATTTGTCGGAACAGATTCCATTGGACGTAAAAGGCAAAATGATGATTATATTGGAATGAATCACAGAAAATCAATGATGACACTAGGTGATAAGGGCTCGCAAGTCCTGATCCAATAGTAGCACCCGTAATCTATGTTCTGTGTGACAAACGACGTGTCATATTTAGTAAATTTCTCCGAATGTCCACCGTGATATATTTGTAATGCCATCATCTTGCCCATGATGGCGTAACATTGAATAAAAAGCTCATCTATGAGGAAAAATGGTTTCTTTCTAAGAAATATAACAAATAGACGTTCCCTAAAATACATAAGTAACCTAGACATGCTGACGTCATAAGCTGATGGCATGTTGCTCGACATGAAGGGATAATTCACGATTGGAAAATCTAAATCATCCCGTCGAACAGCTTGGTACAGAGGCTGCCATCGTTATTATTTCAATGCAAAGATCTAGATGAAGCACTGAATAAGGTTTCATAGTGGGAACTGCAAACTCAACACTAACATTCACCTTAAACATGTGCAATGTCCTCCACTAATTAGCCCGGAGAGTGGAAGGTCCGGGGTTCGATCCCCGGTCGCGTCATATTTAAAGATGGTACTTGTTGTTACCCTGTCTGGTGCTCGGCATTAAGGGGCTAAAACAAGGACTGGTGGGCTCGGTGTCAGAACACCGTGTCTGAGTGGGGTGTTCATGTTAAACTGCGGCATGGTATCTCAGTGAGCTAGCACTATTAATCGGCATCAGTCCGGACTAGTACAAGCAGCCACACGCACACACACGCACGCACACACACACACACACACACACACACACACACACACACACACACACACACACACACACACACACACACACACACACACACACACACACACACACACACACACACACACACACGTGCATGCACGTCGCTGTATAAGTGCAATAATCTTGGACGCGACGTTATACCCAATTTCACCTCGCCTCACCACAAATTAACATACATATAAGCTGAGGTACATGTCTGTATCTGAGCGACAAACAAACACTCCATCGTTTGCCTATACACACTGGTGTCTTTACATACTCGATGTTTATGAGACATACCAAGAACTCAATCACAGCTAAAGTAATGGCCTGACATATGAAGTGTCTAATCATCAGTAATAATTCTTGTAGCTCATAATAGGTAAGCTATTCCAAGATGTCATTAGATTTCCAATAAGGTCCCTGAAGTACATATGTTTCGCTTCCGACATTATACAAACACGAACGAGGGTAGCAATCAACTTGAAGAATGTTACAAATATATCTGAATAAAACAGTTATTTAATGTCGTTGTTTCCATAACAACCTTTTTAGCGCGATCTAAATCCTTCGACGTTACTATAAAGATACATACACGTTGATTGCAAGGGCGGTCGGGTAGTCTAGTGGTTAAAGCGTTCGATCGTCACGCCGAAGACCCGGGTTCGATTCCCGACATGGGTACAATGGGTAAAGCCCATTTCTGGTGTCCCCCGCCGTGATATTGCTGGAATATTGCTAAAAGCGGCGTAAAACCATACTCACTCACTCACTCACTCCAAAAACAAGCTCTAAGTACTTTTCTGGAGGGAGCACATGATTTGTGTATCAACCACTCTCTCTCTTCAAAGTGCGTCAAGTGACGGTTATCCAGGGTTACACTATTTAAAGGCTTAGTTAGGGAATCAAAAAGTTTAACGGGATACAGGTGGAGGACATTTCCGAATTTGAGGCATCCATGACCGACGGTCTGACGCAATTCCTTATACTGACTTGTACCATATGTTCCGTGTTTGTTCAGGTGAACCCTTGACTTGCCTTTGCAAGTGTTTATGACGGTTACCACTGATAACAGGATACGCTCACTTGTTTTGTGAACACATAGTATTATCCCCAATTAATAATTAATCATATACACATGCTTAGGATATAGTCATTTGTTCATGGTTATGGACAGGATGTTGCCGCGTTTTGTTTGTTTGTTGGAATATGCTTATTATTGTAAGTTGTATAACTGATATGTCTCGGTTGTGGGCGACTACATTAGTACTCACACAAATAAACCACATTTCTAATCTCATGTGAACAAAATCTAATCAATATGCCAAAGTCCAGGAAGGATGGACGTTTCATTTCCCTACATCCGATGTCCCCACGCACGTGAACACCTATGTTAATTATCCTGCTGAGGGGTTAAATTGGATTGGTCATCCGATAATACACTCAATGTGACCATGTTATATCCGCAGTTGATTCTACACATTGCATTTAATTCGTATTATGTATCTCAAAGACCAAACATCGATCAAATCATATTTAATGATGACGTATAATAGGTCTGGACGTGTTTACGTGAATATTGATGGGAGTCGTTCAGCAGAGAAGACATTTATATTGTCTGAATAACAGATTAGTCTTTGAGCGTATTACTGGGAGCATGTTCAGCCTCATATACTACTCAAAAGAAGTTAAGGGTCCCCCGATTCTTTCATAATGGTAAAGTTAATCTGTCATGACATGAGAGAATAACTATTGTAATATGAAAGAATCAGTTGATCCTTAACTTCTTTTGAGTAGTATATATATATTTACTAAAAAATTCAGTTGTGTATTAAAAGTGCCAAAAAATATGGTCGTGATTCGAATCCTCAATTGGCCCTGATTATGTCTCTGTAGCTTTGTGTTCCTATGTTTCACCAAAGTGGTCGACGTCTAAGATATGCATAACATCATTCCTTTTGAGACTACCTGACACGCCGGTAACTAAAATACTGCTTTAAGCGGCGTCAAACCGAACTCTCACACTGAGTAAACTGAAGGATTAAGACATTCTTAACTGGAATACATATAAAACGATATAATACAGTTCACTCAAAGAACTGGTAAGGTTGAGTTAATAATCAATAATCACAATGTCCAAGTTAATTTAAACATGTACCTATTCATGTGGCACTATCTGTGCTATATGTCATCGTATCCCAATTTCGTGGATCGATGCTCATGATGTCAATCACTGGATTGTCTGGTCCAGGCTCGATTTGGTTCAGACCACCGTCATATAGCTGGAATATTGCCGAGTGCTGCGTTAAACAACAAAGAAACAAACCAGCACTGTAGACAGAGGCCAATGCTTGCTGTTCTCCACCGAGAGCATTGCGACTGTTCCTACGTGTGGATCTCGGATCGATCCTCGACCGATCCTGTCTGATCTTGAAATCTCACGAGGACATGCTTGTATGTCATGAAACCATTATAATTATCTTTAAACAACATTGGTGGGGCCAAATTCAGTCGTATCTGTCGTCATCACTCAATACCCAGGGAGTTGTAATGAATAAAATCTAGTCTGTTAGCTGATAAAGGCCACTCGTCATTTATATTGTACATACAGGATATTCCAAACATCTCGAATACTGTAGTATTATTCCTGTTCATACAGGATATTCCAAACATCTCGAATACTGTAGTATTATTCCTGTACATACAGGATATTCCAAACATCTCGAATACTGTAGTATTATTATTCTACATACAGGATATTCCGAACATCTCGAATACTGTAGTATTCTTCTTCTACATACAGGATATTCCGAACATCTCGAATACTAAAGTATTATTCCTGTACATACAGGATATTCCAAAAATCTCGAATACTGTAGTATTATTCCTGTACATACAGGATATTCCAAAAATCTCGAATACTGTAGTATTATTCCTGTCCATAATAGGAAAGCAGATTGAAATCCATATTTCAATACGCACAGCTTTAATGTTTATGGACATTTGGTGAACATATCAATCAGTGCACATGCATTTTGGCGTGCATATCAATAAGCCTGTCAAGGAAGATATACCGATTTAATTTCATTTGAGGAAAGATATACAAGTATCATTGAATCTGCATTCGTGTGTCGAGATCCATGTATAAGGTAGGTACACGATAAATGACAAAGAACAATAAAGAACGAAGGGTGGTTTACATCATGATAAAACATTGTAACGTCATTTCTGGAGATTCGAACATGCGCTCGTAACTTGATGACTTCGTAAATTGGACGATGGAAAGAAGTGTCTAGTGAGTTGTTCCCCGTAGATGTAGCTGGGGAACGTACACTACTGCCTAGAAGTTCATTCCCCTTACACGCATGGGCAACGCGTTACGCAACCAGTGTGCATCGGGTTGGTCACGCGTGTGATACCCGTGTGCAACGCGTTGCACACGGGTGTGCACCCCGTCCGCCACTCGTGTGCAACGCGTGACACACTCATTAGAGGGGGAACAAACTTTTGACCAAAGGAGGACCCGTCTTAAGCTGAACCTGGAGGTGGTAACAAGGAGAGAAAATTTTGTTATCCTGACGAAAAATGATAATACACATGTATTTGCTAATGTCTCCTTTCTTTATGTGATTTTGTGGGAATAACATGAATACTGTTGTGTTTAAATAGATCTATCTTGTTTTATACGACCATTGCTTCTAAATCCGATGGTGTTAAGAGAATACATGGTCCTGGAACACGTTATTGCAATTGAAATGCTTTTATTGTGATTTGACATTAACCGTCTGTAGTACGACTTTCAGTGATAATATGTATTAGGTTTGGCGGCGCATTGTTTTTATTGGACCCTAATTACTTTATGATGACTTGGACTCTTTACCTCAGCTCCATAGCCGTGAGACTGGAAAAGAGCAGCATGTAATTAATGAGGGTGGGTTATATCATTGAGGATACACTTGAGGGAGAGAATACTAATTACCGTACTACAGGAAGAGACCTGTAGACGTAAGCGCGGGGTGGTGTTTTAGCTGGTCATTCGATAATGGCCGCCAGGAGAAGTGAGCTTTGACTGCGTCATCTAAAATAAATAATAAGATACAGCAGTGTTATTTTCACGGGTCTGTTGAATAAACTCCCAGCTCTGCGGTCAATGTATCTTCTACTTGATCATTGATACATCATTTTGGCATTCACAATATATAGTATTTCAACGTACTAAGGAGCACTGATCTAAAGCAATTCCGCGGGAGTAGTTGTTACCTGTGCATTACTGTATTTTCCCAGTGAGTACCCGGATGATATAGCAGAAATCTAGACTTGTTCGCGACCTGTGATGGCCATTCGTAAGCGCATTTCTATTGAAAGTAGAAGGACGTATGGTCACATTGATCAACAAAAATGAAATACAGTTTTGGAAATGTAGGTATATTTGTGGGGAGCATCGGTAATGGTGATGCAGTTTTGGTAAGTCACTTGCTTGGTAATTGTGCGATCTTTGTGTACACTATTTTGACTTGCAACACAAAGTAAATATTTCATCTGAACATTGCTTATTTTACCGTGTGTATATGTTTACATTCAAAATGTAAACAGATTTCATTAAGGAAATTTATTAAACGCCTAAATATTCAGTTTATTTTACAAATTAACTGAAAAATATGTCCATCTTTATTAATATGATAACGAATTCCAAATATTTGTTTATGTTTAATATCATCACCAAGTACAGTTCTGTATTGTTTGGCTTCTTTTCTTAGCATAATTAATATATTGTGATGTGTTTAAGCTCTTTTGATCGTCTTTATCATTTTTAGTCAGTCGGTTAAATAAATGAATGGATTATTCAGTCAATTTGTAAAATGACTGAAATATTTAGATATTTAATAAATTGCCTGAGTGAATCATATTTTACACATTGACTGTAACATATACACGCTTACAAATGAAAATACTTGTGAAAACAACGTCTATCGCGCATCGAAAAACTTCCCAACCAAACAGAAAGGAACAAGAATGATTCTGTTCAAAGCTGCAGCGAATGAATGAAAACAAAATGCAAATATCATTATTACAACCTACCAAAGTTATAATGTATCCGGGAATATCAACATAAAGGAACAATATCCATTGCGTCTGCAGCTGTACAAAAATACTTATTCGATGTCAAATGTCTATGTGAGATTCAAATACTTTAATAATAATTATTTGGAAACAATATTTGGAATATATATGAAATATATTAAAATATTGAAATATATCGTTTTTAAACGTTATTTAAATGTATCGAATATTATAACCCGTGGTTGTTTCTTAACTGATCATTTAGTTTGTTTCAATTGTTTCACATAGGTGCCAAGTTAGCTGAGAAAGCCCACGTGACAACTATTTTTATAATGTCCACGGTTCTTAAAAACATACATTGAGTTAGATAACAATGAACAACCAGTCAGTGTATTATCGGTTGCCCTTTGAACAAAGTATGTTGTTTTTACATCTGTACTTCACGCCATGATATGAGTGTATTCCCTAGGTTTAGTAAACCTACCTTCATATGTAAACACTTACTTTTGACATATCCACTGTGCAAGATAACAGTAATTAATCAATCAACGTATTTCCTGTTGATCCTTTGATGTCTGGGAATGATCAGTTGATTTACAAAAAAAGTAAAGCAACTGACCATACATCTCTTTCTGGGCTGCCACGTGCATATCACATAACTCACATTCCACCTCACTTCAAACCTGGATTTAGATTGAATAATTACCCCAGGTACAAGAAAGACCAAATTTGAACCTTTATAATCTGAGTGGTGCTACAACTAAGTATACATGTTATAAATTCATTAACTGAGCAGCAAGTGAATTACGACAAATACACAAGTGTAGGGTTATACCAGAAAATGTGGATGACAACAAGGGAGTAGTAATTGTATCATCCACGCAATCCGAAATCCGAAAATGCTTTCACTCAGGGATACTTTTTTATTATTAAACTGTAACCATCAGGGGTATTTCCAAATAACGACATCCGATGAGCTTTCGCCGTTATTTGTCTGTTTGTTTAGGCTGAAGAAATTAATTACCATGCTCCCTTTGTTGAAATCTTCATAGATCACGGGTAACCAATCAGTTTTAAAAAATGCTTAAGCTTATTTAGCTGTCCTTGGTAGCCCAGTCTCTTGTCACGCTCGGTTGCCTTAACGAGCAAATTGACTCACGGCAGCTAGAAAGCCCAAGCGGAAATCCAAAGGTCCTATTACCTGAAGAATGTTATCTAATAAATGCTGTGCGGCGCCTTTGATCTTGCCTCAAAACATACACCTTATAGTAGTAAACGACGATCAGGATGGCCTGGAAATAAACACAATTCTGTCTGCCCAGTGTATCCACAATTAACTAGAATGCTTCATATCCACAAATATATATATAGAAAATAGATATTTGCCCACAGCAAATATTCATTTGCTTAATTGCATCAGTGTGGTTTATCAGAACATATACAATGCTTTCTTACGCTTGGTGAAGCAGACTGAACTTGAACATTAGGATAACGTCAGCAGGGATAAAAGAGGTCATACCAAAGAACTTTATTTACTAGTGGAAAAGTCAGACATTCCGATCAACCACTATAAGGCCCGGCCGGATCTCAAGGTTGACCAGATCAACACCCCAAAGGAACATCTCTACGCCAAACAAGGAGTCCCTTTCGTCGTGGTGCACAAGAAGGGGGGACAGGACATCGAGTACGACATCACAAACTACACAGACTTGTACCACTTCTTCCAGAGTAGTGGCGTACCGACCTCAAACCACTTCGTCGCCAATACAGCCGCCCTCCTTGCCAAGAGTCCCTACCAGAATCCCGACCCCCAGGATGAGAAGCTGACCAAGAGACTACTAGAAGGATACCGCCGCTAGACTTCTAGCCACACATGCTCGCCAGCCGACGCCGTGCCTTCCCACGCTCCCCCCCCCCCCCCCCCCAACCAACCCCCAGGCCCAAACTTTTCCATATTATTGAATTTTCTTTTATCACCCACTCCCACCCAGCCAAACCCCAACCCCCTAGTATAAGTGCTTCCCCGTGCACGTTAAATCTCCGAGGTACCTATCTACCAGAACTTTATTTGCTGTTCTGGTCACATACATAGGCTAGATTATTTACAGCTAACAGCAATATAGTGCAAATATTATGTTCAATAAAAGAAAACGTTGATAGATCTATAACACACTTTTTGTACTATTAAACAAACTGTGGACTTTTAAGACATTTTCGCTTATTGTAATAACATCTAGCTAACAAATCATGTCTATCTCTGAAATCCACAAGCATAGTTGCTGTCAAACCTAAAAAACATATTCAGGGAGGTCAGTTTTGACTTGCCAAGCACCTAAAAGTGAGTTTATTTTTAAACTGTCAAAAGCGATTGTCCCTTCAATACTAGTCATGATGTATTTTATGATATTACTTGGGAATGTTCAAATTAGTTACTGTCATTTAATCCAACGTTCTAACTGTCAACTGTCTCAACAGGACCATATGTTTGGTTATATACATATCTCCTCCCTGTCCCTATGTCTTAAGTTGTTAATCGGTAACTGCGGTCCAAATGTATCAATTTATCTATTGTTGCAAACTTGACTGAGTTAAACATATCTAATTGATCATGAACTACTCAGTCAGTCAAGCACCTGTATCAGAAATGTAAAACCAGCCATGTTTCATGTAGTCCCAATATCACTGAAAAATGCCGATGAAACGTGACATATAAATTTACTCACAGACAATATATTTTCGTGAGAGTGAAGCACAATTTTATTAAAGTTTTATTAACAATTACATAAACTATAATAATATTAATATTAAAATTCATCATCACTTGCCAAGTTTATGAAAATGTCCCCATTTGGGAGATGTCACATATAAACAAGGATTCGAACTAAGTTTGATCGTCTTTGACACTGAGGTTTATCCCCACTTTGCCAGCAAACTGCAGAAGATTAACAGTGAGTGAGTGAGCATCGTTTCTATGTTTATACAAGAAAAGATGTTACGCCAAAAACGCTCACAGTAGTTAGTGAGTAAACTCACGGCCTGTCATGACCTGGTTGAGTGACTTCCTCCAATCAACGTGAAAGGATTACCCACAGAGAAAGAAAAGGATTAAAGTCACCCATAAATCTTATCCTAACGTAGTACTCCAACTTCTAAATGCCTCTCAAAGAAGGATTAAAATCCTAAAGATATCCTATCTACGTGGTATAGGTACTCACAACCTCTAATAATAAACTGTTACGTTTGGTATCCCCAGCAATACTCACTATGGTCATTGGGCAAATGTAAAAATCACAAACCCTAACGAGATTCTGTCTACATGGTCACACCCGGTGATTGTGAAGATCTCAAATTCTATCAACAGTCAGACAGCATGGCTGTTCATATTCATTTACAACATCCTCTTATAATTAGTATAAAAGTGTCCCACACAAAACCTTCTTTTATTTATTCTTTCAAAATACAAAACAGAAAGTGGGGTGTGGGGAAATGGGACATATTCCTACCTGAAATAATGAGACATTAGTATTGGTGACGGCTATATCATAATTGTACTGTCTAAAGCATAAATTTGGCGAACGAAAAAGTTACATTTGCAATCAAATGGAATGACTCGTGTGGGCAAATGAATATGTTCGCAATCCACAAACAATCATTTTATTAATGGCGAACATTTACCAACCCGCGACAATCGTGTCAACACGGGGGTTCCCCTAGCAATAAACTCGATTCTAAATTCACTACTGTTCTACTGTCGGCTAGCCACAATGGCTAGTCGGGACCCTAGTGGAATGGTTCATGCCATAAAAGTCTAACAACCGAACACTAATTAAGACGGGCCGACCTTGTATTTACGGTCTGGTGAACACAGCTCAATGGCCGCTCATTAACTCAAATTTCACATCTCACTGTTTTGTTTTATCTCACTATTCATTTGATAATTTTGTCAACTTCAACTGGAACCCGGTCCCGTGTTACACGCGTGGCACACGCGTGTGCCACGGGTTGCACACGCGATGCACACCCGTTGCACACCCGTGGCCAACGGGTGCTCACCCCGTGTGCAACCCGTTGAGCACCCGTGTCACATGCGTGTTACACGCGTTCTCAACGCGTGTTAGGGGAATGAACTTTTAGGCAGTAGTGTAGATAAACGCAATGGCCGAACGATCGCACCCAAAAGTGCGAGAGATATGACAATCGGTATTAGGAGAAATGGAGAAGATGTGGGAAATACCAAATTTAACCCCCTGTTCATGGACTTGTCCAATGTTGCCGCGGTCGAATTCTATTCAGAGAGTCATCATTATTTAAATACGGGTAAAATGTGTAAAGCTTGTACATTTTACTAACATCCTAACGAGGTTGTACATAATTTTGATATTTCAAAAACGAAATAAACGACTCGTGGTCATTGTTTATCGTACAATAAAACACAGCGGGGGGAATAAACTGCTCTTGGTTCATTCTCCCTGACGTTCTTTTTTGTAAGATAAACAACGACCATGAGTCGTATATTTCTTAAATAAAGATAATACAAGCACATTATCAGAGTACATGCACAGACATGCACGACTTAGTGTTCTTGGGTCATGGGAATCAAACATATTTAGTCTTTTCCAAAGGACGAAATGGATAAAATTATTTAATTCCTACAATGGCATTATATCATATTATCGTCTGTTTCCAATACCAAAATACGTTGTTGGCAGTTGTTGTATTATTGGAATATTTGTAAAACGCGTGTGTTGCAACGTCAATCTATCTTGTCGCGGGAAAAAGTAACGACAGATGTCTGTGATACATACAAACCCAACACTACAATAACGGCTTTCCTACACACAATAGGAGAACATGATATTGTGAATAGTTAAATTAATTCCTCGCGTAATAACCCGTTTTTTACTCTGATGGCTAGACACATGACACTCAAAACGTCATAAAAACAACGTTGATGGTTAACAAAATCATGTTGCACTGATGACTTCCTAGAATTGTACATGGAATTTAAAAAAAAATGGTGACTACGTTCACTTTCCACAGAGCAGCTGTCAATAGCGGATGAGAAACACGTCAGAATTCTTGATACATTTTTGCATTCCTGTATGTTAAGGTTCATATGCAGTCATATCATCCAATGGTTTATTTAATGAATTCAGTGTGTCAACGTTAAAAGGACCTACATACATAATTCGAGCCATCCGAGTTTCGTCACCACTGAAAATGATGAATAAAGAAGGAATGTGCAGGGTCAAGCTATTACTTCGAGTCAAGCGTTAGTTCGACACAACAAAGTCCCACCCAACGGTGTTAAACTGTAACTTCAGATGGATGACGCCGCCTCCGTATTCTGGAGGATAACCTGTAAAGCGGGCGGGCAGGGGTTCTTGATGGTACTTGATGTTATCCTGCCTGGCGCTCGACATTAAGGGGTAACAGAAGGACTGATCGGCTCGTAGTCATTATACTGTATCTGAGTAAGTCGGATAGCCTACTGGTTAAAGCTTTCGCTCGTCACGCCGAAGACCCGGGTTCGATTCCCGATATGGGTACAACGTGTGAAGCCCATTTCTGGTGTCCCCTGCCGTGATATTGCTGGAATATTGCTAAAAGCAGCGTAAAACCATATCACTCACTCACTGTATCTGAGCGGGATATCCATGTTGAACCGCGGCATAGTATCTTAGAAGGATAGCACTATAAAACAGGCATAGGTCCGGAGTAGTACACGCACACACACACACACACACACACACACACACACACACACACACACACACACACACACACACACACACACACACACACACACACACACACACACACACACACACACACACACACACACACACACTATGTAAGTGTGAAAGAACGCGGGTTTAACCCAGTTAACCCCATCTCACCTCTTCACCTTATTTAAGTTCCGCATAGTAATGAATAATTAATCTTCAAATTGTCTGGACAATTATAGCCTCAGCGGTGTTAAACTAAGGGCTTAAGAGACGCAGTTGGCTTTAGCTTGATGTGGGAGGAAGGCCCGTAATGATATAGTCGTTTCCAAGATTGGACCAAATCGCTGGTTTGTCATCAAAGCCGTAACCCTCTACGAGCTATGTTATCCCGGACCCTTCGTGATATAACTGATATACCTAGTGGTGTCGACCCCAACACCATCATTCTACGTACAGTCCGTTTGACTCCAAATGAGAACGATGAATTGCAAAATAACTTGAAATCTAGAAAAGTGTATGAAACATCAATACGGTACTTGACCATGAATACCCTGTACCCAACAAAATCTTAATTTTGTTTATTTTAAGACCCATGACGGATGAAGTTCTTTAAGAAACTATCATGTAATTTTGTATAGAAATGTGTACATGACACGTAGGGGGACAATGACAAGATGCGCTACTCAGCAGATGTTAAACAGTTGATGTTGAATGTGTATGATTTCTTTAGAAATGAAGCAGAAAGAGCAAAGCCTTTTTATGCAATTAATAAATTCTTGAAACGAGCTTCAAAAGCTCTTGGTATGTCCCCTCAGAAACTTAAAAATGTTGTTAGTCGACGAGATACAAATAGTCAGGCCAAGGAGGTAGGGAACATGTCAAAACCATGCAAGGTTGATAAATTAGACAGTTTTCAGAGGGATCAAGTCCGACGTGCAATTGTTAAACTGCGCTCAGAAAATAAGTACCTGTCCCTAAGAATTTTGAAGAAAGACCTTGAAACTGACCATGATTTACGTGTTAGAAAGTACAAACTATGGCAACTGTTGCATACATTTGGTTACAAATACAAAAATATAACTGGAGAAAATTGGGCTGTGTTGTGTGAACGGTCTGACACTGTTCGTCTCCGAAATCATTACCTTCGTACCATCAAGCAGAAACGTGAAGAAGGATATGACCCCGTCTTCTTAGATGAGACATGGTAAATGCGTCACACACAGCCAGCAGTCAGTGGGTACCCAGTGGTGACAGTAAGGAGTCTGGTAGAAAGTTACCAATGGGAAAGGGTGAAAGACTCATAGTTCTCCATGCTGGTTCTGCTAGTCAGGGACTGTGACCTCGTCTTTAGAGCCAAGGCCAAAGACAACAGGGACTACCACACAGAAATGAACGGCAATGTATTTCTGGAGTGGGTGAAAGATAAATTAGTCCCTGCTTTGCCTAACAAGTCTCTCATTGTCATGGACAATGCACCGTATCATAGTGTGCAGGATCCAGAAAGCAAGATTCCAACTTCTAATAACCGTAAAGGAGACATGGTTACTTGGCTGCAACGGAGGAACATTTCCTTTCCTTCTCGAGCGACGAAACCACAGCTCTATGAAATCATCAAAACTATGAAACCTGACCCCGTGTATAAAGTTGACAGTTACATCAAGGGTCACGGTCACGCTGTCTTACGACTGCCACCTTATCATTGCGACCTGAATCCAATCGAGTTGGTATGGGGCATCGTCAAGGGTGACGTTGGACGATCGAACACAACGTTCAAATTACGAGACGTTGAACAACTCGTAAAGGAATCCCTTGGTCGGGTAACAGTAGAAACATGGAGACGTTGTGTGGCCACAGTCGTTGACGAGATAGAGCCACGTTATTGGTTACGAGATGGACTACGGCCAGCAACAGTCCAACCTGTAATAGTGGCAGTCGGTTCAGCCACCAGCAGTTCCGATGACGAGATCTATGGCATGAGCGAGTCAGATTGCGACTGAAATTATCATGAGACGGCCCCTATAACGCTCTGTCATTTCCCCTACCACCGGCCGTGCAGTGCATGCGTGCTTGCGCTGTGCCTTCCACGGTTTGTCCCCCCTACGTGTCATGTACACATTTCTATACAAAATTACATGATAGTCTCTTAAAGAACTTCATCCGTCATGGGTCTTAAAACAAACAAAATTAAGATTTTGTTGGGTACAGGGTATTCATGGTCAAGTACCGTATTGATGTTTCATACACTTTTCTAGATTTCGAGTTATTTTGCAATTCATCGTTCTCATTTGGAGTCAAACGGACTGTATGTGTTAAGCAGTCCTTGAGTTGGATGAATACATCATCATTATGGAACACTGTATTTTTTCTATGAAGACGTTGTAATTAATGTACACAGTCTCCGGATTAAATGTGTTTAAATGTATTTCAGTTTCGCGGTATATGTGTTAGTGTCTTGCTACAGCGCACGTTTCGATTATAACTAGGGTTACCAGATGCTGAAATCGAACCTGTGAAGATCCGGGTTGGAATTAGTCTTCTGGAGTGAGTGAGTGAGTGAGTGAGTGGGTTTAACACCGCTTTTAACATTATTCCAGTTATATCACGGCGTGTCAGCTTAATGTGGGAGGAAAGCCCGAAGTGATGAAGGTCTAAGACGTTTACCACTTCGGTGAAACCCACGAGCACTGGTATGGTGCTGACAAACCTAGAAACATAATTGGGGCGAACCGGGATTCGAACCCACAATCATAGGTTTCTGGCGTGCCCAAGAGACGCAACTCTGCATAGCGAATCGCGGTGCCTTATACGACTTGGCCACCCGTGCCCCCTAGTCTTCTGGAACTCATGTGTGTCGTAAGAGGCGGCTAACGGTGAACGGGATCGGGTGGTCAGACTTGCTGACCCGATTGATAGACAGATGTTCAATCACTGGATTGCCTGGTCAAGACTTGATTATTTACAGACCACCGTCATGATAACATAGCTGGAATAGTGCTGAGTGTGACGTTTACCAACAAACAAACAAACATCGAAAACATAGTTGGTCATGTCTATAAATAAAAGCAACCCAAACCATTTCTAGAATCATAAGAAATATAAACTAAAAGCAGAGTCCACCATACGATTCCGACTACAGTAAACTACGGTTAAAACGAACTCAAAGGGACCACTAGTTTTAATTCGTTATAACCGTAGTTCGTTATAAGCAAATGTACGGAATATACACAGCAAATGGGCGGGACCAAAAAATAGTTCGTTATATCCGTCGGTTCGTTATAAGTGTGTTCGTTATAAACGTAGTTCACTGTTTATAATTAGCACGTGTTTATGAATCACGATCAAATCCTGCCACACCGGTGACATTCAAGGAAGGGCAAGTCAATTTTCAAGTCAAAATAGGTTACAGCTTCACTCATGATCTTGGTCACTGATGCGTGCAATTTGGAAATATCTCAATAACCAGTTGAAAGCAACGACACGAATGCCAAGGTGGGATTCAATACTTTCGCCAACATATACTACTTGTAAGCTGACAGATTCTGAAGGTAATGCTTTTGAATTGGCTGTGAATTGAGAATACTGGCATGTAATACCTGCAGCACAGAGTGTAGATTAACTAAGCCAGCTTCCATTGCTTAGTGGTAAGTTTGTACATTAACTCCCATTTCATGTAAGTCTGAAAATAGCTCTCAGATAACATTCACTTACGAAACACTTAGAGAGAGTATATTTTTGATTGCATGCAGTGCAATGCTCCTTCTGTGGCTTGTTTATACGTGGCGTGGTGTATCTTAATGGCAAGCGATTACGTGCAGTGCAATTCCATAGATAAACATTACCAGATAACCTTTACTCGCTACAAAATGAAATTCTAAAAGGTGTATTGTGTGTCAAGAGAGTGTCAATATCAAAATGTGTTTACTGTGCATTATATGCAATGAAGCGTGGCTAACCTTTGTTGTAACTGTGACTGGTTGCCTGTGATTTTGAAGCATCGCATAAAGGCAAAGTCACACAGAGTGTACAGCGGTATGTGTTGTTACGCTTGTGCATTGACGTTCCATGCAATCATCAACTAACTTAATATAACATAAACCCCATTACATCACATGCAATAACATAAATCCCATTATATCACTACATGCAAAATGCTCGTGCAATGAGACTATAATGCGACATCAAGAGAGTTGCAATATTGTACCTTTAAAAAAAACGAAATTCAATACATTTTTTGTCGTGTAACTTAACACATGACTAGATTTGCTCTGCCAACATATGAATTGATTGTTCAAGATATTTATGTGTACAATATGGTCATATCATTAATACCATCAACTGACCCGTGAAGATTCGGGACAGATTAGGTCTTCAGCAACCCATGCTTGCCGTAAAAGGCGACTATGCTTGTCGTAAGAGGCGACTAACGGGATTGGGTGGTCAGGCTCGCTGACGTGGTTGATGCATGGCATCGTATCCGAATTTCGTGGATCGATGCTCATGATGTCAATCACTGGATTGTCTGGCCCAGACTCGATTATTTACTGACCGCTGTCATATAGCTGAAATGTTGCTGAGTGCGGAATTAAAAACAAACAAAACAAACAATTCCATCAACTTATGAAGAGTACACCAAGGATCAAGAAGGCATCACCCAATTGCACCCAATTGGGGAATCGAAACCGGCTAATTGGCGTGACTATTTTTGTTCTAACCACTCAACTACCTCACCCTACATTCACCGTTACGTCAAGGCTATACGATGTGAATACGATATGGCACGAGTGATGATGTGGTGTGTTCAATGACAACGTCAATTATACAAATATTGGACGAATCATACTGCCCGTTTTATTGAACCCCATTAAAGCTCAAATCAGCTTTCCCAGTTAGTCGAGATTTGTGAAACAAAGAGTATCTACTATATTTGATTTGTTCATTTCAGAAACCCTAATAGGTGTGCGTGTTATATTGTGCAATGATGTGTTTGTTTTCCTAATGACATGATGACGTTTCAAAGATTTGATAAAAACATGAGATTTATAACAAAATGCAAGGGCATGGAATTTCATTTATGTACACAGTCAAGAATTGCTTTCTGTGCATTTGTCACGTTATGGCAAAGGAAGCATGTAATTTCAGTTATACATATCGAAAAGTGCAATTGGTATCCCTGGGAATAAAGTGTGACCCAGTTATCGTGACATGTACACGGATACACATGGCTGCAGCTCCTGACTAATTTAGGCATTATAAAATGAACAAATACATGCTTGCGAATTCAGACAACTGTTTGAACGTGTAAAAAGCTAATGTTCTGTTTCCTTTTACATATTTTAAGGCTGTATACTCAGTGTAATTTCACAACTTTTGAGGTACAATCGAGCATGTTCTTTCTACGAAGAGTTCAAAGAGCGTCACACGACTCTTTCTCAAAAGATGTTTGATCAAGGTTACAACATTCAAGGCATCTGAAAAGCTTTCAAAACGTTTTATGGCAGGCATTTCCAATTTTTTCGCATCAGTGACACAAATGATGTCCGCTGCAATTCCTTATTTTGACTTGTACCATACATTCCCTTTTTTCAGTTGAACAATTGATTTGCCTTTGCATGTATTTGTGACGGTGCCACCGGAATAACAGGATACACTCACCTTTTCGTAAACACCTAGCACAATCACTATAATTCAAGAACACATGCTCATGATGTAGTCGGAATCGTATAATCGATTTCTGATGAATATGGAAATGGTTTTGTAGCTTCTTCTTCTTCTTCTTCTTCTTCTTCTTCTTATCTGTGAAGAGATGTAAATGCATTACCAGGACATTCAATTCTTACTTTGGGAAAAAATGATTGCTTTCTAAAATATCCCGTCCCCCATGGAATATCAAATGTTACGTTCCTAAGGAAGTATTGAGTGGGAGCCAGTACACCACAGAGGTGAATTGTCCCTGGATTGTCTGGTCCAGACTCGATTATTCACAGACCGCCATATGGTTTGAAAACTGCTGAGTACGGCATTGAACAACCAGCAAAACAGATCAAGGAAGTTTAAAAAAAGGCTGCTTCGCTTCCCTCGATTCCACATTTCCCATAACTAAATAACACTTGCGTTTCGCGACACATTACAATTGAAACGAAGTAACTTAATCCACATGTGATTTTGTTCGTTGGTTAACAGAAATGTGTAACACTTCCTGGTACAAGTGACTTGTAGCGACATGACATGGAGGACTGCAGATCGTTTAAATCTCATGTTATCCTTTTAGAGTGCAATCTGTATTCAACGCGAGTTAGAAATCACCTGTAATAAACGGCAATGTTATTGAAGACGACACTTTGACCAACTTTCTACAGATCTCGAGTAACAGCTGACGTCGACCAAATGTTGCAATTGTGACGGACATGAAAACACATTAAACAAGTTTAAACAAATTTGGACAAATGTCATATTTTTTTGGTACAATGTGGGACCTTTTGGCCCACAAGAAGCATTGTCGTGATTCATTTAATGTAACTTTTTATCAGATAAATTGGTAGTAAAATCGTTAATATGCATTACTGTTTGTGAACAGGACGAATAGTGATAATTCTACCATGAATTTGGAATTTACTCGATTCTGATTGGTCAATCAGAGGCTATTAAATCACAATAAACCCCCTCTGATTGAAACAGCTGGTTTGACGGCCGCATCACCGCGGAAGCTAATATTCATAGAATAGTACTATTTTCAGTCATTGTCGGTAGGCATATTTGAATAACTATATCTACAATTACCGGTTACAAAATGCACAGATGCGGTTACTACAATATTCAAAGGATGTGTGGCAATACATTTCGTCCAGAAAACACGACAGAAATCAACAAAGGGAATGTATTTACGTTTTGGAGACAACAGAGAGCTTGAAATTTTGGCGCTTTTCTATATACGACTGCTGCACGTTCGGTTCCAAATTCAATTTAGCGGGGTTAAATCTACAGGTAACCTAGCTCTACATTGAAAACACAGTATTTTTATCTCCTAAATATTAACGATGTCTTTAATTTCATAAATAAAACGTTACGGTCTCGATTTGACCACGAAACGGGTTCCATTGGGCGTAAAGGGACAAATAGTGGTGACAATTGTATGAATAGATCACTGAAAATCCTTGATGACACCAGGTGTTCGCGGAAAGGAAAAGGACTGAAACTATGTGTTGGGCCAGATGTGTTATCCTAACGTCATGTTGATGTTTATATCTACGTATACATCACGTACGCAAACGTACATTGGAGTCGTGGAGGATATTTGATACAGCTTTTATCCCGGCCATATCGCAGTTATGATCAAGTAAATACTGACGCATCGTGCCGTCGCATATGACCTGTGCATTAGTGGTATATGTTTACACTGATCCGACAACCATTAAGTCCTGATGAAGCCATTTCATAGCTGTTGACTTGACTCTTTGCGTTCAGTACCCCCATTCAATCAAAATAACACCAACACGAAAAATAACATTAAAAGGGGCAAAATTCAATACTATCTCTTCTAATAACAATGGATAACATAATTATGTAAACATGAAGTATCTTTGAACTTTAACGTGAATAACGACAGAAAGTAATACAGTTTGGACACACAATATACCAATTCACGGGAGTAAGGGTGTTCCGTTTGTCTATACCGCTGTGAACAGTTGCGTCACAAACGTATGCCAGAAACTAACGATCTTGTGTTTGAATCAGATTTAAGTGATCCTGGTTTCGGGAAAGTGAAAAGTGGATTTGCCTCCCTTCAGGCTTTCCTCCCTAATGTGCTGTGATACAACCGAAATACTGCTCAAAGCCGCGTTAAATCAAACTTACTCACTCACTCACTGTTATATGGGCCATTGAATCAATAGGAATTTAAGTCATCTATGTGTTACCTGCATTGGTTACTTAAGATTGAGAGTTTTTTGTTTTATAGTACAGCTGAATGCTGATGGTTTGGGCTTCTCCGGTCTGGTGTACAAAGACCTATGATAGTATCAGGTGACGTGAAATGAGGTTAACGTGGGTTCAAGATTATTGCATATATATAGCGGCGTGCACGCACACGTGTGTGTGTGTGTGTTTGTACTAGTTCGGACTAAGGCCGATTTTATAGTGCAAGCACACTGAAATACCATCCTTGAGTTAAACATGAATACCCAACTCAGACACAGTATACTGACTCCGACCTGATCATGACAGTCCTTGTTTTAGTCCCCTACTGCCGACCGCCAGGCAGGGTAACAACAAGTACCATCCTGTAACGTCTTTTGGTATGATGCGGCCGGGGATCGAACCCCCAACTTTCCGCCCTCCAAGCGGACGCTCTACCACTAGATTCCGGAGGCTGTCTGCTGGTATGTGAACAGCCACTAATTAAATTTGCAACTCATGTGACACGTTGTAACATTCATGAATACAGTAGGCTCAATCGTCTAGCATGGGGTACTTGGTACCATTGTTGCATGTAACTAAGAATTTGATACTATGTCTATCAATTAAAAGTAGAAGCGACAATTAAACTGGTTCCGTAATGTGAATTAATTGTAAAAAGCAGAGTCCAATGTACGATTCCGACTATATCCTATTGCACTCTCAAGTGATGATACACAGGTGGCATCCGTCACAAACACATGCAAAAGCAAGTCAATTAATCACATGCTAACATTGGTATAAGTCAAAATAGGGAATTACATTGGACATAAGTTGTGTCACTGATGCATTAAAGTTGGAAATGTCCTCCAGATTTCTACCAAATGTCTACCATCTGAGGTCTTGTTTGTTGTAGCCCTGACGAAACATCTTTTGAGTCGAACGACATCATAATAAGTAATAAAAATATAGCCCACAAAACATTTAGCAATGCAACGACAGTGAAACTATATTATACGACAGAAGTAGACTTTGCTAAGAACATCAGTTATCCTCAACTTAACCTAATCTACCCGTACCTAACGTAACCTTCCCTATCTCGGCGTATATCTAACCCAACTGCATACCGTAACCGTAACTAACACTGTAACTTACAGGCTTGATGCCATAGTCGCTCTTAACATGGAGAACAAATAATCACAAACGATGAACATTTCAAACCACCAGTCGTATCAGACACACACGTATGGGTTAACCTTCTACAACAACACCCCTACTGTAACACCCCCACCCCTACTGGGCGAGGGCGACAGATAAATGAAATTCAGTATGCAGCTGGACCTGGGCCCACTTGCACAAAGCGATCTTAGCGCTAAAATGATCGTAACTCCCATTCTTTAACATAGGCTTACAATAGTCGTAGTGCTAAGATCGCTTTGTGCAAGTGGGCCCTGGTCTTTAATAACACATCGTCATGCTGCTTTTATGATGTGCCTATAAATGACCTGATAATGGAATACTATGAGATTGTTAAGACAACCCACGTGAAATGTTACAGGTGTATTCACAACGTTAACTGCTGTGGTTTCTAATTGTGAACGACAACCTTGTCCCATCTGCGGCTCTTTGTCAACCAGATACGGCATCAATATCCACTGATTGTTAATCCACATCAACGGACCGTGGTTATAAGAAGAATTCGCTTGATGCAGATCAAAGAAATTGATACAACTCAAATGAAAACAGCCTGGCTACATTACTATTGCCAAGCATCCCGAACAAGTGTAGACACGGCTAGGAATCACATTACATGATCAAACCAGTCACACAACACGAAAAGCTGTGCCACAATATATTATAACACACGTCATGGTTCATTCAAATGCAAACCAATCAACCATTTTTATCTGAACATTAACGTCACTCTGGACATGAACGACTCTGTTTAGTTTCAGTGATTTAACGCTGCATAACCATATTATGGACCAGATTATTGAACGATATATAAAATTGCATAATTCAAGTGGAGAGTTGGTAAAGGTCAATTTGACAGGCTTTACAAGAGTTGAGGTACAAAGTTTGACAAATCCTTCCCTTGAGATTAGCACGGCCGTCCATAGTCTCAGTCAATCTCTTAATCTTTGTAGGAGTCGTTTGGAGCCAAGGGTAGCCCATCAAAACCAAATTAATCCATCATTAAACCCAGCTAAGTGTGTAATGGATGACAAATGTCTCCCACATACACTTTGTCTATTATTTGGATTGGACCAGCTTTCTGCCAAGACTACGCGGCCCATCAGCGACGGCCTGGCTGCTATTTTAGCGTTCAACGTTCCGCCACAATCTGGAGCAGTGATTATGTGTGGTCGTCAGGATTAGACGTTGATTTCGCCTGCTTTGTATTCAATTCTGGAGAACAGGATGTAAAATGGCGACACACGACTTCCTCCATCAGCCGGTTTTATAGTCATAATTGATATTAAATTGACACTTCTCTGTTTTTTTCGTTCATAAAGTTGCAATTTCCAGGAAATCGGAATAGTGATATTGTTATCTGTCTGAAAGAAAACTAATAATGCTGTGATTTGATTAAAATTTTAAATATTGGAATATCATATTATTAACAGACAAAGAAATGATTAATTATGCATGCTCTAGAACTATAAATAACCTTTAAATGATTTCCATAATTTCGTATTCCAAAGCAAATTTTTTGACCGAATTTCCATGTTTCATACAATGATCACATGACGCGCAATATATATGTAATGATATCAACATGCCCTTGACTGTTTACCAAAATAAAGTATATTTCGAAACTGATTTTGATAAATTTGAGTGACGCATTTGATGAATTCTCGACCAAGCCAATACAGACGGAAGTTAACATCAACAGTTCTAAATGACGCATCTACGGAACGTGTAGAATAAAAACGAAATTGAACGTCAGTATTGGTAAATATGAAAAAAGAAAACAGGTCACTTGATACAGTACAAAATCATTGAAATCTTATGTTATGTGTCTGACAGAATGTGGAAATCTCACATTAAAACGTATCGATCAATAAGACATAAGATCATTGCTTGCAAGAAAGAACGAACATTCAAGAGAAAATGATAAATTGAATATTTTGTAAAGATTCTGTAAAAAATTCTGAAAGATCATTTTGCAGGTACATGTACATATACTGAACAACAAAAGTTCCTGTGACATTGAATAAGATTTTATGCAAATTTATGTTTTTTACCAAATCTGAAACAATTTCGGTTTGCAACAGATAAAAGACTCCTGTAAGTGTTCAAATGGTTTAATTTGCCAAACTGACAAATGCGTGATTTCATAAACTGACAAATGCGTGATTTCATAAAAACAACAACATGAACATGCCAAAATTTCAATTTACAAATCAATAGCGTGTGTGTCTACCTCTGGTTGCGATGCAAGCAACACATCTTCGTCTCATGGAATGGACCAGGCGTCGCACAAAGTCCTGTGGGATATCTGTCCATATCTGCTGGAGCATGTTTCGAAGTTCCTGGAGTGTCTGTGGAACACGTGGTTGACGTCGAAGGCGCCGATCCATTCCATCGCACATGTGCTCGATTGGTGAGAGATCAGGGGAGCGAGCCGGGCAGGGGATGACATTCACGTTGTTTTGTTGAAGAGAATCCTGAACAAGTCGATGCAATATGAGGCCGGGCGTTGTCATGTTGAAAGGTAATGCCTGGGCCATGACGACGCAAAAACGGTAGAACACCAGGGCCGATGATCTCGTGGCGGTAGCGCTGTCCATTGAGATTTTCCTTTACCACTATCAAACGGGTCCTCTAGATCTGTCTTGCTGTCATCCACCCCATACCATAACGCTGCCGCCTCCGAACCGATCTTCTTCCATGACACAATGATTGACGTAACGTTCGCCTCGAATCCGTCGATCGCTGTGGCTCAGATGAAAACGAGACTCGTCAGTGAATAGAACTAGTCCCAAATGCATGGCCGTCCAGCGTAGACGCTGTCTGCACCAATGTAGACGTGCTTGACGGTGGCTTCCTGTCAAAATGGGACGTCTGGCGGGTGTTCTGGCGACAATCCCTGCACATCTGAGGCGACGACATACGATTTGTGAAGATATTCGTCGAAGGCCAGGGATGCTTCTTGCAGTCACTGTTGCTGGCTGGAATCGATTTCGTAGATGTGTTGTTCGAATCCAGTTGTCTTGTCGATTATTGCTTACGCGTGGCCTGCCACTCCAAGGATGGTCTCTGACTGCATTCGTCTGTTGCCAACGTTGAAATAAACACTAAATGGTGTTTCTGTGGACGTTAAATTGTCTTGCAACATCACGCTGACTCGATCCTGCTTCAAGCATACCAATGGCTCGCAGACGCTCATTTTCGGACAGGCGTGACATTTCGTAATGTTGAATAATTGCGTAATTTTGTTGTTTTTCTGACTGGTTGTTGTCAGCACGATGCTAAACAATGCATATGGAATCCCGTTAACGCACATTTTTTTATACCCATTCTTGGGTAGTGAAATGCATGGGGCTTGCATAAAAGTCAACTTGGAATGCATGCTTTTCTGTAGCAGTTGCGTTTTTGTGACTTGATTCCATACATGTACTACAATATTGAAAACCAAACTTTACTTGTTTGAAAACTACACTAAAATATTGGTGTCACAGGAACTTTTGTTGTTGTGTATACATCTTAGATAGTACTTAATCTGATAATAGAGAACACAAGACTGTTAAATTAATAAAGCCTGAATATAATTCCAACCAGGTCAGTAATAAAATCAATATAATTTACACTAATATACAGCAATCATTACCAGTAAAAGTGACAGACAATTGATACGTTTAAATTATATATGTAAGGCACCGTTTTACAAAGCAATCGTAACACTACGACTGTAATAAATCAATTTTAAAATATCGGAGCTACGATAATCGTAGCGCTACGACAGATTTGTGACACGGGGTCGAGGTGACCTACTGGTCAAGGGCGCGATATTGCACCATTTGGTGTTGCCAGGAACAGACTGTCATGTTTCCGTGTCTACAGAGTGGCCCTATCTCTAACCTGGGTTGCACCAAGTCTGTTTTATCTGAACCACTTCAGTCTTTTTTTGAAACATGGAGATGAAGTCAAGTTTGTTTGTCAGCAATATCTCAGCTACATTGTGCATCAAGTGAGTAATCGAGTCCTGCATGTTCACCTGGCAAACATATTTGTTTGTTTGTTTGTTGTTTAATGCCGCACTCAGCAATGTTCCAGGTATATGACGGCGGTCAGGAAATAATCGAGTCTGGTACCAGAAAATAAAGTGATTGTCATCATGAGCATCGATCAAGGAAATTGAGATACGATGACATGCATCAACCAAGTCAGCGAGCCTGGCCGCCCGATCCCGATAGTCGCCTCTTACGACAAGCATGAGTTGCTGAAGACCTATTCTAGTTCTTCTTCATCTTCTATAACTGCAATACTGTTTTAGGTCTTTGCAATGCCCGTCGTCATAACATGGACTTGCATGAGGACATTGCCCTGTGTTATTTATTATCTTTACCCAGCCCCAATTCCTAGTGCATGAGACCGAGAAACTTGGAATATGACAGTGTCAATGTCCATAACTACGTTGCAAAATAGGAAATACACTGCTCGTATGTCGAGGCACATTACCATCTCAAATGACCTTTTATTTATGCGATTAGAAGTATCTTAAAATCAAGACTCACACGCGACCAGACTACTACAATATGGTCTGGTACATCCAACCTCAAATAACATCGACAATAAACAAAGAACTGCTGACTCGTTGCTATATATCAAACATGGAACATTTGTATACGTTTATTGTGGGCTGCGTTGTCGGCGACATTTGCAATATCCGGACACTTCCAGTATTGAAGTGTATCCAGGAATAGTGCTGGAAACAATGAAATGGAATTCTTGCTGGATGCGAATTATTAAATGTCTACCGTTGGGATCACAATTGGAGATAGGAGCTGATGAATAATTGGATTAAATATGACTACTAAGACAGGCACAGCATATTTGCTGTAAATAGGATGATTAAAGCACCAAATTAATCAAATGAAACCATTTTAATAGTTTCGCCAAGGTTGTTCGTAGTGGCTAAACACAGACAATGAAGACTTTTGTACGGCCATTGAGAAGTTAGAAGAAGATGAATACCTGACCCTTTTTTGTAAAACAAGTTTCGTGACCAAAACTATAAGTAGTTGCTATCCACAGAAAGGGTCATATATGCATATACAAGGAGAAGTTTCAAACCGGTGACAAGCGTTCCGGGGATGCTTTGATTAGACCAATGTAATTCCGTTCACTCACTGACTTCATTTGAAGGACAATGTAACCTCATTCACTCACTGACTTCATTTGAAGGACAATATAACCTCATTCACTCACTGACTTCATTTGGAGGACAATGTAACCTCATTCACTCATTCACTCACTAACTTCATTTGGAGGACAATGTAACCTCATTTACTCACTGACTTCATTTAGAGAATAATGTAACCTCATTCACTCACGAACTACATTTGAAGGACAATATAACCTCATTCACTCACTGACTTCATTTGGAGGACAATGTAACCTCATTCACTCATTCACTCACTAACTTCATTTGGAGGACAATGTAACCTCATTCACTCATTCACTCACTAACTTCATTTGGAGGACAATGTAACCTCATTCACTCACTGACTTCATTTAGAGAACAATGTAACCTCATTCACTCACTGACTTCATTTAAAGGACAATATAACCTCATTCACTCACTGACTTCATTTGGAGGACAATGTAACCTCATTCACTCATTCACTCACTAACTTCATTTGAAGGACAATGTAACCTCATTCACTCACTGACTTCATTTGGAGAACAATGTAACCTTATTCACTTACTGACTTCATTTGGAGGACAATGTAACCCCATTCACTCACTGACTTCATTTGGAGAACAATGTAACCTTATTCACTTACTGACTTCATTTGAAGGACAATGTAACCTCATTCACTCACTGACTTCATTTGGAGGACAATGTTACCCCATTCACTCACTGACTTCATTTGGAGAACAATGTAACCTCATTCACTCATTCACTCACTGACTTCATTTGGAGGACAATGTAACCTCATTCACTCACTGACTTCATTTAGAGAACAATGTAACCTCATTCACTCACTGACTTCATTTGAAGGACAATATAACCTCATTCACTCACTGACTTCATTTGGAGGACAATGTAACCTCATTCACTCATTCACTCACTAACTTCATTTGAAGGACAATGTAACCTCATTCACTCACTGACTTCATTTGGAGAACAATGTAACCTTATTCACTTACTGACTTCATTTGGAGGACAATGTAACCCCATTCACTCACTGACTTCATTTGGAGAACAATGTAACCTCATTCACTCACTGAGTTCATTTGTAGGACAATGTTACCTCATTCACTCACTGACTTCATTTGGAGGACAATGTTACCCCATTCACTCACTGACTTCATTTGGAGAACAATGTAACCTTATTCACTTACTGAGTTCATTTGGAGGACAATGTAACCTCATTCACTCATTCACTCACTGACTTCATTTGAAGGACAATGTAACCTCATTCACTCACTGACTTCATTTGAAGAACAATGTAACCTCATTCACTCACTGAGTTCATTTGAAGGACAATGTAACCTCATTCACTTACTGACTTCATTTGAAGGACAATGTTACCCCATTCACTCACTGACTTCATTTGGAGAACAATGTAACCTTATTCACTTACTGACTTCATTTGAAGGACAATGTAACCTCATTCACTCACTGACTTCATTTGGAGGACAATGTTACCCCATTCACTCACTGACTTCATTTGGAGAACAATGTAACCTCATTCACTCATTCACTCACTTACTTCATTTGGAGGACAATGTTACCCCATTCACTCACTGACTTCATTTGTAGGACAATGTAACCTCATTCACTCATTCACTCACTAACTTCATTTGAAGGACAATGTAACCTCATTCACTTACTGACTTCATTTGGAGGACAATGTAACCTAATTCACTCATTCACTCACTAACTTTATTTGAAGGACAATGTAACCTCATTCACTTACTGACTTCATTTGGAGGACAATGTTACCTCATTCACTCATTCACTCACTAACTTCATTTGAAGGACAATGTAACCTCATTCACTCACTGACTTCATTTGGAGGACAATGTAACCTCATTCACTCATTCACTCACTGACTTCATTTGGAGAACAATGTAACCTTATTCACTTACTGACTTCATTTGGAGGACAATGTAACCTTATTCACTTACTGACTTCATTTGAAGGACAATGTAACCTCATTCACTCACTGAGTTCATTTGAAGGACAATGTATCCTCATTCACTCACTGACTTCATTTGAAGGACAATGTAACCTCATTCACTCACTGAGTTCATTTGTAGGACAATGTTACCTCATTCACTCACTGACTTCATTTGGAGGACAATGTAACCTCATTCACTCACTGAGTTCATTTGTAGGACAATGTTACCTCATTCACTCACTGACTTCATTTGGAGGACAATGTTACCTCATTCACTCACTGACTTCATTTGTAGGACAATGTAACCTCATTCACTCACTGACTTCATTTGGAGGACAATGTAACCCCATTCACTCACTGACTTCATTTGGAGAACAATGTAACCTCATTCACTCACTGAGTTCATTTGTAGGACAATGTATCCTCATTCACTCACTGACTTCATTTGAAGGACAATGTAACCTCATTCACTCACTGACTTCATTTGAAGGACAATGTAATCTCATTCACTCACTGAGTTCATTTGGAGGACAATATAACCTCATTCGCTCACTGACTTCATTTGGGGGATAGTGCAACCTCATTCACTCACTGACTTCATTTGAAGGACAATGTAACCTCATTCACTCACTGACTTCATGTGAAGGACAATGTAACCTCATTCACTCACTGACTTCATTTGAAGGACAATGTAACCTCATTCACTCACTGACTTCATTTGGAGGACAATATAACCTCATTCACTCACTGACTTCCGTGTAAAGAATAATGTAGCTTTATTCACTCACCGACTGCAATGTCAAAGACAATTCACTCACTCAGTCATGCAGAATAAGCAGTAATGTGTTGATCTTGTCCGCAAAAGTAACAGATTAAAATGAGTTGAGTGAGTAAGTTTGGTTTTAACGCCGCTTTTAACGGTATTCCAGTTATATTACGGCGTGTCAGCTTAATGTGGGAGGAAAGCCCGAAGCGATGCACGTTTCAGACGTCCACACTTCGGTGAAACCCACGAGCACAGGTATGGTGCTGACAAACCTAGACACATAATCGGGGTGTACCGGGATTCGAACCCACATTCATAGGTTTTTAGCGTGCCTAAGGGACGCAGCTCTGCACAGCGAATCGCGGCGCCTTTAGACGACAGGGCCACCCGTGACCCCCTAAAGTGAGTTGAAACTAACCGAGTCTTGATAGCTGAGTGTGTTTGGCATCCTGGCACCTCCCCATGAGATATTCTTACTTGGCATTGGTGCAAAAGCGTTTACGTTTGAATAATAACTCTTGATTACGAAAAAGTTCAAATTTGCATTCATTGTAGTTTCAAAGTGATCGGGGTGACGAGAATGAACGTTAGGTCAGTGACAGACATTCTGCTTTCTTGATGAACGGTAGTTTTGGTTGGACAATGTATTCACTGGTGCATTTCGTGAGGCGCTCCATCGCAATAGTAGCCTTGGGATGACGTGACTGACACTGATTCTGTGTGTCATCAGCTAGGCAGGGAAGCGGTACAGGTGCTTCCGGAGTGTATCACAGAGAGGCAGCCTGAAGTTTGTGAAAAGCAATGGACCGATAACTGACACTTGTGGTATGCTGAAAGACAATGACGACATAGCAGAGGTTGATTCGCCAATTGGAACTGACTGGGAGTGGGTGGTAAGGTTTCTTCAATGACAATGCACAATACTTGGCGCTGAACCTTTTCGACATTGCAACATTTACAACAAAAGCTGTTGAGTAATCAAGAAGGACGAATAGCGCAAACATACTGTTCCTCATAAGCAGATAAAGCATAAAATTTAGTCTGTATTTTACAGTGCGTTTTGAATAGCAATATTCAATTAATATCACGACATGGAACCCTTTTACATGGAAATAAAATGGGGAAATCTTTAGCCGTAAAGTAAGGACTGATACAAATATTGGCTGTGCAATGTGGTATGGTTAATGACAGATGACAGTATAATATACTGTAATTTACTATTCATGTAATGGTGAAAAAAACAAAGTGTCATCGTACTTGATAAAACAGTTTATAAGATATATAAAGGCATTTGTAGCAACAATCCTAAATCCTACAAATAAAAAATCTAAAACTCAAAAATGATTTTGTACAAAAAACTCACATCAGACAAATAATACATTTCTATACATTGACAGAAAAGACCCATCAAGCGCGGAATGCAAATAAATTAGATTAAAAAATAAACGTACACATTCTTTTAAGTGGCATGGTATTCTCTTTTAATGTATATTGTTTTATTGGAACGATGGTGCCAACGTGTACCTAATGGTAACTGGTGAAATAATTTGTAGAAAGTTGAGACTTTGCGTTGGGTTCAAAACACCCTTTGGACGTATAGATTTCTAGCCATCATTAATCTGATATTCAACCTCGGCCCACTTTGATGTATATGGCTCTTCGGGCAGCATATCACTCGATAACTCTGTGCAATCTTGTTCAAGCGCCAGAAATTGTAACAAGGCACCAATTACCCAAGATGACGCGTGTCAAGATCGCCTGCTAAATGAGCTACATTTCATTAAATAGCACTCTGTCGACCTTTTCCGTTCCTGTAGGCAAGTGATCACCGGTCAGTTTGGGAAATGCACTAGACACAACTGACCAACTTTCTCATTTGAGTCAATTCATGATTTACACAATACATCGGATAGCAAAAGAGGAGGGATCATGATTTCACAGTAAACAGCATTCCGACCGATCACTCCGTAGATAGATCGTACAACACCACGGTCAAATTAATAAAGTTTTCTTTTAATGAGATATAACATTTAGTACAGAGAAATCCTGATAAGGTCACAACTGTGGCCAGATTGTGTTCTGTTCCTGAACGAGGAAAACAATGACTCAGGTTACAGTTCCTCTAATTCTGGTCGATATGACCAATAGAACTAATGTGATCAGAAATGAACTTTATGTACCTATTCCGTGATTAAGCACCTTGTAATTTGTCCACCACCCCCCCCCCGTGATGAAAATGAAAAGTGGTAGTACCATGTAATTACTTACCTTTTATTATGATCATAAAATTCTCCTGATCCACACAAGCTCCAAATAGATTAAGGAATAAATATATACATTTGTACATTACACGTGAGTCACTGTTGTACGGAAAACTGAAATATGACACTATCTGGAATGAAGTAATTAGCAGGATAGTAATTATTGGAGTAGGACGCCAATGCATGATAAATAACACTTGATTCAATTCATATCAATATTCGAATTTCGTTTCACTTTGAAAAATCCTTTTTCGTTTAAATTATACGTGTGAAGTTTTATACCATTACCGATACCCGCGTCCAGTTCAAGATAGCGGTGGGACAGGATACGCTCACCTTTTCAGGAACATCGGCTATCATCACTAGTTTCATCTGAATTTGTTTTATGATTATGGAATGAGTTTGGTTGCTTTTATTTTCATTTGTAAATCACTCACTCACTCACTCACTCACTCACTCACTCTCATGTTCCGTCATCGCACTGACCAGACGCTGCACTCTGTCAGTTCTCCATAAATTCCACTGCATTTTAATGGTATCATCATCAATTAGTGACTTATATAATGTAGTTGTCTGGTTGCCCGGAAGCAATGCCCATCACAAAAGTTCAGATTACGAATATTAGCCTCCTCTGTATACAATTATTCGGTTGGTAAAGGATCTGCCTTCAAAGTTCAGTTGCAGGAACATCGCAATTACGATTTTCTATCAGACGGTCTGGTCTGCAATACAAACCCACGAGTTTAAGACGTTCAAAGCAAGAAGTGGTATATTAGATGCAATGGACTGTATGTAAATAAAATAAGATAATCTAAATTTCGAAACTCATTTTCGTGGCAATTACAGAGAACCTAAAACACTATCTTTTGCATAAAAATACCCTTTCATTGTGAAGGTTAGTATCGGCAACCGATATTAGTTGCAAAGCATTTCATGTTTCTTGTGTAAGAATTTACCATTAAAGGAACTAGGTGTGTACAGGTTGGCAATTAAACTACCAAAAATACATTTGAATTTAATTGTCCAATCCAATAATTAAAGTTTTTCAGTCTGGTAGTTGATGACTACATATAGGCAGCAAATGAACCCCTGCGGGAATCTGTTTCTGCGGATAATCTAGACTTGCTATTCTCTTTCATTGACAATTCAATAAAGACATTACATGGATATAAGTATTTGCCGTACCTCGGGTCACCTTAAATGAGGGGGTGATTCATGGCATGTTGTCTATTTTATGCCAGTTCTAGACATAGTTTCATATTAATTACTAAGATACTGTCTATGTGTCAATCCAGTACATGTATTCATTAACTGTCAGATTGGTACACATGATACAAATAACTTCTCTTGGCGAGGACATCATACTAAAACAAAGGACCCGAGGACCTTGTTTTCTTCCAATGACCATGACCGGAGTAATCAGCTCATTTTTTACCCAAATTCATAAAGCCTTCAATTTCATCTTTCTCCAGAAATATCCGTAAGCAATTCCTACTGACATAGACAAGTTGATGTCCAGCATATGGTTAGTATCAAAGGTCAGTGTTTTGTTGTTAGGTCAACTTTGAATTTCATTGTTTCGTCAAGTGTTACGGATTAACAAATGAAATTCAAAGATGCGTAATATTGAAGCAACAATATGAATATGGACCCGCAGACAAGATGGTGGTTGCGGGAGTTGTATCCAATTTGATGCGACTGCCAAATTACATGATCTCCCTTTAGTACGTTTAGTAGTTTAAAATACAATACTGACATGTACTGGTATATGACGTTATTTTCTTCTTATACCATGACAAAATTCGATATGATTCAACAGATTTTCAAAATATGATGATGTCCAATAAAGGGTTCATTAATAGTTACCTTTGCACTCTAGGTCTAAATAATTCCTTACAATTCTTTGATAAGTTTGCCTCATTTCATCAGAGTTGTGATTACAAGTGGCCGGAATATTACATTGCTATAGTTTATACAGATGTGGAGGTAGTCAATTGACCGCCTCCGTGGTCCATTGGACAGAGCGTCTGCCCGGAGAGCAGAAGGTCGGTGGTTTGATCCCCGGCCATGTCAAACCTAAAACGTTAAAATATGGTACTTCTTGTTACCATGCCTGACTCTCGGCATAAAGGGGATTAAAGAAGGACTTTTGGCTCAGAGTCATACTGTGTGTGATTAGGGTATCCATGTTAAACCATGGGATAACACTACATGTACTAAACGCAATTAGTCAGGGCTAGTGCAAGCAGACCCACACACACGTGCATGCTCCTCGCTATATAAGTGCAATTAACTTGAACGTGACTAGTTTATATCTAATTTCGTCTCGTCTCGTCTAAGTCAATTAAATCCGAATCCTCTACTGTCCTTTGAAGAATGATCTATTTGTATTTATCCTTTCAACCTATACCTGGTTACATAGGCTACTGCGAAATTTGAGAATACAAGAATTAAAATGAGGTATGGTATGCTTAAGGGGTTATTATACTTCATAACATGTGAAATAATAGAACATCATCGGGTTTTTTAGCAGTAAAAATATATTGGAACATTAATTAAGTCTTGTAGTTCTGTAACAATATCTTTTCGTATTGTGCTTATTTTAATTATAGTTTGATTAATTGTATCAAAATGATAATGAGAAGACACATGAATCGTATAAAACCGCCATTAGTATATGAGAGACGAGGCATAAGCAGTATACCTGCATGCAGCATTTTAACTCAAGGTTTCAAGTGTAAAGAACCTTTAGAATAAACACTCGATATCTAGGAATTGTCAAACGGCTACGGGTTTATCACGTGTCATACGTTAGATCGTATACACTCTTTTAAAAAAAAAGAAACTCACAGTTAGATTGTTTCGTAATGTTTTTTGACCTAATAAAGTCGATATAATTAATTCAATATCATAGATACAAATATGATATTTTGGAGCTCGATAGTCACATATTCTCGTTGTACAAAGGCATTCAAAGCTGTTCATTGTCATGTCACATAACGCAACAAGGTGGCGCTGAACTCAGCATTCACAGCTCTGCATCTCCTCGGCACTGACTGGATAAGTGTACGAATTCTGTTTTGCGGAATTCTGAGCCATTCTGCTTGTAATGGCCAGTTGTGGGAGTGTCTGCGGTGTGTTCTGACGTTGACGTACACGTCGATCGAGTTCATCCCAGAGTTGTTCGATTGGTTTGAGATCCTGAGATCTCGACGGCCAGGGCAAGCCGTTGATGTTGGCATTATGAAGGTAGTCTACCGTGACACGAGCTGTTTGCGGCGGAGCGTTCTCCTGTTGTCCTGTTGAAACAGCTCCCAGATAAACACGTTGTATGGCAAAAAACGCAATCGTCGCTCTCGATGGATCTGTTGCAAAACGGGGACGATAACTGGTCTTCTGGGTCGGATTCCTGACAGACTGGTCCGATATTCTCCTCAAATCAGGGTTTAAATGTGGTGGCACGTGTTCCTGCAAACGGGGCACAGGGAAAGTGCATACGAATTGGCCGTGGGTATTATTAATGTATAGCGCATTGGAGCAGCCTATCTGTAACCTAGCGCTATATTATTATTATTATTATCATTATTATTATTATTATTATTATTATTATTATTATTATTCTGTCACTGGTATGGAAGCTACGAGGGGGTCTGGTAGCATGGCTAAGGGAATAATCAGGTTACACCTACGAGCTTCGTAGCTTTGGGCTTCCTACATTAAACGGACACGTAATATTATGGCTGAAATACTGGCCAGATCGGCGTTGAAACCAATCAAATCAGTATTCACAAATGTGTCCATTAACAGTGACTCTCCCAATAAATATCGCCATAGCACACACACTAAAACGCACCGCTCCCATACACACACCGCACTATAAAACAAGTTGGTAGCGTCATGTGCGAGGTTCCAGCGCTGTCACTGATACATCGAGTTGTGTGGGGATGCCGTTCTAAGAAGTGCTCATAAACCTCAATCGTTCAGTCCTTATCCGTGTTAACACTCATTTCTCATTGTAGTATCGATAACGATTTCTGCTGATAAAACACGTATAATATATAGGGAACGCCATCGTCCTGACTATGGATGCAAAGAAGAGAGCGGAAATTAAAGTTACAGCAAATTACACAAGTCACCCACACGTGACGTGGTCTCTCGGAAAGAGGACTATTACTGGAGTTTTGATAGTTATATAACTTGGTAAAGAGATTTAAAGAATGATGAAATCCTGTGTTGGTCTGCTGTTTTATCCCGATTGATAAATGTCACCTTTGATGAATTTGCTGCAAAAGTAGAGTGTATATCAATCAATTGTACAAATCTTTTTCGTTTCGTTGGATGACTATAACACATGTCGCACATGACTGGTATGTCAGTTATAATTCTAATCAGATTATCTTTAGAAGGAAGCGATTCTTATATAATAGACATAGATAAATGTGATGATGAGATGAATGGGAATATCTTAATGCATCATGCCCAAGTGGTGAAAGCAGCTCGCTCGACTCTTGTGCTTGAAGACAGGACACATCGGATGAAGCTATTCGACAGCCTTCTGTATATTGATCGTGATGTATCGCATCTTAAAGTACAATACGAATCCATTTCAAATACGAGCAACGCAGAAATCAAAACGGACAACTATACCTTATGTACGAATTCGAAGTCAATATACCTGTATATAGAATATCGTTGAAATAACGAGGGTGCGTTCACACTTCATTTTGTGCAACTCTATATCGTGATTGTCACCAGGCTATACCATATGCAGACAATACAAAACGGAAATCAAGAGTTGCCATTGATCTTGTAAAGGCCGTTTAATCCGATTAAGGTAGTCAGAATCCGTATACCATCTACAAATAGTCATTTCCCCGACAGGGGGCGCTGTGGTGGATAGTTTTATGGCCGCTTCAGTCTGGCTCTGGGATTTGGAAGCACCGGAAGAAGGCGTACATTTACCACTGTTACCGCGTTTCTTGTCTGTTCAGACAAAGAGAAGAAACAAACAGCTATTCGTATTGAATGAACAATAATTATCAACTGAAAGTTTTGACAATTTTAAAGTAAATGTATTTTAGAATAATTTCGTCGGAATTCCTATTAGGATACAATTGGATATCATACAATAGTTTCTGTTTTTAGCAGAACTTGCTTATGCTTGTGGAAAAACATTTTCCTTTAATTTTGTTCTGTGGAATATCTGGAATAAAAAAATATCTGTTGCTCGATATAAGAGGAGCAAAAAAGAGAATAAATCATAATAAATTGAGGGGACTAAAACAAGACATGCCAGTCTGTCGTTCAGAATAAACCATACAAGGCCCCAGTTGCAGACAGTTTGACAGCACGAGTGTACTTCATACGCTTCGCTGATATGATTATAACAGCCGCCTTGAGGCACGTCATATAAAGCTCAGTTAAATTGTTCATTGTGTAGTGAAGATGTTAACATAAAAATGCAACACTTCAAAGATGATTTGATGTTATTTTTGACATGACCACTGCAAGACAAACATAATGCCAATACTTTGATTAAATTAGGGCTAGCCTCGGCGGATTGGCAGTACTGGCAAAGTTGATATAAAACCTTCAAATGTTTCTTAGTTCAATTTTATTATGAATATTAAATGTTCAGTTGACAATTATCCATTCTCACGTGGTATAAATAACAGAACAAGGACACCAGCGTGTGGATCACAGTCCTCCGTATGTAAACTGCTGGGCAAAAGATATACACGTGAAAATACGAGTTGACCATAAAACCACATGCGTTATCAAAACGTTACAAGTCTGAAAACAATGCAAACTTAAGGTAAAAAAAACTACTAAGGCCCCCGTATCAAATACCTTACTATAGAATTACGTTTCTTGTCTGCTTCCCCTTAGCCACTATCAAACAGGGGGTATTCTTTCTATTGCCCTGGCGTTTATATATATATATATATATATATATATATATATATATATATATATATATATATATATATATATATATATATATATATGATCGAATAGCTATTATAGCTAATTGTGATATAAAAATGATTATCCGCGATGACATTGTGTACAATGCAATTGGTGAATTTGTTATCATGGCTGGATATTTTGTTAAAATGTTAAGAGTTAAGGTCCAGAGCCTCTGAACCTCTAATTGATGTTAGTTACGCGAACACTGCCATATTGACAGACAATGTAAGCAATACAGCCAATTACCTTCAATGTACGATGATGCCATACCGTAAATATATATTCAGTGCACGGTTCAGCGCTCACACTTGAACAAACAGGCTAAAAGATTAATGGCTTCGACTGGGTTGCCGGTACAGTTGAAAACATTTCCAACAGAACCGAAATACTGTGTGGCATTTGTTGATGGAAGAGTAATGAACGGAAGATGGAGAAGAAATGTTGAGTCCTTCGTTTTAATCTGCTATTGCTGTGTTGACTCTGCTGAAATTTAGTGGAAAAAGTAACCGCGTGGATGGAATCCTAAGATGAGATGACTTTAAAAAGTGCGTTTCGTTAAACATCGGACTTTGTCATCCGTATCGATCAACAAACATCGTCTGTGGGTGTTCACTCCGCCTGATTAATGGCGCCATTTGTGTTTCCGCCAGCTAGGTAGCTCTTAGGAGAAGGAGATTGATGGGGGTGGATATATCCGTTGTTCAAGCACTGACACTAATCTAGCAGATCGACTTTAACGTGATGAGTTACGAATTTAAGATCATATGTCTCACATTTAAGTACTGTGTAGATTCTTATCAGGGGCTTCCACGTTGCTTCGTTTCTTTCTCTTTGAATCACACTGCAGCTGTTATATCTTATAACATACATGATCTGCATCAGGTTTCATAGTTGAAAATGACCAGGTTACATTAACAAGCCCATTTTATAATTGTTAAGTTCTGTGCTTTTACTTTGATACTTATGTAGACAAAATGAATATTATCTGTTTCCGGTTGTATCTTGTGATACATCTACAAGTATGTGCTGTTGAATGAAATGACATCAAATAGAAAACAGTAATGGTTTTATTGTACTTATAGAATGTCAAAATGTATTTTTAAAGCAATACTACCATTACACAATTCTCTGAACTGCTTTTTGTCTTGAGACATATGCGTGTTTAAAGTCGTTATAGCTACGTTATTGACTGTGCCGCTAAAACTCACGTTTTCTCGGCCACATTTATTTCAAGAATCTCTTTGTGATTTTATATGATTGCTAAGCCTCACGTCAATAAAATTGCACTCCTGTTGACATAGCTTCCATGTCATGCACTGAATCAATCATATTTTTGTCTGGGTCGTAATATTTTGGTATGATCCCCTTTTCAGTTGTTGGTGATGAACTGGAGATCAGTATGATGCACTCGTCTTCAACCATCATGTTCGCGACCACCATGTCATCACTGACTTTCATTCCTATCAATTTCAACCTTTCACTATTTTGCCCCTTACGCACAATGAAATTATATGTTTCGGCAGATAATCGTGAATGATTACTCTCCGGCGTTGACGTTGTATATTTTGTTTATCACACTCGGTGGAAAAAAGAAAAGATAGTTTTCAACTTTATTTTGTAACCCAGATTTGTGAAGCTTAGTTGTCTACGGGAACACAAGTCGCTTCTATTAGGCGATCCAGACACACACGCATACTCACGCACACACACATTATGTAATATTATCTATATGTGCAGATCTTTATTCTGTCGTGTATATATATACTGAACCGCAAAAAGAAACGTCACCTCATGTAACATTGCATGAAAAGTTGTCATTTAAATATCTTGGTAATTTTTGTCCAAGTTTCTAAAATTTAACATTACCTTGTCCGGAAAAATGAAATTTGATGATAAAAAAACAAAGTAGATGACAATAAAACCGATCGCCCAAACGCATCACGGCAACGGCCATGGTAACCCGATGCACGTGAGTTCCGTGCAAAGTGAAATGCACATGCGTTCCCCCAGTTCTTGCCCTATAAAAATCCCCCCAGATCGGACAAAATTCATTCGTTATTGAATTGCTACCACATGCCAAGATTGACAAGAAATCAGCGACACCAAGCCCTAGGACGATTGCAAACTGGACAAACCGCCCGGCATGTAGCCAATGCATTTCAAGTCCACGTAAGGACCATATACAGGCTCCAGCAACGGTAACAGACCGCCAACACTACAGATGGCCGACAACGTAGTGGAAGACCAAGGGTCACCACCCGACGTCAGGATCGTCAGATTATGCAACAGTATCTTTAAGATCGCTTTGTTGCTGCGGAAACTGCTCGACAGTCCATGGGGACACACCAGCGACACATTAGTGCGGACACCACGCGTCGAGAGAGAGTCTGGCGACCAGGCAATGGTGTCACAGCAGCTCGTTACATACCTCACGCCATACCTCATTTGGCACGTCGCCGCAACCACGAGTGTCAGCATGATAACGCCCGTGCCCACAATGCGAGAGCAACAAGAGACCTTCCAGGAGAATGGCATTAGAACAATGCAGTGGCCTGCCCTCAGTCCCGATTTAAATCCCATTGAGCACCTGTGGGACGAGATTCAAAGAATGACGTCCGACCAATGCCGACAGCTGCAGCTGAGTTGAGTCAGGCGTTCCTCAGAGTGTGGGCTCAAGCGGCTATGGCTTTCATAAACCGCCTCATCCATTCCATATATCGACGTTGCACGGCAGTCATCAATGCACATGGCGGAGATTCTGACTTGTGATGTCATGTACTCAGAGACTAGTGTTGTGTTTCACTTTAAGAACATTTGACACTTTAATTTCAACCTTGATGATTAGTTTTGCCAAGTTTCATCTCTTTAATATGTCAAAAAGTATGTTTACAGTGTTTGGACAAATAAGGTTTCTTATATATCTATCCATGATGACGTTTCTTTTGCAGTTCAGTATATATATATACAACAGAATTCAGGTATATATATTCAGATTACACATTACCACATTACCATCCAATAAATGTTCATCGCGTTCTTCCCGCTTTCCACACGAATAATGACACAATTTCCATTTCTGTTTCAGAAATTATGTCAAGAACAATACTGCTCTTCCTGTCATGCGTAGTGCTGTGCTGTGTTTTCACATCCGTTACGGCGAGATATTTGGACTGCACAAAGGAATGTTACTATAACCGTTACTCTACGTTATGTGACTGCCCCTCTCCAAAGTTGCCTTTACGCTGGGGAAAGAGAGGGGTTCGCGTTCCATTCAGATGGGGGAAAAGATCTTTTGATAACTACCAACCAGGATCATATGGCGACAGGTAATGACTCATATCTTTATACCGTCAATCCCAGTTTCTCAGCATCATTTCCGGTCACAGGAGATGATTTCAGTGGGTCGGATGGCCAGGATCTGTGACTTGCCTGTCCGCGAATAATCTGTTCTGATGTTTGCCTACCCAGACTCTGTTAGCTTAAGCCTACATGCCGCTGTCACAATGCTGTAATATTGTTGATTGTTGGGTTAAAACCATTCACCAACTCACTGCTTCTAAATTACAGTAAACTACGGTTATAACGAACTTAAAGGGACTGCTAATTTTAGTTCGATATAACCTTAGTTCGTTATAAGCTTATATACAGCATAACTACAGGAAATAGTCGGGAACAAAAAAATAAGTTCGTTATATCCGTCAGTTCGTTATAAGCGTGTTCGTTATTACCGTAGTTTACTGTACTGCAAGAGTATATTACCTTATGTATAGTCGTGTTTCTTGTTGAATTTTTGAAAAGTAGATTACGGCCCAGTCGTCTAAGGCGTCGCGATTCGATGTGCAGAGTTGCGTCCCGTGGGCACGCTAGAAACCTATGATTGTGGGTTCGAATCCCGATTCGCTCCGATTATGTTTCTAGGTTGGTCAGCACCATTACCGCACTCGTGGGTTCCACCGAAGTGGTAAACGTCTGAGACCTGCATCACTTTTGGCTTTCCTCCCACATTAAGCTGACACGCCGTGATAAAACTGGAATACTGTTAAATGCGGCGTTAAAACCAAACTCACTCACTCATGCATCAACTTGTTCTTGTAATACTAGCATACAACGAGGGGTAGGCTTAACAAAAAAAACCTTCCCAACTGGTGATTTTTTACAGATAAAATAACGTCTAGACTTTCTGATACGGTTTTAAGGTTTCATATCCAAAAGAAAATTTCGTGAGCCCAACTTGTCATTTCGCGCTGTGAGAGTTGTTGGATATCGTTTGGCAAACTGTTTTATCTTTATGTTGTATTTTAGGAACAGTATCACTTGAAGTGATAACGTTATGTTGAAGCTAAGAGATAAGCTGTATCATTACAAGCTATATGCCGAACACGCAATAGATCACAGATATCTTTGAAGTCATATTGGGCAAGAACATTGGATAGAACCGACAATGTGGCTGTGAATCTATATTGAAGCTACGAGGATTTTACAAGCCGTGGATGCTGATGATATCCTCAAAGGAGCCTGGATACTACTGTATAAGCTGTTTACGTTCTTTTTCGATACGACGTATATCACGCATGCCTTACAAATGCCACAGTACGCCATTATATATGTTAACAAGCAATAAAAGTTTATTACCGAAGCAAATCATCTAATCATGTCGAAAGTTAGATTGTTAGTAACACATTAACAAAATCCCAATGCCTTTTATGAACGTATCAATGCATTGTTCTGACATGATGGATCCCTGTGTTTCGCAAGAGGACAGGCGATTCTCCTGATTCTAGTTCTCTCGTTGATATATCTCTGAAAGTAGATTAGAATCCTGCATCACAGCCATGTACTGTCTTGTTATTTGCACATTAAACACCTAATTAAGGTATGATATTTTCCCTTTGAGAGAAAAATAATTTTATCTGGAAAAAATATAACTTACTAATTGGCAGATTGTAGATATATCGTTTATTAATGATAGGACATTGTTTGTTAATGCGTCATCACAGTACAGAAATGGGTGACCCCGTTGAGACTGAGATTTAATTGAAAAGATATGTGTGTGTGTGTGTGTGTGCGTGCGCGCGTGTGTGTAATACATTTTGATCAGTGTAATTTAAGACATTCCCATTTACTATCCAATTCGTGGATAGTTCGTGGATTGGATGTGGTTTATGCTTAAGTATAGGCCTGACCAAACGATTAATTTCTGTGATTTATTTCTGATTTCCTCCATCTCTCAATGTCTTCTTACCATTCCGCCAACAAAGAAGGGGCCTGAAATCTCTGCCACACAGATGTGATTTCAATTTCTGAAAGAGATAAAAATGATGCTAGGTGAGGAAAGTTAGGAGCATGGGGTAGTCATGCAAAGCAACATTCTGAAGCAGTAGCAAAATGAACAGAGCTTTCCTTGACGTTGTCCCTTGAATGCAACATTAAACTGACAGGGTTCGATATATATCAGGATTCTTGTCAAAAAGTACCTGAATGTGTTTAGTCCTATCAACTGGTGATCTGCTGTTAACACTCTTGGTACGCCTTGGTATTACGGACAACATGCTCATGTTGTGCATGACTGTTCATATGGGCTGTACTCACTCAAAACTGGTCCCAATGATGTCAGCCATACACTGAAATATTATTATGGACATAAACGGTAAACTACGGAAGCGTAGTGGGGCCACGGTGAGATAGTAAGTCATACATGTACGTAGGAGATATTAAGTCCTACATAGAAGATACTAAGTCCTAAGGGAGATAATACGTCCTACGTAGGCGATACGTAGACAGAAAAAAATCACCGTGGCCATACTACGCTTCCGTAGTAAACAGCTTCAACTTGTGTTTCCGACGTCACATCTTTAGGACGACTAGATGCATGCTTCTGATGATTCGACCAATGTCAGCTTGACTCTTACGTGAAAGCAACACCGATTTCATTGAGAGTGGTCGAGGGATTTTGACATTGATGTACACGTCTGCCAATGACGTCTCACCCGTGTTCAATGTGGGAAAGGTCACGACTGAATGCTGATCTTGGCATGACATGGCTGTTTTGCTGTTGGAGGAACTGGGTCACAATCATGGCACGATGAGCAGTGCTATCTTGAAGGATGAAACGATGCCCAACAGGTCGTGCAACTGATAATGTCTCGGTAGTATTTACCTGTGCCCCTGCATTGCCATGAATAATGTGGCGTGCAGTTCGATCAGTCATTGTGATCCCACCCCATACCAGTATGCGATATGGGATGGAGCAGAGGCCCTTGGACGTCCACAGCGGCGTCGTCATCGACGTGATATGTTCGTTGGTATCTGCCCACAATCTGCTTAGAAACATGCAGCGTTTGGGCAACAATATTAATTTCATTTGCCAGAAAGTGGGGTATTTGCCAGTTGTTTCAATTCAAAGCAAAATATTTCCAGATTTCCCTTTGCATGTGTTTGTGAAGGTAGCCGCCGGTGGGACAGGATACGCTCACCATTTCGCGACCACCTGGTGTTATCACTATTTGATAGTAATTCATAAACACCTGCTTATGATGTACTAGTATGGATGTCTTATGGTTATGGACATGATGTTGTCGCTTTTATTATATTAAAGCAGGTATCCCCATGCGTTCTTTGTCAGGGATCCATTCATATGATGTCCACTGCTAGTTTGCCTTTTACATCCAATGGAATCTGTTTCGGCAGATAATCGAGACGAGTTATTCTCTGTCGTTGATGTTTTACATTTTGATATATTCCTGTACTTCGTTTGGTAACATGTTCGTTTTATTTAGGTAGATAATCACTGTTTGTTTCTCAAATTTCTCAATTTTCACGGTTTCTCCCACCCCTGTTAACTTATCTGACTTCTCTAGTTGTCTTCTAGGCGAAGATATTCTTCATACACGTGTGGTTACCTCACATTACATCAAGCCATAAGTGTGTGGCCACGAGTGAGTGAGTGAGTATGGTTTTATGCCGCTTTTAACAATATTCCAGCAATATCACGGCGGGGGACACCAGAAATGGGTTTCACACATTGTACCCATGTCGGGAATCGAACCCGGGTCTTCGGCGTGACGAGCGAAAGCTTTAACCACTAGGCTACCCGAACGCCCCGTGTCGGGGTATTGAGACGTTCCGCTGTCATCTAATGCAAGTGATGGTCATTGTGGTTGTCTGAATATGCGGCACAACGCTGCCTGCTGCTCGGTGAAGATATAGGGCCATAATGAAACATACCTCATTCATCTGACTTGGGAACGACTTTGAAACATGTTATTTAATTCAGATGCAAAACGGTCATCAAACTCCAGAAAGCTAAGTATGCTTAACGTCCCTTTGATAAGTACCTCAGTCATAGCATGCCTGTCAGCTTTATGGGGGAGGAAAGCCTGATGTCATGCAGATCATTGACACTCTGGTGGGGTCAAGTGAAAAACAGAGCAAATCTGGGCACCGAAACCATAATCATAGTTTTCTGGCGCTACTAAGGCTCTGTGAATTGAGTCGCCTCAGATGGCTTGGCGACCTTGTATCCCCTACTCGATTTGAATAAGTTTGGCATTGTCCTTCAAGATAGTATACTGTCTGTTCATCCGACTTACCTTAGAGAACGGGTTGGATGCAGATATGGACTTGAGTATGAGACACTGTACATTCATTTGTGGGGTGAGGGTGAGGTGAGGGTTTAACGTGACGATCAAGATTATTGCCCTTATACAGAGACGTGCATGCACATGTTTGAGTGTGTGGCTGCTTGCCCTAGACTAAGGCTGATCTTATAGTGCTAGCCCACTGAGATACCATGCCGCAGTTTAACATGAATATCACACTCAGACTGACACCGTGCCGACAAGTTCTTGTATTAGCCCTTTAATGCCGAGTGCCAGGCAGGGTTACAACAAATACCATCTTTCAGCATCTTTATTATTTGACGCGGACCTTCGGCTCTCCTTTTCGCCGAATATGCAATCGATGATGTGAGGTGAGAAGAGGTGAAATGGGATTTAATTTAACGTTTCTGAGTGAGTACTGCTTGAAAAAGTCACGACTAATGGCGGTTTTATAGTGTTAGCCCGCATAGATATCATGACCCAGGTTCGTGTGGATACCCCTCACAGATACAGTATACTGACTCAGAACCAATCATCATGAGGGGCACGGGTGGTCAAATGACTGACCGTATGGCCGCTCTCAGCAATATTCTAGCAATATCACGGTGAGGGACACTAGAAATGGGCTTCACACATGTTCCCATGCGGAAAATCGAGGGTGGTCAAGAGGTTTATGGTGATGCAGGTGGTGTGTTGTCTTTGATTCCGTAGCCTTCCACGCAACGACTGGTTGGTGGTTAGCATCACAGATTCGCTGTAATTATGATCCTTTGTCTGTCTGTGTCTCTGGTTCCATCACAGTAGTAGACGTCTCCGTTTGTGTCACTTGCTACTTTCCTTCAACATCAAGCTGTAAGGTATTGCTGTACCTGGACCTGTGTTTAAGGTAGCGGATGTCATTTTCACTTACACAACACATAACATTAACTGCCAGACAATAGAAAGTATTCACTTGAAAAGTGGATTTCATTAAAAACGGTAGTAGGCTCAAAACAGTCCCCGAAACACTGCAAACGTTAGGTCCAAAACACAAATATATGATCATGGAATAACCATTTCTTGTTCCTTTCATTTTACGACAACATGGGTATATAACACCCAGATTGGTCAACATGGGTATATGCATGTACATTCTGTTGTCCGTCTGTTTAGCGTTGTCGCTTTTATTTATACACATAAATACCGAACACGCTTTAGATTTTGTTTTTGGTGAGGTGAGGTGAGGTTGGGTGAGGTTGGGTGAGGTGAAATTGGGTTTAACGTCGCATCCAAGATTATTGCACTTATATATAGCGACGTGCATGCACGTGTATGTGTGTGTGGTTGCTTGTACTAGTCCGGACTAATGCCGATTTATAGTGCTAGCTCACTGAGATACCATGCCGCAGTTTAACATGAATACCCCACTCAGACACAGTATACTGACCCCGAGCCGACCAGTCCTTGTTTTAGCCCCTTGATGCCGAGCGCCAGACAGGGTAACAACAAGTACCATCTTTTAACGTCTTTTGGAATGACGCGGTCGGGGATCGAACCCCGGACCTTCCGCTCTCCGTGCGGACGCTCTACCACTAGACCACAGAGGCGGTCTGTTTTATGCGTATTGTATAGAGATAATAGTCAATACGCTTCAACAAACCAGCGTGTGACAAGGCGTGAATTGCTGATTGAGAGATAAGCTTTATAACAGCTTTATGAGACAATACCCAAAATGTTACAGATGTCACGGAAAATGTGATCTTCTACACGTGATATTGATTTCATCCAATGAATTCTTACAATAACCTGTCCATGACAATCGTTCCAACTGAGGAGAAGTTAGTAAATAACATAACTCATGGGGGGGGGGGGGGGGGGGGGGGGGGTATTTGCCCCAGGGCCAATGATTCATTATTTTATCCTGTTCAACTTTTAACGTAATACATCAACTAACGCGAATTGGATGTTTATGTTAAGACAAGAGGTCTCCATGTGACCATTAATCACAGAAAAAGTCATATTTACAAATCGTTATCCTAATGGCATTAATAAATCTCCATCCCATATTAAAGGTATCTAGCTACGGCTACAATATTTATTGTCCACGGTTATGTTCATTCTATATGTCACTAATTCTCATGTGATATAATTATTGTCATGTAACAGTTACACATTACGTTGTTTGGCTCATAACTAACGTTTGATATGATCACTAATTTATTGAAAGGTTGCAAACACATATTTCAGTTTCATTTATTTTGTCGATACAATTTCCTATGACTGTTTTTTTTTTGTAAATTTATTTATTTAGCTCACTTTCCATCTAAAATGTGGCTTTGTGCCTTGTTTTTGTTGTACGTACAGATACATTTCTAAACTAGATGTTCCTGCAAAGTGTTCTAGATATATGGCTATCGTTTTGAGGAAAAAAATCCAACATGGCAATCATCGAATATAGGAGGTTGGAGTTCACCTCGTACAAAATACCCGTTCCCAATCGAAAAACTCTAACACAATGTGTCGAACTTTATATATAGATGATAAAACTTTAACCGTTTTCAAATTATCGGATGATATTGATTATTCAATTCACGGATATTACAGTTGAAAAAAACGCCGTAAGCCTGGAATGAAATATGTTAATTAATTTTAAATCAAATTTTTCCCGAAGCATTAGTTGCACTACATTCCCACAATACTGAAAGAACTGCACAACAGACATGCATTCAAAACGTGAATTTATTGGGCATTATAGTGATAACACTTATGTGAATGGATGACTGAAAATCAGTGATGCCACCGGATGTTCACGCCAAAAGTAAGCGTATCCTGCTCTGCCGGTAGCAGCTGCCACTGACACATTACAAACAAGAGTACAGTGAGTAAGGAGCTGGGAATCCTCCCTGTTAAGTTCACGACTCCACGAATTGTCGACGTGTATCATTACTCAGTTTACCATAGAACTTTGCAATGACGAATCCAGTCCTTTGATGGTGACATCTTGATTGAAAACCTTATTTGTAAGCCAAATGTGTCATGTTCTTTCTTCTCAGATTTCAAAGAGCGTTGTTCTCTTGCGCAAAGGTTGCAAAGGTTGCAACATTCAAGGCATCAGTAAAACATTCTAATATGGTAGACACGTGGAGGATATTCCAAATTTGAAGGACAAAAAACATGTCCGGTGCAATGCCCTAGTTTTGATCCCTACTCCTGTTCCCGTGTTTCTTCAGGAAAACGATTGACGTGCCTTTGCATGTGTTTGTGGCGAGTGCCACCATTCGGGAAGGATACGCTCACCTGTTCGCGAACGCATAACAATATTATCACAATTGGATAGTGCTCCATAAACACAAACTCGTGATGCAGTCGAAATCGTATAATCGACTCTGTTTCAAGCAGAGATTTCTTGTGGGCATGGAAACAGTTTTACCATTTCCGTTAAAATCGAAAAATAACTGACATGCTCAAAAGTACCTAAGATAAAGGTAGATTGCTCGACATGAACTGGAACTTCACGCTTGTTGTACAGCTTGGTACAGAGGCCGTCATTCTTTCTACATAGATCCAGATAGGACACTGGTTACCATATCTATTGATTTCTAACTGATGGATAGTTGGGGTGACGCTACTCATTTATCCTGGCACATATCGTGTTTAAAGCGTTCTTTATTTGATTTAATTAAGGTATGCAGAGAGAAAGGGATCAGCTTTGTGAGGGGATTAGTTGAACCCATGAAGATACCTACTATATATATATATATAGTGTTGTCAAGATGTTCTGTGCCGAAATTTGAAACATCCGAATGCAATGACATCATCAACCAATGGATGACGTCATGTTTCCCATAGCACCACATCAACTGGATAGTTAGCAGACAAAAATAAATAATTTCTCTCAGACATGATTAATTTAACTTCATTTTATGAACACAGTATTTATTTACTTAAATCTACGGTAAACGAGAAAACAACAGACAAAAGCCTTCCGGCTTCGAATCCTTTAAATTATGTGTTTTTAGATCCGCACTAACATTTCTTTGGTGATAAAGGTTAGGGTGATCAGCTGTTCCTGAAATAAACATAAATAAGCTTGCTTCAATATCCGCTTGAGAGGCTGTGATTGCCGTTAACGAGATACACGTGTTCTAGGACGGGTTTCGCCGCGAATAGCTGCAAAATTGCTGATGCGGCGTTAAGCAATATTCACTCACTCACTCTAGGACGGGTTCTTTGTGGCATCCCACAGGAATACTGATGCCTCAGTGGCATTCCACTACCTGATTATATCCGGGGTAGAAAAGGTCTTCAGCAACCCATGTTTACCGTAAGAGGTGACTATGCTTGTCGTAAGAGGCAACTAACAGGATCGGGTGGTCAGGCTCACTGACTTGGTTGATGCATGCCCGCGATACCAAATTGCGTGGATCGATGCTCATGATATTAATTACTTGATTGTCTGGTCCAGATTCGATTATTTACAGAGTGCGACTTTTAACAACCAACCAACCAAAATTATCATTGATGGATTACAGATACTACATACTTATGTCATATGTTTCATTTAGACTTCCGAAGTATATTGGACATAGCCACGCTCTTTGGAAGATCATGGAATATTCTGCACGTTTGTTTGCTCTTTAAATCTTATTATATTCATTCCGAAATTGCGATATCCGAAGAATAGAACGGAATTTGTATTCCATATATTAGCTCATGATGAAGTAGATATTTAATATCATGATCCATATGATTCAAGTTGGAGAAAAAAGTATAATTCTACGAAAAGCACTTCGGACAATACTTGATTTTATGACATCATTGTAAACGTTGACGTCTCATTTGTTGATGACGTTACAACCTAATGTCTAACGTCATCGGCGGGACAAAGTCCATTGTATCATTCCGACGAAATCATAAAAAATTGTTTACGAATCAACTTCAAATAATAATGATAGACGATATTCGCGCGCATCATACCCCTATGTGCCATATGTTGTCATCGGTGTTTTATTAATTAAGATCGACAACCAACTCAAATCGTTTGGCTTAACCCATGCCAAGTCACCAAATATCCTGCCTAATCCTAAGAGTTCGCATTTTAGTTTTAAAAACATCTTATTCAAGAACTTAGCTCCTGTCTTAGAAAAAAGTGACCAATGGAACATAATTCTTATGTTTTTCTTGTCAACAAAAGCCATGATCTGAACAAGTTGACACATTTTACTTGTGGTGGCGCCATCAATGCACTTTTTAATTTTGAGATGGACATGTTTTAGACAAGATATTGTCCACATATCTTCTGTTTTCAAAACAATTGTTTTATTATGATCCCCTTGCATGTTTTGCTCTATTTCAAGTTATCATGTGAAGATCTTCATGGACTATATATTTGTATTTAGTCAATGAAAAACATATTTTATTGCAATGCCTTGGTAGTACATGAGATCTCAAAATTGGCGTAATTAGAGTTTTTTCTGCGTACCCCGTGACGTAATTCGTGGTTACGTTACTGCACATTTATAATAATTTATTTATCTGTGCCATTTGACCACATGTCTATTGTCAGAATCCATAAAGAGTCTAAGCAGTTTGCTTGTGTTCTACTTATAGTTCTACCATGAATTTGGAATTTACTCGATTCTGATTGGTCAATCAGAGGCTGTTAAATCACAATAAGCCCCCTCTGATTGAAACAGTTGATTTGACGGCCGCATCACCGCGGAAGCTAATATTCATAGAATAGTACTATTTTCAGTAATTGTCGGTAGGCATATTAAAAAAATTATATCTACAATTACAGGTTACAAAATGCACAGACGCGTTTACTACAATATTCGAAGGATGTGTCGCAATACATTTCGTGCAGAAAACACGATAGAAATCTACAAAGGGAATGTATTTACGTTTTGGAGACAACAGAGAGCTTGGAATTCGGTATGATATGACGTCATAATAGTGACGTGCGATGTAGAGCGAAAGCCTTGCAAAGCTTGCTTTGTTTTCTTTAGGGATGCCCACCTCATGTTAGCTTACCAAGTTGCCGTGCTTATATGCTTTCAATGCCTGTCATATGTTCGAGTGAAGTATTACGGTGTAAACAAACTGCTTGAGTATATACATCGCCTTATTTTGTTCGGTGATTCTGTAATTCAGATCAATAACTCACTCAAAACACTGGACTCAAACCATGCCGCTTCACTCAGTATATTTGCTAACACCTAAGAGTTCGCGTTTTATTTAGTCATGGTAGAATGGAGATAAACATACTCTGTTTTTAATGTAAAGTTCTGTACCGGTAAATTTAACCGCGCGCGTTCGGTTCCAAATTCAATTTAGCGCGGTTAAATCGACAGGTAACCTAACTCTACATTGAAAACACAGAATGTTTATCTCCTAAATTTACGAAGGAATACCCTAACCATTTAAGTGCTCTACCAATTTAACCCTTACTCTGTAATTCCAGAACACACACATATATGTTCCGGACAAACTGTTTGCAGCTACCTTGAACAATTCATTTAGATATACCCTGATATTTAGTGATGAGACGACTAACGGTATCGGGTGGTCAGGCTCACTGACTTGGTTGATGCATGTCAAAGTAACCAAATTGCGTATATCCTTGATGTCAATCACTGGGTTGTCTTGTCCAAACTTGATCATTTACAGACAATGATTCCATCAATGATTCTGATACACCTCCTGAACATGAAGTAGTTCATATCGTGACTGATAACTAAAAGCATCAAAACTATTAATAATAATAACAAATCAATAATAAGAAACCTCTGCTAAATCATAGAGTCCCTTCCACGATTCATGAATCACTGTCAAATAGTGATTAACTTGATCAAAACAGTTTTATTCACATAGCCAGAGTTAAAAATATTTAGTTGTTTGCCAGTAACAGAAAAGGGTTCAATCGATTTGTCAATGGGTATTTTGATTAAAGTTCATGTCTTTTCTTTTGTTGTTTCAGCTGGTACGATTCGGCACCAATGGACCTCTCGGCGTATTTTGAAGACATCGCATGAGGTCATTGAAGGCCGTCGATGCTCGTGTGCGGACAGCGAGGCGAGAGTGACATAAATATTTATTTTGTAATAAACCTCCTAAACCAAGGACTACCACATGACCTTATGTCAATACCGGGCAAGGTTTTAGTGGAGAGAAGTGGCGTGGAAATGGCGTGCGTTCCTGTTTCTTGGACTAGTCAAAACAATATCAGACTTTTAGCAACATTTTACAAAAGCCATTGAAACCATTTCCATACACAAGGGATTTGTGAACGGATCTTGCAAACTTCTTCTCCTGACTGCTGAATCAACACGATGAGCCTTCCTGTAATCCAACATGTGTGCATTCCCCTTCTCTGTCTTCAACATCATATTATTTTTCATGTGAAATGTTTAACCAAAATGCGGCATTAAAACCTTATTTGTGTCTTCTAAACTTTAATCACAAGAAGTAATTTATCCGTTGAAGTGAATGACGCATAGAAGGGCGGTGTAAATATTGTATTTCGTTTCTGTACTGGTAAGCGACTATCCACCAAATTATAAACATAAACAGAATACCTGAAGCATTCACAGTTTGATCTTAAAACAAAAAATAATGAAGTTTTGTCCGATAAAATACCCAAATAAGCTCAAAATGTAAGAACAAAGTCCATTTGAAAAGTGTATGCATACAGCGTCAAATCTTAAAATTATATCTACTGCCTACATTTATTGTGGTTTAATCGCTGTTATATTCAATACAAAGGATTATGAATCGTGTCATATTATATTAAGCGATGTAGAGGGGAATGTCCGAGTAACTCTTCATTCCTTAAAAATAATGGAGCAGAGGTCCCGCAGGGGTTGAGGCCCATTATTTTTAAGGAATGGAGAGTTACGAGGATATTTCCCTACTTAAAACTCATTCTACTTTTACACTTTGACAAAATATTCTGTAGTTGAACATATTTGAAAAATTCAAATGCTGCTTCAAGATAATGTACAGTTGACAAACAACTCTCCATTCCTGAAAAATAATGGAGCGTTCAAACAATAGAATGACGTCACAGATGTGTTTTAATAATAATTAATCTGTCACGATATCTGATTAATGGTGCTACGCAAACACACTATTTAACACTGATGTGGTATGCTTGCTGTCACTTGGTTGTTCATTTACGTCAATTGCAAGGTACATTTCACCTGCGGTCATTTATGAGATTTTTTAAGACGTTTATGATAGAAATAATGTCTACATTTTGTTAGTATTGCATGATAAAGTTGTATTACGGAACGGCGACAGCGGAAACACAAAGACAGAATACTGATCACATTCAGCTGTGTCGTCCAATCTTAGACGTTCTCACTAATAGTGATGTACTCGTTTTCAATAATAGTTTTTCTGTGGCACGATTCCAATTAGGATTGTGGTAGGCATAATTATTCCGAAGGATATAAGCTCATATATTCACCATGGACACACGGGTAGTCATAAGATATTAACTGTACCTGATTCCAATAATTCAGAAAAAAACACGTGCTTGATGATATTGACTCATGGAAGTACGTTACCTTTCAATATTCATGTCAACTAATTCACAACGTGGAGGATGTTGTATTTGAAAAAATTATATGGTTGCTTCGGAGGATATTTGTTTTTGTTTGTTGTTTGTAAATCGGGTGTTGCTCCCTCTGTCCATAGATTACAACTAAAATCCGTGTCACTGTTCTCGTCATACGCCCCTAGCAACCTATTCTTGTCGTGTCGTAAGAGGCGACTAAATGGATCAGGTGGTCAGGCTTGGTTGACTGATTGTCATCGTATCTCGATTGCGTGGACTGAGGTACTGGATTGTCAATCTCTGTATTGTCTGGCCCAGACTCGATTATTTACAGACCGCCGGGATATGGCCACAGTATTGCAGACTGCGGCGATAAACAACAAACAAAAAGGTTCAATTTAGTACCTAATATGTACACGTACAATGTAGAATACGTGGTTACTTTTATATACTGACACACATTTATATAATTACAAAATATATTACATTATGAATAAAACAGTACATACACAATTGTTTGAATAAACAAAACACGTTGATAGGACAAGATAGACAAGAGTGAGTGAGTGAGTGAGTATGGTTTTACGACCTTATCAGTATTCCAGTAATACCACGGTAGGGTACACAGGAAATGGACTTAACATATTGTACCCATGTGGAGAATCGAACCGGGCCTTCGGCGAAAACCTTTAGCCATTATACTACGCCAGCTCCATTCCGAGACAAAACTCCCGTAAGGAATCTGATTGGCACTTACCTTACATCATTGATGAAACAATACAATCTGAGTTCTGCATTGTACATAAACATGAAACAGATTACAAACATAACTTTACATATTACCTATTAAAGATGCAGACACACTCAACATCACCCAATGTAGTCTCGTTCGTACATGGATCTGTTTGTGCAGTGTTTGAATTTGGTGTTTCGGTGTCTGGTCTGGTGTCCATATCTGGTACTGCCATGTCACATCGGTTACCTTTCGAAATTCTCCATCATGACATGAGCCGTGGAACGTACATTTGTAATTCCATCTATTATTGCAACAAAGAGAGAGGCCACGGGCCGTCTGACACACCACACATATCTGTGCAGAGTGTCTTTTGGTTGACATATTCGTACCAACGTCCATTCGAATCTCAAATTGCCCTGACTGTGATTCTTGGAATGCTCAAGGGTTTATCTAAAATGGTAAACGTCCAAGTCATGTATTTTTTCGGGCTCCCCTCTTCCATTAAGTTGACACGCCGTGACATAACGTTATAATTTTCAAAGGGGAGTTTAATCCAAAGGATGCTTGAATTATAGGTTTAGTGCAGTTTACTTCCCACTGATAAAATGTTGAAAACATATATAAGTAACAAGAAAAAAACATCTATTTGAAATTATTTTATGTTTATCCGAGAATTAAAATGGGTTTAAGTGTAGATGCATGACTTTAAATTTCCAATAGTTTACTTTCACTTTTGTCGAGCAATATTCCCAAAGCTCTAGTCTTTCGTTTCAACATTTCACAACATTTGAGGTATAATTGAGCACACTCTTTCTATTAGGTTTGCAAAGAGCGTCATACGAATGTCGCTCTAAATTTGTTGGATTAAGGGTACAGCATTTAAGGCCTCTTTTCGAAACAATTGAAATAATCGCTGTTTGATGGTGATTCATAGCTGGTGACACGGTCGGAATCGTACAATACAATCTGCTTTTTACAGAGTTTTTTTGGTGATTATGGAAATGATTTTGTAGCGTATATTTATGTGTATTTCCATTCAATCGAGATCTTACTGAGTGATCATACCATAAGAAAACGAAATTTTGATTTGCTTTGCCAGGTTTGTGGGCCAAATCTTGGAGGTATAATTGCTCACGAGGCCATAGTATCCAAATCCTTGTACTTATAACCTGATTACGAAATATATATATTTATCTACGTACTTTAATGTCAATGCATTGTGACAAGTAAATGAGATTTTAACCACCATAACTATCCATTTTAATGATAAAATCTTCAACTTATAAAGTAGTTTGACTTTTAGAAAATACACTTCACGCTTTTATTCACCAACAATCGTTAATGTCACTTAAAACTGCTCATTTAAATTAAAGCGATGAAACCCTTTTCATATTCATCGAAAATGTCGACTTACAATTCCGGCTAAATCATTGGCATGTTGATGAATCACTGTCAAAAAGTGATGACACCAGGTCTTCGTGAACACGTAAGCGTATCCAGCCTCGCAAACACATGCAAAGGCAAGTCCATTGTTCACCTGAAGAAAAAACAACGCATGGTACATATCAAAACTGCATCAAACATATTCTTTGTCACTGATCATGATGCGTCAAGTTTGGAAATGTCTTCCATAGTTTCACCATAAATCATTTTGAGTGCTTTACTGGGCGCTTTATTGTCGTAACATTGAGCAACGTTTCAGCAAGAGTCATATGACGCTCTGTGAAAGGGCATGGTTGATTGTACCTCAAAAGTTGTCGGAAGTGAACACCAAATGTTTTTCGACATAAAGAGGAAGATGACTTTTGGAAAGTTTGGAAGTCAGTCCTCTTGTCATAAGTAGTGTGGAGATTTCCACGCACGCAATGGACGCTAAGGTACATTATTAACCTGAACACCCTAATGGGATGATTGGTCTCTTCACGCTACCTATATACAAACGAAACAACACATTCAGATGACTTTATATTTTGCACGTATTTACAGCAAATCTACATATCTCATATTTGACATTGCGTTTAGGTGCTAGATACAAATATGTTGATATAATGATAGGCTCCAAGCTCCTAATTTGCTTGTCAGGAGTTCTCCAAAATAGAGAATGAATGAATATTATTTTACGTCGCTTTCACTGCGGGGGACGTCCTTAATGGTATCCATGTGGACATTGTACAATTGGCATTGTTTGCATGCATTTCCCCGCACAGCATTATATTGTAGCAATATATTATAGACAATCGAATATCGACCAGACAAACCAGAAGTGACATGAGCAAATGTTCCAATTTAAAATCTGTTCTGTCTAAAGTAAAAGCAGAATACCATACATTAACTCGAACGTTTGTTTCGTGTGTGTAAACATAACATACTTCGCAGCGCGCTTAGCACAATTTCCTGGACTTCTGAAACACAATCATTGCAGGAAGAAATCATGCTGGCACTTAATGACATTCAAACAAATTTAAAGGTCCCTTCTGCACAAATCACAAAAGGAAATATATACAAAATGAAGACAAACGAACCATGTGTCATCATCCCCTTTCATCTTTCCAAGAACAAAGCCATCCCCTCTTCTTGTGAACGAAATATAACCTTCAGTTTTAGAAAATATCGACCTTTTCCGTATGATGTGTGACTTTCATGCACACACGTCACAATAGAATGCTCACGCTTCCATTCGATTAGTGATCAAAGTTTATCTGCTTTGTCAGGAATGTTTCAATCTTGTGAAAAGGATGAACAAACGATTTGTCGGACATTAAACGTGAAATTCAAATAGCTAGCAGCATGTTAACTCATTCTTCCATCCCAGAACAGACGTGCAATGGTTGAATGGAGTGTGCACAATATTACACTCTGTGTAGGACTACGGATATGCAACTTAATGAGAAGGAAAAGGACTTTCCGCTTTCCATTTTAAACAGTTATAAATGCGTTATACATGCGTCACTTAAACACAACCATAATCCGCTGACTTCACTGTTTATGTTAGCGAGACAATTACATTATGTGATTTGAAATGTCAGGTTATGCCTAGGTTGTACTCAAACAAAATCATTATCGTTATTGCAGTAACCTAGATAAGGCGAAATACTCTTTCACATGTGATGCATTTCGAACGCTTAGATTACAAAAGAGACTCATTGCCCTGTGATGCCAGATCAGATCAGGAAACAAATATCGCTTCGGGCGAAATGTTTTCAAACGCATATATTCCACAAACTGGGTCTTCAGGACATGTAATACCAGCTTTCTCGAAATATCGGGTGACACCACAATAACGGAGATACGAGCCCTGCGCGGTCAAGGGCAGAGAGACCGACACCGGGCGCACTCCAGGGTAACGCACCAGGCAGGGTACCATCCACTGTATGGCTACCAGATTCAGATTCAGATTCATTTATTTACTCAAAACCATCCACGGTGGTACAAGAGTACAATATATAATTAACATTAGATAAATATACATGGAACAATTTGCGACTTTGTATACATACATTGCATATATAAATTACATCAGGGTAAAGGCTTTTAGAACTCATTCATGAGTTAAAAGGTAAATATGCAGATGGAAAATAGTCTTGACAATTAATAGGTATTGGGGAATGTGGAGAGATCTTTAGAGAGCAAAAAAGAGCAGGGAAGTACATAGTCCTCAAGTTCACTCTTCTCAAGTGAGTTTTGTTCCATTTCCGGTCTCTACCTGAAATATGTGATTATAAGTTCTAAATTTTAATAGAGGGATGTACACTCTTCCAAAAAAGAAACGCACAGGTAGATTTTTAGTACATTCATTTTACCTAATAAAGTCGATATATTTAATTCAATATCATAGATACAAATATGAAATTTTGTAGCTCGATAGTCACATGTTGTCGTTGTACAAAGTCATTGAAAACCGTTCATTGTCATGTCACATAAGGTCGCGCTGAGTTCGGTATCTGGTGTGACCACCCCGGGCAGCAATCTCTGCTCTGCACAATCACTGGATAAGTGTACGAATTCTGTCCTGCGGAATTCTGAGCCATACTGCTTGTAACGCGTTGGCCAGTTGTGGGAGTGTCTTTGGCGTGTTCTGACGTTGACGTACACGTCGATCGAGTTCATCCCAGAGGTGTTCGATTGGGTTGAGATCTGGAGATATAACATATATCCAATTTATATACCAGATGTTTTGTGTGGTCAGTTTCAATGAACTACATACTACCTATGCGTTTCGTTTTTTGAAGAGTGTATATATTTGGTTAAGTAACAGGTATTTTTCAAAGGAGAGCTCAGGTTTGATGAACTTATACAGATTGCCTTTAGAACTAGATTTGATATTGCAATGCCATTCTTGAAAATACCCTGGTCTTTTGAAGTGTATTCGGCACGGCTTGTGAGCTCCATAGTTGTACCTGCACAAGGATTATCCATCACGCACAGCAAAAAAGTATAGGTTTCCGTTTTCCGGAAACCTCCCCCAAAAATGTCCAAATTTGGGGGGTGCATTTTGTTCAGTTAAGTGTGAAACACATAAAAATAGTTGAAACTTACCAAGAAAATTAAAGATTGCTGAAGGTGCCGGATGCAAATTTTCTTCATGTCTTATTTCTAGTTAATAATGTTAGACTTGGCGCGGGTTCGATTCGCCGCCTGGGTACAATGTGTGAAGCTTATTGCTTTATAAGCCACCGTGATATTATTTTTTCCATAGCTTCTTGAATCATGATAAACTTTATTATGATTATAAGTGTGAGGGTTTCTGAGCTACTAGCTGTTTTATGCGAGCTGAGCTGTTTTATGCCAGAAGTTTATTCTCTTATATACCTTTAAACGGTGTGGTATTCTTTCAAATTCTCGCTATTAATCATGAAGTTTGGGGTACTGTTTTTAAGCCACGTTGCCATTTAAAACAAATATTCTCTATGATTTCCAAATGTTCATATCGCCATAGTTCTCAGGCTTATAGAATAATTGGTGTTACCAATAAATCGAAGGCTCAAAACAAACAATCGAGTGGAAGAGTTATATTTCTAGCTTTTTTTCTGTGAGAAAACCATCGCTTTTGGACCATTTAATGACAAACCTTTGATTGTACTTAGTGGACGCCGGTTCCTACGCTTGCTGGTATAACCCACCGTGATATCGTTACAATATTGCCAAAAGTGGCATTACACTATTCTCACTCGGAAAAAATGGAATGTCATCGGCTATGTGCTCACTTTGGCATTTGGTCCTGGTGAGATTAAAAGATTAGTTTGAAACGGTATCAGTACTTGTTATATCTGGACAGTTTGGTTTCATTGAAGTTCAAAACAGAATACAATTGCCCCAAATAGGTGCATCAGATTCATGGCATCCATAGAAAACACCAAGATAAAGTATATAACATTTTCAATGTCATTTTTCTACTTACATGAAACTAAAAACTTTACTTAGTGAGCTGTATTAACTGTAGGAAAACATTCAGGGTATTAGTATATTTGATATGTGTTCAGCACCTATGTTATTGCTGATCAGTATTATATTTCTGTATGCTAAATAAATGAAGCAAAACAAATAATGTTTTGGCAAAAAGATATATTTATTGATTATGTGACATTTCATTGATTACATAACCAAATAACCCCCAGAGGCAAATATAACACTTTTGCTCTTCCTACCGTTGACTAATAATTGTCTTTTAAAAATAAGGCAGTAAATATGCATAGCATCAATGGACTGCAAGGATAAAGCAGAAGTAATAATGTAACATATAGAAAAGTATTATCATCGTCAAATAGTACAAGGCAGCCATCACACCGCTGTTCATTTAGAAATGTCTCAAGATAATTTAGATAAACTGAGAAAAGAAATGGGGATAAATTTCCCCTTGTCGCACGCCAGCATAACACGGAAAAGGATCTGATGTCTTATCATTTACCATGACACGTAATTTTAAATTTGAGTACATGTTGTTTACCAGAGTGAAATATCTACCGTTAATACCACTTTGAAGTAATTTCTTCCTATGTCAGTAAGGTTACCACGGTGTAACCTGGCGCAACTGATGTTCCTCTATTGGAATACTTTGTCAGAGGACCATCATGCAGCTTACCGTCATCTGTACGGGTGCCATATCAGTCAGGGGACCATTGTGTAACTGAGGTCCTCTGTAGTGCTACCAATGTCACTAAGGGTACCATGGAGTGAATGATGTTCTTCTGAAAGGGTACCATGGTAGTGTCGCTGTGTTGTGACGAGTAGCGTACCCCTCCTCGCTCTATCCACAGCTCTCCCCGTCTTCCCGACGCGCTCCATCCATCTGCTTTCTTTCAGCAAAACTTGAAGGCGATCTGGCTACAAGGCGTCCTCAAACAGGTACCAATGACGCGTTCTGTCGTAAATCAACACATAATTTTGATGATTTCTGAAGGTATACACTGCACTCTGACACTTCTCTGTTTAATTCCCTATGTGCCTTATAATGTTATCACTCTAGTGTCAGTTAGGAATGCGTGGAACCATCAGGTTCTGATGTTTCCAAGTAACTTGTAATAAGCTCGTCAGTACAGTCCAGTTCGAGACAGTCCCTATATGTATATTATACTCATATGAGGTAATATTTTCAAAATGATCATATGAGCACGCCCATATATTGTGATCAAGGATCCAGGTCATAATAAAGCTATGAATCGAACACTACTAGAGGCTTCTGATCAGTTCAGTACAGCATATTCGCAGTGTTTGACCACTGGTCCCCGCGCCATGAATGTCACGAACGAACACCCTTCTCAATAACCCATTACGACTACAAAGTTTAATGTGCCATATGTAATTGTAAAAACGATGTGTCAAAGACCCCAAAGTGAGGTATAAAGGAAGGCTGACGAAATCCAACCCAAAAGCGAGTGAGTGAGTTGGGTCTAACGCCGCTTTTAACAGTATTCCATTCATATCGCGGCGTGTCAGCTTCCCAGGTAGCATGCCATCATCGGCCCTGCATCGGCCCAACGTCGGCTACACCATCGGCCCAACGTCGGCAAACTGCATCGGGCCGATGAAGTTTTGCTCATCGGATCGACATCGGCCCAACGCCGGCAAACGTCATCGGCACTGCATCGGCACTGCACCGGCCCAGCATCGGCCCAGCGTCGACAAACATCGTCGGGCCAATGAAGTTTTGCTCATCGGATCGACATTGGCCCAACGTCGGCAAACATCATCGGCCCTGCATCGGCAATGCACCGGCCCAGCATTGGCCCAGCGTCGGCAAACATCGTCGGGCCGATGAAGTTTTGCTCATCGGATCGACATCGGCCCAACGTCGTAAATAGTTATCTGGCCAGCCTCCGGCAACTGTTTTGGAATCAGCATTGGATGGACATCGGCCGAACGTCGACAATAATTATCAGCGCAGCATCTGCCATTGTCTTAAATAGGCTGATGTCATCAGAAGTCATAACTGACAACATCTCATCTTAATATTTCATGGAAATGATGCCACAATAGAACTTTTCCAAGTGTAGTGTTAGGGTACATAAAACTAAACATTTCTAAAAGCTGCAGCTAGCCGTGATGTTAATGTTACAAAGATAAAAGGTAAAACTAAAAAATACTGAATTTTTAAAAAGATAATATTTTGTTATCATAGTTAATACTTTGAAAACCAAATGTTAGTAATATAAATACTTCTAGCTGTACAAAACAATCGAAATGCTTACACTATAGTTACAGTACTATTTTTTATGTACCCTAATACATGTGTAGTTAATACTTATAAATAAACACAAAGAGCAAAATAGAATAATAAACTTTATTATTAATTAATTATTATTTACAAGAAAACAGTGTTACTACCTGCAACAAGGCGGATGTGAAACATATATTCTCAAAACCTGTTTTAAAATACAGTCTAAACATATACCCCTCATATTGGCCTGCAAAATTTCATTTATGTGTCTTCAAATTCAGAGACAAACTCCCCCCCCCCCCCCCTATATTTCATCAAGTTAAAATAGCATGAAGCAAAGGCCATAACTCCATACAAAATAAGTTCTTATAACCATCTTCTGGAGTTTGTACCTTAGATAAGCACGGAAAGTTTCATTTATTAACTTCAGTAGTGTCCAAGAGAACCTGGCAGTATATGTACCAAGTTCAAAAACAAGGGTCATAACCCTGTGAAAAATATGTTGTCAACACCAATTTTTTGGATTTCTTTGTTCCGTTGCAATTCAGCACTTTTGTTTGCAGATTCTCTATCTACACCTCTGTTTTTCAGTACGCGTTTTCCTTATGCCATTTCTAAGCCTTGCTCCTGGAACTCGAAGCCATTCTTTTACACAGGTCACCATGTACTTGTCAGTGGCTTGTAAGAGCCCAGCTGCAGCCTTCCTCCTCAGCTTCTGTTTACAAATGATAGCAAAAAATGTCAGTGTGCATATCATAAGTCATTGCATGCACTCTCACAATTACAAGTAATGGACTTCACAAGTGTGTTAACATAATGGAATAATAGAATAAGTAATACCCTGTTCACATGCACCACCTTACATATGTGTGTATATTTTATTTTAAGTCTTGACACCTGTTAATAAATACAGGGTTCACTCAAGGAATTTTCTGCCATGGGCCCTTTATGTGACAATTTCATATATTCCCTAGGTACACCCGCACTTGCCCATACAGCACAATGTTAAAATGCCCCATTGTATTTGAAAATGTGGGCCTTTTTCCAAATTTAGGGGCTAAAAGCAGAAGGCCCCATCCTAGAATTATCGGAATCCCAGTAAGTAAATTGATGAGTTAATAATATGTGTAAATAAGTAAATTGAATTATGTGTAATTATATACGCAAATAACATATCAACTCCCAATATTGTATGGTAGGTCCCTAATCTGTTTCTTATGTCAATTAAAAAAGATTTTTTAACTGACATATCACCCTATTAATTTAGCCCAATAAAAATCCTCTATATGAATCAAAATTGGAGTAAATTTCCCATACTTGATACATCTAAAGAAATTTAATTCACTCACCAGTTCTCTCTCAGTTGCTCGATTTTGGAAAAGCTGCTAAGAGTTCATTCAGCTCATCCATGTTTGCCAATCTGATTTTCTTAAATAGAAATATAAGGATATTATATGTCAAGTTTGTGTAGCAGCAGTGAGCACTTAGCTATTATGGTGATGATGTCAAGAGGTTGAGGGGAATATTGCTCAAAACATAAAAGTAACATTTAAATAAAGCTTTGGCCATACACAGATATCAGGTCCTTTCCTTAAGTCATACATCTTATCTCATATATTTGCACTTGTACATACAGTCCTTATATCTGGAGCCATGTAGCAGAAATAATTTCCCAGGGAAAGTAGTTTCACGTTAATAGCCATAGCCACATGCATTGAAAAGCAGTGAGAAAATCCCCATATTGACATAATATTGACTTGTACATACAGTCCTTATCTGTCGCCATGTAGCAGAAATAATTTCCCAGGGAAAGTAGTTTCACGTTAATAGCCATAGCCACATCCATTGAAAAGCAGTGAGAAAATCCCCATATTGACATAATATTGAACAGATCCTGTGAAGTCTGGTTACCACAAAACAGATTTCATCTATTATATGATGCCAAAATATATGTAGATTACATCATGGTAAACCAAAACTGCAAATAAATCATTAAAAGATCAGATACAAAAAGATCAGATACAAAGGTATGTACATATTACAAACACTTGTATGCAAAAAATAGCAGGAAAGTATTGGGGACAAGTAATTTTATGCAGTTTCATTGCTTGTAAACATAGGCAAAGGGATAATGATAAACTGAAATAATATATCTTTAGTTAGAATAAATCAAATTTGAAACAAGGCTGTGGGTGTTTTTCTATAATGGAAAATGTCCTGAAAAATCTGTACTGAAGTATCTTTCTCAAAGTTTTACCATTAATTTGAAATTTGATTAAATAAATGACATTCTCAATTGTTTTGGATTATATATTTAGCATCATACCTTTGAAATAGTACATTTAAAAAAAATTAATTCAGTATTTCATCAAAAATGTACATCATAAATTACTTAACTAGATAAGACTACCATACCCCCCCCCCCCCATCCCCAAACACACACACCCTAAAAATCCATTCTGAAATAGCCATATCTCAAAACCTCAATCGATCGATACAGATACCATACATAGGTATAAGATTTCTGATCGATTATAGGCCTAGGTCTATGTAAGGTATCCAGCAGATCTTGATAAAATTGCCCACACCTGTAATGCGCAGTGATCCGTTTACTAAAAGAGCTGTCCTTTTATTTCGCCCATTATCCAGAAAAAGTTCAAAATTCGCAAGTAACTATGACATTAAAAAACATAAATTTTATTTTTTTTATTTCAACTTTTTGGTGATCGAAAACCAAACTCGGCTGTGAAGCTCCGTTCATCGATCAGTAGGAAACATTAGATGGATCGCATGACATGCACACGCAATGCTGAAAGTTTCCGAAAGCCTCGTTATGAATTTCATGTTCACTGCTTTTTGCGCTGACAGCAATCACAAAATTGACTTGTAAATTCGAGTTTGTAATCAATTTCCTAACCTCATCCATCCCCACACTTAACAAATACGCATGTGACAATGACAAATAAAGCAATGTTCATTCAAAAATACTAATGTAAGTAAATGTTTGGCTATTCATTTGCTTACCGCTGTAATACTCTCACCCCGAGATTGCGACTCGTTGGTTGAACATCGCTGAATCTACATGGAAATAAAACATATCTTGTCATGTTTTGTATTTGCCCTTGTCCCCGCGTTTTGCTAGAAATATGTATATGGTATTTAAAAAAAATATAAATAGAGAATTTAGTGACGATGCAGTGTCACGACATATTCCACGGATTTTGACACTGACGTAGAATTGACAGGAGTGTGTTTCTCGAACCTCCAAAACACATAGGCCTAGATTTCTCTACTCACGTTGACACTTATGAATGTACACTGTTTCTCGTTTCAATTGTAAGGTTTGAAAATGAAATAAACACCTCGTAAATACAGTAATGAAGTAAACACTTACCGCAAAATAGATTTTCTCTCAGCCCTCCACACATCATCCTTTCGTCGTCTGCTTGAAAAGACGCGCGTGAGTAACAGCGCCTTCTATAACAAGAGTAGCTTCCCTTGGAAACATGTTGTGAAAACGTTGGACCAACGTAACATAACCGCTCGCGATATTCCAAACTTTTGCCAATATCATGTAATTTGCTGAATGAATTGTAAGATGTGACGAATCCCGTCTGTATCTTCTCTGTCTGTTGTATATGTGCAGCCAAAATGGTCAGTGAATGTGCTTGATCTATTTAATTTAAAATTAAAAATAAAGTTAATATTTTGAGTTCGAATAGAATTATTGTATTATTCGTAAATATACTTGATCTATTATTTGTCACATTGTAATCGACAAATGTGTTTTTTTTTCTTTTATGTTATCATAACAAGATCAAATCATATATCAGGTTCAATGTCAGTGCCAGTCACCAGCATTGGCCTGACAGCGGACCGCTGCAGTTTGCCGATGCCGATATTGCCGGCGGTTGCCGATGCAAAGCCAACGTCGGCCCGATGTAGGTGTGCTAGCTGGGTTAATGTGGGAGGAAAGCCCGAAGTGATGCAGGTCTCAGACGTTTACCACTTCGGTGAAACCCACGAACACATGTTTCTGGCGTACCCAAGGGAGGCAACTCTGCACAGCGAATCGCGGCTCCTTAGACGACTGGGCCACCCGTGCCCCCCCTCCCCCTCCCCCCCAAAGAACATCACGTGTACACATCATATTTGGTTAAGCTTTTCCATGTGATTTTTTATTTCACGAGTTCATCATTTTCATTTTCAGAAATAAAACGTTATGTCAGGTCATGTTTGTAATTCTTGGAAATGCATGCCATTTGAGTCGGAGTAATCATGAATCAATCTGCTAGGATGGATCTGTGCTGACTGAACCCAATAAAGGATCCAACAGGGAAAATGAAGAACCGACAGCTGTCATAATGCACACATTACAAACGTTGAACTGGAATAATAAGATAAATAAATAAGTAAAATACATAAATAATAATAATAAAATTAATAATAATAATAATAATAATAATAAGTATAGAAACTAAATCTGCATGCACTTCAATAGGTGTGTGAACGTTCAAATTTGTTACAAATGTTTACATGTGGCTCTCCATGTTCTAAAAGTAAAACAGACCGCCTCCGTGGTAGAGCGTCCGCCCGGAGAACGGAAGGTCCGGGGTTCGATCCCCGACCGCGTCATACCAAAAGACGTTAAAAGATGGTACTTGTTTTTACCCTGTCTGGCGCACGGCATTAAGGGGCTAAAACAAGGACTGGTCGGCTCGGAGTCAGTATACTGTGTCTGCTAGCACTATAAATCGGCATCAGTCCGGACTAGTACAAGCAGCCACACACACACACACACACACACACACACGTGCATGCACGTCGCTATATAACTGCAATAATCTTGGACGTGACGTTAAACCTTATTTCACCTCACCTCACCTAAAAGTAAAACTGATGTGTTCCAGTTGCTGTGAAGACAACCAAAGCCGATTTCGACGGGCAGTGTATACGTACACAGTGCAGGATCATAAAGTTTCTTCCACTTTTCGTCTCATTCACAAGCCACTTTTCGTCCCATTCTTCACTCATCATTCCAAGGTCATTAAGCCTTAAGAGAAGGAAAGACAGACAAATGGACATATAATTTATCACAGTTTCATATAATTACGTATACAGAAATGGTTCAGCAACTTGCATAATTATGCCCAAGTGCAAGAATATCCAATTGTAAGCTACTGTGGAACATTAGACTAATTGAGTGACTACATGACGGAAGAAGTCCATGTTTTGTCGAATCAAGTTACCTTATCCCTATCGAACGTTCATAGTTAGCTGTACAGTACACGGGGACTATGGGATACGAGGCAACCCACTAGAATATTCTGCATCTTTAATAATAAAATACATCTTTAATCAATTTTATAAACCACATCTCGTTTTGCTCCTCGTCGAAGGTGCTGCGATTTGCTGGGTGGAGGTGTGTCCCAAGGCGTTTTCATTATGCTTCTGGGTTTGTCAGCACAATGTCATGGCTTTTCCTGAGTGGTTGACATCTAAGACCGGCATCGCGTCGGGCTTTCCTCTCACACCAAGCCGACTCGCCGAAAAACTGGAATATTATTAAAAACGGCCATGATAAAGCTGTATTATTGCACACCACAGCTTAAAACTCCCTTCCTGTTAGTGCGTCCCGTTTTACAATCATCTAATGATGAGCTTTAGCTAAGGGCAAATTAATACAAAGAAATCACGGTTGGACATGCTATGGACATTGAGATCAATGGAATACAATTTGTTTGTTTGTTGTTTAGCGCCGCACTCAACTATGTTCCTGCTATATGGCGGCGGTGTGTAAATAATAGTGTTATTAGACCAGTTATTCAAGTGACTGACATGAACATCGATCTACGCAATTGCCATACGATGACATGCATCACCAAGTCAGCCTGACCACTCGATACCATTACTCACCCTTTCCGACAACCATGGGCTGCTGAAGATCTATTCTTACCGGATCTTCTCGAGAGGAATGGAATGCAAATGGCATTACTGATACACAATTATCTACACTACCCCTTGTAGTATACAACAGATAACATTCATCGAAACATGAGTCCTAATACTACCAATTACGCTGTTTCTGGGTTGGAATAAGAACACGGGCCAACTTCTTTCCTGTTCATATGTAATATGTTTAGTCCATTTAGAATGCGAATAAGAAAACGTTTAACTTTATGGATAACAACTTCAGCTCATTGCAATCATCCAGAAACAACGACTAGCATGCTTATCAAACAGTTAACAATTTGATTTAAACTTTATAAAATGATAAATTTGAATCAGTGTACATTTCGGATCAATTCTTTGTTTTTAAGTCACTATAATGGAACATGAGATTTTATAGTCCTTGAAAAACTAAGTGAATAGTCTGTAAAGATTTGTAAAGGAGCTAATATAAGGAGACATTTTCCCAACACATTAGACTGTTTAGAAGTTCAAGTGAACATTTATAAATCACGGTGAAGGCTAAGTAGTTTTCCTCTACGTTTTTGCCATCTTGTTCTCACCCAAATCCCTTGGTTTACAAATGCTCGTTTTCCGTGGAGGAATTACAGGGTGTCGGGTCAATTTAGTGGACGTATGCAACCATCACTAAAGTATAGGTTTCTTGTACTAGAAAGTCCCCCATCTGCGGTAATGCTCAGAAATTCGCAATCCCGAGGGAAGAGAGGTGAACGAAAGTTGACTGAATAGGATACAAGACCTGCGTTGGCATTAGGAAATCGTATTGTGCGAGAACCTTGGCCATGCGACGTCATACTCCGCTCGGGGCATGCCTTGGTTGTGCTTTCAGTTGAATTGACGGATCAAGTCACACTGGTCCACCAGGTTATGATAAACATGAAAGTACATTGAGTCTTATGGGAAAGGATAGGGCACTACATCAATTTCAGGTACCTAACCAATACATTTGAGAACTGCAGTGTGCGAGCGTGTGATTATTCTTTAATGTTTCGTGTGTGCACAACGATATTCCAGCAACTTGGCCGGCCTGTAACAAATCTGGTCTGACCACCTGATGTCATCACTATCTGTTAAATAATTTCATAAACACATGCTCATGGTACAGCTGGACTCGTACAATCGACTCTACTTTTTGCCGAGATTTCTTATGAATACAGAAAAGGGTTTTGTCGCTTTTATTTAAAAATCTGAATCAAAGTTTGACTAAATTGAAATTACATGAATCCACACGGAAGTTGATAGACCACTATATATCAAAGAAACATTGCAATTAACATATATGAGGACTGTAGTGAGTCACTGAAGGTTGTTGTTTTTATTTTATGTGACTCTCAGCATTATCGGAGCTCATACAGGTCGGCCTGTAAATAATCGCGTCTTGGCAATTACAACCTTTTGTCAGCTCGATCAGCAATCCACGCAATCGTTGTTCAAAGATACAACTATTACATCAGATACGCCACTCATTGTAATCACTCGGTTCTCACACAAGTCTGTTAGCATTTCTTGGGGGGTGGGACCTGGTATAAATAATAATCCACATGTTCAAGGTGCTACGTTATTACCCCGACCAATGGATCATTGTGCATGTGACTCAAGTCTCACCTCCCTGAGTATACAACCCAAGCCATCTTTGAAGGTTAACAGCATCATTATAATTTTCCCAGGTACCCATTCAGTGCCGGTTGGGTATATTTCAAACAAAGTCATATGAATTTGGTGAATGAGTACCCACTGATTATCATTATCATCAAGGTTATTGGACTTATGTAGCGACGTGCATGGGAACGCCAGAAACCTATGATTGTGGGTTCGAATCCCGGTTCGCCCCGATTATGTTTCTAGGTTTGTCAGCACCATACTCGTGCTTGTAGGTTTCACCAACTGGTTTACTATTAAGATCTGTCCTCCCACTTTAAGCTGACATGCCGCGATATAACTGTAATAGTGTTAAACGCGGCGTTAAACCCCTCACTCACTCACTCCAACTTCTAAATGCCGATAGAGACTCTCTAGTAGCAGTGTTCGACTCTCAAACATCTCAAGCTTCAATGTTAACGATGATATGCCAGCGTCGCAATGACAATGTGGACTATGTGATGTTTTCCGATGCATCACGTGGTTTGGAAATAACAGCTGCTTCCATGTCATATCACATATCATCTCCCACTGACTTCATACTCTCTCCACAATACTTGACATCACAAGTATACGTAACATGCACCAGTGCGTGCATCTTCTTCACTCTGATAACACAATGTAGCTAATAGAATTCTGTGCAACTTATGTCTCCTTCAATTTCTGGAACAGGTTATGGCAACCAGCCGTTGTCTTTGACACATTGTATGACTCTGAGTGGGCTCATAGATTCCCACATGTCATAACGCTACTCACTGAGAGCCAATAAAGAAATCACAGTCACTCATGCTCAAACGGGATTCACACTGACAAGATTGCAAGGCGGATATAACGCGCAGTATCAGTTCGTAACCCTGAGACCTATGCAGAGATTTATTTCCAACAATTGCTAACGACATTGAACTGTGCTAGTAAATAGTCTGATCGTGTTTTTTTTCGGTCATACCAAGTAGATGGCTATGCTTGGGGCATTGTATTTGTTGTCTTTGAACGAAACTGAAGAGCTTGAAACATGGTGGAAACGAATATAGACTTTGTGCTGACATGTAGATACGTGATGAATGTTAGATTCTATCACTGCTATAATCTATCCTGGCAGCATAGGGACAATGATCTGCACAACCTATTGCAACAAAATTACATCACCGGCGCACTTGTGTTCCAAAGGATATAACCGCCTCCGTGGTATAGTGGTAGAGCGTCCGCCCGGAGAGCGGAGGTCCGGGGTTCGATCCCCGGCCGCGTCATACCAAAATACGTTAAAAGATGGTACTTGTTGTTACCCTGTCTGGCGCTCGGCATTAAGGGGCTAAAACAAGTACTGGTCGGCTCGGAGTCAGTATACTGTGTCTGAGTAAGGTATTCATGTTAAACTGCGGCATGGTATCTCAGTGTGCTAGCACTATAAATCGGCATCAGTCCGGGGTTGATAGTGAGTGAATCGATCCCCTCTATGCAATGATATTGCTGAGTGCAGATAAAATCAATGTGAATACCTATCACAAACATTCCTCTTCAATCCCATTACGTTTGTGTGAAAAAGGGTTCGATTCCCGACATGGGTACAATCTGTGTACATTTCTGGTGTCCCCAGCTGTGATTTTGCTGAATATTGCTAAAGGCGGCGTAAAATGTCACTCAATAACTCCGGCGAAAGATTAATGCTTTGATATGACTGTAATGTTGCAGACTAAGGCTTAAAACACCAACCACCTTCTGCATCTTTGTCAGTAATCGTCATATTAGGAATATCTTACTTGGACATAAACCATTGCGTATTCATTCGTCACCATAACACACTCTTGCTATTTGTTAATAAAACGTTCTCATATTTTAATAAAATACATACTAATGCTTGCTGCTGAAATTGCCGGGAAAAGAAAAATGTACAGCCATGTTTGATAGTGGCTAAAAATGAAACAAACAAAAAATATTAATTCGATGGTCATGTAATTGATACAATTGATCATAATTATATTTTGGACCGTACGTTTGTAGTATTTTCAACCCAGTAACGTTTTGATAACTCTTGTAATGTTTTGTTCAAATCCAATTTTCAAGTCTATACTTGCAATCTAAACACGTTGTCAGAATATGGGAATGGAACTCAAAATACAAGTATTGATAATTGGCTCTAACTCGTACACTTCCCTTTAAACAAACATTTCGCTCAATTCCTCCCATCGTAACATTGAAGTTGTGTTACTACTGTTGACCTTGCGGGACGGAATACGGATTAGGGCCAATCTGCTTCATGTTGCTTTCTCATCGCGTTTTTGCACATTTTGGATTCATCAGGATACATTTGGATGAATGTGCATCAACAAGAACACTTGCAGTAATTTGCGCTCAATTTAATATTTTCTTTTAACTTGCAATAACGGAAACTGTGAGTTTGTACAGCCCATTAGGAATAATGTGAATAGTTGGTAAAGATTCGTAAAGAAGACATGTTAGAAGGAACACCTTCAGTTTGTGGTGTACGCTAAGCACTCCTCTCTCCTTTTCGTCCATCGAGTTCTAAAGCAGAACTACAACGTTTACAAATGCTCGGGCAGTGGTTGCGGTAATAAACTACAGGGTTTCGAAACATTTTAGGGCAAGGAAGAAACCTTCGCTTAACTACAGGTTCATGTAAACTAGAGCTCCAATCTGTGGTTATGCTCAGAAGGTTGCGAAACCCGATGAACAAAAGTAAGTGAAAGTTAACTGGGTCAGAACCAATGCCTACCTTGACGTCGGGTAATCGTATTGCACGTGAAAACCATGGCCACATGACACCTATCTCTGCTTGGGGCATGCCTGTTTGATATTTCTGTTGAAAGTCAAACAATGTAATTGATGGATCAAGCCGAACTGTTCACCAGGTTATATAATCTTAGATTTAGACTATAATGAAAGTGCATGGGTTCTCAAGGGGGTTTGCTACGCCATTACAACAAAGTCAGGTGTCCAACAAAGAGGGAATCTGAGAACTGCAATGAGTGAGTGTATGAATATTCGTATACCACGCTGTTGGTGATATTCCAACCAAAACACACCGACCTGTAACCAATCGAATCTTGACCCTATGGTTACACGCTCGAGCATGTGTCCAATTTATTTGTAGGACTGATTCAGAATTATGCTGGTATATAACAGTTCCTGATGGATTGATACATAGCACATACAAGGAGAAAATGGTACTCATCTTCTATATACAATTTGTTACACAATAGACATACTCTCTCACATCTTGGTTGTGTGCAGCATCGTCCGGTTTCAATTCTTAACTTATGGTAAGTACATCTTAGTTTTGCGAGATAGTTCTAAACGCAGAGATATTAATGACATTCAGGTACATTTCTAGACCATCTGACGTTTCATACAAAGAAGATTTTTTAACTCTTTTGGAGGGCGTCATGGCACTTTGGTCGTAGGAAGACTTTAATCGAAATGTAAATTCTGAAATAAATGTTAGAACGTTTACGACGGATTGATGTTCCCAAATATAACTAAAACTATAGGAGTAGCGCAAGTGCTTAATCTTAGATACCCAGTAGATCTTTCCATTATTTGCAAAAACAACAACATATAATTACATTTTTTTACATATCGTTTTTCGGGAAAATCTACAATTCGACACCAGTATTTTTCAACATGTTTGCAAGAATATATTTTGGTTTTACCTAAATTAACAGACAAATTGTAATAAGAACAAAAACTGTCCAAAGTGTCAATTTGTTTCTTGAGACCAAAAAATGGGGATGAAGTAAGTGCTGCATCGTCAACAAACAAAAACAGAAATAATTGAATGATATCTGGGTGTAGCTGAACACCAGAACCAAATGTAGACTCTATTTCATCAGCAAGTTCATCAATAAACACTGAGAACAACATAGAATCATCTTTTGACAGTGATTCAGATACATCAATCCTCATGGTGCAGTCGACTTGGCACTCATGTTTCAGCAGAGACATCTTTTTTATTATGGAATGAGTTACGTTGCTGATATTTTTAAGGTTTTACAGGTTTGACAGTTCAGACGCCTCATGATGCATCATGAGGAAAATATTGCGATGAGAGAAAGTAAGGAAGGAAGGTTATAGAAGAACGGCGATTACTGCTACTAATCGACAAGCGCCCTGGGATTGCGAACGTGGAACATGGCAAGTAAAACAGTAATCATCAGCTTTAGCTTAGATGAAAGAAATAGTAAAATATTGCAGCAAAGTTGCACTCTAAAATATCTCAAGCTTCAAATATCAAAGTGACACTACAAATGTCGTGTCATAATGACCACGGAGGCGATTGGGTGCGTGACACACCACTGGGTTTTGCAATAACTGGCGCATCACAGATATTTCACAAGACGCATTTATTACCGTCATGTTCCATACACAATATACGCAATATACCATTTAAAGACACTTTACTCAATAGTACTTGCATCATCTCCAGTGGGACTCCGGGTAAGAGGATGTAGCTGATGGATTTCCTCGTCTCTACAACTGGTGCCTTTTTACAATTTCTCGAACACGTTATGAAAACCAACCATTGTCTGAGACACCTTGTGTGAGTTGTAGTGGGCTATTAGATTCCCACAGCTCTTAACTCTTCTCTCTGAGAGCCAATAATGCAATCACTGTCACTTATGTCGGAACTGGGTTTACTCTGACGAGATTACATTGCTGATCAATTTTATGTGGGTGTGATACATTTATATCAAGCGATGTTTAGCCAACATTATAATGTAATAGAATTCTCAGGTAGCATCTTCTGTTTCGTTTGAAAGTCAAATGAAATCATATAAGCGTTTAAATGATTAACCAAAAAAAGCTGTTATCTTTCCAAACAGACCATTGACATGATGCCTCGCCTGTGAACATGTAAACTATCCACACAAAATATAGAACATACAAGGTACAAGTAGCATGTGTTGACAGAAGACAGAAAACACCCTCGGTTGCGGATACAGGTAGCGGTTACCAACCATGTCCATTGGGTATTTACATCAGATACTTAACATTTGCGAGACAGATGTCAGAACTTGCCGATTTCTCTTGGTTACCAGCACTGTGTCATGACTATTTCTGGCCACTAACTCTATTTTGGCGCAAAGGTATATCAACGACAACTCAAATGTTACAGTTTATATTAAATTATAGATGTATGTCACACATCGAGAATATTATTCGATTAAACATCCATTTCTAATTCGCTGATCAAATTGTTTTTACATATATACGGCAGCTGCAGTGCCATGACATTCATCTCTTGATTTGAGCATCATTGTAATGTTACTTTAGTACTAGTAGTATTTCTTATGAAATTAGGGCTTCTTCATTTGGCTTTGTTTTTATTCCATAAAATGTCAATGTTGAATAATGAATAAAACCAGTGTCATTAAGCTCTTCCTGTTGCATAACAGTCCAATCATTTGTGTGTCATAATAATCTTATTATTTGTATCCACAAGCAGGCAACTGAAGGCAAATAACTTCCCTCCAAAACTAATTAAAAAGCCTACTTTAATATGAGGCCGTTGTGTGGCGAGAAACAAGAAGCTGTTAAAATATGCAGAAATATACTGAACAAACAAAATCAGGGATCATGAATATTTTGGGGAGACTTTTTTGTGTTGAGGACTAAACAAAAATTCAAGATTCACTTTTTTGTCAAGTATATATAGAATCTTTGAACATCAATTGTAGCATTACTAGCCTTAATTAATACATTATCGATCACACGCCATACAGAATTACATTACTGGTTAAATGAAAAAGAAAAGAAACAGGTAGGACATATCAACAAACATACAACTTAATGCCGGAAATCATGTTTATCCAACACAATATATCAACAGACATCACAGAGGCATTCGTGTTAAGATAGATGCAATAGACCTTTTCTGCAATAATATGCTGCTTCGTACGAGGCAAATATACAATTATGGTGTGGAATTTCAACAACTCAAAGGATTCGTATAAATGTTTGCAATCTCAGAAACGAACCAAGTTCGATTTTGTAAAAAGTTTGAAAAGAACTTTGTACACCACTATCCGAGAAGTCAAACATATGATCCGTGACGCTTTTGTCCCTAAACGTTGTGACCATATTTATTGTCACATCTCTTTCGTCAAATTTGTTAACAATGATAGCAAATGTCATTTGAAATAAACCGAGAAAACAATATGTGAAATCCGAGATTTCCTTATTTGTGTTCCCCTCCGTGCTATTTGTTATGCACATGAACTGCGATGTCTGCTCGTCAAAAATAAGAAGGAATTGGCCAAGAAGTTTAACTTGAGTTTCAGGTAATGGTCGAATATAGCCATTTCCCTTCCACTGATTTACCCACTATAAACAAAGGAAACCAGTGACACCGCCTCATCTGTTTCATATCTAGATCTACTAGTATGCATAAAGATTCAGAGTGATAGAAAACTATCCTCAACACTGTATGACGAGAGGGATGACTTCAACTTTCCGTTTATGTGGAGCAAAAGTCCAGCGGCTCCAGCCTTCGGCGTCTATATATAACTTTTAAGGCACAGTCGAACACTCACTTTGTACAAAGATTTCAAAGACTCTCGCTCAAAAGATGGTTGTTCAGGGTTACAGTATTCAAGGTCTTAGTAAAACTTTCAAAAGGTTTTATGTGGAGGTTTTTCCTTTCATGTAAACACTTTAATTTCTGGTGTATGTGTATGTGACGGGTGCCACCGTTTGGGCAGGGTACGCTCATCTGTTTTGAAACAGGTGCAAAATAATCGGAAATGTACAATGAACTCAGTACATAATTCTTAAAATGATAATGTAAACTATGTATTGTCGCTTGTGTTTACATGTTCGTTGTGTCTGCTATACAACCATGCCACTCGCTATATGTTACACTCCAAATTCCCCATGTGTCGGGTACTAATTCGAAAACTTGCTCTATAGTTCTTAAGATGGCATTCTTCGTCTTTCATCTGTGATTGAACGTTGTACGCCTAAGGAAGTAAGTTGTAACAGATGTCCACATAACAAAATACGTTCGAAGACACAGTGTATACTATCCATTTAGGTTGGTACATTGAAAGGACAATTTGGGGGCACATATGGTATGGGATTTGGTTTCGCATTTGATATTCTAACCTAGTTGATTTAATTATTTTTATGACAGCTTCCCCGATTAAACAGCGTAGCTCTTTCATACTGATCCAATAATATCACCCAGTCAGAAATATATTGCCCAGCCCTTAAAAATAATTTTATACGGATTTCATGTCGCTGTATGAGAATAGGTCTCCCGTTGTGAGGTGAGTATATCTCATTTTACGAGAAAATAGTTTCTCTTGTTAGAGAGTTGCATCGACGTGGCCTATTAGGGACCATCTGACAGGTGGCGAAAACATTTGTATTCTGGTCTAAATTATTCGTTTAGGGAACGACATGGGTTTTTCAGAATGAGTGTCGCTAGTATAAAAAACATGTAATTTGGCGTTAACATTAACAGAAGAGACACGTCGGTATTCCTGAAGCTTTTCAGTGTCCTATGTATAAAGCCGGACGCATTTTCCACCAACACGCACGCATGCACATTAAAATGTTTAGTCTTGAAAAGCACCCCAACCACCCACATCCTGACAGACAAACATATAATGTCCGATCTCGTCGGCGATAATGATGCAATATTTTATGTAGCTGGGATTGCAAACGAGTTGGTAATGTGCTTTTGACAAAGGTTGAAACTGATGGTACACATCAAGTATTGCTACAGTCCAGTCGCCGGATGCTGCCACATGTTTTCCCAATCGACAGTGAGACTTGAGGTAACAGAGACAGGGAGAAACAAATACAAATGTCGAAAGTCAAAAACTCTCAACTGGATTATCGCTGCAAATATTTACTGTTACTTTCCGGGATAAGGCAGAGCCCATGACTTCTAGCACTGACTTGTTCATGTCAGGGTTTAATGTATCATTACAACACAAATCAAGGAAAGTTACCAACGGAAATTTGAGTACAACTCAATGTCAGTAGGCACAGTACAGTTTGAATGAGATCAAATTTCAAACTGCTACGTGATTGAAAGCGTAGGAATGACTGTACGCACACGCATCAAATGCTAGTAAAATGAGACACATCACTAAACAGATCAGGTACTAATCACGCAAACTGTCACGTGACATACCAATAATTGACATTTCCTGAAATTTATTATCCAGGTCGGCTGCGACAGAACGTCTGTGCCCGAGGTATGACAGTTATTAATACAAAGGCCATACTGTCCAGTGTGCTTTTTAAATCAAGATGAAAGAACGGCTGTCACTTACAAGAGAATTATTTATTGTAAATGTCGACATCAATTTTTTTTGTATACAACTTTCTTAAATTGTTTGAAGCCTTAGGCACATTTCCCACCTTGTAGTGAATGGTCTTGAAATATTTAAATTTGCTTTCAAAACCACCTTATTCAATTTACTATTATCAACACTAATGGCAGGTAATTCCAATAGCAACTAGATGGTGTAGTGTTTGCATTGTAAACGGCATGATGGCGCCTTCTCCAAACGATTATCTAAATGGTTTAACGAAATAGGATAAATACGTCAAGTAAAATCTAATTAGGTTTTGATCATTAAAGTGTAATAACTAGGTCACCCTACAAGGGACAGAAACAGACCCGCAGTTCGTCATAAGTGAGGAGAAGAATCTAACTGAATATAGCTTGCACATGGAATTGTCATTTGCAACCATGGGTCTTTAGGCGTCATCTTTTTGCCGCTTCTTATCGGGTTGCAAGAATAAAACATGACATGTCACAATCCGATAAATATGCATATTAGGTCGCCAAGCACACTATCCTTGAACACAGAGTTATTGACCAGAAAAGTATATATTTACTGTTAGCACAATAATTTTATGACACGGACAACACATGTAAAAATTGTTAAAATGAGACACACGTTTCCAAACCTATTTTGTGAAACTGTGTCATTCCTCCTGTCATCTTGTAAACTGCGATTACGAAAACCAAATCAACTTTAATGATCTTTTATGACCTAGTAAGCTCGATCTAGGGTTAGGCAGCAAGTGTCTGCTAAGTGTTTGTGGGCATGCATGGTAGTGTACCTTGCCAGTGGTAGGATCTGTTGTTCATGATTTGAAAATCCGACAGCACTACACCATTCTCATTGGTTATTAAAGTGACGATCGTTTTCTACTTAATGGTGTCTGATGGTATGAATGTGTGTCACTGTGCACCATATTTCGCCATATTTCAAGCCACTCTTTCGTCGATACGAATGCCATACTATATGGTGTGAGTAACCTGGCACATGTTCCCGTTATACAGAAACACACCATACATTCAACAATGCTTCTGTTTTATTGGACATTTTAGGTTAAAGGGGGGAGACGAGTAAAGTCAAACCGCGAAGCAAGTCGTAATCGATATTAACATTCGCTCAAACAACGTGTACAGACATTGTGCTGACATGTACATAAATGATGAATCTTGGATTCTATCTCTCCTATAATCTATCCTGTCAGCATAGGGACACAGTTCTATACAACAATAGCACCACAATTACATCACCGAAACAAATTTTCCAAGGGACATACATGTAAATTCACATTCACATAAATGTTCAATTCATGTCATGTACTGGATATAATTGAAGATGTATTGTCTTATTTGAAGGCTGCTGTAGAAAATGTCAGCAACTGTTGTCGAAATGATTAAAATTAGCCAAAGACCATCACATTGTGTCAGTGTTTCCGGGTGATTGAAAAATTACGACGCCAGATACAATCACATTTGTGTATCATTTTCTGTCCTGACGTTATGTAATACTTTTACGACAAGTTATTTGTATCTCTTCCCAATTAAACATTTTGGACGTGGTGCCAATAGAATCCGTAGATAGTTCCAATACGGCGATGTCAACTTCCGAAGACTGACAATGTTGTTCATCTTTAGTTGTGAGTAAGGCAATGGGAGTTTTCAATCATAATCCACTCAAGCATGAGTTTAACGTCAAGATGGTTCCGGACTGGTGACAAGTGAGAAATGCGAGAAGCTCCATGATCCGAAAGTCAAGCAGATTTGTGTCACTGAGGACACAACAAAGCAGATTTGTGTCACTAAGAACACCATCAAACAGATTTGTGTCACCAAGAACACAAGGTGGAACACAACCCAGCTCATTGAATCCGATGCAGCAACACTACCACGTATACATCTCACTCATGCTTTTCCCTGTACACTGGGCACCGTGCAGTCACATATAGTGATTCGTGAGTAAAGCCCGTTTGGTTAACCGCTGTAGTTACAAATGATGGGAATGACATCAACAGTATCCTAATTAAATGAAGGCGGATCTCTCTGATTAGTAGAAAACAGAGCAGGTAGGCCAGTGGGCAATAAAACAACCGTTACCGTGGCCAATCATTCGTTTGTCTTTTAGTCTAAGCAGTACAAATTGGTACTACTGTGGGCTATAGGGAGTAATACTGACACTTCTATATCCCAGATAAACTACGAACTATTAAACGTTTAGAAAGGTACATATGTATCGCAACCTGTTCCAGAAATGTAAACATATTTTTTATAAATGTGAAATTGTGTTCAGTTACGTTGAGACCGACACCTTCATATCGAAAGCAGCTAGTACTATTAACAAAACGGAAGCCACAGCAAGGGGTTGATAGTGACAGCCTCGATCTTCGCCATGCAATGATGTCGAAAACAGCCCTCTTCAATCACGTTGGGATTCTGCGAATTAATTATGCTTCGATAAAACTTTTACACACTAGGGCTTAAAACATGTTTCTCCTTTTGCATATTTGTCAGTTATCGCCATATTAGGAACATCGTACTTGAACATAAACCCTAATGTATTCATTCTGCACCTTAATACTCTTATGGCATTTGTAAATAAAATGTCCTACTACATTTTATGAAATATAATGCTTTCTATATAAACTGCCGGGTAAAATGTACACCCATTTTAGGTGGTGGCTAAAAAGGAAACAAACGAGAAATGATTAATTATTCGATGTTCATGTATTTGATATAGATATCATAGATGTATTTTGGACCTTTCGTTTGCAGTGTTACGGCGACTGTTTTCACCCCAGTAACGTTTGGATAACTTTTGTCATCGTGGGGACCCAGGGTAGAATATATCCCCAGCCTCTATTGTCAGCCAGACTGACGTGAGTTCAACCTATCCCTACCGCTTCCGCTGTGACTCCTTCTGTGACACCTCTAAAACGAAAAAACGTATAATATATGTCGAGTCTCAGACTTCAAAACCAGTACCTGAACCAGAACCAGAAATTGTTAATCTTACAAAGAAAGAAAGAAAATAATTAAAACAAAGGCAGCAAAAAGAGCAGTCTATCTCTACTTTTGAGGTCCCCATAGAGGTCCATGACTCCTTTGGTCCTCTGGACATGGAGGTAACTATATCTCCACATGACACAAATAGGAGAAATACAAAGACTTCCGCGCGTTCACGAGATATATCTCCTGACGAAGCACCACCATAAATACACAGAACATTATACAATGAAATTACAAACGTCTCAAGTAGAATTTAAATGAAATACAGCTATTGATTCACAATTTTAAGCCGTTGGCATTTTGTCTCCAAGAACTTACCTTAAAACACAGATAAATTTGATATCCGTCAGTACAATTCTTACCACTCGTTTTCCTCTCCTGTTGATAACGCTACAAGAGGTTCTTCTAACCTGGTGAGGCAGGACATAATCCATACAATGTAGCTCTGTTCCACTCAATACTACTCTTCAACTTTTGCTGTCAGTATAACTAAGAACATAGTGCTTCCATATTTTCTTCACTGTATCTTCCACCTTTCTCAACTGTCCGTCAATCAGATCTGCAGACTTTGCATGATCAGTTCCCTAAGACCCGCATATTCATGGGCGATGTAAACGGTCATAATGAACTATGGGGGAGTACTGATACAAATAATAAGGTAAACGTCCTTGAAGATTGTATCTCAAGCAATGATTTATGTATCTTCAATCATGGATCTAATACTTATATGCAAACTGCCACTGGCAATACTCTGCCCTTGATCTTTCTCCCTCGTGTTCAAATATTTTAAACAGATTTGAATGGTCAGTCTATGATGACCTTTGAGGAAGTGACCATTTTCCAAAATGACTTACAACTATCAATCTCACTGACGAACCACCTTCAACAATGTGCAACTTTACAAGAGACAATTGGTCTTTATTCCACACCATGTACAGAAAAGCTACAACCTGACTTTTTCAGGAATGATCCTGATGCTACGCAACTATTTTCAGATCAGTTAAATTCTACTGGAGACGAAAGCATTCCTAAGTCTTCTGCAAACCCTCATATACGTAAACCATGGTTTGATAATGAAAATGATAAGAAGAAAGATGAGAAATGTTTCCGCCGAATTATGTTAAAATCACGAGCGCCATAGCGAGACGTACTTTTAAATAAAATAAACGTCAACTCCAGAAAAAACTATGTACCTATAATCAATTCCCGCACACCCATGTCCAAAGTGTGGGACATGATTCAATAGATTAAGGATCAAAATATGGAGTTCACCAACTCAAAGATGGTAACAATATATTCACAAATAAATCTGAAATTGCCAGCAACCTTGGCGAAACTTTAGCAAACCATTCTTTATCATCAAATCATAACCCTCAATTTCAGAGGTTTAAAAAACAATAGGAAAACCAAAAAGGTGAGGTTTAAGTATAATAAATGTGACTACTATAATGAACCATTTCACTCTTTGAGTTACATACTGCCCTTGGACAAGCTCATGACACTGCAGCAGAAGACGACAACATCATTATCAGCTCATGAAACACTTGCCCGATTCATGAGGTCAACAATCCATTGGTCTTGTACGTGGAGACCAATAACCTCCGAAATAAACCCAGAAGCACCATTGACCATTTGGTGCGTTTAGAATCCTTTATTGCATTGTCAACAAACATGGAATCAGAATTCAACCACACGCCACTGCAGCTAAAATAGATCTCCTTACTGACTTCTGTCTTCTCCCCCTCACCCTCCTAAAAAACTCTCCGAAACTGTCTTCTCAAGGATCCAGATGGTAGTTCAATCTTTACTGCTGGGAACAAAGCTATGTTAACAGCTTTGACCTATTTTAAACAACAACATCAATGTTAAACCTTCATCATATTTTCAGATTCACTGTCTTGCCTTAAAGCACTTAAATGTGTCGCATCATATCACCTTATAATCCTAGACATTTTAGAACTTAACAATGATCTTTACACTGACAAATGTGACACGGTCTTTTGCTGGTTACCAAGGCATGTAGGCGTAGTAGGTAACTCAAAAGCCGATACTGCAGCTGAAGCAGCTCCTAACAAATCGTCATCTCCACTCCTTGTCCCGTACAGCGATTTCAAACCAAACATCCAGAGTTACCCTCAGGGTTTCATGCAAAAGAGGTTGGACACCCAGATAGAAATCAATGAACTTCATGAATTAAACCAACAATGGGTCATACTTTCTTGGGTTGTCAACGACGACGCGGTATTGGCCACGAATATCTGCGTAAAACAGATGAGGACTAACCTCCTATGTGTATCCCTTGTGAAGATAAGTTCACCGTCAAACATATTTTGCTTGACTGTGTAGACTTTGCAATCGCAAGGTATTCACATTACCAAACAGTAAATCTGAAGGATTTCAACTTGTTCTCGTCGCTATATGGCTGGCATAATACTGCTGCAACGTTAAATTGTAACTCACTCACTCACTCTCCCCATTGTAACTCGTACACTTCTCTTTGAACTAACATTCCCACCAGCTCCACATGTGGATTCTATTTCATCAGCACGTTCATCAATAAGCACTGAGAACAACATAGAATCATCTTTTGATATAGATTCAGAAACATCCATCCTCATGGTGTAGCCGAATTGGCACACATGTTTCAGCAGAGACATCTATATATTATTGAATGGGTTTCGATGCTTATATTTCTAAGGTTTAAAAGGTTTGACAGTTCAGACACCATAGATGCATCATTGTGAATGTGAGAATGTAAGGGTCTTTCTTTGGAAAGAACAAGCAAGGTTATAGAAGAACGGCGATTACTGCCACTAATCGACAAGCGCCCTGGGATTGCGAACGTGGAACATAGCAAGTAAAACATTAATCATCAGCTTCAGCTGAGGAAGACCATGTGATTAGATGAAAGAAATAGTAAAATATTGCAGCAAAGTTGCACTCTAAAATATCTCAAGCTTCAAATATCAAAGTGACACTACAAATGTCGTGTCATAATGACCACGGAGGCGATTGGGTGCGTGACACGCACCACTGGGTTTTGCAATAACTGGCGCATCACAGACAAAACGCATTTATTACCGTCATGTTCCATACACAATATACGCAATATACCATGTAAAGTCATTTTACTCAATAGTACTTGCATCATCTCCAGTGGGACTCCGGGTCAGAGGATGTAGCTTATGGATTTCCTCGTCTCTACAACTGATGCCTTTTAACAATTTCTGGCACACGTTATGTGAACCAACCATTGTCTGAGACACCTTGTGTGAGTTGTAGTGGGCTATTAGATTCCCATAGCTCATAACTCTTCTCTCTGAGAGCCAATAAAGCAATCACTGTCACTTATGTCGGAACTGGGTTTACTCTGACGAGATTACATAGCTGATCAATTTTATGTGGGTGTGATACATTAACATCAAGCGATGTTTAGCCAACATTATAAAGTAATAGAATTCTCAGGTAGCATCTTCTGTTTCGTTTGAAAGTCAAATGAAATCCTATAAGTGTTTGAATTATTAACCAAGAAAAAGCTGTTAACTTTCAAAAGAGACCATTGACATAATACCTCGCCTATGAACATGTAAACTATCCACACAATATATGGAACACACATGGTACAAGTAGCATGTGTTGACAGAAGACAGAAAACACCCTCGGTTGCGGATACAGGTAACGGTTACCAACCATGTCCATTGGGTATTTAAATGACATACTTTACACTTGCGAGACAGATGTCAGAACTTGTCGACTTCTATTGGTTACCAGCACTGTGCCATGACTCTTTCTGGCCACTAACTCTATTTTGGCGCAAAGGTATATCACCGACAACTCAAATGTTCGAGAATATTATTCGATCAAACAGCTATTTCCAATTTGCTGATCAAATTGTTTCTACAGATATACGGCAGCTGCAGTGACATGACATTCATCTCTTGATTCGAACATCAATGTAATGTTACTTTACTACCAGTTTTTTTTCTTATGAAATTAGGGCTTCTTCATTTTGCTTTGTTTTTATTCCATAAAATGTCAATGTTGAATAATGTATAACACTAGTGTCATGGAGCTCTTCCTGTTGCATAACAGTCCAATCATTTGTGTGTCATAATAATCTTTTTATATGTATCCACAAGCAGGCAACTGAAGGCAAATAACTTCCCTCAAAAAACAATTATATATACGCCTAAAAGCCTTCTCTAGTATGAGGCTTTTGTGTGGAGAGAATCAAGTAGCTGTCAAATATGCAGAAATATACCTGAACGAACAAAATCAGGGATCATGAATATTTTTGGGGAGACCTTTTTGTGGTGAAGACTAAACAAAAATTCCCGATTCACTTTTTTGTCAAGTATATATAGAATCTTTGAACATCAATTACAGCATTACTAGCCTTAATAAACACTTTATCGATAACATGCCATACATAATTACATTACTGGTTAAATGAAAAAGAAAAGAAACAGGTAGGACATATCAACAAACATATAACTTATTGACGGAAAACATGTTTATCCAACACAATATATCAACAGACATCGCAGAGGCATTCGTGTTAAGACAACTCGATTTTGTAAAAAGTTTGAAAAGAACTTTGAACACCACTACCCGACAAGTTAAACATATGATCCTTGACGCTTTTGTCCCTAAACGTTGTGACCATAGTTATTGTTAGTGTAAATATTGAGTTTTTGAATATTTTTTTTCTCCATTTTTTCTTCCTTGGTATGTTCCCATGAAAACAGCATGTTTAATTGTTTTTGACCGAGCCTGGGCAAAGACCGTAGAGTTTCTGGACTTTTGGGTTTCCAGAATTAAAATGGGACGTGTTAAACTATGTTTTGTCGCTTGTATTTACATGTGCGTTGTGTCTGCTATACAACCATGCCACTCGCTACATGTGACACTCCAAATTCCCCATGTGTCGGGTACGTATTCGAATACTTGTTCTGTAGTTCTTAAGATTGCATACTTCGTCTTTCATCTGTGATTGGACGGTGTACGCCTAAGTAAGTGAGGTTTAACAGATGTGCACGTAACAAAATACGATCGAAGACACAGTGTATACTATCCATTTAGGTTGGTACATTGAAAGGACAATTTGGGGACACATAGAGTATAGGTTTTGGTTTCGCATTTGATATTCTTACCTAGTTAATTTAATTATTTTTGTGACAGCTTCCCCGAATAAATGACGTGGCTCCTTCATACTTATCCAATAATACCACCCTGTCAGAAATATATTGCCCACCCCTTAAAAATAATTTTATACGGATTACATGTCGCTGTGTGAGAATCGGTCTCCCGTTGTGAGGTGAGTATATCTCATTTTACAAGAAAATAGTTTCTCTTGTTAGTTGGCTGCATCGACGTGGCCTATTAGAGACCATCTGACAGGTGGCGAAAACATTTGTATTCTGGTCTAAATTAGTCGTTTAGGGAACGACATGGGTTTTTTCAGAATGTGTGTCACTTGAATAAAAAACATGTAATTTGGCGTTAACATTAACAGAAGAGACACGTCCGTATTCCTGAAGCCTTTCAGTGTCCAATGTATAAAGCCGGACGCATTTTCCACCAACACGCACGCACGCACATTAAAATGTTTAGTCCTGAAAAGCACCCCAACCACCCACATCCTGACTGACAAACATATAATGTCCGATCCCTTCGGCGATAATGATGCAATATTTCATGTAGCTGGGATTGCAAACGAGTTGGTAATATACTCTTGACAAAGGTTGAAACTGATGGTACACATCAAGTATTGCTACAGTCCAGTCGCCGGATGCTGCCACATGTTTTCCCAATCGACAGTGAGACTTGCAGTATGTGTTGAGGTAACAGAGACAGGGAGAAACAAATACAAATGTCAAAGTCAAAAACTCTCAACGGGACTATCGCTGCAAATATTTACTGTGACTTTGCGGGATAAGGCAGAGCCCATGACTTCTAGCACTGACTTGTTCATGTAAGGGTTTAATTTATTATTACAACACAAATCAAGGAAAATTACCAACGGAAATTTGAGTACAACTCAATGTAAGTAGGCACAGTACAGTTTGAATGAGATCGAATTTCAAACTGCTACGTGATTGAAAGCGTAGGAATGACTGTACGCACACGCATCAAATGCTAGTAAAATGAGACACATCACTAAACAGATCAGGTACTAATCACGCAAACTGTCACGTGACATACCAATAATTGACATTTCCTGAAATTTAGTATCCAGGTCGGCTGCGACAGAACGTCTGTGCCCGAGGTATGACAGTTATTACTACAAAGGCCATACTTTCCAGTGTGCTTTTTTAAAACAAGATGAAAGAACGGCTGTCACTTACAAGAGAATTATTTATCATAATTGCCGACATCAGTGATATTTTATACAACTTTCTTATATTGTTTGAAGCCTTAGGCACATTTCCAACCTTGTAGTGAATGGTCTTGAAATGTTTAAATTTGCTTTCAAAACCACCTTATTCGATTTACTATTATCAACACTAACGGCAGGTAATTCCAATAGCAACTAGATGGTATACTGTTTGCATTGTAAACAGCATGATGGCGCCTTCTCCAAATGATTGTCTAAATGGTTTAACGAAATAGGATAAATACGTCAAGTAAAATCTAATTAGGTTTTGATCATTAAAGTTTAATAACTAGGTCACCCTGATGCACTGTAAGGCCATCCTACAAGGGACAGAAACACACCAGCAGTTCGGCATAAGTGAGGAGAAGAATCTAATTGAACGTAGAAATAAAATATGACGTGTGTCACAATGCGATAAATATGCATATTAGGACGCCAAGGACACAATCCTAGAACACAGAGTTACTGACCAGAAAAGTATTAATTTACTGTTATCACAATAATTTTATGACACGGACAACACAGAGGATCCTTCAAAGATAAGTGTTCAATTGTTCAAATGAGAAACACGTTTCCAAACCTATTTTGTGAAACTGTGTAATTCCTTCTTTCATCTTGTAAACTGTGCACATGTGCACAGTACACGCGATTACGAAAACCAAATCAACTTTAATGATCTAGTAAGCTCGATCTAGGTTTAGGCAGCATGGTCTGCTTAGCGTTTGTGGGTATGTATGGTAGTGTACCCTGCCAGTGGTAGTATCTGTTGTTCGTGATTTGAAAATCAGACAGCATTATACCATTGGTTATTAAAGTGACGTTCGTTCACTACCTGCGGCATCCTAATGGTATCTGATGTTAGTGTTGAACTCTCGTATTCGCCGTATTTCAAGCCACTCTTTCGTCGATACGAATGGCGTACAATATGGTGTGAGTAAACTGGCACATGTTCCCGTTATACAGAAACACACCAAACAAGACAATGAGTTCAATCGTTTGACTGCAAACAACGTTAACGCTCGCTTAAAGGTCCAAATTTTGGTAGAATTGGTTTGAGAAGTGAGCGAGTATGGTTTAATTCAACAATGTTTCTGTTTTTTTTACATTTTAGGTTAAAGTGAGGAGACGAGTGAAGTCAAAAGTGAAGCAAGTCGTAATCGATATTAACATTCGTTCAAACAACGTGTACAGACATTGTGCTGACATGTACATAAATGAAGAATCTTTGATTCTATCTCTCCTATAATCTATCCTGTCAGCATAGGGACACAGTTCTATACAACAATAGCACCACAATCACATCATCGAAACACATTTTCCAAGGGACATACATGTACATTCACATTCACATAAATGTTCAATTCATGTCATGTACTGGATATAATTAAAGATGTATTGTCTTATTTGAAGGCTGCTGTAGGAAATGTCAGCAACTGTTATCGAAAAGATTAAAATTAGCTAAAGACCATCACATTGTATCAGAGTTTCCGGGTGAAATTACGACGCCAGATACAATCACATTTGTGTATCATTTTCTGTCCTGACATTATGTAATACCTTTACGACAAGTTACTTGTATCTTCCCAATTAAACATTTTGGACGTGGTGCGAATAGAATCCGTAGATAGTTCCAATACGGCGATGTCAACTTCTGAGCACTGACAATGTTGTTTATCTTTAGTTGTGAGTAAGTTTTCAATCATAATCCACTCAAGCATCTTGGAATGCCATCCCTCGACGTGGTTAGTTGTTCATGGATATGGAACAGTCTTTGTTACGTAAATTGCATACACCAGGGGGAACATCTTCTCGTTGACAAAAGCATGGATGGAATAAATCTGTAGAAAAGGCCTGGGAACATGCTGAAAGTTCCATCGCAGTAATAGATGTCTGATGTAGCAAGGTGATGGATGTTGTCTGCTGTTGAAACGATCAGGAGCTTGTTGTCATCTTCTGCATGGAGGAAGAAGTTCTGGCCTCTGGTGGTCTGTTGGTAGATGTCAGGCAGGTTGGTGTTGTGACGCTGCTTGGGTAAAGTCTTAGCAGTGGCACTGGCACTGACACTGTACAGGGTTGATACAGTCTGAAGTACCTCATCGACCTCGGAACATCTCAGCTCTAAAAATAAAAGTATTTAATTAATAATTGATTTAATGGAAGCTACAACACAAACAAAATACAAATATATCACCAGATGGTTACAGTAGAAACTGAAAATTGCTGAAAATGGCATTTGTTACTCTTACTATTCAGCTCTTCTTGATAGATACTAGGCACCGGCCTAGGGTCAACTTGAACTGTATCTATCATGGAGGCAAGGAAGACGTCGACTTTCAACTTGGCTTCATCGGGAAGATGGTAATGGATGTTCCTGTAGGTGGTAATGAGATTGTTGGCAGTGTTGATGGTTGCAGGATATCCAGCCTTACAACACCTCCAGTGCACTGTGTCTCGTCTTCTTGTCTTGACTCTGAACTTATGTCCAACATACACTAAACTCTGTCCACCTCGCGAATTAGGGATGAACTTAACGTGTACCTGTGCATTTGCCATTTTGCAATAAATTTTCAAATGGCACCTCCATATATAGACAGTGTATATACCCGTTATTTTAAACTCACTCAATTTGTCTGTTTGGAAAAGTATAGTAATCAGTGATTTATGTTCACATCAAATAATTTAGCCATATCTGTTAAGCTGAACACAGTTCACTTCATAAGTTTAGTTTGGCTCACAGTGGGTCACGGGTACGTCACTAAGGAGCTCAGATAATCAGAACAGGCTTTAGCTGGCAAGTCACTGGACCGTACAAGTTAATCTCCCCAGCCTGCTGGCAAAGTGAGAGTAAACCAGTTTAACGTCAAGATGGTTCTTGACTGGTGACAAGTGAGAAATGTGAGAAGCTCCATGATCCGAAAGTCAAGCAGATTTGTGTCACTAAGGACAAACAAAGCAGATTTGTGTCACTAAGAACACCATCAAACAGATTTGTGTCACGACGAACACAAGCTGGAACACAACCCAGCTCATTGAATCCGACGATGCAGCAACACTACCACGTATACGTCTCACTTGTGCTTTTCCCTGTACACTTGGCACCGTGCAGTCACATATAGTGATTCGTGAGTGAAGCCCGTTTGGTTAACCGCTGTAGTGACAAATGGTGTGAATGACATCAACAGTATCCTAATTAAATGAAGGCGGATCTCTCTGATTAGTAGAAAACAGAGAAGGTAGGCCAGTGGGCAATAAAACAACCGCTACTGTGGCCCATCATTCGTTTGTCTATTAGTCTAAGCAGTACAAATTGTCACCACTGTGGGCTATAGGGAGTAATCTTGACACTTCTATATCCCAGATTAACTACAAACTATTAAACGTTTAGAAAGGTACATATGTATCGCAACCTGTTCCAGAAATGTAAACATATTTTCCATAAATGTGAAATTGTGTTCAGACAAAAAACGAACACCGCTAGCGGTTAAATTGACCCTGATACCTTTATGTCGAAAACAGCTATGTACTGTTAACAAAACGGTAACCCCAACAAGGGGTTGATAGTGAGTCGCTCGATCTCCCCCACGAAATGATATCCAAAACAGACCTCTTGAATCCCGTTGCACACTAGGGCTTAAAGCATCACCCCCCGCCCTCCCCCTCCTTCTGCATACTGGTCAGTAATCGCCATATTTGGAACATCGTACTTGAACATAAACCCTTATGTATATACTCTGCACATTTTATACACTCATGGCATTTGTAAAAAAAATGTCTGATATATTTTATGAAATATAAGCCTTGATATATAAACTGCAATGAAAATGTATACCTATGTTAGATGGTGGCTACACAAAAAGTAATGATTATTCGATGTACATGTATTTGATTTGAGTATTACAGGTTATTTTGGACCTTAACTTTGCAGTGTAATTACCTGACTGTTTTCAATCCAATAACGTTTTGATAACGTTTGTCACCGTGGGGACCCAGGGTAGAATGTGTCTCCTTCTGTGACACCTCCAAAACCAAAAACCGTAATACATGTCAAGTCTCAGACTCCAAAACCAGTACCTGAATCAGAACCAGAAATTGTTAATTTTACACAGAAAGAAAGAAAATAATTAAAACGAAGACAGCAAAAGATCAGGCCATCTCTACTTCTGAGGTCCCCATAGAGGTCCATGTCTCCTTTGGTCCTCTGGACATGGAGGTAACTTCATCACCACATGAAACAAATAGGAGAAATACAAAGTCTTCCGCGCGTTCACGAGATATATCCCCCTGTAGAAACACCACCGTGAATCCGCAGAACATTATACAATGAAATTACAAACGTCTCAAGTAGAATTTTAATGAAATACAGCTATTGATTCACAATTTTAAGCCGTTGGCATTTTGTCTCCAAGAACTTACATGTACCTTACCTTTGGTCCTCTGGACATGGAGGTAACTATATCTCCACATGACACAAGTAGGAGAACTACAAAGTCCTCACGTTCACGAGATAAATCCATCCTCTTTGGAAACACCGCCATGGATCCACAAAACATGATGCAATGGAATTACAAAGGTCTTAAGAAGAATATTTAATGAAATATAGCTTATGATTCAAAATTTTTAAAAACGTCGGCTTTCTATCCTACCTCACAAGAACTTACCTAAAAACACAGATCAATTTGGTATCCGTCTGTACAGTTCTTACCACTCGTTTTCCCATTTTGGGGATAACGCTACAGGAAGTTCTTCTATCCTGGTGAGGCAGGGCATAATCCAAAGACCTGTTCCACTCAATACTAATCTTCAAACTGTTACTGTCAGTGTAACTCAGAACATAGTGTTAACATTATGTTCACTGTATCCTCAGCCTTCGTCAACTGTCCGTCAATCAGATCAGTTCCCGAAGCCCTGTATATTCATGGGCGATTTCAACGGTCATAATACCCCATGGGGGTGTACTGATTCAAATGATAAGGTGAAAGTCCTTGACGATTTTATCTCAAACAATGATTTACGTATATTCAATGATGGATCAAATACTTATATGCATCCTACCACTGGCATATCTCTGCCCTTGATCTTTCACTCTCGGGTTCAAATATTTTAAACAAATTTGAATGGTCACTCAATGATGACCTTTGTGGAAGTGATCATTTTCCAAAATTACTTACAACTATCAATCCCTTCAGCAATGTGCAGCTTTACAAGAGTTAATTTGTCTTTATACCACGCAATGTACAGAAAAACTACAACCTGACTTTTTCAGGAATGCTCGATCCTATTTTCAGATCAGTTAAATGCTATTGGAGACGAAAGCTTTTCAAAGTCTTCTGGAAACCCTCATATACGTAAACAATGGTTTGATAATGTATGTAAACAAACTTAAAAAAATAGGAAGAAAGATGAGAAATATTTCCTCCGTCCATAACCTGACTAATGTAAGTTAAAATCACCGGCGGCAAAGCGAGACGTACTTTTAAACAAAATGAACGTCAATCCTGGAGAAACTATGTATCTATAATCATTTCTCGCACACACATGTCCAACGTGTGGAAAATTTAGACAAACTATCAATAACTAAATCTGAAATTGCCAACAAACTTGGCGAAACTTTAACAAAACAGTCCTCATCATCAAATTATAACCCTCAATTTCAGTGGTTTCAAAAACAACAGGAAAGAAAAAGGTTTTAACTCTGATAATGGTGAGGACTATAATGAAACATTTCACTTCATGAACTGCATACTGCCACAGGACAGGCTCATGACAGTGCAGCAGAAGCCGACAACATTCGTTATTAGCTCCCGAAACACTTGCCCGATTCATGTATGGAAACTCTATTCTATATATTTGCTGAAATATGGACAATTTCTCTCCTTCCTATTACCCAAGCCTGGAGGAATGATACTAATCCATCCATTTACCGTCTCATATAATTAACTAGCTGTATTTGTAAAACCATGGAGCAACCTCCTGGGTGACATTCCGAAAAAACAGAATCACCATTGACCATTTGGTGCGTTACGAATCCCTTATTATAAATTCCAGTGTCAAAAACAACATACTGTATAAATCTTTTTCGACCTAGAGAAGGCATATGACACAACGTGGAAACAGAATTGTAAAGGATTTGCATGAAATTGGATTTGTACCCCACCTCTTATCTCAAAAACCCTCTGTATGAAAACATGTTTCGAACTTGGTCTAACCTGGTTCAATCACATGGAATCAGAATTCAACCACACATCACTGAATCTAAAATAGATCTAAATATTATATCACCTTACCGACTTGTCTTCTCACTGGCAGATGATGAAGCCGGGGTAGACCCTACTCTCAATATTTCAAACTTTACTGCTGGGAACAAAGCTATGTCACAGCTTGAACCTATATTCAACAACAAAATCAATGTACAGACTCCATCATATTTTCAGATTCATTGTCTTGCCTTCAGGCACTGAAATGTGTCTCATCATATCACCCTACAATCCTGGACATTTTAGGACTTTACAATGGTCTTTACTCATGTGACATCGTCTTTTTCTGGTTACCAAGTCATGTAGCCAAAGCAGGTAACTAAGAAACCGATGGTGCAGCTAAAGCAGCTCTTGACAAACCGCCATATCCACTCCTTGTCCCGTGCTGCGATTTCAAACCAACCATCAAAAGGTATCCTCGGGATCTCATGCAAAAGAGGTGGGACACCCAGTTAGGCATCAATATACTTTATGAATTCAACCGGCAACTGTGTTGACTTCGCAATAGCAATTCACATTACCAAACAGTAAATCTGAAAGATCTTTTTTCCCCGTGTCATCTTAGTTTCTTGAAAGAAATTGGTGTGTATCATATTTTTGTCCCCCTGTGTGACACGTACATTGTAATTGATTTCATATTCGATGTAACTATCACAAACCAGTTTTTTAAGCCAACTCATTGCTGAGCATTTTCTGATATTGGCTAGGATTGTGCACAACCACCAGTGGCTAAAGTGATGACATAAATACTGTTTGGGTATCTCGCGGGAAGCTGAGGCACAGTAAGTCCCCATGATCCAGAGCGAGGCGGCCTTGTTTTAGTTACAGGTTGCTAATGGCCAGTGTTTTAAACAGTTACAAATGAGATTGCTATGCCCAATTGACAAATTTGTTTCAACATATAACTTTGTATTCATGACACAATTGTATAAATATTTATATTGTTCTTGTCGCTATATGGCTTGAATAATGCCAATGCGACGTTAAATATTATCTCACTCAACCCATTGATAACTTCTCAACGTTTTGGTCAAATCCAAATTTCAAGCGTGTACTATCATTCTTAAAACATTTGCCCGATATGGGAATAGAATTCACTACGTACACTTCTACATCTAACTCGTAGACTTCCCTTTAAACTAACATTCCCCACAATTCCTCCCATCGAATCATTAAAGTTGTGTTTCTACTGTATTATGCGTCTTGCGGGACGGAATACGGATTAGAGCCCATCTGCTTCCTGTTCCTTTATCATCGTTTTTTTTGTACATATTAGATTAATAAACGTGCTTGTCAAAAATACATTTGGATGAACGTGTATCATGAAGAACACTGGCAGTATTTGCGTTCAAGTCGATATTTTCTTATAAAAAACGGAAACATTGAGTTTTTGTAGCCCATTAGGAACCATGTGAACAGTTAGTCAAGATTCGTAAGAGCTAATATGAGAGACATACATTTTAGACGGAATACGTTCAGGAGATCAAGAGATCGTGGTGTAGGCTAAGCACTTTTCTTCCAGTTTTCGTCCATCGAATTCTAAAGCACAATTGCAACGTTTACAAATGCTTTGGCATCGGTTACCGTGATACATTACAGGGTTTCGGAGCAATTTAGGGCATGGGAGGTCTCTTCGCTGAAGTTCAGGTTTCAGTTAACTAGAGATCCAATCTGTGGTTATACTCAGAAGGTTACAAAAACGGATGAACAAAAATGAGTGACAGTTGACTGGATCGGAAATCGTTATGCACGTGAAAACCATGGTCACGTGACTCCAACCTCTGCACGGGGCATGACCAACCTTTGCACGGGGCATGCCTTGTTTTTGAGTTCTGCTGAAGTTCATTTGATTGATGGATCAAGACGCACTGGAATCTGTGGTTTAAACTTAAATGAAAGTGCTTAGATTCTCTAAGGGTTTGATACGCCATTATATCAAAGTCCGGTGTACAACCAAGGGGGTATTTGAGAACTGCGATGAGTGAGTGTACAACGCAGGTGGTGATATTCCAACCAAAACAGACCGGCCTGTAACCAATCGAATATTGGACCTATGGTTACAAGCATAAGCATTGGTATCCAATGATATATTCAGCCAGGTTACACATTGTGATCCCTCGACCGTCATTAATATCCTCCCTAACGACGTGTTGTTGATGGGTATTTGGACCTATGCTGGCCCGGAATTCCCAAAGATTACCAATTTTCCATCAACATAAACGCCCTGCACTCAAAACAAGTGCAACTTATTCCTTGCATATCGTTAGTCGTGAAGTTGAATATGTCAACATGTTTCTCTGTTTAGTGTTAAATAGTTTGACACTTGGTTCATTATTATATCCTGTTCTTTCAGGTTACAATTTGACTTGCCTTTGCCTGTGTGTGTGTGTGACCGTTGCCATTGGTACAAATGTGGAATGGTAGAAATCTTGTGATTTTGAATTATTTTTGTCGCTTATATTTTAATGGTAAGTGATTATGGTTTATGCTGCTTAGCAATATTCCAGCAATATCTGGACACCAGAAATGGGCTTCACACATTGTACACATGTCGGGAGTCATACCCGGGTCTCCGGAGTGACGAGCGAACGCTTTAACCACTAGGCTACCCGACGGCCCCTTGGAAACTATTGCGAAGAGATAAAGTGAGGGTCTTTCTTCGGAAAGAACAAACAGGGCTATAGAAGAATGGCGATTACTGCCACTAATCGACAAGCGCCCTGGGATTCCGAACGTGGAATGCGGCAAGTTAACGGTAATAATCAGCTTAAGCTGAGGAAGAACATGTGATTAGATGAAAGAAATAGTTGATATTGCAGCAATGTTGCACTCTAAAATATCTCAAGCTTTAAATATCAAAGTGACACTACAAATGTCAGTGCCCTATTGGCAACGGTGGTGATTTGATGTGTCACACACACCAGTGGGTTTTGCAAACAAACAGCTGCTTCACTTGTCATTTCACAAAATACATTTATTACCGTCATGTTTCAAACACAATATGCGCAATATACTATGTAAAGAGTGCACTCAATATTATTTGCATCAACCACATTGGGACTCCGTGTAAGTGGGCGTAGCTAAAGGAATTCTTCGTCTCTGAACCTGATGTCTTTTTTACGCGTTATGACAACCACCCATTGCTTGTGACACGTTGCGTGAGCTGGAACAGGCTTTTAGATTCCCATACCTCATAACTCTACTCTCTGAGAACCAATAAAGCAATCACCGTCACTTATGTCGGAACAGACAACGCTGAACAGATTGATGCATGTGTGATACTTTAATATCAAGAGATTTAATGACGACAATATAAAATAAAAGAATTCTCAGAGAGCGTATTCTTTCTCGTTTGAAATTATTTACCAAGAAAAAGTTTTAAAACAGACCAGCTGACGTCATACCTCGACTGTGTTTCATGCAAAACTATCCACGCAATCTACAGAACAATTGATATACAGAACAATATATGAAACAAGTATGTCTCGACAGAAGACAAACAACGCCATCGGATGCCAATGCAGGTAAAGGTTACCACTCCAGTTCATTGGGTATTTCCATAACATATTAGCCACATAGCCAACATCTATTGGTAACCAGCACTGTGTACATGTCAAGACTATTTCTTGCCATCAACTCCACTTTGGCGCTAAGTTAAAGCAGTGACTGCACTCAAATGTTGCACTTCATACATTTATGTCCGCATCGAGAATATTTTTGATTAAATTATGTTTTTCCAAGCTTTGCTGATCAAGTCTTTGTAAAGCATTTAGAAGTTATACACATGAGGAAGAGAATTTATGGATGTCAACGTCTTTATTATGAGGAACACCACGTTTCGGATTATATTGTTACTCCTTCATCAAGTGAAGTTTCAACTGATGAAAGAGTAAACACATACTCCGAAACGTTGTGGTCCTCATAATGAAGAAGTTGACATCCATAAAGTCTCTTCCTTTTGCTGATCACATTGTTTAATTCTACAGACATACGGTAGAGAAGCGAATTTCATCTCAACGAATCTTACCAAAGTGTTTGAACACTCATACTCACCAGTCACTGTTTTGCCACTGGTAGTTTTTCTAATGAAATCGAAACTTCTATGTTGCTGTAGTTTTTTTCTTAAAATGTTTTTTTCTGTGAAATGATATTTGGTACCAGTGTCATAGTGCTTGTCATACTGCAAGGCTGTCCAATAATTTGTGTGTCATTATAATCCAATCATATGTGTCCATAAGCAGACAACTTACGGCAATTTTTTCCCTCCAAAATCAATCATATATATGCCTAGAGGTCTACACCAGAATTTGACTATTGTGTAGAGAAAACGATTCGCTGTTACACAATGCCGAAGGATACGAGAGAAATGTTTTTTATCGATATTTTACAGATATCTTATGATTAAGGAAAGGGATTTGTTGCATAAAATTACATGTTCGTTGTGTCTGCTATACAACCATGTCACTCGCTAAATGTTACACTCCAAATTCTCCACGTGTCAATATGTTTTAACGAAGACAGGTAATGGCTCTGTAGTTTCTCATATGGAATCGTTCGTCTTTCATCTGTGATTGTACGTTGTACGCCACAGAAAGAGTTTTGTCACAGATGTCCACGTAACGAAATACGACAAACGACAAAGAAATGTGACAAAGAAAATAAATTTGTATTCCGGTGTAAATCATGATTAGGGAACTACATATTTTTCAGAATGTATGTTGCTTGAATAAAAAAATCCCATGCTATTTCAATTTAACATTTATGGCACAGAGGCACGTCGGTGTTCCTAAAGCTTCACAATTTCCAAAGTGTATATCCTGGCGTATGTGCCACCAAATCAGGCATGCACGCACGCACGCATTCAAGCATGCTCGCACTCACTCACTCACGCAGGCACGCACGCAAGCACGCAAGCACGCACGCACGCACGCACGCACACATACACACACAGCAAACTGCAAACATATAATGTCCGGTCCCTAAGGCGATAGTGATGTCATGTAGCTGGTATTGCAAACACGTCTTGGTAATTTGCCCTTGACAAAGGTTGTAATTGATGGTCCACACCAAGTATTGCTACAGTGCAGTCGTAGGATACAGCCAACTGTTTTTCCAATCGACGGTGATACTTGCTCTGTTAGCTGAGGTAACAGAGAAAGGGAGAAACAAATAAGACTGGCGAAAGTCAATACACTAAACGGGACTATCGCTGCAAATTTATTACTGTAATCTTGCGGGATAACGCATAACACACGATATAACTTTAAGACTCCGACACCGTCTAATTGATATCAGGCTTTTGTTTATTATTACACAAAAAAATAAGGAAATTACAAACTGAACTTTATTTAGACTCTATGTCAGTTGGCATACCTATTTCGTACAGTTTAAAGGATATCGAATTTCAAACTGCACTGTAAGCGTAGGAATGACCATACGCACACGCATCAAAGGTTAGTACGATTAAAGGGACATCTCTAAATAGATCAGGTACTAATCATGCAGATGGTCATGTACTGCTAATAATTACTAATAATTGACATTTCCTGAAATTTATCATCCAAGTTGGCTGCGCCAGAACAGCTGTACGCGTCGCAGAATAGTATCTAATAAAAAAGTCGTACAGTGTGCTTTATTAAAGCAAGTTGAAAGAACGTGAGTTTTACAAGAGATGTATTTATTGGAAATGTCAACATCAATGCTTATCAAAATAACTTTCTTAAATTGTTTGAAGTCTTTGGAGCACATTTACATCTGACCTTAGAGAGAATGGTCTTGAAACATTTATATGCGTTTTCAAAACTACCTTTTTCAATTTACTATCATAAACAACAATGTTAGGTAATTCCAACAGCTACCAGAACGTGTAGTGTTTGTAAACAGCAGGACGCCGCCTTCTACAAATGATCGGCGTGATGGTGTTAAAGGAACAGGATAAATACGTCGAGTAAAATCTAATTAGGTTTTGAATATCAAAGTGTAATAACTAGGTCACTCTGATGGGCTGTAAGGTCATCCCACAAGGGACAGAAACAGACCAGCAGTTCATCATAAGTGAGGATAACAACCCGATTGAACGTAGCTTGCACATGGAATTGTCACTTGTAACCATCGATCTTTCAGAGCCATCATTTTTGTGGCATTAGCTGCTGATCGGGTCGCAAGAGATGAATGACCGATATTTTTTGCTGTTTTCAATCGCCAACATGAAATGCTGGCAAACTCTTCTTGAACAAAATAAGTTTGGGTGAACATTACAGTCCGTTTGACTCCAAATGAGAACGATGAATTGCAAAATAACTCGAAATCCAGAAAAGTGTATGAAACATAAATACAGTACTTGACCATGAATACCCTGTACCCAACAAAATCTTAATTTTGTTTAATTTAAGACCCATGACGGATGAAGGGGTTTCCTACATTGCTCCTCCATCAGTTGTGAGAATTCGATATGGACATTGGGTCGATGCAGTAGATACCATTTCTTTTAGGTTTTGTTTGTTTGTTTGCTGTTTAACGCCAGACACAGCAATATTCCAGGTATATGACGGCGGTCTGTAAATAATCGAGTCCGGACCAGACAATCCAGTGATTGATATCATGAGCATCGATCCACGGACTTGGGTTACGATGTTCTCTTAGGTACGGCATTTAAACAGTATCGTTTAAAATTGGACTTTCTCATACTAAAGGTCGTGTCAGTCATTGTGTCCGACAAATAGTACAGAAAACAAAAATAAATATACGCATATACTTGCGAGCCGCGATGCTGAGGCCCAATCTGATTCCTGATTTCTTTCAAATACACGCACAAGGGCAAATATCAGAATGTGTTTATTTTTGATTGCTTGTGGGTGATATTCCAAATTTCACATGTATGGGTGTGTATTGTATTGTATTTGTGTATTTGTTTACGCTATAATATCGTCGGCCGGACATGTCGAAAATCAAAGTTAAAATACAACTGAAAAAAGAATTCCTGGCTTTCAGGACTATGTACCAACACCATGTGTTTTTAGTAAATTCTTATATACTGCATACTACAAAACACGATTGGAAATATATGAATCTATTAACTTAATTAGACAGGGTCTACATTATCCTTGTCGCATCTACATTTACATTTATCTGATATTCAAACGGTAATTTTGAAGCAGTTAATGTCTGGAATGGATTTGACCTTTACATTGTTACAGTAATGGCGCCTCGCTTACGAGGTCGTAAACGAAGTAAGCTATGTCATGGCATCAAATCTGCTGATGTCCCTTATGCCTTAATGATAATTGTATTTGGTGAGATACGTGATTTTCCTTCCACCCTACTACCGGAATCGACCGATACATCTGCCGTATGACATGCATCATCTTGGGAACTTACCAATGTATTGACTTCCCGTTCTATTTCAAAATGACAGTTAAACGCCAATACCTCATGACGTCATAATTGAAGATCATAGTGAGCTTAGCGATGACGCTCACATCTAGTCCGAGCGTCTTTCAACTGTTGCACACTCACAACACCCGATAATTGTTTGGTTTGGATTCATTTGAATAGTATTGTTAACATTCGAGAATTCTATCAGTTCAAAATGATTTGTTAGCTGCCAGTTCTGGGTGATGCCAAACAAATTAAAGCGAGATAATCCCTCCATGTGCGTGTCCAGAAGTCTACGATCAAGGTATCCCGTAGTATATTATGATGAGGCTACCACTAGTATACCACGTCCTGTTCTCACATGCGGTGCTGCCGCACACACTGCCACATGTTCCAGAGATGTTCTTAAATGTACATGGAACACCCTACAGATGTCCCTTGTATCTGTCACTTGCGTCGTTCTGGATCGACTCGTAGTCTGGGTCAGCGTCACTGTACGTGTGACTGCAACATTAACAACATATCAGAAATATAAAATATGTAAAACCATTTGCGAATATCACTGTATCATCAGTATTCAATATAGCTAAATGCAGAAGAGCTGATGAAGGTTGAACACCCGGTGCCATCATCGATTGTTGTATCCATTTATGATATTTATAACTATTCAATCAGTTTCGGCAGTTAATAGGGACTGGCGTTGACGTTTATATGATAACTACTATGTATTGACAGTAAACACAGTCAAATCGATCCCACTTACACGTGTCATGGCGCTAATCAGTGCAAAAACAGGAGGTCGGGAAAGATTCAGTCACAGCACGTATTAGGTGGAAAATATTCGAAGTAACAATTAGGTAGATTGATGAAGAAAGGTATTTTCTTTTATCATGGATGCGAAAACATATGCTACCTCATCACATGTGTTGAAACAAATGATGGAAAAGATACAGTGTTTTGAAGGATTGTGCTAGCCCAATGGCTGCTATCAATAGTGCTTGTGTAAGTATGTTGTATGTGTTTTCACCTTACCTTCGCTGTGTACCACCCGTCTTGCTTAGGGAACCATAATCAATGTAAAACTGGAACAAATACGAAGTGGTTTGAATAGAAATGTGAGCACCAGGGTAGGGGGTTAAGTTATCTGGACACGGAACTTGAATAACGTTTCATCTACACTTCTGTTATTACTATTCGTACATTGATTTAAACATATCATGAATAACTAGCTGTGCAGGCGAATTACCCATTACTTTTATCAGGTAAATTACTTATTCACTTCGATAAGTCAGGTCAGCTATATAGACGAATTACGTATTACGTTGCAAGGCAAATATTTGTACAATTGTACAAGCATCACTTGTTCCCAACTTGTATTTTCATGATTCAAATAAAACTGTTTTCTATAAAAATCCAGAGGGGCAACTGCCTGCCCCCCCGGCTGGCTACGGCACTGCTTTGGTGAGATGAGCTATACAGGTGAATTACTTATCAGATCAGCTGTACAGGCTAGTAACTCACTACATCCCTACTTTTACACTTTGACAAAATATTCTGTAGTTGAAAATATTTGAAAAATTCAAATACTGCTTCAAGATAATGTACTGTTGACAAACAACTCTCCATTCCTGAAAAATAATGGAGCGTTCAAACAATAGAATGACGTCACAGATGTGTTTTAAACTCAGATCAGCTACACAGGCTAAGAACTCACGACTACACTCAGATCAGCTTAACAGGCTAAGAACTCACTACTTCACACAGATCAGCTACACAGGCTAATAATTCACTGCTTCACACAAATCAGCTACACAGGCTAATAACTCACTACTTCACACAAATCAGCTACACAGGCTAATAACTCACTACTTCACACAGATCAGCTACACAGGCAAATAAGTCACTACTTCACTCAGTTCAGCTACACAGGCTAATAACACAATACTTCACTCAGATCAGCTACACAGGCTAAGAACTCACTACTTCACTCAGTTCAGCTACACAGGCTAATAACTCAATACTTCACTCAGATCAGCTACACAGGCTAAGAACTCACTACTTTACACAGATCAGCTACACAGGCTAATAACTCACTACTACACACAGATCAGCTACACAGGCTAATAACTCACTACTTCACTCAGATCAGCTTAACAGGTTAATAACTCACTACTTCAATCAGATCAGCTTAACAGGCTAATAACTCACTACTTCAATCAGATCAGCTTAACAGGCTAATAACTCACTACTTCACTCAGATCAGCTACGCAGGCTAATAACTCACTACTTCACTCAGATCAGCTACACAGGCTAATAACTCACTACTTCACTCAGATCAGCTACACAGGCTAATAACTCACTACTTCACTCAGATCAGCTACACAGGCTAATAACTCACTACTTCACTCAGATCAGCTACACAGGCAAATAACTCACTACTTAACTCAGATCAGCTACACAGGCTAAGAACTCACTACTTCACACAGATCAGCTACACAGGCTAATAACTCACTACTTCACTCAGATCAGCTACACAGGCTAATAACTCACTACTTCACACAGATCAACTACACAGGCTAATAACACACTGCTTCACTCAGATCAGCTACACAGGCTAAGAACTCACTACTTCACTCAGATCAGCAATGCTAGTGTACGGCCGTGCCTCTCTGTAGTCCCGGTCGACACTTGACCTTGCATACCGCATGCGCTGTCCATTCTGATCCACCGTCGATGAGAGTACGGTGTTGGTGCAGTATAGCTGACTCAGTAACTTCCTGGACATGCGCAGTCTGGGTATGAGATAGACATACATATTGATTTGCCTTTCACATGATGTTACGCCGCATACAGTATATACGTTGTAAATCAGTGACCGTAATTTATTACTTGCCCGTGAAGAGATCACCCGTTTAATAAACATACAGCTTTATTACACATTGTGTAATACCAAAACGCGTGCTTATGTACTCTCGGAACACGTTTCACGAACAAATATTGAAAGCTCTCAACATCCCTTGGCGTATTCAACGACATTGTGTGTGGAGATGATAGATCACTGGGAGGAGCTTAAGCACACTCGATGACCCCAGCAACCTTCTGGTAGGCTGACGTCACATTGCTTTGACTCGCCGATGGATCTTGCAACAAAATTCAACAAATTACGTCATCGGGTATTGTGACGTCATTGTAAACTTGAGCTGCAAGGCCCCGTTCCACAAGGCGATCGTACTCTAGCGCAACGACAGTCTTTAGTCTAAGTTAAATTATGCGAGTTGTGATAGCCTTAGCACTACGATAATTTTGTGGGACGAACGCCTGAATTCTAAAGGTGGACCATTGTATGATATTAAATTCATACGTTTCAACTTTTGACGTGTTTGAAGTATTATTCTGTTAAACTCAATTGGATTATGCCATGGATCGTGTAGGTGTCAGCCTATTTACACTCAACAGTATAATTCTAAAAACATTATAAATGACAAGTAATAAATAAAATACTAAACTCGCTCTCGTGTAAAACCAATTTTATGAAACTCGTGAATAGTTGTGGTATCTGACTCGCTTTCGCTCGTCAGATACCAGAACTATTCACTCGTTTCATAAATTTGGTATTACACGGGAGCTCGTTTAGTATTCTATATTTATTTTACATTCAATACTAGTATTTGTTCAGTCGGTTGCTTTGATAATACTTTCTGAAAGCATTTGTTCCAAATTTGACACATCAGGGACCGATGCAATTCCCTATTTTGACTTGTACTATATGTTCTCGTGTTTTTTTCAGGTGGGCAATTGACTTGTTTTTGCGTGAGTTTGTGACGGTTGCGACCGGTGGGGCAGGACACGCTCACCTCTTTTGCGAACACCTGATATCCTCACAATTTGATAGTGATTCATAAACTCATGCTCATGATATAGTCGGAATCGTGCAATCGACTCTGCTTTTAGCAAAAACTTCTATTGTTTATGGAAAGGGTTTTGTTGCTTTAAATTAAAGTTAACGTTTATACTTTTTGGAAACTATATGGACCAGTTTGTCTTGGGGTGTCAAATCACTGTATATGTGATCGAGTCGCTTTAATCACAAGAGGAATAAGAGCAATATCTTACTTAACAGCCAACACAATGGCTACAACAACAGCAGCAACCAGTAGGCCAGCGACCACACCAACGACGACCGGATACACCTTGTTTATCTCAGTCTGAATCTGGAGATTTAATTCATTTGAGGAGTAGCACTGTCTGGCGTCAGAGCCTTCCTGTCTGATGATGATGACACACGTGCTGCAGACAAAGAAACCTACACCGATCTTTAACAGGGTCCGTCCGATGTTCAATGATGAGTGGCAGTTACAACAGGATCTAATGCGTACCACTCCTTCACAGAGCAGGTATATAACATTGCATATAATAATAGCAAGTATTTGTTCCAAAAACAGAAAGTCGCGATATGGATGAAATATTGCCGATGTGACTTTAGATATTAACCCACACACTCACTTCGAAAAGAGATACCAGAGAACTTTCGATGCGATGCATCAACGCGGCGCTAATCTATTTGTTCGTCAATTATATTTGCAATAAAATAATTTTCACAAAATATTTAATCAACACAGGCATGTTTAAAACAATGCAAACAATATTGGCTTAAATTCATTTCCTGTTTTACATCTTGAGTGAGGCAGGCTGTCATGATAACAAACGATGGCCAGTCTGGACAATTTCAAACTCCATGCAGGACAAAACCTTGTACAACAGAAGGTGAGTTGAGTTGAGGTGAGGTGTGATGGAGTTTAACGTCGAGTTCAAGATTATTACACTTGTAACGCACACGTGTGTGTGTGTCTACTCGCACTTGTCCAGACTAATGTCGGTTTTATAGTGCTAGCCCACTGAAATACCATGCCGTACTTTAACACGGATACACCACTCAGACACAGTATACTAACACCGAGCAGACCAGTCCATGTGTTATCCCCTCAATGCCAAGCGCCAGGCAGGACACAACAAACACCAGAATTTAATGTCTTTTGGTATGACCCGCCCGAACCATCGACCTTCCGATTTCATGGCAGACACTCTATCCACAAGACCACGGAGGCGGTCTTGAACATGCAACAAGGTAAGAACTATGATATGAAACAGACCTGGATTTCGATACAAATCCACTGTCCACCGCTTCTACAGTGAGGTTCATAACGGGAGGAATTGTACTGTCAACGTCATACTGGAGGGAAAGAACTCCAGACGCTCTGTCTACATGGAATAAATCCTGCAATGTAAAACCATTAGGAAGGTTTTGTATAACGTTTGTATAACATTTTATTAAAGACCAGTTCTTAAGGTATTTGAGGACACGGGTGGCCCAGTCGTCTAAGGCGTGGCAATACGCTGTGCAGAGTTGCTGACCCTTGGACACACTAGAAACCTATCATTGTGGGTTCCAATCCCGTTTCGCCTCGATAATGTACCTAGGGTTGTTAACACCATACCCGTGATCGTGAATTTCACCAAAGTGGTAAACTTCTTAGACCTGCACCACCTCGGGCTTTCCGCCTATATTAAGCTGACATGCCGGGAAATAACTTGAAAACGCGGCGTTAAACCAAACTCACTCATTCACTTAAAATATTTCGTGATGTGAAATTGTGTCATGTTATTCAACAGGCATACATGTACAGATGGTTTGAAGTGTGACGAAGTACATTCCTTCCTGTCAATGCAATCATCATCCCAGTGTTGTAATGGCCCGGGGCCGTGGATACCTACCCTGACGTTGCCAGATACAATGGAATATGTAATGTTATCGCCGTCTCCGTCAGTTGCGTTGAACTCTGGGATGAGAATCGTTGTGTGCTGACGGGATGTTGACGAGATGTTTGCCTCGTATAAATCTATACAATGAGCAACAAGAGTAAATGTAACAACATGTAAAAGCGAATATAAGTGTCCACAGGATATAACCTAAAATTGGAAATATATGAGTAAACAATATCACATCGGGGGAGAAAATTTGTGGATGTCAACTTCTTTATTGTGAGGAACAGGGGAAATCATCTCACCTGATGAAGGCGTAAGCATTTACTCAGAAACGTTGTGTTCCTCATAATAAAGAAGTTGATATCCATACATTCTCATCCTTATGTGTATCACTTCTAAATGCCTTTCAAAGACTTAATATTACATTGTACACAAATGTAAGGATAAGAACCTACAAATGGTAGGCGAAAAGCTAGGTAGAAATGAACATAAAGTTGATTGAATGTATAGTTTACACAATGACACTTTCGATCACATTGTCATGGACATTTTATCAAAATGCATTTCATATGCACAGATACTGTGATATATGGCACAGGCTCACACGATGACTTGTGTAAGTTAAGACTAAAAGTTGGCTATATTGAGCGTTAGGTAACACAGGTATACGTATACCTTTATAGACACATAATTACCTTGTGTGAATGTTGGTGCATGAGAGTTTTGCAGCTGATTGACATGAATTATAATCAGAGCGGACGTGTTTTGCTGAGTAAGCCGGGTAATGTTTGACACGCGTTGGAGGATGGAGCCATCAGACACGCTCACCATCAGCTGTTGCCATACGTGATGACATGAAGAGACATGCAAATTACTGACGCAATCATGCCAAATATACAGGGTGATTGTTTGTTGACTAACACCACAATCAGCAATGTTCCAGCTATAATAATAATAATTAGGACCAGACAATCCAGTGAGTGACATCATGAGCATTGACATACGTAATTGAGGTACGATGACATGCATCATCCAAATGTAGTGAGCCAGACCCGATCCCGTTAATCACCTCTTACGACAAGCATGGGATGAGGAAGACGAAATCTAACCCGGATCATCACGGGGTCAATCAACTACTGACGCAATCAAAGCAGATGTATAGAAACATGAAAAACGGACAGGAAGTTCCTATAGGGTTTATTTGTGTGAATTATCGTCTTCTTGTCATGGGGATTTAAGGACAACAAGCTGTTATGTCTGACACATTTGTGAACCAGTGACCCGATTTCTAAACAGACAATTGAGACTCTAGATTGGCAATATGTTTCATTGTCAATGTCAATATCACGTGACCTGTACAGAATCAAATGATCAACTTTATCATTTAATTTTTATTTAAAGTTATGTTAATCCTTTTGGACGGATTAAATTTAGTTTTAGCATCCTGAATAGTGAAGTTAACAACAAGTCCGTAATGTGATATAAATGTGATACTGAATGCTAATTACATATATACATGTATGGTCATATACATATCAACATCAACGTACCTGTATTGTGTAGACCTCAACTCCTTCCTTGACCAAAGGTTCTCTAACTGTAAGTTGACCGGAAGTGTCTACAGAGATGCTCCTATGGGCTATGACCGGTCTGTACACGGCAGAAGACGTTGCTGGTTCGTCGTTGTCGTAGGATGCAACACGGCCAATCACGTGACCCACATGAGTTGTCTTATAGAAAATGTCATGTTAATGTCAAACAAGGTCAATTGTTGTATTTATGCTTTTTACACACCCACCATGACACTTGTGGCTTATCATTGTAGAGTGGTCGTCACAATGACGTTCTTATGCTCGTCACAATGACGTTCCTATGCTCGACTATGATTGGTCAATCCGAGGTCAAAAACTATAAGCGTCTGATTAAACAGACGGTTTGACTGTCACACTAAGACGGAAGCTAATGTTCTTGTGAATTACTTCTTTGCCATACACTGTACGTAGGCAGTATCAAATAATGAGATTAACCAATGTAGTTTGGGAAAGGTCGATTTCACGTCAAATCCTCTAGACGTTTCAACTTCAGGTTTGCAGCAAGATCTAGATGTTACATTGCCTCTCATGCATGCGAGTAAAGTACACTGGCGAAAAGCCAGGAGTGTTACAGTGATTATTATCGTGAAATCGGAACCCTATTAAAAAAACATTGGAATTAATCCATACATCTCATTATCTTTGCAGGTACCAATTGAAGTATTCGCGTGAAATAATGTCACGTAAGAACGAAGCTAAATCCAATACTGAAACATCACCCTGAGCTTTCTGTTCCATGTTCAAGTTAGCAACCTTAGTCTACAGGTAGCTTTACATTAAACACAAAGATTTTCATCTCATAAATATACTAAGCCAGGGGATACCGAAAATATTTCGCATCAGTACCGTCAAGCCATCTTTTAAAGATAAGATATTTTTGTATATTGATAATTTTACGGAAACATTATGCTATAAACAGGTATCCCTCACCTGGGTGGTGACAAATGTCTGTATCTGTTGCGCCGGTGTGAATACGGGCACGTTGTCATTGATGTCATCTACAGTGACGTTGATGACGGCGGTGTCCCTCCTGGTCAGAGACACACCCTCACTCACTGTGATGTACAGCAGCATCATGCCCCCCATCACCTCCCGGTCTACCGGCCGCGTCTGACTCACCATGCCGTTGCTGTTGTTGATTCGGAAGTAGTCGGAGAACTCTGCCACAAGAGAAGCAACCGAACTGTGGAGGCTGTTGTTATCAGTGATTAAAGGATTATCGTTGAAATACCAATTTCCAGTCTCGACACTATAATTACGAATCTGACATTGCTACTCCGTTTCTTTTTGATAAGGTAAGATTAAACGAGAATTTGAGATAGCTTGAACGAGAATTTGAGATAAAGCGGTACTGATTGATCGCTTCTGTGTAAAGTCGGGACCTAGCATATCTAGGTACACAGTCATGGAAATCTGATCTTCAGCTGGAAATGCAATTTTACATGCAGATGCTACTAAGGTCACAACAAATCGATTCCTGACTCGGAATCTCCAAATCCATACCTAAGATAATACAGTTATAAATCATAATTAATCTGCCAAGCTCAACTGATGTCAACAAAGGCTAGGTAATTATCCATCAGTTTATGACATATCAACATCTGCCAATTTTCATTGAAAAAGTTCCATACCCTTATTTTAAGATTTTTAATTTAAATGTTTAAACGAATATTCAATTGGCCGCAGCATTGTGGGTACGGCATAGGCAAAATTTATGTTGCGGTTACAACCTGCCTCAAAGAATTCAAATTGTGAAAACTCCAAGAAGCCATCAACATCAAAAGACACCAACCATGATCAAGGCTATTACATGCCAATGCGTACCATCAATTTATCAAAGACCCCAATCAGTTATAATCCCTTTGCTTACACCATTGACCTCACCGGTTAAGATGTTTAGCATACATCACCCCTTTTGTGTACAATGTACGTAACAGTCTTCTCCATTCCATTGTAAGTACATACCATTCTACGCAACTGTATATACACTGCCTCACACCTGTATATAAACTAGTCAACCATACTCTGTACATCACTTGCTTGATAACGCTGTTTAGAACATACACCGAAACATCGCTATGAATTGGAATGAAAAAGTTATTCATCCATATGGACCGCCTCCGTGGTCTAATGGTAGAGCGGCCGCTCCTGTCTGGCGCTCGGCGTCAAGGGGCTAAAACAAGGACTGGTCGGCTCGGAGTCAGTATACTGTGTCTGAGTAGGGTATTCATGTTAAACTGCGGCATGGTATCTCAATGTGCTAGCACTATAAATCGGCATCAGTACGGACTAGTACAAGCAGCCACACACACACACACACACACACACACACACACACACACACACACACACACATACACATGCGTGCACGTCGCTATATAAGTGCAATGATCTTGGACGCGACCTTAAACCCCATTTCACCTCACCTATTCATCCATATATCTTATCATTAATGTTAATGTTGAAGTACAGCACGTGTGCTGCTCACCTCCGGCCTGTAGTGTGTAGTTGTATTCCTGTGTGCTGGCGTTGCCCTGGTTGTGGAGATACCCTGCTGTAACTAACTGCACGATGTCATTCAATGGCTCAGCCTCCTCCTTGACTGTAGCATCATATCGATGTTTCAGAAATCGAGGCCGAGGGTTGCCGAAAATTCTTATAACCACCTACAATTGTAAATATCATATGTCTGGTTAAAATAATTCTTGATACTTATAGGTTTTTTTGTCAATAAAAAGAAATGAAAAATTGAAAGATTTATTTATACACAATATTTATACACAATATCTCGTTACGGGCTCTTGTTTGTAGAGATTGCCATGTCCTGCACTAGCGATTCGACACGGGTGGCCGAAAACGCCACATCCTACTGTATGGAGTCATGACCCGTAGCTGCCAGATCATTTGAATTCACAGTTCTTGGTTATGATGTATGGCGTGTCAGCGAGGTCACGATGTGCTTATAGTCGGTGATAGTAAAGTCACCGTGACACATGTCACAGACTATAAGCAATTCCTGAACTCGCTGACATGCGTCACGGTACCTTTACTTCGTCAATAAAAGCGACAGTCACTCATCAACTTTACAAGATGTGTCTACGCACACGAATTGTTATAAAACATAAGATGTGTTCTTAATATATACTAAAATACTATTATCCTTTACAAATTATTTTGGAGATGTGATCATGATTTCAATGACAAATGGATTGGTTTCAGGTATAAATATCGATGGGTGTTCGAGCCAGTCAAACCAGTAACACAGGAGCTCATCTTTATGAGTGAGTGAGTGAGTGAGTATGGTTTTACGCCACTTTTAGCAATATTCCAGCAATATCACGGCAGTCATCTTTATGAAGGCATGGTAACTTGCAGGGGCATGTACAAGACGTTATGTAAATAGCATTCAAGTGAGTGAGTGAGTGAGTTGGGTTTAACGCCGCTTTTAACAGTATTGCAGTTATATCACGGCGTGTCAGCTTAATGTGGGAGGAAAGGCCGAAGTGATGCAGGTCTCAGACATTTACCATCTCCATGTTTTGTGGTTTTGAAGAAGAAGAAGAAGGAGGAGGAGGAGAAGAAGGAGAAGAAGAAAAAGAAGAAATGGGGACGGACAAAAGGACGTATGAAAACCCACGAGCTCACTTTAACAATATCAGGGTAATAGAGATAAACCAGATATTTATTAAAGTGTTTCATAACATAAAAACCATGAACAACTTGTGGCATATCGATAATGTATATATCAGCAGAAATATGAATTTATTATCCACGAACATGTTAAGGTATACAGTGTTTTCTCTTATTTAATTGTACGTTTGCGTGGGTAGTCAAAGTTTTCGTACGTTTGCAGAAGCGGGCAGTGTTTACATACGTTTGCGGGTGTTTTCAATGTTTACGTACGTTTGTGGAGGTGGTCAATGTTTACGTACGTTTTCGGAGGTGGTCAATGTTTACGTACGTTCGTTTGTGGAGATGTTCAATGTTTACGTACATTTGTGGAGATGGCCAAAGTTTACGTACGTTTGTGGAGGTGTTCAATGTTTACGTACGTTTGCGGAGGTGGTCAATGTTTACGTACGTTTGTGGAGGTGGTTAATGTTTACGTACGTTTGTCGAGGTTGTCAATGTTTACGTACGTTTGCGGACGTGATCAATGTTTACGTACGTTCGTTTGTGGAGGTGTTCAATGTTTTGGTATGTTTGTGGAGGTGTTCAATGTTTACGTACGTTTGCGGAGGTGGTCAATGTTTACGTTCGTTTGCGGAGGTGTTCAATATTTACGTACGTTTGCGGAGGTGTTCAATGTTTATGTACGTTTGCGGAGGTGTTCAATGTTTACGTACGTTTGCGGGGGTGGTCATTTTTTACGTACGTTTGCGGAGGTGGTCAATGTTTACGTACGTTTGCGGAGGTTGTCAATGTTTACGTTCGTTTGCGGAGTCGGTCAATGTTTACGTACGTTTGCGGAAATGTTCAATGTTTACGTACGTTTGTCGAGCTGGTCAATGTTTACGTACGTTTGTGGAGATGTTCAATGTTTACGTACGTTTGAGGAGGTGGTCAATCTTAATGTACGTTTGTGGAGGTGTTCAATGTTTACGTACGTTTGCGGAGGTGATCAATGTTTACGTACGTTTGCGGAGGTGTTCAATGGAGTGTCGAACTGTGGCATATCTACTGCGAGAACAGTCAGTGTCACTGTTGGAGGCAAGGACCACAGAGGATGCTTGACGGTTATTATCCCGGTAGATGCGTCAATACTGAAATTCATTTCTGTTGAGAAAAAAGTAATATTTCCTTAAATCATTAATGAGACACTGTGAAACACATAAAGAAATAGAGAGTTGGGATTAAAGCCACTTTGAACAGTATTCCAGTTATATTACAGCGTGTCAGCTTAATGTGGGAAGAAAGCCCGAAATGATATTAAACGTTCACCACTTTGGTGTCCCCACGAGCACTGGTGCTGACAAATGTAATCAGAAACATAACCCGAGCCTATTCTTGATTCGGGAAGTTTCTGGCTCTCAGCAAATTGCGGCGCCGTCGGTAACTTAACCAACCATGATAGTTGAGTTAAGATAATATTTACATACGCGACAGGTAACTCGTCGGTGAAGATGATCTCTTCATACGTGACAAAAACAAATCAAAATATATGATTACTGTACAACTTTGTTTCCGATGTTCTGTGATCTTATACAAATATTATGTGTCACCCAAAGGACGAAACCAGTTGAGTGTCCTCAGTCAAACCATAAATTTTCAGGAATGAAACTTATGTTCTACTGTAGCTTACTGTATGCATTGATAAGGGAATACGTGACGACCCCGTTCCCAGCGGTATCGCTGTCGATGGCTACTACGGCGTCAGTAACTACGGAGCCTACTGCAGCATCACGACTGATGTTGACTGTATAAGGAATATTCTTAAATTCAGGTGCATTGTCGTTGACGTCATCCACGTAGATATGTATGGAGGTGCTGGCATTCATGTTGTTACCGTAGACTGGACTATCGGAGGCTATCGCGATGCAGCTGTAGCTTCGTTTTGTCTCATAGTCGAGTTTACTATTTACACCGATATCGCCATCTGTGAGAAGAGCAAATATATAATTTGTATATCTATTCAAAATGTCGACGCCAGAGAATAATCGGTCTCAAACATATGCCGAGACAGATTCCATTGGGCGTTATAGACAAAATAGCGATGAAAATTATACGAATTGATCGTTGAAAATCAGTTATGACACCAGGTGTTCTCTGGAATGTTAAGAGTGTCCTGCTCTACCGGCAGCACCCGCCACACACACAATTTTCTCACACAGCGTTGTATCATTTAGACAAAGCATAACTAGAAACAGACATGACATATTGACATATTTGGTATTCTTTACTTTCTGATACGTAGAAAGGGCAGTTTCCTGGTTCTCCAACAGTAACCATAGTCCTGTTGTAAATCACATGTCCGTTCGTAGAATGGTCTAAATCTCTGTCGTACGCCCTCAAAGGAATACTCCCATAAACCTGCCGACAACAAATATAGCAAGGTGACCTTCAAACAAAGGGTGGAACTCTAAACACAGTTTCAATACAATACAAATGATTGGGTCCCCTACATTGTATTTTAACATTGATGTACACATCATCTTGTAAAAAGACACGTAGAGAATACAGGGGTGGGGTGGGGGGCACGGGTAGTCGCCGAAGGTGCCGGAATTCGCTGTGCAGAGTTGCGTCCTTTGGGCACATCAGAAACCTATGATTGTGGGTTCAAATCCCGGTTCGCCCCGATTGTGTTTCTAGGTTTGTCAGCACCATACCATGCTCGTGGGTTTCAGCTAAGTGGTAAACGTCTGAGACCTGCATCACTTCGGGCTTTCCTCCCACATTAAGCTGACATGCAGCGATATTACTGTAATACTGTTAATAGCGGCGTTAGACCCAACTCACTCACTCACTCACTCACAGTTATCACGAATACCACGCCCTTGTACATATACATGAAAAGCACCAAGGCCAGATAATACTCTCGATTATCTGCCGCCACAGATTCCATTGAATGCAAAGAAACAAATGTGATAAAAATGATTTGAATGGATCACTGAAAACCAGTGCTGAAGATAATGAAAAAAGGACAAAGTACACTAAGAACAAGAGATGAGCATATAGTTAACTGACGACAAAAGTAGCTATCAACAGGATCTTACCTTCTCATTAACTTCAGCATTTTCCTTCACATGAAAGGTGTATCTGTGTTTGGTAAATACAGGAGCGTTGTCATTGACGTCCACGAGGACGATGTGTAATGTTGTCGACGACGTCAGTGGCGGATCTCCCTGATCACTGGCCTACGCAACATGCCATGGGGCAAACATGCATTACTGAGTTATTTACAAAATTGTTCCGGTTTTGTAAAAATGAAGTTTCTTGCGCCTAGACATTTAACCAATGACATTCATTTCATTTAAAATAGCGGTGTTAACAAAATGAAGTTTTTATGTAAGTCTTTTAATTAAGTTTCTAGACATTTTACCGACCATTTATTGCGACACAGACGTGTAATATATTTGTTAGAACGTTTCTGTTCAAATTTAGTTGAAGTAAATTCTTACTGTAACCCTCAGAAGACGAACACTGCTATTTCCAGAATCAACATCCAACATCCGCGCTACTCTCACAATTCCAGTCTGCTCTCCGATTGTAAAGTCTTCAGCAACATTATAGTCAGACAAAATATACGACTTTAATAAATATCCGTCAAAAAAATATAGAATAGGATATTTTAAACTGACATTTGGGGCATGACAGGTAAATAATTATCAGTTAGGTAATCATTAAACAAATGTAAACAAAAATACTATTGTACTAAAATTGTTCGATAAACATTGTTATTTCTTTCTAAAATATGAATTTTCGTGAAGGGGTCATTCGAGCAGATATCAAGTAATCCGTAGTTCGAGATGTGATCTGTCAGGACCATATTTAAATACTCCATCATAAACCATGGATCGACTTATCTACAGTTTTATGGTATGGAGTATGCCAGGACCATACAAAGGAACCTTCATTATATATTAAGACTTCTGTAGATCGAGATGTAGACTGTCAGGACCATATTTAAATACTCCATCATAGATCATGGATCGACTTATCCATAGTTCCATGGTATGGAGTATGCCAGGACCATACAAAGGAACATTCATCATATATCAAGACTTCTGTAGTTCGAGATATGGATCATACCAGGGACACACTAAGAAACACCATTAACAACATACGGCGTTATCCGTAGTTCGAAAGGCACGACATCGTACCCTAGTGCTTACACGGGTGATGTCATTATCATATCAAGCAACACCGTAAACAGCCACACATCGAGTTCGAATTAACACTGTTCTACTGTAATAGCATCTTAATACGTACCTGCATGAGGTGACAGCGTGTAGGTCACATTGCCGTTGGCTCCGGCATCAGGGTCGGTGGTATTAACAACAATCACTACAGTGTCTATTGCTACACTCTCTTTCAGATAGATTTGTTGGTGGTTGTCTGTTTGGAAACGTGGTTTGTTGTCATTGACGTCACTAACACTGATATTTACCTGTAAATTGAATGAGCATGTTTGGTTTAACGCCGCTTCGAACAATATTTCAGTTAAACCAAGGGCTAAGATTTAGTGTACGCGAAAACGCTGAACAGATGAAAATCGTTTGTCAATAAGGTGAAACATTCGAACAGGAAAACCAAGGAACACAATCAGGGCGATAATTAGTGGAATTCGAACCCCTAAACTAAGGGACCCGACTTTGCACATCGACTACATCACCTCCCCATAGGGCGCATCAAGGAAGTTACCATAGTACCCACATTCCAAAAAGTGGAATACCCTGACCCGTAAGTCATGGTAAAGGTAATAATCATTTATCAATGATCATCTATTTGTTTGTTTGTTGTTTAACACCGCAATGATCCAGCTATATGACTCGAGTCTGGACCAGACAACCCAGTGACTGACATCATGGGCATCCATTTACGCCAATGGGATACGATGACATGCATCAACCAAGTTAGCGAGCCTTACTACCCGATTCCCTTAGTCGCCTCTCACGACAAGCACTGACTGCTAAACACTAAAACGTTATCAGTGAATAGACAGGACCTAGCAAGACCAGTTGACATAATAAATAAATATTTCAAATGTTGTCACATATGCAGACAATTATCAATAACCGATAAACAAGCACAGATACGTAAGTGTACAACCCATCTATGGATAGACAGATAAATGCACAGATATTGCACCCTGACTCACAAGAGCAAGATCGTAATCACTTCCATTCGTCAATTGGGCTCTGATCATCAGCTGATGAAGAGATTTCTTCTCTCGGTCAAACTGGTCTCTGTAAAATAAACTTCCCGTGCTTGCGTTCAATATGAATGGTCCACTTGTTTCCACAAGTGTGTATGTGATCTTCTGCACAGGATTTACGTTTGCATTGATCATACCTATTGCCTTTGTTGAGTAGTTTCTGTTCTCAATAACAGTGAAGAGGACCTCATTGTGCGGATAGCCTATTAAAACCGGACGTGGGCGAGACGAATTGAGCAAAGACGGAGAAGTTGGTATAGTCGATAAGTGTATTACTACTTGCGCTGTCGCTGAGTTTGGTGGGGACCCTCCGTCCGTAGCTGTGACGTTAAATGTGTATTTACCAACAGAAGGTGCATGTGGTCTTACTGTGCGAACAACATTACCAGCAACTGTGAAATACTGAGAAAGGTTCTGACTGTGTGTCTGAAATGTGATTTCTCCATATTTTCCAGAATCGGCGTCTGAGACATCAAGCACAAGCACTGGCTTGTTAGCAGCCCAACGAGATATCAAAAACCATGTTTCAAACACAGATTTAGAGAAAATAGGTTTGTTATCGTTGACATCTTGTACATCGACGACAACAATCGTGGACGCACTTCTCACAGGCTTCCCCGAATCCACAGCAAAGACGGTCAAGGTGTGCTTCATCTGCGTTTCGAAATCAAGGGGCTGTTTACACCAAATATCTCCAGTTGAGCTGTTGATCTTGAAAAACTTACTTGACAAGTTGTAGGTTACTGTCTTGTTTAAATCGGCATCTTCTGCCCTTATAGTAATGATTGGAGATTTGCACGTCTTATTTTCCGGATATCTTGTAATCATAGGAAGGTTATTTTTAAATCTTGGTGCGTTATCGTTCTCATCAAGCACGCTGATCGTAAAGTTTCGTAATGACTTAAGTTGCGGTTTACCGTGATCGAATGCTTCAAGTGAGATATTAATACTTCCGTAAACCTCTCTGTCCAGCTTCTCTGTTGTACAAAGAACGCCAGTTTGCTGCCCTATCTCAAAATACCCTTTTCCGCTTACAACAATGAAAGACACGTTTCCATTTGCACCTGAGTCCTCATCGGTAGCTCTTATGCTCTCTGAACAACACGTGTCTGCATTTTCTCGAATAGTCAAATGAGTTCCACTGTCGCTGTCAAATTCTGGGGCATTGTCGTTGATGTCGAGCACGTGGACGTTGATGGAGGCGAAGCTTGTATTTCCACTTGATCTGTTCCTGTCGCCATCCTTGGCCACGAGATTAAGAACAAAATCTTGGATTGTTTCTCTGTCAAATGTCGTATTTGGGCGAATGTTTGCAGTTTTGCCATCGGTTGTGTCCACGCTAAAACTGTTCCGGTTTTGGCCAAACAAAGAAAAATGTGATGTTCCATTTTGGCCCTCATCGGGATCAAAGATCGTAACCTTTAGCTGAAAGAAGAATATCATGATGTCAGCACTTTACTCTACATAACATCCATTAATATTTGGCAGTGATGTTCAATCCATTAATAAATGCTCCCAAAACAGTTATAATATTATAAACGGCAAGGCAAAAGAAAGCATACACCCATGTTATTACTATTGAAAAGGTTTTCTCACCTTTCCCTACCGTTATCACGTGCTTCTATCAAACATACACCCGAGCCTTGATTCCAATATATCAACAAATGAAACTGTTCACATGGCTTGATTAATCACACTTGAAAGTAGGCTTGAAATGTATGCAAGATTTGTAAACGCAATGCATACCCTCCCTGGCCTTACATTGTCACACTAAACTGCCGGGCAAACGAAAGTATACAGCCATGTTTGATGGTGGTTAAATGTAACAAACAGGAAATGGCTGTTCGATGGTGATGTTGGTTGTTGGTTGGTTTGTTGTTTAACACTGCATTCAGCAATATTCCAGCTATATGACGGCGGTCTGTAAATAATCGAGTCTGGACCAGACAATCCAGTGAGTAATAACATGAGCATCGATCCACGCAATTGGGATCAGTGACATGCATCAACTGAGTCAGCGAGTCTGACCACCCGATCCTGTTAGTCGCCTTTTACGACAAACATAGTCACCTTTTCCGGCAAGCACGGGTTGCTGAAGACCTATTCTACCCCGGAATCTTCACGGGTCACGATGGTGATGTATTTGATACAGGCAAGTATTTGTGGTTTCGGTGACTGTTTTCAGGCCAGTAACATTTTGATAAGTATGTATGTTTCTTTGCCGGGCAGTTAACATGTATCATAAAAAGTCATATCTAAACACACAGTAGTTGACATTCACTGAACTAAATATTGAAGAGTCATGTAGAAGTACCATTAATAAGCGTAACAAAGGAATGAGATAAATCGAACAGGAAGGTAAAATACAGTCGAACACCGTTGTCTCGAAGCCATGGGTACCAGGAAATAATTGGACTTCTCGGAGGTTTGACATATCCAACACGTATGACCAAGCCATCAGGCAAGAAAAACGTACAGGATCTTGCATGGTTACACAAGCGCCGGTTCTCCAATAGAGGGTTTAGCTATGAAATTAATTTGAAGACGCCGTATTGTGTGCAGGTCATTGCATGAATACTTGATAAAAATTATAGCTTGTGCCAAGTTGGGTTTGAAAAACAACAACACTATTAGGACTATAATTTGAGTTCGAGACAACCGGAAAGTCGACACATCCAGGTTTGAATAATAATAAATGCGGTACAAGTATGGGAGGAGAGTTCGACACAACCGGGGATTCGACAGGTCCATGTTCGGAACAACCCGGTTCGACTCTAGAATGATTGAGTCACATTGTGAGTGTTCACATATGTAAACAAGGGACTAAAGGTGTTGGCGATAACCGACATATACGAATAGTACATGTGTTGTATATCTTACCACAACTTTGCCAATCGCTGTAGCATCGTTTTCCAATAAATAAATGTCATATGAACTGGAGTCAAACTGAGGAGTGTGGTCATTGATGTCATCTATTACTACATGTAGCGTCCCAAGAATCTAAAAGGAAACCAGTAAATGACACATTACACATTTCAAAGAAGGAATATTATTAACATTTAGAGAATGACCGACGAGTTTAGACGACTTTCGCATCATCTGTTTCGAGGGAACGACGAGAGCATAACACTATTCCTTTACGAAATGAGACAATCCGTAATCTTGTGATTCTGGTAGGCTATCGGATATATTTCCTGATATTGTTCCGAGAAGCAAAATTTAAAAAAATAAACTTCAGTCTATTCTATATATTAAGGGCCATCATGAACAATAAATGACGTATTATAGAATTTACCAGCAATTTGGTTTGTTTCCTTGTTGTTTAACGCTACACTCAGCAATATTCCAGCTATATGACGGCAAGGTAAGGATAAGAATTTATGGATGAACAACTTCTTTATTACAATTAAGATGTTCATCCAAAAATTCTTACTTAGTATTCCAATTTCTAAATGCCTATCACAGAAGTTATGTTACGGCTCTCAGTAAATAAAAGAGTCTGTACCAGACAATCCAGACATGAGCATCGTCCTACGCAATTGCGATACGATGACATGCATCAACAAAGTCAGCCAGCCTGATCCCCCAATCCCGTCGGTCATATCGACAATCATGGGTCGCTGAAGACCATTTCTAACCCGTATATGTATCAGTATGACGTAATATTTATTTTACTTTAGCTGGCCAGCCAGCTTTGGGATACATTACGCGAAGATGCTACAACATCAAAAAGTAAATACTCCTACTCTAACACTGTGGGTTATGAAATTTGTCTTGCGGCGAGACGCAGTTGGAATGCCTCGCCCAATCGTAGGTTAAATGGACACGCAGTGTCAATGTGAACAGTACACAATGATAAATATCAGACCATTTCCACACTGATAAGGAGCAAGCCCAAACCAGAGACGTCACTGGGTACATTTTCTTTAAGGGCTACCTCATACCATATAAGGGAAGTGGTGTAGCCTAGAGGTTACAAACTTCGGTCTTCACGCTGTAGGCCTGGGTTCGATTCCCCATATGGATACAATGTGTGAAAACCATTTATGGCGCCTTTGGCTAGAATATTGCTAAAAGCGGCGTAACATATTCTGACGACCAAAATACATAACAATTATCCAGTGACGCGCGTCTTTCAAACGTTATAGGTAACAATATCACTTATCACTTGACATACATTTCAGAAGGCAAGAACAGCACATACACGAACAACGAAGCACCAAATTAAAGTAACATAATATGTAATTAGTAACAAAAATACTGATATCTATTTACCGAAAGGACGTATGCTCAGGCCAGATATTCTTACAAACAGGTTTGTCTTACTACACGATTCTGTAAATGAATGGGCGGTGTATCCCGCTGACAGTAATGTTACACGCGACAAAGTGCATGTAGGATAAGGGCCCTTTTTGACCCACGGGATCTGTATAATTCGTTAATTGAGGTCAACGTTTAGAAATTGGTATCAAAGTTAGAGACGTGTTCATGTGAATGTGAACTAGGCTTAGTTGATTGACAAAAACGCGTGTTGGCGTGTTTTGGGGCTCCTTTTCAGGCACACCGTGCATCAACACCGTGAAGCAGTCTGAAGCATGATTATTTTTTTCATGAAATTTTCAAGAAGCGATTTGAATATGAACATGAGAAGGTCCCTGTCCTCCGGTATTTCTTGTAGCGGGAAGCACTAGGGTCGCATGTGAATGAGATTGAATGCTCTCTATATCTACCACCAATCCACAGTGCGTGGTATCTCGCTCCACGCCCATGACTGTGAATGTTTGCACGTGATGTCCGGCTTCCCTGTCGAGATCCTGTATGATGGAGATACTGCCCTATGAAATGAAAAAAAATGAAATTATAGATGATACCTGAACGCCATTTGTATAAATGCTGATCATCGTTTTTATTAAGACTTTATAATTATTAATATGCTATGTAAGCTGCTATCAGACTATCATAGATATTGTGCATTGATAAATAACATGATTTCTATATATTCATATAAATAATTGTTCTTCTAAAGTTCAACTTTAAAATTATTTGTTTAAAATCGAATACTGGTTATAATATTAGGTTACTCCTTCGTACACTGTTATCATTCTGGGCAAACGTAAGAACAACGAATTGATATTCGTCGTTGAACTGCATAGCCCTCCCGTGCAGAGCAGAATCAAGCAATGCATTGCACCTCTTTTCAGAGCAACGTTAAGCCCATCTCAATCACTATGTGCTAGACGATTTTTACTACTCACTGTGTTCCCGTCTATCCTGAATGTGTTCTGTGTCTCTAGAATATGATAGTTTGTGTAATTAGAAATGGCTGTAGAGTATGTCTTCAGACTTGCTACTTGAATGCCTCTAGGGGAATGTTCTGGTATATGCAAATCAAACATCAGACGAAGGTTTTTCATCGGAATATTCTGTGTTACAACGGTCACTCTCACTACACTATCACGAACTGACCGACTCACCCCATCTGACACTGACACCGTCAAATTAAAACCACTGCTCAGGTTACTGAGGACATCAACACTTATCGCCCCATCAGCTCCGATTCTGAAAAGCTGTCTGTCCTTCCCATGCAGGGTATATGATAGGTGTTGTTCGGGCGTATCTGGATCCGTGGCCTTGACAATACCGACTATGCTTCCTCTTGGAGAACCTTTGAGCATACTGAAGCTGTACACCGGAAGAATAAATACTGGGGGTTCATCATCTATGTTCTCAACATGAATATTTGCTGAAATGGACGTTTCTCGTAGCCCATCTAGGGTCCTAATCCTGGCTGAAAATTGAAGATCGTGATGATGAGGGTTTTCAAAGTCCAAATATTCTCGAAGTATTACAGTTCCATTTTCGTACGTAAAAACCTTATTAAGATCAGATATATTAACGTTGAACTGAGGTTGACGGAATGGCCGTAATGAGTTCTTCAACACAGGTATATTGAGAAGATTCTCTTCTACAAAGTAATTAAATGAACTCTTGATGATAAGAATGTGAACATTCGCCAGTACCACAGATCGGGTTGACCTTTGGTCCCAAGCTCTGACTTTAAAGAACAGCTCAAGAGAGCATATGATGTCATCCCCACTTAGCAAATACAAATCCACGTCTCGTGTCAAAAGCAACTGCCCACGTTGTGATAAAGTGAACAGAATGTTAGCAATCTGACCCGGATAGCTGTTGGTGATGTTAAAATACGGATAATCCTGGCTGAAATCTTCCGAGATGATATCCGCAACTAGTGTCCCATTCCGCGTACCATCCAGGACAAAGAAGTTGACAGTTTGGGGTTTAGAGTCGACCAGTGTAGAAATCCGCACTGGTAGTACTTGATGGATGTGAGTGTATCCTGTTGAAGCTGTAACGTGTATCATAATGTTCATGTAACGTGGTGACGATACGAGGACCAAGGAGATGTTGCTGGGGTTGACGACGGCTGATATACCACTACCTCGGGGAACGACGTCGACGGAGACTTGAAGATCGTGTAGTATTCCAGGGAGAGAGAGGAGACGGAATGTCGCCACTGAGGATCAGTATTATAATCAGAAAGGAGATGATAGTTTTTAGGAATATGTTATATCTGTTTTTACACAAGTCTTACAGCAGTCTTATTTGCATGTCTGGCGCTATTATAATATTACATCACAACACACGTAAATTGTTACAACGCCAGAAAAAAACATGATATTATAAGAAACAGGAGGTCAGTTATTAATAATGATAAATATATTACCAAAACAATTACTAGCTAGGTATCCCTATTGAATGACACAGTGCATGTATTCAAGGGGATAACTAATCCCTCATGCTTCAATAGGTGACAACGAGTTCTAATAGTACACAGCTTTTACAGACATTTCTCTGTGTTTTGTTGAGGACATTTGAGAAACTGTCGGCTCGAGCTCGTGAACAAGAAACTTTACAGGTAAAATAACATAACACAACAGCACACACATTATGTTACCTTCCAGGATTATACACATATTTTATAATATTTCTACCATGTGTCATCGTAGTCGAAGCCTACTATTACTTATCCTCAATTCATATGGTGCTAGATAGAGCCCCGCTGCCGACACATAGTTTCCGATAAACACAACTGGAATAATTCACTTTAGTGTCAAAGCCAAAAAACAGTTCCGAGTGGACACTGATCTGTGGGTTCAGGAAATGCATAATTGCCAACCACCTGTCCATCCGTGAAAACAAATGGACCGTTTAAACATGATTATGGTGGCGTTGCAGATGTGCTTTAGGGTGATATAATACCTAAATAGCATCATGAGCATCGATCAACGCAATTGGGATACGACATGCATCAATCATATCATCGGGCCTGGCTACCCGATCCCGTTAGTCGCCTCTTACAAGCATGGGCTGCTGAAGACCAATTCTGATCCGGATCTGCACTGGTTATAGACTTGTGACGTTAAAAGGATGACATCATTTTGTCATCATATTCTCAGCAATGAAGGTAACTACGAAGGACGGTTTTTGTTAAACCCCGACGAAAAATATATGCATTTAAGCAGAAGCAATATCAGTGAAATAAGTAGTGGCGTTCATATATGACCTTCAAATGTTTAACTGTGTAAGAACATGCACATGAAGCAGGACCAAAGGCTTCATTCATTGACATGTCACCCAAATAATACTATTTGTATTCAACAACAATGCTTAACATATCCTGAAGGCAGGAACGTTGAGGAAGCCTTGAGGTTAAAGCCTTTGCTTGTCATGCCGAAGGCCAGTGTTCGATTCCCTGCATGGGTATAATGTGTGAAGCTAATTTGTTGTGTTCTCCGCCGTGACATTGCAACATTATTACTGAAAGCGGCTTAAAACCATACCCTCTCACGCTCACTTACCCACGCACCTGAGTGTAATCTACATTTTGTAAAATTGTGAGAAAAAAATAGCTTATCAGATTATTATATTCTTTTAATGTTAAATTATGATATGTTCTACTTAATGCACCATCAATTCCGTTCACACATATTCCGGCAAAATGTGACTGTACTTTGCCTATATGAGAGCCATCATAAAAACGTCCTTAATTTGTCAAAAAGGGGCATGGACTATAGATTACTTAAAGCTTTGTCTATTTTAAAGAGAAACAACAGATGAAGTTGTTTGACACAATGATCCTGCCTCATGTATCACCTACCGAGTGTTCCTAACTGGGCATTGGGATGGATCCAATATTCATGCACACTCTCTTCCAATACTTTCGTTGGTGCTGTAAGTAAACATGTCCACAATAAATAACACAGTTGTGAATAAACACTGTCTGTCGTAAAATTCAATTTTCTTTAGAAAGAGCCAAAGATCAACAGTGAATTTATGTACAACAACGTACAACTGGTATCTACACTATTTGATAATGATTAATAAACATTTGCTTGTGATGTCGTACAATTGATCTGCCTTATGTTATGATTATGAAAGTACTTTTGTCGCTTATATTTTTTGGGTAGGTCATGTCTATCATGAACTTACCAGTAATGCATGTTCCATTGACTGCTCTGAGGTATCCCGACAAACAAATGCAGGACAAAATCCCATCATTGCCTCGACAGCAGACACTGTGTTTCACTTGACATTTTGAATGTTCACAGGATTGTCCAAGCGCTGCTTCAGGAGGCTTTACGTTGACATTGTTTTTACAGGAACAGTTTTGCATGCCTGACCCGGCCGGAATAGAAGAAGAAATGTTTATTTAAGTGTCACATATTGTACATAAAACACATTTTAAACAAAAGCAAGTTGCCATTAAAAGTACAATATCCAGCCTCTAGGGCTTATGAGACACTATAAAAGCATTTAAAACATATAACATTATTAAATATAAAACACAAAATAAAAATATTATATACAATGTTAAGACTAGAAGAGATGCACTCTCCTTCTATACATGCTGTATAATGTGTTGCTAAAAGCGGCTGTAAAATCACTTCTTGCGTCAAATAAGATAATTGCTGAATGCTATTAAAATAATAAAAGTCTTGATTTAATTCATCTGCCTTGTGTAGTAGTTCATATCTCAGGTCACTGTATACAAAACAATCTATTAAAAAGTGTGATTCATCCTCAATAACATAATTATTTTTTTCTGCACAAAATTTACATATTCTATCATTTAAAGGAATAGTGGCTTGGAATAGCGGCCTGTTTCGACTAATAGAGGGAGGTTACCACACCTAAACTTAGATAAAACACTTCGATAATCCCTTCGCTTCACACATTTCACATAGTGGCTCACATTCACATCAAATTTGAAAAGTCTGAAAGTCCTTAGCTTGTTACCATTTTGTTTGTTCTCATCATCCCACACTTGTTTACACCATGATTCACTATCTTTCGCTTTCAAGATATCCTTCAGTAAGTTCACTTTTTTCTTGTTATTGTCACTGTCACTGATAATCCCATCCACATTTAAGTCTCGTATCAGCATTTCAGTTCTTTTATCAAGAGATTTACTTATGAATAATATTTGGAATTCTGCTATCTGGCATTGATTCACATCTGAAGAATTGTCTAAATAATCTTTTGATCCACATCACTTGATGACCATCCCATATCGCTGCGAATCGCCAAGTTAGATGCATTTTGACCGGTTCCTAGAAAAAATCTACAAGCTTTGTTTTGGATGACTTACACCTCCCTGTATTTGTTAATCCCCCATGTACCAGCTCCATAGAACAAAACAGGCTTGATAAGGCTATTGTACACCTTGGTATACACTTCAAAGGACATCCCACCACAACTTCTAAATTTAGTGTACAATGCAGATAGTGCTCTACTGGCAGATTTACAAAGTTCTTTTACAGTCTTATGCATGTCCATATGTTGATTCAACCTATATATAGCTCTCTGTATATGGTACAACATTTAAGCCACATTTAAACTGGTAATCTGACATGATTGTAGACTTGGGTCTGAAATACACAACTTGTGTTTTCTCACAGTTTATTTTTAACCTCCACTTTCTGCACCATTCACTGAGCATACATAGCATTTTCTGCAGAGAATGTTCATCCGGGGCGATTAATGCTAGGTCATCCGCATATAGGAGAACAGATAACATATAGTTCTCTATTTCAATTCCACATTGTAAACCTTTCAATTCCTCAGCAAGATCATTGATGTAAATAGAAAATAAAGTTGGGGATAACTTACAGCCTTGTTTAACACCATAATTCACATCAAATGGATCTGTATACAAGTCATTTAATTTAACTGTGCAATAGAACATCGACCATACAGATAGAACATAATACATTTAAGGGACGATTGACCTTAAAACTACTTATGCTGTTTGTACATATGCAGGAAGTGTGGCTACACCGGAAGAGAACATCGATCATACAGATAGAACATAATACATTTAAGGGACGATTGACCTAAAACGTACTTATGCTGTTTGTACATATGCAGGAAGTGTGGCTATACCGGAAGGTCACGGTAGCCAACATACATGCCTGACCCGGCCGGAATAGAACATCGATCATACAGATAGAACACCAAAATGAGTTTTAGATAAATTATACATTTGAAGGGCGATTGACATTAAAGTATTTATTTTGTTTGTACATAAATGTATGCAGGAGGGGCAGCTGCACAGGAATGTCACTGTAATCAAAGGTGTAATGCCTTCCACTGTGGGTCAGCTAACATCGACATTATGTAGATATCTTGTGAAGGTAAAATTAACTCGAATACACAAATGAAAGAAAACGAAATACACAGGTTGGATCAGTTTCCCAACCATATGCAGTATGACATGAACACAAGTAAAAATGCAAAAGATTGTTACTGTCGTGTTTTTCTTTTAACCATATGGTTATTGAAACATGAAGATAAACTGCAGGGCAAAAGAAAGCATGGGCTTGAATTGCACACGTTATCCAAACGTTACTAGCCTACAAAACGTATGACCCAAAACACTCTGATGCCCGTATCAAATGCATCACCATCGAAAAACCATTTCTTGTTTGTTTCATTTCATCCACCATCAAACATGAGTGTAGACTTTCTTTTGCCCGGCAGTTTGTTTAACAAGGGCATCGTTCATAGTATATTTGATGAATGTCCCTTAACTTACCTCTTGTGACATCAAATGTCATGTTATGTCTGATTTTATCCATTAATATTGTATTAAGATGGCTTCCAGGTGAAACAATATCGTTGAAAATGCTAGGTCGAGTGTTGTTGTGCAGTTGGGATATGAAAGACACATACTTTACGAGACTGTCACTGACGTTTCTACCAAAGATACCATTCACTAGATCATGTCCGGCTTTGTCCGACAGGAAATATGTGAACATTGAAAGCCATGTTGACGTTCTCTGTGAAGACATGAGATTCAGTACAGTTGAGATTTGGCGGGATGTGATGTTGTTGAGATTCCGCACCATCCTGAGGATGAATTGTTTTCCATCTCCGGATGCCCATAAACTGTGCACGAGTCGGATGAAGCCTCCCCCTGGGGCTATATACGGATTGGCCCGAGGCAGAATGGAAGATATCATGTTTATGTCCTTCTCGCTTAGATTCCTGAACATGTAAGACAAGCTCGCCAAGAGCTTCCTTCCATCTTGAGACATCTGCAGTCTCAGCAGTGGCTCCATTAGCCCGGGTGCAAGGACAATCTGTAAACTCGAGTTGCCATGACCAAACACATTGTTGCAGGTATTGTTGAAATAATGAGATGTATTTCGAGATGCATTAAATTGTATAACAGAAGCACATGGGGGTACGGTAGTCCTGTTCGGCGACAGATTCATAAAACGTTTATGCATGTACTTCTCGCCGTCATACTGACGTTTGTGTTGCTTAATGTGGTATCCGTTTAAAACTGGCACACCTGGTGAATTGTCCTTCGTGTCTTCTGATTGTCTTCTTTGAAATCCACTTCTGGATATAAATATTGAGCTTGGCCAGAAAATCTGTTCATCCTGTTCTTGATAGTTACCACATGGGACCAATAATGGAAGTGAGAACCAAATCAAGAGATAAATATTATTCATTGTCCTCTGGGACTGTTATAATCCGTTTGTTCTGACGTGAATATTGCTATCTGTTATAGGTGTAGTCGAAAATCAGGCCCACTTTGGTTTGAAGCTCCCACGGCCCCATTGTTGAACGTTTATCAGATAAGCTTCTCCCACTTTAGACATAACCACACACTTCTAAAGAAGATAACGACATGTAGTAAACAGATAGCACACTCACTCGACAGTGCAAATGTTTTTCGATTCCCGACAGGGATTTGTATAATGCATGAAGCCAGTGTCAGGTGTCGCACGTCGACATGTCGCTGGAATATTGCTAATAGCGTTGTAAAACCATACTTGATGACTCACTTACTATGTTTGTTAGGAAGTATATGCTTGTTTAAAAAAAGTATTTGATGCTAGAATTGTACCCATATGATTTCATTGCAATTAGTTCATATCAAAAGAACTTTTAGTTTGGCCTGCAGTGCAGCATAAATGCTGGGTTGTGTGTCCAGAATATTTTTGTGGAAATGTTCTATTCCTATAAAAAGGAAAACTGTCCAGTTGATGAACATTACAATACCAATTTGTATTTCTTAGGGGTGGCGGGGTAGCCTAGGGGTTAAAGCGTTCGCTCGTCACGCCGATGACCCGGGTTGTGAAGCCTCTTTCTAGTGTCCCTCACAGTGATATTTCTGGAACATCGCTTTAAGCGGCGTAAAACTCACTCACTCACACACGATTTTAAACGAAACAATATAGCTTTCGCCGTTTCAATTCAAGGGAAGTTTAAGCAATGAAATAACTACCACATAAGGATTTGCCAAGAACTACATCGAAAGATTCCTTTCTACCCGCCTCCTCCATTCTGTGGTTGATCTGAGTTATATGTGTCTGGATCTGTATCAAACGCGATCATTTGAGTCAGCAAAATCAGCACACAGCCTCTGGCACAGCTAAGGAAATAAAAGGATGTTGGAGTATTTTATGTACGATTCATTCAATTTCCACGCGCTACGATTCTTACAGACTCATTTGCAGCGGGACAGTTAATAAATCGCATTAGCACATCTTAATTACAAAAGGAAGCACGATTATACTTCTTGCATTTACTTATTAACAGATGTGTATAATTAGCCTCTTCTTGCATATTGTGATGCAGAAAATACGTATAGGTAATAAGAGTTTTACCTTACAATCATGATCCAGTTATGACTAAAATATGCGCTTAGTTATTTTATGTTTTCTTCAAATATGATGCATATTTCATCTAATGAAGCTACGGCGGATAATCTAGACTGGTTTTTAACTTGCACTGAAAATTTCCATTTCAATTGTACAATAAACTCTGCTTTTAGTTGAGAATTCTGCTCATTAGGGAAATGGTTTTCGTCGCATTTTGTTTAGAAACATTTTCATTTAGTTTAACATTACTTTCTATAACGTACAGCACAGATACCACAGATATCGAAATTGATGTTAAAGCATAGCGGATGCCGGAGGATCAATAAAATCCTTCCGAGCGGGTTCCTGCCTCATATCTGGGTACGAACTCCTCTTCACAATATCATCCATCTCACTGTTCGGTTTGTCAACACCATATTGTTCTCGTGCTTCACCAAAGAGGGAAACGTCTTGCCTCCCACAAAAAGCTGACACGCCATGTTACAGCGTTAAATCAAACTCACTCACTCATGAACCGTTACTGCATGATTCCAAAAAACTATTAATATTTATTCTATTGATAAATAATTGCAATTCGTTTAAAATTGGTTAAGCGCTTGTGTGGAGAGAGAAAAAACGAAGAAGAAATCGCTCGAATCTATATATTTACAAACAGTATATAAACGAGTAGTAAACATATTCAGCAACATTAAATGATTATCTAAGTGGATTATTTAATACCAAATGGCGACACTGCTGGCACAGCTAGTGGTACCGTTACCCACCCTGTGTTTGGATGTCTGACCTGTTCTCAATGGACACTGGCGATGTGGATCTATCTTCATGCTTATCAGTTCATACTTGTTGTCGCACCAGAACCAATGGCGTTAAACAATATACAATTTCACAAAACCAATATGACTAAGGCAAGATAATATAGATGTAACAGAGATAGAATTGCTTGAAGAGTAATATAATGCTCAGTTATATACTTACATCTATCACAAGTTGGACACAATAACGAAATTAAATGTACACAATCACGAAAAACGAAATACACGAATAAAAACACACATACACGGACAGCTGAATTGTTAACAGGATGAAAATATGAATATTGCGGTACATTCGTCTGGTAATAATTCTGTGCTAAGGGGTGCTAACGTTACGTCGAAGGCGGGGATTATAGTGCGGAATGGATCCAGCCTATTTATCATACTAGAAAGGAAGTTAGGTATAATCTCTGGATAATCGGAATTTTTAATAGCAAAATAGACTTATGTATATGTCGGTATTTGGTCTCGCATTTGTATATAAATACGTGGCAACGTGAGGACTACTGATTGTTTTTAATAGGCAGTGAAACTGTTTTCAAAAGACAGTGAAACTGTTTTCAATAGACGTGTGTATGAAAAATTAAAACTGAGTGAGAGAACTAAGTTGTGCATTTGACGATCGTTAATATCGTTAGTCTGAAAGTACACTGTAGAACCAATTCAAATCTACGTCTATCAGTTCAAGTTGAAGCGTCTGATGTTTATTTTTTGCATCATGAGCGTTGGTGTCTTCGGCCACAAAACATTTCCTCAACTGTGATGAAACGCCATACCATAAATGGTATTGATAAACGTTTGTATGTGTGTAGTGTGTATGTGTATGTGTATGTGTGTGTTTCTGACCATAAAACAAGTTCATCAATGTGTATCATTCATCTAGAGAGCAATTATGATTATGATACACAGGTGCAATGGTAATTTTAGTTACTCGATATCATTTTCATTTTAGCTCTGTCATCAATGGTTGGCCCCACCTATATCTACCAAACTTCACCATAGTGCCAGGGCAACCGCATACTCATTTATGCTAACGGAACCTGCATTCAAAATCATTCACGACAAAATACCTCTGGTATTTTATCTCAGAAACTTAATATCGTGGTAAGCGACTCCTCTCACGATCGTCATAGCTTCTACCCCCATCATCGCGTCTATACAGCTGTTCATCGCTGAACGGGCGGGGTTCACGTGGAGGTGGAGGCGGCTGTGCGCATGCACTCGTCCTACTAAAACACAAAGATATTCACCCCTGTTATACTGTTTCATTACATTGCCTATATAATTCACGTCAGAGGTAGCACTTCAACAGAAATTGAGCGCCTGTCACAAACCAACGGAGGACGATTCAAGTTATTTCAAGGTATTATGAATTGTTACGTTCGTTTGTTTGTTGTGTAACGCCGCACTGAGCAATATTCCAGCTTTATGACGGCGGTCTGTAAATAATCGAGTCTGGACCAGACAATCCAGTCGTTGACATTATGGGCATCGATCCACGCAATTGGGATCGATGGCATGCATCAACAAAATCAGCGAGCCTGACCACCCGATCCCGTTAGTCGTCTCTTACGACAAGCATAATCGCCTTTAACGGCAAGCATGGCTTGCTGAAGATCTATTCTACCCCGGATCTTCTCGGGTCGAATCGTTAGGAATGATATAGGAAAGTAAATGGAGCTAGAGGGACATACATCGTTTTACAAAATTAAAGAATGAATTTCAACAATATACGATCACACACTGCTTCAAGATTAATCAAAGGTTTGCGACAATATTACGTTTCTAGAATACACCTGACAGCCGTAATTACATTTTTTTCGATATGGGTGATAACACATGTAAGGACATGTTTATGGCTTATTACAAATATTTGGAAATATATATTTGGAAATGACCGTATCATGTACCTTTATTGAACTGAAACAAGGACACAGACTGAAAGTACTTTACCTCCTGTCGTGTGAAATATATCCTGGATTGTTCACTGGCTCCTCCGACTGCAATAACAAGTAACAAGTGAATATTGCATCTATACTCTGGTGAAACTGAGCCCGTTACTGTTAAATTGAACATTCAAAGGTTTACCTTTGAACAGCCATGTACTGATGTGTTTCAAAGGGTCTAGAATTAGTTTGATAGAAAATGCGTCACATGTTACACATTGGACTAAGGCGAAAGAACGTGCAGTGCTAAACACACAGTTGTTGTCTGCTTGTCCTGGGTTCGAATCCAAGTTTCGATCGTGGATTATTGGTTTGTCCACACGCAATCCGCAGTCATGGTTCACCAAATTGCTAAGCGTCACATTGGGTCCCACATGAAGCTGACAAGCCGTGGTGCGGCTTCATACATTAGTCCAAGCTTCGCTCAGTGATATAAATCACTCCGTACTCTCACGTGCATGAACATGTAATCATTACTACTCACAAATCGATTTGGATCAGAAAGCTGCTCGTAAGGTTCGGGAGTTTCCCTGGCTTTAGATAAGTTGCTGTAGCTGGTCTGGTTCGTTGTGGCATTCGTCACAGATGTGTCGTTTCTTTTTGTCAGACGAAGTCTACAGAAGAGTTTTCGCATTAAACACATGCTATATTACAGCTTCTTATAGCATATAATAGTGTAAAAAACATGTAATTGACATGACAATTATTATTATTATTTTTATTTTCATTATCATCATCATTATTATTATTATTATTTTTATTATTTAAAACATGTAATTTTTATACCGCACTTTCTCAGGTAGTAGTATCTGCTCAAATGCGGTTATTTGTTCCCCGACCATAGATCAGTGTGCATTCCAGTTATCATTCTCAACTCCATGTGAAGTATACAACCCTAGCTGCCTACGGAAACTATATGTTTTTACATCTACCTATAATAATGCATGGACACTTCAGAACAACTGTACTGTGACAGTAGCGAGCCACTTTGTGATCGTTTCTTTATGCTTTGCTTTCATGAACTAATTCGAAAGGTGCTCATAGGCATATATGATGCCAAGACCATTGTATATCCATCCTTTCAAACACGCCTTCGGCTTAACATGACTGATGTTTATTCTGTACAAACTGCAACATCAACGTTAACATCGTAATGATATTCTTGTTGTCACCAAGGAACCTTCACTGCGTGATCGAGTCGTGAACATCCGATTAAGAACAAGTCTTCAGATACCCATTCGTACCGTAAAATGCGACAGTGGTTGTCTTAAGAGGCGACTAACAGGATCGGGTGGTAAGGCTCGCTGACTTGGCTGATGCATGTAATCGTATTCCAATTGCGTGGATCGATGCTCATGATGTCAATCGTTGGATTGTCTGGTTCAGACTCGATTATTTACAGACCGCCGTCATATAGCTAGAATATTGCTGAGTGCGGCGTTAAACAACAAACAAACATAAAATCACTGCGTGGTCATTTCTGTACATACTTGACGATGAGGACAAGGCATACGATGATCGCTAGGGCCAACAGACCCGCCGTAACACCAAGGGGAGCAATGTACTGTGTCTGTGGTGATGTGTTGGAAGCGACCTGTCGGCTCAGCTCAGAGGGAGAATAACATTGCCTGCTTGATGAGCCTTCAAGGGTAATCTGAACCAAACACGTTCTGAAACATGACAAACAATGAGATTATTGTGAAACCTACAAAGGTTACTTCGTTAAAGTGATGTAATCCTGATGTAAACAAATGTCATATTATACGTACACTCGATTAACCATTGTAATATTAAAAGAAGTACCCAAGGTTTCAGTGATATTCGGATAAAATTTATATAAAACAATGCGCAATACTGTTTATGCTATTGCTTATACATTATGACACTTGGAAATAGTGTGACTGTTCATGAATCCATCAATTTGATATTTCACAAATAGAGACGAAAACCCGGAAGGGTCTTATTTCCTGAAATGCAAGTTCTAAAATATATGCAAACGCAGGTCGGCCTGCGGGTAGGCTATAGGTTCGTTCGTTACACCGAAGCCCCGGTTTCGATTCCCCACTTGGGTACATTGTTTGATTCCCACGCCTTGAGTTTCCCGCCGTGATATTGTTGGAATATTGCTAAAAGTGACGTAAAATCGAACTGACTAACTGTTTGACATGTCTTTAACGTTCTGCGCATAACTACGAATGATGTATCGTACACAGATAACAGTTTGCATGTATTAAGTACAAAACTTTCCACTCTGTCATGCGGCATTGAACCAAATACGAAACCAGTCATCAAAGTGACTAACTATTCTCTGTTGATTAAAATTGACAAAATTGGCGTTCGCACTTTCAAGCATCTCCAACTGAAAGGCCGGGTTCCAGTAGTCAGCCATGTGGCCATGTTGTCAACTTCAGGACATGACAATCCTTGCTTTGCAGGCGTAAAGAATTGCGTAGCGGAATTCAAAAGGGAATTAGAGAAACTCGAGGGTGACCCAAGATCAGAAAGACCTTCAACTGCCACCACTGGGGAGAAAGTTCACAAAATACATGATGTGATTATGGATGATCGACGAGTTATCACATGTCACACAGCCAAGATAGCAACTAAAATGTCTTATGAAAACTCTGAGAATACTCTAAGGAATTCCTGAGAACAATCACTGTTTCAGCACGCTAGCTGCCAAGGCGTCTGACTCCGGATCAGAAACGCTGTCAAAGCAGTGGAAATATCAAACGTCTCCTCCTCCAAAGAAGGCAAGGTCTGTTCAAGCAGCTGGCAAGGCTATTCCAAAGAAAACCTACTGGTGGACTGGTTGATTCAAAATGCGAAATTCATACTGGGATTATCATATTTCAATGATGCTATGATCAAAAAGTGAAGATATAAAAAGAACCATTTTTTACCCTGTCTTAGACACTTCGGCGTCATCAGTTGCTTTGATAGTGAGGCTTATGACATGAGGAACATGAACATCTATGTCGTACGTCAGCGTGATTGCTCCAGTTACATTATTTATCCTGAAAGTATCCTGAAACAGCAAAACAATCATTTGAAAAACAGACCCTGGTACCATGACTCCGAGCAGTATGCAGAGGTGGCAAGTTTGAATGCAAGGTTTCTAATCTAGACAAATTTATCAATACAAAAGCAAGCTGGTGATCATGGCAATTAATGAGTCGGAAGGAAACCATTATTCATTTTCAGAGTTGCGTCTCGGAGGTGTGCCAGGATCTTATTATCAAGAGCTGGAATCCCAGATTTATTCTGAGTTGTGTCAAAGGTTTGTCAACACCATATCCGTGATAGAAGAGAGTTTCTGCATAAACGAGCTATTTGGCCTCCTACTTCCTCTCACAATAAGCTGACTCTACGTGAAATGATTGTTTGTTTTTTGTTTAACGCCGCAATCAGCAATATTCCAACTATAAGACGGCGGTCTGTAAATAATCGAGTCTGGACCAGACAATCTAGTAATGACATCATGAGCATCGATCCACGTTATTCGGATACTAAGACATGCATTAACCAAGTCAGCGAGCCTGACCACCCGATCCCGTTAGTCGCCCTTTAACGATAAGCGTAGTCGCATTATTACGATTAGCATAGTCGCCTTTTACGGTAAGCATGCGTTGCTGAAGACCTATTCTACCCCGGACCAACGTCAAATGACTCAAACTGACTCAAACTAAGCTCGCATAAGGTGAATAGTAAAAGCTTAAATAACAAATTGTTAAATTGTGCAATTACAGTTGGACTATTCGGCAATGCGCAGGCTTACCCTGAAGTTGCCGGAAAGTATCGCATATGTAATGTTGTCGCCGTCCTTGTCTACTGCCTTGAATCCTGGTACAGGAACCTCTTGGGAGCTCCTGGCTGTTGTGGAGAGCTCCGTGGTGTATGTACCTGATGGTGCAAACATACTCTGTAATATCGGTACATGATCATGAGTTTTTTATTTATGTTTGTTTGTTTGATTGTTCTTTAACGCCTCACTCAGCAATATTTGACGGCGATCTGAAAATAATCGAGTCTTGTCAAGACAATCCAGTGAATGACATCATGGGCATCGATCCATGCAATTGGGATACGATGACATGCATCAACCTCGTCAGCGAGCCTCACCACCCGATCATCGTTTACGGCAAGCATGAGTATCTGAAGACCTATTCTAACCCGGATCTTCATGGGTCGAATTATTTATGTATTATTTTGATGCAAGCACACGTAAAAGGACTTTTAACCACATATATAATAAAGGTTTAGTGCATTGAATCACATTGTTGGTATTAAAAGCGACAAAGACTTTCCTGAATCATAAGCAATCCACCATAAAGTCATGCAAAGGCTAGTCAATGATTCCCCGGAAAAAAACACACTGGAACATATGGTTCAAGGCAAAAAGGGAATTGCTTCAGACATTATTGTTCTCTGACTAGTAAAATTTCATTATGTTCTCCACACGTCTACCACAGAACATTTTGAAAGCTTTGATTAATAAGGCCTTGAATGTTTTAACTCTCCTAAAAAAACTCGCAGTTATAAATGTTTATGCCTTAGGATGATTCACTCTACAAAGACCTATCTATGTCAGAGGAAAAGGGAAAGAATAAAACAAGAAATGTTGAGTAACAAACTCGTGCTTACCTTGTGTAAACTGTGGAGCATATGTATTGTTTTTCTTGTGTATAGTGATGATGACCTGGGCTGTGTTATTTTCTGCAGAGTAGTTCCTGTGTTCGGGGAGGGCTGGGGTGACTATCTTACTGTCCAGAACCTGCGTCACAATCTGAGGACAAGGAATGATACTTATGGGTTCGCAGGTGTAACCGTTCCTAACATCATACCTCTTCCTAGCATCATACCTATTGTTGTCGCCCAAGACCTTCAGATTGATTGATTGATTGATTGATTGATTGATCGTATTTTATTTAACGCCGCATCAGCAATCTGGCAGCTACAATCGGCGATAGGCTGGCACAGAAGAAACTATTGCTTCATTTCACTGGGTGGCGTTTTTCTAAATTTTGGCTCAAGTTACTGTTCTAAATTAAGATATTGTCTGGCATGCGACTTGGGGAAAAATACACATTAATGGATCGGTAAGAAATGTTAGAGGTGTTTTGATAAGAAGCACGAATTTTCCTTGATGTGTTCTTAACCAAATATCTGAGAATGGTAACGTTAAAGGATTACACGAAGGTGTCAATGAACCTAATACAGAACTCTTTATATGTCACCTGGTGTTAAGCACGAATCTATAATCACAAGTTTATACGTCCCAAACTACAAATTATATTTTTGAAATACCTACGTATGAAAGTCTTCTTATATTGATAAATGTCTAAGCTGTCACCGAACATTTATGGTTCATATCATATGATGAAATCAGAGGAAGCATTTATTAATAAAGTAAAATACAAAAGCAAGTCATACAACCATAGATCATTTACGGAGACATGTATCTATGGTCTGATAAAAGTATGTCACTTCCGAAACAATAAATATAATCGCCAAAACCCTTTCCATAATAACAAGAAAACTTTGCTAAAAGCAGATTCCATTACGATGCCGACTTCTCAATAGCATGTGTTTATAATTCACTATTATGTTGGCTCATCACGCTGAAGACCCTGGTGTGAATCTCCCCACGTGGTATGTACAAGTAACGCCCATTTCGTGTGTCCCCCGTGGTATTTAACGCTGGAATACTGATACAGGCGGCACAAAACCCTACTCAATCAACCAATAAAAAATAATTTAAAGGCTGGAGAAAGCTGTCTGTATATCACGATGCAATAATACGCTGAGGCGAGTGTACTCATATGACAATATAACCTCGCATTGTCAATTAAGTGAATAAATAACTGTGACATTCAAGACCCACAGCCCTTGCTTATGTAATTGTTATTACTAGCAGTCAAAGGACACAAGTTGAAGCGGATAAATGGCATCACAATGAACAGATAACTGAAATTGTCGATAGTCTGTGAATTTGACAATTTCTTTCAGCGACACGTCAAACAACATAATGACAGTATTCAAATGTAAACACGCTAGTTTGTTTATTCTTATACCGAGGTAGGTTTGGCCCAGTAAATTATCATTACCCTAATAGTATAACTCTCCATCTCAGGGTTCCAAAGAGATCGAGTTACAACCAGCGCTCCATCTTCACGGAGTCGTATGCTGTTGTTGGTGTTGAAAATTGTGGTGAAACGTGGACGTGATGTTGACGGTTCATCCTTGTCTGTATAATCTACGTGGTTGATTACTGTGTTGATCGGTGCATTCTGCAATAAAGTATGACGTCACGGTGACTTGGAAATATTTTATATGTCTTCAGAGGAGATATATTTGTGCCTGAAACGATTCAAATAGTATCAAATGCTTGTGTTGTTGTTGTTGTTGTTGTGAGTTGGGTTCAACGCCGCTTTTAACAGTATTCCTGTTATATCACGGCGCGTCAGCTTAATGTGGGAGGAAAGCCGGAAGTGATGCAGGTCTCAGACGTCTACCACTTCGGTGAAACCCACGAGTACGGGTATGGTGCTGACAAACCTAGAAACATAATCGGGGAGAAGCCAGATTCGAACACACAACCAAGAGACGCAACTCTGCACAGCGAATTGCGGCACTTGAGACGGCTAGGCCACGTGTATGCATGGGAATAAGATAGGATGAGATTGCGATGTAAGATAAAGCAAAAGAAAAGCTCTGCGAATCGGCATTCGGAGCAACGGTCAGCGGATCCTGGCATTATAAAAGGACGCAACTCTAGACAGCAAAGCACAGAACTGTGTTCAGTACACAAACACCGACCTATCCCACAAATTAAAAAATCAAACTAAAGCATTCAATTTGGAAGAAATGACATACGTGAACAAACATATCTGCAGAGTCAGCAAAACAGATATACCTGGGAAACTGTAAACTTCTGGGGCCTGTGGGAGAAGAATGGGGCATTGTCGTTGACGTCAACGATGTTGATCACAAGCAAGGTAGCGGTAGACTTTGGAGGAGACCCGTGGTCAGTGGCTGTGATATGTAGCGCTATATTACTACCCGTTGTTTCTCTGTCCACAGACTTTACTTGAAAGACGCTTCCGGTCGTTTTATCCATAGTAAAATATTCTGAACCATCTGGAAAGAACATGTGACACTAGAATCGTCACCGCAATGATATTTATAGTTGGTAATGATTTGTGCTGATTTGATTTAACGAGAAGGTTTGGTAGGTTAATTCCAGCTATGTGGCGGCGGTCTGTAAATAACCGAGGCTCGAACAGGTTTACAAGTGATATTTGAAACTTGTGTCTGTCGCCATCGTCATGGCAGCAGATCCATCTGTATAAATAATACGACACACAATAGGAGAATCAATTCAAGATAGAGCTCGTGCTATTTTTTACCCATTTCAGTTACAGGTTGACCTTAAGTCATCAAGCGCTATCACACCGACATCGGGCACCTGCTATGTCTTACCTATTTCATACGTGCAGTTACAGGTTGACCTAAAGTCACCAAGCGCTGTCACACCGACATCGGGCACCTGCTATGTCTTACCTATTTCATACGTGCAGTTACAGAATGACCTAAAGTCATCAAGCGCTATCACACCGACATTTGGCACCTGCTATATCTTACCTATTTCATACGTGCAGTTACAGGTTGACCTAAAGTCATCAAGCGCTATCACACCGACATCGGGCTCCTGTTGTGTCTTACCAATTTCATACGTGCAGTTACAGAATGAGCTAAAGTCATCAAGCGCTGTCACACCGACATCGGGCACCTGCTATATCTTACCTATTTCATACGTGCAGTTACAGGTTGGCTTGTTATCGTCTTTCGCTGTCACTTTGGTGAGATAAAGTGGCTTGAGGATCTCACTTTCCTCGGTGATATTGAAGTTGTACTTTGGCTTTATAAACATTGGCCTCTGATTATTGTCGATGATGTTAATGGTGAGCTGGAAACACAAATGTATGTCCCAAGCAGATGAAGACAAACTACGGCAATGAATTCATCATGGCAAATATCCTTTTTTTCTATGTTACGTTTCATAAAGATTCAACACCTGTACTTCCCCAAATCTACGCACTATTTGAAATCATGGCATGTTTTATGGATAGCAACTTCAATTTTACTTCATACGACGTTTCAGAGCTACTTCCTCCTCCTTCATCAGGTGAAGCCTTGAACTATTTGCCATGTACCTGAAATATATGGATAACTTAATTATTATCTATATTAGTGACAGTCTTTACTTACTGTTGTGCTGTTGCTATGCTTGGTATCTTTGGCTGTTATGGTCAAATTAAAAAAGTCAGGAACAGTTGCAAGGGAGTCCACAACTGACACAGTCCCCGTGAAAGGATCAATCTTGAAAAGCGGATTGGTTGTCTTCAGATCTGAAGATAATTCCATGTCAAAAATAATTTACCAATATTACGATAAAAATTTCGAAAATTCAAACATTTGCGAAGCATCATATGAGAATAGTTTTAACATACACATAGGGTATTAAAACATATACTAAACTAGATATTTCAGATAGTTATTGCATCTCTATCGTGTACAGATAGTTTTATATGATAATGTTATATAAAAAACAATTCTACTACTGTTACTGTTGCTGTTACTGCTACTACTACTACTACTACTACTACTACTACTACTACTACTACTACGACTACTACGACTACTACTACTACTACTACTACTACACGTGAAGATCCGGGTCAGAATATAGGTCATCAGCAGCAGATTGGCGTAAGAGATGACACTGCTTGTCGGAGGAGGCGACTAACTGGTTTGGTTATTGCATGTCATCGTATCCCAATTGCGTAGATCGATGCTCATGATATCAATCACCGGATTCTACTACTAAAAATTCCTAGACTTCAACATATATTTGTTACCGTCTGCTAGGCTGTATTGGATTTGACCATTGACTGCATCCGTATCGACATCATCGGCGGTGACGTTAAAACTAAAAGTTTTCTCAGCGCCTTCTCGACTGACATTGGCGATGTAGGGCTCGTTCAGAAAAAATGGGACGTTATCGTTAACATCCTCCACAGTAATGTTGACTGTGGCTGTGCTGCTCTTCTGACTGGACCGTTCTGGGTTGTCATGCGCTGTGACCATACACGTGTATGCCCTGACACTTTCATAGTCCAGTGTCTCCTTGACCTGGATGCTGCCCTGTACGTCGTTAGTGTTTGGATCTGAAACTAAAATTAGAGAATTCTTAATTTGGGAAACCGCCTACAAGTGATGAATATATTGAGTACGATATTGTATGACGTGCGTGCGCTCTCACGCTTGTTTGTTTAATACCGTACCCAGCAATATTCCAGCTTTGTGACCGCTGTCTGTAAATAATCATGTCTGGACCAGACAATTTAGTGATTGACATCATGAGCATCAATTGGGCTACGATGACATGCATCAACCAAAGTCAGCAACCCTGACGACCCGTTAGTCGCCTCTTACGACAATCATGGTCGCCTTTTACCCGTTCTTCCCCGGATCTTCACGGGTAGTACTCTCAAATGAATAATACTATGTTTGTGTGTGTAGTGAATCTGGGATTTTTCCGGTCAACCTAACTTCGCTCCCATCCCAAAGAAACACACAGACGTTATCGAAAAAACCCCAGTAAATTAGACTTCTGCCTTACAGTTAGGGGACATTTTCCGTTGTACCGATATTTACAGACGTGGCCGTTCATTCATATTTACTTTTGACATGCAACTCCATGTAACCACAAGTGTGTGTTTCATTTTTCAAAGTTTCATCATATTCGTTGTAATACAGGTTGAACTGCTGCTTAAGACTCTGCAACTGGTTTAGCAAGAAGGAGCGCAGTTCGCGTTTGTTATGATTCACTTCTACTTTAAGGTGGCACGTTATTATAATATATATTGTCAATGCAAGAGAATACCCAGTCTAGATTATCCTCCAAAACTGATACAAATTTGGCGTACATGGCAAAATAACTGTTAAATGAATATGAAAGGACCACTGAAAATCAGTGATGACACCAGGTGTTCACGACAAGGACATCCGTGACCTGCCCTACCGGCAGCACCCGCCATCCACAATATTTTTGAACAAAATATCAAATACTTATAAAGAAGGAATATTATCTAAGCAATTCGTAACAAAGGATGCACGAACTGAGTGAATCAGTGACAAACAACAACTGAGGTATCATACAGTAACGCAAAGGTACCTACACACCGAGAAACACCAGATTCAAACATGGCACATGGGGAAGACCATACCATAAGGGCAAAATATGTCATGAATTATATTAACAAGCGATCACATTTGCGATGCGTTAAAACATATTTCCAACTCGAAGGAAAGCATCGCATTCAAATTTGGGTTCCTTGTGTTCGGCTATGTTACACAAAACATTAATTTTAGCATAAAATTATAGTGGTATTGGGAATGTACCTTCGTGTGAGTTCCTACCTTCTTTAATGAAGAAAGGGCATGGCTGTGTTGATGTCGCCATGTCGTAGCTGACCAAGCCATTGGTGTCCTTGTTGTAGTCGTTGTCTGTAGCTCGTATTGTGGACACCTTTGTATTATAACATCGTCATTAATTAAAAGATACAGTGTTAGCAGACATAAAAACAAAGGCACCAACATTGCATGGCAATGGAACGCAGTGACTAATAAATTGGGATGTGGCCACAATATGTTTTACATGCATGGGCATATTGCTTGGATACCAAAAGCCCCAATATTTTGACCGCATCTTCCAGAGGCAAGAGAGTTAACTGACTATAAAAGTCCAGTTTCCGGCCTTGCCGAAGTTAGCTGATATTACGGAGTTACATTTTGGCTGGACTAACGAGTCTAACAAAATCGCGCAACGAAAATCGAAATCCGGTTCGAAAACCGTCGTGCAATTGCAGGATTTACAAAGCATGTACTCCGCCAAATCCTTGTATGTTTTTAATCAAGGTGCTCGATTGATTTGGTGCACTTCGCGATGTAAGACACGTTTTATCACACTATAAATATGGATTATCGATCAGATCGTCTTGACCGAGCGTCGCCATTTGGTTTGAAGCCATCACATGTAATACGAGAGGTGGAATCTGATCGGTTCATAGGGACATACCTCGCTTAAGCCACTGGTGGCGCTACGATCGAGCCCAGGAATTCCAGCCTAGTTCGGCAAGGGTGGAAACTGGACTTTTATCGTCAGTTAACTCTCTTGCCCCGGGAAGATGGACCACAATGGGTATGAATAAAACATGTCATAGGTTTGTGTCACGTCTCAGATTGCTATTTCCTTCGTACTCCCGTGTCAACAACCTGACCTCAGAGTTAACAGCGGCGTTTTCCTTTACGCTGAAAGAGTACGTCGGTGAACTGAACACTGGAGAGTTGTCGTTGACGTCGATCACAAGGACTGTTGCCGTTACAGTTGCCCTTTTTCTTGGACTACCATTGTCCTTCGCCTGCAAATAGAAAGAGTTTAATTAACGTTCAACAGTATTCCTGTTACATCGCGGCGTGTCAGCTTAGTGTGGGAAGAAAGCCCAAAGTGATACAGATCTCAGGCGCTTAACACTTTGGGAAACCTAATAGGACGTGTATGGTGAAGACAAACCCTGAAACCGGGATTCGAACCTACGATATATAGGTTCCAGCGTGCCCAAGGGACGACTGGGCCACCAAAGGCTCCCAACCTTATCTAAATCTTATTAGAGGGTGGCTCAAGCGATCAAGAATAGTTAGGAAATGCACTTTTTTATTCTTTATTTTACGTTTACTTACATTTTCTCTCTGAATTGCATAGCGATGCATAATAACAGTAGACGTAGATGACAAGAGTTATGCGCAACATTATTTCTGTAACAATTGATTGGGGAATAACAGTAACAGAATATATCTTCCTAAAATATCTTATACATGTACTGAACATGCATCTGATTAAAACACTGCTGGGGATGGATAATATGGATAATTATTAAGGCTTTAGGCAGTTGAAAATGCCCCTACAACGGCCTTAATAAAGCTATTTTTTGTGTATATTTACCAGTCACGGTACCAACCTTTCGGTCAGTAAATAATGACAAATATTATTATGAGTAACGGTATACAGCAATGTCCATTTGTTTCATCACCACTGTGGTAAAGCCACAATATTTCGTTCAACATCATAAACCACATTGTACTTTCTCACTAGCTCCCATGACGTCATTATGAACATTACATGGACTCTCAAAATATTAAATGAGATCAAATACAATTTCAATTTTTAGATACGTCATGAAACAAGATTCCACGGTTTTGCTTCCTCTGCGATGACACCAGGAACACGCTTTGACTCTCCGTTCCTCCACATTGTTGCAACAACGCTGAGATAGTGCTAATACGACAATGACTCGTTCACACCCATACCGTTATTGTTATATTGTAAGACCGACGAGAGGGATCATCCGCATCGAGGCCGTGGGCTACCTTTAATTCGCCTTTGGTTGGGTTTATCGAAAAATCTGAAATGGTATGTACATGAATAGTTGATAACTATCACTTGTCGTGTTCTTGAATTTTGAACATTTGTTACTGTTTACTGTAGGAATGATTATGAAATATGCCAGAACGTGACAATGTGGCTTAAGTGTCCGATTGTTTTAAGCATCGGCATTATTTCATCATATTTAAAAACAAACAAATAGTCAAGCATACTTTTGCAAAACAATATTACTTAATTGTTATTTATTGACATCTGATAGTCTCCAACCATTGTTGGTTTGATGGTTTGTTATTTTCTGTTTAACGCCATTATTCCAGTTACGGCGGTCTGTAAACAAAGGAGTCTAGACCAGACAACCTAGTGATTGAAATCATTAGCATCGATCTACCCACATGGGATACAAAAACATACATCAACCATCCCATCCCGTTAGTCGCCTCTTACGAAAATCATGGGTTGCTGTTAACCAATTCTAACCCGGATCTTCATTGGTGGTAAACTGGATTCATTACAATAAAAATAGATTACCTGTTAATTGATGAAGGGAATATGTCACGTGACCGTTTTTCCCCGCATCCTTGTCACTGGCAGTGACAGTCGATATGACTGTGTCGACATTCACGTCCTCAGGTTCGCTGAAGATCAGTTGATCGGATTGAAGAGTGAAGATCGGAGGGTTGTCGTTGACATCCTCTACATGGACGCGCACCTGCCAAATACAGCCCCGAATATACATAAACACGAAGTATGAAAGCAACAATCTCCAAAGAATCCGAACACTTAGCCTATTTGCTCACTATTTCCGTAATACACAAAGGTGAATGCGTAAGGTAATTATACCAAACAATATTAGTCCATAAACGTATTTTGATTATGGTCAAAGTCGTAAAGGACGATTGTTCAGGACATGTAACTCGTTTCACCGAGGTTCCACTGAAGACACAAATGCTCGTTAAATTGGTTTGGTAATACATGAAAAAGAATATCCTACCACTGCTACATCGGCCGCACCTTGTTGAGTCACTCTCACAATTAGGTTGTATGAGTCTTGTATCTCTCGGTCAAATGTGCCAGCAAAGAAAATATCCCCTGCATTGTTTACTGAAAAGTTCGATTTGCCGAAATCAGCATCTATTGAGAACGTCAAAGTACTTCCTCCAGAATTCGTTACTGAGACATTTCCAATAACCTTCGTTGTGTAGTCAATGTTTTCTTTGGCAGTAAAACTGAAGTCAGTGTCCTTGAATTTTAGTCCGTTTGATACACTTTGGTCGACGTGCACCGTTACCGTGGTCGTAGCAGACAACGAAGGAGTTCCGCCGTCGTTTGCAATAACGTTGAAAACATAGTCTTTGTTTGTAAGCTGCGGTGATGTAGTGAGTCGTATGAGGTTTGAAGTAACTGTAAATAGGTTAGGATACTGTGAACTTGCAACAGATAATGACACATTTCCATTCTCTCCCGAATCAGCATCATGTACACTGAGAAGTAAAAGTGGTATGCTACCTTTCGTCGCAGTGTTCGTAACATTAACTTCGTAGCTGGACTTTGAGAACATCGGAGGGTTGTCGTTGACGTCCAAGACTTTAACAGTGATAGCAGATGTTGAATTTAGAGGCGGTTGTCCCTGGTCTGTGGCTAAAAGGATTAAATCCTTATACACTGATTTTGTTTCATAATCTAGTGGCGTCTTACACCTAATACCTCCGGTGTGGCTGTCCACTGAGAACATGTGACTATCGTCACCTCCAAGACTGTATACGATGACACTATTGTTCCCTGTATCTAAGTCAGTTGCAGTAGCAGTTACAATATCCGTCGAACATGGAGTATTTTCTTCAACTTGAAACACTTGGCCATCGATGCCATGAAACACAGGAGCGTTATCATTCACGTCTATGATGTCGATGGTGACATTCCGATACGTACTCATCTGAGGACTTCCAGAGTCAAAGGCTACAATATTCAAATCAAAAGAAGCATAAGCTTCCCTGTCAATACCTTTGGTCGTTTTGAGCGTTCCATTATTAATACTAAAGAAACCAAGACCACCAGATTTTATTAGAAAGGAGACCTTTCCATTCAACCCCGCGTCTCTGTCGGTAGCGTTTAGCGTTGTAACAGGTACGTCAGCGTGGTTCTCCTGCACACCAAACGACGTCGCTGTTGTTGTAAAAACCGGAGGGTTGTCGTTGACATCCTCCACCTTTATGTTCAGATATGTCGAACTTGTTTGCCGCACTGCACTGCCTGCTGCACCATCTACGGCGTAAATGGTTAAGAAATATGCAGATACTGTCTCCCTGTCAAGCGTGGTGTTCACTCGGATTTTGAACGATTTTCCATTACTTGTTTCTATTGTGAAGGCTGACGTGTTATTAATTATGAAGTTTGACTCTCCGTTTTTGCCTTCGTCATCGTCTTGTATACTTCCCTCGATCTGAAAACAACATAACCTCATTCAGAGATACTTAGGAATAGGATTTATCGTCTCCGAATGTCACAAGGATTAACGTGTTCCTAGGCATCAGATATGAGGTGAGGCGAAGGAAAATCGGGTTTGACGTCGCTTCCAAGATGATTGCACTCATATAGCGACGTGTATGCTCGTGTGTGTGGCTGTGTGTACTAGTCCGAACTATTGCTGATTTTATAAAACTAGACCACTGAGATACCATGCCGCAGGTTAACATGAATACCACTGTCAGACACAGTATACTTTGTTTTAGCCCCTTAATGGCATATGTTGTTATCCTGCCTGGCGCTCTTTTAATGAGTTGTGGTATGGTGAGGCCGGGGATGGAACCCCTGACCTTTCTCTCTCTTGGCGGACGCCCTACCAGTAGACCATGGAGGCGCATCAGATATGAATACAACTTTCAATGTCTAAGTGGCGCATCAGTGTGTGAATAGTGTGTGAATAGCTACGACAAATGTGCATGCACATCGCTATGTAAGTGGAATTTTCTTGAACGCTTGGTAAAATCCATTTAACCTAACCACTCTTGAAAATGTATTTGAGGGGCACCTAAGATTTATAGAACCAGAGAGAGTTATATTTATTCCATGCTTTTATGGTGATAATTGCCAATTTCGAAAAACATGATAAGACCTGTGATGTAATATCTTCAATTTGCATGTATGTACACAGTCACTTCGTCTTTCTAGTCCACGAAAACAACAATAACGGACGAACATTTCATGGGTTTAAATGTTTTTGGTGTTGAATGTCCACTTGGTCCAATACATTGTCAGGAATAAAGTAGTTATGACACCAAAACTGGCTAAAGTTTGTAAAACATATTCTTATTATGACAGGTAATAACAATGTTTGGATGAATCAGTCATTTTCATCAGTTGATTGGCTTACATGTGTGATTAGAACTTGTTTGGAAGATCAGTTTATACAACAGTGGAATTCTGATATCACAAATTCAAGTAAAGGAATTTTTTTATAAAGTCATTAAAGATAATATCTCACTGGAAACATATCTATGTAATTTACCAAAACGAGTGTTCATACCACTACTACTGTTAAGAACTTCTTGCCATTATTTACCGATGAATGTGGAAGATGGAATCACACCCCTTTATCAGATAGAAAGTGTACTGTTTGTAAAAGCCAAGACATTGCGGATGAATATCATTATGTTTTTAAATGTGAATATTTTAAAGAAGTAAGACAATTATACATACCAAAGAATCTTATTGCACATCCATCTATGTTTAAACTTCAACAGATGTTTCATTGTAAAAATAATATCTTCTTGAAAAAATTATCAAAATATTGTAAAATATTACAGTAATGGCTACACTTAAATAACAATTATGGCTGACCTCATTATTATACGTCACATCTCCTGTTAAACCTCAACATGCTTTTTTGTAGCCTTGGGCATAATAAAGTTCTGTTCTGCCAACTTTATGGTACTCACGCAAGCCTAACAAATCCGTAAGCATGAACACCAGGTACTCACCAAGACGTATCCGGTTTCAACATTTTCCTTGACCTTAACACTCGCACAGGCAGGACAATGAAACACGGGGCTGTTGTCATTAATATCAGACAGAGTAGTATGGAGTTCACCAATAATCTGAAAAACAGAGGTCATATTAATAGGAAAAGACCCAGTTCAAATTCATTGTGCCATATCATTTAGACAATTTGCAGGATAAGTATAAAAAACATCAAAACGGGATTTACTATTCGCTTGAAAATAATCTCTTACGACCCCAGCTGGAGGATTTATTGCAAATAAATCAAGCAAAATTTTCCATCTATACAACATCATTTGATTTATAGGAAAGCGTATGTATGACCCTTTATTCACCTACTTTTAAAATATTCTCTCTCAAACAAAAACCTCAGTCTCCCACTGTGAATATTAAATGGTGGAAACCATATTAGATAACACTAGCATTTAAATATTCACTAACAATGAAGGTGCACATATCTTGATCCTCCATGTGGCCGCTGATGCCAAAGTCAGTGTGGGCGTCGGTGCTCTTCTCCCTATCAAGACCTTTCGCAGTTGTAACTCTACCCTGCAGAATATGTTATTATTCGCAGCATCAATCACAAGTATATTAATGCCAGAGATAGCGCAAACACTTGCTGAGCAAAACAGGTATTCACTTAATTAATATTCAGTCAGGATGGTGACACTTAGAAAACATCCAAACTGGACGAAAATACACATTTGTCTCTTCAACACTGGCACATTAAATATATTTAATTTACAATATATCTTAAGTTTTCATGAATAATCTCTTGGTGTTTCTTCATTCGCTCGGGGTCGGGTAGCCCAGTCGTTAAAGCGTTCGTTCATCACACCAAATACCCGGGTTCGAATCCGGACATGGGTACAATGTGGGAAGACCATTTCTAGTGTCCCCTCTGTGATATTGCTGGAATATTGCTAAAAGCGGTGTAGAATCATACTCGCTCACTCATTCTTCTTTCATGTAAAATCTGTTGGCAAGATCGATGCTTGCACACAATGAAAACATTAATCATTTTCATTTAAATCACAGGTAATGAAAGTCCAAATGCGGTTATTACCGTTGTTTTGTTGAGATGGAAATAGGAGTAAGCCTCGCGCTCTGTAAACAGATAGTTGGTGTAATTAATCTGTCTGACATCAGCCACAAAGGTGCCAATGGGAGACTCTTCTGGCAACGTGGCGGGGAATGACATGTTTAGATTAGTCGTGTGTTGATTCGCCACTTTGATTGTAACATCCACAATGCAATAGTTGTCTGATGTTAATGCGCCGTCACTAGCCGAAACCAAAAAATTGAAATTGTGTGGAAACTTCGAGGGTCCAATATGTATATCAGTTGAACTTGACAGTGTACCTCCATTGTCTATTATAAAGTATGCACTGTATGGTCCGTTGATAGTAAGTGTTAAGCCAGATAAAGGGGTGTCCTGATCATTTACAGGTATTACACCAAGAATTGTTCCCTTTGGTGAACCACTCAGAACGGTGAGGTATAATTTGGATTCTTCAAAATGAGGCGGTTCGTCGTTCACATTCTTCACGAACAGTTTTCCAGACATTCGAACGTCCGTCGATCCGTCTGCGTCATTCGTGGATACATAAAGATCAAACTCAGTTTCTCTGTCCGATACTATTTCATAATCGAGTTGTTCCCTTACCAAGACATCATTATATTGAAATTGTAATACTGATGACATACCAGGTGCCGCGATTTTGAAAAAAGAATCACCCAAAAGCTGATTCTGCATAATGGCCCTATTTGGACTATTATTCTCATCGATAGTGTAGTGATACTCATCGTTCAGTATTAGGATGTGATAAACTGCTAATACCACAGCTTCGGATGCAGAATCGCGGGTTAGGTTTACTTGAAACGATATTTCTATTGATGCAACAAGGGAAGACCCTGTCAAGCCTTGAAGGGCTACGTCCTTCTTTAGTACGATTTGCCCAGAATCTTGCAACAAAAACAATGCTTCAACAATGTCGGATTTGTCGTTACTAGTAATTGAGAGTTTGTACCCAGATTGTCCATACCGCGACGTGAATTGTGTGGTATCTCCAATGATAGTTGCCGCCTTTGTTCCTTCATAGAGAAAGGAGTGCAGTATCCGAGTATGGATTGTGATTTCCTCAAAGACAATATGCACTGATACCACCTGCGATATGTGTATGTAATGTACATGAGCGTCGATCTGTAGCACGATGTCTGTCCGTGTGTTTTCTGTGTTGGACGTTGACTTCAATGTTATGTCCGTGGGCGTGACCTTAGCCGTGATGCCACTTCCAGCTGGAAGGATGTTAACGGTAATTTGGAACTCTGATCTCGAGAAGTCGGCCAATGAGATGAAGGGAATCCTGCCAACTGAAACATAATGAATCGGACCTATATCTTCATGCTGTAACATTGACACGTGGGCCACCTAGTTCATAGAACCTCCTTTCTTTTTACACATGTATCCGTCATAGTGTGGAGTCAAATTTTGCTATGCAGAGTTGAGTTCATAAGGTATTTCCAAATTCTATAATCGTTGGTTCAAATCCAAGATTCGCCCTGATTATCATTCTTAATTAATCATTATCATACCAGTGTTCGATGGTTTCAACAAAATGGTAATTTCAATATCAATAACCTGAGACCTTGTGCTGATGTAACACAAATTTGCTTCAAGATAATGAAGTGTAACTCATTTCATCGTATCTTATTTCAGACATGCATCTTCTCGGACTTTCCTCCTACTTCAAGCTCACATGTTTATACACGCGATGTGCTCACATGCGATACAGTTCAAAGCGACGTTAAAGCAATCACCCCTCGATTGCGTATATTTTTTCATTTTCTGCCCAAGAAACGTTAGTAATCATCAAATCAACCAGTGTGTCGCTATGTAATTTGTACGCATAGGTTCTTTTAAGTTCCACATTTGGGCGATATGGTAGCCAATTGGTCCAATAGGTCGCTCGTCACGCCGAAGACCCGGGATAGATTCCCAAAATGAATATAATTTCTAGTATCCCCTTCAGTCATAATTCTGAAATGTTGCTAAAAGCGGTGTAGACACCAACTCAAGACGTCAAACAGAGACCACAGAATATAGCTCATGGTGTATGAAGCTACCTTAGTCACGGAGTCTTACGATGTTATCCTATACATGGATATCAGCAATAATCTCTTTGTATCTACACACTGATCACTCATTCATAACGTGAAGAGATTCGTCACAGCTCTCCACAAAGTATGTTTAAGACACCCCATGGTTTCTCAAGACTAAACAACAACTCTATTTATTCGAGACTTAATCTTGAATAAACAAGAATATAACGTTGAAACCACAAACATTCGCTAAACTGCTCTGCTAATTCTCTATCTGACAATTTACACCCGTTTGTTAGTAATATAATGGGAGTGTCTCGTAAAACGCCGTACAACACAAATACCGTAGGTGAATCAATCACTCATTCGCTATATCAGGGCTTACACTAAGTGAGTCAGGTTAGCACGACTTGCTGTACTTACCCACGTCTCCAACATGTTGACTGCCTTTCACAGTAATGTCATGGATGTCCTTGGCAACCAGCATGGTTGGAGCTGTAACCAAATGGTTATTAATGGTCATAAACAAGCGACAAACAAACAAAGCTTTCGGCCATGGGAACCGTGCCTATTTACACTTGTCAGAGAGGTAAACAAAGTACGTGATTTAGACTACCAGTTGTTAGACTTTTACTTTGTGGAAGCCTCGGTGGCTGAGTGGGTTAGATGGCTGACTTTGAGTGGTGGCCACTAGTTGCCTCATTCTGGCAGGCTGGGTTCGAATCCCAGACTGAATCCTTTACTTATCGTTTCTTATTGTCATGTGTCATATCAAACAATTCGATCACATTGTCATCCTAAAGTAGTTTGTGGAATAGTGGTGTTTATATTACCCTAATACACACCTTCTGCTAAATCTGAGAAGGCACATATAGTATTATATATATGCATAATATGCATAAACGCAGCCGACGGTGATCGACGGATATATGTAAGAACACCCATCTTTGATGAATATTGGTGTGTATATTTCATAGACTTTCATAGACTTTTAAATTTCACGTCTCACCTTGTTTACAATGCCCATTCACGGTTTTCAAATAATTCTGCACACATTCGCATCTACGGTCCCCAGCCTCATCCATTACACATGCGCTGTGGATTACACTACAGTGCGCATGCGTGCAGTCCTGGTCTAGTCCGACGTCGGTAATAGCTATGTAGGGTGGTCTGGTTGTAGCTGTCGAGGCAGTGGATGAAGTTTGGGTTGTAGTCGGGGTTGATGTAGTTGACAGGCTCGTTGTAGCCGTCGAAGTGATGGAGGAAGGTACGGTTGTACTCGTAGCTTTAAATATAATAACGAAACATTTGAACATTGTGTGGACGATTGTATATAACAACCTGAAATGAAAGTAGATAATTAAAAATTAATTGATGATACTATAATTTGTTCATCCTTTATTATCAAACATACACATTCACCATTAATCATACATCAACCGATAATCACCTTTCACTTCAATCATTCACCACGTAATCCATTCCAAACGCACGCTTGCACTTACCTTCTTGATCTCGGAGTCACTAAACTAATGCTCATATTATACTGACCAAGCCCTGGTTTAGTGAGCGCTGGATATTATAGTCATCAGGCAATTGGTATCGTCTTTTTTGTTTATTTGTATTACAAGAGGTAGAAGCCACAACAAAACAAAACATAACAAGTTCTGTACCAGAACGCTTTAATGCGAGGTGTCAACATGAGGCAACACATTTTTAAAATGTCTTTATTAAAATGGCAAACAATTTACTTTCGCTTTCTCGTCCCGCGCTTTCGCTTTCGCTTTCTCGTCTTGCGCTATCGCTTTCGCGTCTCGTGCTTTTGCTTTGTCGTCTCGCGTTATCGCTTTCTCGTCTCGTGCTTTCACTTTCTTATCTCGCGTTACCACCTTCTTGTTTTGTCGCGACAGCAATTGAAGCCGAAAAGTCCACTCGCGGCCACCATAGAAATGTGCTGTCTGAAACTGAAAGAATACTCAAAGTGACTGGACATGCATGAACTTCGGAGATCACAATTATTAAAACATCAGACGTACAGAGAAAGCAATCCTGTTGGTATGACAACACTCACGATTAGGGGTGCCGACAACGGCTCCATCCTATTCCGTCCCTACCAAACGAGGCTGCAAATTAAATTCATCTTTGAAAACGTGATTGGTTTCGGTGTGCATGCGTCTGTAAGATACCGTCGACATATAAGGTACTAAAAGTACATTCAGTCGTACTTGAGACTGTAAGAAAAAAGGCGGACTGTCTGGAAGGCAAGTCTGAGCTAGACTGTATCTACACCCGCCCTCTGTTTGTGTCACGTGGTGTTACGTCGCGAGGCCTACAAGGCAGTATGGACATGGTGCGGTGTTATCTATCACAAAAGCTGCATTGCACAGATCATTCGGCGAACAGACAGTAAGAGTGTCATCATTACTCGTCACATGGGTGGATGTTCATCATTGACCATCTAGGTTCTTCTGCCAAGTCCGTGTACAGTGTACAGAGTATAGTGTACAGACAGCCTTTTAGATACGGGGTACAAGGGGGCCTAGTCGTGTAAGTCGACGCAATTCGCTGTGTAGAGTTACGTGCCTTAGGCTTGAAAGAAACCTATGACTGTGGGTTCCAATCCCGGTTCTTTCTGATCATGTTTTGTCGCATCCTAACCGTGCCCCCAGGTTTCAATAAAGTTGAAAACGCCTCAGACCTCTATCACTTTCCACACCAAGATGGTCTGCCGTTATCTACCTAAAATAGGGACCTTTCTTCGTTTTAAAAGAGAGACTACAGTGTGTACCGCTGTCTATCAAGACTGTGCACCATGGACATTTTGAAACCAGTGTATGACACACAAAGATAAAACGGTTGGTGTGCACTTCAAGATCAAGATTACTTTATTCTACAAAATGACTGTCTCCGTATTCTAGTGGCGGGAGCGATTGCCCGGAGAGTAGAATGTCGGAGGTTCGATCCCCGGCCGCGTCATACCAAAATACGTTAAAAGATTCCATTTGTTAGTACCCTGCCTGGCGCTTAAGGGGATAAAACAAGGACTGGTCGACTCGGATGAGGATACTGTGTCTGAGTGGGGTATCGTGTTAAACTGAAGTATGGTATCTCAGTGGGCTGACACTACAAATCGCCATTAGTCCGGACAAGTAAAGAAATCACACACGTATACTTGCATGCACGACGCTGTTATCTTGAACCACCTCATTCTGCACACATCCTCCCCTATGGCCACCGGTCTCATTCAGTTCATACGTCGTGTACAAGAATTGTACTTGGTGATGTCCAGATCTAGTCCGACGTTGGTCATGGCGACGTAGAGAGGTGGCTGTATTCGTTGAGGCAGCTTTAAGGAATATAATGAAAGATTTTAACATTTTATTAACGATTGTAATGAACCTGAAATGAAAGTAGTCAATCGTTAACCATTCACAATGTGTCTCAATAATCCTCCATCCATCCACCACCCCCACTTACCTTTTTATCTTTGAGTCATCCTGAACTTTAATTGGGTAAAACCACCTGCCTTTAGTGTGAAGCCATGGACCCACAACAAGTGAGGATACACAATGACATGACTGATATGCTAGAAGCTGTTATCTCTTTCGAAAGCCTACGTACACAATGAAAAGGGTATAAGGTCGCAGGCATAGACAGCTTGTAAGCCGCACTTCAACATAATGCATTTATGATAACGGACAAGCCCTGGTTTGGTAGTGATCAAGCAATTGGGATTGCAGTCAAACTTTGAATGGCAAAAAGAGATTTTATATTTCGAATTTGTTTGGCAGCTGTCGTGTCACTGGACTTTCTTGTCTCTCTCGTTATTGTATGTTATGGAGTGGCAGGGGTGCTACTGTGCAAACTTACGTTTTTTATGCAGGTTGTGTAAGGCAGGTGCCGTCAGTCGAGCGGGCAATGCTGGTATTTTGGTGGTCCATACGTGTGGTTTTCACCACTGTTTTGCATTAAGCGCCCATTGAGGTCAGCGGACAGTCGGGGCTGGTTGTTCTTAGGTGTTGACTTTTTATATACATTTGGATACAGGATAATGTTTATTTTGAGAGCGCACAGGGTGGTACGATGTTCAGTACTAGAGTCATAGATGGACATCATATCGTTGTACCCAGTAATATGAAATGAACTCTTGGAATAATGTACGGCAGCTGTTTTGTTACTGTTAAACTTGTCATTCGAAAAATAACCCAGTAACTATCATAGGATTCCGTATCATGTAGTTGTAAAGGTAGTCCAATATAGACCATTTGACAATGATTGAGTAGTATTCTGCTATTTGAAACATTAAGAGTGGTTGGATATGTTTGAACCTTGGGGGTCGCAATTATTAAAACATCCGACGTACAGAGAAAGCGATCCTGTTTCTTATGACAATACTCACAACAACTGTTGCCTTCGACCCCTGTTCCATCCCATTCCGTCCCAACCACCTGAGGCTTCATATTTCCATGTGTTGATCTGGACTAAAAAACAAATTCAGCTTCGGAAACGTGATAAATGTCGGTGTACAATCGTCAATACGATACAGATTACTAAAATTACTAAAAGAAACTAAAAGTGCAATCAGATTTACCAGAAACTGTAAGGAACACAAACCAGGACGGGTTTTTGTCAGGTCGCTCGACAAATGTCTGGGCTAGACTGTATCTGCACCTACACAGTCCTCTGTGTGTCACATGGTGTTACGTCACGAGGCCTACAAGGAAGTTTGTCCATGTATAGACATGATATGCACTGTTATCTATTACGACAGCTGTATGCCTGGTACATATACGGGTTTGATTATTATTATCAATGGCTGTTGGTTACTCAACAAGGCGTTATATCTGGTACATTTTTAAAGGAAAGAGACAAAAAGGTGACCGTCGTTACCGAAGCAGGCAATATATGTGGGGATTTGTTACTGAGACTAGATGGTTGTTAAGAAGGGGTGGGGGGGTGAGGGTGGGGGTGGGGGGGGGGGGGGGGTACAGCTGCTGCATAGATGATAACCTGCACATCATTAAATCAACTATGACATCACGGACACTGTATGTTAACTCACTCACTCATTCACTATCTGATACTTTTGTTCCTTTGTAATTTCTTATTTATTGTTATTTTGATATACAGTGTTTGTGTTTTTGTCCTGCCACCTGTGGGGCAGGCTACGTCACCTTTTCGCGAACATTTTGTATCATCACTATTTGATATTGAATTATAAACAGACGCTTATGATATAGTCAGAATCATAGAGTGGACTCTGCTTCTGGTATAATGTCTCATTGTGGCAGTGGCTTTTGTTGCCTTTTGTTTACATAATAACTAACATCGTGGTGTATTACGATTGTCACATGATGTGCCATCTGGACAACTAGTTCCCACGCATCACCACGACCATAAACAGATGACACTGCTGGAATTGATATGGCGATTGTTCAGTGCATAAGTTGAACAAAGTTTTCGCAGTGACCTGACAGTTGGGTTATCATTCCTCCTCTACCGGGTCGATATTCAACAGTGATCACCTTTGATTTTCAACCAAGTCCCGTAAACAGTGGACAGAAAGCCATGTCCATAATGAGGACTCGGGGACCCCGTGGTCATGGTTCCATCCCAAGCCGCGCCATACCAACAGTTAAAAGACGCTCGACATTAAGGGGTTAGAGTAAGGAGTGGCCAGCTTGTAGTCAGTACGATGTTTCTGAGTGGGATATCCATGACATAATGTTAAACTGCACCATGGTATCTCAGTTGGCTAGACACACACACACACACACACACGCACACACACACACACACACACACACACGCACGTGCATTCACGTCGCCATATAAATGCAATAATATAGAAGTGGACGATAAACCTCATTTCACCTCGCCACGTCTATCTAGAAGACGACACGACCTAGGAATATCGCTAGCCGATTTTCACTATGTCAACATATCCAATGATATATTTCGTCACAGACAGTGTCCAAAATGGTAGCTGACAGAGGGCTAAGCTTTAGTGTTCAGAAATGCTTGTTCAGAATGTAAGGCTAAATATAAAGACGTTATTCAGGAAGTAACAAACAATATAATTGACCACGTCTTGTGCTGCATTACAATGTTGCCTGCGTCTCCGTCACATTGGAGATAACATATGTCCCAGCAATGCGGACAGATAACGTTATGACGGAAATTACACAAGCTATTTTCCCCGACACTAAAAATCAGGTTGGAATAGTCATTTAGGGAATATGTCTTGAGGTGAGGTGAAATGGAGTTTTACGTCGCGTCCAAGATTTTTGCACTTATTGCACTTATAAAGCGACGTACATGCACTTGTGTGTCTGCGTGTTCTAGTCCGGACTTATGCCGATTTTAAGTGCAAGCACACTGAGATACCATGCCACAGTTTAACATGAATACCCCACTCAGACACAGTATACTGACTCCGGGCCGACTAGTCCTTGTTTTAGCCAGAGCGCCAGACATGGTAACAACAAGTTCCATCGTTTAACGTCTTTTGGTATGATTCTGCCGGGGATCGAACCCCGGACCTTCCGCTCTTCGGGCGGACGCTCTACCACTAGACCACGGAGGCGGCCGAATAGGTCTTGAACAAATGGAAGATGTGATCAGGATGTGTAAGACAGAAAAAACAATGAATTGGAAAATTAATCCTGCCAGCCCTATGTGTGGTGTCCAGGTGCAAGGTTTATTTATCGACATAGCCACTGTAATCTCATACATGCACGCGACCCGTAAAGATCCGGGTAGAGAACAGGTCTTCGGCGACCCATACTTGTGAGAGGCGACTATAGCTAACGGGGTCGGGTGGTCAAGCTCGCTGACTAGGTCGATGCATGTCATCTATTCCCAATTGCGTCGAACGATGCTCATGATGTCAATCACTGAATTGTCTGGTCCAGATTCGAAACCTTACAGACCGCCGTCATATAGCTGGAATATTACTGCTTTAAACAAGAAGGAAACATACATGCAGGATATATATATATATACTACACACTATATATATATATAGTGTGTGTGTGTGTGTTTGCGTGCGCGCGTGTGTGTGTAGTGCTAACCCACTGAGGTACCATGCCACAGTTTAACATGGATACCCCACTCAGACACAGTATACTGACTCCGAGCCGACCAGTCCTTGTTTTATCCACGCAATGTGGAGCGTCGGGCAGGGTAACAACAAGTACCATCTTTGGTTTAGATACTTCAAAATCCCCCATTGCTGATAGAGGAGCAATTCCTCTGCGATTGACCACACTTGTGTCACTAATGCCGAAACCTTAAATTTGGCTCATGTCCGAATGTCAACTCTTGCTTTATTGATCAGTCTGCCAAACTCGGACTCCTAAATTTAAAACAAATCTGTTTATGATGACTTTCCAGTGACAAATATCAAACCTCAACCCCAGCGAAAAACCGGTCTCGATTATCCGATAAAACAGATTCCATAGGCATTAAAGACAAAATTGTGGTAATAATTGCATGAGAGGGTCACTGAAAATCAGTGAAGTCATCAGTTGTTCGCGGAAAGGGTAATTTAAGCATGTCTTACCTAACTAGCAGCACCCCTACTCACACAACTTGCATACAAACATATAGGTTTGTTGCCATAAACATGTCAACACATCTTGATCTCTATGATGTTTACGCTTGTGGTGAATGTCGAGTAGGGTGGAGTAACACTTACGGTTACATCCATTTGAATCTCAAATTTCTTACATTGCAATTATACATTTTTCAGTGATCTCTCATGTCTATCAATCCGTTCATTTTAACGTTTTGCTAGTCTTGAGTAAATAGTGTAGCCTGGCGCTATGTCAATTACTCTTTTTCAATGTAATTTTAGGGACGATGGGGTAGCATAGTGGTTCAAGTTTTCGCTAGTCCAGCTGAAAATCCGGGTTCCGTTCTATACACAGGTACAATGTGTAAAGCCCATTTCTGGTGTCTCCCGACATGATGTTGCTGGAATATTGTTTAAAGCGGCGTAAACCATGCTCACTCACTCAATCAATCTAATTTTAGTGTTTTCCTGCCTCACAGTTTAACTATTATGAAACGTTTTGCGCATTATGTTAGGATTGTGTGAAGTTTGTAGGACAGCTAAGCCCAAACACACATTCTTTTAAGAAGTTACTTTTCAGTTGCTGTATATATGCCTGAAATCCCGAAAAGTGAAGGTCACTGGTTTGATTTTTTCTGTATTGAATTTCACTATGAACTTAATACGTGTGTTTAGTTATGACTTAAAACTTCTTGTGCTGAACAGTGTTTTAAATCATACTTTTGATTGCATGTCCACTACAATCACTAAAACCTATATGTAGTACATTCTGGAACTATTTGAGAAAAAAATGCTTATTTTGTTGATACTTAACACTCAAGAATAAACTTATATTAGAAATAAGCTTCTGATTGTCAAACTTAAAAAAAATACTAAAAATTTCAAATTCTTTCATTCTTTCAGTATTGAATGACAACGCTTCAAAATAGCCATTATCTCAAAACTGTAGTAGTGGGAGCTGTTGTTTCAGACGACGAAATATTTACTTCATCGTGGGTCACCAGGTAAGCTTCAGATGGCGTTGTAACCAGGAATCAACGCACAGCATGTGCCCACCTATTTGGTCCTCACAGTAGAGCTGTTATCACAATGAGTTGGGCTCCGATGGATTGTGTCAATGCTAGGTCAAACAAGCATGTTGATAGAAGCTGTATTGACAAATCTGCGCTTTAGGCTTAGGAAGGAGAACAAGGTCCATGTGTTCGATGTCTTTAAATAATTTCCAAACACAAATATTGAAGGCGCTACATTTCGATGTGCTGTATAGTATACTTAAGCCATACGTTGATCATGTTGGTATGCAAAATTCCACAATGATCAGTGGTCTGTCAGCAGTAGTCCGATACCTTTGTAGTACGGGAAAGTGGTCGATCGAACTGCATGATATGACTTTCAGCCCCGATTAGCGTCACCATGTGTGGTAACTGATAACGATCCCTGGTTTATACATACCAGGAAGTACAAACAATAACAGTTTACTTTGTTTAGAGACATAATCCGATGGTAATAAACAACCCTAAAAAAAATATTACCAATACACCTCACCGTCATACCCGACAGGACCCGTGAAGATCCGTGGTAGAATAGGTCTTCAGCAAGCAATGCGTGCCGTAAAAGGCGACTATGCTTGTTGTAAGGGGCGACTAACAGGTTCGGGTGGTCAGACTCGCTGATTTGGTTGATGCATGTCATTTGTCCCAATTGCGTGGATCGATGCTCCACTGTATTGTCTGGTCAAGACTCGATTATTTACAGACCGCCGTCATGTAGCTAGAATATTGCTACGTGCGGCTTTAAACAACAAACAAACAAACATCATATCGGACAGAATAGGAACACATCCGCGATCGTGTCGCAAGTGTTACATAATCACGTGTTCCAGGTGCACTTGATAGCTACTCGATTATATTTTTCATTCATTCGATCTCGAACTTCCATCCTTGCCAATCATTTACATGCCAAACAAATGCAGAAAGACGGCTACAGACAGCAACACCTAGTGTATTAACATTACCAATTGAATTGTCAGTAATTAATATGTTACTTAAATTTCTGTGGTAGTATAGATCTGTCTTTGTTGCATCGGGACACGGGTGGCCCAGTCGTCTACGGCGCCCAAATTTGCTGTGCAGAGTTGCATCCCTTGGGCACGCCGAAACATACTGTTGGATGTTGTATGTCTGGTTCGCTCCGATAATGTTTTAGGTTTGTCAGCAACATAGCGTGCTTTTGGGTTTCACCAAAGTTGTAAACGTCTGAAGCACTTTGGATATGCTCCCAAATTAAGCTGACACGCCATGAGATAACTGAAATACTTTTCAAAGCAGCGTTAAACCCAATCCCAGATTCAACACTGTACGGCGAGACCATGAACCCAGCATGATAACATCAACGAAAATAATTAAATTGTTAAGTAAGTACAATGTTTCACACATTTCTAGTTTTGTCAGAACATTAAACATCATACCTTATGTTATATATTCAATTCAATTCGGTTTATTTTCGTAAGTGTAGGCCATCGGCCCATAATTACATTTGTATTACAATGGACGTAATGGACACAGCTATTATTGTTGTGGCAAAAATGTACTACGAAGTGACATCGCTTGATAGATATAGATAGCTAGACGTTTAATTAATTTACAATCAGTTGTAGACATAATGATATAAAACATTTGTTTGGTCGGATATTCACACGTCAATATTTTTGTGGTAAGTGATCCACCCGTAGCTTGTTATAAACGGAGCAAACTAACAAAATATGATACTCATCCTCCATATACACAGCATTACATAGTCTTCTGTTACGTGGGATATCAGCGTATCTCCCAGTTTCAACACACAGCTGATGCGAAAAACATCTGACTCGCAAACTCAGTGCTACCTTGGAAGATATTAAGCGAAATATGGAAGACCTAAAGGGTGAACATGTGATATTACGTCTAGAATTGAGGCAGTAAACGAACGTTTGCACCAAATAGAGCAGACTCACACTATACCAGTAGAACCCACAGCTACAGTGATATATTATATAAAGGTATTATGTTTAATGTTCTGATAATATTGCAAATGTATGAAGACTTGTACATGAAAGTCGTCATGTCAAGATTACCTGTTCATCCGCTTTTTCGGACACCGAATTTTCTTTGTTTTAATGTTTTGATTATATTTCGAATAACTTCATATCATTGTACATCGGTCTCAATAATACAACATCAGCTACAATTGCACATTGCTTTACGCCGCTCCAAGTATGCTTACGGATAAGTACTGTAAGTACACTTATGTCTCACTGAAAACATATATGTGTATAGCTTACGGGGGATACTTACTCAAGCTTTCATTTTTGCAGTCACTGACTCACTGACTTATTCAACACCCCAAATACTCACTCACTCACTGAACGTACTTTAGTTAGATAGCATGTTTGTTTCAAGATGGCGATTTGATCACAGCACAGTATGAATAACATGACACACTACCCTACTCTGCGCCACATCGGCGCCATCTGATGCGCGATAATGTTCATCATTTGAAGTAATAGATGCATGACAAATGTTGGTTACTCATGCATCGCCCAAGTTTCATTTCACATTAATGGACAAAGCGTTACCATACAACATATATAACTGGTCCGTTACTACAAATGGTCGACATACGTGTATGCAATGGTTTATTTGTACATACATTTTTAATTTGACGTTTACACAGTATACGGCTTTTGGACGAGAGGTCGGTCACATGACCGCAAAACTGACCTTCATCAGTGTATGAACGACACAATTTGACGTTCATACGTTTTTCACGAAACCGTGTTCTTGAAATGACGTAAACACTGGCAGACTACTTCCACATTCTTGGGGAAACCCCTGGGAATTCCCAAGCACGAAAACATACAGAAGCGTTTTTTTTCTGATCAATTAGAATCTTTTATCTTGAACTCAGCGTTTAAGTTTACATTAAAAAACGTCAGAGAGTTTGACTGCATTATTGTTTACGAATATCCTTGCTACGGGCCATACTAATGAACAAAACGAAGAAATGCACATCCAAACTATCGTAGTATCGACTCGATCCGTGTGTAGGCTGACAGTGACCGTCTTCAGCAATCTGTGAATTTACCTTAGTGTCTGTCTGACACATCTTTAATCACCTTGGGCGAGTTGATCAATGATGACAAACACATATGTTCATTTACAACTTTGGAAATCGCTCCCGTCACGTTTATCGTGTCGCCCATTTTGACGTCTTGTACTTGATGTAAATGTATTGCGACGCGCTGTCATGGTGACTGACTCACTGAGGTAGTTCTTAACAGACCTTTCTCATCTAATGAGGATTTTATTTGAGTACATTCGTTCTGAGGGAACTAAAAAAGTTGTCTCTGTTGAGCATGTTGAGCATACATGAGAGCATGTCACCTCTCGTTTTGAGGAACTATTTTATTCCGCGATACAGCTGGTTGTTGTATGTCTGTCAGTGTAAACATGAAGTCACATGTACGAAATATAATTGTGTATAGATCAAAGTCTTTGTCCTTTGGGGTAAAACTATTGATATAAAAATTATAAGGATTGACTTTCACTATGTCTGAGTTCATTGGAGTATGAACCTTCATCGAGTGAGGACCAAACTGTATGAACATCGGAGCTTGCGAACCTATGAAGGTTCATACTCCAATGGTCTCACACAAAGTGAAATTCAATTAATGAATGACCTCTACGTCTTTTGGGTATTATTAATAATAGGAGCCTCGTCTTGCATAGTTTGTTTTCCAATGAAAACTGTTTGCTCCACTCCTTTAGGTTGCGCCCACGACTGTAGCTCACCTGATCCAAACGGAATGAATATGGCCGTCGCCAAGGAAACGACACCAGCAGCCACATAGAAGACCAGTTGCCACTCAGAGCGGGTACCCTGGAAAGTATATGACCTGAGAATACATATTTTTGAATTTATTCAGATGGTGCTCTGTCAATTAAAAATGATACAATCAAACTTCGTTAACCCGGTTTTATTATGCTTGTGAGAACGTCTACACCAATACTATTTACAACTACTCTGTAGCCATGATTCGTCCATACGGACATTATGGTGCTTTTGTAATATACCATCCCCGTGAAGATCCGTGTTAGAAATGGTCTTCAATAAATTGGTTTCGTACATGTCATTTTATCCCAAATGATAGGGTTTTCGAGGATTTACCGACAGACGTCACATAGGTTGAATATTAGAGTGTGTCGTTAAAAAAATATTATAAACAAATTGATAACTACTAAATTACTCCGACACCTTCGACAGCACAGTGCACAGTTACGGTATTTAGAATGCAATATGTTACTCTATATATACTAGAAAAGAAATAGAAACGAACGACATCTGGAAAGACATATGTCACGCCACACAAACAGAGAAGCGTTGCCGTTCTGCACAGCGCCCAATTATATTTATTTAATTCCACTTGTACAAATAAATTAGGTAACATTATGCAATGAAAGTGAATCAATATGCATATCCTTCAAATAAGGTAAGCGGACCGAGGAAGTTCCATGTTAATCGTCAGCTCGAGGAAACCTGTTTCTGGTATGGAAAGTGTAACACTAATTGATGACATTATGTAAATAAGATCAAATCGCTGAATGCGTCACTTATGATTCAGTGAACAGTAAAACGTAATACAAACACCAGTTATGACAAACAACAGGCATATTTTTCGACACAATAAGGCCTTATTGATGACGTAATAGAGCACCATTGTTGACTTTAAACATGCATCATTTTTGACGTAATATACATGCATTATTGTAGATGTAATACATGCACTATTGTTGATGTAATGCATGCACTATTTTTTACGTAAAACAGGCACTATTGTTGACCTAATACAGGCACTATTTTGACGTAATAGAGTCATTATTGTTGACGTAAAAACAGGCACTTTTGTTGACGTAATACAGGTACTATTGCTGACGTAATACAGGAACTATTTTGGCATAATAAATCATTATTTCTGACGTAAATACATGCACTTTTGCCGACGTAATACAGGCACTATTTTGACGTAATACAGTTATTATTGCTGATGTAAATACAGGCACTTTTGCCAACGTAATAGAGGTACTATTGTTGACGTAATACAGGAATTATTGTTGACGTAATACAGACACTATTGGTGATGTAATAAAATGCAGTGTTTATTTGACTAGTAGACTCACGTTAGGAGTGAGCCTGGACACGACGTAGGGAGCTAGTACTCCTGGTAGAGAGGCGATTGCATTTCCTATACCAGATAGGATGCCGGCGTACTGGTGAGCGATGTCGACATAGTTGGTGCTGAATCCACACATCCCAAACCCAACAAAACCCACCGCAAGGCACAGCATCGAGACAGCAAACAGGTGTTGGCCACGCTCGGCCTGCGCCAGTATAACCATACAAATTCCAGGAAAGAGCGTACCTGCAATATTAAATCAATAATTTATCATTTGCTTGAAATATAACTCTTAACTGTGAATATGTGGTAACATTAGGATATGACGAGCTGCGATACCATCTAGATAAGCGGTCATGCATATGCAACATTATAGATTTGCTGTTAATGTTTGTAGTAACTCAAATACTACATATTCATATACTAAAGGGGCACGGGTGGCCAAGTCGTCTAAGGCGTCGCGAATCGATGTGCAGAGTTGCGTTCCTTGGGCACGCCAGAAACATATGATTGTGGGTTCGAATCCCGGTTCGCCCCGATTATATTTCTAGGTTTGTCAGTACCATACCCGCGCACGTTGGTTTCACCGAAGTGGTAAACGTCTGAGACCTGCATCACTTCGGGCTTTCCTCCTACATTAAGCTGTCACGCCGTGATATAACTGGAATACTGTTAAAAGCGGCGTTAAACCCAACTCACTCACTCATAATCAGTTGGGACTCATCATTCTGTATGTGCCAATAAGTCAAACTGTATTTTTGTTTTTGTTTGATTGTTGTTTAACACCACACTCAGCAATATCCAAGCTGTATGACGGCGGTCTATAATAATCGAGTCTGGCCCAGACAATCCAGGGATTGACATACTGAACATCGATCCACGCACTCACTCACTCACATATACTATACTTAACATACCGAGCGTAACGATGATCTTCCTTGTAACCCCAATGGAACATATTTTCCTAGTTATGAGCAGATCAGCCAGGAAGCCACAAACAAACGTAGCTATACCCATGCAGACAACAGGCACCATGGAGTAGGCGCCATTCTGTCAACATGGAAACACAAGTATAGCCATACAGACAACAAGCTCAAGCACAGTGCCATAGGCACCTTACTGTTACCATGAACACATGGTAATTCCAATACAGGCATCATGAAGTAGGCCCCATACTATAATATGGTCTTGCTGTCTTGACCTAATCTATGTCTTAAAACCTGGAATACCCAAACTTGAATATCCAACGATTTTAGGTAACAAAGATTAAGTGTGCTCGAGGAAAACTCCATGGCCGGTTACAACACATTAACATGAACATGAACATGAACTTGTATATGAAAGTCGACACACTACTTCACAAGACTTCACACGATATACTTGCCTGTCAGCGCTAGATGTTGTTATAGTCTTAAAATATAAGCAGTAATTGTAAACAGAATATCTTTAGTAAACGTTGTCCATCATAAGTGTCATCTATTTTCGTTATATCATCTGCAAAAGTCACATAGCTACAGATAAGCTGCGTATTTGCGTAAAATATCCCCCAAGAATATTCAAATCCCAATTACTTTCAATTAACGTGCGTTCAGAAATGCACGTATTAAATGAAAAACTCCATTGTATAAAAACAGCACGCGTAAATACACAATGAAGCTTTTTAAGCATGTGTCCAACAGAGCTAATTTCCGAAACCCAATTACGAGCTAATTTACTTTCCGAGTCAAGCCTATATTTAGAACCCTTGTATACATCTAAAACATTTTTTTCATTTTTTTAAAATCTCAAAATGTTCACTAATTTTTGGGGAAAACCTAAAGAGTGATGATTAGATGAGTGAAAAATATTGATTACCCAATGAAAAATGTAGTAAACCAATTATAGTAGAAACCGTTGAGTAAAAACTCAATTGCTCAAAAAGTTATCTAGAGCTCTGTAATGTCCATTCATGATTTTCACATTTAAGCAAATAATGAGATCATACTATATTTGTTCACTGTTTGGACTCATGATGTATTTTGAGTGAACGATGCTTACCACGGACTATTTTTTGTATTCACTCTTGCCATCGTGGCTATTTTTAGTAAGTAATTTGACATTGGATCTTGATAAACAATGACCTAATACACCAGTTATTGACTATTTTCTGATAATGATTTGGCTCTCGAGTATTCCACAGTACATTCACTTTGGATATTAATGATAATTACACTTGATTGCACTGCATAACTAATTTGATCTGTTACATTTCTAAGGTTACGGTGACCTGTCAATTATGTTTACGCTTTGCATAGTGGCTGTTTATAACCTAGATGTCCGTTTTCACATCAAACTCAAAGATTCATGATAAAGTATTTTCCTACAGTCTGTTCTAGATTTGCATTCAGACACATAGATGACAACATATACGTTCCCATGTTTCATGCATTTGTACCTGCAATATATGTCGTTTTGTGCTTTGACATTCGTTGCCGACCATTCAAGTCAATATTGGAAATCTGTTTGACCGTTTCTCTGATATTATTTGCAAAGAATTTTAGTGAATCCTGTTACTGTCCGAATTTATAAAGGACATATATATACCTCGAATTGGCCTACATTTGTCAATAGTCTTAGCGTAAGTTTGACGTCTGTCAAACTGCCTTCCAAGTCGCTTGGTCTGAATTTATCTTTGTCCTTAATATGATTATATCTGATATAAGCACCAGTTCTGTTCGTTCGTCATGTTCGATCTATGGTACAGTATAAGGGCAATACCAATTGATAAAAGAAACTGATTGTTTTGTAAATTTCATTTGTAATGGAGATGACCACCAACAAAGAACATTGTCTCAATGTCCTGATTATTTGTACTGTGTCCTAATTGTATCAGCACAAACAGGACAAAACAAGTACATTTTGTAATCACTTACTTGTGTTAGAAATGACACTACAAATGCCATGCTTGTGATATGAAAGCAATCCAAGCTGTGTTCTGATTGGCTGAGAAAGGTCACATGACCTGTTCATGATAGAACGGCCCTATCGCGCGCTTGACGTTCACTTTCGGAGACGTTTTTGAAGATGAACGACATGAGAACGTAACAGCGGTATTATTGCAGCGTCTGCTCGAATTATAGGGGGAAGGAGGTAGATGGACGTCTGGTGACATTAAACATGTTTCCAGCGAATGAATTACTAAAGAAAGCGTTGGTAAACAATGTCTACAGACACTACCCAGCGCCTATGTCCGGAACACTTCAAGGATAGTAATTTCAGACGGTGTTTAATACCATCCATTTTCAACCATTTTCATCCAACAGGTTATCAGGTAAAGTCTACTTAAACAATATATATTTTTGAGGGCCAAAATCCACGTTATTTAATGATGCATGCATACTTTTCAAAATGATAGATTATCGCAACGATATTGTTAAAAAAGTCAACCAGAATTAGCATGATGAACATTTTGAACTTGAATAATCTGAAATTAGATCTTTTACAATATTCCTGTTAATCCTGGACATCAAGGATCTGAAACAGTTAATATTTTATGTTTTATCTTATAATTTTTTAGTTTGATTCCAACTCAGAAGAGAGTACTATACAAACGGAGGTCCAAGCACCAGTAGATGAGCAATCCGGGGACAGTGACAATAGGAGTGAGCATTTCTCTGTCCGACCATAAGCAGATAAGTATGAAGTCCTGAGGATCAAGTGTGGAAACTTCAGTTGCCATGCATGACTATTGTGGACAAACTGAAGATCATCTTGTTGACAAGTATGAACAGACTGATTTTCATCCTTCAGGCATTGATGCATCAACAGAGACAGATATCTTTGATAATTTAGATAACTCAAACATTGAATGATAATATTTTAAATGCTATGTCAAAACCGAAAATGGTAGATGTAGAAATTCAGTGCAGTAAGCCTGTGCTAACATATGAAGATGTCTCCTCTAGTGAAAAATTCACTTTTTACACAGGAATCCCTAATGCTGGTGTACTTAAAGCGTTATTTGATGAGATGGATGATGCCTTAGAGCATACAACTAGGGGTAATGATTCTGGTGAATCGGATTTTGATGGTCGTCCATGCACCTTGAGATTGATAGATGAGTTCTTCCTAGTTCTCATGAGTCTAAGATTGGGTCTGTTACTGGAGGATTTGGCAGATAGATTTTGTTTCAAAATCAACATGTGATGGTATATTTGACAAGTGGGTTGACTGCTTAAGTGTCAAACTGTCTTCTTTGACATTAATGCCATCGAAAGCTATCGTTAAGAAATCAATGCCTAAGAAATTTAGAAAATACCCCAATACCCGAGTTATCATTGACTGTACTGAAATCTTTACTGAAACACCACAACCCCTTACAAACAGGACCCTCTTATACTCCAATTACAAGTCGCATAGGACTTACAAATCATTGATTGGTATTAGTCCTGCTGGGGTAATAACTTTTGTGTCTGATCTTTGGTGTGGTAGTACTAGTGATCAACAAATTACCAAATTATGTGGCTTGCAACATTTCTGTGAACCTGGGGAATCAATAATGGCTGATAAAGGATTTCCCATTTCTGAACTGACAACACCCTTAGGTGTGAAGTTACACATTCCACGATTTACGCATAAAACATTTTTAAGAAGAGAAGTTGAAGAAACAAAACGCAAAGTAAATTTAAGAATATATGTTGAAATGGCAATTAAACGTGTGAAGAATTTCCGGATTGTGCAAGGGGTCATTCCAATTATTTTGGCCAAGAAAGTGTGTGTTCACTTGACAAACCTTCAGCCTCCACACTGTGGTGTTGAAATGTTTTACAGTGTACATACAGTGTTCATCATGAAAACTCAAATATCAGCCTTCTATTTTAGACCATGAAATTTATGTTCATCCATGGTCAAAATCGTGGCAAATAATGTTAACAAGTCTGGTTCATGTAACTGGCAAAACCTATAAAAGCATATGTCATTCTAAAACTGTTGATTGCGCATGTCTGCTTGCACTAGCTAGGACTTTTGACTTTTAATATTAATAATAATGCTAGTTCAGATGCTCCCTGAGACACCCTGTCACAGTTGAACATAGATACACCACTCCCCCATTGGGGACACACACTGACTGAACGAATCAGTCCTTTCTTTATCCCTTTATCCCAATTACAGAACCTTGGAGAGAAACACTATGTACATAGATGTACATTAATTAAATATTTACACAATCTTTTGGTATCTCACAACTGGGGATTCAATTCTGCAACTGTCCATAACTAAACGATAACAGCCGGTGACAGAAATGACAAACAGCCGTAAGGTTTAAGACAGGTATTGAAACTTTTAATGTCATAAGACCCTTCTTCATGTTTTATGACAGTGCTCATTTCATAAACATGAAATCCGACTGAAAAGGGAAAAAGACAGAAGCCTGTTTACATCCTAATGTGAAACAATTCACATGATTAATATCATCAATCCTGCCCAGGATAAGTAAATCAAATTCAGATTTGTAAAACTTACATATAAATGATGTTATGATTGAATTAAACTTTTAAGGTGTCATAAGGTTGTGTCTTCCTTATTTCAAAAATGATCCCATTTTAATAGGCACAGAGGGACCTACATTTGTTTCAGCTAGTAGAATGAACACTGTATTTGTGAAGAATTCATACACACACAGTTTTTTTAAGATCTAAAGTTGACCACCCACTGAACGCACACTTTAAGCTGCTGTGTTTACGTTTCAGATATAAAATTGTGTTGATGTGCAAAGCCTTTTATGTCCATTACACAGGATACAAATGCTTTCCTCGTTTCAAACGAGTTGAGAAAAGCTCTGGCTGAATGGCTTTGATATAAAAGATATTTACTGTATTTATGCAACCCTCCCAGAACTTTGAATCAAAGTGTATCCACATGACAATCCTTAAGAGTCCAGAAGATAAAATCACACCACTTCATCTGGGAAAGAGCCATTTGTTCTTGTATTTGATAGTAATATGTACGGTTTACTTTCAAATGAATTTCACTCCTCAAGTGGAGAACAGAACTGGGTCTTCTGCTGCCTCATGCATAGTGGAAAGGCGCCACGTGTAAGGACAATTAATTTCAAGAAGACCAGTTTCATCTCCAGTCTGAACAACACCATCAGGACTTGATCCGAGATGAGGATACTCCTTCCGCACAAAGAGACCACACGTAAAAACTTTTGCATTCGGGTTATCTTTCTTCAGCATATTTTCATACTTTCGCCTTGCAATGGGCTCATGACTACGTCCCCATTTTTGACCATTATTATCATATGATGAATATCAAAAAATCGTCTCAACAGCATTATCAGTGGCAGTTGATGGTTTCAGTTTACAGACAAGTCCAAAATTGGAAGAGGTTAATCGGCCTTCCCTTGCTGAGCTCCACAATTCGTTGTTTGCTTGTCCACGTGTATTCGTTTCTATGGTTACACAGTTTTTTTCTGAGAGGCACAAATCTCTGAAGTACTGTGAAAAATGTCTGGCACACTCACATTTCAAATCACAGCTGTCTGTATAGTTTAAAACAACTGAGTGAAGGGAAGGTATTGTACCATCTGTTTCTTCAACCATATTGACAACACACTCTTGAGTCAGTAACCAACCTGCATGTTTTCGAGCAAATCTATCCACATTTATTGGTTTAACAGTTGATTTACCACTTTCATAAGACGCATCTTGCTTTGAAATTGTTGATATATTTTTATGTTCTATCCACTGGTGTTCACAGAAATGTTGCAAGCCACATAATCTTGTAATTTAACCGGGCCAAATTTGCGTTTTCTTGGCTGGTTCGACTTGCATTCCATTGAAGTAGATGCATGCAATCCCTCAAGTTTCTTTTCTGAGATGTCAACTGAAGCTTAAAGGACAGCAGCAACATGGTTGCAGGATTCACCCTTACTGAAACAAATATATTGTTCACTGATTATTTAATTAAAAATGAATGAAAACATCTAATTCCAGAGCCAAAAGTTTTAGTAGCATAACACAATAATTTAGGATTAATATAATGTTGCTATACATTACCACCTCATACCATGTACATATAGTATACAGTGGGCCTAATGCACCATGAAAATCCAATATTGTTTCTTGGTTATGTTTTGCAAAATTCATTCAATTGCAGAACAATCATACATCCAGTTCAGGTACTTTTCAATAAATAAAATTGATACCTTAGAGCTACTGTTTAATGGTAATTTATTAGATCTACTTACCCTGCACTACAGTTGCAACCAGGAGTATCTACTCGGCCAGTAACCTTGGACAGGGACACCCACATATCATAATCCGGTTTTAGTTTCCTGTGCTGTGTTGATTCTGAAGGAATCACCTTGGCACTGACATAACAATGAGAACAGCCCTTGGATATATGGTGATAGTGGACTGTATGGACGTGTCTGTCTTCATAGAAAACTTTAGCTTTCATTTGACGTTTAGCGTTGTTTGGGCCCGCTGTTTTCTCAAAACCAAATAATTATACAAATCATTTGACCTAATGATGGCACAAGTTCAACATTGCTATCCCAGTCATGTTTCAGGAGTAATTGGTTTGGTAAAAGCTCGCCTAGAGGTGACAGAAACTTCTCAAATCGTCTTCGTCTCACATTGACCACGCCGTTTGTATTTACAATAGATCGTTTGCCAAGATCACTTACACCTTTGGCGTGCTTCATCAAGACCGACTTCTTCCCTGACACGTATTCTTCATGATTCCGTAAGTAGGTCTTGAATTCACGCACATTTAACTTGTCAAAATGCAAATCTACATCTTCTGCATTCCCGCATAAATGCTCTTTTCTCGACACCATTCTGAACCTAAAACATCTCCGGAAGTGGCCTTGATAAAGGGAGATAATTCACGAAAGGGGAGATAAGAACTTATTGGAAAGGACTATACGCGTAAGATTTCCAAAGTAACTACCTGACAAAGGTCTAGGACACTTCTACTTATCATTCACTACCACATGGAATATATTTATAAACATTCTTTTGACATTTTATTAACATTTTCTCAGTTCAATAAAGCTGAAATAACTAAATAATATTACTTCTAATAGTACAAACTTACTTATTAGTATTTGATCAGAACTATTGGTATTTATTGGCATAATTTTATCATATTGTTAATAATTCATATCACATTGCTGACATTAAAACCTAAATTAAACATAAAGTGTGTATACGTTATTACAAGATGTAAGATTATCAGTAAGTTGAGGCATGGTCATAAAGTTGTTTCATCACATAGTCAGCGATTTACAGCTATGACCAGACTATACAAATACAATCCAAAGCTTGGGGTACAATGCCACACCAATGACCTCCTGGTCCGGAAGTTTGTCTGATCGTAAGAATGGTTTGCTTTGGACCCATTTAGCCACAGCATCTACAAGTTTGCTGTGAATGTGTGAGAGGGGATTAGTTCAACGCCGCTTTTAACAGTATTACAGTTATATCGCGGCGTGTCAGCTTAATGTGGGAGGAAAGCCCGAAGTGATACAGGTCTCAGACGTTTACCACTTCGGTGAAACCCACGAGCACGGTTATGGTGCTGACAAACCTAGAAACATAGTCGGGGCGAACCTGGATTCGAACCCACAATCAGGATTCTGGCATGCCCAAGGGACGTAAAACTGCACAACGAATCGCGGCGTCTTAGACGACTGGGCCACCCATTCTCCCAGTTCGCTGTGCACCCTCTGAAACTGCAGCAGGCTAAATCAAGCTATATCATTACTGAGGCAGCAAGTTCAATGGGTAACATCTCACCGATCTGAAATTGAGTTTATGGACATCGTTGAAGTATGTTGGCATCTGCGTGAGCAGCATATACAGACAGTAGTTGGTCAGGAAGTTGTTGGCCATGTTTGCATACACGGGACGGGACGTGAACATACTTCGCCATGGAACACTGTGTACCTGCATGAATACATAGTATGTATGTAGGCCCGATGATCATCATGGAATAATATAGTTCTTATCTGTCAAATTGCGATAGGGAAATTCATGATATGTACAATCAGTAATTGTTTTAAATGGGATGATAAACATACTGGTATAAAATTTATAGCGTTGGTTAACTTTTAATGTTAGTCATACACCTTTTGAATAAAGTCAACATTCCTATGACGCTATGAGGCTATATCATTCACTAATGTCATTTAATCCTAACACCTGAGCGGTGTTTGATACCGATCAGTATATGTACTGAAGTACCAAATAAATGCACTTTTTCAAACTTGTATTTGTAGAGTGAGTGTGTGAATGAGTCATGTAGTGGATGTGTAATATGTTGGTTGGTTGTTGTTTAACGCCGTACTCAGCAATATTCCAGTTCTATGACGGCGGTCTGTAAATAATCGAGTCTGGACCAGACAATCAAGTGGTTGACAACATGAGCATTCATCCACGCAATTGGGATCGATGACATGCATCAACCAAGTAAGCGAGGATGACCACCCGATCCCATTAGTCGCATCTTACGACGAGCAGTCACCTTTTACGGCAAGCATGGGTTGATGAAGACCTATTCTACCTCGGATCTTTACGGGTAGTGGAAATATGTAACTGGGTGATGAGTCAATGAGTTTGTAAATGGGTGAGAGAGTGAAGGAGTGCATGAGTGAATGAGATTCAAACCGGTGTTAACAATGTTCCAGCCAAATACAAATTTAAAGGTAAATACAGGCTACCACTCTAACGACTGGGCTACTACACTGCCCCTGAATCTGTAGACGTAGTGAAAACATACGTCCACACACACACACACACACACACACACACACACACACACACACACACACACACACACACACACACACACACACACACACACACACACACACACACACTCTCTCTCTCACACACACACACACACACACACACACACACACACACACACACACACACACACACATAGTTTATATGATGTTACTTGTAACAATGTAAGTGTACGCTAACTTGCATGACCCACTCTGCTCAATTGCACTCTGTGTCGGAAAAAAGCTTCAATATATGCTTTCTCCTCTGCTGATATACCCGCTGCTTGGGACGGTTGGTTCCGGGCAAGTAGAACCCACAGCAGAGTCCATAATGCCGCTATGCCACCTAAGAAATGAAACAGTTTATTATTATCTGCATTGTCTGTTCACGATGAACATCATGAAACGTCCATGTACACTCCAAAATAGTCCGGAAATTGAAACGAATAAATGCTTGAGCCGCATTCATGTACAAATAAGACATTTAAATGTCGTGGTTTAGAATCCCGATTTACTCCGATAATGATCATTCCTCTGTTTGCACTGTGTACATGCTCGTGGATTTCACTAATCAGTTACCACCATGTATGTATGTATGTATGTATGTATGTATGTATGTATGTATGTATGTATGCATGGATGGGCGAATGGATGGGTGGATGGATGGGTGAATGGATGGATGATGGGGGTGTGTGCGTATGTGTGTGTGTGTGTGTGTGTGTGATTCCGCCGCCATAAAGCTGGAACATTGCTGAGTGCGGCGTTAATGGAACAGACAAACAACATGTATACATAAGCTTTAAAATCCAATTAACCTCTGTTGACTATTAAACAATGAACAATAGTGTTCAGTATGCAAGTGGTTCACCTGTTGTGTAGAATATGAAAGGCCAACCAAGACTGACGCCATCCCCGCAGAGAAGTCCACCGATAGGGTAAACAACAGCATTGCCTACAGTGCTCCCTGTAACATCGGAGGTGAACACTGCATACAACCTACATTCGATACGTCGACATTCCTGTTAACTAAACACTCGATTTTATCTCGGGATCAGCGGGCCCATTGTGTTTGGTATTGATGTCACGCACATGTGATAACAGGTTTCTTACGTGATTCTGATTTGAGAACATGTTGACCACTGACTAATCCCTTAGATCCTTCAGACCCCAACTATGGAGGTATGGTACTCTCTTGGTGGTAAAACATAGTTTATGTAATTGCTCTTCCTCACAACAAATTCCACTTAGTCGGGTGAAAAATTGAGAAAACTAATTAAACTGATCTAATGTAAATTATGTAATCATTTCAAAATGTCACAAGACATTTCGTCAACTGATGACACGGATACATCACATGTCAGCTAATGATACCTCGATGAGCGAGAACAGTTCAGATTAATTCCTATGTATGACGTATGAAAATTATTAATAGTGGTATGATCACCTGCTATGCAAACAGATACGATTCTGCTGTATTCATTTGGTGGTGCCCACTCGGCCCAGAAAGTTGCCATGCTTGGAAATATCACTGCCTGAAAACAGACTTGATATAAACATATTTATTTCCATAAAATGGAGGGATTGGCAAACAAGCAAAGTTTGCTTATCTGAATACTTCTCCCAAACATGATACACGTACAAATTACAATGTATTGAAAGTGACATGGGAAAATCGTAGCCTTTTACGAAATAATACATAGTTTGCCTAACTGTATTGTTTAAGTGACACATAGAAACGCATCATCTTTATCAGTAAAGAGTAATTCTCATCAAACCACGTTTTTTTTCATTAGAACTCAATCATGTATTCTTTGGTTGAAGTCGTCGACCTAAAAGAAGATACTAAAAGTCTAAAAGGGTGAAATTAGGGACAATGGGCGCCCCACTAAACGGTTCTTTTGAAATTTGAACTCTTTTCTGCCTTACGTTTTTTTCTCTCACAAAACTACATTTCCTTTTTATGCAAATAGAAAATACCGAGTGCCATAGCTGCTTTCACCAAGTTGAGTACGACATACAAATGCGTAAGCAACACCTTCTTATAGAACAATCTGTCTTGATGGCTACTCACCAGACATATACCAAACAGAAGCCGCATAGCCAGGAAGAGGTAAGGGTTTGTCCTTGCAGCCACAGGACTGAAGAGAGTGAGGACAGCAGATGCTCCTACCCCCAGCCCCATCACCATGCGGGCACCGAATCTCTGGCTCAAAACACCAGCGAACAGTTGGCCTACCATATAGCCCCAGAACATGGCCCCGAGAAGAAGACCTTGGAGTTGTTTGGACCACGTGAATTCACCCTTCTGGGAAAGATAACAACTCATTAACTAACTAAAATGGGAACATAACAATCCATTAACTCGCCGTTCTGGGGAATATAACAATTCATTAAGTGACCCATCTGGGGAAGCTAACAATTCATTAACTCTCCCATCTGGAGAAGATAACAATCCATTAACTCCCCCTTCTAGGGAAGATAACAATCCATTGACTCACACTTCTAGGGAAGATAACAATCCATTGACTCACACTTCTAGGGAAGATAACAATCCATTGACTCCCCCTTCTAGGGAAGATAACAATCCACTGACTCCCCCTTCTAGGGAACATAACAATCCATTGACTTCCCCTTCTAGGGAAGATAACAATCCATTGACTTCCCCTTCTAGGGAAGATAACAATCCATTAACTCCCCCTTCTAGGGAAGATAACAATCCATTAACTCAACCTTCTAGGGAAGATAACAATCCATTAACTCCCCCTTCCAGTGAAGATAACAATCCATTGACTCACCCTTCTAGGGAAGATAACAATCCATTGACTCCCCCTTCTAGGGAACATAACAATCCATTGACTCCCCCTTCTAGGGAAGATAACAATCCATTGACTCAACCTTCTAGGGAAGATAACAATCCATTGACTCCCCCTTCTAGGGAAGATAACAATCCATTGACTCCCCCTTCTAATGAAGATAACAATCCATTGACTCACACTTCTAGGGAAGATAACAATCCATTGACTCCCCCTTCTAGGGAAGATAACAATCCATTGACTCACACTTCTAGGGAAGATAACAATCCATTAACTCCCCCTTCTAGGGAAGATAACAATCCATTGACTCCCCCTTCTAGGGAAGATAACAATCCATTGACTTCCCTTTCTAGGGAAGATAACAATCCATTGACTCCCCCTTGTAGGGAAGACAACAATCCATTGACTCCCCCTTCTATGGAAGATAACAATCCATTAACTCCCCCTTCCAGTGAAGATAACAATCCATTTTGTCACCCTTCTAGGGAAGATAACAATCCATTGACTCCCCCTTCTAGGGAAGATAACAATCCATTAACTCCCCCTTCCAGTGAAGATAACAATCCATTGACTCACCGTTCTAGAGAAGATAACAATCCAGTGACCCCCCCCCCCCCCCCCCCCCCCCCCCCTTTTTGAGAAGCTAACAATTCATTAGCTCTCCCATCTGGGGAAGCTAACAATTCATTAACTCCCCCCTTCTAGGGAAGATAACAATCCATTGACTCCCCCTTCTAGGGAAGATAATAATTCATTAACTCACCCTTCTGGGAAATATAACAATTCATTAACTCGCCCATCTGGGGCTGATCACAATTCATTAACCGTTCCATCTGGGTAAGATAACAATCCATTGACTCCCCCTTCTAGGGAAGATAACAATCCATTGACTCACCTTCTACGGAAGCTAACAATTTATTAACTCACCCTTCTGGGTAATATAACAATTCATTAACTTACCAATCTGGGAAAGCTGACAACCCATTAACTCACCCTTTTGGAAGATAAAACTCTTCACAAACTCACCCTTCTGAGGAATGCCTTGCTTGAGACGAGAAGGGTTGTGAGGTCTTTGGTTATTTCTGTCAGTAACGTGGCAGAGGCAGATCAAAGACCTTCAAACTGTTTAACCAGGGTGTCTTGGTAGGAATATATATTTTATATAGGCCTCTGGTATAACAATGTTGGTGGCATTGCCAGCATGAAATGAAGTTTATACAATATAAATGTAGATTGTTTTTAGCATATTAATAATCTATCAGTATCAACCATGGACATGGTCCACTGCTAACATTCAATATGAAACTGTTCCTGTCCTGGAACAAAATATACAATATAATAATTCTCTGCTTCAATGGATATGAGCAGCTGTCAGTTGCACTCCTCTGTGCTTGTTAATAATTGAAACCAATATAAAATTGTTTTTTGTATATTGTTATTAAGCAAAAGTAAACTATATAAGCTATTAACAAGTTAACAGCATGACTGGGGACTAAACTACATAGCAGCCGAATAAATTTCTTCTCGAATGTGGAAATTAACGCGTCTCCAAATCAGTACGACTGTTGACCCCTTGCCAAAAATGCGACTCAATTTCAATGTGACTCCCCGCACCCCGTCCCCAGTGGAATTATACATAATTATATATACAGGATTCTTTTGTATTTTCATTAGATATAAATCCACTGATGCTTGAGAGGAGGGGGTTGTAGCATTCATATTGAGTCGCATTTTTGGCTAGGGGCCAACGGTCGCATTCTTTTGGAGTCGCATTAATTTCACGATTTACAGTATCTACATCGCTGCTAGGTAAAGATGCAAACTACTAAGCTCCATTTCGATAAACATTAACAACTGTAACGTATGTTTAAAAGTCTTTTAAAGCTTTTAACATCGTTTAATATGGATCCGACACGCTTGACATTTTAAAGCAACCCCCTTTCTCCATGGCTCAACAGCCAATATAACTTTGATGTTCAACAGTCAATATTTATTTCATATAAATATTATAGATAAAATCTTATCCAAACATCATCATAAAAAATAAATAATTATCACTTCTTTTATTACCAGACTTCTCAAGGTCACCCAAGCCAACGTGTCATGCATAGAGGGCTTCGTGTAAATAGGTAAAACATTTTACATACATCAACCAATAATTATGAAGCGCATATACAACAAATCAGTATTACTTGTTGTGATAGCATTCATGTCCAATGCTCAGCAGCCAACAACCGAGACCCATTTCATATGCACATAACCCATGAACCATACAACCTCAAGGCCAGATAGTAACGTATACCTAGCATGACTTGCTCAGCAGTTCTCAGGTTGAGGATTCACGGATTCTGACGGTTCGCCGGCTCAAATATACTTAACCAAATTAAAAACTTCACAATCCTTATTGTGTATTTAAACAGTAATGGCCACGTATTGTCTTCAGATAACACCCGTTTTTGTGCAGGTGAATCGATCAAAATCATGTGCAAAGCACTATAGAGGCAAAAGCGGTTTTTCACGTGCAACTGGTCACGTGGCCATAATACCGCACGTTTTTTCAACCATACTTGTTAGCAGTCATTAACAAAAAAAGAAAAACACAAGAAACCAAAAGTCTTTACGGCCATTTGTCATGCCACGCCTTTCAAATGTGCAACGTGAACGTGCCGTCGGCATGTAGCAGACGGGAACGTCCGTAGCTGAAGTCGCAAGGACGATGGGTTGTAGTCGACGGACTGTTTATGATTTACAGACGCGTCTACAGCAAACGGGTACCACCGCTGATCGCCCTCGGCCAGGTCGACCACGTGTGACGTCACATGCAGAGGATCGTCAGATTGTCCTACGTCACCCCCGTAACCGATTTTTGAAGGCTACATCAACCAGAAATGAACTGTTTAGGGGTAGACTGAGTGCGCAAACTGTTCGAAACCGTATGAGAACTGCTCACCTTCAAGCACGACGGCCATACTGTGGGCCAATTCTGACTCAATTACACAGACGTCAACGTCAATTGTGGGCACAGCGACACTTACGATGGACTCAGAGGAATTGGAATCAAATCGTCTTCAGTGATAAATCCCGATTTAATCTTCGATTTGCTGATGGTAGGGCGAGGGTGTGGAGGCGCCGTCATGAACGTTACGCCCAGTGTTGTGTACAGGAAGTTGACAGATTTCGAGGCGGAAGTGTCATGGTGTGGGGTGCTTTCTGTGACAATGCACGTTCCAGGCTTCTTGTCATCCGTGGCAACCTCAACGCTGCTGCTTACAGCGACCAGGTACTGGCACCAGAACTTCTGCCTTTTATGGCAGCACATGGACCCGGTTTGATCTTCCAACACGACAATGCTAGACCCCACACAGGAATTTTGACAAGGAATTTCCTTCAGAATGCGGGAGTCAACGTCATGGACTGGCCGTCAAGGTCCCCCGACCTCAATCCCATCGTACACGTCTGGGATGCTCTTGGCAGAGGTCTGGGCACTCTCCAGAACCAACCACAGAATGTGCAAGATCTTGGCACCATTTTGCAGCAACAATGGCGTCGTCTTCCCAATCTTGTGTTCAAAAGCATCACAAGGTCCATGCGGAGGCGTTATGTGGCAGCTGTCAACGCACATGGTGGCCATACACGCTACTGAACTTGTGTGCCATCAGATTCTGGGACTTATGATTTAAACTGTTGATGTAATTACCGAATACCGTAGGTGCTTGGAACAAATTATGGTTACCACCGTTAATTAAAATCCTTCTTTTGACATTAATGATTAAAAAATACCTTCTCTGATACATGTGTCCGTTGTATATCATATATGAGATTACTTTTAGAAATGTGAAGTTTTTAATTTGACTCAGTATATATCCACGTTATGCTTGCGGCATAAATAAGCAATTCTAAAAGACAATGCTGATAACTGTCTACACTTCACTTTGCCGCAACAGGTTCCACGCATTGACGCATTGAACCAATGTCCACCTTCACTGCAATTCTCTGTCCAACCAAAGATGCAATGCTTCGAACCAGAAAAGGTTAAGAAGCCTCCTAAACTCTTACATATAGGCTAATAAATATGAAAATATTCTCATTCATTGAACCTGGACGGTATTCGCATGATGGAATTGTAAGTACGGCCATACTGCGCATTTGCCACAATAGATGAAAGAGTATAGATAGATAGGTATGTAGATACGTACATGTAGGCAGGTAGGTTTGGTTTGTTTTGTGTGTTGTTTGTTGTTTATCGCCGCACTCAGCAATATTCCAGCTATATGACGGAGGTCTGTAAATAATCGAGTCTGAACCGGACAATCCAGTGATTGACATGATGAGCATCGATCCACGCAATTGGGATACGATGACATGCATCAACCAAGTCAGCAAGTCTGACCACCCGGTATCCGTTAGTCGCCTTCTACGACAAGCATACATATGTGTAGTCGCCTCTTACGGCCAGCATGGGTTGCTGGAGACCTATTCTCTACCCGGATTTTCACTGGTCAATTGTGGACGGTCAAGGTAGGTATGTAGGTAGCCATATAGATAGATAAATTTATAGATGGATAAATAGAGAGATGGAGGAATAGAACTGATAGAAAAGTTTCTGTAAGTACTACCATATTGCGTATTGGTCACAATAGAAAGATTGAGTGAGTGAGTGAGTTCGGTCAGTGGTCATAAAGTTGTTTCATCACATAGTCAGCGATTTACAGCTATGACCAGACTATACAAATACAATCCAAAGCTTGGGGTACAATGCCACACCAATGACCTGGTTCGGAAGTTTGTCTGATCGTAAGAATGGTTTGCTTTGGACCCATTTAGCCTCAGCATCTACAAGTTCGCTGTGAATGTGTGAGTGGGTTTAGTTTAACGCTGCTTTTAACAGTATTCCAGTTATATCACGGCGTGTCAGCTTAATGTGGGAGGAAAGCCCCAAGTGATGCAGGTCCTAGACGTTTACCACGGTGATGACAAACCTAGAAACATAATCGGGGCGTACCGGGATTCGAACCCACAATCATAGGTTTCTGGCGTGCCCAAGGGACGCAACTCTGCACAGCGAATCGCGGCGCCTTAGACGACTAGGCCACCCGTGACCCCAGATAGATGGAGAGGCGTATTAGCAGGTAGGTAGATGGGTAGATGGATAGATGGACAGGTAGAAAAATAGATAGATATATACATTATCGGTAGGAAGGCAGGTAGTCATCAAGTAGGCAGGCGGGCAGTTTGATAGAATTCAACCTCACCTGTCCACAGGTCGTCAAGTTGTGTGCATCGCTGCATTCTAGAGGCATGTTGCCACTTCTTGTCATCTCGGTGCTAACATTAACGTTGTTGGCTCCAGCATTGTGGGAGATGTGTTGGGGATTCACCATGCACACTATAGATATGCTCAGGTTGTACATGAGCATACCCTGAACAGCGAACCCAAGACTGTACAGGAGAGCCAGCTGGTAGCGCTTGGTGTGCCATGCTGAAACTAACAGAACATACAAGTGAGCGCCTAATGGTGAGACCAGGAACATATACGTTCAATGTTGAGTGGTGGAGTCGTTTTCATTTGATGTATTTATTGAGTGAGTGAGTGAGGTTTTACGCCGCTTTTAGCAATATTCCAGCAATATCGCGGCGGGGGACACCAGAAATGGGCTTCATACATTGTACCCATGTCGGGAATCGAACCCGGGTCTTCGGCGTGACGAGTGAACGCTTTAACCACTAGGCTACCCGACCACCCTATTGACTGGAGATACCATTGGAATATTAAGACACATTAAACGTTGTCTTCTGGGTGTTTGAAGATACCAAACGTTCTGATAGATACAGTTGTCAATAAATAATACCAGAAAGATCAATAAGTGTTATTTTGTTTGCTATTTAATTTGAACTTTATGTAACACCAAAGCCAATGCTTTTTCAAGCATTTAATTTTATATATTCTATTGGGACACCATGACGACATGTGCATGTGTTTATGACGGGTGTTTGTAATACAGGAAGTTTGTGTGCCCCCGCTGGGGCAGGATACGCTCGCCTTTATGGTATAGTCTGAATCGTACCATGGACTCTGCTTTTAGCAGAAATTTAGTAGAACTATGGAATGAATAGATATATTGCTATGTTGAACTTGATACAATATTGGAAAATACTGATATAAACGATGGAAGAATACCATACAGGAAGATACAGTGTAGGTACATTGCTGCAGATGAAGCATACAGTTTACATGCAGACAGTGTATATGTAAAATTAATTAAATTTAACAATTTTGTCACGGACATAAATGCAGGCAACCCAACACTGTAGTGAATTCATTATCTACGGGGCAATACGTGACAAGTGGATACTTAACTGGAATAAAACAAGGTTTTTACACCAGGTACAAATTCTAAGGGGATCTTTGGATACTTGTATGCACTCCTTTATGCACCTTCCTGAAAAAAACAACCCTTCTACAGTGACGCCAACAATTATGATGTTGCTTGAATGACATTTTGAGTAGCGTGAACGTTTCAAAATATCCTTAGAGCTTAGTATAAATAATGAAGTATAATCTCATGCTATGCTTGTCGTAAAAGGCGACTGACGGGATCGGGTGGTCAGACTCGCTGACTTGGTTGATGCGTGTCATCGTATCCTAATTGCGTGGATCGATGCTCATGATGTCAATCACTGGATTGTCCGGTCCCGACTCGATTATTTACAGACCGCCGTCATATAGCTGGAATACTGCTGAGTGAGGCGTTAAACAACCAACCAACCAACCAACCAAAGAGCACCATCTTAAAATGAAACCAGTCTAGTTTGGAACCAGTTGCTCAGAGGTAGCGCTAAACACCCTTTAAAAATATTATGTTAAGTTCTCATAGTCCTGGGTAAATGTTTATTATCATACACAAATCAAGCACTCCGACCTACATTTAAACGTAATATACCATAAACTGCTGATCCGCATAATATTATGGACTGGATGTGTGATCATGAATAGAATAGGGAATTTGAAAATGACATGCGAGGAATATTCCCATGTAGATTCCAAGTCTTTCAAAATGATAGTTGGGTATTTGTTCCATTTATATCCAACAGTTACCTGTTACTGTGAAACTAATTGAAGAGTACGCAATTGAGGCGATATACATGTATATACTTTGGTATGCGAGTGTCTTAAACACGTATCTTAATTCATTCATTTCTTAAACACATGTTCGTGATGTACAATCGACTCTGCTTAATCCGGAGATTTCTATTGGATATGGGAAGGGTTTTGTTGCTTTATTATTATGTACAGATTAAAATATGAAATGCAGCAAAGGGGGTTTGGAGGATCCTGGCACAGTCAGGCCGGTTAGGCTCATCATCAGCTCAGGGCCCTTTCCCTTCCTACTCGCAGCCCAGACAGCTAATGGGACTTCTCCTAAGACGCGCTGCCTAGTCAAACCCACCCAGAATATTTCGGGGAATGTGAAGATTCCCCAAAACTGCAATCTTCTGTTTTCCTGGTAGCAAACCCGGGGACTTTCCCAATGTCAGTCATTAAATTGGGAGGTACCAAACCAAAGGCACCAAGAACGATTAGGAGTCGGACAACTTGGTACTTGGGATGCAAGCGTGACATTTCGACAAATAGTTGCTGCTTTTTCCATATGAAATGACTAAGAGTCATGTGTGACTGCTCGAACTACCTGACCGCGTGAAGGAATTGCCCTAACCGTTTGACATTTTGTCGGAAAAGGTGATTTCAAAAGTGTGGCCACGACATCTTACGTGAGTCGACGCCATATTGCAAACAAATATTGTGTCAAGGTCGGTTTCACATGTGGTAGCTCGGCCCCCGTTTTTGTCGATGGTACACGCGATACAAACATAATACAACTATTGAAAACATCAACATAACTTCTAAAATGATGACAGCAATACCTTTTTGCATTTTGATTAACCGCTTATGGATACGGTGTGCTGTAAAGTTCTGTTTCGACTTGTGTTTCTTTCATTAAAACTGTGATAATGGCGCTATGATTGGTTTGCTGAAATAGTACTTTCCGTGAGTCTAATGTACCTGGTACATTGAAAACACAGCATGTTTGTCTTCAAAATATTTCCTTAAACCGTTGCATAATGAATTTACCAGTTAATAGATTAAAATCCATAACCTGACTTCGCTTTATTATCAATAAGATGTCGCCATTTAAGTTCAAGAATCTTGAACGTTGAACTCTATTTCCCCTCACCTCACACCAATAAGAAAAGTAGCATAACTTGAATAAACGTTCCGTATAAAACAGATAATACGCTTCTCTTACATGTAATAATATGTTATTTGGTTGCTAAGCAACTGAACACAGGCAGCATCCCATCTGTTCAGATGATGTTGTTACACCTATCCAATAACCAAGCATGTAACAATAAATTCCAGAGAGGGGTACTTTCTGTGAGTTCCCAGAAGATTGTCTTAAGCTAATCTGGAAGAGTATATATTATAGTGTATCTTATATTTGTGATAGCATACAAATATTAGAACGTATCTACATCGGTATGCAGCCATGCGTGAATATTCCATATCACACAGGCCTACGAGGGTTTTTATATACTTCATGTGTTCTCATTCACGTTCTGGGCAGACTGTTGCTACAGCACAGCCCTAAAAGAGATCCCACTCTCATTTGTCTGACTCACATATGTGATGCACCCTTCTCCTCCTTCTTCCTTGCATGTATGTGTGGGTATGGTTGTCTGACGCTTTGCAGTATATTCTGTATTCATAAAGTAATGAAAATACAACCGACATGAGTACCGTCTTGTGCATAGTGAGGTGAGGTGTGGAGGGGTGAGGTGACGTTTAACGTCGCGTTTAAGATTATTGCACTTATAGCGATGTGTTTGTGTGGCTGCTTGTACTAGTCCGGACTGATGCCGATTTATAGTGCTAGCACACTGAGGTACCATGTCGCACTTTAACATGCATACCCCACTCAGACACAGTATACTGACTCCGAGCCGACCAGTCCTTGTTTTAGCCCCTTAATGCCGAGCGCCAGATAGGGTAACAACAAGTGCCATCTTTTATCGTCTTTTGGTATGACGCGGTCGGGGATCGAACCCCGAACCTTCCGCTCTCCGGACGGACGCTCTACCACTAGACCACGAAGGCGGCCCTCTTGTGCATGGAGAAATTTGCAAGTGTTATGATAATGTAGAAATTCCTGACATGAGATATCATAATCGTTTACAAGCATCCATCTAATTCCGAACCACAGTAACTGCTGAACGAGGTCAAGCTGCCATCAAAGTCTAGCTGACCGCAAAGTCAAGCTGACCGCAAAGTCAATCAATGAAAGAATATTTCATTCTACACATTATGGCGAGATGTGCTCACAAAACCTGTATACCCACATGGTTAGATTGGGAAAAGCGAAATCATGCTTGCAATCGATAGGGAAACAGTGTGTTTTGACGTGAGACGAAAGCTGTAGTGATGTGGTGGGAGATCCAGACCACTCTATACAGAACTGACGCTGCAGTACTTACTATTTGGTTTTTGAATGAATTCCTCGTGAGGCATCTCTGTCCCCTTTGGCGTCTTCAGCTGTTTCGTCAGATGCGTCATCAAGCCATTGTGGCGTTGTGGAACAGCGTATTAACCAGTATGAAACAGCTTGATATCTTAAGTATCAGAAAATTAAATCGTTATTCAGTCAACGTAGGAAACCACGTGAGGTGAATTGTACAGCACTTCGCAGTCATGGTTGGCTCACAGTGAGCGACCACATATTCTCTTATGCAAGCTGTATCAGACTCAGTGATAGGTAATCGTTGGTCTATTCCTGGCTAGGACTCGGTAACGCACGCATCATTACCTTCTGTACTTATACCTCTATAACAGCATCGCCTACGTATGGCAATGGACAGTTATGGAACAACTCACGTATAAATATTATCATTCAATCCAATGGTTATTGCTTATCCGACATAAAAATAAATATATATTGGAGTAAACGATGACCCCAATGCAGAGGTTTGGGCTTCAGCAACCCGTGTCTGTTGTAGACCCGTGAAGATCAGAGGTAGAATAGGTCTTCAGCAACCCATGCTTGCAGTAAAAGGTGACTATGCTTGTCGTAAGAGGCGACTAACGGGATCGGCTGGTCAGACTCGCTGACTTGGTTGAAGCATGTCATCGATCCCAATTGCGTGGATCGATGCTCATGAGGTCAGTCACTGGATTTTCTGCTCCAGACTCGATTATATACAGCCCGCCGTCATATAGCTGGAATATTGCGGCGTTTTACAGCAAACCAAACCAAACAACCATGCCTGTTGTAGGGGGCCCAAAAAGGTACTAGGATTCTTAATTTAACAAAAGTTTCCCAAATAGAAAATCTGTTACATTGTCACCATTGTTATGTGGCAATAATTCGTATGTGTTATTAGAAATCTACGTATTTGTACATGTCAGCTTAATTACGCGTCATGACCATCTCGCTCCGGCGTTAAGCAACAAACAAACACACAAAATGCAGATATGGTCGGACGGGTGACCGTTTTTGGCAACCACGAGTCCTGGGAGTCTTCAGGGCTTCAGTACTGCTTCACACGGTTGGCTGGTTGGTTGTTTAAATCCGCACTCAGCAATATTCCTGCTGTATGACGGCGGTCGGTATATAATCGAGTCTGGACCAGACAAGCCAGTGATTGACATGATGAGCATCGATCCACGCAATTGGGATACGCTGGCATGCATCAACCAAGTCAGCGAGCCTGACCACCCGATCCCGTTAGTCGCCTCTTACGACAAGCATAGTCGCCTTTTACGGCAAGCATGGGTTGCTGAAGACCTATTCTACCCCGGATCTTCACAGGTCGAAGCACGATCCGAAATTCCGCTCTCCGGGCAGACGATCTATCCACTTGACCACGGTCGTGGTCAGCCAGACATGCAGGTGAGGTGTTAGAAATATTTCGTATTTAATACATTGCGACATTATATTTCAACAGCTCAACACATAATTAATACAGTAGTCTATATTCAAATTCAGTTTATTATCAGAAACGAACTCACATTGATAACACGCATGTAATGCTTAGTAGAGCGTTGAAAACAGGTAATTACTATTCTGAATAAAATACAGCATAAGATATCAGGCGATTAATTTGCATACTTAATGGAACATATTGACAGGCTTCATAATGCAATATGGCTTTTATAAGGGACGCCTCACTTGCCCTCGATCGCTGCGGTTCAGACGACTGGGCCATCCGAGCCCTCTGTTTTACCGCAGATTTTTTAACAAGAATTTTCTGTTCCGCTGTCAAACTCAGCCGCCATTTTGGTTTGAGAACGAAGCGACATCAGCCAGCGATTGTTGCGCTTGCAAGCGGCTGAAAGTTGTACCAAATGCAACTCGAGTTGATTGTCTATCTAACAGTATCTAAAGTCAACAAATCCAAAATATCTATGCACTGCCTAGCTATTGATAAAAGTGCTGGTATGGTGCGTTTCCCACTTTACTTCATTAATCGTAAGATGGAAGCACCCGAATGCAGCAAGTAAAGTCAAGTAAGCGCCCTGGTTTGAAATCTGTATGTACAATAGTTCATATCATTGGAAAGTACATATTTGTTTGCTGGTTGTGTAACGCCGCATTTAATAATAATCCAGCTTCATGACGGCGGTCTAAATAATCGAGTCTGGACCAGACAAGCCAGTGACTGACATCATGAGCATCGATCCTCGCAATTGAGATACGATGACATGTATCAACCAAGTCAGCGAGCCTTACCACCCGATCCCGTTAGTGGCCTCTTACGACAAGCATAGTCGCCTTTTACAGCAACATGGGTTGATGGAGACCTATTCCAGCCCGGATGGTCACGGGTCTTAACAACAGAGATGAGTTGTGTGATTTCAAGGTATTATTTCACAATGAAATTGCTCATGTGAGCTACAGTACATGTCGTCACAGTATCGTTGAGATAGTTGCATCCTGTGGACTTTCACAGCTGGTTAGTCAATTGAAGCAACAGAATAACGTCATCTATTATTCATGATCACTTATGTTTTTTATGTTGTTTAAAAAAAATATCTTTTATTGTTCCCAGAGCTGTGGAGTAATACAGCATTCCGTCAAAAACATATTTCGGATTGCATGGAATGACACAATACACTCTTTAAAAAATTAAAGGTTTGGAAACAAACATTGTCATATTTCAAACCAAAACCTAAACAAACATGGCATGTTTGAGCAGAGAACAAGGAATCAAACGCTGAGAATTAAAACAACCATTTTTTGTTACAGTTATTTTTGTGATCCTTTTTCACAGCAATATATTTCTCGATTGAATATATGTTGTAAGTAGTTTTAATAGTATATCAATTTTCGGAGTGATTCCTTTTAATCCACATACAATAATATTTCTTTTCCCCAATAAAAATAGATGATTGATTAAAGTATTAGGGTAGTCAGATCCAAACCAAATAAGATATTTTGTCAATTTTTTTTTGTGATCGATAATTGTTAAGCCGAGATAATTAAAAAAACAATAACTTAAGTTATCGTTAATTTTCTGACGCAAATTGTGTGAGATCTAAAATACAATGTATGGACGTTGTACGAGTGTGGCGGTCTAACTTTTACATCATGTTTAAACGTAGAGTTCTATCTTCTATCGGTTTCAAATTAATTGAAAATACAAGACTTGCTTGAAAACCTGACAGGACCAAATGTTGACTGCAGTTTTATTTAGCGTAAGAAAATTGAGGGACAGCATATTTAGCCACTTTTAATCCTACACCTATGAATGCACTGTTCGCTGAAAACTCCGCCAAACCATAGTAATTTCTTTCACACGAACGCTTTCCACTTATGAGGTAAACACACACACACATACGGGGACCTAACACCGCTTTGAATGTCATTGTCACTATCTTGTCGAGTTCGTTAAAAGGCCGGGTAACGTCATTCGATGTTCGGGGTCCTTCTTCCCTGTTTTAAATATAGTGAGTGAGTGAGTTGGGGATAACGCCGCTTTTATCAGTATTCCAGTTACATCGCGGCGTGTCAGCTTAATGTAGGAGGAGGGCCCGAAGTGATGCATGTCTAAGACGTTTATCACTTCGGTGAAACCCACGAGCACGGGTATGGTGCTGACAAACCTAGACACATAATAGGGGCGAACCGGGATTCGAACCCACAATCATAGGTTTCTGGCGTGTCCAAGGGACGCAATTCTGCACAGCGAATCGCGGCGCCTTAGACGACTGGGCAACCCGTGCCCCCGTATTAAATATAGGTATCAAGACCTTGCCATAAACTTAAGAAAAGATTTCATATCTATATGCATAAAGAAAGAGGTCAGTAAGGAGGCAGCACAATAGGTGCCCATGGCGATGCCTACTTCTTGCCTAGATGTCTTATCCCCAAATTCCATTAGATTGTTTCAAATAGAAGTCCAGCATTTCACATATTGTTTTCTCAGTACACTTCATATGACATTTGCTTATATGTTTGATTATCTGACCTAACTGTTTGAAGATAGTGATGTAATTATGCATATTATCACCAAGTACTTACAAGTTTCAAAAATACTCGATTTTGATTGGTCATTCTGAAGTATCAAATTACATTACATACCTGTTTCCTTATGCATATGGATAGGAAATCATTTCTTAAGTTTGTGGCAAAGGTAATATTTGATACCTGTGCGTTCGGTTCCAAATTTAATTTAGCGCGGTTAAATCTACAGGTAACCTAGCTCTACTTTGAAAACACAGTATGTTTCTCTCCAAAATCAAAGAATTATTTTTTTCCTCAAGTGGCTCGGATTGCTGAGTGCGGGCCTTTTTTGTTGAAACCTTGGTGGCTGAGTGCGGGCCTTTTTGTTGAAGCCTCGGTGGCTGAGTGGGAAGAACCCGTGAAGATCCGGGGTAGAATAGGTCTTCAGCAATCAGAAAAGAGAGTATGCTTGTCGTAAGAGGCGACTAACGGGATCGGGTGGTCATCCTCGCTTACTTGGTTGATGCATGTCATCGATCCCAATTGCGTGGATCGATGCTCATGTTGTCAGTCACTGGATTGTCTGGTCCAGACTCGATTATTTACAGACTGCCGTCATATAACTGGAATATTGCTGAGTGCGGCGTTAAACAACAACCAGCCAACATATTTACACATCCACTCCATGACTCATTCACACACTCACCCTACCAATACGAGTTTGAAAAAGTACATTTATTTAGTACTTATCATATACTGATCGGTATCAAGCACCGTTCAGGTGTTAGGATTAAATGACATTAGTGAATGCTATAGTCTCATTCGCGTCATAGGAATGTTGCCTTTATTCAAAAGGTGCATAATTGATATCCAAAGTTAACCAACGCTATAAATTGTATACCAGTATGTTTATCATCCCATTTAAAACAATTACTGATTGTACATATCATGAATTTCCCTATCGCAATTTGAAAGATAAGAACTATATTATTCCATGATGATCATCGGGCCTACATACATACTATTTATTCATGCAGGTACACAGTGTTCCATGGCGAAGTATGTTCACGTCCCGTCCCGTGTATGCAAACATGGCCAACAACTGACCAACTACGGTCTGTATATGCTGCTCATGCAGATGCCATACTTCAACTATGTCCATAAACTCAATTTCAATTCGGTGAGATGTTACCCATTGACTTTGCTGCCTCAGTAATGATATAGCTTGATTTAGCCTGCTGCAGTTTCAGAGGGTGCACAGCGAACTGGGAGCACGCCAGAAACCTATGATTGTGGGTTCGAATCCCAGTCCGTCCCGACTATGTTTCTAGGTTTGTCAGCACCATATCCGTGCTCGTGGGTTTCACCGAAGTGGTAAACGTCTGAGACCTGCATCACTTCGGCCTTTCCTCCCACATTAAGCTGACACGCCGTGATATTACTGTAATACTGTTAAAAGCGGCGTTAAACCAAACCCACTCACTCACTCACAGCGAACTTGTAGATGCTGTGGCTAAATGGGTCCAAAGCAAACCATTCTTACGATAAGACAAACTTCCGGACCAGGAGGTTATAGGTGTAGCATTGTACCCCAAGCTTTGGATTGTATTTGTATTTAGTCTGGTCGTAGCTGTAAATCGCTGACTATGTGATGAAACAACTTTATGACCATGCCTCAACTTACTGATAATCTTACATCTTGTAATAGCGTAGACAAACTTTATGTTTAATTTTGGTTTTAATGTCAGCAATAAATTATTAACAATGTGATGACACAATTATGCCAATAAATACTCCCAGTTGTGATCAAATACTATTAAGTGTATTAGATGTTAATTATGAACAGGGCTCATTCTCCAAAGAAGTAATACTATTTAGTAATTTCAGCTTTATTGAATTGAGAAAATATTAATAAATGTCAAAAGAATGTTTATAAATATATTCCATGTGGTAGTGAATGATAAGTAGAAGTGTCCTGTACCTGTTCCGACTACAAGCGTATAGTCCTTTCCAATAAGTTCTTTTCTCCCCTTTCGTGTATTATCTGTATGCATGTCATCGTATCTTATTTGCATGGATCGATGCTCATGATGTCAATCAGTGGATTGTCGGGTTCAGAGTGCGGCGTTAAACAACAAACAACAACTAGTGGGTTAGATCGCTGACTTTGTTTTCTGGCGATTCGGTGCCTCACTCTGACTCAATCCAAAAAGGTACAAGAATTTGTGATTTACCAAAGAAATGTTATTCCAAATAGAACATCTGTTACATTGTCATCATCGTTATGTGACTATGATTCGTGTGTGTAATTACAATTTGACGGTTTTGTACATTTGAGCTTAATTACGCGTCTGCGACTTTTGCATGTCTATCTCTGTTCCATGACATTGATACGAATATATTCAAATAACAGTAAATATGAACATAAGTCACAACTAATTACGAAACGTACCGCGATGTAGGGATGCAATGTCTACCCCAAAACAATATGATAAAGGAACATCGATCTTCGATATGCACAAAGATATGGTATACATTTAGGAACACAATCTATATACAGGAATGTCATTTTGTTTCTTTATTGTTGATAGGTAAACAACGTTTCGGAGTATATTTTTGCTCTTTCATCGGTTAATGATTTACAGAGCTGAGGTAGGAGTCTATATACACAATAACAAACAATAACAATGATAATGTAGAGCAAAGGATAACAAAGCCAAGACAGTTATGATTGATAACAGGCCAATAGTGTTGAGAGTGAGTGAGTGAGTGAGTTGGGTTTAACGCCGCTTTTAACAGTATTCCAGTTATATCACGGCGTGTCAGCTTAATGTGGGAGGAAAGCCCGAAGTGATGCAGGTCTCAGACGTTTACCACTTCGGTGAAACCCACGAGCACGGGTATGGTGCTGACAAACCTAGAAACATAATCGGGGCGAACCGGGATTCGAACCCACAATCATAGGTTTCTGGCGTGCCCAAGGGACGCAACTCTGCACAGCGAATCGCGGCGCCTTAGACGACTGGGCCACCCGTGCCCCAAATAGTGTTGAGAGGTTAGTTGATGAGTAGGTTCTCTTCCTGATGTATTAAGATACATATTTGTACATTGGAAGCAGATGTTCTCCCTCCTCTGTGCAAAGCATAATGTTCAATCAATATGTTATATTACCTGAAGTGGCTATTTATCTACACAAAATTAGACGGACAAACATCCTTTATCTATATCACATAACATTGTATAAGGTTAACTTATTAAGCTGTACAAACTTGGAATATTACACTACATTCACTCAACAAAACAGAATGCACTGTATAAATGAATGGTTATGTAATGACAGGTAGGCTACAGCCAGCTGATCTTCATCAGCGACCAAGAGATGCCAATGTGGGAGACAGATGTTAAGATGAATGTTACTGCTGCTGTTAGCATAGTGGAAGCCACCAACATAACACGGTACCATAACTTCAGCTTGGAATGTATCCATCGTTACTAGCTATACAAATTGGCTCATCAATTCAAGGTCATTTTGGACAACCGAAAATATAAAACTGTTTAAGAATCGCACTGATAGTCCATGATCCTTCAGCTTCATATTGTGTTTGTCGGTTGCAATGGACTGCAACATGTAAGTCAGTGGGAGCTGAACTCAATTACTGTTTTAATCGGCACCGATGATAAACTCAAGAAACATACCAACTTGTTTCAGAGTCTGTCTCTGGAACTCGTAAAAATAGTTGCAATGGACTGCTACAGACTGTTTCAGAGTCTGTCTCTGGTACTCGTAAAAATGGTTGCAATGGACTGCTACATGTAAATCCATGGGAGCTGAACTCAATTACTGTTTTAATCGGCACCGATGATAAACTCAAGAAACATACCCACTTGTTCCAGAGTCTGTCTCTGGTACTCGTAAAAATCTTCAGAGCCAGTGTCTGAGGATCGACTGGTTACAATGACTGTCCTGGTTGTTTGGGTGTCATGCCCGTCGCAAGATGTACTCCATAGTAATGTCAGTATCAAAGAGGTGGCACGGGTGGCCCAGTCGTCTAAGGCGCCGCGATTCGCTGTGCAGAGTTGCGTCCCTTGGGCACGCCAGAAACCTATGATTGTTGGTTCGAATCCCGGTTCGCCCCGATTATGTTTCTAGGTTTGTCAGCACCATACCCGTGCTCGTGGGTTTCACCGAAGTGGTAAACGTCTGAGACCTGCATCACTTCGGGCTTTCCTCCCACATTAAGCTGACACGCCGCGATATAACTGGAATACTGTTAAAAGCGGCGTTAAAACCAAACTCACTCACTCACTCACTCAGTATCAAAGAGGTGGGTATTTTAACGTGGGACGGGAGACTTTGATGATACACGATGTTAATAGAGTGCTCGTGGTGGATACCAGCCATTAAGTTGAAAATACAATCCGTCTTGAACCAACATCTACGTGTGATTCCAAGATTATTTCGTTATATGTTTATCATATGTGTTTCAAGGCATATCTTCGTCCTTTTGACACTTCAGCATAGAATCTGTTTTAGTTTGATTCGGTTTTTCGATGAATATCACTTCCTGTGCAGATTGTCGCGTTGCCCATGGTTGCAGTTCACCGGAACCAAACAGGGTAAAAACAAGGGCCGAAAGTCCTGCTATGGCAGCAGTGACATAGAAAGCCAGTTGCCATTCTTGCCGAGTACCCTGAAAATAAAAATTCCAATTATGGAAAACATATTGTTTCCTGGCATCAACTGAATAGCGGAGAGCTAATATGATAACTTAAGGTTTACTTTCTTAAGTAAATATTAATAAACATATCACCTTTAATCAACAGCCATATGTAGGAGGCGGAAATTGTTACGTCTTGATGGGTCCCTACTTGCTTTTGTTGTATATACATACATATTCCCCCAAAGAAGAAAGGAGTATATGGTTTTCAGGAGATTAATTCTGTAACTTCTACAAGGCACAAGGGACGGTCGGGTAACCTAGTGGTTAAAGCGTTCGCTCGTCAGGCGAAGACCCGAGTTTCGATTCCCGACATGGGTACAATGTGTGCAGCCCATTTCTGATGTTTCCCATCGTGGTGTTGCTGGAATGTTGCTAAAAGAGGCGTCAAACCAAACTCACTCACTCTACAAGGCAAACATGCGATGTGTTGTGTATGTGTGTGTTTGGAAGATTACAAATTGAAACCGAGTTCATCAAACGTTAACGTATTTGCATATGGCGGTCATGTCACTGTCTCGTGCACGGCAGTCGTGAAGTCCTGCACCGGTGGCTCCACCATTGCCTTCAAGACACATACTGCCCATGGAACCATGAAGCCAACGGATCACATCTTGTTGAAGTGCATCTAATTCTTCCTGAGGGCTTGACATATTTGCTGCAGATACTGTGGCCCTGATTAACGTGGACGTTAACTGGGTTGAGCTCCAGTCACCGTGTGTTCACGGTCACGGCAGTATGTTCATGTTCTGAGCTTCAGATTCGCAACAGATTCGTGCTGCGTGGGGACGAGCATTGACATACTGGAAAATTGCGATTGATGCTTGCTGAGCCGGGTCCACGCGGGGACGCAGATACGTCACGATATAGACCGAAGAACATTAATGTAAAACATAATTTGATCCGCCAACTCTGATGTGGCATCGTCTTTGCATTCAATTTGACGTTTAGGGATGTTTTGCCACGCCTCTTGTCATTTAAAGGCCAATCACCGTTGCAGAGGCAGCTGCAAGCATGCACCTCACATGGGATTGAGATCAGGACTGAGATTTGGTCACTCAGTCACTCCATACACCACGTTGACATAAACATTTAGTTACAAAACCCGGCCTGTCGTCATCAGCTTGGAGATATGACAGCAATACAAAACAATTATCATGTTGAGCATAGTAACGTCATGGAACCGTTCACCTTGACACCGGTCTGCAGCCGTCTTTGAACATGAGGTGAAAACGGGATTCACCAGAGACTACTGTGTGCGACCATCTTCAGTTTCCCAAGCCTACATGCTGTTCAGCCCTTAGCACTTCTGCACCCTGCGGCTTTGTGTCATGTTTGGAGAACTGCCGGACGAGAGCAATCCGTGAGCAATCCGTGAGCAATCAAGCGGCCTCTAACGGCTGAGAGAGAAACACGGGTCACTTTTGGGGCGTTGTCGGAGCCTGGTACTGCTTCGTACGTCTTGTCGTTATGCTTGGTCTGCCAGAACGGGGTCTATCTCGTCCGGAATTGGTGTGATGAAAAGGTTAGACCATTTTGTAAGACCCCTATTCGTTCTGCACGCAACAACGCGTTGGGAACGTTCACCTTGTTAAAGCGAAATGGCTTTTTGACGATTCTCCTAGCACAAACAAAGCCCTTGACCATGTTTTCAATATTCCTCTTTTGCTTAATGTATACCCTAAACCACTCAAGGTGACTGGATTGGATTGATGTCAACAATCAGTTTCGATTATGAAAATGTAAGTGTTTTTTGATTGCCTAATGTCCCAACTCATGTTCCACCCAGCCATACGACGGTTGCCTGTAAACAAACGACTGTATACCAGAACAACCATTTATTAGTATCATGAGCGAAACCCATGCCGTCGGTGTGCTAGGCCACGCCTTCAACAGCCTGACCATCCGAGCCATTAATGTGCCAGTGAGTAAGGAGGTTTTGTCAATTTCAGAGCTTTACAGCAATATCCCCAGCATGTTGAGTACATTGGCCTGATAAATTACAGAAACATTAATATGTGACTTACATTTGGGGTGAGCTGTGACACAATATAGGGGGCCGCCACTCCCGGTAGGGAGCTGATGGCGTTGCCTATGCCAGACAGCGTGCCGGCGTACTGTAACGCGATGTCACCGTAGTTGATGCAGTAGGAGCTGAAGCCGAAGCCCATGAAGCCGAGGGTCAGACACATCAACGCCACTGCGAACACATCTTGACCCTGATTTGCCTGAGCCAGAATGACCATAAAGATCCCGGGAAACAGTGTACCTGGACATAGAGTATGGAAGTGAATCAGATTTAACGTAACAGTGAATGGTACAATTAAATATAAGGAAATTGAGTGAGTGAATTTTGTTTTATGCCGCTTTAAGCAATATTCCAGCAATATCACGGCGGGGGGCACCTGAAATGGGCTTCACACATCGTACCCATGTCGGGAATCGAACTCGGGTCCTTGGCGTGACGAGCGAACGCCTTAACCTCTAGGCTACCCGACCGCCCCATAAGGAAAATGAAGCCGATGGGCACATATACTTTTCACCTGATACCCTAGGCCCAAGTGCCATTTTGGACTGACCATTTCGACATTTGATTCAGAAACATTGCTTCACATAAACACAAGTGAGAGAGTGAGTTATGCTTTGGCGCCGCTTATAGCACATTCCTGCAATATCACGGCGGGGGTTATCACATTATCACATTATCACATTTACACAAAATAGTAGACATATAATTGTGTGCCCAAGAAATTCGGTTAAGTTCACACCAATCTTTTACACCAAAGAAATGCTCGTTAAGTGAAGCATTTTCAAATCTTAAAAACAATCCTACAATACATTCCTACAATTAAGACTTATTAAATTGTGGGTTTTGCAAGAAATATATGAATCAGCATGTCTTGAACCTTCTTGTAATAGGACAGCAGGTCGAAGTACGCACTTGTGTATATTTTAATAGTGATAACGGTCCGGTAGGTTTTGGCTAACCTAACGGTTTAACTGATATTTGCATGAAGTGTGAAATGACAAATGATATGCGTACAAATACATGGAATCCCAGTAAATGTTACCAAGTGAACCAGTTGTGTAAGTTGATAGAGGGAAGCTGGAGTCAAGCTCTTTGTGGTACAAAGTACTTTAACTCTCTATCGCTGAGAGAATCACCGAAGGTAGAAGTAAAGAGGTTTTCAAAAGCGGCTGTAAGTAATGTGTCAACTAAATGCTTACAAAGGTGACTGAAAAACAGATCTTACCCGATGGTTATTAAAGTGTCTGCTTGTTTCAGTGCTCTACACTAACATTAACATTAAGTTGAACTCCAATTTGGTTCCAAATTCAATAAAGCGTGGTTATGTCTGCAGGTAATCTAGCCTTTCTAGCTAACTAAAGGATTATCAAAATAAAGTCGATTATTATCAATTTGATGCCTTGATGAAAATGTTAAGTAAGAAGTGGAAAATGCCAAAAGAGCTAATTATAATGAAATATATCAGTTTGAGGTGTTGCAAGTAGCGGGGGCCATTCTGGACCGACCTAGAGCATTTACGATCTTCCTCGTCACTCCAACACTGAATATCTTCCTTGAGATGAAGAAGTCACACAGCTGTCCTCCGGCAAACACGACTACGCCCATACATATCACTGGCAACATCGAATATACCCCGTTCTGGAAAACAAAACGATGTCATCAATGTCTGGTAAGAAGCGTTAGAGAAAGGACTTATTGTCATGATTGATATATATATAAGTCACATGGAAAAATGTTTATTTCTTCTTTCCTCGCAATTATTACCGTGTGTTGTTAAATCAGTCGTGCTGATAAAAAATAAATTAAATAATAGTGACGAGTCGAGGGTTTGACACGTCGTCTAGCAGATGCTAATAACAGTAAATTTAAAATGCGCCATTTTACTCAAGTGAATGCCCAGTGCGCATTGTCATTACCCCGTGGGTGGAACAGTGTTAACTTGATTTTAATTCTCACCTCCCTGGGGAGTATACAATATCACTGAAACAACCTTGCACCCATTGCAACATGGAAATTGGCACTCTAAACAGAGATCATTCTCACTACAACACAAAGACCACAATTGCGATTCCGTGGTTCAAAGAATACCACGGAAACCAATACCAATAGAAACAAAAGGAACCAAAACCTATCCACTGTCGTCTACTGTGACATCCAGGAAGGGTGGAATAAAACTGTTCCATCAGGACTGGCTACAAGGACAAAGAACAGTACTATTACTCTGCAACTCACAGCTTTGATGTCTAGCTTTAAGATGTCATTGTAATAGGTTGGTGCTTGTGTTAGAAGCATGTAGAGAACGAAGTTGGATAGAAAATGCGTTGTGATGACGGCGATGACGGGTCTGGAAGTGAACATTTTCCTCCACGGTGTTGTGCGGACCTGCAATCAACAATATCATCTCAGTAAACTGTGAGAATATCTTTATCGTGGTTTATTTACCGTTAATGACAAATGACATTGAAAAATACTCATGATTTCTAAATTTATCAATTCTCCCCTTCCCCACTAACCCAACAAATAAGTAATGTTTGTTTTGTTTGTTTGTTGTTTAACGCCGCATTCAGCAATATAGCAATATTCCAGCCATATGACGCCGGACTGTAAATAATCGAGTCTGGACCAGATAATCCAGTGATTGACATGATGAGAATCGATCCACGCAATTGGGATACGATGACATGCATCAACCAAGTCAGCGGGTCTGATCATCCGATCCCGTTCGTCGCCTCTTACGACAAACATAGACGCTTTTGTACGGCAAACAGGTTCCTGAAGACCTACAACTGATGAAAATATCCCAGATTATCGACGTAAAGAAGAAAGTCGCCACTCAAGTATGGTTTACCTTTTTCAATTTCATCTTATTTATATAACACAAATACTGCAATTCTAAATATTTATTCATAAATGCGTTTGCAATAGAATGTTATCGCCTTTTGGTGTTCCTAGAACTCCTCTGTACTCAACATGAACCTTCCAATTTTCACATTAAAGACGGTGAATTATAGTGCTTCCTGTATTGCTGTACTGGGAAAGCTAAAGGTAAAACCATGTGCTGTCCTTCACAGCCATATCAAGGTCACAAAAAATATTATTTCTGCTATTTGAATAACAAAGCTAGATGCATTTTCTATCTTATTACATCATGTGCGCTTTGAACATCATATGCTTTATACAATATAACTATCAAGTTAAAGAGAGCGCCCTCGTCTCCAGTTCGCGTCACGAGAACGTAAAATTTACTTCCGATTTTGTGGAAAACCACTCCATATGTAGTCCGTCTTTATAACAGAATGTCCATTTCTTTTTTGCTACCTTAAAAAGAAAGTAGTATGTACTTCCGGTTTGATGACATCACTATATGACCAGTACACGACAGAATGTCAAATGTATTTTGCAGTAAACAACAAACTATATATTTGTTAAAAACAAAGTTACATGTATATCCGGTTTAATAAACTTGCCCCTCCACACCGGACAGACAAAACTTACAGTCGAGAGCCACATCATGAGTGAATGACCTTAAAAATGACCTTGACATTTGACATCGCCAAGACCTATGCAGATTAAATTGTTTGTAGCTCATCTTCACTGAGTAAACATTGCTTTAATTTGTATTTTGCTGTTTTAAACTTACTCTTTTCATGGACACCCGGTGTCTGAGACTATCTTCAATGTATTCTCTCTCCTCTGCTGATATGCCCGGGGATTGAGATGGGGTGTTGCGAGCAAAGACAATCCACAGCATGCTCCATATTGCCGACACACCACCTAATTTAGAACATAGTGCCACAGTGATATGTACCGCACCTAACTTAGGATTGATTGTTTGTTGTTTGAGGCCGCACTCAGCAATATTCCAGCTTTATGACAGTGGTCTGAAAAAAATCGAGTTTGGACCAGACAATCCAGTGATTGACATCCTGAGCATCGATCCACGCAGTCGGGATACGATGACATGCATCAACCAAGTCAGCGAGACTGACCACCCGATCCCGTTAGTCGCCTCTTATGACAAGCATAGACGCCTTTTATGGAAAGCATGGTATGCTGAAGACCTATTATACCCTGGATCTTCACGGGTCCCTGACTTATGACGTAGCAATTGTATCACTCATTTTGGAACAAATATGTACAGCGAATTGAGGAGTTGGTGCAAACTATTCTGTTAAAAAGAAACGAAATCACAGTATATTTGCAGGATAAGGATGTTGAGTGCACATAGTGATGTCTTGAACAGGACTCGGATTTTCTAATGGTTCACATTTACATAAACATCACATCCATATTGTGCCCCGTGCTCAGTGGATATTTAAAACCAGATTAAACTATTTATAAAAAATTGATTATATAAATGTTATTAAAATTAAGTTACCCCTCTTTGAAACGCTGTAGGTCCCTAGCCCTACCGAAACCATTATCTGTGTGACAAGCCAAGGCCTAATTGACACACTAGTGATTTTGACAAGCACGTTGACCTGCCCTCTCTGGACAGGTTAATCCTGCTTGAATTTGTTTCGCTATGTTTAAAAGATGCAGGATGATGACACTTTGACAGTACAATCCAACCAACCGACTCTCCAAATGTAGCTCGACAATGTTGCTTGTTTTTTTGGGTTGTTTTGTGTGTGTTTTTGTTGTTGTTTTTTGTTGTTGTTGTTTTGTTTTTTTGTGGTTTTTTTGTTTTTGTTTTTTTGGGTGGTGGTGGTCCATGGCAAGTTTGGTTTCCAACCAAATGCAAAATCCTACTTTTCATTGACCCTCCAATGTATACAGATGATTTCATGAAACATTATGACAGGCTAGTGTGCAGTGGTTTTCCAATTTGTTGTGCCCGTGTCACTATGGTAACGCCGACTGTTATGCTCGAAATGTTGAACCAAGGACAAAGCGGTATTGGAAAAATGATCAAAGATGTTAGGGCCCACTACCAGCTTCACCTATAAAAGACTCAATATAATTTTAAAATTGATGGTGCTTTAAGAGCCTTTCATTGGTTTCTAAATATGGTCGCCACGGCGGCCAGAATTTAAGAATGCCATTGCATGATAAAGAGGTTGTGTGACATGAATTCTGTGAGCACATTAAGCTCGCTAAATACAATGTTTATTCCTAATACAGCATATGTAACATCCCAAAGCACACAAGCGTGATAATCTCTTTATCATATTATGCCATTCTTCAATTCTATCGCGGAAACACCTGTTGACATCTCTCACAAACATTACCTAAACATTGCAAGTTTTCCTGGAATGTGCGCATTCATACATAATGCCTGAAGGTCAGTGATTTATCAGCCCGACAGTGACAACAGTTAACATAGTTCCAACCGAAACCTGTTTCTTCGGTGCTGGCGTAACTACATGTAGTCCAAATTCTTGTTTCTACTGGCCTTTCGCGGCTATCCATCAGTCCATCCGATTGAGCAACTGCCCCACATCAAAGAGAAGCTACTCTAACCATAGTCTACGAGAAGTCACCTTTTTTTAGTCTGCCTGTCCTGTCATAGCAACAACATGAAACAAGGTATCATTTCGGTCGTATTTCGGCCAAATCCAACTGTTTTAAATTGGTGAAAATGCCCAAAGCCGCAGAGGCCTACGAGCACAAATATGAAAAACGATCACGGTAGGCTATAGCTAGTGTCTTCTCAAAATTGTTTCGAAATTTATATCTCCAAAGTTGCCGAGCTCAAACGGCGAATCATTCATCAGCCTACTGGAGAGACAGTAGGCCGCCGATTAACTTGCCAAGGGCTGCAAGAGGAGTGGGACAGACTCCCTCAAATCGCCATCGCAGTGAATGGGATCTTTGACAAATCGTGGTGGTATTACGCAATAGTGATCTTTAAACGTCAATTGTGAAATTTCCCATCTTACCCCTTCCGTCCTCCATGATCGCTGGCGTTCATAACGTCCACTCTGACACTTCACTGGTGTGTTGTAATGTGTTTCCAATTGGTTCATTATTATCTTACAACTATTACTGGAAACTAATATTTCTTACAATTTTGGAAATGTTAAGTTATTTTCGAGTTACGCCTACTTGTTTGAAAAGTATATTTTTACCGTTTGTTCTTAACGCCCAGTTCAGTTATGTCACGGGGTCTTACACGCCAACTAACCAGTTATGTAGAATACAAATGGCCATCCAAGGCTGACGTCATCGCCGCAAAGTATTCCACCAATCGGAAACACGACGGCATTGCCTATTGTACATCCTGTAACACAGACATAGGATAAGAGCACATGTCCAAGACATTCGTTTGCATGAGAGAGTGAGTGAGTGAGTGAGTTTGGTTTTACGTCGCTTTTAGCAATATTCCAGCAATATCACGGCGGGGAACACCAGAAATGGGCTTCACACATTGTACCCATGTCGAGATTCGAACCCGGGCCTTCGGCGTGACGAGCGAACGCTTTCACCACTGGGCTACCCGACCGCCCCTGCTTGAGAGACATTCATAATGACAGCCATAATGTGTACACTGTTCAGTGCGTCATGATGATACCCTGGGATAAATGTGATAACAAGAAAAGGTGAGGTGAGGTGAAATCGGGTTTAACGTCGCGTCCAAGATTATTGCACCTATATCGCGATGTGCGTGTGTGTCTGGCTGCTTGTACTAGTCCGGACTGATGCCGATTTATAGTGCTAGCCCACTGAGATACCATGCTGTAGTGTAACATGAATACCCCACTCAGACACAGTATACTGACTCCGAGCCGAATAGTCCTTGTTTTAGCCCCTCAGTGTCGAGCGCCAGGCAGGGTAACAACAAGTACCATATTTTAACGTCTTTAGGTATGACGCGGCCGGGGATCGAACTCCGGGCCTTCCGCTCTCTGGGCAGACACTCTACCACTAGATCACAGAGAAGAAGAAATGAACATGACTGGAAAACATGCATAATATTGCTTAAGTTCCAAAGTAAAATTACACACCCTCAATTCCGAAACAACAGGTGATTGACCAAAGGTGACTGACCTCATCGTTTAAGGAAAACAACACAGCATAAATATTAAAAGTTATTTGTTTCCTTAATTTGTAATAAGGTTATAGAAAGTAGTATTGAGATGCATGCTGCTGTGGAACGATGTCAAGGACATTTAAAGTTCTTACAAACACAATTCTAGTTTTGATAGCAGTCATACTGATACCAACATGTATTTAGGATTATTGTGCATGAAACAGTCCCTGACAGTATATTTATGAATTAAAAACTTCACGTATCATGCTTTCCATATACGAAATGTTTTCATGATAATCAACTTTGTCATTGCACTCGCCTAGTAGACTGATAGTTAAAAGTCTGCTGTACTCGCTCGGCGGTGCCCACTTGGACCAGAAAGTTGCCAAACTTGGGTATATCACTGTCTGAAATACATCCATTGTCAAACATGATCAAGTTATGATTCAAATTCTGCATTAGATTAAACAACTTTGAACTATGTTATAATATTGCCAATAATCTTAAACTTACCAACAATGCTCCAAATATCAGTCTGGTGGCCAGGAAGAGATAGATGTTTGTTCTAGCTGCTAACGGAGAGAGAAGCGTGACGACCGACGCACCACCCACTCCGATGCCCACCACCATCCTGGCACCGTACCTCTGGCTCAGCCACCCCGAGGGTATCTGGGCTGCCATATAGCCCCAGAACATGGCACCAAGAAGCAAACCTTGAATCTGTTTGGACCACAGGAACTCACCACCCTAGGGATATACTTCAGGTGATAATGGGTTTCTTATTGAACGCATACATGCAGAGCTGTTCTGTACTGTTTACTGTGCTTGTATGGTATTAGCTGAGAGGGCTCTGTAGCAGAGAAGGCTCGTGGAAATGCCACCACAGTCAGAAATATTGCCTCCATAAACCAGTGTCAAGAAAGAACGTTTAGGGTCCAGAATAAGTATTGTACAACGACATTTTACCTCTGATCCAAATGACAAAGGGATAAATAAACATAAATGTGTTCTTATCCTTGTAATATACATTTTACGTATTTGGCAACATTTTGTTCTGCAAAACCGTATTGTCGGCGATTCTTTTTTCCAAAGAAACTCTTGTTCAAATTGAATATTTCTGTTGTTTCGTATTTTCAGTGGAATGATATAAGTTAACATAATATATTCAAGCTACTTCAACATATTGTACATTTTTCTTAAGAAAAGATACGTCTTACAGGATTAATTCTTTTTGAAATATTAGAGTGAAAGACAAAGATGAAACCTCTGCCAGCCTGGTATTGTTAGTCGTGGTCTCGTTGGAAAATGGCGCCGTGTTGACCTCGTTGTCATGTAGATCATGCTTCACCATACACACGATGGAGATGCTGAGGTTGTACATGAGGATGCCCTGCACAAGAAAGGCCAGACAGTACAGAAGGGCCATCTGGTATCGTTTCGTACGCCATATCGGAACTGAAAGTTGAAAAATCATTTGCCCTATTGGTGTACCATCAAACATTATGTTGTAGCTGTAATTGTGGACCCTTATGTTGAGACCAAGTGTTGCAGTGATCTACGGCGCAGAATTTGATCCTTGAATTGCTCAAAAAGCCCAAACTATCATCCAATATCATACCTGTACCGATCTGTTTTGGAAAGGGGAAAATGTAAATTATGTGTGGGTTTTGTCACTATGTTAAGTTGTCATGTCGTGTTATAGCTGAAATATTGTAATTATAGTGATAATAATCCATTTATATCAAGCTGTACTCCGTGCATGAGCATATGATAAGTGCTTAAACATTATTAGCCAACAATACTCAGTGAAAATGTCATTGTTCACCTGGATGAAAGACACAAAGCACACAATAGGTGAGTGAAGTGATGAAAACTTTAAACTTTTGTTAGGACGGATGCATCACATGTAATATATACAGACGCAGTATGTCTGCAGTATGCGTGTCACATTAACCCCCAAGCATGCCACAGTGACAATGATATATTTCTGCAGAGCGGATAACTTACTGTTCGGTTTCCGAATAACTTCTTCCTTTGTAGTCATGGCTCGTTAAGATATCCACTCGTCAATGCATTTATTCCAGTCACGCACCTGTCCTCGTTTATCTACAAAACATCAACAATTGTGGTTTTAATGTACACATACAGACCTATATATGAATGCATGGGTAACACGATGCGTGATTTCATTATGTCAGGTCAGCTTAAGCAACTAAACGATTCGTGGATACGGTGAAATAAAGATCAATACAAGAGTGCCATTCAATGCTGAAAGATAAATGACAGGCACAAATGCATGAATCTGTTTCTTACATACCCTAAAATCGCACCATGTTAGCAATCGTTGCGCATTTCGTCTATTCTAATGATCGCAGTGACACATCTGTACATAGATACAACGCTGATGAATGAGGTCACCCTGCTTACTACTCCTATCTGGGGTGACCTTCCAAAAACAGTTTCAGTCACATCTGTGGATTGTCAAGGCGATGATGATAACTCAAACTAGATAATATGAAAGACCTTTTATGAAACACTCTAAATCCACAACGTGTAAACACAGGCGTGACTGAAACACAAGAAATATATCAATGAAAAACAACTACGAGGGTACAGTCCGTCATAATCTGACCTTAGGTTATCACAAGAGAGTAGCCAGTCAATGACCTGGAATTCGATTTTACACAATATGTGACTCCAATTATCGGAAGTGGGTTCTCGCCTACAGATGTGTAAGACATGCCCTTTTGTATAAATCGCCCGGATAACTGGAGGCCCAGACATCCGGGATTTAACTCTATCTGCAGTCAACTGTTTGATTAGTTTGTGCTATTTCGTGTCTCCGTTCAGCTGAATACCTATCTCAGCTCACCAGGCCCGGCAGTCACGGAGACGACGGAAAGACCATGACTTAGGCACACTTTGATTGTCAGTGTGTTATGTAAACAAAACATATCTTATCAAATTGTGAAAAATGTGTCTTTGTCCGCAAAATAGAGACAATACTCTTATTAAGGACCCAAAAGAAAATCAGGTATCTCATCAAAAAGAACCATACAATAACGTATGTTTCGATGAAAATGTGGTCCCACTTGGCAGTGAAGATGGTCTATATAAAACCACCTCTCATGTTTTGCTAACCCACCTCTGTTTCTAAATACAACTACATTTGTCTTTTTTGTGTCACCACTTTAATACGTTCATCAATATTGGTTAGTGCCTTGTCCATAGATCTGGCGAATAAGCCTTATAAACTATCATGACATTGTTCCGACTTAGCATTAACCCATATTGATGTGAACGAATTATAACCGGGTGTACCATCTGATTCGCCGGAGAACATGACTCCTGCTGATAGAAGGGTAACAGTGACAGGAAAGTGAATCAGCTCATGTGATAACAGTAAAATCAGTACAAAGGTTGAAGGATTGCAGTGAACACATGACACAACTGACATCACTTGTACCATTGTGACCTACGTGCGTAAAATCACCAACATCTGAATCATTTATTCATATTCCTGAGAGGCAATAATTGTATGCACCACATATACCTTGAAAACATACAGAAAGTGGATGGTTCCACTTTCTACATCGGCGTCACAACCTTCAGGAGATAAATTTCTATACATATTTTTTGGACACATCACAACATGAATATTTCCCAAATTCGATTTTGAATACTGGATTGCATTGCTCTTAAGGCCTACATGTCCGTGTACTTTGTCATATCTCAAGATGGCCTCCCGTAGTTCATGATCAATTAGTGTTTATTGGGTACACAAATCAATCAAGTTTGCAACAATCGATGAATAAGTTGATAAATTACGACCGCCGTTCCCGATTAACAACTTAAGACATAAAGACAGGGAATCGATATATAACCAAAATTATCGCCGTCCAGCATTTATTTACAACAAACAAGGTTGTCAGTTTCGCTTTGAACCACCATCCCCACCCTGTCGGTAGGGGTTATCTAATCGGTGCGTACATAACTAGACGTAGCATCCGAAGACTAATAAAGTCACTTTTAAGACAGTACAGGCCATGGAGCCGGAAGCTAATATGTCCAGGACGCATCTGCTCTGTATAAGAGGATGTCTAAGACCCGAAATGTTATAAAGTTAGATCGCGAGTGCGAAACAGTACAGTAGATACACGAGAGTTGGGACACTGGCTGTGTAACACCAAGACATGCGATTTGAAATCAGTCACTGACATGAGAGATTGGGTTTATTAAACACACAATTTTGCTTTCATATGAAGCATTATGAGAACTGGGGAGCCAATATGCAAGTACATGTATTACACGCATTCACACACGGGAGAAATTTACTGTTGATATAGTATATGTTTTAATTAATCTGTACACGTGTATATCAACAATAAGCAAATAAACAAGTCAATGGAAAATGCTTTGTTGCACGTTAATGTTTTTGTTTTCACTTTGACATAATATATCATAACAGAGTAAGAGAAGGTTTGGGATTCCTCATGAAAGTACTAAAATAACAACTGTTGTTTACTTAACAGAGAGCTTTTTATGATAAAAACATTGACTATTATTTTTTTCTCCCATCTACAGGTTCAGTCATTTCCAATTTCCTCCACTAGTTATTGGAAACGTTCAGGAAAATATTCCCTTTCTCCCTTAATCCCATCGTTCATGCATGCAAATGCAAAACATATAATTAGTGAGATATTTATATCATCGATACAATAAACTAACGTTCATTCCTTAAGATATTGAACTGTCCCTTTGAATTTTATGATTTCACACAAATTTATATACAGTTTGACAGATTATAATAATATGAATATAAAAATCGATCACCACTTGCAAAGTTCACTTAAGTGTTAAAGTCGTAATTATAAGTTGTCACAGATAAACACGGATTCTAATCAAGTCTGATCTTCTTTTACCAAGGAATGCATGAACTGGTTGAGTGTCTTGAATCTTGAAGATATCCTACATACATGGTATTAAGTATTCACTACCAATTTTCGCTAATGATAATATGTTACCTTTGGCATCACTAAGCACCAATACTCAGCAGGATCATTTGGGCAATTGTAAAATTCACAACCCCTAATGTGAAACCCCAGTGATTGTTAAGGTTACAAATCCTATCTGCAGTCAGACAACATGACAGTCCATTTCCAATATCCTACAGTAAACAGTGGGTAATGTCAGAAGTCACACACACTCTGAAAAGATATCTCTAGTCCCCCACCAAACCTCCTCTTATTAACTTTTACCAAAAACAAACCAAAAGTGGGGTGCGGGGAATTGTCCAGCATTGAACATCAAGAGAACTATTTTTTCGAAAGAGTGACATTACTTTACTGAAAACCCTTATGGACCTTTTATTATAAGAAATACATCTTTTTGTGGATCTTTCAATTTCAAGGGTTATATGCTACTAACGTTTAAATGTATCTAAAATGTGTTTAATCAGTTTTCTTCCTGGCTCTGACTGTGGAACACAGGCTTTTGTTTAGGATAACATATGTATCTTGTTATCACTGTATTTTAATCCGATTTGAATATTAATATTTACTATCTTACTTACTCCATGTTTTACATGAGACGTAATATATTTACATGTCACCACAAATTACAATTATTGCCTGTAAACTCAACACAATTGACACATATTCTAAAAGATATGACAAGTAAACTATTAATGTTCGTTGAAAAAATAGATATTGTAAATGCCAGAATGATGTATCTAGGACCAAGTAGAAGCTACATTGACAGTAGCGCTGGGAATTTATCTAACAAGCACGTGAAAACAACACTGCTTTAGCTCAATGTTTACCTCTCCTGGCGGCCATTACGCAACGGCCATCTAACACAAAACCCCACGCTCACGTCTCTTCCTGCGGTACCACTTGAATAGCCATAACATTTAAACATGTTGCAGTGGCCACAACAGTACCCATATTTTCCAACAAAATCACATCTAATAAAGAGACATCAGCAAGTACATACCAGCTCAGCATGGGTCCTCATTTGGTAAAAAGTTCGTTCCCCCTGTAATAAGTGTCATGCGTTGCACACGAGAGACGAAAGGGGTGCACACGGGTTGCGTAACGCGTTGACCATGCATGCGTGTAAGGGGAATGAACTTCTAGGCAGTAGTGTTCCTGTTGAACTATCTAAGCCAGTCTCGTCGTATTGCCGTCGCGTTATACACAAAGGAAACATATATGCATAGGTCTAAGCAACTGTGTCACATCCGTGAAAGGTAAAATATACTATGATATTCACAACGCCTCATTTCGGAAAGTGTTTGCTAGTTCCTCAAGCTACACCCCTGCTGTGCAACGACGTATGTAGGACAATGCAGAAAAGAATATCCAGAGAGCAGTATCATGAACAATGATCCACGTTGCTGTAGTAGAAAGCCAAGCTGTCAAGCAAGCCACCAAGCATGGCCATCTGATTCGATCCATCCAGGTAGAAAGAGACGTGAAAACTCACATAGTTTCGGATATCATCGCACATTGTGTTGACAAGCGTGAAATAATCTGAAACATGTGACAGAGCTCAGTGAATGCACATGCATGGTGCATATACATACAGTGGAACAGCGGAACATCTGGAGGAACAGCGGAACAGTGCGATTGAACCAAATGTATATCACTCAAATGTACATGATCTGGTTAAGTCGGATTAGCAAATCCGTGTCACAAAATATTGCTCAGAAAGAGATAAATTGACTACTTGCCAGCAACAGGGCTGAACATCCGTGTTGACATATCTTCTATATCTGAATCAAACTAGTTACAACTGCCCTGCATTATCTTTATCTTGTAACAGGCTCCTTGTACCAAATGATCTCGTAAACCGGAAATTGGCAGTTGTACTGACATCAGGCGTAGTCATTTGTCACAGAAGATCCAAGCTCAAGGACGCGAGCACATCAATTGCACACAATCCCATGAAGACACGTGTTTCATCTACATCATATTCACTGGAAATGCTGGATATAAAGAGAAATACTGTGTTGAGGGTAAAATAATTTATATCCCCGCCTTGCAGAGAAGAAAGACAAAATATGTGGCATTGAATAGTCGTTCTCTGCGAGGCACCTTTTTACTGATATGCATTCAACAAACCAAGTTGTCAGAAATGAAAACACTGCTTCCTATAACCATCCCCTTTAGATATCACCGGTTAAAATTGTTTTCAGTCGTATAATGTCATATAGTATTCTATTATTAACCATTCGCGAGAGTAGTTTGATCAGTGTTACAACATTCAAGGCCTCAGTAAAGCTTTAAACACGTTCCATGGGAGACATGTGGAGAACATTTCAACTCTGACGCATCAGTAATATAAAGAGATGCCCCTTGTAATTCACTACCATAATATCATATAATTTGTCAAAATTAACATTTCCAGTTCAGTTTCTAACATTTCTAGCATATATTATCTATTAGCATTAACTCAATCAACGTAGTCATATAAAATTTGAATAAGCATTTTGGGCATCCATGTAAACGTCAGACTTATGTCTGACGAGTGCCATCGGTGGAACAGAATATGCTCACCTGTTCGCAAACACATGGTATGATCTCTATGTTATAGTGATTCATTAACACTGACTTATGAAAAAAGACAGACTCTGCTTTTAACAGATATTCATATGATTATGGAAAAGGTTTAATTGCTTTCATTCCCATGGTTAAAGTTGTTTATGTTAAACTTACAACATATCATCAAGACAGTGCTTTTTGTTTAAGGTGTCACCATAAATTTGAAGAACATTCCGAAAAACGGGTTTCGATCGTAGTCACGCGATTGTCCATCGACGTTTATTTGTATGTTTTTTGTGTGTGAACATTGTCGGCACTTTTCAGTTAAAGGGGCACCGTTCTAAAGCATTTCCCTGGACTGGTTGTTGCCCTTGTTATTGTTTTCCCCCGTGAGTACCCGGATGTGTAGCAAAAATCTAGACCGGTTCGCGACCTGTGCTGCGCCATTCGTAAGCGCATTAGTCACTTTTATGGATAGTAAAAAGGGGGTATGGTCAAATGCAGTTTTCTAGATAATAAGGAAATGTAGGTATCTTTGTGGGTAGCATCGGTAATGGTGACGAAGTTTTGATAAGTCACTTGGTAATTGTGCGGTTTTCGTTTACACTATTTTGACTTGCAACACAAAATGAATGTTTGTATATTTTTAAAAGTCCAAATGTGTAAAATTTGCACTTAGGAAATTTATTAAACGCCTAAATATTCAATTATTTTACAAATTGACTAAAAAATATGTCCATCTGTATTTTTAAGATAACGAATCCCAAACAAAAAAAGATACATCAGCAAGTACATATATAATAAAATGTGTATTAACATTTTTCGTTAGGAAAAGAAAAAATAAATTCTCTCCTTGTTACCACCTCCAAGTTCAGTTTAACATGGGAACTCGTTGCCCATGCGTGTAAGGGGAATGAACTTCAACAGCTGCAGAATTCAAATATGAATGGATCACTTCAAATCAGGGATGAATCCAGATGTCTACGAAAATGGTAATAGTGTTCTTCTGTTCTGGTCACGACACCCCCCCCCCCCCCCCCCCCCACACACACACACACACACTAGCACAGTACTCATAGAAAAGTAAGTGTTTGCTAGTTCCTCAAGCTACACCCCTGCCATGCAACGACGTATGTAAGACAAATGTAGACTAGATTATCCAGAGATCAGTATCATGAACAATGATCCACGTCGTTGTAGTACAGAACCAAGCTGTCAAGCAAGTCACCAAGCACGACCATCTGATTCGATCTCTACAGGTAGAAAGAGGTGTGAAAACTCCCATAGTATTGGATATCATCGCGCATTGTGTTGACAAGCGTGTCATAATTAGTAAATTCCTCTGAATATCTACGATAGCATTTCTACAATGACTTGACCGAACACATCTAGCTGCTCTAAGAAAGGGTTAATTGTAAAATAGATCAGGTTCCCGACAAGGGCGAAGCAATCTGAAATAATCTGAAACATGTGACAGAGATCGGTGAATGCACATGCATGGTGAATATGAATACAGTGGAACACCGGAACATCTGGAGGAACAGCGGAACAGTGCGATTGAACCAAATGTACATGATGCAGATAGGGGTAAGACACACTCACGTAGCAAAAGCCTTCAGTTACTCTTGGATCAACGTCATAAACCTCATGCAGCGCTGCAGACAGCTGGATTGACATCAACCAGTCCACAAGCAGCTGGACCAAAGGTTACGATCTCACTGGACGAATACGAAACTTCTTCTTTCGAACAGATTCCTCACTGTAATATCATCAGCCCCAAGTGTGCGTATTTACCCACCTCCCCACCACATGTCGTGTCATTGGCCCATGTCCCAGTGTAATACCGCCCCAGAGCAAACTCACCCGGGGCTGTGGGCTCACATGTGGGCTCGTGTCATGGGTCGATGTCCCGGTATAAAGCCGCCCCGACTTACGGCCACATGCTTGTCCATTCAGTCAAATTCACCTGATGAAGGGGCGAGAAATACCTTAAAACGTCGTTGGGAACAATATAAAAGTTGTATCCATACACACATGCATGGCTTCATTTTCTTCCTGTCTTAAAGACTTGACGGGATAATCATACCTTCTGGTTACGCCAATTTAGCAAAATATTGCTTAGAAAGAGAGAAATTGACTACTTGCCAGTAACAGGTCTGAACATCCGTGTTGACGTCTCTTTTATATCTGAATCAAACTCATTACAACTGCCCTACATTCATCTTTTAGCAGGCTCGTAATGGGAAATTGGCAGTTGTAATGACGTCAGGCGTAGTGATTCGTCACAGATGGTCTACGCTCAAGTACGCGTGCAAAACAATTGCACACAATCCCATGAAGACATGTGTTTCATCTACATCATATTCACTGGAAATGCTGAATAGAAAGAAAAATACTATGTTGAAGGTAAAATAATTATATCCCCGCCTTGCAGAGAAGAAAGACAAAATATGTGGCATTGAATAGTCGTTCTCTGAGAGGCATCTTTTCACTGACATTCATTCAACCAAGCAAGTTGTCAGAAATGAAAACTCTGCTTCCTATAACCATCCCCTTTGGATATCACCGGTTAAAATTGTTTTCAGTCGTATAATGTCTTATAGTATTCTATTATTAACGATACGCAAGAGTAGCGTGATCGGGTTACAACATTCAAGGCCTCAGTAGAACTTTTATAAGGTTTCATGGGAGACATGTGGAGAACATTTCAACTCTGACGGATCAGTGATAAAAATAGATCCCCGTTGTAATACCTTATCATAATATCATATAATTTGTCAAAATAAACGTTTCCAGTTCAGCTGTTAACGATTTTGGAATGGATTATTTATCAGCATTAAAGAGATGAGCTTTGTAATATAAAATTTGAATAAGCCTTTTGAGTATCCATGAAAACGTCAGACTTATTTCTGACGAGTGCAACCGGTGGGACCTGTTCGCAAACACCCAGTGTCGTTATAGTGATTCATAAACACCTGCTCATGAAAAAGTCAGACTCTGCCTTTAATATATATTCGTATGATTATGGAAAGGGTTTAATCGTGTTCATGTACATGGTTAAAGTTGTTTATGTTAAACTTACAACATATCATCAAGATAGTGTATAAGGTGTCACCATTAATTTACAGAACATTGCGAAAAACAGGTTTCGGCCGTAGTCACGCCATTGTCATTCGACATTTTTCGTATTGTTTTTGTTGTTGGTGTGTGTGAACATTGTCGGCATTGGTCAGTTAACCTGAAGCTGAGTGAGTGAGTGAGTGAGTGAGTTGGGTTTAACGCCGATTTTAACAATATTCCAGTTATATCACGGCGTGTCAGCTTAATGTGGGAGGAAAGCCCGAAGTGATGCAGGTCTTAAGACGTTTACCACTTCGGTGAAACCCACGAGCACGGGTATGGTGCTGACAAACCTAGAAACATAATCGGGGCGAACCGGGATTCGAACTCACAATCATAGGTTTCTGGCGTGTCCAAGGGAGGCAACTCTGTACAGCGAATCGTGGCGCCTTAGACGACTGGGCCACCCGTGCCCCCCATTACGATAAGCATTCAACGTATTGCTCGTACAGTTTGGTATTATGTAGTTAGCTTGCATATGTCTCAGAAGGCATTTACGTTATCCCGAAACAATGCCAAACGGCCAGAGCGGTCAAGGTTAAATGATACAGGAAGAAGAGATCCGAGGAAGGGTCAAAAGTTGAGGTGCTCAGCGGTCACTGCAGATATTATTTCCACATAAGCATATGCTTAAGTAACGAATATGTCAGCTATATAATGAAGAGGCATACGCCCATTGTGGATTTTTGCAGCATATGTTATCTCTCGAATAAGATATGATGTTACAGTATGTGTTACACATGTACGCGAATGTTTAGACGCACTACAAATGTGGTGCATGTGATTTAGATTATACACGTTTATCAAAACGAACTCATACCATTGCTACTACAAAAGATTTTTGTCCGTTACACATATTTACGAATGTGAATGAAAGATCGAGTGAGTGAGTTGGGTGAAACGCCCCCTAGAAGAGTATTGGAGTATCACCGTGTGTCAGCTTAAGGTGGGAGGAAATCCCGGGGTAATGCAGGTCTCTGACGTTTACTACTTTGCTGAAACTCACGAGCACGGGTATGGTGCTGACAAACTTAGAAACATAATCGGAGCCAACCGGGATTCGAACCCACGATCATAGGTTTCTGGTGTATCCAAGGGACGCAACTCTGCACAGCGAATTGCGACGCCTCAGATGACGATGCCACCCGTGGCCCCTCACGAATGTGTAGACGAACATGATATATGACAGTCAATTATGAACGCAAGTGTATTGAAATAAACACAGAACTGTGTTACTGCAAACATGATAAATATGTCAGTTACTTATCAAACACAGGTGTAAACACCAAACATTCACATGACGTACAAGATGTGCATACTAGCATTATTTTTTACACGTGAAACGTGAACATGTGACGTCACACATTATACATGTTACCTGTTACTAGTCTGTTATACAGACCCTGAAACAAAAATATACACACACCCGATGCAAGTCTATAATGTTTGGCAAGTCTAAATTACTGCAGCATCAGGAAGAAAGTCTCTGGGCTCCTTTTTATTATATTTTATAACTATAATTTAACGACTTTTTTCCGTAAAATATGTTCATTTCAGAGACTAGATGTTAGTCCACTATTAACTGTAAACACACACACGAGTGCATTGTTAGCAAAGTTATAACGTTGTTACGACGCAGGTGATGATTATGTTGGTATTTGTAACAGACACACCTGGACTAGACAACCACAGTTAATGTCAAATATTAAACGCGTGTCAGTTAATAAATCGCCTGTATGAAGACGAAATCAAACAGTGTTACGACAAACATGATTTTGTTAGTTACGTTAAGTACACAACTGTATTAAAGCAAACACATTCCATTGTTACGACGATAGACATAACGTATGTGTTAACATACACAATACATACGTTTATACAAACACGAACAATTGTTCCGATAGGCTGATGTAATTGTTACATTATATTTACGCCTGCACTAACGGTGAGGTGAAATGGGGTTTAACGTCGCGACCGAGATTATTGCACGTATATAGCGAGGAGCATGTGTGCGTGCGTGCGTGCGTGCGTGCGTGCGTGCGTGCGTGCGTGCGTGTGTGTGTGTGTAGTTTAACATGAATACCCCACTCAAACACAGTATACTGTCTCAGGGCCGACCAGTCCTTGTTTTAGTCCCTTAATGCCGAGCGCCAGACAGGGTAACAACAAGTACCATCTTTTAACGTCTTTTGGTATGACGCGGCCGGGGATCGAACCACGGACCTCTACCGGTAGATCACGAAGGCGTTCGCCTGCATTAAAAGGATACATCAATTTTTTTATTACGACAAACGTGTAACGTGGGTATACATATTTATGTGAGTTTGTATGTAACCACAAGCATCAAAACCAACATTAAACCAACATTGATCAGACAAATATATATAATATCTATTACATGTATACTTATTTGTTGAAACTTACACCTCATTTGTACGACATAAATGATATGTTTACCTGACAAGATGAAGGCCATGTTCCACTGTTTCAAATGACACTTTTAAGGAATCCACTCCGTGAACCCAACAATTGTGTGAGTGAGTGAGTATGGTTTTACGCCGCCTTAAGTAGTAATTCTAGGTTTATCACGTCGGGGGCTAGCGGAAATGGGCTTGGCCAATATGTACCCATGAGGGGAATCGATGATTGTATGTGTGTTATAATGTTGCACACGTGCATGACAACAAACACAAAATTTCTTACATGTGTCATATGTCGATAATCACCCCTGAGATGCATAGATTGTATTTTCAAGTCTATGTTGTTCATGGTAGTACATTTAGCTACTCACGTGAGATCGAGATGCACCGAGTTTTCTTTATTGACTAGTTCCTGCCTTAAACTTGTGACCTTTGTACATACGTAGGTTGATATAGGCTTGCTATAGTCCATATCATTAATGCAAACACCCGGAATGTGACGTGACAGACAACGTGGAAATGTCAACACTTATTAGAACAATTAAGCCTTGGAACATGTTTATACCACAGTGGACACATACTGGGACAAGGCTATTGTGTATGTGAGTCGAGTGAGACAGTTGTGTTTAAGACCCCTTTGAACAACAATCCAGATTCACCACAGCCTTTCAGCTTGATGCTGGAGGAAAGCTCAAAGTGATGGACGTCTTAGACGTTTACCAATATTGTGACACCAAAGACCATGGGTATGGTGCTAATAGACCTAGACATATTATCGGGACGCAACGGGATTTGTGGCGTGCCCGAGGGGACACAGCACTGCACAAAAAATTGCTGCTCCTTAGCCAAACTGTGAGACCTATTTGTACAGTTGAATAAATGATACTAACAAAGAAAAGGATGTGGGTATCCGATGTTATATAATGTGGAATAGAAATCACTATACATTGGTGAGGTGAGGTGAAATGGGGCTTAACGTCTCATCCAAGATTACTGCACTTATATAGCGACGTGCATGTACGTGTATGTGTTTGTGTGGCTGCTTGTACTAGTCCGGACTGATGCCGATTTATAGTGCTAGCTCACTGAGATACCATACCATGAATACCCCACTCAGACACAGTATACTGACTCCGAGCCGACCAGTCCTTGTTTTAGCCCCTTATTGCCGAGCGCCAGACAGGGTAACAACAAGTATACCATCTTTTAACGTCTTTTGGTATGACGCGGTCGGGGATCGAACCCAGGACCTTCCGCTCTCCGGGCGGACGCTCTACCACTAGACCACGGAGGCGGTCCCACTATACATTGAAACCATTATTGCACAAGAGCGTGCGACATTTTTCTACGTAGTGCTTCCGGACATATTTACCTAGAATCAATATGCGGAAACGCTTTATGGAAGGAACATAACTTCTTGTCCCTGATTTCATTATATTTTGTACACATAAAATATATTAGGATTCGTCTTCATTACTATGTATATCATAAACGTGTATGTTCCTATAAAACTGAAAATAATGCAAGTTGTATATCTGTGTTGCTGTCCGTGCGTTAAGGTCTTCTCATGCTGCTACACAATAATTACCCCGGTCATTCATTTACTTTGTGTACTCATGTTACTTTCCTATCTCACTGATGAGCATAATGATACAATCTCAGCTGGCTGTTAAGCGTTGGAAGGTTTACATGCAGTTGCCCATCAGTCTCATCCAGCTCAGTTCCCACTAGCCCGCACGTGTTTCTCTGTGGGCAGAGATCATATACCGGTGTATGGTCTCTGCTTTGGGGCAAGGTCGAAGTCGAAACCCTGAGAATTAAACCGAGCCCGGACCCCCGTGAACCCTCTTTCCTCCACCAGCGTGTCTTACCATCAGATGATTGGTGATCTGTTGATCCTGCTCTGTGTCAAATAGTACACGTGGTACATATACATATACACGAATGTGAAAACAAACACAAATCATTGTAGTGAGTGTGCTTTTTACGGCTTTTAGCAACATTCCAGCAATATCACGGCGGGGGATACCAGAAATGGGCTTCGAAGAAATACTGCTTTAATATCGTTGACTCTGTACATCAATTCTTCTCTGTGAGCAAAAGATTTGCCTAAACATGCACTCTTATATATATAAATCTCACTAAGAACTGTTTACCCTTGATGTACAACATATGACTTAATACCAAGTCTATACTACAGTATAATTATACTACTGCTGCTTGTTCGAATTTTGTCGGGGAGAGATATTTATATAGGCTCTGCCTGATCATCAACCCCCTTTCACTGTACTAAGTGGAAATACATATTGTTTCAAAAAAGAAAAAGAAATGGGCTTCACATATTGTATCCATGTCGGGAATCGAACCCGGCGTGAAGGGCGAACGCTTTAACCTCTTGACTACCCCACTGCCCTACAAATACTTTTTAACACCTAACATGTTATATGTGATTGGCATTTATGAAAGCATTGCTAATGCTCTTAAATCGAACTGCAAACATGATATTTGTGTCAGTTATTTAATATGCATACAAGCCTATTAATGCCAACACAAACTATTGTTACGACGCACGTGAGTTTTACGAATTTGAGAAAAGTGATATTTTCACTGCAATGAACATAACACTTGATATTTCATTAGTGCAGTGAACATAACACTTGATATTTCATTAGTGCAGTGAACATAACACTTGATATTTCTCACTTGGACGGAACTATTGTCATACAAGAGATACTCCCTTGTCTCCCTTTATCGTAAAATGTCTAGCCCGAACACAGACTGTTCACTTCCGTTTTACGTTAGTTCCACATTGACATGGCAAAATAATGACAAATGGTTATTTGCGGAGTTAATGTCGCTTCTTGCCATTTGTTATTCTCTCGAAAGGTTATAAATTGTAAACTTCTGTAAATGTCTCATCAATTGAGACGCAAAGCGCCAGTTTTGTTATTTGTCCAGCCTGTTTTCTTTCGGTACCAACATCTGTCTCGTAGAATACAAGAATATTTTTTAAGCTGAATTTGCATATTATCACATCTAGATGGTAAATAATTTCCATGACCTTAAATATTTGTTTATATTTGTTTTATATATTTTTTAAGATTTCGAAATCACGGAAGTCGCAATTACAAGAGGTGGTGAAACGTCCCTCTGTGTTAGGTAGGGAGAATTTACGGCACTCAACATTCACTCAAACATGAATTATCCCCTTCATACACATGGACTAGATCTGGACGAACATAGTGAGTGATTTGGCTTTCAAGCCGCTTTTAACAGTATTCCAGTTATATCACGGCGTGTCAGCTTAATGTGGGAGGAGGGCCCGAAGTGATGCAGGTCTCAGACGTTTACAACTTCGGTGAAACTCACGAGCACGGGTATGGTGATGACAAACCTCGAAACATAATCGGGGCGAACCGGGATTCGAACCCACAATCATAGGTTTCTGGCGTGCCCAAGGGACGCAACTGTGAATCGCGGCGCCTTAGACGACTGGGCCACCCGTGTCCCCCGGACGAACAGAGTGTAACTTCAAACATTGTATATGTCTCAGTTGATATAGCGCGTGTTTCAAGAACTCAAAACAGTGTTAAGGAAACGGTATTTGTGTCAGAACACAATTTCGTATGATGTATGTGTTAATGTACACAATTGTATTCCAATTTCGTAGATCGATGCTCATGATCACTGGATCGTCCGGTCAAGACTCGATTATGTACAGACCGCTGTCATATAGCTGGAATATTGTTGAGTGCGGCGTTACACAACAAACAAACAAATATACTCAATATACACGCTGATTTAGACGAACATCAATTGTTTCGATAGACAGGATAAAATTGTTCTCTGATATATAATGACCCATCTGTTTGAAATTACAACAAACGTGGGTGTAAATATGTATGTTGGTTATTTTATGTGACCACAAGCATTACGACCGCCATTAAACATTGATAAGACAAATGGACCAGGTGTCATTAAACAAAAACAAGCATAAAATACCCATATCCCTCGCCAAGGGTGCTTTCGTATCCACATGCAGTAAAAAGTTTCTAAAAAGTTTCTAAAGATTAGCTAATGTGTCCATTAACGTCAGAGATATTAAAACACTAATATATCCACATGAGTAGGAGGTACCGTTTGGTTCTTTGACCTGTGTATATGCAAACATTCATACAGAAATGTAAGATTGTTTCTGAATTGCAACCGAGATAAAACATCACCCAAAAATGTTTGGATCAATGGAACCAGAGTAAGGCAGTAATAGTTCAAAACTTCCACGTAATTCCCAATCTCATTAAAATTATATCTTAGTTCTCGCTATCGTTGAACAAAGATCTGAGGACATCCCATGACGGATCACCTCAGAACGACCTTTCATCCGACCAATCAAAGCGGCTCTTACCAGATCATGAAAGTGACAGTTGGAATGTGTTTTCTAATCATGCAACCTCGTAAACGTTAAAACGGGGTATTCCGAACGACAGTTAAGGCCCGTACGACTGATTCCGTCCAAATTATCGTCTATCTCTCGCTTCCGTGGGATAAACATTTGAACGGAGGAGGCATTGCATAGAACGTGGGAAGCACTACCATACAATCGCAACCATATATTAGACATTCCGGAATGATTACCAACAAGAGGTAATTAATGGGGTTGGGTAATGTATATCAATTGAGCTGGTATGTAATATAGGGGGCCATAAGTAAAGAAAAAGGTAACTTTTTTTCTTTGCTTTCGTGCATTAATAATTTATTTGCACCACCAAGCTACACGCTTGTGGAGGGGCGGTAGGGTAACCTAGTGGTTAAAGCGTTCGCTCGTCACGCCGAAGTCCCGGGTTCGTTTACCGACATGAATATAATGTGTGAAGCCCATTTCTGGTGTTCCCCGCCGTAATATTGCTGGAATATTGCTAAAAACGGCGTAAAACCATACTCACTCATTCACTTGCTTGTTGACAGTGTATATTTTAGATTTTGGGATGTATTTGGAGGGTCTGTCATGTATTACGTTGGTGAAATTTGATTTTAATATGTTCTGTATAGTTGTCATGTTTATGTTGTTTAAAAAAAAAAGTTTAGTAAACAACATCCAATCTGCTTTTTTCAAGTTATATTTTATTTGCTGGGAATCTAGGTCTAATGAAGGATCTGAAGCAGTGGGGAAGTTTGATGCTGTGTAAAGGGCAATTTTATCCCGTGAGCGCATACGTCGGAGAGGACAACCTGTCCTTGTCAGCAGTGGCACGGCTATAACCTGGTGAGGTAACCAAAGTGTCTCTCCTCACATAGGGAAGACCCGAATAGCAAACTAAGTGAGGTGAGGTGAAATTGGGTTTAACGTCGCGTCCAAGATTATTGCACTTATATGGCGACGTGCATGCACGTGTGTGTGTGTGTGTTTGTGTGTGTGTGTGGCTGCTTGTACTAGTCCGGACTGATGCCGATTTATAGTGCTAGCCCACTCAGATACCATACCGCAGTTTAACATGAATACCCCATTCACACACAGTATACTGACTCCGAGCCGACCAGTCCGTGTTTTAGCCCCTTAATGCCAAGCACCAGACAGGGTAACAACAAGTACCATCTTTTAACGTCTTTTGGTATGACGCGGCCGGGGATCGAACCCCGGACCTTCCGCTCTCCGGGCGGACGCTCTACCTCTAGGCCACGGAAGCGGTCAGCAAACTAAGTACTAAAATGCAAGTACCAAACAAACCCACTGAACATAAGCTATCCAAACTACGACAAAAGAGTTACAACTCGATATGTACAATTATTGAGGTGTCAAAAATGACTATAACTACAAGAGCAATATCTACCAGTACTAGATAATCCCGCTACTGCGCGAAAATAAATGTTACTAAAACATTGTCCATACAGGTATAAGGTAACAAACATATACGAGATAACCTATATCAAATCAATAGATGATAACAGTATGCCTTAATCCGCTCGAGAATGACATTTGCGGGTTACCACAATGAACGGACAGACAACACAGGTCGGCGACCGCCGGAGTTTGCCGAACTGTGCCGACGGCCGGCAATAAAGGAAAGAAGCGATACGGTAAATAGGCCATGTCTTGACCTACTTTACGTCCCGGTGTCATTGACACATCTGTTTGATATTAACATATTGACATTAACATGGTACGTGTGTGAAAATATGTATGTTGGTTATTGTATGTAACCACGAGCATCACGCCGACATCAAACATTGATAAGGCAAACACATATCTGCTCAGTTACATATATGCACATGTGTTAAAACAGAGACCATCTATTATATGGTCTCTGGTTAAAACTAACACCTCATTGTTACGACGAAAATGACACACTTCGAGTTATATGCTTGCTTGACAGGCTGAAGACTCTTTCAAATGAACACTTTTTTGGAATCCACCCTGTGGAATCCACCCTGTGAAGTCAACCCTTGGAGCAACGGTGGCAACGCCAGCCGCCCTCGGCAAGGTACGCCATCCCACTTTCAAGGTGATACAAATGTCGTAGAGGCCCAAAATCAATATACCGCAGCGAGTAATCATGTGGTATAATGTGCACACGTGCATGACAACAAACACAAAAAATATGCTTTCATTGGTATGACGTATGTCGATAATCACCCCTGAGATGCATACATTGTATTTTCAAATCTATTTGGCTCATAAAGGTACATTTAGCTACTCACGTGGGATCGGGATGCACCGTGTATTCTTTATTGACTGGATCCTGCCTTAAACTTGGGACCTTGGTACAGGCGTACGTTGATCTCGGGTTGAAATAGTCCATATCATTAATGTAAACACACGGAAAGTAACGCGATACACAACGTGGAAATGAATATTTTTATATGTTCATATAACACAAAGCACATACAGGGACGAGGTCATCTTGTATGCGAGGCGATGAGTCTTCTTTGTAAAGCTGAACACTAGCATAACGAAGAGCAGTGGATATGGGTCATCAGCTTGCTACTTTTTAATACATCCCTTTGTGTCGCGTTTCAGTTAGATTCAGCGTTTCATAGCAGTACAGAAACAGTGTCAATATACAATCAACTTCTCGTCTCAGATTTTCATTCTATTTTTTCCCATTCCATTTGCTGGATCCGAAAAGGATATTCCACAGTGGATAACATGTTTATTCTTCAATCATTAGTGCAGAAATATGTGTCAAAAGGAAGATTTTGTTCATAGACTTCCAGAAAGGTTTCGACTCTATTACAGTAAATTACGCTTATAACGGACACGCTTCTAAAGAACTGACCGATATAACGAACTAATTTTTAGTCCCGGCCTTTTGTTGTATATATGCTGTATATCTGTTTATAACGAACTACGGTCATAACGAACTAAACTTAGTGGTCCCTTTGAGTTCGTTATAACAGTAGTTTACTGTTATAGGGAATGTCTTTGGTTTGTTCTCCACTAAAATGGAATTCATGGGAAAATATTAACTATCACACAGGATATTTATTCTAAAACTCTAGCTTGGGTTAAAAGATCAAAGAGTAGCATCTCAGGTGGCAGAGGGATATTTGTACATGCGGGTTTACTGGAATTAGTTCTTCTCGCATATGCGGATGACTTGTATTTTTTACAGATTCAGTTCTTGAACTACAGAAGAAGATTGACGAATTACAATTTTTTTTAAAAAAATAGGGGTTTAAAAACTAACATGGATAAAACTGATATCTTAGTTTTTTGTAATGGTGGTCAATAAGAAACTACGAGAAATGAAAACAAGGGATAAGGCTGTCAAGGTTTCTACATATTACAGTTATTTGGGTTTTATATTTTCAAAAAGGCTGTGTTGGCCGAGAACAGTTTTGAAAGTAAAGCTTTAATTCTATAAAAGAGCTCAGTTATAAACTTCGAAAGATATCGCTCCTAAAGTGTTGTATAAAATGTTCAACTCTCAATTTAGACCAATTATTTTATATGGTTCGGAGATTTGGGGTGTTCATAAATGGTTGATTCCCGAATGTTTCCAAGCGAAGTTTTGTAAATCTGTTTTGAGTATTAGTTCCAAGTCTACAAATGTTGCAGAACTCGGAGAATGTGGTCGATATGATATTTATATTGATTCTTACACAAGATGTTTAAGATACTCGTTTAAGCTCCTTAACATGTCTCAAGAGAGATCTAAAAAAAGGCAGTTGTAAATGAAATTCATTACATCCTTGTTTGCCCTTCTTATGAAGATATTCGCTAAAATATTTCCCATATTTAGACTTTATTACTCGTAATAATCGTACAGGCATACTTGTTAGAATGTTAAACTCCTCTGATGTAAACTGTCTTGAGAACTTAGCCAATTATATTAAAGATGCATTCTATCTTCGTTCTTCTTACCTGTAAATATTACTTCATTCTTCATAAATGGAAATATATCTGTACATGGGCCTGAGGCCTTATTTCCGAATAAACTGACTGATTGATTAAAGTTTATTGAAAACTTCTTGCCTCCGATTTTTATCATATTTTGTCCATATAAAATAGATTTCATCTTCAATAATGTCTGCATCATAAACAACTTACATTATTGCAATATTAGTGTAATAATAAGAAGAAATGCATATCAATATTTATGTCAGCTTGTTGCAGTGTTCTTATGTTCTACAAACCCGTGAAGATCCGGGGTAGAATAGGTTTTCAGCAACCCATGCTTGCCATAAAAGGCGACTATGTCAACAATCGAGTCTGGATCAGATAATCCAGTGACTGACATCATGAGCATCGGGATACGAGTACTCGCATCAACCAAGTCAGCCTGAGCACCCCATCCCGTTCGACGCCTCTTACGGCAAGCAAAGTCACACAATGCTTCATTTCAACCACTGATCTTCAGTGAAGGATATAGACAACGTACTATTCAACTGCTCGCTACCAATCACACTTTAAACTTTTTATCTCACGTTCAATGGTCACTACACATTAAATTAATATGTGCACACGCTATGAACAGCTTCAACTGTTGTTTTGCATATTTGTTAATATACGTATCGGCAGAATACCTATGATTGCAAACAATGTTTGAGTAGTCCATTGCAAGTTCAGTTGATCTGTTGAGGCCGTTTGTATACGAGTGACGAGTGATAGGGATCCAAATGGTCACAGAATTGAAAAGGACGTGTGCCTATCAGTCATCAGCTTTTTTACTGTTTTGACCGCATGTCATAAGTGTATGGGGATACGTGCCCTGGCTTTCCACTGTTAATCGTTCGGCAGCTATGTTTAAGGCTCGGAGAACAAGCCTTGATGATGACCCGAGGTCTGGACACCCCTGAACAATGTCTGGACGTCCTTCAATGAAGATTCAATCAAGGAGATAAGAAAACTGTTCTGTCATATTGACATGTTACCAGTACTGAACTTGAGGAAGACACGGGTCTAAGCCATGTAACCACACTACCCACAATATAATAAAAGTACGTTTTACTTAGCCAACTGGGGTGGGATTGGATCAGTCGTCTAATAGTTCGGCATTCACATAAGACCATTTGTTTAATTGCCTTGAAGCGTTAGCAGAAATTCAATCGCCGTGTCGTGTGTTGAGGCTGTGGGCTACGATTTTACGGTTGTTTCAACAGCTACTTGCAATCATCTTAATTTTCACGAGACATGTTCTCAAATATCGTGCCCAGACGCCCTTTGTAAGTTATGTATCTTTAGATCATCACATTATCAGCTCCAGCCTTTTGTGTTTAAATTTCGCAACTTTTGCGATCGAGCATGCTCTTTCTACCAAGATTTCAAAGAGTGTGATACAATTCTTGCTTAGAAGTTGTTTGATCAAGGTTACAACATTCAAGGCCCCAGTAAAGCTTTCAAAACGTTTTATGGTAGACATGTGGAGGACATTTCCAAATTTGACGCATCAGTGACACAAATGATGTCCGATGCAATTCCCTGTTTTGACTTGTACCATATGTTCCCATGTTTTTTTCTGGTGAACAGTTGACTTGCCTTTGCATGTGTTTGTGACGGGCGCCACCGGTGGGGCAGGGTATGTTCATCTTTTCGCGAATACCTGGTATCACTTCTATTCATAAACACATGCTCATGATACAGTCGGAATTGTACAATCGACTCTGCTTTATTCAGAGATTTCTATTTGATATGGAAAGGGTTTTGTCGTGTGTTGAGGCTGTGGGCTACGATTTTACGGTTGTTTCAACAGCCACTTGCAATCATCTTAATTTCCACGAGACATGTTCTCAAATATCGTGCCCAGACGCCCTTTGTAAGTTATGTAATTTTAGATCATCACGTTATCAGTTCCAGCCTTTTGTGTTTATATTTCGCAACTTTTGAGATACAATCGAGCATGCTCTTTCTACCAAGATTTCAAAGATCGTCATACGACTCTTGTTCAGAAGTTGTTTGATCAAGGTTACAATATTTAAGGCCTCAGTAAAGCTTTCAAAACGTTTTATGGTGACCATGTGGAGGACATTTCCAAATTTGACGCATCCGTGACCAAAATGATGTCCGATGCAATTCCCTGTTTTGACTTGTACCATATGTTCCCATGTTTTTTTTCAGGTGAACAGTTGACTTGCCTTTGCATGTGTTTGTGACGGGCGCCACCTGTTTCGCGAACACCTGGTATCATTACTTTTTGACAGTGATTCATAAACACATGCCCATGATACAGTCTGAATTGTACAATCGACTCTGCTTTATGCAGAGATCTATATTTGATATGGAAAGGGTTTTGTCGCTTTATTTACAGGTTTTACCCATGAAGATATTGGTGAAATAATGGATTCGTTAAGCATTCATAAGGCGCAATTTCCTCAAAAAACGTTTTCCGAAATTCGGGTCAATATCCCAACATTGAATGGATGGCACCTTCCATTTAACATGCACACGTTATGAACAAAAAACACTACAGCTTCAACTGCTGTTTAGCATAGTTGTTAATATGCATATCGGCAGAATATCTATGATTGCAAACATTCGTCTGGTTTATATTGTTAAATTTAGTGAGCAGAAATAGCAAATACACATTACAACTGAAATACAGATTAAGCTAACTGTCATTGGCGTTTCATGATCAAGAATGATACGTGAGTATTACCAGCTACTGAGGAAACGCGTTACAATATCACTTGATTTTTTTTAATTCAAACCTTAATTCATAGTGGCCTGGTCGGGGGCAGAGATGAACCAGTTGTTGCGCGAATTTATGCTCCTTTGCTCGAATCCCATGTCGACCTGATAATGTTTCTAGTCTTGTCAGGGCCATACTCCTGTCCGAGGTGAATGTCGAAGACCTGCATCACTTCGGGCTTTCCTCCCACATCAAGACGAGTCGTTCTATAACGCGATACACATTTTAATAAAAAAAAAAATAAACATATATACATTATATCATGAAATCGTTTCCACTTTCTGTAAACTTGTTGCTTACACTATTCACATTCCAACTGAAGAATGTTTCATTGTTTTGTGTTGTGACAGACAATGTTTTGATTACTGCTGGAGCTTATGAGGTCAACACAATCGCGGGCACGGACAGAGCTGGTACGTCCGGTATTGTCAAACTATATTGCACAGGCAAACACTTGAACTTCAGTGATACCAGTTACGTTGCTGAAAACAGATTGGTCTAAAACTATTTTCATTATACACGAGATCCCTTTAACAAATGATAAGCAATCCGGTCTCTTCTTTGGGTAAGTTTGCATCTACATATGTGCTTCTATCTACTCATTGTTATGTAAGACGCGTTAACGCTTTGTACAGTGTTCCAGTCATATCACGGCGTGTCAGCTTAATGTGGGAGGGAAGCCCGAAGTGATGCAGGTCTCAGGCGTTTACCATTGTGGTAAAACCCACGAGCACGGGCATGGTGCTAACAAACCTAGAAACATTATCTGGCCGAATTGGGATTCGAACCCGCGATCATAGGTTTCTGGAGTGCCAACGGGACGGAACTCTGCACAGCGTGGCCCCCTTCATATATGATTAATTCATTATATTCGCATGTACATTTACCAATTTATGTAATATAACTAGTGTAAGCCTGTTTGCATGGCAAATTGTGTGAATTCTGTATATGCATGTAAGTAATGACGTTGAGATACGTTGTTTGCTTGTTTGTTTGTTTGTTTGTTGTTTAACGCCGCACTCAGCAATATTCCAGCTATATGTCGGCCAAAGGGGACGCAACCCTGCACAAAACTTTGAGACGCCTGTAAATGGACGTTAACTTAGGTAAGTCCCTTGTGCGGGACCCTAGCACAGCTTCTCATCCATAATGTTGCCTCCATAACATGTTCCTTCGTGAGAAATGTGCAGAACCTCCAGTGACACCGTCCACGCAGTGGTTCACTGTGGTAATCTTAAGTATACATGGGCGGTCGGGTAGCCTAGTGGTTAAAGCGTTCACTCGTCACGTCGATTCCCGACATGGGTACAATGTGTGAAGCCCATTTCTGGTGTCCCCCGCCGTGATATTGCTGGAATATTGCTAAAAGCGGTGTAAAACCATACTCACTCACTTAAGTAGACACGGGATCAACTTTGGTGGAAACTAAGCAACACTGGACAAACAGACTTTGAGTGTCTTTCTCCACAGACTCTCCGTGTTGAGCTTGTGCTATGCCTACTGTCCTGTAGACCTCATTATGAACTGAACGAAGTCACAATTCACCTGTAATGTGTCAGATATGTCAACCTAATGTGAAAAGTGCACTGATACAACATATACCTATGAACATTCAATAAAGCCATTATTTATTATCTGTGCCAATTAAAGAAGTCACGTCCCGACTTGGATACGATGTGTGAAGCCCATTTCCGGTGTCCCCCGCCGTGATATTGCTGGAATATTGCTAAAAGCGGCGTAAAATCATACTCACTCACTCACTCACGTCCCATTCTGTTTGTCACTACATGATTAAACTTCCATGGTCATTCCTGCATTCCGAGTAGCTGAATTGGTCAAGTGTAACTGCATTCATTACCTTGTGAATGTGAACAATTTAGCCACGCCCAGATATTACTTTCGTCACTGAGTACGGAATGTCGTGGAATTTCAATAATTATTACATCTGAGAGAAGTCTTTCTACTCACCTGTATCATCATGATGTTATCAGGCATAGTAATATTTTAGTGCTATTTATCGGCATCAAACATACTAACGCCGTCTTGAAACACTCACAGCGCCTTGATTCGCTGTGCAGAGTTGCGTCCCTTGGGTACGCCAGAAACCTATGATTGTGGATTCGAATCCCGGTTCGCCCATATTATGTTTCTAGGTTTGTCAGCACCATACCCGTGGTCGTGGTTTTCATCGAAGTGGTAAACGTCTGAGACCTGCATCACTTCGGGCTTTCCTCCCACATTAAGCTGACACGCCGTAATATAAATGGAATATTGTTAAAAGCGGCGTTAAACACAACTCACTCACTCACTCACTCATTTAGCTAAAAGGCATTCCTAAGGCTAACACCTGTCCCCGTGGTGATGAATATTAACCGTTGGTATGGTAATATTAATATTAAAACTTTCACTCTCATGTCCGTAAACGAGTTCCTTCAGTATGGCTGACTCTCTCTCATGGGGAGATGCCTCTATATGCAAAGAACACAAAACGGCGTGTCGGATTCCATTCCATTGCTCTATGCTGACATCCAAACGTCCTATATCCAAACTTTCCCCCTCGCTAACTCGGTCTTCTTGCTTGGAAATATGAAGAAATGCCACATTGTACATCAACTATAGTAGGACTAATCCCCCCCGACACACACACACACTCCCACCCCCACCCCCACCCCCACTCACACACACGCGCGCAATATAATACCCCTTTTCTAGTCTTCAATACACCGTGAATAACGGAAATCAATTCATGGTCACTGTTAAGAAAGGGAATGGCGCGGCGTACATGTTGTGCGTCTCTCTACTGTGACATCACTGCTACAGCGCACCCTATAGCAGGGATTTTGATATGCATACGTGCTGGTTGTGTGATCAGACAGTTGTTTGTTTCGTTGTCGACAACAGTGAAATTACATTATGACTTTTGCGGGGCGTAAATATGTACTTTGTATGACTATTTAACATGAAATTTAAATGTTTTGATTCAATAGATCACTTATAATTGTGAGTCCTGGTATCGTCAAATCTTAAGCTTGTTCATCCAAATGTATTGATTTGGGTAACGTAATTAATAACTACTGTGTATGTATCACAAATGCAGACATAAGACCACACGGGGATATTAATTACAGTATCACACGGAATATGTCCTCACCGTGAACACGTGCGTCCTGAGTGATGTCGATACTCAAGAACGGTAACTCCACCTGGCTTATGCACAAAATCTGGAGGAAACGATTATCACAGTCAGGAAAACGTGTGTTTATGTGAACATGTCGGGAACAGGTGATGCCACCGGAGGTTTGTGTAACCGTCTATAGATTAGTCTCGTGTGTATTACATGTAATTGGTTACAACAATTGCTACGTTATACCTTCATCGTGGCTACAACCGCCAGCTGTATAATATGAGGGATGACATTCACGTGAAAAATCGATCCCGGATAGGATGTACACCACATCTCGGCCATGATAAGTGAAGCAAGATAGTCGACTGAAATGTTGGCAGAGATAAGCAGCTTTCGCACATAATTTTTTAAGATATTATGTCGAATATGGGCGCCTAATGGATCAATTGTTTCTGATCACCAGTAGGCGATAACCTGAAGTGACACGTAGCTTCAACGGGTAACAGTTCATTGTTCGATTTGCCCTGGCAAGCCAACATTTAGTGGTTGGAGCGTCCTTCCTCAGCTAAAAATACACACGGGGACGGTTTGTTCTCTGTGAAGTAAGGCAAGGTGGATTGTGTTTACCGTTGCGATCAAGATTTGTGTATTCTATAGCGTGTGTTTGGCTGCTTGTACTAGTCGTGATTTGGGCTGTTTTTATAGTGCAAGCCCCCTATCGTGAGCCACCATACTTCAGTATAACATGGATACCCCACTCAGACACGTTACACAGACGCTCGATCCACCAGACCACAGAGGTAATATTCGCTTCTATAGCCCTACACGTTTTGTACGGAAGATTGTAATATTATTGTCGCGACATCTACCAACAAGTACTTTTGTGACTCGAACCAGAAAATGTTATTTTGTCATGTACATCATCATTTCTTTGAAGAAATTAAATGTTTTAAGCTGTGATTCGTGGTTATGAGCAGTGCATGGTGTGTATATAGAATACTAAACGGGCTCCCGTGTAATATCAATTTTAATGAAACGAGTGAATAGTTCTGGTGCCTGGCGAGCGAAAGCGAGTCAGATACCACAACTATTCACGAGTTTCATAAAATTGGTATTACACGGGAGCTCGTTTAGTATTATATTTATTACTTGCCATTTATGATGTTTTTAAGAATTGAACGTCAGTTTGGATGGGTTCATTGAAGTGTGAACGATTTAAAAGCGCTGGTTAAACTGTGAACCTCCGAGCTTGCGAGGATGTTCACACGAAAGTTTAACCAGCGCTTTTAAATCGTTCACACTTCAATGAACCCATCCAACACGTCCAAACTGACGTTCAATTCTTATAATTTCATGCGTTGTAGTTTACTGGTCTCTCCGAATAATATTGTAACAATGTTTGCTTAAATTGGTTTCGCCGAAGAACATTACAACAATGTTATTTTATCGGTATTTGCCGGCTCTCGGTCACATACGTTTCCCAACTCATACTCAGTTACTCAAAGAAAAATAGTTCTTTGGATATATACAACATAATCTAAAAATATGTCAACATAATTTCATTCTCTAAACAAATTTACTAACATTATTTGGGATAAATCAAATCTTAAAAATAGGTTACAGGAAGTTGAACAAAAATATATACTACATGACCTCGATGCACCGAGGCGAGGTCAATTTTCAAGGGCGGATTTATACATGACGTCACATAAGTTTGTAAAGAGGTGTATTTCGAGTCGAACGGGAGCATGGGGATGAAATTTATACTTACTGCTGTTGAAAATGACGTTCATGGAGCAGTTTTGGAAAACACCCCGACGCGTGAACCCTGGCACTTGCAAAATTGGGAATATCACCGATTTATGAATGTGTTGCTTGTGTGTGGAAAATCGCAAACCAATTCGGACGATGTGGAATGGACTTGTGGGGGTTGAACCGAGTGCTCTGAAACTTGTGTGTTTTTGTGTTAATTTTTAACGTCAGGGTGTGTTATATTTGGAGTCTGGGATTTGTCGCGTGTGCTGTAATACTTTGCTAAGCTGGTGTTTCTTGTCACCTGAGATGGACCTATTGTATGACCTGATGCCAGCTCCAGTACTGTGTCCCGTCATTCCTCCTGTGACGCCGCTTCTCGGCCTAAAATGCACGGAGAAGGTCGGCCAACTCAGAAACCAGAATAATTGATTTCTAATTCCGTCTACGGATATTTTCTCGACTCCGATGGCCAATCGATAAAACAGGTAGGCAAGTTTTGGTGTGTGTTTTTTTTTTAATTCAAGTTTCTTTCCTTACCTATTTACGTTTAATGGTATCTCAAAATCTTAGATCCCCTCCCCCTGATAAGATAGTAAATTGGATTTTAGTTTGGGATTGATTAGGGGCAGTCGCTTTGATCTGTGTCAGCGGCCACATCTGAGCAGGGTACGACATTGTTTTCATTGGTGCAAGATTCCTGTCATTTCCGAAAACAAGGCATCAAAGTCAATATCGCTCAATAAATCAAATTAGTTCACCTCAGTAATTTCTTCACTTGCGTTATTAGTATTGAAAGGTAACTATTCCATATCCAAATCATCGCAAGGACAATCCATTTTGTTTCATGTAGCAGCTAGACGACATCAATAACCAGAACCAAAGCATTTATTTATTTATAAGTCAGATGAAATGTTACAAGACCAGGCAAACACTAAATTATTATATTGCTGATAAATGCAGGTATTAAAAAGAAAATAGAAAAACGAGTTGATCGTAAACACCGATCGAGAATTCGGGGAAACCCCGGAAAGTAGTTCCGGCAAAAGTTCACACGATCAATTTCACAAAAAAATTGTTCACATCGTGTGAGCTTTTTCTGTCCGTCCACAGCTAGGTGTGTGAACTCCAAATATCAGATCACGTGACGACCCCTTCAGCCAATCAGCCTGAAAGAAACAGTGTAAACTTCAAAGTATCAAATTATTTAGAATTATACTGTTGAGTGTGAATAGGCTGACACCTACACGATCCATGGCATAATCCAATTGAGTTTAACAGAATACTTCTTCAAACACGTCAAATGTTCAAACGTATGAATTTAATATCGTACAATGGTCCACCTATAAAATTCAGGCGTCCGTCCCACAAAACTATGGTAGCGCTAAGGCTATCGCAACTCACATACTTTAACTTTGACTAACGACTGTCGTTGCGATCGCCTTGTTGAACGGGGCCTTGCACCTCAAAGTTTACAATCGCATCACAATTAGGAGATAAATATTTCGTTTTGTAAGATTTGCGTGATGTTATGCTGAATGGATGTACGGAAATTTCATTTGAACACGACGCCGTAAGGCGGAGTGTTCAAATGAAAAATTTCCGTACATCCATTCAGCATAACATCACGCAAATCTTACAAAACGAAATATTTATCGACATTGTAACATGAACGTTAATTAAATCGATATTTAGGAGGAACTAATTTACTGAGCGCATGACACAACAAAACTGTCGTTAGTAATACGTCTCCTCGTGCTCACCTTCGAAAAGATGCATGATATGGGGTGCCGCGAAACCGATCAATGGTTTCGAGGTACTCCAATAATGAGGGTCCATTTTACGAAAGGGGTGGTCACATGTTCAAGCTCATTTCTCAGTAAATAAACAAACAGGAAATATCACAAATTCAATTCTTTATCACAGTTCCTCATCTTACTTGTAATTTGTAGTTATGCGTAACTATGAAATACAAATAATCAAAATTAGAAAAGACGTACATACTGTTTGGCCCCTGTACAAGATAGTGTCAACTCGCCTGAAACTGAGGTGGTGACAAGAGACGTCAAACGTGCGAAATTTCAGACATGCAGCTTAGCTGGGATTGAAAAAGTTGTTTACTGTTACAGTGGAATAACATATGTGAGAGAGGCCGTGGAAATTAGCAGAAGAATTAACCTGGAAATTACTCACGGGAGCAGTGGACAGTGGCAGGATATTTGTATCTATGACAGGTACCAAATTACGTTCGTTAGCGAGCTGCTGCTGTCTCTGAAAAATGTTCGAATAATGTCGTTTTTGAGACGAGCTCGAGTCAATGGAATACGACTTCAACGATTCATCGGATTTGTGGCCGGTAATTCTGCAAATCTCGCGATTCAATACCTGCGTTTGACAGTAAAGTGACGGCAGTTTGCAGTGTGAAATTCCCGGTCTTGGATAATGTTTATGCTGCGCTCAAATGGCGGCCCCCTGATGTGCCTGTGTATGGCAGCACGCAACCCAACAAAACTCGATTTTGAGTAAAGTTCTCCCTCAGCATTTCTGACTTGGGCATAAAAGAACCTCAGTCTCTCATTCAGTTGAAAAGCAGGAAGCTCTTCGAACGTGGGTTCAAAACCTCGGAAACCAAGCCATTCTGGAAGTGAAAAGATTGCCTTGTTCAGGGTACAAATGTGACGGTAAGTGGGAGTATTTCGTTATTATTACGGTGTCGTGTTTAAATGAAATTTCCGTATATCCATTTAGTATAACATATCTCAAATCTTACAAAACGAAATATTTAATTTATGTTAAGATTTTGGTCAATCTCGTTATATTATTGCCAATTTTTGCGATGACACATTGGTCACGCTTTACATTGCTATTATGGCAATGGTGTAAGGGAGGTAACTCTCGCTGATGTTGATCGAATCTGCGTAGGATTTTTTTTTTATTTGTTTATGTATTCTTTTATGTTTCAATGGCTTACGTCGAAATATTTTAACTCCCAGTAGATTTGGAGAGGTTCCTATCCACGATGTCCTGTACTGCTTTTGTATCAAGGGACGCGAAGCGGTGACTGGACGCTTGAACTTTGGGCTCTACGGAAACGCTGGCTGTATTTCCTAGTTCGGGGGCCATCTCAGAACGGTTTTCAGCTTCAACAGCTTTTTGTGGGTTATAATAAGAACAAAATTAGGTGGATGTATGAAAGTCATTATAGAGTTGCAATAAATGTTTTTTACTCTGTTAAAAATTGATTTTGTTTTGTTTTTTCCTTTGGCCAAGCCCAAGAAAATTACATTATTTATGATTATGATTTTGTAATTAATGGACAAAGGTAAATTTCATTTACCTTCAAATTCTTGTATTATCTCAGAAAATGTCTCGTCGCCCCATTCACTCAATATTTCATCGAAATCTCCGATGTGGAAATCAGGGTAAATTTCCATCTGTTCCTCCATGTTGATGATTTCAAAAATAGTTCCATTAATTAATGTATACATACACGGTGATGAGACCCCAAAAACTCAGCGATGTTATGCTCATTCGACAACACTTTTTAACCAATCAGATCAGGGAACATACCTACATTTATGTTACAATTACGCATAACTACAAATTACAAGTAAGATGAGGAACTGTGATAAAGAATTGAATTTGTGATATTTCCTGTTGTTTGTTTATTTCCTGAGAAATGAGCTTGAACATGTGACCACCCCTTTCGTAAAATGGACCCTCATTATTGGAGTACCTCGAAACCATTGATCGGTTTCGCGGCACCCCATATCATGCATCTTTTCGAAGGTGAGCACGAGGAGACGTATTACTAACGACAGTTTTGTTGTGTCATGCGCTCAGTAAATTAGTTCCTCCTAAATATCGATTTAATTAACGTTCATGTTACAATGTCGATAAATATTTCGTTTTGTAAGATTTGCGTGATGTTATGCTGAATGGATGTACGGAAATTTTTCATTTGAACACTCCGCCTTACGGCGTCGTGTTCAAATGAAATTTCCGTACATCCATTCAGCATAACATCACGCAAATCTTACAAAACGAAATATTTATCTCCTAATTGTGATGCGATTGTAAACTTTGAGGTGCAAGGCCCCGTTCAACAAGGCGATCGCAACGACAGTCGTTAGTCAAAGTTAAAGTATGTGAGTTGCGATAGCCTTAGCGCTACCATAGTTTTGTGGGACGGACGCCTGAATTTTATAGGTGGACCATTGTACGATATTAAATTCATACGTTTGAACATTTGACGTGTTTGAAGAAGTATTCTGTTAAACTCAATTGGATTATGCCATGGATCGTGTAGGTGTCAGCCTATTCACACTCAACAGTATAATTCTAAATAATTTGATACTTTGAAGTTTACACTGTTTCTTTCAGGCTGATTGGCTGAAGGGGTCGTCACGTGATCTGATATTTGGAGTTCACACACCTAGCTGTGGACGGACAGAAAAAGCTCACACGATGTGAACAATTTTTTTGTGAAATTGATCGTGTGAACTTTTGCCGGAACTACTTTCCGGGGTTTCCCCGAATTCTCGATCGGTGTTTACGATCAACTCGTTTTTCTATTTTCTTTTTAATACCTGCATTTATCAGCAATATAATAATTTAGTGTTTGCCTGGTCTTGTAACATTTCATCTGACTTATAAATAAATAAATGCTTTGGTTCTGGTTATTGATGTCGTCTAGCTGCTACATGAAACAAAATGGATTGTCCTTGCGATGATTTGGATATGGAATAGTTACCTTTCAATACTAATAACGCAAGTGAAGAAATTACTGAGGTGAACTAATTTGATTTATTGAGCGATATTGACTTTGATGCCTTGTTTTCGGAAATGACAGGAATCTTGCACCAATGAAAACAATGTCGTACCCTGCTCAGATGTGGCCGCTGACACAGATCAAAGCGACTGCCCCTAATCAATCCCAAACTAAAATCCAATTTACTATCTTATCAGGGGGAGGGGATCTAAGATTTTGAGATACCATTAAACGTAAATAGGTAAGGAAAGAAACTTGAATTAAAAAAAAAACACACACCAAAACTTACGGCGTCGTGTTCAAATGAAATTTCCGTACATCCATTCAGCATAACATCACGCAAATCTTACAAAACGAAATATTTATCTCCTAACTATGAAATACAAATAATCAAAATTAGAAAATACGTACATACTGTTTGGCCCCTGTACAAGATAGTGTCAACTCGTCTGAAACTGAGGTGGTGACAAGAGACGTCAAACGTGCGAAATTTCAGACATGCAGCTTAGCTGGGATTGAAAAAGTTGTTTACTGTTACAGTGGAATAACATATGTGAGAGGCCGTGGAAATTAGCAGAAGAATTAACCTGGAAATTACTCACGGGAGCAGTGGACAGTGGCAGGATATTTGTATCTATGACAGGTACCAAATTACGTTCGTTAGCGAGCTGCTCCTGTCTCTGAAAAATGTTCGAATAATGTCGTTTTTGAGACGAGCACGAGTCAATGGAATACGACTTCAACGATTCATCGGATTTGTGGCCGGTAATTCTGCAAATCTCGCGATTCAATACCTGCGTTTGAGAGTAAAGTGACGGCAGTTTGCAGTGTGAAATTCCCGGTCTTGGATAATGTTTATGCTGCGCTCAAATGGCGGCCCCCTGATGTGCCTGTGTATGGCAGCACGCAACCCAACAAAACTCGATTTTGAGTAAAGTTCTCCCTCAGCATTTCTGACTTCGGCATAAAAGAACCTCAGTCTCTCATTCAGTTGAAAAGCAGGAAGCTCTTCGAACGTGGGTTCAAAACCTCGGAAACCAAGCCATTCTGGAAGTGAAAAGATTACCGTGTTCAGGGTACAAATGTGACGGTAAGTGGGAGTATTTCGTTATTATTACGGTGTCGTGTTTAAATGAAATTTCCGTATATCCATTTAGTATAACATATCTCAAATCTTACAAAACGAAATATTTAATTTATTTTAAGATTTTGGTCAATCTCGTTATATTATTGCCAATTTTTGCGATGACACATTGGTCACGCTTTACATTGCTATTATGGCAATGGTGTAAGGGAGGTAACTCTCGTAGGAATTTTTTTTTATTTGTTTATGTATTCTTTTATGTTTCAATGGCTTACGTCGAAATATTTTAACTCCCAGTAGATTTGGAGAGGTTCCTATCCACGATGTCCTGTACTGCTTTTGTATCAAGGGACGCGAAGCGGTGACTGGACGCTTGAACTTTGGGCTCTACGGAAACGCTGGCTGTATTTCCTAGTTCGGGGGCCATCTCAGAACGGTTTTCAGCTTCAACAGCTTTTTGTGGGTTATAATAAGAACAAAATTAGGTGGATGTATGAAAGTCATTATTGAGTTGCAATAAATGTTTTTTACTCTGTTAAAAATTGATTTTGTTTTGTTTTTTCCTTTGGCCAAGCCCAAGAAAATTACATTATTTATGATTATGATTTTGTAATTAATGGACAAAGGTAAATTTCATTTACCTTCAAATTCTTGTATTATCTCAGAAAATGTCTCGTCGCCCCATTCACTCAATATTTCATCGAAATCTCCGATGTGGAAGTCAGGGTAAATTTCCATCTGTTCCTCCATGTTGATGATTTCAAAAATAGTTCCATTAATTAATGTATACATACACGGTGATGAGACCCCAAAAATTCAGCGATGTTATGCTCATTCGACAACACTTTTTAACCAATCAGATCAGGGAACATACCTACATTTATGTTACAATACCCGATGACGCATGTGTTGAATTTTGTTGCAAGATCCATCGGCGAAACAATGCCATGTGACGTCAGCCTAGCAACAGGGTTGCTGGGGTCATCGAGTGTGCATAAGCTATTACAATTTTTTTTAATAACTTTGATAGATTGGTTGTGAGTGACATTATTTGTTGATTGCACAGATATTATTAACCAACATACAGTAAACTACGGTTATAACGAACACGCTTATAACGAAATGACCGATATAACGAACTTATTTTTTAGTCCCGGCCATTTGTTGTATATATATGCTGCATATGTGCCTATAACGAACTACGGTTATAACGAACTAAAATTAGTGGTCTGTTTGAGTTCGTTAGAACTGTAGTTTACCGTAACCAACTATGTAACATTGCAATGTGTGAAAGGGAACAGGAATTCGAAATGATGTCATGAATAATTAAAATATTCGATTCTGATTGGTCAAACCACACAAAATGTGAACTCAACTCATACCGCTTCAAACAATATCTTTGCCAACACAAAACTGTTCGAGTTGTTTTTTGTCATTGCGGAATAGAGACGCGAATACTGTGTTCTCAATATAGAGCTAAATAACCTGTAGATTTAACTCCGCTTAACTTAGATCGAAATACTCACGCGGTTCGCTCGGTTCAATTTAGCGCGATTAGGTCTACGCACAACCTGGCTGAACCCACAGTCTGTTTATCTCCTGCCAAACCTCACCTTATCAATAGTAACACAGAGATTATTACCAGAGTTGCACAATACCGGTAGGAAAAGGCGAATGTCTAATTGTCGTACGTACATGCTGGTAAACAGTTGACTTGCCTTTGCATGTGTTTGTGACGGGTGGGACTGGGAACGCTCACCTTTTCGCGAACACCTGGGTCCACTTGCACAAAACGATCTTAGCGCTAAGACTATTGTAAGCCTATGTTAAAGTATGGGAGTTAAGATCATCTTCGCGCTAAGATCGCTTTGTGCAAGTGGACCCTGGTATCATCTCTAATTGATAGTGATTCATAAACACATGCTCGTGATATAGTCGGAATCGTACAATCGACACTGCTTTACGCAGAATGTTCTATTGGATATGTATAGCGGCCATGATGTCCCGTGATGGGATTCGAACCACGGACCTTCTGATCAGAGGTCGGACGCCTTGAACACATGACCAAAGTGGTTAACCCCGTCAGCAAGCTGACAAGGTAAGGATGTCATCTGTGGGATGACTCCACGCCCTGCTACATACTCCCCAGTCAGCAAAAGGTACGTTCCGGGTCGCACAGTAGGGTACTGAGGCTTATTTTGCTCAAATTTAATAAGAACGTGCTCAGCCCCACGTTGGGTGCCAATTTTGTAGCGGCCATAAAATTTCCGAGTCCCGTGATGGGATTCGAACCACAGACCTTCTGATCAAGGGTCGGACGCCTTGTCCACATGACCAAAGAGGTTAACCCCATCAGCAAGCTGACAAGGAAAAGATGTCATCTGTGGGATGACTCCACGCCCTGCTACAGATGTAAAGGGTTTTGTCTCTTTATTAAAGGATACATTACAACATGTTTCAGATGAAGGGCCCCCGCCTTGGTACCGCTCCACCCGATATTTCATAGCTTTCATTAGCTCCTTCGGCATGGCGAATACATTCCTTCAACGCGGCGACCTCAGCATGGCAATTGTCTGCATGGTCAACCACACTGCGGTGGACATTCTAAAATACGGTCATTCAGTGAACGACAATGCCACCATCTCCACCAACGACACAACGAGATATCTGTACATGGGAATCAACACAACCTCCAACATAAGATTGACGAGCAATGCCACTGATGGTGAATCTCCATACCGTTCATGTGGCACTCCAACATTTGATGACAATGCACAGGAGCGTGAGGTAAGCATAATTCATATTGACTCTCCATTTCTTCATCTGTCAATTAATATTCCGGTAATGACTGAATTCTATCGCTATTGTATATATTACTATGAATATGAATCCCACAAGCCATTCGTAAGTTATTAATGAATACGAATAGAAATCATACTTAAGGCATAAATGAATAGGAATCCTACAAACATGCCTATTGTGTGGATGACTACGTGGTAATAGGACCCATGAAGATCCATGGTAGAACAGGGCCCCGTTCCTCAAAGCGACCTTAGCACTAAGGTGATCGTAACTCTCCTACTTTAACATAGGCTTACGATCATCGTAGCTCTAAGATCGCTTTGAGGAACAAGGTCCAGGTCTTTAAGCAACCCAGGTGCGACACGAATTGACTGAACAACAAATCAGCTAGGAATACATCCTGCGTTTCAAAAGGTAGCGTTTTAATGACTGAAATTCGATTTATATCTGACAGTGATGTCATTTTAAGTACACTTAAAATGTTTCGTCCTGTGAATAGCCCGTCAAGTTTATTGTATTTAAATAATCCACCACACAGTTAGAACACGCATCGAAAGACCTGATTTTGAAACGTCCTCCACGTGTCTACCATCAAACCGTTTGAAAGCGTTACTGAGGCCTTGCATTTTGGAACAAGGATCAAACTAGATTTGAGCAAGAGTCGTATGGTGCTTTTGGTAGAAGTTTTGGTAGAACAAGCGTGCTCGATCGTTCCTCAAAAGTTCTGAATTGGAGACACCGAAGGCTGGAACTGCCAGAATACTGCTCGACCTAAAGGGAACGTTGGCTCCTTGAAAGTTGAAGTCTTCCTTCCTGGCGTACAGTCTTGTGTGGAGTTGTTTGATAGGCATTACTTAGAAGCTGATGGATGAAAAAGTAGAGATAATTCTAATGTGCCTTGCTTGACAACGGTATAAGGATCTATACCGAAACGTCGCCTTTACAGCAAATAACGAAGTAAATATCCATAAATTATCTCTACTTTGTAGGGAGTTTTTTGGCACTCTGATTCTGAACATGCTTATCTAAATGAGACGTCCTCATTGGTCTTTTTTTCAAGTTCAGGTGGTTTAAAAAGTGGGTAAATCAGTTGGTAAATCAGATGGTGGTTCAGGTGGGTAAATCAAAGGCAGGAATGCACTCATGCGACTTTCGAATGATCAGATCAGCTCCACAAATCAGTATGTAACCCTTTCAATATACCAAACCGCTTCCTGTTGGTCCCGTCAAACATGTTAAGTACAGATGTATCTTCCACCCATGAACATTACATATATTCATTCATGAAAGTCTAGTGCTTGTTTGAATGACAGTTTGTAACTCTTTTTTGCCCCGCGAAGATCCGGGGTAGAATAGTTCTTCAGCAACCCGTGCTTGCAGTAAAAGGCGACTATGCTTGTCGTGAGAGACGACTAACGGGATCGGGTGGTCAGCCTCACTTACTTGTTGATACATATCCATCGTATCCCAATTGCTTGGATCGATGTTCATGATGTTAATCACTGGATTGTCTGGTGAATTTTCTATTATTTTCAGACAGCCGTCATGTAGCTGGAGTATTGCTGAGTGTGGCGTTAAACAACAAAGAAGCAAACAAACAATAGTATATCTTTTACTGATGTATCTTCAAACAGGATGGGGAGCTGGTGTGGGACAAGCAGGCACAGGGCCTCGTGCTTGGAGGGCTTTTCTGGGGCTACATGACTCTCCAGATTTTCTGCTCAATTCTTATCCAACGATGGGGATCAAAGAAAGTGGTGGCGACTGGGATGTTCTTCATGTCAATACTCACGTTGTTGACGCCGGTCACAGCCTGGTGGTCCCCCTGGGCATTGCTCGTACTCAGAGCAATTATGGGTGTCTTTAACGTTAGTGTCATTTTATCAATGGAAGTTGAATGTTTACATTTTGCTGATATAATTATTTGATATCTAATGGTTATTTAAATATACCGATCCACCGATATATGTCCATGGTATCAGTTGAATATCTCATGTACTCTTCTGATTGAACTGGGCGGTGGGGTAGCCAAGCTGTTAAAACTTTCGCTCGTCACGCTGAAGTTGTTGTTGTTTATGGTTTTGTTGTTTAACGCCGCACTCAGCAATATTCCAGCTATATGACGGCAGTCTTTAAATAATCGAGACTGGACCAGACAATCCAGTGATTAATATCATGAGCATCGATCCACGGAATAAGGATCGATGACATGCATCAACCAAGTCAACGAGACTGACCACCCGATCCCGTTAGTCGACTCTTACGAAAAGCATAGTCACCTTTTACGGCAAGCGTGGGTGGCTGAAGACCTGTTCTACCTCGGCTCTCCACGGGTCTCACGCCGAAGTCCTAGGTTCGATTCCCAACATAGGCACAATGTACACTAGAGTGCAAAAGGTTGTTATCGTGTTCTGCAGAAAAGTTGCGAATAATTCGCGGATAATTCACAGACAGTCCCTTTTCTGTAAAATCCAAACAACAGGTCTTCTTCTATGGATTAAAGAAAATAGTTTTTGTACCATAATTAACCAAATTATATGTGAGATCCGGGTTAGAGTAGGTCTTCAGCAACAGCCGTAAAAGGCGACTATACTTGTCGTAAGAGGCAACTATACTTGTCGTAAAAGGCGACTATACTTGTCGTAAGAGGCGACTGACGTCAGTCTCGCTGACGTGGTTGATGCATGTCATCGTATCCCAATTGCGTAGGTCGATGCTCACTTGGTTGTCTGGTTAGATTCGATTATTTACATACAAAGAAACAGATCAAGTTATGTGATATATCTCGCTAATAGACCGCTTATTATAGGGTTTTACTATTCCTGGTCTGTTTGCTGTCTGGGGAAAATGGGCGCCTCCGACAGAACGAAGTCGTCTCATATGCATCACATACTCCGGCAACATATCAGCAACTGCTCTAGTGTTTCCTCTATCAGCGTACCTCTGCAAGGTGAACTTTGCCGGAGGATGGCCCTCAGTGTTCTATCTCTATGGTAAGCATCATATGCGTCTGACTCTCTTTATACCCCCGGGGTAGATCTAGAATAGTTCCTCAGCAACCCATCCTTGTCGTAAGAGGCGACTGACGAGATCAGATGGTCAGGACCTTGTTGGTGCATGTCATCGTATCCCAATTAAGTAGATCGATCATCATGATGCCAATCACTGGATTGTCTGGTCCAGACTCGATTATTTACATACCGCCGTCATATAGTTGGAATACAGTAAACTACGTTTACAACGAACACGTTTATAACGAACTGATGGATATAAGGAAGTTATTTTTAGTCCCGGCCATTTGATGTATATATGCTGTATATATGCTTATAACGAACTACGGTTATTACGAAGTAAAATTAATGGTCCCTTTGAGTTCGTAATAACCGTAGTTTACTGTAGTGCTGAGTGCGGCGTTAAACAAGAAACAAACAAGCTCATTGTACCCTGCCCCAAGCGTAGTGGCATGGTGTTGCAATTTGTTCGACTTCCACTGCGGTGAGAACTGTTTTCAATGATATGTAGGCCCATGACCGTGAATACAGTAAACAGATTTAAATTGAATTGAACAATGCAATCCCCAACCTCTCTTCAAACGCTTTTAAGAACATGCAATATGTTGAGGACCTGCTCATCTGCTTTTGAAGGCAATTCATGCCTCCCCGATGATAAATTACACCACTGACACACAGTTTTAGTAATAATATTCCCAGTAATAACAGCTAAATTCATTCAAAAATCAAAATCTGCGTGTGCATAGTCAATGACAACCTGATAATTGTCTTTAAATGAATAAACAATATTTGAAATGCTGAGTAAGTATGCTATAATTTATATAAGTAAAATCAAACATATCGCTCAGTCAATTATATGACAGTCGGTAAAGATTTTTATGTGGTTATTCCACTTGCTACCATTGTCAATGCATATGACTACTACAATGCTACTTGCTTTTGTATTTCTGCTTGCAAGTGAGTTTCGAGGGTTGCTTCATGCCTTCTGAGCCCTACATGGAAAGACGTGACATAAAGACATTAAAATAATCACCTTCCACTTTGATACATTTTTTGCGGAACAAATCACCACTGGCGGAAAGTGTCTGGTGAACAAAGTCCAACGTTACGGCAATAGAAGAATAGGACTATGGAATGAAATCTGTATATCACCGAATTTGAATTGTTGTCATCCAGATGATGCCTCATTTTCTTTCATACTGTGATTGAGTGAGTATGTTCTTTTACGCCGCTTTTAGCAATATTCCAGTACTAACATGGCGGGGGACAAAAGAAATGGGTTTCTCACATTGTACCCATGTGGGGAATCGAACCAGGGTCTTCGGAGCAAACGCTTTCACCACAAGGCTACTCCACAGTATCCACACAAACATAGGGCCAATTAAGTGTGTGAGGTGGGTATATTGTGACACTCCTAGTGTCTATAGCTTCTTGCACTTATTTCATGCAGCCTCATTGACATTCCGGGCGGTCGGGTAGCCTAGTGGTTAAAGCGTTCGCTCGTCACGCCGAAGACCCGGGTTCGATTACCGACATGGGTGCAATGTGTGAAGCCTATTTCTGGTGTCCCCCGCCGTGATATTGCTGGAATATTGCTAAAAGCGGCGTAAAACCATACTCACTCACTAACTCATTGACATTCATACTCTACATAATACTACAAATACAGTTTGACAGCTATTTGCAAATGAAGCATATTGATATTTCGATTCAACATATTTTATTGACAATCAATAGGATTGGAGTTTATTTAATCCTTTCCTTTTAAAAAAACACAATGATTGGTGTATCACCACATGAAATCACGAGGCAATATGGTATTATATGTACCTGCGAGTCTGACCTTCTGTCTGCATATGTTTCTTGGCGAAAATAAAATTACCAGGATTGCGAAGCCCATTTCCTGTGCAATGATTTGCGAATATTATATTAAACATTGATATTGGGATTCACGACTGATTTCTCAAGATCAACATCTCTATTAACGTTTAAGGAAAAAACGTCTTGTCTCGTGTGTATGCATGTACATGTGTGTTGTAACATGATCTCATTAAAATGTGATCGCGGTGTTGCGGGTATCCTAGTCAAATATTTGACAACATTAAAGTTGACTTTCATTAATATATTTTATATTCATGAATATATTTATCACATATCGGCGGTGACACACAGTCAAATCATAACATGTTATATCCAAATATAATCAAATAACATGTATTTACATGTACCTCTGAGTCGTAAAGATCCGGGGTAGAACAGGTCTTCAGCAACCCATGGACTGTGCTTGTCATAAGAGGGATCGGGCGGTCAGGCTCGCTGATAATGTTGATGCATGTCATTTGCATGGGCCGATGCTCATTATGTCCATCACTGGATTGTCTGGTCCGGTCTCGATTATTTACAGACCGCCGTCCTATATCTGGAATATTGCTGAGTGCGGCGTTAAACAAACGAGCATAAAACATGTATGTACCATGGTTCTGCATATGTATGATGCATGTGTTTATCATTGAGCTGCATGTTGGACAGTAGACTAGCCTCGTGGTTTACGCGTTCACTCATAACACCGATATCTGGTGTCCGCCGCCGCCGTGGTTGTGTTGAAAAGCGGCGTTAAACCTGTCTGGGGCACTCAGCAGGATGTCTTGTGTAAACTATATTATTTTCAGATGTCTTGTGTAAACGATATTATTTTCAGATGTCTTGTGTAAACGATATTATTTTCAGGTGGGGGCACGGGTAGCCCAGTCGTCTAAGGCGCCGCGATTCGCTGTGCAGAGTTGCGTCCCTTGGTCAGGCCAAAAACCTATGATTATGGGTTCGAATCCCGTCTCGCCCCGATTATGTTTCTTGGTTTGTCAGCACCATACCCGTGCTCGTGGGTTTCACCGAAGTGGTAAACGTCTGAGATCTGCATCACTTCGGGCTTTCCTCCCACATTAAGCTGACACGCCGTGATATAACTGGAATATTGTTAAAAGCGGCGTTAAACCCAACTCACTCACTCTCTATTTTCAGGTGTCCTAGGCTTATTGTGGACGTTCATCTGGATGTTCTGCATGTACGATGAACCGGCACACCATCCTAGAATACACCCCAAGGAATTGCAGTATATAGAAGCAGCACTCGGAAGGTCGACCAAGAAAGACGTGTCAGTGAGTCAATACATCTTTCTCTAATAACCATCTATAAGCTATTTTGTACGTCTACTCGAGAAAAATGATTTGAATATGGAAGATCATTTGGTTAACTTCCACATATAAACTATTTTGAGATAATCATAAACATTTGTGACAATGTGAGTCTGGCAATAAAGAGATTAAGAAACAAGAAAAGTTAGTGTATTTTTATTCTTAACAAGAGTGAAATATGGGATTAAAGTCGCATTCAATTTCATTTCATCACATAACGACGTGCATACCACAATTACTAGTCCCTGTTTTATCTCCATTATGGTGACCATCAGGCAGGGAAGCAACAAGTACCATCTTTTAATGTATTTTGAGTAATGCGGACAAAAGATCGAACCGGTTTATTGATGCGCTATGCAAGATTGAAGAATATATTAAGTATGCCTTGTATTTGTGCAGTCGTTAGAATATGTGTTGTGTGCTTGACTGCGTGAATACAGTCGCTCCATCTTTCAAGCATGAATCATTAACACACAGAGAAATCACTAATGCACACAATACAGCAAATATATCAATCAGAAATATTCAAGCAATAATAGGTCAAGATTTAGCCCGCAAAGCTACTTATTAAGTACATAATTACTAATTACTAATAATTTGGTTACTTTCACATGAACTGTATGACCGTATGTATGATCGAATGTAACTGTAAAGGTTTAGCAGTTCTGTGTTTTCTGTACTCTAGGGAGCGAGGATGTGAAACATATGCAGGCAATTCAATATGAGTGAGTCAGTGAATTTGGTTTAACGCCGTTTTAAACATCATTTGGTGTATTTCGTGGCGCGTCGGCTTCGTTTGGGAAAATGAAGCCTGTACGTTTACCACTTCAGTGAAAAGCACGAGCATATACATAGTGCTGACAAACCTAGAGTCATAATTAGGGAATCTAGGATTTGAACCTTTGATTACAGGTTTTACACGCCCAGAGGACGTTTCCCTTCACAGCGAATTGCAGCGCCTGTGACGATAGGTTCACCCGTGCGCACTACACCCCCGCCCACCCGCACCCACTCCCACTCCCACTCGAAGCACTGACCTGAGCTTCCAATGTTACAAATAGGGACAAAGGGATATTTCAATTGTTTTTCCGATTTGTTTATTTTTCTATTGATGTATGATTTCTTTCACAATATCAACAGCTCATCTGTATATATCTTGAATCGTATGGAGCCCTTCAAAAGACCTTTTCAACAATGAGGATTTATTTTACCGTTATTAGTCCAGTGTCTTGTTTTCAATTTCAGGTACAAATACCTACTCCATGGGTAGATATATGCACGTCTTTGCCCTTCCTTGCTATAGTATGTGCTCAGGTGACCTATAACTGGAGCATCTTCCTCATGATGTCCAACCTACCTATCTACATGAAGGAAGTACTGCGCTTCGACATTAAATCGGTCAGTGGATATACTGAAACCTTGAATATTCAAATATGAAAGTAAACAATCAGAAAAGATAGGGCTGCTGGGTCTTGGACCTACATGTTGTTTTTGAAAAAAAAACCTACTTGCCACATTGTAGTTTTTGTAGTAGTCCCAGCCATATTTTTTTTTTTTAATTTCAAGCACTTTATGGGTGCATTTATTTTTTTCAATTTGAACAATTGTATAATTGGATCAACAACTATATCAACCAGGATGCCAACTGTTACAGAACATTGTCAACACAAATGATTAATTTACCACATTTGTCGTACGATATCTCAACGGAAACGAAGCATCAGGAACTTAAATCCATATTAGAATTTTGTTGGTAGACTGTTCATATAGTGTTCAATAAGCTCATATGAATTTGTGGTGTATTTAAATATGAATTATTTCTTCCTGCTAATGAGTGAGTGAATAAGCATGCATTCACGCCATTTCGGTAGTATTTCAGCAATATCACGGCTGGGGCCACCAGAAATTGACTTCACACGTTGTACCCAAGTGGGGAATCGAACCAGGGTCTTATGCGTGACGCGCGAACGCTTTCATCATTAGGCTACAAGGGGTTTCATCCCATATGAGGAATTGTACCCACTATATCCATGTGTAGCCATGCGAGGAATCGAATCCCTGTTCAGCGTGACTGACCAACCAATTGCCTGGCTATTCACGTTGGAATTTATTTATGATATTCCCAAGCATATCATTAAGGAGAGTTTTAAGAAAAGTAATATATTGTTATCTACTATTCTATTTCACACATCGGTCGTTGTACGCTAACAAGACAACTATTGTTTGAATCATGTGAAACATGGAAGCCATACTGGCATCTGTTCTCAACCTCGAACAACAAGGAAGATGTCGAATGAAGTAATTTCAACGCTTTAATTGGTACATGTGAACAAAAGCATGATCATCTCAAGGTTAAGAAAATATGTGAATTACTGCCGGATGACGGGCAACAATTAGCGACAAAGCGATGCATGATGGACTACATTAAACATTTCAGAATAGCTGGTTATTCCAGAACCATCACAAGCTGTTATGGCAAAGGGGATTCGATTAGAAATATACTCACACTCAAAAGAAACGCAAGTCGGGTATGCAGTATACATGTTATTTATTCTCAACAGTAAAGACAAGAAATGCTAATAGGGCAAGACTGACAAAAAATTGACTGAAGACAGTTTAATGGATTGAAAGCCAGATGACATAATTGTTTTTTTCAAATGTTAAGGGCTTACACAGTTTCGGGTCAATACCCAAAATGTCAGTCAATACCTGGTGTGACCACCATTAGCATTGATCACTGCCACACATCTCCTGTACATTGAGTGGATCAGACGATTTGTGAAGGCTCTAGGGATCCTCCTGCACACATCCAGAGCAGCTGTGTGTAGTTCATTGGCAGTTGTAGGGACTGGGCGCACATTGGGCAGACGCCTTTGAACCTCATCCCACAAGTGTTCGATGGGGTTCAGATCAGGGCTGAGGGCTGGCCACGGTAGAATACGGATGTTGTGTTGTTGCAGAAAGGCCATTGTAGCTCTCGCAACATGGGGACGAGCGTTGTCCTGCTGGAAAATGTGTTGTTGATGTTGTGCAAAAAATGGAACAACGTGGCGTCTGATCACTTGGTCGATATACCGCTGAGCAGTGACGCCCTGTCCCCGACCTTGACCAACATTCAGAAAGTACATGGGTCCAAGTCTCGCATTAAGTCCAATCCCTGGCCATATGACTGTATGACTGGAATACTGTTAAGAGCGGCGTTAAACCCAACTCATTCAAACTCATCTTGTATTAACAGAATGGCGTATATTCCTTCATCCCTTATCTGGCCATGTTCCTCGTAATTCTTCTCGGGTCATTATGTGCAGATGCTCTCATAGAGAAACAGTTACTAAGTGTAAAATATACAAGGAAACTCATGACAGTCATAGGTAAGTACGTGTTTTCCGTAGCTACAAGAAATGATTTTATAGAAAAATATAATTATGGAACAGTGTTTAGTCTAGACAAAAGTCTCCATTTTGGATCACTGTGAAACCTTTATACAAGATTTGTAATTGCTAATCCAAAATGGTCAGGTTGTTTATGCGATTTAGGCTTATAAGAGCATATTTTTCAAAGATGAGAAATACATTTCGTCAACGAGAAGTCATTTCTGCCATTGTCCAATTTAGTAACCCCTGCTGCTGCTGCTGCTGGCAATTTGAACTTTGATTCACAGTGTCCACAGATGTAATCCAGTGCCTACTTTCAGGTCATCTTGTTCCTGGCATGTTGTTGATCGTACTGAGCTATCTAGACTGCACCCAGAGTCACATCGCTGTGGCCGTTCTGACGTTAGCCATCGGCCTTGGCGGTTTGGCCTTCTGTGGAATCTTGGTCAACTTCTATGATATCGCGCCTGTATTTGCCACCAAAATTATGACTGTTTCCAACGCCGTGAGCATGATTCCTGGAATACTGGTGCCCTATGTTGTTGCCGAGGTCACGAAAGATGTAAGAAGCATGTTTCTCTTGGCGTAATTTTACAGAAAATGGTTATCAGAAAGAACAACGTTAATTAACACATAGAACGAACATATGAGTATTTCGTGTGTGTGCTTCTTTATTTATGGATTGACTGTGTATTGTTTTCGGTTCATTGAGGTATGAATCGAAAAACCGATTTGCAAACTGTATGAATCCGCGTAGCCGATTCTTACAAAAGTTTGCACATCGGTTTTTCGATTCATACCTCAATGAACCGAAAAATACATAGTCAAAGCTTATAATTAAATTCGACAACGAAAACATATAATAGTTTAACCAAAAACAGTTGTTTATATAAAATTAGACCAAAATGACGAGATTGATAAACATCCCCGGTGACATGAATCAGGTGATTGTTTAATTTATGCACATAACTTGACACGCCCACTCAGTCAGTAGCCAATCAACAGAGAGTAGGATTAAAGAAAATTTCATAGGACACGTCAATCAAGGAAAGAGGCGAGAAGAACTGCAACTGTCAGGCTGTAACGAGCCGGATCAAATATGTCCGGGAGAAGGCGGCTGTTTCAAATGACATACAGTAAACTACGGTTATAACGAACTCAAAGGGACTACTAATTTTAGTTCGTTATAACCGTAATTCGTTATAAGCATATATACAGCATAACTACAGCAGATAGTCGGGACTAAAAAGTTAGTTCGTTATATCCGTTAGTTCGTTATAAGCGTGTTCGTTATAACCGTTGTTTACTGTAGTCAGTTACCGCCAGATTCGAACATTAGTTCCCTGAGAACGGGAAGACCTAGTTGGGAAAATGCTAGTTAGAAATGAAACCCGAAGAAATGAAAGTTGTGGCACCGAGGCGAGCGTGACAAAAATAGGCGAGCGAGTCTGCACATTTTTCATTCCTTCTCGGCCTTCGGTCTCAAGGATTGTATGGACAAGGAATATGCGTGAATTTCGCTAAATACCCACTGCATGGCGATACACGTGAGCGGAAAGGGAATTCCCTCTCATGTAATATTAGGATTCCCCGACATTCCGTAGTAATAAAAGTAGTCCGCTTCGGTGGGCGTGGCTTACTTTTTTACATTCATTGGGAAATGAATGCAATAACACGTGACCAATTCAGCTAATCAGAATGCAGGAATTTCAATGAACACAAGGAAAATTTAATAATATGTACTTGATAGTCTAAGATCGTGTGATAAAGGTTTAGAGCAAGGTTGTGAACAACATACTAGTATATAGGTAAAAGTTTAAACATATTTATTGATCATCTGTTTTAATGTCTTGCAAGTGATTTATATTTAGATCTATGGATATGTTCATTCTATAACATTTTCGTGCAGTATGTCCAGGAAAATCCTCCACCGCCAACTCTTAAACACATTTTTTTTATTGTTATTCACTCTGATTCGCACAGATGATTGTTTTATTGCTCGGCTTTCAGAAAACTAGAGAACAGTGGCAGATAGTGTTTTTCCTGACCGCCGGTCTGCTTGGGATCGGAACTGTTGCGTACCTAATTCTTGGACAGGGTCACGTACAGAAGTGGGCGGTCATCCGGGATACACCTGAGGAAGAAATAGCTCTTCCTTCTTAATGATCAACCTGCAACACGCCATTTCAGAGTATATGAGCAGATACAAATAATTCCGACCCCGCCTGCTGGAATATTGCTAAAAGCGGCGTAAAACCATGCTCACTCAATCGAAATTCCGGCATGAGTTATTCACTAAATGATTATATATTTTGCAACACTTTGCATATAAACTCAGTTGCCATGGACACCGTGTTGTTTTAGTCAAATGGTATTGTATTTGTACATTGTTGATTTGTTTGCATGTTTTGGAAATAAAAGGCAATTATATTTTAGTGATAACATATGTTCTTGTTTTTAATTTTACGAAATGCTTGCATGGTTCTATAGTTTCTAGAATAATGTGAAATATGGGATGAGAGCAGCTGCAGTAACATTGTCTACATGTTTAGTTCTTCATGCTCAAATGAGCATATATAAATAGTGAATAATATGCTATCGTAGGCTTATAAAAATATGAAATGACATTACAGAATGCAGATATGGATTATGCTTTCGACAATAATCAAACTTCCCCGACACTGTATGTAATTTGTTTGTTGTCTATTTGTTCGTTGTTTAACGCCGCACTCAGTAATATGACGTCGGTATGTAAATAATCGAGTCTGGACCTGGAAATCCAGTGATTGACATCATGAGCATCGATCCACGCAATTTGGATGCGATGACATGCATCAACCAAGACAGCGAGCCTGATCACCCTATCCCGACAAACATAGTCGCCTTTTACGGCAAGAATGGGTTGCTGAAGACCTATTCTATCCCGGATCCTCACGGGTCGTATGTATTTAATACACGTGTGATGGAACCATTAATGCCTTCTGTGTCATACCAATTCATATTACGTCTCTGCAAAATCATATATTTTTCATAAATATGTATTATTAATATCCATGATCACAACTGGAATGCTCACAACGTGTTCGTTGATTATGATGCAAGAGTATGCAACTGTTCTCCTTCAATACTGACAGATATATCAACAACCAAGCTATTTTATTTTAAGTTGGATGAGATAAAATGAGGTTTAACCTTGTGTCCAAGATTTTTGTACTTATATAGCGAAGAGCATGCAGGTGTGTGTCTGATAATACTAGTCCGGACTAATGCCGACTTTATATTGCTAACTCACTGAGATACCATGTCACAGTTTAACATGAATACCCGACTCAGACACAATATCACGACTCCGAGCCGACCAGTCCTTGTTTTAGCAACTTAATGCCGAGGGCCAGTCAGGGTAACAACAAGTACCATCTTTTAACGTCGAGCATTGCGCACAACCACCAGTAGCTAAAGTGATGCCGTAAATCCTGCTGGAGTATCATGCAGGAAGCAGAGGTATTGTAAGTCCCCATGATCCCCAGCGAGGTGGCCTAGCTTTGGTTACTGGTGGCCTATGGCCCGTGTTTTAAAACTGTATACATCATATTGTTATGCTCAAGTGTGTTTCATAAATTGTTTTAAAAAAAACTTTGCACAAATAACTTAATTTTAAATATATTAACTTGGTCTCGTCGCTATATGGCTGAAATAATGCCGATGCGACGTTAAATTTTAACTCTCTCATTTTTAACCTTCCGCTCCCCGGGGGAGCGCTCTTCCACCAGCCCATGGAGGCGGTCCATTTTAAGTATGAATATGTACACTGCGCACTACAACATAAACATACCTCTTTGGAGCGGCTCAGTTCCGCAACCGCAGATGCCTTGTATCAAGGAGCTGTGCTCCAATGATCAGGGATGTCATTAAACAAGAAAAAAAGTAATGATGAAAACGTGGTAATATGTTCACAGGTTTATTACTAGTAGCTGATCGTATTAAAGGAGGACAATATAAAACATAAAAAAACAAATCTATACTGACAATGATCGCAGATCAAATAAATCAGAGCAAATGTATTGCAGTAAAAATTGATAGTAGCTAAAACAACAATTTGACAAGAAATTGACAAGATACGGAGGCAGCCAATTTAGTCTGCTGCGTCCAATTAACACCTCAGTTAATTAACTAATTAGCTAGAGTATAACTTCAGCTGGGTTAAATAACGGGAAATAAACATGGGGCCTATCGCTAAAATAAGTCCCTTGGACAATATAATAGACGAAACCGTCTGAATATCGAATTAGTGTAATTTACTACAGACTCAGCCACTTTGATATCAACTGGAAACCTCTATACAATGTGGAAATTACATTATGTTAAACCATAATGTAAAGGTGTGCCATCAAATGATAAAATCTAATATTATACAAAATGTGCATGGTGCTTCATAACATAAAGTCTGAATCAGTAATACTTTAGATTGTGTGTATTGGTAGAATGTACGTAGGTTAGGGAAATGAAAGTAGTGAAAAGCTGAACAGCTCGACATGATCTGTGAATCAAAATATATTCAGTTCGTCAACAAAACACATGCAGATATGCAGTAGCTAGATACATAAAAGAATATACAGTAAACCAAAATAAAACATTAGTAAGACAAACACATGTCATAACGGTCACATATTAACTCCGTTCCTATATCTCCCGCCCCACCTCGTGGCGTGGGATAATTATATATCAACCAGAAAATGTACAATTACGAACTAAATATGAAAGTCATCGTTCAATCTTTACAGATGGATTCAAGGATGGTGGCAAGTTTTCAAGTGCCACTGTCGTTGGATCTAAATCATATCTTCCAGGAAACCTTATAATAGTTTTATTTTCACTGCTGAATCCAAGGCGATTCAAAAAGCCTTAATGTACATTCAGCGCCAGTCTAAATATAAACAATTCATAATCGTTTCTGATTCTCTTTCTTGTCGTCAGGCACTTAATAATGCACCTTCGACTCATCCAATTATTTTAAATATTTTAGAGCTCTACAATGATCTTTCAACTGGCAAATGCGACATCGTCATTTGTTGGTTGTCTAGTTATATTGGCATAACAGGTACCACAATGGCTAATGCTATAGCAAAAGCAGCACTCAACAAATCTGTGACGGCACTTCTAATGCCATACAGTGATATTAAACCTGTAATTAGATTTTACATAAGAGATTGTACTTAAAAGAAGTGGGATACCCAAGCAGTTATAAACATATTACATTAAATCAAACCAACTATCGGTTACACTTACTTTGGTTGTCAGTCCAGATTCGACGATGTCGTATTGGCCACATCTGATATACACATGAATGTTAATTTAAAGGTGAGGATCGCCATTATGCGACGATGTCGTATTGGCCACAGCAGATATACACATGAATGTTAATTTAAAGGTGGGGATCGCCATTATGCGACGATGTCGTATTGGCCACATCTGATATACACATGAATATTAATTTAAAGGTGAGGATCCTCCATTATGCGACGATGTCGTATTGGCCACAGGAGATATACACATGAATAATAATTGAAAGGTGAGGATCTCCATTATGCGACGATGTCGAATTGGCCACATCTGATATACACATGAATATTAATTGAAAGGGGAGGATCTCCATTATGCGACGATGTCGTATTGGCCACAGGAGATATACACATGAATATTAATTGAAAGGGGAGGATCGCCATTATGCGACGATGTCGTATTGGCCACAGCAGATATACACATGAATATTAATTGAAAGGGGAGGATCCCCATGATGCGACGATGTCGTATTGGCCACAGGAGATATACACATGAATTTTAATTGAAAGGTGAGGATCCTCCATTCCTTGTGATGAGAAAATGACGGTCAAGCATGTTCTGCTATCATAAGGAATTAATATTTTAAACCATCTGAGAAGGGTCGTTTTAATAGTTTCAGTTCTGCTACGTCACTAATGCTTCCGGTTCCCATGAGATTGCGCAGTGCGATCGAGCGGCAGTGCGCCATGTGCTTTCAGTGGTGGTTGGACTGACCTGATCGGTCACAGCACAAATTTGTGATTTTCGTTCACGAGGTGGCTAATTTTCGTAATTGGTGATTATAGTTGCACTACGTGTTAGTGTAACGCTTTTTATTAACCTTTCACTATCGACGCTGTCGATTTTAGTGGTTTAGTGAGTGAAACGTACACGTGAGTGTACACATGTTGAAAACAGTAACCTGTATTCGAATCATGGCCTCTACCTCATCACAGCAAAAGAGACACTGCGAGGCTAAACCTGGCGGTAAACATGCAGACAAAACCAAATCACACCCCAAAGAGACACTGCGAGGCAGTGACTCGCGTGAAACCAGCTCTAAAAGTCTTTTTTCGGGCGAAGAGACTGCAGAACAACCACAAGGTGGCGCTGATACCAATATGGCAGCGCCCGAACAACAAAACTCGCGGAGCGAGTTTCTTGACTTTGGTAAACTGATTGCTGATTCGATCTCAGACATTAAATCATCAATCACTGCAGGGTTTGACGAACTAAAGCAGACAGTGACTGACAAGCCATACTATGAGTATGAAGATGGCACTGCGAGGAACGCCTCTTACATGCATTACGAAGATGAGTACGTCAATGGGGAAGACGAACCCCTAAAGACGAATGCGTGTGAAAACAAGACTGACGACAAGATTGAAAGATTGTTAAATACCTGTGAAGTGGATCGTCAGAGTACACCCTCCACAAGTCATGGTGATAAATTCTTGTCACAATTCATGACGAGATCAAAACTAATGAAAAAACTGGTGAAAGAATTAATCAAGAACTGGCTGACATCCTTAATGAACTTATGTTTTAAATCAAAAAGCCCTGATGATGAGTATGTTGAATCCAAGCTGGATAGTATTGTAAGACCTGATAACTGTCCCTCGCTCGTTGCCACACGAGTTGAAGAACTTATTTGGAGTCTAATGAGACCCAACTCACAGAGCATGGACAAAACATTCCAAAAATGTTAATGATTGTCAAGACAGTGTCTTTATTGGCAGTTATCACTGACAAGATATACAACATGAAGAAATATCTTGATAAGGGGTCTGGGCCCAACATTGTGAATGATTCTTTGGGAGAAGTGGTCAAGGGTCTCATAGACACCATCCAGATGGCCAGTCTGGCGAACTTCGAGCTCAATATGAGACGGCGTGAACACATAAGGCCAGATGTGCATGCAAACTATTTGCCCCTTTTTTCTGTTACTGTACCAGTTAGTACCAGTCTTGCAAAGCTGCTAACAAGGCTAGACCCAGGGACTACAACACATTCACAAGGGGTCCGAGTAGATTTCTGTATAAAGGTCGCTATTCCGGTCGAGCACGACAAAGGCCATACAGAAGTTGACCATATCAGCCTTTTTTAGCCACAAGAGATGGATACGCAGGGGCTACAAGAGACTGGTGAAGCACGCTCAGAGCCAGTAGCACAGTCTGGTGAAATCCCGACAGCTGCAAACACACAGGTAATCATAACACATAATTCAGAAAATATTGATGTTGAACTTCTTCTTCACTCTGATTTATACGCAGGTAAAATACAACACTTTATTCATAAATGGTCAGGAATTACATCAGACAATGCTGTGTTAGATACAGTTACTGGTTGCCTTATTGAATTTATCGATGACCAATGTACTCCAGAAATTCCTGATGCAAGGAAAACTAGATTATCTAGAGGTGAAGAAGTTCATGTCGACAAGGAAATTAAAAAAATGTTAGAAAGCTGAGTTTTGAGTGGAAACTGATCATTGTGAGGGGGAATGTGTTTCATCAATATCCACTAGAATGAAGAAAGATGGCACTTATAGGATGATTTTGAATTTAAAAGAATTCAACAAAAACATCCAATATGAGCACTTCAAAATGGACACTTTAGGGTCTGCAGTCCGATTAATGACCCCAGGTTGTTATATGGCTAGTATTGACCTGAAAGATGCCTACTAGTATGTGCCCATTGCCCAAGAACACAGAAAATATCTTCGCTTTCAATGGAAAAATAGATTGTATGAGTACACGTTTACCAAATGGGCTTGCTTGTGCCCCCAACAGTTTACTAAATTACTCAAACCAGTCTTTGCTACTCTAAGACAATATGGTTGTTTAGTTGTACCATATCTTAATGACTCTTACCTCCAGGGTGGCTCGCCTGTCGAATGTTCACAGAATGTAAAGGAAACTGCTCTCATGTTGCAAGATCTAGGCTTTATCATTCATGCCGATAAATCCCAATTTAGCCCCTCACAAGAAATTGAATTTCTGGGACTCCTCCTAAATTCTGTTGACATGACAGTAACCTTACCAGCAGAAAAAGCAATTAAAGTTGCTAATGCATTTCAATCTCTATCATGCAAAACTAAAGCAACAATCCTTGAAGTGGCTCATGTTCTTGGACTGTTAGTGAGCAGTTTCCCTGGGGTACAATTTGGTCCGCTGCATTATCGGAACTTAGAAAATGCAGCGATAGATGCACTGAGAAAGTCAAAAGGGAATTATTCCGACATTATGCTCATTACCACACTGATGATATCAGATTTGGAATGGTGGGTACATGATGTCAAAATAGCAAACAAACCAATCATCATACCTGACCCAGCTTGTGATTTGTACTCGGATGCATCAATGGAAGGATGGGGTAATCACCTTGGTTGTAAGAGAGCTAACGGTAGATGGTCTGTGGATGAACAGAGGTGTCATATAAATGAATTGGAAATCTTGTCCTCTTTCTATGCTTTGCAGGCCCTATGTAGTGACAAACTCAATTGTCACATACACCTCTTTATAGACAATTCTACGGCAATCGCCTGCGTCAATGCAATGGGCGGAAGTAAATCTAGATCATGTGACAGGACTGTCAGAAAACTTTGGCAATGGTGTGTTGATAGGCATATATGGGTCACTGCAAGCCATATACCTGGGTCAAAAAACATCATAGCAGATTCAGAATCAAGGATTTTCGATGACAAAACGGAATGGATGCTCAACAAACAGGTCTTTGAAACGTTAACTCAGCCCTGGAATAAACCTGAAATAGACTTGTTTGCGTCAAGGCTTAATAAACAGTTAGATGTATATGCATCTTGGAAGCCTGATCCATCAGCTAGGTATGTCGATGCAGTCAGTGTTTCATGGCATAACTTATACGCATACATGTTTTGATCAGCCAGCGTTTGCAGAAACTTCAGAAGGAGGGCTGGGGGTGGTGGTTGGTGGGGAGGCGGTAATTGTACTTCCGAACTGGCCCACTCAGACATGGTACAGAGTAGCGATGAGCATGGTGGTGGATTATCCCCGAGTGCTACCATGGCGGATGGATCTTCTCAGCCTTCCTCACAATGGAGCTCTACATCCACTAAGGAAAAACTTCTAACCTGTTGCTTGTCAGGAAAGCGCAGGAGAAGCGTGGCTTTCCGAGAGAGATTGGCGACGTCATCCTCAAATCATGGAGGGAATCTATACAAAGACAGTACACAGTCCAAGTGCACAGATGGGAAATTTTCTGTAATAAAAGGGGTGCTTATCCCCTTCAGGTGTCTGTAGCGAGCTGTCTATACAAGGACTAAGCTATAGCTCATTGAATACAGCAAGGTCGGCTGTGTCATCTTTGATTTCTATTAGTTGTGATGTTAATGTTGGTTCTGATGCCTTGATCTGCAGATTTTTGCGAGGAGTTTTTCACGAGAGCCAGGTCTAGATACAGTTCAGTTTGGGATGTGTCTCTTGTTATTAAGTATTTACAGTCCAGGGGAGACAACTCAACTCTAACATTGAAAGAACTTACTCTAAAACTTACTACACTGTTAGCTCTGGCTACAGCCAACCGACTCCAGTCACTTCAGACAGTACATATTAACAATATGAACGTTTCAGATTCCAAGATTGTTTCTGTGCTTGATCTGTTTCAACAGAGAAATCCATTACGGAAATCTCACTGTGTTGAGCTAGAAAAAATTGAAACTGATCATGTGTTATGTGTTTATCAAGCTCTGTCCTTGTACTTGGACAAAACTGCAGAGTTTAGAGGAAGTGAAACCCAGGTGCTCATTAGTTTCCAGAGACCCCATAATAAAGTAACAAGATCCACAATAGCAAGATGGATTAGAACTGTTCTTGAAGAAGCGGGTATTGACATTTCTGTGTTTGCAGCTCATAGTACGAGAGCTGCAGCCACATCGGAAGCTAAGAAAGCAAATGTGCCAATGAATGACATCTTAAAAACTGCAGGCTGGGCTTCAGCTGCAACTTTTGTTAGAGACTACAATGTACCAATAGAAACACTGCCGAACGACACAAGTCGTATGTACAAGACAATTGTGTCAACATCTGCGGGTGAATAGAATTACTACTGTTTGGAGTTATGTACAAACAACCTGCTGGTTGTGATTAGCAGTGACATTAGTTTGTGCCATGTTGGCTTGAATACCAGTTTTGAAATTTCGTTGGGTTGTCATGCTTATGCTTACATGTTTCCGAAATTTTTGTTCAAATCTTGTTGAATTTGCTGGAACTCAAAAAATAAATATACTGAACTTTGACCTTGTATTTTCTTTTCTTGGGATAAGACTTGTGCCACCAAGTGGCTTTAAAATCTCATGGGAACCGGAAGCATTAGTGACTTAGCAGAATTAAACATTTCAACGAGACTTACCTGTAAGTTGAAGTTTGATTGGGGTTCTGCTACGTCACTGGAATGCTGGAGGTTTACATGTCCTCCTCATCCCTCCCTCGTACCTGTAGTGGCACTTGGTGTCACAAGCATACTTTGAATCCTGCCGCTCGATCGCACTGCGCAATCTCATGTAAACCTCCAGCACTCCAGTGACGTAGCAGAACCCCAATCAAACTTCAACTTACAGGTAAGTCTCGTTTAATTGTTTAATTCTCATTTAATTATTTAGTTTAAAGGAAATAGAATTGTTTGAACAATTTTGATTACATGTTTTATAATTGGTAGATTCAATGAGCAGCTGAGATTGTTAGTGGTTGTATCCTCGAAGTGGGTTAAAATACAGTAAAATAATTGTCCCCCCTGAGAGGGTACGTAACTTTCACATCGTTCAAAGTAAAGATAGGCCTACCGAAATTATAATCTTTGTATATTTGTTAGTTTTAATTGATGGCTCCAATTGTCTACAATCGCTGGCGGCGGGAGGGATGGTGTAAATCCTGCTGGGGAACCATGCAGGTAGCAGATATATCTAAGTCCCCACGGTCCCTAGAATGGTGGCCTAACTAGCCTAACTTTGGTTGCTGGCCATCTATAACCCATTTGTATAATGTATCGTTATAAATAATCAATTGTTATGGCTACATACTAATTTTCAGCCTCTATCTGTGATAATCTAGTTCTTTTACTGCCCTTTGTCAACAGGTCTTATGATAAAAATTTATGTATGTACAACTTGATTTAGTCACGACATGGCTGAAATATTGCCGATCTGACTATAAATCGTAACTCCCTCACTTACTATCTTTGGAAGTAGATGGTGAAACGTTAGAGGTAGTACATGAAAATATAAGTATCTTTGTATCGTTTTTCATAAATTCAATAAATAAAACACAGCAACATAGAAAACCTCTTTATATCCAATTATCTGCACGTATGGTGTCAGTTTGGTCCCGTACCATGTCAGGAAATGCAACCATAATCCTTTATATATTGTACAAACTAGTATTAGATGGTAATCGTGCTGGAGGTAATACGAATACATGGTTAATGTCAATTGGTTCTATCTTTATTAAAACTGGATTGATGAATAGATGGCATTCACATTGTTTTTGCTCTGTTCATTCACAAGAAATATTGTGTCAAATAGATTCCAAGATCAGTATTTCCAAATATGGTCATCTGAAAGGTTTGAATCAAAATCTGTTACGTACAGAATATTTAAATCCGAAATTGTAGCTGAATAATATTTTTATTCGCCTATTACACTCGGGCACGTTTTATAGCGTTATTTCGATAGAAACAGTGATTATATTGTCAACGTGAGCATGTAGATCGGAAACAGCTTACTAAATCACCTGACTGTGACATTGTCCAAGATAATTATGTCAAGACGTTACATATATTCCAATATCAATACATAATTCTCAAAACAAATATGTAAGTGTAGTAAGTGAACATATCTTTTGAGGCCATTCATATTGTTTCACAGCATTTGTGAGAAAAACAAACGCCTCAACAATTCGTATCTGTGTACTGCTATCGCTGCTGGGGTCAAGTGTTCTACCCACTCGTGTCAAACTAGCCATCATTGACCACTCCAGTCAGTGAATTGTTGTTGGTTCAATTATTTTACTGCCTTTGAACTTCCTAAATGCCAGTCAAAAGAGTAAACATATAACCTGTGTGTTGTTTTTAGGAAAACACTGTTTATTGTTATTACGGACGTGCTTTACTCAGTGCTAATAAGCGGTGCTATTTGCTGTTTGATTGGATTAAGGTAAGGATATATATCATTCCACTAGGGATGGGGTTGGGGGGAGTCGCATTGATTTTGAGTCGCATTTTTGGCTAGGGGCAAGCAGTCGTATTAAATTTGGAGACGCATTAATTTCCAGATTTACCGTACTCATATTGCATTGCTTCATTACAACAGAAACTTTTGTTTTCTTGTTCTGCTGTGAAATTACGAATGATCACCACAAAGTTGCGAATAAGTCGCAGATAATTCGCGAATTTCTGCTGAAACTGATTTATGGTTTTATGGTCGTAACTGGGAGCTTCAGGTGAAATTAACGCGTGACGGGTCATGGCAGATAGACAGATAATTTTATTTGCTTTTCTGGCCACAGACTGATGAAGATCATTCAAATGATATTTAAGTTACATGGCAGCAGGACAGATTATTTACAATTTACTGTAATACAGTGCATGTGTTGTATTTACCCAGAGGACTAATATGTTTGCATGACCGATAACTGTTATCTTTTCTCCTCTCTATTTTTTTCTATTTCGTCGATCGCAAGTATGGGGTCATTGAATAAATATTGGTGCATATTACTTGACAGGCGTGACAGGAAAATTTACGAACCAGCTAGAAACATTATATCGAAAGATAACATGCACACAACTGGTTCATTCTATACTGACAAGTGCTCGTGGGTTTCACCGAAGTGGTAAACGTCGGAGACCTGCATCACTTCGGGCTTTCCTCCCACATTAAGCTGACACGCCGCGATATAACTGGAATACTGTTAAAAGCGGCGTTAAACCCAACTCACTCACTCACTATACTGACAAAGGTAGTCATCTGTCTGGTTACAAAATTATTTTTTTCAAAGAGATAACGAGCACACAGCTGGTTCATTGTGTACCGGCAATCATATTTGGTGTGACGAACCTTGTGTTAATGTTACATTGTTGAGGTGAGGTGAAATGGGGTTTAACGTCGCGTCCAAGATTATTGCGCTTATATAGCGACGTGCATGCACATGTTTTATGTGTGTGGCTGTTTGTACTAGTCCGAACTGATGCCGATTTATAGTGCTAGCCCACTGAGATACCATGCCGCAGTTTAACATGAATACCCCACTCAGACACAGTATACTGACTCCGAGCCGACCAGTCCTTGTTTTAACCCCTTAATGCCGAGCGCCAGACAGGATAAAAACAAGTACCATCTTTTGGTATGACGCGGCCGGGGATCGGACCCCTGACCTTCCGCTCTCCGGGCGGACGCTCTACCAGTAGACCACGGAGGCGGTCTTTACATTGTTGACCAATCATTCTGTTGGCTTAACGAATTTACAACATAAGCATATTTTAACCTTTTAAAATCAAATGTTTATACACTAAACCTCGTCACTTTGATCTTGGTGTATGTGGCATGTCACGGTCGAAACCTGTTCCGTTTTGCTGACGATATTGGCCTTTCGCTTCTTTGCAAATACATATACCTGTGTGTAGTCCGACTGTCCGATGGGTTGGTATTCTATTCGTATCGCCTTATTAATCCATTTGACAACATGTTTCGACTGCTGGTGAAAACGCCCTCAAGGAGACAACGACACACTTCTCGTCTTCACACCATCGTATTTGAAGATGGTTCTTTCTACTCCTTCCCAAAGCGGTTTTGTCAAATTTACACTCTCCATACAAAACATCAAGGAATCATACATACTCTTGTTCCCTACGTCTTACCGAATAAGGCTGAAGCATCCTACACAGCCGGCTTCAAGGTAATTAAGGATGAACCAGAACATTATTTTAATCTGAGACCCCAAGTATTCCAGATTGATTTTGAGAAAGTAGCTACCAATGATGCCATTGCAGTTTTGGAAGATATCCAGATACGTGGCTGCTTTGTCAATCTATTCTCAGGCCTTTTCAATCAAGATCCAACATGTAGGTCTTGCTATTCTCTACAAAGAGGATGGACTATGTGACGACTACTTGGGTAGGGAGTGTTCACTGGGATAAAGTGCAGTCGAACCATTTTGCTTACAGCGGTCATTGGACCAATACCAACATCGTTGGGTGGAATACACTTAGGGTACTTGCCACTAACATCTTTGATTTTGTGAAACGTTCCCAGCAGTATGGTCACCTGACACAACCACCTAAAACGTCGCCATGTTGCCATGACCAAGGGCTGCTGGAATCTGAGGACAGACTCAAATTGTTTTATTCATTGCAAACTGAAAGGCCATAGGCCCATAGTTCAACGTATTTACAAGGTATGGGTGTTTCTTCTAACTAACAATGCATGATGTATGTACAATGCAAAATTTTGTAATAAAGTAATATTTGAAGTTGACATGAGTATGCAAAACAAATTAATATTTAGGTAAGTTATAAACTTCTTTGGAATATACTTGTTTCTTAATTAACAATAGAGTTTACACACAAGCATAAAATGATACTCATTTTCTACAACATTATGGTTACAAGATTTAAAGATATTGTTAAACTTTTTAAATATACCTTTATAGATCTTTATATCATAATATCCTGCTCTGAACTGCGCTAGCGATACTCAGTTTTTTTTATTGTAACAGATATTAGATATTCGCCGGGTATAAATTGTTGTTTGAAGAGAGAATACGTATATGTACATTTGCTATTTCTTAGTTTTTCTATCCACATTTGCTGAAAGCAATCTTTAGCTTTTTGGAGTAATAGTGACATAAACATCTTGACATTTCCAACACCCTGAGGACAGACATCATCAATGGCCACTTATCTGTATACTATACTGACGTCGACTATACTGACACCATATCCGCATTACTCATCTTCTTGCAGTGTTGGATAACTAGACATTAACTAGATTTATGGTCAGCGTATGCTTTATAGTGCTCTATTTATGTGTAACAGTGTTTGAAAGGACATGATCACTGCATTTGTTTGTAACAGTGTATGAGGTGAGGCGAGGTAAAAAGGGGTTTAACGTCGCGTCCAACATTATTGCACTTCTATAGCGACGTTAACAGTGCATGAAAGTAATATACAAACATGTAAAATAAAAGCCATCTGCTAGTTATTTGTTCAGTATTTTGGTACCCCCTAAAGAATTCAAGAGAAGGATCTTCCAGACCCGATGACAGAATTACCTAAGTCCAGTCAAGCATAGTAAACCCACATCACCTACCGCATTCGACGTAATAAGCGCCCAGGGCGCTCTCAAACTTAGAAATAGGGGGCTCTTATTAAAAAAAATATTTTGGTGGAAAAAACCAGAGTTGAAAGATCGTAAATTTCGTGGTCTATGCTGCCAGCCTGAAATGTTTATATACGACAGATATATTTTTCCAGGATTTCATTGCTCACAATTAAGGATGCATATAACACACGAGTGCGTATTATACACGAATAGATAAGTCTTACATTGATGTAATTGATCTGCTAATTTGAGATTGTTCACAACCAATATAATTAGCAAATATCGCCGCGGGCGCTTATTACGTCGAATACGGAAATTACTTTTACTCAAAAATTAGTTGAAGTGGGTGGACACCAAAACACATACAGTCACAGACACTCTCAGATACAACTTCATTTACCACGTGATGCTATTCTTCACACGTTCTGCTTGACGCATGGCCGGCATCAGAGATCATTACAAAACATTTCGGCGCCATATTTTGTTCGCCAAACTGACAGCTGACAGTAGTTACTTTCCACAATAAGCACCGGGTCAGCGATATTCTCAACAATAGACTCTGTGTCAGTCTTGAGTGTAAAATTTCTAATTATTTTTCCAATTTCCACCGCGTGATTTGAACGATGAGTGTGACAAGTGTAGGTTGTATGTGTGAGTGAACTATTATGAGGCTATACTCAAATACCTTTCTCAACTTAATTTTCCTCAAATTTTACAACAATTAAAATCGTTCACGTTACTGGTTGTTCTGAACAATTAAAGAAATTGTTCGTCCGAAAGCGAAGACTGACAAATTATCTCGATCAAAACTACGCCGCTCCAAATAATCATATGAACATGTCACCATGGCAGTTAATCATAATACGTATGTAATAAAATATAATATGTAGAATATTAAAGGAACATTACATTTAATAAATAACAAAACGTACAACTTAATACCTCTATTCATTAAAATCAAGTTCACACAAATAGTACACAGTGTAAAATACACCATATGTTTCTGATAAAATTGTTAACTGAACATTATTTGACTGAAAATCTTCATACAATCTTCGACCCGTGAAGATTCCGGGGTAGAATGGGTCTTCAGCAACCCATGCTTGCCGTAAAAGGTGACTATGCTTGTCGTAAAAGGCGACTAACGGGATCGGGTGGATCGATGCTCATGATATCAATCATTGGATTGTCTGGTTCAGACTCGATTATTTACAGACCGCCGTCATATAGCTGGAATATTGCTGAGTGCGGCGTTAAACAACAAACCAACCAAATCATACAATCTTCATTACCTACGGTATATCTACTATATCTATCAGTATACGCTGGCGTGTCACACTGACCACCGACTGACTATGGGAAGCATATGGCATATTCTGGACATGTTGTTAATTATAATAGCCACCAACCGAACTCATCCCAACACACCTGCCAAATTCCCATTCAGCGCATGATGTATTTTTGTGATCACTTTGAATTCTATAATTCTGAATTCGTAAATGGCAGGTTTTAGTTACATACACCTTAATGTCCCCAGCTTGACTAATATTTGCAAAACTTGTCAGAATATATATTAATTGATCATTCTAATCAAACATTTGGAACATCATGTGTTCATAATATATAACGATAACCTCAGAGAATAACTAGTCTCAATTATCCCGTGAACCAGATTCACCTGGGCTTTCAAGGTAAAATTGCTGTGAATATGATATTCTTGCACCACTAAAACTCAGTCATGACACCAGCTGTTCGCGAAAAGGGTAAGCACATCCTGCCTTTAGCGGAAACACACTACACTGACAAAATTTGCATAAATTTGCATAAAGAAGGTTCTCTCTGCACGTATTGCTATTCAACCGCGGACATACGGTATACAATAAAACACGTGAACAGTTCACTGACCCGCTCAAACGGAACTAGGTCACCTTTACACTTGTCAACTGTGACTTTGGACATATCTCTGACTGACAGTTTGTGAAACATCCACGAGTGAAATACGCCTCACTTACTGGTAACGGTGTTCATACAATATCAGTTTTACCCAACTCAACTACAAACGTAAGTGTGATTTTGTTCTGTTTCATAGAATGTGAGTATTTTGACAAGATGTCTCGGTTAAATGTTTCACCTGCGGTGTGGTCGGGGCTTTGCAAGCTGAAATGGCTTGTGGGCAAGCAGGCGGAATGTCGAGAAGTGTACACGTGCGACCGGATCACACATTCGCGCACACTCCACTAATGTTTCCGGAACGAACATGTCATTACGGGTTCACATGTTACAAAGATATATTGGCGACACAACATTTATGTGTGACACTTAGATCTAGCTTGTGGCGACCAACAGACTTTCAGTTTGGTAACAGTGGGAAGGGGTCAACTGTGACGTGTCACGTACGTCACTTCAACGGTATGTAGTCATAATGTGTGTACATGCCGAACAGTCCCGTGAAGATTCCGGGTTAGAAGAGGTCTTCAGCAAAGCATGCTTGTCGTAAAGAGGCGACTAACGGGATCGGGTGGCCAGGATCACTGACTTGGTTGATGCATGTATTCGTATCCCATTAGTGTAGATCTATGCTCATGGTGTCAGGACCCGTGAAGATCCGCGGTAGAATAGGTCTTCAGCAACCCATGCTTGCCGTAAAAGGTGACTATGCTTGTCGTAAAAGGCGACTAACGGGATTGGGTGGTCAGGCTCGCTGACTTGGTTGATGCATGTCATGGGTCCCATTTGCGTGGATCGATGCCATGATATTAATCACTGGATTGTCTGGTCTAGACTAGATTATTTACAGACTGCCATCATATAGTTGGAATATTGCTGAGTACGGCGTTAAACAACAAACCAACCAACCAAATCATGGTGTCAGCTGCAGTCACTGGATTGTCTGGTCCAGACTCGATTATTTACAGACCATCGTCGTATAGTTGGAATATTTCTGAGTGTGGCGTTAAACAACAAACAAACAAACAAACATGCCGAACAGCCGACTTACACGTCTTTGTACAAGAACGCGACTGGCCAATCAGATAGCTAGAGTAATGATACAAAATGTATTTACGCAGTTTGATGTGATCACATGTACAGTAACTTATAGTATCCGTAGGGTTTCTGGGTAAGATAGTCCCCTTGTGACTTGGCTGAATGCATGTCATCGTGTCTTCTAATGCGAGTAGGACTGATAATACAGATAACCCGTGAAGATCCGGGTTATAATAGGTCATCGGCAAATCATGCTTGTCGTAAGAGGCGAGGTCCGGGATCAGATGGTCCGGATCGCTGACTTGGTTGATGTATGTCATCGTATCCTGATTGCGTGTATCGATTCTCATGATATCAAGCACTGGATTGTCTTGCCCCATCTCGATTATTTGCAGACCCCCGCCATACAGCTGGGATATAGCTGAGTAGGCGTTTAACAACAATAACAAACGACAAAGATAATACAAGTTCCCGCTTGTGTTAACCACTAGTATGCAGAAGTGTAAAACCAAGCATCCAGAATCCTTTCTATCCGTGAAGATCCGGGTTAGAATAGGTCTTCAGCAACTTGCTTTCATTGAAAGGCGACTATGCTAGTCGAAAGAGGCGACTAACGGGATCGGGTGGTCAGGCTCGCTCAGGCTCATCGGTCTTATTTGCGTGGATCGTTGCTCATGATGTCAATCCCTGGATTGTCTGGTCCAGACTCGATTATTTACAGACCATCGTCATATAGCTGGAATAGTGCTGTGTGCGGCGTTAACAACAAGCAAACAAATTCTACATATATTGTTATTCAATCACTGGATTGTCTGGTCCAGACTAGATTATTTACAGCACACCGTCAAATTGCTGGAATAATGCTGAGTGCGGCGTTAAACAACAAGCAAGTACACAACACGTTCACACTTGTGTTAAATATCTAGAAGTGTTATGACAAAGCATCCAGAAGGTTCTCTCTACATGTATTACAATTCAAACACAGACAGGGTACACAATAAAACACGTGAACAGTTCACTGACCCGCTCAAACGGAACTAGGTTACCGTTATACTTGTTTACTCGGACTTTGGACGTATCTCTGACTGACAATTTGTGAAACATCCACGGGTGAAATACGTCTCACTTACTGGTTACGGTGTTAATACAATATCAGTATTTTCCCAACTCAACAACAAACGTTAGTGTGATATTTTTTTAGTAGACAGTGTGTCTTTTGTCAATATGTCTCGGTTAAATGTTACATCAGCTGGGTGTACGGACCACTGACTTGGTTGATGCATGTCATCGTATCCCATTTGTGTAGGACCCGTGAAGATTCCGGGGTAGAATAGGTCTTCAGCAACCCATGCTTGCCGTAAAAGGTGACTATGCTTGTCGTAAAAGGCGATCGGGTGGTCAGGCTCGCTGACTTGGATGATGCATGTCATCGATCCCAATTGCTTGGAACGATGCTCATGATATCAATCACTGGATCGTCTGGTCCAGACTCGATTATTTACAGACCGTCGTCAAATCACCCGAATAGTGCTGAGTGCGGCATTAAACAACAAACAAACAAGCAAACATGCCGAACAGCCGACTTACGAGGTATATGTCTTTGTACAAGAATGCGACTGGCCAATCAGATAGCTATAGTAATGATACATGTTTTTTACGCAGTTGGATATGATCACATGTACAGTAACTTATAGTATTGTCATAGCGACTGATTTACGACTACCGTTGTCTGAAGAACATTTCATTCCAAAGGCTAATTACCCTGTAGCCATGTCTCCATAACATAATTGTCATTACGTTTTAGGCGCTAATCCCCGTTGTTAATCCTCACAAACATTAAATTGTATATTGACTGTCAGTCAGCCTGGACTACCATATCACTTCCCTTTAACTACTGCTTTTTAGAGTATGGCATGTATTGCCTTAATTGAATATCCACTGAACTGTGTCGGTTCATCACGCCCGTATGTCCAATGTCAAAAGCAACGCCATTGTCTCTTTGTCTGTCCATTGTTGTTCATTACTACATATATGTTACCATTACATGGTGTTAGTCAAGCTGGGTATTCCGACGCTCACCTCGTGTATGCCTGAGCTGGAAGGTCCGCTCATGATTGTGTTTGTGTTGTCAGAGCAGGTATTCCGCTCATTGTTTATTGTTTATTGTTTACATGTTGTGCATAAAGTGTTCCGGGACAGTGATGTCGATTTTGTCCTTTATTCCCCCAAGAGCTAATTCCCCGTCAACATGCAGGTTGACAGTATCCGTAAGGGTTCCGGGTAAGATGGTCCACCAGCATCCTGTGAATGTTGTAAGAGGCGTCGATGATTGCATGTCATCGTATCCCAAGTTCCCAACTGCGTGGATCGATACTTATAACGTCAATCACCGGATTGACCAGACTCGATCAGTTTCACATCGCCGTCACATAGCTGTCATTGGCTGAGTGAGGGGTTAAGTGACATACATTATTATATACTAAAGTGAGGTAGACTGAGTTTTCCGAAGTTGAGAAAAGTGATATTTTCATTGCAGTGAATATAACAAATGATATTTCACTGCAGTGAACATAACACTTGATAGTTCACTTTGACGGAACTGTAGTCATACAAGAGTGACCTCCACTCAAAATGTCTCCCTTTATCGCAAATTACTTGCCTGTTCAAAAACAATTGACTTCCTTTTTACCTTAGTTCCAATTTGACAAGACCAAATAATGGCAAACGGTCATTTATGGAGTTAATATCGCTTCATGACGTGTGTTATTCTCTTGCAAATGCTCTGTTTGTCTGTCGATTTGTTACTTAATCGAGACCGTTCGTTCGCGGAGCGCCATTTTTGTTACTTGGCCAGCGTGTATTCTTTCGCTTCTGTCAGCTGTCTCGACGTTTTCAAGAATAGTTTTTATTAAAATTGATTTTGTACTTAATCACATCTACATGTATGATACAGAATTTTCGCGACCCTAAATATTTTTTGTGTCTTTTGTTTATAATTGTTTATGATTTTTCAAAGAATAGATTACTTTTTTAGTCTCAAATGCAGGGGGTGGTGGCCCGTCCCTGTATGTTAGGTAGGGAGAATTTACGTCAACATGGAATGTCCGCTATATATACACTAATAATAGACACTTGAAGATCACATTTGTTAAACCGCTTGAGTAAATAATACAGCTCATCTTTCGACATTTTTTATTCTAAACATCTAACAGCACACTCCTACCCAGAGTTCCATGCGGCCGGCAGCCAGCCAGCATAGTACCTCTGCCACAGGCCAGCGCCATGTGACGATTCGTCACATCTTTCACAGTCCATTCAAGATATTGCATAATGCTTTTCATCCCTTTTATGTTTGACAAGTCTACACATTTTCATAAACAAATGTCCAAGAATGGTTACAGTTCATTCAGAAAGTATCCTAATACGTGAAAATCTACTTGTGTTTGCGTAGTAATCCTTTGCTTACATTGGTTGTACGGCTCCACGTGCTGTCATCGAAGCCCAACGGAGAGCTAGAGATACGGTAACTTTGATATATAAATAATATATTGTCATGCAACTCACTGTCGCAGTTGTAGTAGCATATCTATATAATTACGCAAAACAATATGTAAAGCACCCCCAAATACTTGCATTAGTCCGTTCTACTGATTTCTGACGAAGCGCGATCGTTTACAAACAAGAGAAAAGTCCGGTCACGTGATATGCATCAGCCTGTGGCAGTGGTGTTATGCTGAGTCACCACTGCGCCGGAGTGTGGTCTAATAGATATCTGTCATTGACTAAAGATATATATTATCGAGGTGACTAATACGAGGAGCCAGGGTATCTTAGGCTTGGCAACTTACACTAATCTGAGGAAGTGCAGGTGAATATAATTCGCTTCTGTCTTTGAGGGAGTTGATGTGCATGTATCTTCGACAGAGTATGACTATGCATGTTAATCTTGACGCCTAATCTTTAGTCAGGTAACGAGAGTTATGTAAAGAATATTCATGTACATATATGTGTTGTAATTCAAGTTAAGGGTTGTTTACAAAAAAAGAAATGCGAAGCTCTTTTTGTAATGAATCCACCAAATTCCGAAACATCGTGTTCATCAATAATAAGGCACAAACATCCACGACATCAAATATCACTGAGCTACTTCAGAATGTTGTCTTTTTTAGTTATTACTCAGAACAACAGCATCTAGTCGTGTGTGCTAATGCCTGCTATCTGTGTGGATTATGGATATCCAGGTGCTAAAATACAATGGAACGTTCTCCTCTTATCTCAGTTTGTCAATAGTATAGTGTAGACATACAAGTATGTATACACTACCTTTACCCGATACTCTGTGACACAGATGACCTACTGACAACGACACACATTGGAAATCACATCACCAGGAATGATTTCATTGTGTGGCCTATATTTCTTTCAGTCTGACAAAAACCATGCCCGGATCAGCTGTTCACGAATCAGGTATGTATTTGCCATGTGTTACAGTAATCATTAGCGTCATACGTTATCAGGAGTACATATGCACATGTACACCAGCATATTGGGAATGCCATATTCCGTAAGCATTCATGAAGAACATGTATACCGACCACGATCATGTGATGATCACGCTTTAATAGCATTACAACTGATTCTGTATATGGGCATGACCCGTGAAGATCCGGGGTAGAATAGATCTTCAGCAACCCATGCTTGCCGTAAAAGGCGACTATGCTTGTTGTAAGAGGCGACTTCGTTGTCAATTGGTTGGAAGGATGCAGGACATGTTTTTGACAAAGTATCATTTTATCAGTGATGCTTAATTCAAACTTTTGATCGTGAAATAGAGATAGCACCAGTGTTCAGCACATAATTCCTTTTATCTGCAAACGCCAACATAGCTGATTTGGTTTCTGCACCTGACCCGTAAAGATCCGGGGTAGAAAAGGTCTTCAGCAACCCATGCTTGTCGGAAAAGGCGACTAACGGGATCGGGTGGTCAGGCTCGCTGACTTGGTTGATGCATGTCATCGTATCCCAAATGCGCGGATCGATGCTCATGATGTCAATAACTGGATTGTCTTGTTCAGACTCGATTATTTAAAGCCCGCCGTCATAGAGCAGGAATATTGCTTAGTGCGGGTTAAACTTTAGAACAAACAAGCAAAACTAAATGGGCATAAGTGTGTGGAAATGAATTCCGAATAGCGTGAGCGTTAGTTTATTTCAAGCCTACACAGTACAATATTCACTACTTGTGAGTAAAATAGTTTAACGAGTCTTGCAGCGGCATTTCAGTTATATTGACGGGCGGAACAACAGTCTTTTCCCAATCCTTTTAAAACTGACCTGCAACCTAGTGACACATATATTTATCACTCCGGCGAACACAAAGGAGGACGGACGGGTTCGGTGTGCGGGCAAATCTGGGATCAAAGGATCCAAGCAAAGTAAAGCAAAATATTGTGTTACGTACATGTACGTCCCCGACACCTGTGGGCGAAAAAAACGTGTTTTTGCCAATGCCTGCCATCTTTATGCATGATAACCTCTGTTTAGGTAAACTGTTATACACTCGGGGCGGTCGTGTAGCCTAGTGGTTAAAGCGTTTGCTCGTCACGCCGAAAACCCGGGTCCGATTCCCGACATGGGTACAATGTGTGAAGCCCATTTCTGGTGTCCCCCGCCGTGATATTGCTGGAATATTGCTAAAAGCGGCGTAAAACCATACTCACTCACTCACATAAAGAGTAATACATAAACATTATGATAAAAAACATCCAAAACATGGCAGTGATCCAGACGGAGATACACGACCTCGGGTATGTGTACTGTGTTATAAGGGTCATGCTTGCGTGCACTATCACGTTTTGTGTTACCTGGCTGTGTAAATAAAGCGATGAAATCCTTTACACATAACACGGTGGTCATAGTTTGTGGAGTAAGATCGCTTTACATGAGTTGGTGTTGTGTGACTAATTTACCTGAATCACAACAACTGGGGTCTTGATCGGAGGTCTGCACATTTGCTTCAGAGTTCATAGCTTTTGTCATGGGAATATCACATTCATTACAACGTGCTTTGAATATATTAATGCGGTCTTACTATGTAAAGATTCAAATAAAAAATGCAACAAAGAGGGTTTGGGTGATCCTGGCACAGCTAAGCTCATCATCAGTTCAGGGCCCTGCCCGCTCTACACGCAGCCCAGACAGCGAATGGGTCTTCTCCCAGGAAGCGGTGCCTGGTCAAACCCACCCATAACTTTCCCGAGAATGTGAAGATTCCCTACACTGAAGCCTCCTGCATTAACTAGATTGTCAGAAGGGATGTATTCCTAGTAGCAAACCTGGTACACTGCCAATGTCAGTCAACAGATATGGAGGTACCATACCTAAGGCACCGAGAACGAGTAGGAAGTCACTGGTCCTGAACAGCAAACAGAAAGCCTTCTGTTTCACTTTTCAGGCTAGCCGACTTCATCCAAGCGATGTTCTCTGAAGGAATGCTGATCTTCTCAACACACTGCACATGAACACGAAGCAGTGGTCGTTCAGATAGCCTGCCTTTACAAAACTAGTCTGGGCTGATTTGATATGACACTTTGCTTGGCTGACACTATTCTGACGTGATTCTTCGTGTGAGGGTGTCAATACCGTAAATTTCATATTATTCTGATTTTAGACGTATATTTTCATCAGTGTTTTGTTTGTTTGTTGTTTAACGCCGCACTCAGCAATATTTCAGCTATATGACGGTGGTCTGTAAATAATGGTGTCCGGACCAGACAATCCAGTGATTGACATAAATGTAGAACATCGAATATGTTAACTAATTTCAGTAATGGAAACAACTTCAAAGAACAGCAAGAAACTCTTTAACTTTGATCAAATATAAATACCGTTTCATGTTTTCGTTACTTTACCCTCTTGAAAATTTCCAATGCTTTCTCTTAAGAAATGTTTTGTCTTTCGTTAAACATATTTCAGTTTGTATTTCAAACACTGACAACGTAGTGAACGTTGCAGTGTTTAGTCACTTTTAGAGGAATCATATTTCTAAACCAACTTTAAAATAGGTTGTATCCGTTTACAAACTTATCGTGATACCATGATCAGTCTTTAGAGACTAATTCCATCACTACATGGGGATATGGGTGGCTCAGTCGTCTTGGGCGCTGCAGTTCGCTGTGCAGAGTCGTTGTCCCTTGGGCAGGCCAGAACCCTATCATCGTGGGTCGAATCCCGGTTAACCCCGATTATGTTTCTAGGTTTGTCAGCACAATGCCTGTGCCCGTCGGTTTCACTGAAGTGGTTAACCCCTTCATGCTTTCCTTCCACGTCATGCTGACACGCCGGGATGCAACCTGAATCACTTCAACATATATGTGATTGTGATTGACTGATTTTTGGGGTTTGGGCATCGTCGTCGTCGACATTGATCTTGTCAAAAAATCCCCCAACAAGAGAGACATTGAAATGCTCTTAAGTCGAATACTAACATAAATAGGAAACAAGCTTTTTATTACTTGGTTTATCCGGACCAGCACCTGATTTACTGTGAGAATACCAAATACAAAGAGTAGCGATTCGTAGTGTCGTCTTGTGGACATATAAACATCTGGCGTGAGATGAATATGCTATAAGAAACTCAACATGCACTTGTTTTAACACAATACAACAATGTCATCAAACCAAAGACGATACATGACTCACGGAATAGATGGGCATCTCACCAATCTTACCATGATGGAGGAGCTGTGTTGGTCCGGATAAACTAAGAAATAAGAAGATTTGTTTCTGATGATGAGTGCTTACATTTTGCATTTGAAATTGATAGGTATAAGAGTGTCGATTATTAGAATCCACGCTTGTTGTGATTGGTATGATCTATATTGTTACCCAGTAGTCATGGGAGTGCTCTCTTGCATGATGAATAGAGGTTATCACGTGAGTGTGTTTGGGGATGGTTAATATCCTGCATTAGGAATAAACATTGTATTTAGCGAGCCTTGACAGGATATTTACCATCCCCAAACACACAAGCGTGATAACCTCTTTATCATATAATGCCATTCTTTAATTCTGTGCTTCAAAATCGCTTTCCCTCTCTCACAAACATTACCGAAACATTGCGAGTTTTCCTGGAATGCGCCCATTAATATTTATTACGTCACAGGGTAAGTGATGTGTCAGTAGGACTGTGACAGTAGCCAATAGAGTTCCAACTGAAATCTGTTTCTTATACAGTGGCGAAGCAACATATACGCAAAACAACAATTGTTTTTAATTGCCTTTCGCGGCAATCCATCGGTCTGTCCGCTAGAGATATTTTAAACTGTAACTGCCCTTTGTCAAAGGGAAGCTACTCTAACCCTAGTCTATGAGACGTCACGGCCACGGTCAGACGTTGTTGAAAGTCGGTCTGTCCTATAATAACGTTAAGAAGTGTAGTCAGATGATCACACAGCGACAAAACGAAACAAGGTAACAATTCAAACATATTTCGGCCAAATGCATCTATTTTAATTTGTGGAGAAGGTTTCAAGCCGCAGAGGTCTACAAGCACAGATATGACTACTGATACCGCTTGGCTAGGCCTCGTGCCCTCGCAAAATTGTTTCGAAATTTATATCGCCAAAGTTGCCAATGCCTTAGCTACGTCACAGTTAGACACTGATTTTCAGTATATTAGACTGTTCTTTTAATAATGATAGCAGTTATTCCTGTAGTTTATCCAGATTCCCGATGGTTAATTCTGACTCGATCGCCGAATGACGAGGGCGACGCCATGTTTGTTTATAAACAGTGAAAGTAATCCCTACTTGACCTTTGAAATTTGCATCTCTATCCGCATATGACCCCAACGGATATCGTTTTTATCCGTTGGCTTTATCCTGCCGAGAAACCTACCCATTATATGATAAACAAGGATACTTAGCATCCAAAACTGGCTCCCTCAGGAGATATCGCTTGGATGAGATCCAGCGATATCTACACTGTAGATATCGCTGCAATGAAATTGCATCACAATGCTTTGCGGACCATTGTGACGTCATTGGTTACCGTGACGTTGCAATCAAATGACATCACGACTGGCACTGCCACTGAAGCTGTTAGCAGTACTTTATACACTGCTTATTACTGTCTACAAAGAGAAAAAAAGTTTGAAGAATGATGTTGGATGATAAATAAAATCTCACCCTCGTGTCTTTTGATATCAAATATATCAACACTCGTTTTTAAAAGGGGAAAAAACCTTTTGAAGCCTCGTGTTGATATATTTGATACCAAAAGACACTCCGGTGAGATTCTCTTTATATAATACGATGACATCGCAGATGTATTATATTCAAATTTTTAAAATTTCAGATGATGGCTCCCCGCCTTGGTATCGCTCCACCCGGTACTTCATATCCTTCATTGGCTCCTTCGGTATGATAAATACGTTCCTTCAGCGGGGCGACCTCAGCATGGCTATTGTCTGCATGGTCAACCACACTGCGGTGGACATCCTCAAATATGGTCAGTCAGTGAACGGCAATGTCAGCATCTTTATCAACGACACGGGAGGATTGGACATGAGAGGCAACGTGAATGTATCTTATATGACCTTTGACAGAGGCGACGCTTCTAATGTTACTGATGGAGAGCATTCACATCATCCGTGTGACAGTAAAACTGTTAATATACAAGAGCGTGAGGTAAATAGAAGCGACAATACCCTTTCCATATTCTGAAATATATTTTTTTCTCTTTTTGCCGCTCCAATTTGCCAATAACATTGTATCCATTTACGGAGAAACAATATCAAATTGGTGTTTGGGCATATGTACCCACATGTATATATATGTGGTATTATATATAATATCATAATTATGTATTGCATCAATTTCGTAGGTGGGGGTGGGTTCGTTTGTTTGTTTGTTGTTTTACGCCGCACTCAGCAATATGACGGAGGTTTGTAAATAATCGTGTCTGGGCCAGACAATCCAGTGATTGACATCATGAACACCGATCCACGCATTTGGGATACGATGACATGCATCAACCCAGTCAACGAGCCTGACCCCCCGAAGGTGGGGGTGGTACGTGAGTGTGGTGAGAAAACAGTTCTTGGTGCCAGGGTTCAATTATCGAGGGTGTGCATCCCGGAGTTCATCCTGATTATGGTAATTTGTTTGTCAGCCGGATAACCGTGCTCCTGTATTTCACGCACACATTGCTGGCATCCTGTGATAAAACTGACAAAAAGAAAGTGACCTAAGATCACAGGATACTAACATTGCAAAACGACAGTGTTGATACTTTAAACCCACTCTAACGGTTGTAAGCTTAGGCAGAATGCAAGCTATCTGTATTCAGTGTGGATTTTAGTAATGTGTTAGCATGTATTGAGATAGTATGACAATTATAAAGTTTATAAAGTAATTTCTAAACATTTGATTAAACTACCGGACAAAAGAAAGTTTTCACTTTAAAAATAGTTGTATAAAAATCTAAAAAGCTGGTACAGGTTTGAACCCCCGCAGAAAACATTTGCCCAAATGCAACATGACCCCAACCACAACGCAGATTTTCGAACGCAGCTTTCCTAAGCATGCATTGTTGAAAACGTGCAAAACGTGATATTGAGACATTGGTCTGATCATCTCATCATCTGAGACAACATGTACCGCCTCCAGCGAACCGACAGGAACTTGAACAGACTCTATTGAACTTATGGAACAGGATTCCCGTTGACGTTTTCCGCCGACTGACGACGTCAATGAGGAGGCGTGTGTTGGCGTGCATGGATGCCCAGGGTTGTCACACTCGCTATTGATGACGTGTTACCTGACTACTTTGTCATTAATGGACTCTTCATGCACTTTTTCAATGAACTCTGATTTGTGTCATTTTTAATTTGGACCCCTTGACTCTTTCTTTGTGTATTGCGGAGAATGCAATATCGGCATTACAATGCATTTTCATTCTAATTCATGGAAAATGATTTCTGTTTATAAATTAATCATCATAAATTCACATATGCCTTTGTTTTTGGTGTTTGGTCAAGTGAAGTAGGTGAAAACTTTCTTTTGCCCGGTAGTTTAAACAGTTGTTCTGTTATACGGTTAGCATTAAATATATTCATTCATGAAAGTCCTGTGCTTGATGGCATGACAGTCAAATCTCTTTTACCGTTATATCTCCAAACAGGATGGGGACCTGGTGTGGGACAAGGAGACACAGGGCCTCGTGCTTGGGGGGCTTTTCTGGGGCTACATGACTCTCCAGATTTTCTGCTCATTCATTATACAACGATGGGGATCAAAGAAAGTGGTGGCGACTGGGATGTTCTTCATGTCAGTACTCACGTTGTTGACGCCGGTCACAGCCTGGTGGTCCCCCTGGGCAGTGCTCGTACTCAGAGCAATGATTGGCGTCTTTAACGTTAGTGTCATTTTATCATGTTGAATGTTTTTATTATACTGGTATAATTATTTGATATCTAATGGTTATTTAAATATACCGATCAACCATGTATGTCCATGATATCAGTTGAATATCCCAGGCACTCCTCTTATTGAACTGGGCGGTGGGGTAGCCAAGCTGTTAAAACTTTCGCTCGTCACGCCGAAGTCCTAGGTTCGATTCCCCACATAGGCACAATGTACACTACAGCGCAAAAGGTTGTTATCGTGTTCTGCAGTAGAACTGCGCATAATCCACGGATAATCCGTGGATAAATTGCGAATAACTGTTGCAAATAATAATTATTGTATTATTGCTAAAAGCGGCGGAAAACCAAACTCACGCATTTTTATTGATCTGGTGTAGGGATTCACAATAAATGGCATCTTCGCTCTATGGGGTAAATGGGCTCCCCCGACAGAACGGAGTCGTCTTATATGCATCACATACTCCGGCACCATGTCTGCCACGGCTCTGGTGTTTCCTCTCTCCGCTCTACTCTGTAAGGTGAACTTTGCTGGAGGCTGGCCCACCGTATTCTATTTCTACGGTAAGCATATAGAAATATATTACTTCGAATGTTGTATTGGTTGACACACATTTCAAAATTATGTCCACCAATTATAAGTGTAGATTCGATGTGGCTTAATGACATTTCGATCTTCTGCAGCCCATGCTTGCTTTAAAAGGCGTCTATGCTTGTCGTAAGAGGCGACCAACGGGATCGGGTGGTCAGGCTCGCTGACTTGGTTGATGCATATCATCGTATCCCAATTGTGTAGATCGATGCTCATGATATCACACACGTGAAGTAATGATGATAAACATTCAACTGCATGAATGCCGGGGCAGGTAGTGTAAGTTCATGTTGTGAATTCATTAACATAGATACATCATGCATGTTGCCATGTTACAGGTGTTATAGGTATATGTTGGACATTTATCTGGATCTACAGTGTGTACGATGATCCTGCCCACCATCCTAGAATACACCCAAAGGAACGGCGGTATATAGAAGCAGCTCTCGGAAAGTCGTCGAGGAAAGGCGTTTCAGTAGGTCAATACGCTTCGTTCTGTAAAGTAGATGTTATTGCATTTGTTTCCCGGGATATCGTAGGTGAAGATTTGTTTTGTTTGTTTATTTGTTTGTTGTTTAACGCCGCACTCGGCAATAGTTCATCTTTATGGCGGCGGTTTGTAAATAATCGAGTCTAGACCAGACAATCCAGTGATTGACATCATGAGCATCGATCCACGAAATTGGGGTACGATTACATGCATCAACCAAGTCAGCGAGCCTGACCACCCGATCCCGTTAGTCGCCTTTTCCGACAAGCATGTGTTGCTGAAGACCTTTTCTACCCCGGATCTTTACGGGTCAGGTGAAGAAACCAAATCAGCTATGTTTGCGTTTGCAGATAAAAGGAATTATGTGCTGAACACCTTAGAGGTATGCCTTACAATATAGCATTGATTGTTAAGGGAGGTAAATTGTGAAAACAAGATGAGAAACAAATCGAAAACAATAAGAAGTTCAGGTATTTTCATAGACAATGATGAAACGAGTTGAAACTGTGTGTCTACTGACTACCTGGGAACAAGATGAATCATATTGAGGGTAGGTTATTTATGTGCAGAAATGCAATCTCATTAAAATCTGATCTTAGTTCTCGCTATCGCTGAACAAAGATCTGAGGACATCCCATTAAGGGTCACGTCAGAACGACCTTTCATCCAACCAATCAGAGTGTCGCTTAACAGATCATGAAAGTGACAGTCGGAATGTGTTTTCTAATCATGCAACCACGAATTATTTAACACGGGGTATTCCGAACGACAGTTACGGGTTTTATGATTATATCCATACAATCTAGGCCATCTATAAGCCATTCCAAAATGTTCTTCTTATCAGTTTTATATTTTTTAATTGAGAATACGTCAAAATATGTTTCGAAGCCGTGTCGCCAGTTTGAAACTGGTATCGTAAAGCTCGAGAAAGCTGCCTTCTGATTGGCTAATGTCGATTTCTTGTCAGTCATTTCATTGGTCGGTCTAAATTCGCGAAATGTCGTTCTGACGTGACCCGTAATGGGACGTCCCCAGATCTTTGTTTGGCGGTAGTGAAAACTAACATCTGATTTTAATGAGATTGGCAGAAATGTTGTTTATAGTTGCAGGTACCTACACCGTGGAGGACCATTTTCACGTCCTTGCCATTCCTTGGTATTGTATGTGCTCACGTGACCTATAACTGGGGGCTCTTTCTCATGATGTCCAACCTCCCCACATATATGATGGAAGTACTGCGCTTCGACATACAATCGGTGAGTTGATACCTTGACACCTTCAACATTGTCATTGACGTGATAAGAAATATATGATATAATCAGTCGCTTAGCGAGGAGTTCCAAAGTTCAATAAAGGATAAAAACAATGATTCCTTAATTTTGAGACGAGACCCTTCTCCTGATAATGACCGCCTCCGTGGTCTGCCCGGGGAGGAGAAGGTCCGGGGTTCGATCCCCAGCAGCGTCATACCAAAATACGTTAAAAGATGGTACTTGTTGTCACCCTGTCATTCGCTCGTCGTTAAGGGGCTAAATAAGGATTGATCGGCTCGGAGTCAGTATACTGTGTCTGAGTATTCATGTTAAACTGCGGAATGGTATCTCAGTGGGCTAGCACTATAAGTCGGCATCAGTCCGGACAAGTACAAGCAGCCACACACACACACACACACACACACACACACACACACACACACGTATACACGCATGCACGTCGCTATATAAGTGCAATAATCTTAGACGCCACGTTAAACCCAATTTCACTTCAACTCCTAAAAAATCCTCAAAGAGATAAATATGGGCGTGCGCCATAGCCTTCGAGTAGATCAAGTTGCCTGCGTTTTCACCTCGAGGTGGGCGAGGTGGGTTTCAGGCCGTTTTGAGCAGTATTTCAGCTATATAACGCCGTGACTGCTTGATATGTGAGGAAAGCCCGAAGTGATGCAGGTATAAGGCTTTTACCACTTTGATGAAATCCACAACCTAGGAACATAAATAGGCGAATCTGGGAATCAAACCCACGATAATTAGTTTCTTGTAAGACTAAGGGGCGCACTCTGCACAGCAAATTCTTCAGACGACTGAACCGTATACGACTATGTGACCCATGCCACCACTGGCTATGATGAAGAAAGTTGATTCCTTTGTAAATCAAAATTACGATTAGAGCTGTTATAGATATACTTGAAATTAATTCTCCTGAAACGTATAGTTAGATGGGTAGAAAACATGCAAGGCTGTCAACACACATGTACACACACACACACACACCACACCACACAGAGACACCACACACCACACACCACACCACACAGAGACAACACACACACACACACACACACACACACACACACACACACACACACCACACACACACACACACACACACACACACACACACACACACACACACACACACACACACACACACGTTTTCGAACGTAGGCGCTACTCGCTTTAGCAGGTACATGTATATGTCAATTGAAAGTGAGTGATTGAGTGAGTTGGGTTTAACGCCGCTTTTAACAGTATTCCAGTTATATCACGGCGTGTCAGCTTAATGTGGGAGGAAAGCCTGTAGCGATGCAGGTCGGTGAAACCCACGAGCACGGGAATGGTGCTGACAAACCTATCCCTGATGCATGCAGATAATTCCCCCGCTTTGTTTCCTTTTGACTGTTATTCTCTGGCGTTGACGTTACATATTTTATTCGTTTTCAATGTGCAATCAGAATGGCGTGTATTCTCTTATCCCGTACCTGGCCATGCTTCTGGCGATCCTGCTGGGATCACTGTGTGCCGATACTCTCATCGAGAAACAGCTACTGAGTGTAAACTATACCAGGAAACTCATGACAATAGTCGGTAAGTAGGATAATTATGATGATTGGTGATGTCGGTAGTAATATTCAAACTGCATAATGCGACAGACCCACACGAGTCACACCCTAAAAGATAAACGCGACTAAACCATTCCCATATGCATAAGAAATCGATTGTACGATTCTGACTGTATCACGGACGTGTGTTCATGAATCACTTGGCACAAATAAAAACAGGGAATTGCACCGGATTTAATCTTTGTCACTGATGCGTCAAATTTGGAAATGTCCTCCATGTGTCTACCATAAAACGGGCGGTCGGGTAGCCTAGTGGTTAAAGCGTTCGCTCGTCACGCTGAAGATCCGGGTTCGATTCCCGACATGGGTACAATGTGTGAAGCCCATTTCTGGTGTGCCCCGCCGTGATGTTGCTGGAATATTGCTAAAAGCGGCGTTAAAAAACATACTCACTTACTACCATAAAAAAGTTTTTTAAAGCTTTATCGAGGCCTTGAATGTTGTAACCGTGATCAAACAACTTCTAAGCAAGAATTGTATCACACACTTTGAAATCTTGGTAGAAAAAGCCTGATCGATTGTACCTAAAAGTTGTCAAATGTAGACACAAAGGGCTGCAGCGGCAGGAATATTGCTCGACACAAAGGGAAACTTGACTATTGAAAGTCACCCCTCTTGTTGTACATCTTGTGGTGAGTGTTTTGTCACTAGATCTAAATATCAAACAGGAAGCGGTCTCACTGGCCCCTCTATTTCCAGTTCAGGTGGGTAAGTTAGTGGTAGGTAATTGGCCATCTGATGTTAACTGAACGACATCAGTTCATCGATATACTTGAAGCTTTAGTAAAACGTCTTGGCCAAATGACCTTGTTTTGACTGAGCCAACCCGAAGAGAAACTTTGATACATATACATAAAGAAACATGAAGCGCCATTGGTGTCCATGGGGATGCCTATTTCTTGTCTAAATATCTTACCACCAAATAACGGTAGGCATTCTTTGTGAACTAAATATATGTATACGGTGATATGCGGTTCGTCCACCAACTCATACACTGCTCGCCGTGAACCATATGTTGAATCGTGAAGTACATGCTATGGTGTGTATCTGAAGTTTCAAGCCTGAAGATTGATCACGCACAGGTCAAAAATGGAAATAATAATAATAATGGACATTGGTGAAACGCCTGGGAATATTAATCCGAAAATGGTTCCATTAACTCATCTATGACTGCAGCAGTTTACATGTTGATGTGGAGCGTCCGACAATATGAAACCCTTGTTATTAGAAACAAAACTATAAATGTTGATGGTAAGAAACGTCACTTGCATACATACAGGCCATTTTATTCCCGGACTTCTACTGATAGTACTGAGCTATCTGGACTGCACCCAGAGCCACATCGTTGTGGCTCTACTGACGTTAATCATTGGCCTCGGCGGTCTGGCTTACTGTGGTCTCTTTGTCAACTTCTACGACATAGCGCCTGTGTTTGCTACCAAGATAATGAGCGTCTCCAACGCCATTAGTATGATACCTGGCATACTGGCTCCCTATGTTGTGGCTGAGGTAACAAAAGATGTAAGTTCATTATATTTCCTTTAAATATACTAAAGTCAGATACCAGTCACAAAAATGAGCACACAAACTGAAAGTTCATAGTTACTACTAGTTATTGTCAGACAAATGTATTTACAGTAGTGGCTCTGATGGGAAATAATGCTTATAAAAATAACGAATATACATCAATGAATGAAATATCCCTTCCCTAAGTGTCGATTAGTTGACGGAGATGTACATGTGTGTCAAGATAACAGTGTGACAACATAAGGTGAAAAACATCCCCGTGAATATCCAGATGGAATAGGTCTTCATCAACCCATGCTTGTCGTAAGATACGACTAACGGGATCGGATGGTCAGGTTCGCTAACTTGGTTGACGCATGTCACAGTGTCTCGAATTGCGTGGATCGATACTCATGGTGTCAATGCCTGGATTGTTTGGTCCAGACTCGATTATTAACACACCGTCGTCATACAGCTGGACTATTGCTGAATGCGGCGTAAAAATCCAAACAAACACACAAACATAAGGTGACCAAATCCCAATCATGATAGCCAAGCGAACGTTGGGGGTTTGATAAAAAACGGAGTAAACTCTTCCATATTCGCATTAGGCTAAAGTATTATTATGAATGAGGTTTAGAGCCCCATGTTCCACATTTGTGGTTCTGTGTTTGGTAAAATCCAATGGTAGTTTGGCATGTATCATACACATATACCTCTTGAAAGATAAGTCAATACTAGTATTAATGACAATGACAGCATAAATCTCTATTTTCTATCTTTCAGAAAACAAGAGAACAATGGCAGATAGTATTTTTCTTGACTGCTAGTCTGCTAGGATTGGGAACAGTTGTGTACCTGATTCTTGGACAAGGTCACGTACAGAAGTGGGCGGTCATCCAGGATGCGCCAGAGGAAGAGATAGCTCTTCCTTCTTGATGACCAACCTGCAACATGCTGCCACTGAGCATGTGATTATCAACAGATACGGATACCTTTTATACAAGATAAAGTCAGTTATGCGCTGATGAACACCAGACAGTTCTGGGGGATGTTGTACCAATTGGCATTACTGAGCTAGCGTCACCGGTTCTGATCCTGTTGTAGGCGTCGTATATTAGTATTACACTACAACGCTACTAAAATATATACATATAGTTCATGTTTAAGGACCTACACTACATATACTAATCATTTCATGAACATGGAACAGTGAATATATATTTATTGTATTGTATGCACTACAACTCCAGGAGGGGCTCATATATCATTGTATTAGGTCTCTCGTCGATCTTATTTCAGAGTTGTATTTCCAAAAAAAAAGATAGTGTTTGTTTTATTGTCACCATGTCGTAATATAACAAGTTATTGTCGTAATGGAGAACGTTTTTGACATTGACACCTTGTTGTAGAATCGTTCATACCCACCTATACCCAACCTCTTGCCGGTGTTCCACTGTGGAAGATGATCCTTCTGGTGTTTGTTTGTTTGTTCGCTTGTTGTTTAACGCCGCACTCAGCAATAGTCCAGCTATATGACGGCGGTCTATAAATAATCGAGACAGGACCAGACAAGCAATTAATTGACATCATGAGGATCCATGAAATTGGGATACGGTGTCATGCATCAACCAAGTTTAGCGATCCTGACCTCCCGATCCCGTTAGTCTCCTATTAAGACAAGCAGAGTCGCCTTTTACGGCAAGCATGGGTTGCCTAAGACCTATGCTACCCCTGATCTTCACGGGTCCCTTCTCGTGTAATAATAATGTCAACTGGGTCATACCATGGTCACCTATCTTGCTTCCCAAGAATATGTGCACACACTTTTTGTTTAAATATGGTCTCCGTGGTCTAGTGGTAGAGCATCCGCCCGAAGACCGGAAGGTCGTTGGTTCGATCCCCGGCCGCGTTACTCCAAAAGACGTTTAAAGATTATACTTGTTGTTACCCTGCCTGGCGCTGGGTTTTATGGGGGCTAAAACAACTTGTCAAACGACTTGTCAACTCGGGGTCAGTATACTGGGTCCGAGTGGGGTATTCATATTAAACTGCGGCATGGTATCTCAGTGAGCTAGCGCCATTAAATCGGAATTAGTCCGGACTAGTACTAGCAGCCATACACACAAACACACGCGCATGCACGTAGCTATATAGGTGCAATAATCTTGGACGCGACGTTAAACCCAATTTCACCTCACCTCACCTCAAATATGGTCTGGCTCAATGACAGAGTTTATGTGTCCAAATTTGTTACCTCTCTCTTAAGCCAGTAAAAACACAGTTTCAACAAAGCATGATCCATCAAAGACGAAGAAAAAACATTCCCTGTTTCTTGAAGTACCCTGCGCGATACTAGTCTGTATCGATTGACCCAAAGAGAGAGCGTCTCCGCAGAAAGCGGAAGGTCCGTGGTTCGATCTCCTTGACATTATAAGATGGTATTTCTTGTTACCGTGCTGATTAGTCGGCTTGGGGTCGGAATACTGTCTCAGTGGGTTATCCCTGTAAAACTGAGGCATGGTATCTCGGTGGGCTAGCACTGAAACCGGCAGAAATAAAAACAGCCACACACACATACGTGCATGCATGTCGCTCATCTTCCCGAGGCAAGTGAGTTAACTGACTATAAACGTCAACTTTCCACCCTTGCCCAATTAGGCTGGTATTATGGAGTTACATTTTGGCTGGGTTAACGAGTCTATGCATAGTCCAATCAAAAGCGCGCAACGAAATCGAAATCCGGTTCGTAAACTGTCATGTAGATTTCGGTCGATTGCAGGATTTGCAAAACATGTGCACCGCCAAATTGTTGTCAACAGATATTTTCAAAATCTTTTCATGATTTTAATCAAGGTGCTCACGTGATTTGATGCACTTGGCAATGTATGACCCGTTTTATCACAATATAGATCTTGATTACCGATCAGATCGTGTTGACTTGGCGCCGCCATTTTGTTTGAAGCGGTACGAGAGGTGGAATCTGATTGGTCCATATGAGAGGCATAGAAGGGACACGTAATAGCCACTGGTGGTTCTAAGATCGAGCCCGGTAATTCCAGCCAAGGTCGGCAAGGGTGGAAACTGGGTTTTTAAAGTCAGCTAACTCTCTTTGCCTCTGGAAGATGGCATGTCGCTATGTAAGTTCAATAACATTGAACGCGACGATAAACGATTTCACCTCACCTCTATTGACTCTATCGATGACCGTTTCCAGATCAATTGCGAATCCCGTAATAAACGTCTCGCCATCCCATTATCCGTCATATATAACATGATGTGTCTGGTGCACAGATCAACACGCGTTATTCGTGACTGATGAACTGTTATGTTCCGACATCAAATAGCCCACAGAAGTTCCTTCTTGATCGGGCCATAGGTGGCCCAGTCGCCCAAGGCGCCGTGATTCGCTGTGCAGAATTCACACCAGGCACGCCAGAAACCTATGATTGTGGGTTCGAAACCCGGCTCGCCCCGATTATGTTTCTAGGTTTGTCAGCACCATACCCGTGATCGTGGGTTTCACCAAAGTGGTAAACGTCTGAGACCTGCATCACTTCGGGCTTTCCTCCCACATTAAGCTGACACGCCGTGATATAACTGGAATAATATTAAAAGCGACGTTAAACCCAACTCACTCACTCACTCCATCTTGATATAATCGACACTCAAATATAACTTTCCAATTATGTCAGTCTATATCTGGTTCAATATCGGGATTTTATGACCGATTCTTTCATATGCTCAACGGAATGAGGAGTATTTCCAATAATTAAATATATTATTGACATGCTGACATTGGCCAGTATATGTCAGGAACACTTTTTTTGTATGCAAAATATGTGAGCAGTGGGTGCTTACGGAAGGGCAGGATAGTCATGCTTACCCTATTGCGAACACCAGGTGTCATCAGGGCGATCCATTCATATAATTTCTCCGCGTTTCAATCGCAAAGTGTTATTTCAAACAAGGACAGTCCCTCCCATCCACAGTTTACTTGAGCTTTTACAGATACTTGGTGTTACTTTTGCTGTTGGTACGGTGATGATGCAGATGCCCGCCCAATTACCAGGCCTGGCACCCCCCAAATCATAAGTCGGGGTCTCAAGGACCCCCCAGTAGAGTGAGTGAGTGAATTTTGCTTTACGCCGCTTTTAACAATATTTCAGCAATATCAGCGGGGAAACCAGAAATGGGCTTCACACATTATACCCATGTGGCGAATCGAACCCGGGTCTTCAGCGTGACGAGCGAACATGGCTACCCCTCTCTCCCCAGTAGAAAGGTACGGGTATATCACAGTTTGTAATCATCGATTTTGCGATCAGGTACAGTGCAATATTGGTACTTATATTCAATTAATGTCACGCCTTGTGAAGAATTTTAATGTCAGACCGTTGTCCTTATTACATAAATAATATTAGATGTTGAACCACGACCATTATTTGGTGATAACTCATGATTTTGAGAAGAATCTTTATCGTGAATAAACCAAAACAATTTAACCAATTAAATTCAAGGACAGCATCCTATTTTATTAAAATATTGTGTTATAATAATAATAATAATTTAATCATAATAGTGTGAGTGAATATAACATAACGCCGCATCAGCAATCTTGCAGTTATTCGCGGCGATTAAATATCACGTACCAAACTCATTAACATTATTTACTCGAAGCTGAAAATAAGCAACAATTGATAACAATAATCAATACAAATCTCTCAACAGTGAGATGTTAGTAATAGGCCTTAATGCATGTAAGACACCAAGGTCCCCTACACATTGATCTCGGTGCCATCGGCCTCAATGTCACTGACTTGTGTGAGAAAGGTCTCTAACACCACTTTGTTAACTGTTACCTCGATCAGCCCCAGGAGACAGACCTCGCACTCTAACAGCACTCTCGGTACATCGGAGGCATGTAACAGTACTTCCCTCTATATCGCTGTCTGTGGCAGCCACATGTGAGACGAACAGCCCGGCTGACGTAAATATAGAACGCGCGGCAGTGACAGCTTGATCCGTCTATCTAGTCAAGATGTGCGGTTCAGACTCGGGTCATGCTCACTCGACCAGCAGGTTCATTTGACCTAGAACCTGTCAGCTGTAAATCCCGCGGCTTGCACGTGATCCTGTAAAAATAGCATGAGCTATGTTGTGAACTCGCGACGGGAATCAATACTGAGCTCGAAAGCAACTTGAGCCGTCTCAAGGTGAATTAGTGTCACGTGATTAACAACTGTCTCGCTTTACCGCAGTATATGTATACGGATATAACACTGTGATTCACACTGAAAAGAGGTTCTATATTTCCTTGGCAGTTCTACTCTCATGTTTGTCATTGATACCGCAACAAGCTGAGCGGGCCGCGTTAGTGTACCGACTTTTGCGTTATAATGAGGTAGATATGAGCGAGAGTTGAGGTTGCGCTCATTTGACCACTGTTCTTTTGTTGTGTTGATTCTCTGACAGTGGAATGTCCGCGCGACGCAGCCATACGGAGCATTTAGAAACTTTTCTAACTTAACTCACCAAACTGCACGCTGGCGGCAGTAATGTTTAAGAGATCTATCAACTTCTCGCCGTTTGAGAAAGACCAGCTATTACGCCTCATCCGGGAGTACATCGTTATATTCGAGGACAAGCGTTTAGATGGAGTTGGAAGACGCGAGAAGGAGCGAGCTTGGCTGGAGCTGACGGACAGGTACAACTCGCTGGAAAATGTCAACCTACGAACCAGCAAACAGCTACAGGCTTGTTGGAAAAATCTCAAAAACAGAGCAAAGGATGTCACCGAGGCATGTAAGAGAGGAGAGGAGTTCCCATTCTTCACTATGTCCAACAATCTTAATTCGAGTTACCTCCCTTTCAACTCTTTCAGCGAGGATGAAAATGGATACGAGATTCGAGGTATGTCCTCACTGTAACACATTTACGCTTCAGTTAACACAAATGGTGCATGACGTTTCGTTGCTGTTTTTGTCGTCCACGTTGAACTTTTGTTTGAGATGGCATTGTTTTGTTTCAACTAGAAAGCATTACGAGCGGTTATTAAGTAATGAGCTGTTGTCGGTATGCCGAGGGAGGTGGTCGGAGTGAGTTTGTCAGCAACCTCGCTTCCGTGTACCGTAACTTCATGTAAGACTCTTAGTGCTTGTCAGGTGGGATGAAGTACCTGCTCAAAGGTCTATGTCTCTATATAAACATAGAGAAGATTACGTACAATAGGAGTTACTTGTCCTTATTACTGTGGCAACAAATGGTTCATCTCAACCTGCACACCGAGATTTGTAACGGTACATACAATTTCAATGTTCATATACATGTAGTTGTTCAGTTCTATCTCGCAAAATAAAAAGTTATTAATTTGAACATAATTAAGGTACTAGTAATTTATTTATTTATTATTTTTTTTAAATTTATTTAATTTATCTATTTATTTATTTATTTATTTATTTATTTATTTATTTGTGTGTGTTTGTGTGTGTAGGGGGGGGGGGGGGGGGGGGGGGCTGAATGGAAAATAAGTTACATGTTTCTGGGAGCGGGGATACTGAAAAGGTGTTGCATAAAGTAGGGACCTAACAAAATATGATACAGTCCCATAAACGACTTCATGCTTGGGTGGTGTCCCTTTGCGTTGATGTTAAACTTATCCGAGTCCTGTGACTAGAAGTTATGATGATTAAATACAAATTTATTTTGAAGATTGAAGATTTAACTATGGAATTCAACTCGGTTTATGCATACTATTATGTGACTATTATTATTGTGCATATTAAAGTACTTCTGTTTGATATTTCCAGTGAAAGCAGAACGTAATAGCGACGACGAAGATGCCGCCAATGACGACTTCACTGTCACCTTCAACGCCCATCCACAACCCTACTCTGTCAGTAATTCTCCTTCACCCCTTCCGGAGTCGGGTCCTGTAAATTACGTTTACTCTCCCACCGCATCCACACAATCGTTACTGATTCCTCCATCATCATCACATGTGCTGTCGTCATCAGTTTCCGCGCTCGCGTCATCCCCATCTCGTTCCCCTCCCCGTGAAGGACCCCTAGATGAGAAGGTTCAACGCCTGGAGAGAAGTGCCCCCACGAGATTGCCGTGTTCAGTGCCTACTTACAAAGCCCCGGAACGAAGCATTAGTAAGTCAGTTGATCGCATTGCCACCTCTATACTCTTTGAGCGTGGCGTGTACGACCACCCGGGTTCCCAGGGCTTGCTTGTTCCTCGGTTGTCAGACGCTGTATCAAGTGAAGGAAACCTCCCACCACGTGATAACTGGATGCATAATCACCGTCAGCATTGCAATACAAGTCCACCACAGTACAAAAATGCTCAGCGATTTAACAGTTCTACACAACCTTTAAGAAAGGGCGGTAACTCCCACCGTCCTATCACGTCATCTAGACCAATGGCGTCAAATACTGCCCGTGCAAGTGTCAATGGCCATGTACCGCTTCCATCGCCCCGCAAGATGAAGAAAGCTGCTCAATACAGGAGACTGGAACATGAGGTTAGAATGAAGAACTTGAAGTTTGAGAGGAACTGTGTTGAAGCCGAACACAAGCTCAAATGTGAACTTTTGCAATTGAAGATCAAATACTACAAGAATAAACTAGGCGAAGAACGTTGCAACCGACCCTCTCAAGCCGACCTCACCCATGTTGGACCCGAATAACTTGTTGAAAGTATTTTTTGTGTGAATTCGTTCCTACCGTCCGGACTTCAATATGAAGTGGACGGTGTTGAGAGCTTATGGTTCAGAGAGTATCCACTGTTCACATATTGACATATTTCTTGATACTCGTGGATATTTGAGCGAGAAATGGTGTGCCGGTTTAGTGTCGTGATCCTTGCCAACTAATAATGGGTGCTACTGAGAAGAGTCACACACTTCAAAACAGCCAGTATTTACTCCAGACACACTCAGGGTAACTAACGCATTGTATTAAATAATGTAACCATTTCGGTGGCTTGCTTCGATCGAAAGTGCAATGTAGCGGTGTCCTCCCATAAGAGCTACATGGCATTCGAATAACACTAGTCAAATACCGGTGTGTATGCACCTGTCTTTTACCTGTTTGTCTATGTAGATAATAATGATGTAATCGCGTGCCTCAGACATAATCATATCAATATTTAGTTTATATGATTTCAGCTCCGTCTAAAGGGAAGTTAAAGAAAACACACTTCTTTCATAAGACCTGTTTGTCTGTCATAGCATAACATGGGTTAAATATGTGAAGCCAATTTCTGGTGGATATAGCTTGAATATTGATAAAAGCGGCTTAAAACCCAACTCACACTTATCTGTCAAGGCGACGGGTGATGCACCAATTGTGATGTTCCTTAACTTGTTTTGACTGATATATTTTGACGTTCATGATCTATATCAAGCTGTAAGATGCAGCGTTATCGTTGAGCTGAAATCATATAAACATCAAATTGATCTTTCTTTCAAGACACGGGGCGGTCGGGTGGCCTAGTGGTTAAAGCGTTCTCTCGTCACGCTGTCATATTGCTGAAATATTGCTAAAAGTGGCGTATAACCATACTCACTCACTCACTCACTCTTTCAAGACACGAAATATGAGCAAAACAATAACACTGTGTTAAATGTAACATTGCATTATAACAGCCGAAACCTACTTAAGCTTGTTCAATCCAATATGGTGTCTCATGTGAAGAACATAAACTGTGGGGAAAAGAAACTATACCTCTGTTGACTTGATTTTATCATGTGTTTGATTTTCATTTGAAAATATTTTAAGTTGGCGATGATATATCCAACAAGGGGCGGTCGGGTAGCCTAGTGGGTAAAGCGTTCGCTCGTCACGCAGAAGACCCGGGTTCGATTCCCGACATGGGTACAATGTGCGAAGCCCATTTCTGGTGTCCCCCGCCGTGATATTGCTGGAATATTGCTAAAAGCGGCGTAAAACCATACTCGCTCGTATATCCAACAAAAAAAGCTAAAAGGTGTTTTTCGCATATGCTGATGGGTAATTTAGACATCTTTATCTTGAAAATCAATAAATTTGTTGTTGTATTTTTTCGCCTCAAATTTACAACATTAAAAAGTTGGTAAAGGTTAAGTGGTTACAAATTCATTTTTTGACCGAGTCTTCATTGAACCAATATATTTTTACCCCAATTACCCATCCAGAGATTACCTTTTACAAACTGCGGAAGGGATGAATGATGGTTCAATAGACACATTCAAAGATGGCAACAGTTCTTTCAACTTTCAAATGCATAAAAAACGAACTCGGTATACTTTCTTTTCACCCGTGATTTAAATCATAGACGCTTCATAATTTTCTTCACCTGGCTGTTCTCCTTGTTCCTCTGAGTGTTGATGCCAAACCCAACCACATGTCGCTGATGTCACCCAGTGACTATACGATTTGATTGACCCATACTGTGTTGAGTGTGTTCTCATATGGCTGCAGACCATTCGTGACCAACTCGTGTTATTCCGGGACAAGCCGAATAGCGACTCGTGCCCTTCTCATGGCCATTTTTGCGACCGGGCTCCGTCTTAGCTCAAACGGGCATACCTAAAACAATTGTCAACTCGTTGCGTAATGGTTCACACATCTTTACCCATATATTATATATATTTAAGATGCAATTTAAAGCACATCGGGACATGCGGAATTATACAGTATGATTGAACACATTTAACTGTGTCTTGGGTATATTTTTAGATGCAAGACATATGTAAAATCAAAAATTATTTCTGAGGGATTCTTTGACGAAGAACTTGAAATCATACGCGCATTCTGATTGGTTTGTCGTATTTTCGCACATAACATTCATCGATAGGGGGACGAGTCTTCGTGAAGATTACGGAAAGGGGCGAGTGGTGACGAATGGGCTGCAGACGTGTGTATGATTACGTTATGGCGGCTCGCTTCGTTATAAAACCGACACTCCCTGTTCATGCATGCATAAACACTGTATTCTGACATCTAAGAGCCATGCTTTACCCATGAGCTAAGATGAATGTGAAGATCAGTGTTTTCAATGAGACATATATTTATACAATACTATTATCATTTGTGACACAAATGAGATACGAACAATATGAATGTTGTACTGACCTTGCCCGTCCTTGAACCTTTTCTGACGTTTGTTATGTTGTACAAAGTGATAACGAGAAGACGTTTTCCAAGTTTGCATTTTGTGACAAATGTTATTTGATATAGAATATATATAGACATATATGTTTACATGTACTACTTACAAAGTATCCAAAGTAGAAGTGTGTGATAAGTGATTATTTGTTGTTTAACGCCGCACCCAGCAATATTCCAGCTATATGACGGCGGTCTGTAAATAATCGAGTCTGGACCAGACAATCCAGTGGTTGACATCATGAACATCGATCTACGCAATTGGATCAACCAAGTCAGCGAGTCTGTCCACCCGATCCCGTTAGTCGCCTCTTACGACAAGCATAGTCGCCTTTTACGGCAGGCATGGGTAGAAGGGTGTGTATGTGTTTACAAGCTAACGTATCTGAATTTTCCTTCCTGATGTTATCAGAATTATGTGTTTTCTGTTGAAATATCTTGTTACAATATGGTTATTATTATCATGACCTTTTTCCATACCTTGATGTGTGACTTTCCAACAAACTGGTATCATGGCCATTCTGATTCTAACGAGTGATGTGATTTTATAATCAAGTATATTTTATCATTCCTAATTAAAGTTGCCTTACACAATGTTGTAACTATTTGTATTGATTTGTTATCGGTCACAGATGTCATATGGCGTGACAGATTATCTATAGTAATATAATAGAATCGGTGGTCCTTAACCGTTTCTGAGGAATATACATTATAATGGACGAACAAAGAAAATGTGGGATGAGTGAGTTGGGTTTAACAATGTTTTGAACAGTATATCATATCGGTTTTATCTAAGCATGTCAGAGTAATTCCTGGCCGAACTAACTATGACGCGTCAACCAGTTCGTGCACGTGACTCAGACATATTTTGTGTGAACGGTTCAGCCTATTTTTTAGCTGTTAAGCCAGTCCATTTTGTGAATGAGTCTCCGTGTGAATTTTGAATGGGTTGACAAATCTGGGATCACAACGACTATGTCCATTGGATGCTGGTACATCTAAGGGACGCAAATCTGCTCAGTGACATACGGTTTCTTTGGCCGCTTGGCCATTGGTTCCCACTGGTTATACCACTTGATCCAGGTGTGTTCCTCAAGTGTGTATACAATAAGACACACGTGATAACTGATGTTTCCGCTTGATCCAGGTGTGTCCCTCAAGTGTGTATACAATAAGACACACGTGATAACTGATGTTTCCGCTTGATCCAGGCGTTTCCCTCAAGTGTGTATACAATAAGACACACGTGATAACTGATGTTTCCGCTTGGTCCAGGTGTGTCCCTCAAGTGTGTATACAATAAGACACACGTGATAACTGATGTTCCCGCTTGATCCAGGTGTGTCCCTCAAGTGTGTATACAATAAGACACACGTGATAACTGATGTTCCCGCTTGATCCAGGCGTTTCCCTCAAGTGTGTATACAATAAGACACAGGTGATAACTGATGTTCCCGCTTGATCCAGGCGTTTCCCTCAAGTGTGTATACAATAAGACACAGGTGATAACTGATGTTCCCGCTTGATCCAGGCGTTTCCCTCAAGTGTGTATACAATAAGACACAGGTGATAACTGATGTTCCCGCTTGATCCAGGCGTTTCCCTCAAGTGTGTATACAATAAGACACATGTGATAACTGATGTTCCCGCTTGATCCAGGCATTTCCCTCAAGTGTGTATACAATAAGACACAGGTGATAACTGATGTTTCCGCTTGATCCAGGCGTTTCCCTCAAGTGTGTATACAATAAGAGACATGTGATAACTGATGTTCCCGCTTGATCCAGGTGTGTCCCTCAAGTGTGTATACAATTAGACACATGTGATAACTGATGTTTCCACTTGATCCAGGTGGCCCCACAACTATGTATACAATACGACACAGGTGTTAAGTGACGTTTCCGGTTGATCCAGGTGTGTCCCTCAAGTGTGTATACAATAAGGTATAGATGATAACTGGTCTGTTTGCTTGATCCAGATGTGTCCCTCAAGTGTGTATACAATAAGACACAGATGATAACTGGTGTTTCCTCTTGATCCAGGTGTGTCCCTTAAGTGTGTATACAATATGACACAGGTGATGATTGTTCACAATGGATTGTCAATCCAGTTGAATGTCCAGATAGCATACATGAGTAACCAACTATGCTCTTGGAAACCTGCAATATCGGAGGAGGCTTGGCTTGTTAAGCGATATAGGGGCGGTCGGGTAGCCTAGTGGTGAAAGCGTACGCTCGTCACGCCGAAGGCCCGGGTTCGATTCCCGACATGGGTACAATGTGTGAAGCCCATTTCTAGTGTCCCCCGCCGTGATATTGCAGGAGTATTGCTAAAAAGCGGCGTAAAACCATACACACTCACACTTCTCATATCTGGCGGTCGTGAGTTTAAGAGAATGCAGTTTTCTTTCGGAAGAGTAAAACAATGCTAATTTGACTGATGTCGATCTTAAAGTGACCCAAATACAGTCAAAATAGACGCTGCAAAAGAAACAGAATAAGCGAGTAAGCATGTAGACATTTTAGGCGGGTCACTTGAACCAAAGAACTGTCGTTCCGCATGGCAATTCTCTTTTAGAATGCTCGCTGTCTTTATTGGCAATTAAGTGGGTGGATGTAGCCTAAATGCATGATCTGAGGAGGAAATTCGAATGAATCTTGGCATTGAGACAAAATTACGGTTAATCATACCTTTCATTCAGATGAGTATCCCGTCGGCAGTATATTTCTCAACGCACCGTAGATCTACATCCATTACCGTAGTGAGAAAAACACCAATTATAGCAGCATGAGAAGATCTTGGCACAGGAAGTCTTGCAACCGTCGACGCTGACGCTTGTGGCAAGGTAATAGTGAGATGAGAGGTCTAACTCGCTAAGATTCTATTGATCTCACATAGACACGTGTTGTGTTGCAGATATGAATATTATCAATAGAAATTTAACTCTTTTGAGAAACAATCTCAAAGAGCTTCATAGGAAAGATATGGTTAATGGTTGACAAGGGACATTTTCAAATTTAACCCATTTGTGATGAACATAATTTCTGTGAGTGAGTGAGTGAGTGAGTATGGCTTTACGCCGCTTTTAGCAATATTCCAGCAATATCACGGCGGGGGACACCAGAAATGGGCTATACACATTGTACCCATGTCGGGAATCGAACCCGGGTATTCGGCGTGACGAGCGAACGCTTTAACCACTAGGCTAGCCTACCGCCCTTCAATGCTATAGAGCGTTTGTAGGCCGTGGAGTGTTTGTGTGGCGCACATGAGAAATGTGAAGTCTGTAGAGAAAACGTACCAAAGCATCAAGTCATCCTTTTCAAGGTCGCATAAGTCACCAAGCTGCCGTTTCATTATGTGCCTTGAATGTCACTTATGGAAATAGGGTTTGCATCCACATCAGAAGCAAATGCCATACTGGCTACGTGATTGGAAGTCTGTCAGTCGGAACAGTACAGGAAATAGAAATGAGACATGGGTTCTGAATAATGACGTGGAACTACGGATCTAGGATGAATCAACGCCGAGAGGCTGGTGAGCTTTTAGCATTTGTCTGTGTGGTTCGTTACGTTTATACAGTAGCAGTAGCAGCATAAGCAGAAGTAGGTTGTGTAAGCAGTTGTAGTAGTGGTAATAGTAGGCTTAGTAGAAGCAGTAGAAGTAGTATTAGTAGTTGGAGTAGTGATGTATTGGTGAAAGTGTTGGTGATCGTAATGGTGATGTTGTAGTAGTAGTAGTAGTGGTAGTAGTAGTAGCAGTAGTGAGTGAGTATGGTTTTACGCCGCTTCGCACATTGTACCCATTTCGGGATTCGAACCCGGGTCTTCGTGACGAGCGAACGCTTTAACCACTAGGCTACCAGACCGCCCCACATAATTTCAGACACAATTCCCTATTTTGACTTGTTTACGTGTACCAGATGTTCCCATGTTTGTTTCAATTGACGGAAGCCACGGGTGAGTGAGTGAGTAGGTTTTAACGCCGCTTTTAACAGTATTCCAGTTATAACGCGGAGTGTCAGCTTAATGTGGGAGGAAAGCCCGAAGTGATGCAGGTCTCAGACGTTTACCACGAGCACGGGTATGGTGCTGACAAACCAAGAAACATAATCGGGGCGTACCGGGATTCGAACCCACAATCATAGGTTTCTGGCGTACCCAAGGGACGCAACTCTGCACAGCGAATTGCGACGCCTTAGACGACTGGGCCACCCGTGCCCCGATGCCACCGGTGGGGCAGGATCAAACACCCCAGCCCATCATTTGCATTATATGGTGTTTTAACATAGTGACATTGACAAAAGGTGATGCGAAAATTGAAGAATCCTTCACAGCCTTTTGGAAATCTTTGTCCGGGCCATAGGAAAGCAAGGCTTGTGTTCTTTAATCTTTAACATCGCATTAGCAGTGTTTCAGCATATTTTGCAACGAGGTAAGTTAGTATGAAATAACAAACTATGAGCAAATGGACCGCCTCTGTAGTCTAGTGGTAGAGCGTCCGCCCGGAGAGCGAAAGGCCCGGGGTTCCATCCCCGGCCGCGTCATACCAAAAGATATTTCAAGATGGTACTGGTTGTTACCCTGTCTGGCGGTCGGCATTAAGGGGCTAAAACGAGGACTGGTCGGCTCGGAGTCAGTATACTGTGTCTGAGTGGGGTATTAATGTTAAACTGCGGCATGGTATCTCAGTGGGCTAGCACTATATATCGGCATCAGTCCAGACTAGTACAAGCAGCCACACACTCACACACACGTGCATGCACGTCGCTATATAAGTGCAATAATCTTGGACGCGACGTTAAACCCAATTTCACCTCACCTCACCTCATGAGCAAATGATATAGCGAAATTGTTAGCACGATGGCACGAATTTAGTAATAATAAACAATAACCAGACTAATACTACAAATCATCTTTAACTATTTTTTATGTGATTACTAAACTCCGTTGGCCACCAGCAACCAAAATACCGTGGGTACTAAGTGTATCTAATATGCCCTGTCAGGACTTCTGCTGTTACATTTGCTACAGATGGTTGTATTGTATGCATACGTCCCTGTGTTTCACAAACCAAAACAGAGCATTTGAACAGAACGTCAGGCAAGGGAACACATATAAATGAGTATCTTTGTTCTTGTATACATGATTTATTACGACTACACGCCGAAACAAAAAAGGGAAACAGTTGGTGAAAAAATGCCCTCTTTGTTAGGATTCAGTATCCCTGTACGTGACAAGAGTGTCATATCGTTCAAAGAATAACTCTAGTGCATAATCATACAGCAAGAAATCATATTTGTTGAGCGTAGAAATGACCTCGAATTCTTCACGTGAAATATCGTAAGAAGACATGAATGTTTTCATATTCGGCGGATGAACATACTTATCGATTACCTTTAACTGAAACGTCTCTTCAAACAACACCTGAGTCATGTACGAATACTCCGTTATTCCCAAGAATGCCATATGTTTAAGGGTATCTTTAGCACTGCTCAACATTTTATCATAACACTGAATTTCCGACATTTTAGTAGTAGAAAGGCATTCGTCTAAGGACATATTTGCTAACATTTGCGTTTGTCTGTTGATGGCGGGGTTCTGTGGACAGCCAGTAAAAGTTTTGAAACTGACATCTTTCCCCTTGGACATTGCACGGCATTCTCGGCTCGCATGGTCTAGTTTGTCTGAAGGAACCTGAGACCACTTTGGCCATCCATGATTTTTTACTTCGTTCCACTCATGGTAGAAATGGTGTGCTGGGTATCGTAGAAGTATCATGTAAAGATACCTGAAAGTGAAAATGTATCATGTGTAACCTGTTACATATTTGAGAGAGATTACAGTAGGTGACGTGTGTATGTATGTAATTAAAGAAACATTTCACACAACGATTCGTAAATCTTGGAAGATATTCACTTGGAACGAGCCTGTCCTAGTGAACGGGATTGCAATTTAGTACAACACACACTCAGATATCATTCGCAGCAATAACCATGAGCATCGATACTTCGGTAAAATAAAACACATTACATTAAAGAATCAATGTATTTAGACATATACGAAACATTACCGTGACATGTTTTGTTACGTGCCTCATTTTGTTTCGTCGTCTTCGACGAACGCCTAAGTTTCGAGAGGAGCCTATACACGCCTCCAGCGTCCTCAAATCTGGGTACTCGCCACACGGCCATGGATGCTTAATGCTGGAAAACAATACTGATTCTCTGCTATATATATGGCATGGGCAGTCCCTTTGTGTTATACATTTTGGACAGTTGCCATATATAAGGCCGTTCTGTAGCAACGTTGACAAATCGCTCTCTCCTGTGTAGGGTATTTGTACGAAGACTAAGACGTCATGTCCCCTCTTATCAATGTAAAATGTTTGTACGTCCTTCCCGTACACTTTCTCAACAGTGTTAATTTCATTAAAATTATATGAAACCAGAGAAAAACTGACGCATGTTATCCATAGAAAACCAACGACGGATATAAATCCGAATATCAGTAAAGCCTTTCGTAACATCAGCGAGCCAGTGGGAACCACCTGACAAATCTGAAAAAGAACAACGTACATCAGTTGACGGAACAAACTTATATCACAAGAATATCCAACTCTCCTTTTTATTAACATTGCATGATGCGATATTTTTATTTTTCACAAGGAGCGGCGAGGGAGCCAAGTAGTTAGAATGTTTGCCTGTTACTTCGAAACCTGGGTTCGATTCCCCACATGGGTACAATGTTTAAAGCCTATTTTTGGTATCCCCCGCCGTGACAGTGGTGGAATATTGCTAAAAGCGGCCTTAAACCATGCTCACTCACTCACTCACTCATATTTGACAACAATTTGTGTTGCAACGTGTCATTTGAGCTCATCTCAATCTGATGATTGTAATCGCATTCAAATTATGCTTAACGTGAATATAATGTTTCGGGCTTGATTCTAGTTTTGTAGTGCATGTTTATATGGACAGAAAATATTTTGTTGTAACGATTTGAACCTAAATTTGATTTTAATGATTTCCAAAGACAGCATTGCGTTCATCGTTTCCATATTAATGTAATTGAACGGCATTTGAGTCGATATCTGAAAATACTGTCACAAAATAACGAACTCAAAGGGACCACTAATTTTGGTTCGTTATAACCGTAGTTCGTTATAAGCATATATACAGCATATATACAACAAATGGCCGGGACTAAAAAATAAGTTCGTTATATCCGTCAGTTCGTTATAAGCGTGTTCGTTATAACCGTAGTTTACTGTAGTTACAAACTGTGACTAAAGTCACATATGTGCGGCATTCCTTATCAACCATAATTTATAGAAATAGTAATCATCTGAAACTCTAAAAGGTTGTTTCTGGTTGAATAGTTGACTTGCTTAGTGGACAAGAGGTATCATATCAGGTTTCTCGCAGCACTGATGGCAGCATACGGACATAGTCCTGAGAAAGTCCTGAGATTCTCTTCGGGTGTGTGTAACGATTCTACGGGAACCATGCACCGCAAAGACATACGACACCTTCCTCGTCATCGCCAAGCAGTATCCATTGTGTGACAAGATTAATGATCGATCGATGTGTGCCGCAGATGGCCATACCCGAACCATCTTCCCGAGGCAAGGGAGTTAACTGACTATAAAAGTCCAGTTTCCACCCTTGACGAACTAGGCTGGAATTATGGAGTTATATTTTGGCTGGACTAACGAGTCTATGCATAGTCCAATCAAAAGCGCGAACCGAAATCGAAATCCGGTTCGTTAACTGTCGTGCAGATTTCGGTCGATTGCAGAATTTGCAAAGCATGTGCACCGCCAACTCGTTGTCAGCAGATATTTTCCAAATCTCCTCATGTTTTTAATCAAGGTGCTCACGTGATTTGATGCATTTAGCGATGAAAGACCCGTTTTATCACAATATAGATCTTGATTATCGATCAGTTCGTCCTGACCGGGAGCCACCATTTTGTGTGAAGCAAACGCAAGTGATTCGAGAGGTAGAATCTGAATGGTCCATAGGAGAGGCTTAAAAGGGACATAACTGGTAATAGCCACTGGTGGCGCTACGATCGAGCCCAGTAATTCCAGCCTAGTTCGGCAAGGGTGGAAACTGGACTTTTAAAGTCAGTAAACTCTCTTGCCTCCGGAAGATGTACCCGAACGCGAAACATCGAACACTGAAACTGAAGCAGCCAGTATTTGTAATCATGAGCCTTTCACAATTTGATTGGGGGCACGGGTGGCCCAGTCGTCTAAGGCGCCGCGATTCGCTGTGCAGAGTTGCGTCCCTTGGGCACGCCAGAAACCTATGATTGTGGGTTCGAATCCCGGTTCGCCCCGATTATGTTTTCAGGTTTGTCAGCACCATACGAGTGCTTGTGGGTTTCTCCGAAGTGGCAAACGTCTGAGACCTGCATCACTTTGGGCTTTCCTCCCTTATTAAGCTGACACGCCGCGATATAACTGGAATACTGTTAAAAAAGCGGCGTTAAACCCAACTCACAATTTGATAACATTACTGCTATGAGTGGCAGACACACTTTAATACTCGCCTGTTGAAGAAGATACCGCTGTTTAACATTTTGTTTGTTTGTTGTTTAACGCCTCACAATATTCCAGCCATATGATGACGATATGTAAATAATCGTTTAGAAAAAACAGTGATTGATGACATGCATCAACCAAATCAGCGAGCCTGACCAACCGATCCCGTTAGTCGACTCTTACCGACAAGCATTGTCGCCTCTCACGACAAGTATGGGTTGCTGAAGGCCAATTATAATCGTATAAAAAATATGTTCGTTTTATCGGTCAATTCGTTATAAGCGTGTTCGTTATAACCGTAGTTTACTGTATATACGACAAGAAAAAGATAAAATGCTAAACTTGTTCGCATCTAATACCAACTTTTGGAAAGTCGTGAATAATTCTTGTATCGGACACGCCGTCGCTCGTCAGATACAAGAACTGTTTATTCGTTCCATAAAATTGGTATCATATGGGAGCTTGTTAGTTAAATAACAGATACATAACATGTATACCACAGCACTATGTCTGAGCATAATGTATACGGTAGCGGCCATTTTCAATGCAAGTCATCTCTACCGAATGGTTTACTTAGGTTACCTGCACCCCTTGATGAAACCCATGAACACTTCCAAGACGCTAACCACCCAGTGATCAGAATGAAACTGTTTGTATGACAACTTAACACAGCTACTTACAAAATCAGAAGAAAATCCGTGTTTCACCAACCCTGGTCACAGAAATGAAAGCCACTTTGCCAGCTGTTGGTCCTGAACTAATGTCTAATCATTGTCTATTTCCAAGTTCAGAGTGCAGTGGAAGGGGAGACCGGCGACACATGTCGCTGATGAGATTTGTGAGTTGAACAACCATTTGTTCCTAGCTTCAAGCCACCTGGAAACACAAAACACTATCGATTGTAGGGTTATGTAGGCCGAATTGTTGTGTGTTGGATTACAGATACTAGAATGTGAAGATGCCTCATCAGTTCGAACTTCAGTAGTACGTGGTCTCTGGGATTACTGGGGATATAATATTTTTCCAGGTTAGGATTTCGTAAGTTTTCGTGGCAGGACTAGACCTTGTACCATATGAGACCCACGCCAAGAGACAATAACGGCACTCAACTTCATAGAAAACTCTCTTCCACTATTTCAAAGAAAACAACTTATATTAACATTAAAACGCATACTTTTAAGAAACATAAATGTACCAATCGATGTGAAACTTTTGTTCGAGGGGAGTGCAGACCTATCAACAATTCATAATACATATGTATTTAAGGCCGTGCAAAGTAACATCAATCAGACCAAACGCTTGTCTAATTTATTTCTTTTCTTCTATATTTCTTTCTTGCTATTCCCATCATTCTTTATTGTTCTTGTCATCCTTCGCCATCTCTTGTATACATGTACATTTGTAAGCAATGTACATTTGTAAACAATGTCGTAAAAGGTGACTATGCTTGTCGTAAAAGGCGACTAACGGGATCGGGTGGTCAGGCTCGCTGACTTGGTTGTTGCATGTCATCGGTCCCAATTGCATGGATCGATGCTCATGATAGCAATCACTGGACTGTCTGGTCCAGACTCGATTATTTACAGACCGCCGTCATATAGCTTTAATATTGCTGAGTGCGGCGTTAAACAACAAACCAACCAATCAAATGCAAACAATGTATGTAAATATCAAGGAGAGGGTGCCCTAAGTTGGATACCCTTCCCATTCCTTTTCCATTTGTGAATAAAATGTTTCAAGTAAACTAATAACGGTTCTCCGATGCCGTATAAATATGACCTTTAACATTCTTTATATCTTCTTCGTTCACCTCCCCTTTCGAAAGTTGTAAATCTTCAATTATCGTCAGGGAACGTTGTTTCTCCAGTCTAGGATTAAGTAAGTTGTCAAACACAACGATTGCAAATACTCTGTGTTCTTATCTCTGCAAAGATAGCAACAAATATCAATTATTGAAGATATCCCTGTGGTCTAGGGTATGGAGCGTCTGTCCGGAGTGTACAAGATCGGTGAGTCCACCCTCAGGCGCGTCATACCAAACGTCGTTAAAAGATGGTACGTGTTGTTAGCCAACCTGGGACGCAGCATTAAAGGGGATAAAACAAGGATTGGTCGACTTGGAGTCAGTGCACTGTTAACCTCCGGCATGATATCTCAAACGGCATGATCTATAAAACCGACATTAGTCCGGAATAATACAAGCAGTCGCACACGCACACACGCAAGCGGCCCGTCGGGCAATAAGTGGAATAATCTTGAACACGGCGTTTAACCTCATTTCACCTCACCTCGATTAATGGAGAAAATTAAAATGTATCGGGTTTACTATTAAGAGCACAAGTTGGGCATCAGGCGCCCATTTGCTTGTTAGCTGTTGCGTAGGGATACATTTGTTTTGAGTGGCTCTCGGCATCTATGGCAGTAATTCCCTTGGGAAAGATAAGCCGTAATTCCCCGTAGCTCGTTAGTTATTCTCTTAGTACACAATACGATACCAAGGATATTTGGTCAAAATGGATTGCATATCCGGAGGAAAGGATGTCTAAAGATGTCTTCGGGCACATCAAGAAACACACGCCGTGGTAGGGTTACGATCAAAAGGGCTTTAAAAATCACTGACTGACTGACTGACTGACTGACTGACTGACTGACTCACTCGCATTGCAATCGAGTGAGAATACAGATGCTAATGCTACTTCAGATGTTTGTGTGCACACATGAGAGGGTGAACAAGCATGAGCCTAACGATGATGGACTGCGTTGATGGCGCTGGCTGCTGATTACTTTTCAACATAATGCCCTCCGAGGTCTACACAAGTCTGCCAACGATGCGGTAGTGCCTGGATGCAAGTGGTGTACACAACTACCTACTGGTGACGTAAGAAAGTCCTCCACAGCATAAATGATCATAATGCCTGTCACACTGGTGAATACGGAAGATGTTCAATGCTTTCAAAGTCACTATAATGCAGTGCTGCAATGGCGACAACCGACACGTGCACATCTTTTGAGGAACCTTTTTGGAAACCTAGAAAAAGACATCCATCACCTTGCCACCTGATGGAACTACTTTATTCTCGAACTTGTGCGAGTGGCGGGTGCTACCGGTAGGGCAGGGTATGCTTACCCTTTTCGCGAACACCTGGTGTCATCACTGATTTTCAGTGAATCATAAAGACATATTGTCTGATCCAATAGGTATTGGCAAATGTAAATGGTATGATCTTATATTCGGGGAAGCAGGCGATAGGATCTAATGGGTTCTATAGGTTGGCGCGATGGGATGGTAGCGCACGAGGGAGTAAAAGAGTTGAGCGGCCAAATTCGAAATTTGCATTTTGCAGCCAACGTCACCAATAAGGAAGATATGGATGTCAACGTCTTTAATATGAGGAACACAATTTCGGAGTATATGCTTACTCCTTCATCAGGTGAATGAATGCCATGAGGCAGAGAGCATATACATGTACATGTAAGGACAACAAAATTAGTAAGATAACAAAAGGTGGAACATAACAGAGGGAAGAAACTAACAAGGGAAGCCAAGGAATGGAGAACGACATTCTGTATTCCTTCTTGTATTTATTGCCATACATACACGGGTGGTGCATCCGGTAAAACGGGGGATCCCGACGGATAGGTCGTCAAGGGAGATTACTCTAATACTTATACACCATCACAGCCGCTAATGATGCCGTACGATAACAGTACATCCAGTAACAGTACAGTGAGTGAACTACAGAGCACTGAAAACGACTATAAAGAGTAGACACGTGATATTGATCATATTCAATTACTTCAATGATTCCAAACTGCGAACTTGAATAACAACTAATCTCTCAAAAGCTGTCATTTCTTGACTGTAAAATAAAACAAACATTGTGAAGTGGCCTACATAGCCCATCAGAATGACACTGACACAAACTTCCTGTGTTCGACTGTTATATTGTCTTACAATTATCATGAGCTAAAACTGGTAAAAACTACACAGAGGCAATAACCTTGGGTTTGACAACCCGACCCAAACGATAATATATTATTGATTATTGGCACTGTCAATACCTTTCTGGGGACTGTATGTTAGTGATGAGATCGGTGATTTTACTGGGTCATCAGAGGGTTTGACCTCAGCTGGATCACGAGTGTGTGAGTCAGTATGGTTTAACGCCGCTTTTAGCAATATTCCAGCAATATCACGGCGGGGGACACCGGAAATGGTCTTCACAAATTGTACCCATGTCGGGAATCGAACCCGGGTCTTCTGCGTGACGAGCGAACGCTTTAACCACTAGGCTACCCGACCGCCCTCTGTATCACGAGTACAGGTAACGGCTCTGTCAGTCTGTGGAACACGTGGTAACTCACTACTTGTGACATCAATGTTCTTTTCAGGTATGTCATGCTTTTCGCGTGTCTTTAGTAGGTGAAGTCAGTTGCGACGATATTCTGCTCCGACGATGTAAGACCTGGAGGTGTCCACAAGTTATTGTGTTGTCGTACACGAATTGCTTTTGTTTTAAGGGGCAACAGGGACTTTGCAGCAGTAACGTAGTAGTGCTTTTGTTTCCTCCGACCTGTAGTACCTTCTGGTACTGAGAATGATCAACAGATCCAGGCAATAGTTGATGTTGGGTACAAGGTAAGGTGGACCGTAATCGTCGACCCATGAGTAGCTGAGAGGGTGATAGATTTGCCTCTATTGGGGTAGTACGGTACTCTAGAATACCAATGTGCGGGGCTCTGCCATTTGTCTTTGCCTTGGAAAAGACGCGCTTGAAGGTTTGGACAGTTTTCTCGGCAAGACCATTTGACTGTGGGAAATGAGGTCACATTTTTCTGCAAACTGAGCAAAGTCTTGTGAGTACTGGGGGCCATTTTCAGATATCATCTTATCCAGTATCCCATGTCTCGCAAATACATCTTTGAAGGCATTGATGACAGTGGTGCTTTTGGTACTGTAATTTGCAAACTTCAAAGTACTTGCTATAATAGACGACAACGACCGCAAAATCATTGTTGTCCCACGGTATGTCATGTGATATGATGGGTTCTTTGGGGTTAGAGTTTCTTCTCTCTAGGCACACAGAACAGTTGAGACAGAACATTTGACATCTTGGGCCAAAACAAAATGTCACGAGCACGACGGAGACAAATTTTTAACTCCCATGTGTCCAGACTTTTGAAAGCATACTTGTCATCAGGGACTTGGGTATGGCATTTTTACCATTGAATATGATACCATCCATGAAGGCAAGTTGGTCCCTGAAGTTCAAGAATTCAAGTATCGTCCCTGGACATTGCTTCGTATGTTCAGGCCAACTATGATAGTTTGTTGGAGTAAGAAGAACTGAGGTGAGGTGAAATGAGGTTTGACGTCGCGTCCAAGATTATAACACTTATATAGCGACGTGCATGCACGTGTGTGTGTGTGGCTGCTTGTACTAGACCGGACTGATGCCGATTAATAGTGCTAGCCCACTGAGATACCATGCTGCAGTTTAACATGAATACCCCACTCAGACACAGTATACTGACTCCGAGCCGACCAGTCCTTGCTTTAACCCCTTAATGCCGAGCGCCAGACAGGGTAACAACAAGTACCATCTTTTAACGTCTTTTGGTATGACGCGACCGGATCGAACCCCGGACCTTCCGCTCTTCGGGCGGACGCTCTACCAGTAGACCACAGGGCGGTCAAGAAGAACTGAGGATCAGCTTCTGTGGCTCGTCTTATATCCTCCATCCTCTTGTCACTGACAGGAACATTTGATACTATCATATGGACATACCTTCTGAAAGGTGCGGGTAGGTATCAGACACAGACTTGCGTGAAAGTGTTTCAGCTACTGCTATTTCCTTCCCAGGTCTGTGTTCAACTGTTAGGTCACACGTACATTACACAACCCCCCCCCCCCCCCCCCCCCCACACACACACACACATACTCATGCACGCAATCGTAGCACATACGGGGTGGTGAACGTTGTAAGTGAAGAGATTACTCTAATACGTTATACGCCATCACAGCCGCTAATTACATAATGCAGTACGATAACAGTACAGTCACAAACCTATCCTAACTGGTCAATAGTTCACGCCATCTAAATCTACACTATATATATCTTCCCATATGATCCGTCTGAGCGAAGGTCAATCAGTATAAATCCCTTTCACTGACTAAACAGTGAACGCGTGTACACATACGTAAAGCGATCGAGAAAGTTTTTGTAACAATTATTACCGTTACGTTACATATTGTGATCCTACCTGTAACTGCCTGAGTCATCAAACCCATACCGTCACCATGTTGTCATCCTTTGTTACTTAATGTCTGAATAGCCTTTAATAGATAGGGGGCACAGGTGGCCCAGTCGTCTAAGGCGCCGCGATTCGCTGTGCAGAGTTGCGTCCCTTAGGCACGCCAGAAACCTAAGATAGTGGGTTCGAATCCCGGTTCGCCCCGATTATGTTTCTAGGTTTGTCAGCACCATACCCGTGCTCTGGGTTTCACCGAAGTGGTAAACGTCTGAGACCTGCATCACTGCGGGCTTTCCTCCCACATTAAGCTGACACGCCGTGATATAACTGGAATACTGTTAAAAGCGGCGTTAAACCAAAACTCACTCACTCACTCACTTTAATAGATATATACAGAGTGCTCTGTTCACATTCATGGTCAGAAAAAGACTTGCACTCCAGTGTAGCTGAACATTTATTTTACATAATTACATTTACATTGAAATATTAAATTATCCGTCCTCCTAATGACAATGTATAATGTAGGCTGGTATGGATATAACTATTCCAATTGAATGTACGCTTTGTTGACACGAATCATGCCGAATTATTACAAAAATTGTCACGCGCACACAAAGAAGACGTGCCATGTTCACTTATTGATTGAAGTTGTATTTGTTGACGTTCATCAGCGGATGAAGAGAGTGCCTCACGTGAGCAAATTCCATGATGCGCGAAGCCTTATATTGACAGATACATATATCATAATAAAACTATCCATTAAACATCAAACTTTAGTTATTTAAAACGAACTATATCAACGCGGAGAGTCGTGACGTTGTGACGTTATCCGTCCCAAACATTCCATGTGGAGTGACATCCTTTGGTTTTACAAACGCCAGAAAATGGCGGCTTCGGCAATGTCATTCACTTGGAATTAGCACCCAGAAAAAGTTGGCGTTGGAAAGAAATCCAGACCCGGCTGATGCTGAAAATGGATTGATATAAACGTCCTGTGAACATTGGGTGTGTGTTTTGAGTCATACCACGGCTGCTGATGACGGGGACTACCGCTTGAGGCGGCGCGGTTGGATTTCCCGAAGCAATACACGACGGTGTGGAGCTCAGTGATTTCTTTTGGTATGTCGAGCATTCTCTGTTATAGCTTCGAATGGTCGCTTCATTTCAGTGACCCGACAGCCAGGCCTCAAAGCCTGCATCATTCACAGCCAGAATCGATGTCGTCAGTTTTCCCTAATGTTATTTTAAGACATTGAGGAATTCCCCTGAGCTATTCTATATGTCTCCGCGCGGTTGACAATGTAATCACGTGACATACTGACGTTCATCCGGAAATGAACGACAGTCAGCTTGGCAGTGTTCATCTAGGCGAGGTCACCCGCTACTGTCAATATTACGCATGGAGTATATATGTCATGCTCCATTCAACCTTTTCGTGGATTGTCAGCCGAGTGTTACGGACGCGTGCATCAGAGGTAAGTGAACATTCACTTTTTGCCACAGGTTGTTTTCGTTTACAGGTACAGATTTCATTTCTTCCAACTTCCCTATTACGCAGGGTCTTCTTCGTGTCAGTCCGTGTATCAGCCCGTGTACAGTAGTCATGACAACCGGTATAGTTCGATGAGCAAGATTTATTCCTTTGTTCGTTAGTTGTTTGTTTGTTGTTTACGCTGCACTCAGCCATATACCAGCAGCTGCTGTAAGACGGAGGTCTGTCAATAATCGGGTCTTGACCAGAGAATCCAGGTATTGACATCATGAGCATCGATCCACGCAATTGGGATACAATGACATGCATCAACCAAGTCAGCAAGCCTGACCACCCGACCCCGTCAGTCGCCTCTTACGACAAGCATAGTCGCCTTTTGACGACAAGCATGGGTTGCTGAAGCCCTATTCTAACCCGGATCTTCACTTGTCTCAATGAGCAGGAAGCTCCTTTTCAAAATCAGTTTCGAATCAGATTACGAACTGAACAGGAAATGATGCACAAAATAGTTTGAACAAAGATTGTCGTTTTCTTTTATGTCACCTGAATTCTAAGGGATTGACAATGGTTAACTATATATAAGTATATAAGTACTTTATATAGTGATGACAATAGCATGCATTGTGAATGGATCAGAAAGTGAGTGAGTGAGGACACCAGGGTAAGCACAACCTGCTCTACCGACAGCACCCGCCACTCACAATGTATCTTTCTTCTTATGGTATGGCGGAAGGCCCGGGGTTCGATCCCCAGCCGCGTCATACCAAAATACGTTAAAAGATGGTACTTGTTGTTACCCTGTCTGGCGCTCGGCATTAAGGGGCTAAAACAAGGACTGGTCGGCTCGGAGTCGGTATACTGTGTCTAGGTGGGGTATTCATGTTAAACTGCGGCCTGGTATCTCAGTGTGCTAGCACTATAAATCGGCAAAAGTTCGGACTTGTACAAGCAGCCACACACACACACATTTACATGCACGTCGCTATATATGTGCAATGATCTTGGACGCGACGTTAAACCTCATTTCACCTCACCATCTTGTGGTATGTTTTGCCATTTTTAATATTAATTAGATTTTCAAGATAATAATTCACATATACTTTAGGTTCTTCGGGATTTGATAATATTCTGCATCCATTCATTGCATTAAAATAAATGATAAAAAAATATAAATATCTCGTCTTGAGAACTTAGCCAATTATGTTAAAGTTGCTATCTGTCTTCGTTCTTTTTACCTGTAAATATTATTTCATGCAACACTTGATGTGAAACTAAATTGTATATATCTGTACGTGGGCCTGAGGCCTCGTTACCGAAAACACTGATTGATTGAATATGTTGTATGGAAAACCTATTTTCATTGTTGGGCTATGTTACCTGTACATTTAAGCGCACTAAACTGAATTTGGAACGTAACGCGCAGCGTGAGGTTTCAAATGTTACATTTAGCGCAGGATATTGACGTGTAGTAACAGCAACTTGCATTTTGTAACCTTTAATTGTAGATAAAAGTATTTAAATAGGCCTACCAACAATGACTGAAAAAAGTTCATTCAATGTATATATGGATATATACTTCCGCGTTGAAGCGGCCGTCAAAATGGTTGTAAGTGCTTCAATCAGAGGTCAACCAATTGACGGTAGACCATATCATACTAAACACCGAGTGACATCGTGACAAACAAGTAGCGTCTCCGATCCTTAAAGTGTGACTTACAAGTTCAACTGGTTAACAACTATAATGACACCAGGATATACAATACATGTCAACGCTTGCAGAAGAGTGGTTAGATGGCGACAACAGTTCCCATGTGAACGTGGAATATCTTGATTAGAATATCAATATGGTCAGTATGTGCATATTGTTTCACACTGGAATCGGACAGGTCCAGCATAAGAAATTTACCCTTAAACTACACAACCCCTTCCATACTCATAGGTTAGGTGAAATATGGTTTAACGTCGCGTCCAAGATTATTGCACTTATATAGCGACGTGCATGCACGCGTGATTGTGTAGCTGCTTGTACTAGTCCGCAATTTATAGCGCTAACCCGCTAATGCCGCAGTTTAAATGAATAAAACGGACACGTCTAAGGCACAAAACTGACACGTCTAGGGAACAAAACGGACACGTCTAAGGCACAAAACTGACACGTCTAAGGCACAAAGCTGACACATCTAGGGCACAAAACTGACACGTCTACGACATATATACTTACACTTAATCAGTGTTATTTCTTTCCCGAAAACAAACTCAGTGCGAATCATTTGCGTCTCATGTGAAAGACACGAGCGAGCTGAACATTCATAAATAAAAATGCGGTCCACTTAGTTATCTCCCTTTGTATCACATTTGCCCCAAAAGAATTGTGTTCTCGTCATAACCATTTTTAAGACGTGTATATTTAATCTGTCTCCTAACACCTTACCTCAATACACATGCTAAAAGATACATAAGATCAATATTAAGCCCCATTCCAGGAAATATGTGTGAGCGTGCCCTGGCATACTGATAGCAGTTGTCGCGAGAGAGGGTCACCGCTCAATGACGCCTATAAATAAAAGCGACAGATCCTTTACCATACCTATAAGAAATCTCTGGACCCGTGAGCTTTTAACAGTATTCCAGTTATATCACGGCGTGTCAGCTTAATGTTGGAGGAAAGCCCGAAGTGATGCAAGTCTGGTGCTGACAAACCTAGAAACATAATCGGGGCGAACCGGGATTCGAACCCACAATCATAAGTTTCTGGCGTACCCAAGGGATGCAACTCTGCACACCGAATCGCGGCGCCTCAGACAACTGTGCCACCCTTGTCCTCCGCTATTAAGTGAGTGAGTGAGTATGGTTTTACGCCGCTTTTAGCAATATTCCAGCAATATCACGACGGGGGACACCAGAAATGGGCTTCACACATTGTACCAATGTCGGGAATCGAAACCGGGTCTTCGGCGTGACGAGCAAACGCTTTAACCACTAGGCTACCCTTGCCCTCCGCTATTAAGAAGCAGAGTCGATTGTATTTACTTTTAAATAGTGATGATACCAGGGGTTCGCGAAAGGGTGAGCATATCCTGCCCTACCGGTGGCATCCGTCACAAACACAAAGACAAATCAATTGGCCACATAATAAGAAGGTGGTATGTGTATTGCAAGTGAAAATAGGGCATCGGACAAAAGTTTTGTCACTGATGCGTCACATTTGGAGATTTGATGGTGTACACATTTTTTTCTTAAGTGTTTATGTTTTGTTTTATTTTTAAAAAAACACACTGACTTACTGCTGCATGGAAGTCATCAATCAATAATCCATTAATCAAGGATTATAATTGTTCTTGGCTCATGGGGACGATAAGGATGGTGCATGGATTGAAGGCAAAACGGTCATAGATGAAGATTATTATGTCCTTCAAAGATTTATGTTTTTGTGGTATTTGTCTGTATTCTCCCCTCTTTGTCGATTTAGTAGGTTGCCAGTTGACGGAAGTTATTGACACAGTTGAATTGTTTTGGATTGTCGTAGTACGAACAGTACATATACCAAATCTATATACCAGATGTTTTGTGAAGTCAGGTTCAATGACCTACACACTACCTGTGCGTTTCTTTTTTTGAAGATTGTATATAGTGCATGTCGGTGGTACTTGGTGGTAATGACGAAACACATTTAGTTGAATTGACCATAAAAAATATTTTCCACGGCCGTGTATTTACCACTCGTTGATTAAATGTGCTGTTTTCATTTAGTGTAGAAAATGGGGCATGTATGGGAAGAAGCATGGTAACGGTTTGAGGTCTTTTATGCGATCTAATCGTTTGTTGTTTGTGACTGCCTACTTATTTATCAGATTCTTCACCCTTTAGGGATTCCGTTTAGCACATGCCCCTAGTAGCCAAACGCTGGCCGTCAGTGACGACAGAACTGGGTCGGCCATGTGACTAGGTTGCATGTCTTTGTAATCCCAAGTCGTTGAAAGTACATGTAGCGCATACTTTCACTTACTCGTTTGCCTGACCAGGATTTGATTGTTTACAGGCCGCCGTGACGTGATCTGATATCTCGCTTCAAGCCCGGCTGCAACACGGGTTTATCTAATTAACAGTCACAATACATGATTATTAAAATGTGCAGATATCAGCATGGGTGTGAAACTAGCTTCTCCATTGGTTAATCCTGACATTCCTTCTTAAAGAGTTTATGACTTACTGCTGCATGGCATGTCATGAAGACCCACATACGCCTGCTCAAATGTGCAGATATCAGAATGGTTGTGAAACCAGCTTCTCCATTGGTTCCTCACGAAGGCCCCCTGCTGATAATGTTCTAGCATAGCAAGTACAGGTTCGGCGCAGCGTGTTGATTGACTGCCAATCCACCAAACACCGCGCGGTGACACACAGCGTCAGTGCACCTTCATGTGTGACTTAGTTGACACACAAAGGCAATATACCGCCGTCGTGACTTGCGGACTTGCCGCCTATTCCACTCCTTACAGAATAGTGGACACAGTTTCCATGTGCACGTCAGCAGACTGTGTGGAGCTCCAACTATGTGCATCTCAGTTGGAATATTTACTTTGGACCTATTCGTGCTCTTTGGTGTTACACTGGTGTTGAAATCCAAGGTCACGCAGTGTAATAAGGTAGCGTATACGTATCTTTGTATAGCTAGAAATCTAGGTCATCGAATAACTTGATGTACGTGTGCAGTGAATCGACAAAGAACAGTTGTCCAACTCGTAATGCCTTACGCACACTATTTCACACATCAACACGAAACAAATATGAGTATCCGTTACTGCGTCTTGTCTTTCACTAGGATCAGGTAACTCAAATATCATACTTCATCTTTTATTTGTTTTTCGTTTGTTTGTTTGTTGTTTAACGCCCCACTCCGCAATATTACAGCTACACGTCAGCGGTCTGTAAAAAATCGAATCTGGACCAGACAATCCAGAGATTAACATCAAAAGCATCGATCCACTCAAATAGGATACGATGACATGCATCAACCAAGTCATCGAGCCTGATAATCCTATCCCGTTAGTCGCCTCCTCCGAGAAAAACGTAGTCGCCTTTTTCCGAAAAATAGACAGTCGCCTTTTATGACAAGCATGGGTTGCTGAAGACCCATTCTATCCCGGATCTTCACGGGTCATTTCATCTTTTAACCTGTTTTTGGTCGAATAATGACGTTTTTGTTTAGAAACTTTTCTCGTGCAACAGTATCGAGTTATGATGAACAACCATCTGTGTGGATTTTGTACATCTGTGACATACATATTGCGTTAATTGTATTTAGATTGAAAACCTATCGACATCCGCTCATGAATAAATTAATGAGAAAAAATAATTATGGAATTCAATATTCTGTCCCCGTAGTGGTTAATCTGATTGAAAGCAGTGCCGGGCATGAGATGAGTACGTATGGAACGTGCCTTACTCTCATATGAGTTACATACGTGGTAATAATGCTGACAATGGTAGCACGTGTCTCCCCGAAAGGCTTGCAATAGGCCAGTTCTGTTCCAATGTTTATTCTGTTTCAGAATAGGCGCGTTGACTCACAAACAAGAGAAAATTCCGGTCAGGTAATATGCATATGAATCCGTGGCAGTTATGTAATGCCAAGTCAGTACCGCGCCGAGAGTGTGGTATATCAATGTTAACTGGGGGAAAAGCTCAAGTAAACGGTTATTTACGACCAGAGAGACTTATATGCTGTATCGATGTACTGATTAGCCATAACTAAAAGTGTGACATTTCGAAAATCATGTGGATATGCTCATGTCTCATCAGGGAATTAACCATGAAAACAAAAACCTTCATGATGTTAACGAGGCTTCCATACAGCTGCAAATAAACATCAATGGCAGGCAGGTGCATCCTATAGATCCTAAGGGGCGGTCGGGTAGTCTAGTGGTTAAAACGTTCGCTTGTCACGCCGAAGGCCCGGGTTCGATTCCCGACATGGGTACAATGTGTGAAGCCCATTTCTGGTGTCCCCCGTAGTGATATTGCTGGAATATTGCTAAAAGCGGCGTAAAACCATACTCACTCACTCACTATAGATCCTACAATAACAACTGAGCGAACCTTCCCGAATTTCTCTTGCAGCATTGGTCACATCATATAGAACAACACAGGGCTATAGGGTTAATCCTGCATTTCAATAACTGACCAATACCGACTCAACTATATGTGAAGAAATAAAGATGGAAGTGGAACGAAGTCTGAAAAGACACAAAGGTACGTTTACTGTAATGTTTAAAATTTCTGACAAATGTGTCAAGTCATCGTTTATCAACTGTACAGATATTCGGAGCCTCAAACACTGCAGACACCAGTGGAACGATGGTATGCACTGTACATTAATGTGTATTTGATTTTACTTTTATTGTCTTAAAATCATGGGTTTGGCAGGCCGAGGTAGTTCCGAAGGGATACACCCGACTCGCCTAAAATCCGACTCGCCTAAAAAGATTTTGACCCGACTCGCCTAAATTCGACTCGAGTCGGATTTTAGGCGAGTCGGGTGGAACTCGCAACGAAAAAGGAACAATATTAGTTATTCTAGAATCTGACGAATCCCTGATTGGTTTTTTTCTTTTCATAAAATTGGTATCCTACCTCAGCACTAAACACAAACTTAAAGGTTACACCAATCTACGCATCATTGTCATTCCGTTGGCCGATCGGCTTCATTTTGTTTACTTTGTGTTTGTTAGACTATCGCTGGAAAATTTGTTGTCTGTACATTTCATTCTCTAGCATTTTAATCTTATGCTTTTATCACATGTTGATTTGATAAATGTTATCTCATACGTGTGTGCAAGCATATTCACGTGTTGAAAGTGTGTTAGTAACTTTGATTTTCAAGGAGTAGCGGGGTTATCTAGTACAGTGTAGATATTTCTCATGTATTTGTGGTCATTTTTGCCATCTTAATAATTGTACATATCTGGCTGTCAACGTTTAGTAGAACCTTACGGTAGGTTATGCATGGCCCTTTATTTGGAAAACCATGTAAGAAAGTTTAGCCTCCATTAGATTCAGCGTCACTTGAGATGGGTTTTAACAAAAGGCCAGCTGGTCCGCACAGGACCAAGTCATAGGAGCAGATTTAAAGCGCAAATGAATTCACTCTTTCAGATCATCCACAGGGAAAATGGCGCTGCTGTCTTGCCATGCTTCTCTCGGTTGGCATGTTTCTAGGGAGCTGTTTCCGATCGAGTCTCGGCATAACTATAGTGTGTATGATTCGTCATCCCCACAGGAACATGACCTATGCTCAAGATCTTGAAGGTGGGTTATCATTGACAACATTACCTAACCTGTCTACAAATCATGGTCATGTAAACAACAGCTATGAATCCGGAACAGCAGACAGTTATTGCCATGCTGGGCAATTTCTTAATTGGATTACCAATGATGGTGATGAGTACGAGGTGAGTTGTCTTATAGTAACTTATCTGCAACATCTATATACTATTTTCAGGGATTGTTTTAGCATGTCATAGTTCCCGGAATAATGAAAATTATTATTATGTACAGATTAAAAAATACAATGCAGCAAAGAGGGTTTGGATGATCCTGGCACAGTCAGGCTAGTTAGGCTCATCATCAGCCCAAGGCCCTTGTCCCCTCTACACGAAGCCAAGAAAGCGAATGGGACTTCTCCCAGGAAGCGCTGCCTAGTCAAACCTACCCAGAACTTTTCGGAGAATGTGAAGACTCCCTAACACTGCAGCCTTCTACATTTTCCAGATTGTCTGAAGGGCTGTCATTGTCTCCCAATGTCAGTCATCAGATTGGGAGTTACAAAACCTAAGGCACCAAGAAAAATGGGGAGACGGACAACTTGGTTATAGGGATGCAAGCGTGACATTTCGAAAGCGCGGCCCGCATATTTATCATGTTTTTCCTGAACCTCTGTGTCAAAACCACAAGCGGTCGAGACACTCTATCTTGTCGCTTAAGATACAGTGTTTGTGCCAATGCTGGGCATCCACTGACAATGTGTTGGACAGTCTCGTTAAAGTTATTGCATATTCTACATTTCACATTTACATTTTCATCCAAGCGAAGGACTCTCCAGGGTTGCTGATCTTCTCAACACACTGCACATAAACTCGATGCAGTGGTCGCTCAGATAGCCTCTCCATGAGGAATGCCTGGTTTTATCAGGAGTATTGATGCTTCACATCCCCTGTATCCACAAGAGAATTTATACATGTTTTTTGAACATAAGGAAACAGTTTCCTAAGCCGGTTTCGAATACCAACAGTATTGGATTTGGACTTTTAATCACCTTTTTCAGGCAACTGGGTATAATGAAAAACAACAATGTTGACATTACTTTGTCATATACATTATTATTGTAATCCCCTACCCATGCGAGGTTGCAGTTGCCGGGTAGAGACCACACCTGTTTCCAAAACCTCTCACTGGAATCCATGGTAGGTCTTTTCTCATGACTGCTATTGGTTGCTTTTAAGTGCCTGTGAAACTGTTTTTCTTTTTCCTCTACACCTTCTTCTTCATCTTCTGCTTCTTCTTCTTCTTCTTCTTATTATTATCATTATTATTTGCCACATTTGGTATACATACAGAGGACGTCTTGGTATTTACAGATGGGAGAGTTTGAATGGAGCAAACAAATTCAAGGAATTGTTCTTGGTGCAATATTTTGGGGTTACCTATGCCTCCAAATTCCCTGTGGGTTTCTAGCCGAACGATTTGGTCCCAGAAAAGTCATTGGTATAGGGTTTATTCTGTGTTCTGCATCAACGTTGTTATCACCCGTGGGTGCCCGCAAGAACGTCTACATCCTGGTTGGTCTTAGGATTCTAACTGGAGCGTTTGCGGTGAGAATTGTCATAATAAATGTATGCTTATTTAGGTTTTGTAATATTTCATTACACCAAAACCTCTATTTAGGGCTAGCACCACGTATGGATATATCGTGTGTACTTAATGTTTTAGAACCATACATAGAAGTAATCCATCTTTTAAGAAGGAAACAATGTAAGTACATACATGTAGTCTCTAAATATTTCTTAGTATAAACCTTTGGCATCACCTGCCTTTGTGTTATACCTTGAATATTCCCAGATTACATACCCACCGCATTAGATTAATGTAGACCCGTGGGCTAACACTTTGTTGCTTGTCGTTGGAGCTACTTAATATGATCTTTTCATACTCGTTCACGTTCTTGATTGAGACGTTGCCAAACATATCAACCACGTGTATGAATCATTACCCTAGATGGGAGCAGTTTCTAACAGTCGTGTTTTGTTCTGTTTCTAAGTCAGTGTTGTTCACATCGCTTCCCGCTTTCTGGGTACAGTGGGCACCCAAATCGGAAATCTCGACTTTACAAAGTATCGCATTTACAGGTAAACACATGCCTCATCACTCTATTCCTTTGATGTTCAATCCTCCTTCTATGCTGGTATCCTGAATTTATCGTATGAAGGATGGTGTGGACGGTTGAAAACCTGACCCAATAAACTTGTTCTCACCATCCGATGAACAAGTAAATATAAAGATGATCTACCAGAAGAGGCATGCGTGATTAATAAACTATTGTTTAAAGTTACAATACAGTTTTCATAAGGGTATGCATATGTGAAAGTGTTTCTGTAAACCAAACTAAGGCTGCCTTGCAAATAAGCATCGGTGATACCAAATGACGATCGTGGAACTGGTAATGTCACTGCAGTGATAGATTTTGGAAAATAAGTGGAGTAGATTATGAAGTTCGAATCACTTGTTATTGGTTTGCAGAGGTACTGACTGTGGAAACTGGGCATATTACATTCATCACATCATCACAAAAACTTTCTACTACATTTGCTTATTTCAAGCATACCTTGAATGTAACAATGAAAACAGAAAACATTAAGTATATTCCAGTAGACAAACCATCCCCTGTTCTGTCACACGCTTTAATCATCTTTGCTAAGAAAAAGTAAAAACCAACCGCTTTCAAATATTACTTTCATTGCTTCTTTCTCCTAAATTTGCAGATGACAATTCCCCAGGCAAATAAAAATACGTTGGTATTTTTGTTGACAGTGTATTTTGGTCTTTGAAAGAGTTGTGCACACAAAAGGGTTTTGAATACGTCATCTATGTCTACAAGTGTGGTGATATTGCTGCAGCAAGGACCACATTCTTGAAGTTAATCCAGAACCTTGTGTTTTTCACACTGTTGTTTTAGTTAGGCAGGACTGTAGAAAGTGTCAATGTAGGTGCCCAGTTAGTTGTAGAACAGAAATTATGAGACATAGTAGTGGTAAAAGAATGCGACAAAAAACTTTTTTCCACAATTATGACACATAACTCCAACTTCATGGCAAAATTGACTTGTTTTGACTATGACATTCCAAGCTGAAATTCCAATTTATCTGCATCAAGAAACAGATCTGCCAGGAGGGGAATGGAACTGATGTCCATTTGGGTGTCTTCTTATTGCCAAAATGTCTTATCCCCTAATTTCACGTGCATTTTCAATGAGGAAGTCAAGCATTTCATATTTTGTTTTCTCACTAAACCTCAGATGACATTAGCTTTTGGGGCAAATTGTACTGAATCTTTCTGTCCTCAAAACACTCACACATATGTTATTTCATTTAATACGCTTTAAATCAGGCGAATATTTTTGTATTACCCTTTTGTGGTTTATTGATTTACACTTATGTGTGCTAGGTAGTGAAGTTGGAAATGCTTTAGTCTTTCCACTGTCCGGGTTCCTGTGCAGATCTGGCATTGACGGTGGATGGGCTTCAGTGTTTTATGTTACAGGTGCGTATCAGTGAATAATAATTATGATTCTTTGAATAACATTAATCAGCTCCTTTAACCTCAATATGTAATTCTAAGTTCATGTCGCATACAAACAAAGACTCCAGTATCATACACATCGGTTATGAAGCTGATAGTAGCACTTACGCCTATACATACCATTGCAACCATAAGACCGCCTACGCGGTATTGGATAGAGCGTCCGCCCGGAGAGTGGAAGGTTCGGGGGTCGATCCCCGGCCGCGTCATACCAAAATACGTTAAAAGATGGTACTTGTTGTTACCCTGTCTGGCGCTAGACATTAAGGGACTAATACAAGGACTGGTCGGCTCAGAGTCTGTATACTGTGTCTGAGTGGGGTATACATGTTAAACTGCTGCATGGTATTTCAGAGGGCTAGCACTAAACATCGGCATAAGACCGGACTAATACAAGAAGCCAAACACACATACACATAAAATGCATGGTATATAAGTGCAATAATCTTGAACGTAACGTTAAACCCCATTTCACCTCACCTTTGTAAGCATACAGTATTATTTTATTTTTGTTATTTTTCGGGGAAACCTTTTAACTTTTCACAAGAACGCTTTATAATTTACACAATATGCACACAGTGTATATACACACCGCAGTGATGTCACATGTCGTATCAGACCAAGGTTATTGCTTTGATTGTATGGGTACATACTGTCACATGTTTCATCAAATACAGGTGGTCTCGGGGTAGTATGGTCTTTATCATGGATGATTCTGTCACGTGATAAACCATGCGATCAACCATGGATTTCAGAGGAGGAAAAAACCTACATAGAACAAAATACCAAATCACGGATACGGGAAGAAAAGGTAGGACAAATACAATTCAATGAAAAAACTAGTTATTTAAAAGCCAAGCACGTCTTCATCTTGTCATATGCAGTACTGACTTTGCTATGATTTGCTATTGCGTGTGTATTGATAGAAATATAAAGGGAGTGACTTACAACGAAGTATAATTTCAGTGGAGCTGAAAACATGTTAATGTTCCTGCTTACAAAAAAAGACGTCGCAATGTGTGCAATAATCTTGGACGTGACGCTAAACTCCATTTCACCTCACCTTAGATGTAGGGGCATTGGTGGCCCAGTTGTCAAGGCGCTGATACAAGGACTGGTCGGCTCAGAGTCTGTATACTGTGTCTGAGTGGGGTATACATGTTAAACTGCTGCATGGTATTTCAGAGGGCTAGCACTAAACATCGGCATAAGACCGGACTAATACAAGAAGCCAAACACACATACACATAAAATGCATGGTATATAAGTGCAATAATCTTGAACGTAACGTTAAACCCCATTTCACCTCACCTTTGTAAGCATACAGTATTATTTTATTTTTGTTATTTTTCGGGGAAACCTTTTAACTTTTCACAAGAACGCTTTATAATTTACACAATATGCACACAGTGTATATACACACCGCAGTGATGTCACATGTCGTATCAGACCAAGGTTATTGCTTTGATTGTATGGGTACATACTGTCACATGTTTCATCAAATACAGGTGGTCTCGGGGTAGTATGGTCTTTATCATGGATGATTCTGTCACGTGATAAACCATGCGATCAACCATGGATTTCAGAGGAGGAAAAAACCTACATAGAACAAAATACCAAATCACGGATACGGGAAGAAAAGGTAGGACAAATACAATTCAATGAAAAAACTAGTTATTTAAAAGCCAAGCACGTCTTCATCTTGTCATATGCAGTACTGACTTTGCTATGATTTGCTATTGCGTGTGTATTGATAGAAATATAAAGGGAGTGACTTACAACGAAGTATAATTTCAGTGGAGCTGAAAACATGTTAATGTTCCTGCTTACAAAAAAAGACGTCGCAATGTGTGCAATAATCTTGGACGTGACGCTAAACTCCATTTCACCTCACCTTAGATGTAGGGGCATTGGTGGCCCAGTTGTCAAGGCGCTGCAATTTTACTGTGGAGAGCAGTGTCCGACAAAAACCTATGACTGTGTGTTAAAATCACTGTCCGCCCTGGTTCTGCTTCCTGGTTTGTTAGTACCATACCCGTGATCTTTGGTTTCACCTAAGTGGTAAACGTCTAAGACTGCATCACTTCGGGGCTTCCCCCCACATCAAGCTGACACGGGGTGATATAATTGGAATACTGTTAAACAATACGGATTCCCTCCCTATTAGTATATGTTGTCCAGCTGCCAGTGTTGCTAATCTCATGCCCCGCTTCGTCAGAAACAATTGCAAAGCATTTCCACTTCATCTTAAGAATCTACTTGTTTTGCGGTCGGGTAGCCTTGTGGTTAAAGCGCCAGCTTGTTATGGCGAAGACCCGGCTTCGATTCCCGACATGTGTACGATGGTTTTAGCAAACGATTTAGCAATATTCCAGCAATATCAGGGTTGGTGACACCAGAACTGGGCTTCACACTTTGTACCCATGTGGGGAATCGAACCCGGGTCTTCGGTGTGACGAGCGAACTCTTAACCACTAGACTCTCCCACCGCCCCTTCCTCGTCATAAAAAGTGTTGGCGTTCTGTCTCACAACACCGTCTCCGCCTTCTCACACCGCATTACAAATACTTTATTGTTGTATGATGTATTGTCAATTGTATCGATTCGAAGTTGGTTATTATATTGACTATCTTGGTAAAGACTGGTTTATGCACGACTTGGTGTCCATCGTATTTAAAATTTAAAATCACGAACTTTTTTGGGTTTATGATGACCTAAACGCTGAGATCTTTTTTGGTACCGGTCACAATGTGTGCAACACCAAAGTCACAATTACTATGGCTATAGTGTAAACTTCATTGGCCTGTATGAAAGCCTTTATCCCTACAGATAAAATCAAAATGTAATTTCAGTTAGCACTGGAAGTTAATTACATTGTTAACATGATATATTCTATTACTCGTACTTTATTTATACAAATGTGCACACGAAACTTCGGTGTTCTCTGTAGAAGATACCATGGGGTGATATGCTGAAGTCGAGGGCGGCGTGGACGTTAATCTGCACCCACACATTGTACAACTACGCCTACTACATGCTACAGCTTCAACTGCCAACGTACCTCAATGAAGTCATGCATATCGACATTCAATCGGTAAAACTGAACTTGCATATTACAGATTTTAATCAGGATATGATCTAACTACCCCTTTTTCCACAGAATGTAAACGCTATTCATTTATTCGTTACATATACGTTATATATATAAGACGATTAAACCATTCAGGAATTTGGTTAAACATGCTGCGTGTTACGAGTAAGGTAAGACATGCTTACCCGATTATTGCGAACACTGATTTTCAATGATCACTTCATATAACTATCATCATTATTTTGCCTTATGCTCCCAATGGAATCTGTATCGGCTGATAATATCATATTATAGACTGTTCTCGGGCGTTGACGTTTTGAATTTAGATGCTTGTGAGAAGAATAAGGCACACATTTGCAGGGAAGATATAATGTCTCATTCACTCAGGTAATATACATAATCCCTAAAATTTTCAGGTATTTTACATATTCCCTGATTTAACATCTATAATACCTCGGCCAAGGTTATAAACACAGACTACTTAAAAATGTTTTTTACCTCGTTCTGCAGATTCTTTTATTCGTAATTTTTTTTCAGGACAAGTATGGCGATTTTGAATTGTTATGTCGAAAGTACATCTACAGCGTTTACACCTTTATTTTTATCGATAGTATCTTTATTGCTCTTTATCATTTCAGAGTGGTGTACTTGTTATGTTGCCCTACCTTTGTAGTGGTCTCTTTGTATTTCTGGCTGGCTGGCTGGCGGATGCACTTATAAAGAAGAAATATCTCTCACGTGACAACACAAGGAAGCTCATGAATTCTCTAGGTGCTAATTGCTCTCGTTCTCGTTTCTTGTTGTGTTTTTTATGTGTTAACGTTAGCATGGTGTTTAAGAAGCATTATTGTCACAATTGTTCTCATAAACTGGCGGGCAAAAGAAAATGAACACATAGAAGCTGGAATAGATCAAATAATTTCAAACGTTATTATAAACGTTACCAGGATGAAAACAGTCGCCTAAACACTGCAAACGTAAAGGTCATGTCGTAACTATGATAACCGTATCAAATACGTCACCATCGAATAACCATTTCTTGTTTGTTTCATTTTAGCCACCATCAAACATAAGATTAAATTACACGTAGGTAGGGTGCTTGCAAATGTTAATATTGTCTTTGAAATTTATCTTTGAAAATTAATTGAACGTTGCGTCCCAATATTATTTTTTATTATCATGATGCAGGTATATTTGAAGTGACTGCGAATATCAGGGCAAAGCTTTTGACGATAACATACCTTATTACATGAAAGATTCTCGAGACACACAACTTCACTTACATGGACCATTGTTTCTTCAGCTTGCGCTGTACCGGCAGTTCTGATGATCACACTGGCAAAGCTCGACTGTAGAAGTCAGATACCCGCAGTCGTATTGCTCTGTGTAGCAGGGGCAATGAGTGGACTTTCCTTCTCTGGAGGGTTTTTAGGGACCTTTGTAGAGATCGCCCTTGCCCATTCTGCAATTCTCTTCGCCGTGTCTAACACCATTGCCAGTATACCAGGGATAGTGGCGCCCTATGTTGTGTCACTACTGACCCCTACAGTGAGTATAGATACCATTGCATTAGGGGACGGTATTAGCTAATCTGAGCACAATCTTCGTGTGAGCCTATGTCAGGGCATTAACCGTCTGTACATTTCTGATAACATGAGGCTAATAACGTTGAAACCTTTTGTGAATTATGGTATATGAAGAATGCCTCTGTGCTCAACGTCTGTCTACCCAAATTTGCACATGATAGGTTAGGGCAAGTTGTGAACACACATCATATTCAAAACTGATGTTTCGGAACGGGCTATGATTATTAGTATGATACTTACTATATGACTGGACCAGAAACACTGTAACCAACCTTTGGTGTCTACATTTCACAACTTCTGAGATTCTATCGAGCACGCTCTCTCTGAAAAAAATTCAAAGAGCGTCATAAATCTGCTAAAATGCTGTTTGATCAAAGTTACAACACTCATCTCCTTAGTAAAGTTTTCGAAAGCTCTATGGTAGACCGGTGGAGGGAATTTCCAATTGGAATTTACCTCTACCATATGTACCCATGTTTTTTCAGGTGTACACTTGACTTTATTTTGCATGTGTTTGTGACGGACGGGTGGGACAGGATGCGCTCACCTATCGCAAACACCTCGTATCATCACTGTTTGATAGGGATTCATCATCATGCATATGATATAGTCGGAATCGTATTATGAACTATGTTTTTAGTAGAGATGGCTTATGATTATGGATACGGTATTGTTGTGTATAAAATAACACATGGCATCTTTACAGAACGTTTTAACAATGACAAAATGTCGTTATTTCCTCATGTTTCCTCAGGGTTCCCAGAGTGAGTGGCAGTCTGCGTTCTACGTAGCAGCGGCTTTGCTGCTCATGTCAACCACTGTCTTCCTGTTTTCTACGACCACCCCACAACCCTGGGCTCTACCTCCTGTTGAAGATACAACCACAGTGGACAGTCTTACTGAGGATAGCACTGATGATAAATTATAACACTTGAGAATCCTTTGATATTTCTGTAGTTACAGTATATTACATAACTCCAAACGATTTTGAAACCTGAAAAACCATCATAGCAACATCAAAGCATTTGACTGGAACAGAAATCCTGTGGAGAATATTTAATTTAATTCAGTGAAAATAGCACCTCGTCCGATCACGATTTCTATTCAAACCTTATCTTCTGGGAGCTTTGTTTAGGTTGAAATTATATTTATTTTCCTCATTCAACTAGATTACTGCAAGTGTATCCCATCATAGAATTTCATGGTTATAAATAACCCATCATATGTTCCAATGTTCATGTTTTCAAATTTAATGCACTTTTTATGTACTTTTTTATAATTTTAAACTTCATTGATTTTAAACTAAAATCCTCTCAAAATCTGAACGAATGAAAGACGTGGGGAGTCTGCATTATGAAAATGTTTTACCCTCACCTACAAATATTCCAAATATATGGCGGCGGATTTAAAAAATCGAGTCTGGACCAGACAATCCAGTGATTCACATGATAGGCATCGATCTACGCAACTGGCATATGCGAGTCTGGCCACAAGATCCCGTTAGTCGTCTCTTACAAACATGAGTTGCCGAAGACCACTTCTAACCCTTGTCTTCTCGGGACTGGATTGGATGCACAGGACTAGACACGTTCTAACAGACTCAATACTGATACGAGGGATGCTGAACATCAGTTGTAATATTTGCATCCAACTCGACGATAGTCAAGAAGATTTTGTTTTGTTTGTTTGTTGTTAAAGCGTTTAGTTTGTATATTTCACAATCATAGAATATTAAATGGCTTATCTATATAAGAATTGCGAATACATATATAAGGAACGTGACTTGTACCCCTGTTGGTCGAACTAGGGAGAGAGTGTTTAATCAGAAATGTACATGTGTATCCTGACATACATAAAGCCGGTTGTCGAGTTCTAGCTGAATGAGTGATATGTGATATATTAGCTTGTTTGTTGTTTAACTACGCCATGAAGGGATATTACAGCTTTATGCCGTAGGTCTGTAAATAATCGAGTCTAGGCCAGACTGCATTTACATCATGAGCATCGATCTACGCAATTCGGTTACGATATCATGCTTCAAACAAATCAGCGAGCCTGATCACTCGATGCCATAAGTCGCCTTTCACGGCAAGCAATGGGTTGCTGAAGACACATTCTCCACTCGGATCTTCACGTGCTTTCACACCAGTACTAGTAAATAGCTATCGGATCGACAGTCAAATGTCAGTTGTGTCAAGGTGTGTTAGCTTAATGTTTTGGTGGCGGGGGTTGGGGAAGGATGCAAATTCTGAAGGGGGTCGAGAGGCAATCCATGAGTACCGTGTTTACAAACTACGAATCACCATTAGAGTGAGTTTTCAGTTTGAATTCACGGTCAGCTGATCTTGGTAAGTGTAAGCTGATCAATATGCACACCAACATGTTGGTCTCCAAATACAATTCACATACCGTGTTTGTCCGTAAAGAATACTGACAGGTTAATGGTACGTATCACACACTTCCATCCTACGTAAAGGCGTATCTTCATGATTACAGGGACACCCGACACATTTTTCAATGCATTTTTTATTTAAGGATCATTTACATCCTACATCTTCATTCAAAATGTATGTTCAGCGCTAGTGATGCGGTCGAACGTTGGTCTTGCTCTCGTCAAATGAGAGAGAAAATGAGCGTTAACGATTTTAATCATCTAAATTGTTCAAAAGAAGTTACCCAATGCAGTGAGGTCACTGTTGTCGACAATTTGGACTTTTCTAACGCACAAAATCCCCAGAGTTCGGCAAACCCTGCCTTCTTTCCATGTCAATATCAAGTGAACACGGCAGACAGATGGAAGCCATGATTGTTTCCTCGGGCACGACTACACATGCGAACCTGCCCCTTCCGTCTGAACCAACAGAACGCTGGGCACGAGCCTCCTCCTCCATGGATACGAGATATTAGATTACGTTTCGACCACATTGATCAGAAAATGAATATTAGACAATTTAGAACTTCCTGTGAGAAATACGGTAGCTAACGTAAACACACTGATGAGTCGATAAAAACAAGTAAAAGTTGTGTAGATGTATTCAAAACACGTCCAAATCTACACAAAAGAGCCAAACCTGAAAGTGATGGTTTACTTCATAAGACGAATAAGAAAAGGAATAAAACCAAGAAAACAGACAAAACAGCTCTAGAGCTATCGATACATGTTTATAGTGCTGGATACTTTCCTATTGAGGGGATCACATGAAAGAGCACAGAAGCGGATATATTACCAACAATAGAAGCATATATGTCAATCAGTTCTGCTGATATGGCGATGATATAAACTGTGGAATATATGTGAGACAATAACTATGAAGATGACCCACATTAAAAACCCGACAACTTGCACATGCTTCCAGAGACGTGACTATGCACGGTCTTTGTTTGATTATTCTGTGCATGCATCCTAGTGGTTAAAGCGTTCGCTCGTCACGCCGAAGACCCGGGTTCCATTCGCGACATTGATACAATGTGATGTCCCCCTCCGTGATATTGCTTAAATATTGCTAAAAGCGGCGTTAAACCTCACTCACACACCCACTAAAGCATAAATAATTTAAAACATTGTCCCAATTTAGAATTGGTGATATTAATGAATTTTTACCACATTTGGTATTATTATTTGAATGAGAATTGCATAAAGCTGCTCAGTTGAAGGCATGCCACCTTTGACATGTTTCGTCTAGTAATGATAACGGAAATAGCTTGCTCAACTGACTAGGCCTCACGTTCTACTTAAACGTGTCGTTGCATTACTAAGTAGTCGCTTGATAGGGCATACACGTACAGGGCTCTAAGACAAGGATTCGTTGATAGTATAACGATTCACGCAGATACACGTGGCAAAATGTTCGTGTCCCATGATTTGTTATTTGCATTCATCGGGTTTTGAGTACCTGCTTGTGTGACCTCCACACAAAGTTACAAACCAGACAAGCAATTTGATTGACACACTTAGTAGTGAGCCCCAGCTTATGATTCCTAGTCACAAAGTTGACTTGCATTGCAAAATGTTTGACGCCCTCAGCACAAAGCCACTATTTGACTGCCGTGGATTCCAGACGCAGTCATAAGTGGAAGTGAGTACAATGTGTGGATCCTACATGATGTATATTTCGTTTGGCATTAACGTCACAAAACATATGTAGCTGCACACATCTCCGTGCATTGGTATGTGGCAGTAGTGTTTAATGTAAGTAGCAGCAAATCGAGAGAGGCGCTCGTACAATATTGAGATTTTCCAAGACACACACCGAAAATCCTTGAATTTGAATTTTGCAAACAAGGCAATTGATACTTTAAACATAAGTACCATTCTCAGACAAAAACAGTTTCCCAAGATGTGCCACATTGTTTAAAATTTTAGGAACCACCAACAATATAATTTTCCTATACGAACACCAGTTCATCCAATTATAGGCGAGGGTTGCAAAACGTTGAGTCACTACTTGTAGCTGCCAAGACTCATCATTCTGCTACCAACCTGTAGGTCTTATAATCACAGTTGACTTCTCTATTATTGACGATAACAATCCTCGTCAGTTATTTGTAAATCGACAAAAATATCGGCATCAGCCTCCTGCTAAATGGGATCACAACTTTAAAATGATTATGTACGCTGTCGAAGCATCTGCCAATAAATGGGCCAAATGAGAAGAAGAACCTGTTGGATGTCTTTCAGAGTGGGTTAAGTCAGTTAGTGACATTGGTAATATGCACACATTAAAAAGAGGAAAGAAAAATGGAAAAACCCGTTCTGTCACACCCAGATGTCATCCAAAGTTTGGTTGCCCTAGAGTTTGTAGTTGTTCCCACTGAAAGGTCTCAAATGACATAACCATTATATGTCAGCATCACTACATTAATTGTATCATCAATGAACTTGGTATAAGTGACATATTAACTAATGCCACATATAAGGCCAGTATGTTAACTGAGGAAGAGATCTACCAAAACCATGCATCAATACTATCAACTTCTGACTTGACTCTACAACCTGGGGACATGTCCAACCCATTTGTATTGGACAAAGCACCATAAAAATCCGAACACAGAGAGATATATTGCTGGGTCCAGAAAATGCATCACCAAATCCCTGTCTCAAAGATTAACCATAATCATTAATGCTACCAAAGAATGACTTTCTTTATATTCACAGAAAGTATTTGAGACAAGCGGAATTAATACCATGTGGATTCTTAAAAAACTCAAAAGATTTGCCTGACGGTTTACAACCTTAGAAAAGAACCAGCTTCAGTTCTGTCAAACATTTTATGTTTCAACTTCGTACACCACTATCACACATGACAAACTTAAAGTAAACTTCATTCCTTGATCTAAGGGGCTTTTGTTACAATAGATACGGTTACATATCTATCTTCAGAGGTTCATGTAAAAACTGAAAGGAAATGCCATCGGACGTTTACTGGGGAAATGCTGGACTTCCTCATTGATAACATCAGTGTACATCTTGGGATAAAACATTTAGGTAAGAAGTAGGCATATCCATAGGCACCAATCGCGCACCGCGTCTTGCGGATCTGTTTCTTTGTGCACATGTATCAAAATGCCTGCTCTGATTGGCAGATTCGTATTTATGATGGAATAGGCCAACATGGACGAATCGGATTTCAAGGCTCATTCAACAAGAAATGCATCAACTTCTAAAGCACTGAAGGTTGGGTAAGGGTATGTGGCTACCGAAATCATCCAATGTGAACCTTTAAGAGATTTTATTGTTGGGAGCCAAATGGTTGTGATATCAAGACTGCAGTTCTCTCAAGATAAGCTTTACACTAACACTTGAGTATCTTGCCGAGATAATGAAATGAAATTGGAAATTTCTTCAACACTTGTGTGTGAAATGAAATCCTAATTTCATGACAAATGAATAGGTATGACCCTTTCCCTATTTTTTGTTCTTGTTCTCCCATTTAATAATTGCCTCATTGCTCAAAAACAGGTTGTTTTTGTTTCTTTCAAGGATTGCACGGGACCAGAAGTTCCCTTTACTGCGGAATAGTAAGTAGAGTGGTGACCCGTGAATGTCCGGGATAGAACAGGTCTTCAGCAACCCATGCTTGCCGTAAAAGGCGACTATGCTTGTCGTAAGAGGCGACTAACGGGATCGGGTGGTCAGGCTCGCTGACTTGGTTGATGCATGGCATCGATCCCAATTGCGTGGATCGATGCTCATGATATTATTCACTGGGTTGTCTGGTCCAGATTCGATTATTTACCGTCATATCGCTGGAATATTGCTCGGTGCGGCTTTAAACAACCTAACCAACCAACCAACCGTAGAGTAGTGCGATTAAGAGACTGAACGAAAAAAGATCCAAACTTTGTGCACATTGTGCAAGGAGACCCAGTTAACAATTTCGGTTTGGTTTTGACTCAATGAGCCCAAACTGTGCCAGGGAAGCCCTCTTGTCCGCTTTGATAATAAAGTTATTTTCTTCACACTTGATGTGTTGTAGTTTTTGTCTCGATATTCTTCTTGCTGGCACTTCACTGATAATGGAGAATGGCGAAATCTCGTTGAGCCTCGCGAGACTTTGAATTCCGCTGGTCTTGCCTCAATTATTTTTAAAATTAGGATCTCATTCGTGTTTTGAAGTAATCTCCAATTATTGAAAGTCTATCCTGACCACATCATTATACGTGTGCTTCACTCAGACGAAATTCTCGTATTGAGATGACATTCACACATTTGTGCGCCACGTAAAGAAAAAAAGACATCAGGGGAACAATTCGCTTTGGGCGATGAAGACGTTTTATTGCAGTTCATGGGACAGAGGTTTGGACGACCATTCTATATGAGAGAATAATAGTCTCCTCCCACCTCTGCCGGTATCTGCCACATGGTCAGTCCTACCATGTTTGTCTGTTTGTTTGTTGTAATATATGACGGCGGTCTGTAAAGGGATGATCTGTGCCTTGTAATGTCCATGAGTGTATTTCTTAACCTATATTTCGCTGGTCAATATCAAAATATGACATTGTAATTTTCGAAACATATGTCGAAATATATCCTCTCCTTTTCCATACAACACTGAATCATGTTACAATGTAATTATGTTTGTACAAAACAAATGTTTTGCCAGTGATTAGGGCATTATAACCGCTAGTCTTGGGTTTGGATCATAATGTGTGATTCCAGGGTTACCGTACCTAGTATGGTGACCTACCTTTGGCTATTGGTGATCTTTAGCCCATTTTTATTGTGTACTGTTGTGAATTGTTACGAATTTTATTATGATACGCTGGTTTTACAATATACACCTGTGATAGTCTAGTGTTTTTACTGTCCTTTGTCGACAGATTTTAATGTCTATATTTATGTATTATTAATGTAAAACTTGATTTAGTCACGATATGGCTGAAATATTGCCGATGTGACTATAAATCTTAACTCACTCACTCACTCACTCACTCACTCCAGGGTTATCGGCACCATCCCAGTTGTCATGGTTTCACCAAGATGGTAAACGACTCAAATATCTGTTCACTTTCTAAAGATCTTCCACATTCGAGTCGAGTCTGAAGAGGTTTGAACCTGATTACGAAGGACATATAGTACATCTTTAACAGTTTGCATGTATACAGTATTATCCTTTTTTCAAAATTTTGCCGATGTGACTATAAATCTTAACTCACTCACTCACTCACTCACTCACTCACTCACTCACTCACTCCAGGGTTATCGGCACCATCCCAGTTGTCATGGTTTCACCAAGATGGTAAACGACTCAAATATCTGTTCACTTTCTAAAGATCTTCCACATTCGAGTCGAGTCTGAAGAGGTTTGAACCTGATTACGAAGGACATATAGTACATCTTTAACAGTTTGCATGTATACAGTATTATCCTTTTTTCAAAATTTGAGAAGAGTAGAGGGATTATGTTAAACATTAATTTAGCAATAAATTCGAACAACACAATCCATCATAGTTAGACTCAGAACTCTGCGTTAAAAAGGGGATCTGTACTTAATGTTTTGGCATTTTTTCCGGTCTACGTGTATGCCTAGACATTGTGTGTTGTGACGGGTGTCAAAATGACCTCTAGACTTCGTCTTTATACAAACAGAATAACCACTAACTATCAGATTGATATGGAAAATATACTGTAAAATTACAAACAAAAGATGATTTTGTGGTTTAGATGGTTTGAACCAAACATACCAGGTCTGCCAACTAACTCGAGTCTAGTCTCGCCATTAAACCCAACTCACAGGCTATTTGCTTTCATCTGGTGGGTGCGGATTACATGCCTTCGTAATCGACCTATACAAATCCGTACGATACAGAAAAGTTGCGACAAAGACTATGCACCTCAATAACGGATAGCAAATGCATTCAACGACATTTTTTATTAATTGTACCGGGAAGCATTGTAGGCACCCTGACTAAACATATTTAGTTGTTTGAAAGAAAATGAGAAACATATTCCTTAACCGAGTCACGTACATGTCTTGCACTCACCCACCCCTGTGATGGTTGTGATGTGAATATATATGATATTATTGTAATCACCACCATACGCTCTTTCGGCTTGTCTTTGGGCTGTCACAAGACTTAGTAGTGTCCGCTCCCACTCACAAACACTCGGTTTACAAGGTAAGTTAAGTCATCCATGGAGTGTACACCAGCATAGGTGACCTTCACACCAGCGTCGTAAAGTTCAGAAGCAATCTGCTAAGATTACCAGGCACCTAAGTGACACACTTGATAGTCAGCACAAGCTTATGTGACTCCTTCACACAATCGTCATGAAGCTGAAACACGAGCGACTGGACGTCTCTCACACTCAACTCAAAGCCACAATCTGACTAAAGGATCAGTTAAGCAGTGGACATAATTCCCACGAGCACGTGAGTACAACGTGGGGAGCCTAAACGTCGTGTATCTCGCCAATGTCAATAAGATCTTCACAATTATACATTCACCACACTCCGTAGATATTATGGTTTAGAATAGATACCATGCCACAGTTTAACAAGAATACCCCACTCAGACACAGTATTCTGACCCTGAGCAGACCAGGCCTTGTTTTATCCCCTTAATGCCGAGTGCCAGACAGGGTAACAACAAGTACCACCGTTTAACGTCTTTTGGTATGACGCGGCCGGGGATCGAACCCCGGACTTTCCGCTCTCTGGGCGGACGCTCCACCACTAGACCACTTATACGTAGGCGGTCTATTATATATATGGACCACAATTATTTGCTGTAAAGCACTCGCGATGGATCGTGCATTCTCTTATTGCGTACGCACGATTTCACTACACTTAAACTGCCGGGCAAAAGAAAGTATGCTCTTGAAAATTAGTTTTGACAAAAACATTACGACCTTTATCAAAACATTACTTGGCTGAAATCGGCGTGTAGCTGCGAAGTTCACGATTCAAGCATTTCTATGGCTCACCATCTTACATTTCCACTTTTAAAACGATCAGAAGTGGTGTTTTACTAAATTCTGCACTCATCAACGAAGATTGCATAGAGTGGCATGGATATGGGAATGGCTATGTCCTTTTAAAGAGAACATCTGATACAACGTCATCAGAATATCACTCAATTCTTGTTTCTTTGAAACATTTTCGCTGGTTCAAATGCAAAACATTTCTATTATGTTTTTTAAAAGTAAACACAAGTCTACGTGACAATACCTTTTACCTCTGAGTATAATGTTACAATGCCGACCACCCGATCTCAATAGTTGACAACAGTTGTGTTTCCATACGACTCACTTTACATAGACTTAAGCTTGTAGGGTGGCCGTGACTCTTACTGCGGGATTTTCTACATAGGGACAATTCGGTTCATGTCTGGCAACGGGAAACACTTTTGATAGAATTACAATGATGAGCTCTTACAACCTGAATACCTGTGTGTGAAGAAATGGCGACGGAAGGGGAACGAAGATACACAAACAAAGGTACGTTCACTGTTCGCTTTCAGAATTACCTTGTGTCAGTGGTCGTTTCGCAAACAATTGTTGTTGGTGGGTGAGTGAGTTGGGTTACACACATGCCAGCTGACACGTCTAAGGCACAAAGCTGACGCCTCTAGGGCACACAACTGACAAGTCTAAGGCACAAAGCTGACACATCTATGGCACAAAGCTGACACGTCTAAGGCACAAAGCTGACACATCTAGGGCACAAAACTGACACGTCTAAGGCACAAAACTGACAAGTCTAAGGCACAAAGCCGACACATCTAGGGCACAAAGCTAACACGTCTAAGGCACAAAGCTGACACGTCTAGGGCACAAAACTGACACGTCTAAGGCACAAAACTGACACGTCTAAGGCACAAAGCTGACACGTCTAGGACACAAAGCTAACACGTCTAAAGCACAAAGCTGACACGTCTAAGGCACAAAACTGACACGTCTAAGGCACAAAGCTGACACATCTAGGGCACAAAACTGACACGTCTAAGGCACAAAACTGACAAGTCTAAGGCACAAAGCTGACACATCTAGGGCACAAAGCTGACACGTCTAAGGCCCAAAGCTGACACATCTAGGGCACAAAGCTAACACGTCTAAGGCACAAAACTGACACGTCTAAGGCACAAAGCTGACACGTCTAGGGCACAAAGCTGACACGTCTAAGGCACAAAACTGACACGTCTAAGGCACAAAACTGACACGTCTAAAGCACAAAACTGACACGTCTAAGGCACAAAGCTGACACGTCTAGGGCACAAAGCTGACACGTCTAGGGCACAAAGCTGACACGTCTAAGGCACAAAACTGACACGTCTAAGGCACAAAGCTGACACGTCTAGGGCACAAAGCTGACACGTCTAAGGCACAAAACTGACACGTCTAAAGCACAAAGCTGACACGTCTAGGGCACAAAGCTGACGCGTTTTGGGCACAAAGCTGACAAGCTGACGCGTCTAAGGCACAAAACTGACACGTCTAGGGCACAAAGCTGACACGTCTAAGGCACAAAGCTGACACGTCTAAGGCACAAAGCTGACACGTCTACGCAACAAAGCTGACATATATACTTACACTTAATCAGTGTTATTTCTTTCCCGAAAACAAACTCAGTGCGAATCATTTGCGTCTCATGTGAAAGACACGAGCGAGCTGAACATCCATAAATAATAATGCGGTCCACTTAGTTATCTCCCTTTGTATCACATTTGCCCCAAAAGAATTGCGTTCTCGTCATAACCATTTTTAAGACGTGTATATTTAATCTGTCTCCTAACACCTTACCTCAATACACATGCTAATAAGAAAAGATACATAAGATCAATATTAAGCCCCATGCCAGGAAATATGTGTGAGCGTGCCCTGGCATACTGATAGCAGTTGTCGCGAGAGAGGGTCACCGCTCAATGACGCCTATAAATAAAAGCGACAGATCCATTACCATACCTATAAGAAATCTCTGGACCCGTGAGCTTTTAACATTATTCCAGTTATCACGGCGTGTCAGCTTAATGTGGGAGGAAAGCCCGAAGTGATGCAGGTCTCAGACGTTTACCACTTCGGTGACCTCACGAGCACTCGTATGGTGCTGACAAACCTCGAAACATAATCGGGGCGAACCGGGATTCGAACCCGCCTTAGACGACTTGGCCACCTGTGCCCCCCTCTGGACCCGTGACGATACGAGTTAGAATAGGTCTTTCTTCAACAACCCATGCTTAAGGAAGAGAATATATGGATGTCAACTTCTTTATTATAAGGAACACAACGTTTCGGAGTATGTTTACTCCTTCATCAGTTGAATGTATGCTATGAGGCAGAGAGCATATATACTGAACCGCAAAATAACGTCACCCCAAGTAACATTTTGCCTGAAATGTTGGCATTTAAATATCTGGGTAATTTCTGTCAAAGTTTCTAAAATTTAACATTACCTTGTCAGGAAATATGAAATTTGTTGATAAAAAAACAAAGCAGATGACCGATTGCCCAAACGCATCACGGCAACGGCCATGGTAACCCGATGCACGTGAGATCCGTGCAAATTGAAATGCACATGCGTTCCCACATTTCTTGCCCAATAAAAATCCACCCAGATCGGATAACATTCATTCGTTATTGAATTTCTACCACATGCCCTTGGGCGATTGCAAGCTGGACAAACCGCCTGGAAAGTAGCCAATGCATTTCAAGTCCACGTAAGGACCATATATAGGCTCCAGCAACGGTACCAGACCACCGACACTACAGATGACCGACCACGTAGTGGAAGACCAAGGGTAACCAACCGACGTCAGGATCGTTAGATTGTGCGACAGCATCTTCAAGATCGCTTTGTTACTGCTACGGAAACTGCTCGACAGACCATGGGGACACAACAGCGACACATAAGTGCGGACACCGTGAGTCGACGAGTTGAGAGGCTCGTGGGGTGGTCCAAGCATCATGGTGTGGGGTCGGCCCTGTGGTCTTCCCGAACCTCGGTCCAGGGAGAGGCAATGGTGTCACAGCAGATCGGTACATTGATCAAGTCTTGAGACCACACGCCATACCTCATTTGGCACGTCGCCGCAACCACGAGTTTCAGCATGATAACGCCCGTGCCCACACTTCGAGAGCAACAAGAGACTTCCTCCAGCAGAATGGTATCAGAACCATGCAGTGGCCTGCCCTCAGTCACGATTTAACTCCCATTGAGCACATGTGGGACGAGATTCAAAGACGGCTGAATGGCCTCCGACCAAGGCAGACAACTGCAGCTTAACTGCGTCAGGCGTTGCACGGCAAGTTTTCAATATTATACTGACTTACTCCGGTGATACTAAGATAAAGTTATTGCCTAGGGTGAATGGTATAAAACCTAAGGAGGGACGCATAAAACTCCATGTACCCCGAGAGATCCTGCGACAACGAATTTATCTTATCGACGTGTTTTAATGTAACAGTGTAAAAGAATTAACATAAATTCCAAATTGATAGAAAATAGCTGTTCGATTGTGCTGAGGTTCAAATGTGCTATGTCATGTGACTTCCATTGAATCGCGAAACGCGAGCGGCTTTTTGCATTGAAACTAGGTATAAAAGATGTATTCTTCCTCTCAGATATCCACTTGCAGCTTGCATTGCTCGTGGCGGGGTATAAGAGATGTATTCCCCTGCTGAGGCACAGTATTTTATCAAGATCACGTGGACCAATCAGATCTCATTATTCTGACATGTTTTCTAGTAATCCGTTAATAACCACTTTTTCGAGGGATTGCCTAGTTTTGGTCAGAAACTTTTTTACAACTGGGAGTCAAGTTACACTTTCGGTCACGTACCTTTTTATTGCCTTGAGTCTAGATACTCTGTAGGTAAAGCACCTGCATTTTGGAAGGTCTAGAATGTTCTTGATCAGTCTAAGCGACTTTAGCCTGTATTAGGGCTATATTGTTTTCGTTGATCTTATTTGTTCAAGGGACAATGTTTTAGTGGTAGGCCATCAGTGCTTACATCTCCCTGTCCAACCAAGCCGAGGTTGTTCACTCATGTGAGACGTTAAGTGGTCAGAGCCAATGTCTATGTGTCTTGTCAGAGTGTTAGAATTAAGCTGTCCAATGTCATAGCTGTTATGTACAGCTACTTAGCCAAACTGCTTGTATATTTGTTCATGATTATGAACCAGTGGTCATAGTCAGTGTTAATGGGGGTCCTGATACTTTAGATCTTTAGTTACAGTTAGCTGATAATAATAAAACTGTGAACTTTAACCACGTTTTTCTTTTATTACTATATTCTTATTTAATGACACACTGGTCTCAGGAGCAGAGCTCCCCGACAGTGCTTACGTCTCATACTGCAGTATCGACTAAACGTAAGACGTGCAGTATTTTGGATAGCGGATAATATCATGTACATTGCTCCTGTAAGAGTCTTCGAGTGTTACAGTAGTATCTGGCAAACGTAAGACATACACATGTACGCTAACACACACACGTGTACCTTGTGTCGTTGTATTATTACCTCAACGTTTTAATATTTAATGGTCAAAGCACATACTCGAAATATATATTGTTCTATTATAATTCATTGTTTCAGAATGTCCACGGGGAAAGTGTCGCTACTATTTTGCCGTACTTCTGTCAGTTGGAATGGTTTTAGGGAGTTGTCTGCGAGCGAATCTCGGCTTAACTATTGTGTGTATGGTTCGCCATCCGCACAGCAACTTTAGCTACTCTCAGGATCTAGGAGGAAGACCAACAAACAGAACGTTATCTAACTTGATCACACGTCATTCAAACAATATATACCTACGCGATGATCACTCAAACTACAGCTACGAATCTGGCAATTCTAGTCAGATTGGCAGTTGGATTACCAATGATGGTGCTGAGGTAAGAATCTTCTTCAATAAGTTATATACAAGCTGTAAACGTTTAACACTTATCTTCTTATGTTCAGACACAGTCAATTAAGTCTAAATACCATCAACATTAAACATACATATGACCTGTGTATAGTAAAAAGCCAAAACCACCTGATTATTCAATATTACTATACCTGATCTGCCATAGCAGACCAGCACAGGTGTTTGTTGTCTTGCACAAGATGTCGATGTCAATCCTTGGTTGGGCCGGCAAAATAACCGCTTAAATGAAACCTGCGGCAAAGGGTCTAGCAGACATATACACGTGTCAGTCAGGTTTCTAGCAAAGCTCGCATCCTCCAGGGCATTTAAAACATGACATATAAGCATCTTTACGCCCATTTAAGCATACAGTGATGTCTTGTTTGTATTTATAGATGGGGGAGTTTGATTGGAGCAAAGACATGCAAGGTATCATTCTCGGTGCAATGTTCTGGGGATACCTGTGCCTCCAGATTCCCTGTGGGCTGCTTGCCGAACGATTTGGTCCCAGAAAAGTCATGGGCATAGGATTTATTCTGTGCTCTGCATCAACATTGTTTTCACCCGTTGCTGCCCGAAACAACGTCTACATCCTGGTTTTTATAAGGATTCTAACTGGCGCATTTGTGGTGAGAACCGTCCTGATTGGTTTGATATATATTTTAGATAGAGCTACAACTTTATAGGAATTAGTTGTGATTATATTTGTCAGCATAAATTGAGAAAAGTTTTATATTTTGATTTTAAGTAAGTCTATATACAGGATATTATTAAAACAAACAAGGCAAGTAAACCGGTTCTTGGTTCTACATCCTGATTGCTATAATAAAGTTCCTAACTGGAGCAGCTGTGATAAAAAATCAAAAGATTGGTTCTGGGTTTTTTTGCTTTTTAGAAAATAGATGCTACGTAAAACACTCGACTTATAATTATGATAGTCAAGGAAACGAAAATTTACACATGTACTCTGTATTCTACACAATTCATTATTATACAGAAATGAAAAATGCAAATAGTTGATTAAATGTATGGGCTCGATAAGCTATACCAAGCTTGAAATGTGATGGGAATTGACTAATAACACTCGAATTGTATGACGGCGGATTGTGCGTCACTGTACACGGGGCGCATACTGCTGCTCATGCTATCAACCTCTGGTAATCCTGGCCCGGGCTTGGGTTATAGTAGTGATTTCAAACATCCATGTTCATCTGTTTTTAAGTCTGTATTGTGCACATCGCTTCCTGCATTCTGGATACACTGGGCACCCAAATCAGAAATCTCAACGTTACAAGGTATAGCATTTGCAGGTAAGCAAAACGACAAAACCATGTCCATAACTATGACGGTCGCGTGGTCGCGTGGTCAGTAGTGATTTCAATCAACCCATGTGCATCTGTTTTAAGTCAGTATTGTACACATTGCTACCTGCTTTCTGGATTCATTTTTGCACCCAAGTCAAAATGACAATGATTCAAGGTATCGCATTTGACGATTAACACATGGGCATGTTTTTTTCAATTCCATAACGACTACATCAGTTTGCTTGAAGAATCTATTGTTCCTAATACGTTGGTATCAGAAAGGTATACTACATAAGGTGCTAGCCAACTTTGAAGCACCATTACCATTGCTGCTCCTGCTGATAATTAAGTGTCATTTCCCACTAGAACAATGCATGTGTTACTGCTATTCACACTCGAGAAGATAAAGGTCGGATTTGTCTTCAGCAACCCATGCTTGCCGTAGGAGGCGAATAAGGGGATCGCGTGGTCAGGCTCATTGACTTGGCTAATGTATGGCATCGTATTCCAATTTTCTTAGGCCGATGCTCATGATGTCAGTTACTGGATTGTCTGGTCCAGACTCGATCACTGATAACCATTATGTAGCTGGAATATTGCTGAGTGCGGGTTAAGCAACAATGACACACACTGCTGCTCATGAACGTCATTCGCGTCCAGTGTGTTAACACAAACCACTACTGTTCTTGTAACTAATACTGCTACAGCGACTACAACATCTGACACAACTACCCCGACTTTAAGCACATTTCCATCATTAGCTGGATGTTCCAATATTCATTCCCAAAATAACACAAACAAGAAAATCTGATTTTATACCATTTATAATGTTATGTCGCAAACGGACTATTCAAACTGACTGAGTTATTCCCTAATGTTTGTGTCAGGATCTACTGCATATAAAGGCATTCGGTTTTATAAGTAGTGAGTTTTATATTTTTCGCCGCTTTTAGCAATATTCCGGCAATATCACGGCGGGGGACGCCAGAAATGGGCTTCACACATTGTACCCATGTCGAGAATGGAACCCGGGTCTTCGACGTGACGAGCGAACGCTTTAACCTCTAGGCTACCCGACCGCCCCGGTTTTATAAGTAAATCATATTTAAATATGTTTCATGTGTTGTTGAATTTTGGTTTATTTTTGTACATTGATGCAATGCGTGCTAGGTGGTGAAGTTGGAATTGCTTTGGTCTTCCCGCTGTCTGGAATCCTGTGCAGATCTGGTATTGACGGCGGATGGCCTTCAGTGTTTTATGTAACAGGTGCGTATTGGCAACGCATAGAAGATAATCTTTCATTGTGTATTTCAATTAAATTATAACATACGTAAAACTGAAGATAAACACTACGCTTCAGGTTACTGTATGTATGTCGAAGATTGTTCAAGGAATATCACGGATACATTAGTTCAGTGCAACATTTTAAATTTTCTACTTTCCAGGGGGCCTCGGGGTAGCATGGTCTTTATCATGGATGTTTCTTTCGCGTGATAAACCACATGACCATCCATGGATTTCAAAGGCTGAAAAAACGTACATAGAACAGACTACCAAATCACGGCTCCATGTGAAGAAGGTATGCCAAATTGAAAACAAACGAAACCAATTCATCGAACGCAATTGCTCTTTATTATCACCATCGCCATCTCAATCTCCATCACCGTCTTAATCTCCATCACCGTTATGTGCATTAATATCACAAACCTTATTTATTGTGATAATGTCAATATTGATGCACGCACATTGCACGATGATCCTTTTGGCTGTTTTTATAAGAGAAGGACCCTAGCCCACGTTCACGCAACAAATTTAGCGAATTGTACTCACATATATACCAGTAACAAGAGAAACCTTTCCCAAAAGATTTAGGTTTTCCAAAAAAAGGCCACCCTTTTCATTGTGGATACTTTGAACGTGTTGCTCTTCCTAGCACCAGGCAAACGCTTCAGATACCCCAATAATTTTGACGCATCACGGAGACTTGGTCCAACTACCTGCATGTTCAACCTGGATTCCGCCATAGAGACACTAGTTCTGTTATCAAACACCACATTTGTCCTCATGGATGAGTGACCAGCAGTAGTGGCGCGTGTCGATTCGAAGTCAGGTAATGAAATGAGACCATGTATAATTATAATAAAAGCTACACAATTCTTTTCATAATCAGAAAAATAAATTCATGGAAGTCAAATGAGCCTTAGTCAGTTGATGAACTTTCAGCGAGCCTGACCCAGTATTGAAGCAGTGCGTAGTTAGAGGTCGCAAGGTCATGGCTCATGTTGCACGAAACATACCACCGATGTAATCTGAGCACTGATTGGTCTGAGGGCCTGCTTGGGTCCCTATCGCTGTAACCAGCTTTATTCGGTCGTTATAAATACAGTAAACTACGGTTATAACGAACTCAAATGGACCACTATTTTTAGTTCGTAATAACCGTAGTTCGTTATAAGCATATATACAGCATATAGGCAACAAATGACCGGGACTAAAAAATAAGCGTGTTCGTTATAAAAGTACTTTAATGTAACGACTACTTTAAGGTATTACGGACGGTGTTTTGAAATAGGCATTTAGGAACATGGTGTTTACAGACTCATGATATACTGACGATAATTTCATTTTAACCATATACTAAATCGGACATACTAATTACTAAGGTGAACGTATCCTACCCCTCAGGTGACACCCGTCACAAACACACGCTAAGGCAAGTTGAATTAACAAAAGGTACACGTCAACATAAAGAATTATATCGGACATAATTTGTGTCACTCATGTTTCAAATTTGGAAATGTCCACCATAACATTTTTGAAATCTTTACTGAGGCCTTCATGTTGTCACCTTGATTAAATAACTTCTGAGCAAGAGTCGTCCGGGTCTTTTAATCTTAGTGGAAAGAACAGGCTCCATCGTACCTCAAACGTTGTAAAATCTTGGCACCAAAGGCTGGAACTGCAGGAATAATGCTCGACCTAATGGAAAGTTGAAGTAATCCCTCTTATCTTATACTGGAGAGTGTTTTGTCACACTCTTTATGCATAGATCTAAATATGAAACGTGAGGCGGTCTCTTATGTTTAGTTCAGGTACATCTTTGTTTGTTTGTTTGTTGTTTAACGCCGCAATATTCCAGCGGCCTGTAAATACAGCGGTCTGTAAATACAATGTAATTGAGACATGGCCAGACAATCCAGTGATTGATATCATGAGCATTGATCTACGCATTTTGGATACGATGATATGCATCAACCAAGTCGGCGAGCCTGATCACCCGATCCCGTTAGTCGCCTCTTACGACAAGCATGGTTTGGTGAAGACCTAATCTGATACGGATACATCAATGCCATGTAATAAACTTCAGCCTTCATTTCATAATGTACGTCATTCACGTGTTTTCTGATGTACTAGTCCCTTTTTCTATGTCTGTCTGTGCAGAAGATGCCATGGAGTGATATGCTGAAGTCGAGGGCGGCGTGGACGTTAATCTGCACCCACACATTGTACAACTACGCCTACTACATGCTACAGCTTCAGCTTCCAAGTTACTTCAATGAAGTCATGCATTTCGACATACAATCGGTAGGTGGAAATATTATACACGACCTTACAAAGATGATGACTGGCAACCATAAAATGACTTAGGAATATCATAAAACTGTAAGTAAAAGAGATGAAGTAGTGTTTGGGAAAACGAAGTTTGAACTCATTTCTGTATGATCAGATCTGTGTATCATAACCCCCATGGGGTCCCGGGGTAGATAACAATCTGTCCTCAGCAAACCATTGCTGGTCGTAATTGGCGACCGAATTGGGCAACCCGTTTGCTGTGGGTTGTTGTGTCGGGATTCTTGTGGTTGAGGGCACTGGAGCCAGGAACAGTGTTCCCTTGCCCAACACACCACTTTGACCCTGACTTCACCTTGACAGGTGGTAGAACTGGCCCGGTTCTATCAATCAGCTTTTCATGTCAAACCCTGTGCTAGAATCTTCCTTGTTTAATTTTCTACATGATTTTGTATTTGGGCTTTGAATGTTAAACTTTGTATGAACACGTTTGCCTTGAGTCCTATGCCAGAAGGCGGTCAGAAATGACAAAACAAGCGTTTAGAGGCTGATCATCTTTCATTTCATGATGATGTTTCAGTTTCAAAGCAAAGAAACTTGGACAAGGTTTATAGCTGTGAATCTACAAATGGAGAGACACTCGAAATCAATCCTTTTGTTGTATCAAAGACAATTCATTCTATCTGTCTTCCTCCAAATCCTGGCCTGATTGGCAAAGCCATCTCCTACTATTATTTACAAAGCTTCTGTCACAAGAAAACCTCGAACAAGTTCTATTTCATGATCAACTGATTTCACTTGGATAAAGTCTGAACAACCAGTGAACACAGTTACCATGGAAACTGATTTTGACAGTCAGTCTACTATGACAACATCTTCCTCCCAGACCGTTTGTCAGTCACAGTTGTTCAACTAGCGGTTGCTGTTGATGTACATGTTGACATGCCAAAGAAACAGCGAAAACGACTTAATCTTAAACAGTCGTCCAAGATCTGATCTCCTGTAGAGGTACCCATAACTGTTGAGGTTCATAGCTCCTTTGAAATCTTGAGATGGAGATGACTCCATCTTCAGAACACAGGAATAGGAGTCCATTATCCTCACGTACATGTGAAAGATACCCCACAGAATACCCATGAACCATCACCTAATTTAATTCAGTGGAACTGTAGAGGACCCAGGAATAATTTTAATGAAGTACAGTTATTAGCACAAGATTATATATTTGCATTCTGCAACTGGAACATACTCCAGCTTTAGTTCTGTCAATCACAGATTCAAACAGATATAATGAATTTGAATGATCGGTCCATGGTGACCTTTGTGGGAGTGACCATTACAACTGGAAATCCCACTGATGATCCACCTTCAACACGGTGGAAATTTTCCAAGGCAAACCGGCCATTATTTTTGACCATATGTACTGACAAATTGAAATCAAACCTTTTCATGGATGTTCCTGACCCAATTCAAATGTCCTCTGACAAACTGAAACCACATATTCGGAAACCATGGTTTGGTGACGAATGCAAACAAGCTAGAAAGCGTACTAGGAAGATGACAGAGAAATAATCCTGTTCATAATTTAAACAATGTGAAAATCAGTTCTGCCAAGGCTCGATGAACTTTTAGACACAATAAACGTCAGTCTCGGAAGGATATTGTTTCCAAAATAAAATCACGCACGCCTATGTCAAAGGTATGGAACATGATACAAAAACCAAAGGAAAAGGTTCCAAAATTAGCATTCATCATCATTCATTCATAATTTATTGATTGAAAATTTGATATATTTAAATAAATTGGGTGAAACTTTAGCTAAACATTCTTCTTCGTCAAATTACAATCCAAAGTTTCAGAAGAATAAAAAAAACAAGAGACAAAAAAAAGTTAATTTTAATTCTAACAATGGCGAAGATTATAATAAGGTACTTTCTCTACATGAACTACACACTGCTTTAGCACAAGTTCATGATACTGCAACTGGTGCTGGTAATATCCATTATCAGCTCTTAAAACACTTGCCTGAAAATTATATCGCAACACTACTAAATATGTTTGATGATATTTAGACAACAGGACATTTTCCTCCTTCGTGGAGAAATGCCATAGTTGTACCCATACCGACGCCTGGCAGGGATCATACAAATCCATCAAATTATCTACCTGTTTCGTTAACTATCTGTGTTTTAAAAAAACATGGAGCGCATGGTTTTTAATAGATCAGCTTGGTTTTTAGAAACCAACAATCTGGTCAATAATTACCCAATGCGGTTTTCGTAAAAACCGACGTACAATTTACCATTTGGATCGTTTAGAATCATTTATTAAAAATGCTTTCGTAAATAAACAACATGCTGTATCTATCGTTTTCGATCTTGAAAAAGCTTATGATACCACTTAGAAGCATGGTATTTTAAAAGATTTACATGACTTTGGTTTAAGAGGCCGCTTGCCTCAATTTGTGTCGCAGTTGTTAACAGACAGACAATTTCGTGTTGGATCTACCCTGTCTGATAATTATAACATTATAATCAGGATCAGGGGGTTTCCATGGGGCAGTATTTTGTATTGTTTCGTATAAAAATAAATAGTTTATTTAAAGTGTTTATTTTTTATTTTTTATTGTTTAGTATAAAATAAATAGTTTATTTCAAGTGTTTTATGACTCAAAATGATGGGTCATTGTTTGTGGGTGATTTTAATATTTCATGTCGTTGTAAGACAGTGACAGTTGTGTCTAAATAGAATTCATGAATGGTGGCTTGAGAATGTTTTTTAGTTTTCGCAGACCAAGATCAATTGTATATATTTCTGTCATAAAAGAACCCATAGAGACTTTAGATGGCACTCCAATTACGGTTGTAAAAGAAGCCAAATGTTTTGGATTGATTTTCGAAGATCCATTTGACGTTTTTGCCACATATTCAATATTTAAAGACTAAATGCCTGAGGGTCATAGATTTATTAAAAGTCGTCTCAAATTGAAAGTGGGAAGGGATCAGACCACTCCCGTTCCTTTATATAGATAATTTATCCGCTCTAACTTGGACTATGGCTCCATTGTGTATGCTGGAGCTTGCAAGAGTAATTCAAAACAGCTAGATTCAATCCACCATCAAGGAATAAGACTATGCCGTGGTGCTTTTTGAACTTCCCTAGTTGACGTCCTCTATGTCGAAGCTGATGAACCTTCTTTGAAAAAACGCCGTATTATATTGTCTCTTCAATAGATCACTAGATGACACTCCCATCCTTCGAATCCTGACTATGACTCCGTTTTTCATCCCCCCTATGAAGATTTGTTTCAGAGGAAACCAAAGCTGGTTCAACCACTTGGAATTCGGATCAAATCACATATTATTGCTGCTAATCTAGATCTAGATGTAATCTGCCCATATCAGCTCTTGTCTGCTCCTCCCTGGCAGCTGGTGAGGCCAGAAGTTGACGTTTGCCTAACCCTATTTATTATATTTGACACAAATCAACTTATATATCAACATGAATATGTACAATTAAGAAATAAATATGACACTCACCGTTCAATCTTTACTGATGGATCTAAGGACAGTCGCAAAGTAGCATGTGCCACTGTCGTTGGATCGAAACATTTATCACCTAGAATATCAAACAATAGCTCTGTTTTCACTGCTGAGGCCAATGCTATTCTTCCAGCCTTGGTACATTCAAAGACAGTCTGCAACAATTTATCATCTTGTCTGATTATATATCTTGTCTTCAGGCACTGAAAAATGTCTCTTCTAAACATCCAATTATTTTAAATATTTTAGAACTTTATAATGATCTTTCAACTGGCCAATGCGACATCGTTTTTTGTTGGTTGCCCAGTCATGTTGGCATAAAAGGCAACACACTTCCACTTCCTTACAGTGATTATAAACCTGTGGCCAGATGTTACAACCGAGATCTTATGCAAAAGAAGTGCGACACCCAAGTAGGTATCAATAAATTACATCAAATTAAGTCAACTATCGGCTACGCCTCCTTGGGTTGTCAGTCTAGATTTAAAGAGATCATGTTACGACGATGTCATATTGGCTATTCACGATATACACATGAATATGTATTAATAGGTGAGGGTCCTTCGTTTTGTTTCCCTTGAGATGAGAGAATCACAGTCAAGCACGTACTGCTTGACTGTATTAATTTTGTCATGACAAGGGATCAATATTCAAAGTGTCATCCATGAAGGATAATTTTAATCTAAATTCTCATTTAATCATAGATTTTTTTAAAAGAAATAGAATTAATTGATCAATTTTGATGTACATAGTTATTTTTACGAAATGGTAGTGTATAATTGTTAACCGAGATTGTTTGTGGCTGTGCCCTCGGAGGGGGATGAAGTAGCGTAAAATCATTGTCCCCCCCTGAGAGGGTTTAATACGACTAAGTCATTCAAAGTTTGTTATTCCTACCGTAATTTTTAATCGTAGTCTATTTGTGAATTTTAATTGAGGACTAAAATTGACTACAATCGCCAGCAGCTGAACCGGTGGTGTAAATCCTGCTGCAGTTAGCAAGTATCGTAAGTTATTGTAGTTGGTGAGTATTGTAGCGGGTGCGTATTGTACCAGGTGTGTATTTTAGCGGGTGCGTATTGTAGTTGGTGAGTATGGTAGCGGGATACACAATTCTATAAATATTGCCATGCATCCTTCTTCCGATTGTTAGACTTAAGACTGGTTTTATATTTGACAACTTCGTTCTGTTAAACGGTAATGCGCGACAGGGTCAGAACATAAAGTTCGATATGTTGTGGGTCATCTCCAGAGAGAAACAACACAGTGTATTGCTTTACAAAAAAACATAATAATTTTGAAAATTGTAATCAATATCTGTGAACAAACACGCAAACGTTCCCGCTAACAATCAACGACAGTAAAGCATGATTCACTGGTCTAACACATTTTGATCATTATATTGTCCATTCAGGGAAATACTATTTGTCACAGTGCTTCCCAATATGAACTCTGAATGTTCTCTGTGTATAATATTTGTAGCTCTGATGGTGCTTCATTAGTTCCATTGGACAATTATTTTGATCACATGGTTGTTTCCTTTTGTTCCTGTATACCAAATGGCGCCTTTTATAAAAACCTAATACCTTTCCTCTGGAAACTTACGACAAAAACGTCAAAAAAAAGGAACACCAGCGCAAATTGTTCCACATGTTGACGATCAACAATACTTCTCCATTTGAGTGTTATGGCGATTTACTTGTCAACAGTTTCTAGGATGCTCATGTATTGTGTTGCTTCACCGACAGAATGGTTTGCTTGTCATGCTGCCGTACACCTGCACTGGTCTGTCGATGTTCCTGGCTGGATGGCTAACTGATGCAGTTATTCGGAAGCAATTTCTGTCACGCGACAACGCAAGGAAGCTTATGAACACTCTAGGTACTAACTGATGTTTAGATTTTAGATGTAGGTACTGTAACTGTTTCAATATAGTTGGACACAAACATTTATAATGAACATATATAGAAATCATCTGTGGGCTGGTGTTATGTACTAATACGTTCGTTTAATTGTGGAATCCAATTAACATTGGAATGGATGCAGACCAGCTAAAATGCTGAAGCATATACATAGAAATATTGTTCGAGAAAGAATATTGATTTTACGTTGTGTATAAGACGGCGGACGTATGAGCCCCAACTCAAACTCCGGTGCTACTCATTTAAGAGTGACGTGAGCCTAGGCTGAGATCACTCTGGAGGATCTTAAACCTCGACTCAGATCACTTGCCCCTAGGTTCAGACCACTCCACTCTTTTAAGCCCACATGACTCCCCGGGCTCAAATCACTTCCCCTAGTAATTTAAATGTTTATATATCATTGTACGTTTGTGTATATATTTTTAACTTTATTGGTGGCGTATATAGTTGGTGACACACATATGACTGTAGACCAATGATCTTCGCCCTCCGTGTACGATGTCACACATTTAAGTCACATGTGACAATCATCCAACCCGCATGACACGACAGGAAAGAGTCCTCGGTGACCGATTCTGCACCGAAACACTCACGGCACTTGTAACATGGTGCATTAGGCCATTCCGTTAACATTCTTAAGGCCAACTCAAGACTATAGCTTCTTCCAGTCTTAACATCAAGTGAGCTACATATTTTCAGGTATCGTGATGTAAGCATATGACACCAATAAACATAAGATAACAAAAGGGACTGACAATACGAATGCTTGGTACACGGGGAAAGGGTCGACAATGATTTAAGGTGACAATTAGGGCCGTTCGGATAAGAGATTGATTAACCGACCTGGAGGTGTCGTCCCAAAGTTACATATGCCGAAACGTCTGTAGGCTAAACCATCGACCTAGTGCACAGCTAATCCCTGCATTTTACCTGTTACCTTGAATAATGGGTAAATGTGACTGTGTCCCAAAACCTCTACAAAGGAGGTGACAAGAATATTACTGGACACGATGGTCCATACCTGACACTAAAGACATAAAACAGAATATTAAAAGCACTCGTTCTTAGATCGTAATGGAATACGTGATGGAGTATGTCAGAGTAACTAAGGTTTATGACACGTGCAACTGCATCCATGTAGCTAGGAGATTGTGTTTTGTCACTGCTCCTTTAGCAGACACAATCGATTCCTAGTCTGCAGTTGTCTACTACTTGGGTGAGTGAGTGAGTTGGGTTTTAACGCCGCTTTTAACATTATTCCAGTTATATCACGGCGTGTCAGCTTAATGTGGGAGGAAAGCCCCACGTGACGCAAGTCTCAGACGTTTACCACTTCGGTAAAACCCACGAGCACGGGTATGGTGCTGACAACCTAGAAACATAATCGGGGCGAACCGGGATTCGAACCCGCAATCATAGATTTATGGCGTGCCCAAGGACGCCAATCTGCACAGCGAATGACGGCGCCCTAGACGACTGGGCCACCCATTCCCCCTGTATACGTCTTGGGGCTGAACCAATATAGTGAGTCTGAAGATGTGGGGAGGAGGATAAAGCAGCGTCCCTTTTGGGTGGTTGTGGAGCCATCTCATTTGTTGTTTATTCTGGGTCCGGCAATGCCATAGAGATTCAGGTGCACAGGGATTCTGTCGTCATCGTTGACCGAGGTGACAACAATAAGGTAATTTATGAAGTCGACGGCATCCGCCAGTTACATGTTTTATGCAGAAACCATGGCTTCAATCCATCTGTCCTGAAAAATATCTGAAGGAAGGTAGGCAGAACCTTTCTGATTAGCACATCGCCCACAGAAGGAGAGTTCCCCTTTCATGTTGACTTGATACACAATGCCTAGTATCATACCCAGAAAGTAGACATTGTTTTCAAATTTGATTCATTAGCCTTTATTCGGGTGACCATAACCTCTTTGCTTGAACGGAACTCCCACCATTTGTTCATCTGAAAAGGCGAACCCTCTTTGTGTACATCATTGATTTGCTCCGTCCAGGGCTGACCGGAATTGTTTTACAGATTTGAGAGATATCTCTGTGTTTTTCCACTGATAGCAGTCCGTCGTCAGCGAATGTGTAGATTTGGATAGTGTAATCGAATTCCAATTATTGAAGTAATACACTAAAATTACCCAGAATTTGTTAGAAATAAATAATTGTTGCCAGGGGATTTATGTTTATTACATGGCCACCCAGAGTGATTATAAAGCAGACAATGCCCAATAAGTTTGAGATAAACTATTAGAGTTGCTTTTGATTGTGCTGAGATTTACAAGAAAACACCGCAATTACAATCACACAAGACTGGTTTGTATTCTCATTACAAATCGCATATAACATGCAAGGTTTCTTTGGGATTAAACCCATCAGGCGTCATCTTTGTGTAAAACATTTTCGAATATTTTCATGTGTGATGCCAACTACAATTGCAAAAGAGGTATCAAACATCTGGAAAATATGTGCTGGCTTATGAATTTCCAGCCTCTTCTTGTTCATCTTACAGAAGACGAGTAAACAGCTAACCATAGTTACCTCATTGCCATTTGTGGTGAAAGATCGTATAATTTAAACCACTAATCATGTGCTAACAGAGACAAAATACAACATAAAATACGTTAATATTGTCAAATATATTATTAACATAAAACTTGTCAGCCTTTATCGTGATTATGAAATATTTGTTAATAGACAAGCATGTAATGAAAATCACTTTATCAGGACCATGACAGATATTCACTTTGTAGTTGAATTATTAATCATTCAGGAGATAAACATACTGTATTTTCATTGCAGGGCTAGGTTACTTGTAGATTTAACCGCGCTAAATTGAATTTTGAACCGAACGCGCAGCGTCAGGTTGCAAATGTAAATGTTAAATGTTAATTTAAATTGTTAAATTGTCTTTAAAGATTTCAATCGCTTTTACTGCAGGAAATATATTGTCACACATCCTTTGAATATTGATATAATTATTTAACTATGCCTACCGGCAATGACTGAAAAAAATACTATTCTATGAATATTAGCTACCGCGGTGATGCGGCCGTCAAACCAGTTGTTTCAATCAGAGGGGGTGTACAAAAAAATAAGTTACACAATGAAATGCACACATGTTTGTGATATTGTGCACAAGAGTATTTTCTAAAAATACTTGTCGTTTATGACGATTGTCATTCTGTAATGAAGGACAAACGTACACATATACTATAGCTGTGTTTATTCTCTTTTTAAGTGCTTGATCTCTTTTGAAATTGGTTACCACAAGTTTGTTCAAGCTGCTGTGTAATATATGCTTTTAGTGTCATCAAAAGTGATAAAAGATGACAATCTTCCACATACTTTGTCTTCACATAAAGCAGAAACACAATTATATGGGTAACAAACCCATTACTCGACATCATGGATCACACACTTTTGCAGATGTCATCAACACTTTAACTTCAGTTTATTTATGATTCAAACAATATTTATTTCCAGGAAAAATAAATGGGATTGGTGGAACAGGTTCAACCTATTAAACACCTCTCCCTACAAAGAAATTTAACAATTAATAAGAGTAAACTGTACATGAAATAATAAATTTAGATTGATTGTGCCTACTGTTGCAAATATTATGATGATATACAAGTCACACACAAATACATAAATATGTCATGATGTCACCAACAGTTTATTTGTGTGTCTGTAGGGTGCGGATTGCATGCCTTCTTGATGATCATCCTGGCACAGCTAGACAGTAGAAGTCAAATACCTGCAGTAGTCTTGCTGTGTTTAGCAGGGGCATTAAATGGACTTGCCTTGACTGGAGGGTTTAATGCAACGTTTCTAGAAATCGCCCGTGTCCATTCTGCTACTCTCTTCGCCGTGTCCAACACCATTGCAAGTATACCAGGGATAGTGGCGCCCTACGTAGTGTCACGACTCACGCCTACAGTAAGTATGATTAGTGACCCGTGAAGATCAGGGGTAGAATAGGTCTTCAGCAACCCATGCTTGCCGTAAAAGGCGACTATGCTTGTCGTAAGAGGTGACGAACGGGATCGGGTGGTCAGGATCGCTGACATGGTTGATGCATGTCATCGATCTCAATTGCGTGGATCGATGCTCATGATGCCAATCACTGGATTGTCTGGTCCAAACTCGATTATTTTACAGACCGCCGTCATTGCTGGAATATTGCTGAGTGGGGCGTTAAACAACAGAAACAAACAAAAGTATGATTAGCATTGCATTAAAGGGACGACTGGAGCTTCTGGACCTTTTGTTCGTGTCAACTTATGTTATTGGGCCCGTGAAGATCCTGTGTTGAATACGTCTTGAGCCCATGCTTGCTGTAAAAGGCGACTATGCTTGTCGTAAGAGAACGGGATCGGGTTGTCAGGATCGCTGACTTGGCTGATGCATGTCTTCGTATCGTAATTGTATGAATCGATGCTTATGATGTTAATCACTGATTTGTCGGGTCCAGACACCATTATTCACAGACCGCCGTCATAAAGCTGGAATATTTCTGAGTGCGGCGTTAACAAACCAACAAACAAAATATTGGGCCTTAAACGTTTTCTGATCTCTGGGAACAGCCGGTTTATGTGTAAGGTAGACACACTTTTATGGATAACAACTTCTATGATACTGTAAAAAAAAGCGACGCTTTCGGTATAGCTGTCTGATATCGTTGTCAAGCCTTACTTACTTACTTACTTACTTACTTACTTACTTACTTACTTACTTACTTACTTACTTACTTACTTACTTACTTACTTACTTACTTACTTACTTACTTACTTACTTACTTACTTACTTACTTACTTACTTACTTACTTACTTACTTTGGAGATTTAACGTGCGCTTTCCGACTGATGCGTATTTCGTACACGGGCCCGGCCAGGCCATTTAATGTGTTCTCGAAAGCGGCGAAAGTGGTCTGTGCACCCCAAAAGGGGGCTTTAGGGGTTGCTTATATAGAATTTGGGAATTTTGAGATTTGGAATAGATGGGGTTGGGGAGGAGAACTAAGGGAGCTGGGTATGGTGGATGTTTGTTTGTTTATGTGATTTTGATTTGGTAGATTATTGTGTTTTTAGATGCGTTTTATTAGTTCCGTTTTGATTAAGAATACGCCTAAGGCCCTGAAGTTTTCTAGTTTATTTTGTGGGTTTAGTATAACTTCTAGAGAGAGAGACTTGTTTAGATTGAGGGTGGTTTGTAATGCGGTTCGATGTGTTAGGTAGTGTGTGCAGTGGATGAGTGCGTGTTCTGGGGTTTCTAGTTGTTTGCAGTGTGGGCAGTTACCTGTAGTGTGGTTTTTTTTAAATTTGTTTAGGTGGTTATTTAGGTTGGTGTGTCCTGTTTGGCGTTTAGTGATCACTCCGTCGATTTTTTGTGATGGATGGAGAATTTTTGGTTTGGTTAGTGGTTTGCTGAGTACTTTTTTGATTTGGCTATTTGAGTTTAGATATAGGTTATGCCATTTTTTTGGTGATTTTTTGCTTGTTTACACTTTTAATTTCTGATTTTGAGATGGGTAAGTTTAAGCTTATTTCTGGGATTTTGAGGGATAGTTTAGCTGCTTTATCGGCGTCTTCATTACCGTATATTCCTACGTGGGCGGGTATCCACAATAAGGTTTTTTGTTTAATAAAGTATTTGATTTATTAATTTAGGTCGGTTTTTGGTATTTTTGTTTTGGAGGGTTTGCAGTCCACTTAGGGAGTCGGTAAGTATTAGGATGTTTTTGTGGTTTTTGGATCCTTGATTATGGAGGGTTGAGGCCATGCCCATTAGTTCTGCCGTGAATATTGATTGGTTGTTTGGGAGTCGGAAGGATTGTGTGGTTTTAGTTGGTTGTGTGGTATGGACTCCGAAACCTGTGTGTTTGGAGATCGGATCTGAGGATCCGTCCGTGTAAATGTGACACCAATTTTCGTGTATGTATGCTAGTGTGGTAGTTTTAGCTATGTTTGGGTCGGTTTGTTTATTTATTTGGCTAACTAGTGTTGTGTCTATTTTGGGTATTTTAAGTTTAGGGGTGAAGATATTTGATTGTTTGCAGTTTTGTTTAAGATTTTTAATTTGGTGTTCATTTAGGCAGTTTGTTATTCTTTGGGATATTGGGGTAAGTAAGGGGTGTTTACGATCTAGAGCTTGGTTTTTGGGGCTGATGTTTTTGTTCATTAAGTTTTGGATGAGAGGGTGTGTTTGGGACGCGGCCCAGAAATGTAAGCTTAGCTGTTCCCTGCCTAGACTTAGTGGCATTTCTCCTGTTAAGTCCTGAAGTGAAGTGTAGTGTAGGAGTCTAGTTTTGATCTAATTAGTGATATGTAGAGAGAGAGGAGGGTATCTTTGGAGGCTCCCCAGTTGGAGCCAGTTAGGCATCTTAGGGCGTTTAGGTCTTTACTGCATTTAGTTGTTAGGTTTTTGATGTGAGCATCCCAGGTGAGATGTTCATCTAAAATAAGTCCTAAGAATTTGGTTTGTTGACTGAATGAGGGACATAGTACAGAATATATATAGAAGGTGGAGGATTAACAGTAACAACAATTGCATACATGAGTGGGATAACATAGGTGGGTGTTGACATCAAAGGGATAATACTGTCACAACACGATGGACAGAGAATACATAGGTGGGACATGAAGCCAATTTAACAGGATAGGTGATTATTGCTTGATGAGTTCATAGTTGGCGGATGGGATGAAATAGCCTTGATCTCTGTTGATTGATGGCTTGTGGCGGCGAATGTGGACTGCTTCTGTTGGTTGTATGCTGCTGAAACATGAATGATCAATGCATGATGCATGCATGACCCACCCATGTCTAAAAGTATAACATACACTGATCCTGCACTTCCGTCATCTCTGACGATTATTTTTTAAAGTTTATTTCCCATAAAACCAAGCGATATTGGAGAGAGCTCATATTTTATTACACATTTAATATTTTGATTACAGTATCAGCGACCGTTATTAGCAATAGAAATGATACGAGGAAGACGAAGTACAAAGTTAAGAGAGAAGTGTAGTGTACATGTACATATAATTATGTATTTAACGAAATACGTAAAACTTCAAACTTAGGCCAAACCAAGAAAAGGCAACTTGTCCTTATATGTACTTTCGCTGTCTCTGTGAATGTATTTCTGTATCGAGACAGCATTTTATTTTGTGCATGATTGAGTCAAAATCAAAACTATTTCAGCTCATTTACATTCACTGTATGTAAATATATTCTTTGATTATGAAGAGGAGATGTATAATTTTGGTAGGGGTCTCCAAGCAGGACGGTGTGTTGCATTGTCATTATACAGATTTCATTTTACCGTTGTATCAATTTTCAACGTGACAATAATTTGACAACCATGATACTAAATAAATTCATTTGTTTCAATTTCAGTTTGGCTAATTCTCTGGTACTTGTGTTTCTTGGGTGTTATAAAACATAGAACCTTGGTCGTGCTTTTAAGAACATACATGACAAGTTCATAGAACGCCTTTCCTATGCTATGACAAAACATGTTAATTTTGCCATGCATTTAATAACACAAGTGAAAAGTTGATAGAACGCGCTTCCTATGATAAAACATAGAACTTTGGTCGTGCAGTTAAAAACACACATGACAAGTTGATAGAACGTGTTTCCTATGTTTTGATAAAACATAGAACCTTGGTCGTGCATTTAAGAACATATATGATAAGTGGATAGAACACGTTTGCTATGGTGAAACATCTTTGGTCGTGCATTATATCCCACTCATGACAAGTTGATCAACGCGTTACCAATGATAAAACATAGAACATTGGTCGTTCATTTTATAACATACATGGCAAATTGATAGAACATATTTCCAAAGGCAAAATGTCGTTATATCCCAATGTTTCCCCAGGGTTCCCAGAGTGAGTGGCAGTCTGCGTTCTACGTAGCAGCGGCTTTGCTGCTCATGTCAACCATTGTCTTCCTGTTTTCTACGACCACCCCACAACCCTGGGCTCTACCTCCTGTTGAGGATACAACCACAGTGGACAGTCTTACCGAAGATAGCACTGAAGATAAATTATAACCCTGGACAAAATACATATGTATATTTGAAGTTATATTACGCCAAATATATGACATACATGTATGGCAGTATTTCACAAGGAATATTTGAATTTTGAGAGGATATGTGTCTGATAAAACCGTGTATGATCTTAAGTTGTTTGGAGACCACGTTTTCCGTCTTGAAAGTGGCCGGCCAAAAACACACCATGTCACATACTTTTATGTTAGAGTATCATTGTGTTATCTTTTTTATCACGGCCCACTCGCCACAATGATGATGCTCACATGACCTGCCACATCATAAAAGGTCTTAACCTGTCGTCTACAGACGGGTCTGCGGCCAACATTGAAGGTTAAATTAAAGCCAAACTCGGGGGCACGGGTGGCCCAGTCGTCTAAGGTGCCGAAATTCGTTGTGCACAGTTGCATCCCTTGGGCACGCAAGAAACCTATGCTGGTGGGTTCGAATCCCGGTTCGCCCCGATTATGTTTCTAGGTTTGTCAGCGCCATACCCGTGCTCGTGGGTTTCACCGAAGTGGTAAACGTCTAACACCTGCATCACTTGGGGCTTTCCTCCCGCATTAAGCTGAGACGCCGTGATATAACTGGAATACTGTTAAAAGCGGCGTTAAACAAAACTCACTCACTAAAACCAAACTCATCACAGAGAACCATATGTGTCCACCTATGAATACCCCACGTTTAATATTGTGATTCCAAGATTTCAAGGAGCGTCGTACAACACCTGCTAAGAAGTTGTTTGATCAAGGTTACAACAATCAAAGTTTTCAGAAAAAAAACTTTCTAAAAGTTGTATGGTGTGCTTTTGCACGTGTTTGTGACGACCGCCAGTCGTAGGGCAGGAAACGCCCACCTCACCGCGAACAACTTGTATCATGTGTTCAATAATTCATAGTGATTTATAAGCACGCGTTTATTATATCACCGGAAGCAGCTTTTGGCAGAGGTTTCATGGGATTACGGAAATTGTTTTGTCGCTTTAATGAACAACAATACTGACCCGACTTTAGGGCAAGATGGAGCATTATACCAATTGTTCCATTGTTTTCACTGTTTGAGAAGAGGCCCTTAGCAACGTGACGTAATATAAATGAATTATCGTAATAATTGAAGATGACGTAATATATTGGTCATGATATCATGTCGATTTTATGTGACGTCGTTCCAACAATACAGTGGCTGAGCTCAGGTCTCATTTTGATTTGTCTACATTTTCTCTGACAGAATACCATTTGTAATATACAAACTAACCTATTCGCAGCTCGTAATTACCGAATATTTATTCGTCGTGAATTAGTTGAAAATTGCAGGATTAATTCATAAGGGACACATTATCCGTGTTGCGGGTTATTCGTAGTTTTTTTCCCTATGTCTTTACAGAACACAGTTACCCAGAAAGTGATGTTATTACTTACGTCACCGGATGCAGTATCGATATCTTCTATCTAACAGACATCCAGGGGCATGGGATTGTCAGTCGTTTGAGACGGCGCAATTCGCTGTACAGAGCTGCTTCCCTATGATCGGGTGTAAATATCCCGGTTCTCACTGATCACATGTCTATGAATGTCAACACAATCCCCATACGGTTTTACCAAAGTCTACTACCTGCATCATTCTGGGCTTTCCTCAACACTAAGATCTCGTATACAACAACGTTTCATTTATGTCATGGCGTACACATAATGTAAAGCGCGATCAAGGGCATTGTGTTGTCAAACCCGGGATGATAATCTGTGATTTGAATCAACGGTCTGCGGATCCTTGCAAGACTAAGGGACTTTACTCTGCAGACACCAAATGGCGTGTCTCAATATACATGCCTTTCACCATGCTTGTCTTTTTGGAATACTGACACTTATAGCTTTACTGTTGAAAAAGCGACCATCTTCTAGCTGAATCAATCATTTTGCTTGTGCTTGTCGACTTACTTACTTACTTACTTTGGAGATTTAACGTGCGCTTTCCGACTGATGCGTATTTCGCACACGGGCCCGGCCAGGCCATTTAATGTGTTTGCGAAAGGGGCGAAGGTGGTCTGTGCAACCCTAAGAGGGGGCTTTAGGGGTTGCTTATATATAATTTGGGAATTTTGAGATTTGGAATAGATGCCGATGGGGTTGGGGAGGAGAACTAAGGGTGCTTGTCGACTTACTTACTTACTTACTTTGGAGATTTAACGTGCGCTTTCCGACTGATGCGTATTTCGCACACGGGCCGGCCAGGCCATTTAATGTGTTTCCGAAAGGGGCGAGGGTGGTCTGTGCAACCCAAGAGGGGGCTTTAGGGGTTGCTTATATAGAATTTGGGAATTTTGAGATTTGGAATAGATGCTGATGGGGTTGGGGAGGAGAACTAAGGGAGCTGGGTATGGTGGATGATTGTTTGTTTATGTGATTTTGATTTGGTAGGTTATTATGGTTTTAGATGCGTTTTATTAGTTCCGTTTTTATTAAGAATACGCCTTGTCGACGAAATCTGATTATTTTATAGCAAAGCCAAACAATACACTAATTAACCAACCAGCTCGGGGGCGACCGCAGAGTGGTTAATGTATTCAGGGTCGGGCTAAAGCCGATCAATCATTCTGGATGTAAAAGTAGTGTTTTCAATGTAGAGCTAACGTAAGGTTACATGTAGATTTAACCACTCCAAAACGCATTGGGTGCTGAACGCGCAGTCGGATGTGGAAATGCGCCTAACTCAGAGCTCTTTGTTGTCTGGAAGACTTCATTGCATGTATACACTCTCGTTGTCTATTTCTGTTTTCTGCCCAATCTGTATTCTTTCCTTGTGTAACTTATAATTGTAATTATGATTTATTTATTTCAAAACAATTTACCGACAATGGTTGACATATGGTATTGAAATTAAATATAAGTTTCCGCGGTGATGTGGTCGTCAAATCGTATACAAATCAGAGGTGGTTATTTAAAATGTGAAACCTGATAGACAAATCAGAATCGAATATTTTACAAATTCATGGTAGGATTTATGTTACTTCCCCACAGCATTCCTTCAGCATAACGTACAATCTTATTTAATAGCAATTCTGAATATTTGAAATATATGACGCCATGATAATATAAATAAAATAACACAACGGAACGCTTACACCTGGCGTATCATCAACTCAACAAAGATTCCAATCAGTCATAATCCTTTTGTTCATATTACTGGCTTCACCCTTTTGTTTATATCACTGACTTCGCCGATCAATATGTTTACTACGCTTTTTGTTTACACAACAGGCTTCTCCACTCCAGTGTAACTATATATGATTCCAGTCTATTGTATAAACACTGCCTCCTACCTGTATATACACTTGTCAACCATTCATCGAACCTAAATAAGGTTCCTACTCTAGATGAAATACTAAACCCTAAAAAAAAACCTAGAAAACGTCAAGGCCCTAGACGTATTCCTAATCAAAACAGACCTAATTAAGCGTCTAAAAATTAATTAATCTACCAATCCAAAATCCAATAAACATACAAACACCCACCTCACCCGGCTCCCTTACTTCCCTCCTCCACCCACCTCGGCATTTATTCCAAATTTTAAAAATTCAAAAAATCAATATAAGCAACCCCTAAAAGCCCCCTCTTGGTTTGCACACACCACTTTCACCCTTCTCGGAATACACTAAATGGTCCGGCCAGGCCCGTGTGCGAAATACGCTGTAGTCGGAAAGCGCACGTTAAATCTTCTATATCAGTCAGTCAGTCAGTCACCGAACCTACACCGAAACGTCGCTCCGAATTGTAATAAGGAAGTTGTTCATTCATAAATCTTATCCTTACGTAGCCTCTCCACATGTTAAAAGAGTTTTTCATGTACATGTATGTTAGTGTTGATCTTGATTTCAAATTGAGCTAACGTAAGGTTACATGTAGATTTAACCACTCCAAAACGCATTGGGTGCTGAACGCGCAGTCGGATGTGGAAATGCGCCTAACTCAGAGCTCTTTGTTGTCTGGAAGACTTCATTGCATGTATACACTCTCGTTGTCTATTTCTGTTTTCTGCCCAATCTGTATTCTTTCCTTGTGTAACTTATAATTGTAATTATGATTTATTTATTTCAAAACAATTTACCGACAATGGTTGACATATGGTATTGAAATTAAATATAAGTTTCCGCGGTGATGTGGTCGTCAAATCGTATACAAATCAGAGGTGGTTATTTAAAATGTGAAACCTGATAGACAAATCAGAATCGAATATTTTACAAATTCATGGTAGGATTTATGTTACTTCCCCACAGCATTCCTTCAGCATAACGTACAATCTTATTTAATAGCAATTCTGAATATTTGAAATATATGACGCCATGATAATATAAATAAAATAACACAACGGAACGCTTACACCTGGCGTATCATCAACTCAACAAAGATTCCAATCAGTCATAATCCTTTTGTTCATATTACTGGCTTCACCCTTTTGTTTATATCACTGACTTCGCCGATCAATATGTTTACTACGCTTTTTGTTTACACAACAGGCTTCTCCACTCCAGTGTAACTATATATGATTCCAGTCTATTGTATAAACACTGCCTCCTACCTGTATATACACTTGTCAACCATTCATCGAACCTAAATAAGGTTCCTACTCTAGATGAAATACTAAACCCTAAAAAAAACCCTAGAAAACTTCAAGGCCCTAGACGTATTCCTAATCAAAACAGACCTAATTAAGCGTCTAAAAATTAATTAATCTACCAATCCAAAATCCAATAAACATACAAACACCCACCTCACCCGGCTCCCTTACTTCCCTCCTCCACCCACCTCGGCATTTATTCCAAATTTTAAAAATTCAAAAAATCAATATAAGCAACCCCTAAAAGCCCCCTCTTGGTTTGCACACACCACTTTCACCCTTCTCGGAATACACTAAATGGTCCGGCCAGGCCCGTGTGCGAAATACGCTGTAGTCGGAAAGCGCACGTTAAATCTTCTATATCAGTCAGTCAGTCAGTCACCGAACCTACACCGAAACGTCGCTCCGAATTGTAATAAGGAAGTTGTTCATTCATAAATCTTATCCTTACGTAGCCTCTCCACATGTTAAAAGAGTTTTTCATGTACATGTATGTTAGTGTTGATCTTGATTTCAAATTGCAGTTTCTCTCGAAATAATTTCAGGGTCTTGTAAACACCTTCCGTTCAGAAACTGCAAGACTGGTGAAGCTATAATATGGTATGCATATTTCTGTGAAGTCCATGCTTCTATTTCTCAGAACATCCAGCGCACAGTGAACGTTTTTTTCTTTTAGGGAACAAATAATTTTTAAAAACAAATCCCAGGCCCCCATCTAGAATATCATATCAACTGACAATTATGATGATCGTATTTGCAACGAGGCTACCACATAACTAAATCGACTGAAAATAAATACGTGTCCAACTCAATAATCGTAAAGGACCAGACCAATAGCCAGCAATCGCAATAAACAATGGACACCCTCGGAGTCCTGAACGATCCCACATCAGCATGTTATCCCATCTAGATGACAGCGGCCTGTTAAGAACCGTGTCTGGGCCAGACAAACGAGTGAATGATATAATGAGCATCATCCAACGCCTTCGGGGTACGAGGACACTCACGTCACCAAACCTGACCTCCTGATCCACTCAGGGCCCTCTTGCCACAAGCATACGGTGCTGTGGACATATTCTATACCGGAATCCTGACTAATCCTGGCATCTTTTTCACCAAATATTACAGTTATATTATTTACTGTTGTGTTGCGGTTAATAGTGAAATGACGCTTCAAGAAAATACTTTTTTATTTCAAGTCTCTGTCTTCATAACACTCATATCTAAAGTATATAACACCACTCAAACCACACATACGCTCTGGGAGCAATACAATACAAAGGTTTCTTGGACAAATAGCACCTTCCCGACATAAGGCTTCATACATACGAGGCTAGACCCCAAGCGGACTACCGATGTCCTTAGTGTCGGTAGCTAGCAAGTAAACATTACTGGAACTTTACTATCGCATATCTGGTAGGAATGCTGCGCAGTTTCACTGCTATTAGGCACGTTCAGAGACAACCATATAATCTCATCAATAATTGTGCATAGGAGCATTTAACAGGCACGTGAGACACATCGTCCCGTGGTAGAAAGTCAGAAAGCATGTACATGGACATATATTAGCACGAAGCACTACATTGTTACAATTGGTGAATATAAACAGCTTTAAAAACAGTTGTACACTTGCTTCTGGATAAACGGTTAACAGCCTTGACCAATCAGGAAGCCTAGTTTTGTCATTATTGCCATGAAAGTATTGGTTGGAAGTTGGTACGCATAATACTGTTACAGGCTACATAATCACACGTCATGGGGACGCATGCCTTGGAATACTCAACAAAGAGAATGCCGCTCTACGGCTAATCTTAATGTAAGAACCTTGTACATATTTTCTCGACTTTGGTCCTCTCCCATCGCTTAACATTGACTTTCGCAATCGAGGAGCTAACATCGTGAATTTCAAACGACCCCTAACTCCCGATATTTATCATAGACTTATTGCAATCTTAGAACTAGCATGAGTGAACATGTTATGAAATAGTAAGAATCATAAAACCGATTCTGCTTTCAGCAGACATTTCTCAAAATGGGAAAAAGTTTGATCGCTTTGTTAACATCGACAGTTGTTCGCCACGACAATCGCAATTCCATTTGTTTAACATCGACTCATAACAGTTGTTCGACACGACTATTGTCATTCCCAGTGTTTAACTTCGATTATTGGCATTTGTGCGCCACGACTATTGAAAATCATAATCTAAAAGCATCGACTTATGACAGCTGTTCGACACGACTATAGCAATCCCCATTCTTTACCGTCGACCCATGACAGTTGTTCGCCACGACTATCACAATCCCCATTCTTTAAACGTCGACTCACGACAGTTGTTCGACACGACTATAGCAATCCCCATTCTTTAACGTCGACTTATGACAGTTGTTCGCCACGACTATCACAATCCCTATTCTTTAACGTCGACCCATGACAGTTGTTCGCCACAACTATCACAATCCCCATTCTTTAACGTCGACTTATGACAATTGTTTGCCACGACTATCACAATTCCTATTCTTTAATGTCGACCCATGACAGTTGTTCGCCACGACTATCACAATCCCTATTCTTTAACGTCGACTCATGACAGTTGTTCGGCACGACTATAGCAATCCCCATTCTTTAACGTCGACCCATGACAGTTGTTCGCCACAACTATCACAATCCCCATTCTTTAACGTCGACTTATGACAGTTGTGTGCCACGACTATCACAATCCCTATTCTTTAACGTCGACCCATGACAATTGTTTGCCACAACTATCACAATCCCCATTCTTTAACGTCGACCCATATGACAGTTGTTCGACATGACTATCACAATCCCTATTCTTTAACGTCGACCCATGACAGTTGTTCGCCACGACTATCGCAATCCCCATTCTTTAACGTCGACCCATGACAGTTGTTCACCACGGCTATCGCAATCCCCATTCTTTAACGTCAACTCATGACATTTGTTCGCCACGACTATCGCAATACCCATATGTAACGCCGACCCATGACAGTTGTTCGCCACGACTATCAGTATTATCTCCCAATGTTTAACATCGACTGAAAACAGTTGCAGCAATCCGATTATTATTCAACATAGAATCACTTCAGTTGTTGTGCAATTACTACTGTTACCTACCCCCACTGCTCAGCATAGACACAAGACAGTCGTAGAGCTGCGAACGCCTTGAAAACGTGCTTTCCCAAAGAAGGATTGATTTAATTCAGGGTTGTACATGACGCAGAAATGTGCGTGCAGTAAGCACAAATATATAAAATGGACGCCGAAAAAATATATATTGCATCCTGCAGGACGCATAATAATATTCATTATACTTAATTCTGGGCAAGAAATATAAAGGTCCTGCAAATAACGTAATTATCAAATCTCACAATACATTACACAACACCATGTCATTACTTGTCAGGGCCAACATATGTCCTTTAAGGGACCCTTGAAAACAATTATTAGGGGTCCCCCGGAGCCATACTTCTGTAGGCCATGGTAAAATCCTGAATTCAACATGTGCCCCCTTCAAGACCATCTCAAATCTTCAGCACTTCATAAACAAACAACATTCATCAAACGTCTTTCACGCGCAACAGTATGAAAACATTTATATAAGACACTGTTCCATTTACATTGCAAAAATAAAACTATTCCGTAAAATAGTCCGAATAATGTGCATGAAAAACATCCATGAAAAAGTATGTTCAATAACCTTGGTAAAGGATAGTAACAAAATATAATATACATATAGATTTCATAGTGCAACATGTTGTGGGCAAGGACTCCGAGCATGGTTGCAAGGAAAAATATTTTCTTCATTTGGTCATGTGTCATTTGGTCAGAGAGACAGTTTATACAATGGCAGATTCGGCGTAGCTTTCTCCTGGATCACATTCAATGGTGACGTGACTCTCTTCATTATCAAAGTACGTACCACGCTGGCTCGTCCTTGATTTACGGTGTCCATTTACAATTGGTTTTCTAAGAGATACGTTCTCATCCTCGAGTTTTTCAATAACTTTGGCCCAGTGTCTTATCTTCCCGGAACCAAACACCAGATACACAAGGGCACCAAATATGTAAACTCCTGCACATATGTAGAACGCTGTTTGCCACTCTTCTTGGCTTTTCTGAAAAAGAACAGTCACTTTATAATTGATGTTAAGTTGCCTATGCTATATGGTTGTATATAAACATCATATATGGTAATCTATCTCTGTACATAATTTATCATCCAAAACAGGCTCCCACAGGAGATATCGCTTGGATGAGATCAAGCGATATCTACACTGTAGATATCGCTGCAATGAAATTACATCACAATGCTTTGCAGACCATTGTGACGTCACTGGTTACCATGACGTCACAATCAAATGACATCACTAATGGCTCTGCTACTGAAGCTGTTAGCTGTACTTTTTACACTGAAGACACTGCTAATTACTGTCTACAAATTGAAAAAGGTGGAAGAATGATGTTGAATGATAAATAAAATCTCACCCTCGTGTCTTTTGATATCAAATATCAACACTCGTTGATAAAAGTGGCAAAAATCCTCGGCAAGCCTCGGAATTTTTCCACTTTTATCAACTCGTGTTGATATATTCGATATCAAAAGACACTCGGGTGAGATTCTCTATATATGCACTACAGTCAAAGAGAAAACGCAATTCGTCTTTAGCAGTATTGCTGGTACACGTTCTATATAATCTATTTATACTTTCGCCATCTTCACATCTGGCATCACCATGTAGAGGCATTGCATGTGTTCATGAATCACTATGAAAAAATCCCAGGCCCACACAGGAGATGGTCGGGTCCGTACGATCTATTGATCGTGTCTATGAAACATAGAAGGTTGTTTTTGCGGTAGTTACATCAGATATATTCCAGTTATATCAAAGCTGCCTGTAAATATGGGATTATCGGTCCAACAAAGTTGTCTGCATGAGAACTGATGCACATCGTTGAATTGACACACATTCAAGAAACCGACCCTTAGTTGGTCTTACGAGAAATGTGTGAAGCTCATGTATGGCGTCCCCGGCGTGATATTGCTGGAATATTGCTAAATGCGGTGTAAAACCAAACTTACTCACTCACTCTTATGAGTACGGAGGGGTGGGAGCTAGTCTGCCCTGGAATCATTCGAAGGTAATAGAATATACATATTGAATCATTAAGAAATCATTGCGATTTGAATTAATATGTGTAGAAAACATTAGTTAGATTACAATGTTGTTCTCTGTGATTGATCTGCAAGTGGTCAGTTACATACCAGTTACATGCGTTTTCATCTTTATCAATACACAGAAAGGCAAAAGGGGCGCAACTCTGCACAGCATGTTTCATGTGTGTTTGTTTAGGTGCACTGAACGACATTTAAGACATTTGTCGAGCATATTTCATCACTAGAATCTTAGTTGCTGTGGTACTAGACCTCGGCAAGTTACTGTTATAAAACTAGCATATACCTCGTGTGGTTATACACACACCTTTCCGCGAACACCTGTTATCATCGCTATTTGATAATGATTCATAAACACATGCTCATGATATAGTCAGAATCGTACAACCGACCGCTATTAACTGATATTCCTTATGAATATGGAAAGGGCTTTGTCGCTTTTATTTTCATAAGGGAGAGATACACGTTTTCGAATTTGTCATACACGTACATTTAGTTGTATAGGTACATCCGATGACAGTAAATAATTAGCAATTTTCTGCCTGTCAGGTGACATAGAATCGTTTGGGTTTGATCCATCAACGACGAAGAAACGATAATGCATGTGGTATCTCCCTTAGTCACAATTCTGACTTGCCTGTTGCACATGATCTTGGGAAATAATATATTAGTAACGCTATATGTTTCTTTTCTGTCTGAAACTACCACTTACATTGGGAGTTATAGCACCAACGATGTAGGGGGCCAAGATTCCAGGCACAGTTGCAGCCGTGTTGGTGATGCCGAACAGGGTGCCGGCGTAGTTGGGGGCGATGTCGCCGTGGTTGATGAAGTAACCGGAGAAGTGAAAACCACACAACCCCACAGCCCCACACAGCAGTATGACAGCCCCGACGTGCTGTGTGCAGTCCATGTGGGCCACGCCTATCAACGACACCGCCGGCCCCAGCATTCCTGTGCGATGTGAAATAGTTTGTGAGCTGTAAGTCTGCATTGGGTAAGAACAGGGGAGCAGACATTCACTGTACTACACCCACTGACGTATCATATGTTATCCTTATGTTGCCTTTGAAAGGCATTTAGAAGTGATACACGGAAGAATGAGAATTTATGGATGTCAACTTCTTTATCATGAGGAACACAACATTTCGGAGTTTATACTTACTCCTTCATCGGGTGAATACTGCCATGAGGCAGAGGAGTATGTACTCCGAAACGTTGTGTTCCTCATAATAAAGAAGTTGACATCCATAAATGCTCTTCTTTACCTTCTGTTGCTATTAACATTTACTTTGATCCATGTTTCTATACTTAGAATTTACCAGTGTTAGGGCTATTATTGTTTGGGTAGTTGTTTTACGCTTGTTGTATTTAAACGTGTTACTAAAAAGACAGGGTGGTGATCGAAAAAGCAATATGATTGCAAATGAATACTTTATAACGTGATCAGTAAATAATGACGTCAGTACACAAGTATTAATTAGGAACCACTATTTATCACACATATACTCTCGTATATACCACTAACGTTACGGACCGAGACGTTGAGCCCGTGCCCGCGATATAAATAATATTAACAGACACGGCGAATATTATAACAAAATGTCAATTGCATTCCATTTTTTTTAATTTAAGGATAGCATGTCTGCAAATAAAGTATCAAAAACAAACGCCTAATCGAAGTATTATCATATTAATTGTCGCACAGAAATATTTCCTTGAAAATATATCTTATGAACTCGCATTCGTTTAATCATATGGCCATCTCACCTACCTATGAGAGACAAAACTTTCCGTGTCCAAGTTACGGAGAGTATTTTCCGTAATATGAGAAAGTCCGCAAGCAATCCTGATATCGATATGCATGCCCAGAAACACAGGTATGGAAGCATGGAATACACTCCGTTCTGAAAGAGAAAATGCGTTGAAGACAATGAATTTAATAAAATTTAAATTATCAGATCTTCATACGATTTTCTCTGCCATTTGGCATTAGTAAAAATTTGAAACGGAAGTCGTGTTAAAAGTTAACCAATGGGAGAAGGTATTCAGAAATATATCATATCACATAAAGTAGATACGATGATCGTAGTACAGTTTTGTTACTGGCGTTTTGTTGTATAGGTATACAGTCAGTCGAGTGAGTAGTGAACAATATTATAGTTATATCACAGCATGTCATCCCTATGTTGGAGGAAAGCCCCAAATGATGTAGGTCTCAGACGTTTACCAGCTCGGGTAAAGTGCTGACAAACCAAGAAACATAATCGGGGCTAACCGGGTTTCGAACCCAAAAAAAATCATAAGTTTCTGGCGTGTCCAAGGTACGAAGCTCTGAACAGCAAATTGCGACGCCTTAGACGACTGGGCCACCCAAAGTCCAACAATCAGAATAAAAGTTCAGTGTAAACAATATATCAAGATACATAAACATTTATAAACTCTTCAATATTCACGTACCTGTTTGATATCAAATTTGAGCACCTCCTTCATGTATGTGGGTATCTGTGTCAACAACATGTATATCCCATAGTTGCCACAGGTGTGAGCAATGATGATGGCCCATACAGGGCCTGATGAAAATATAGCCCGCCAAGGAGTTGTTCGAGCCTGGAAACATGACAAGCAATATGTAAAACTTAAGACCTCCTATAGTGACTGAGTAACTTGGAGCTAGCGCCGCAAGTATGGGTATGCATTCATCTGTTTGGTTCACTTGGACAGTTTGTAGGTATTCGATCACGGACACGAAGTCAAAAACTCTGGTCTCTTCAAATTAAGTTTAAGATTGAAGTGTCTAAATAACCGGAAACAGCGCTTCTGTATACACGTATATTCGTGCTAGGAAGACCCAATGGTCTCTCAGGAATGTGAATTAGTCCGTCAGTGTTTACATCAGTGTTTACGTCTTGCTCTTAGTTGTATTAAAGAAGTTGTTCATCCATAAATTCTTATCCTTACTTGTTGTTAAGGTCATTTCAAAAATATGTTCTCGTGATAAAACGTATGAACGTCGTTCAAACGCATATAAACGTCAGCATCGTGGTCAAATAGCAGAATGAATTCAAAAGCAGTGTAAACGACACATTTACAAAACATCGAACAATGACTCTTTGTTACATCCCTTGAGGGTTTTGAGACTTAAATATCATACTACTGATACATAATGAACTTGTCTGCGCCGTTTGTTAGTTACTTCGAGGCCCTGTGCTATCTGTGGAAATGGTGGAAATGTCTGACCGTACCTTTGGTTGTTTCTTGCTCTCTTCGAGGCTTTTTGAGATGTACTTCCTCTCCAGGTCTGATATTCCGGGGGTCGAATCTGGCTGATCGTGAGCAAATATCGTCCAGATAACACACCATAAAAGCCCTAAGCTTCCTGATGAAAAACAATAAAAGATTTCATTAAATATTATACACTTGGTCAATATTCGCTATTCTCTTCATAAGTGATGTGTCCCTTAGAAATGCCAGTATGATGATGAATACCAGACAATGATGTTTGGTTTGTCAGCACCATACGCGGGCTCGTGGAGGTACAGGCATATTAATTTTTTTTCAAATTGTTTTTATTCATTCCAGAGGGTACATACATACTTCCGGGACTACTTCCCATAGTTAGCTGACCCATCGTGAAATGATTTTCAAAGCGGCTTTGAACTCTACAAATTTACTCACTCACTCAACCACCCAATACGGTTTACAATGTTACTGTAAAATGGGGTTGGTAAATTGAACCTTGTCACACAGTCCACTCCAGTAATAAACACATGCAAAAGCAAGGCAAAGTTACCTATGACATAGAAAATAGACGCCCATCCACCGTCAAAACCATAACTGCATAGCAGGCCTCCTACCGGGAATATTAAAGCGTTACCAAACTGTCCCCCTGAAACAAATAGCACAGTATCAATAAACGTATTCTCTGGGTCCTCAGTCTTCATTGTTATAATCTCCCTAAAATTTGAGGAACCTAAAATAAAGTGTCATTGGAAAGAGAAGCAGGTCATATCTTTAGCATACCGGTTTTCTTATGTTCCTCTATGACACAATATCTATCAAGATATGAAGAAAACAGTAATAAGAAAATAATAACTAATACTTAATATAAATGTAACACTGCAACGCCAGAGAATAATCAGTCTCGATTATCTGACGAAACATATTACATCGGACGTAAAAGGCAAATTAGCAATGAAACTTATATAAATGGATCACTTAAAGTCAGTGATGACACCATGTGTTCAATAAAAGGCTTAGCTTGTCCTCTCCTACCGGTAGCCCTGACCAGTAACGCAATTATCATATAAAACGTAAGTGTTTGTTTGTCAGTCAAGCTAAATGTTTTGAATAAATTCTATAAAATAATTGGAGCGTAACATAGACAGATGGGAAATGATAAGCAAGATACAGTAAAAGTTTTACTTATGCGTTCAGTTAAATTGCATCTGATATATAAACAAATGCGTGTCAAAGCCAACATACAGGATAACTTATGAAAAACCCATTTCCTTAATTCGTCCTATCATTATAAGTCCTGCTGTGACTTACTCATTCTATGACTAAAAATGATATTTTCTCAGCTACCTTCAATGTGTTTTGTTTCGGACAAATCAAATGACTAGTTCTGTGAATGGTATTGCTTTTATTTACCTGACAAGGATATCCCAATGAGTCTGCTCCGTTCCCAAGGTGGTGACCAGTTTGCCCAGAGAGCCTGTGAGGCCGGATACATGACTGACTGTGAGAGAAAGATTGATTTAAGCTCAGGCATTACTGCACAAAACATATGAACTTGGGAATAAGTGACCAGAAGAGGTCGTTATTTCTACAACGAATAAAACACACAAAGGCACATGTTGACTGTGTAACCTAAGGGCGAAACATCATAACGGGTTCTCTCTCTTTTAATATTTATAAGATACATGATGTGGTTCGATACTGGCTAAAATAGGTGCCTACCCCGAGTACACATAACAAGGCCCCCATCAACAAAGTATTCGTAGCGTTGAGCCTATCGTACATAAAGGTTTCACATACTTATGACTGTTTGGATCTGAACCCACGTCGTCGAATGCTTTACAATATCGTTTCTTGTTCGGTCAAATTCCGATACATCCACGATTAGTAACAGGTTAACAGAGAGTTGTATTACCTCTTCCCGATACGTGTTTGGACTATCAATTGATACAAATGAAACACTGTTCAAAGAGACTTTAAAGTCACTCACTCAACCTCAACATAAATCAGCATTCCATTTGTAATGAGTAATTACTTTCTGGTGCTTGCAGAGATAATATGTAACATGGTTGAAACTTGTCGTTTATCGTAAGTCGTTAAATTTAGAAATTTCGATTATTTCTGAAAGTGGACTCACCTCCCCAATGCCCACAATGACGCGGACGGCCAGCAGGAGATAGGGACTTCCACGGGCCGCAAATGGAGTCAGCATATTCAAGATGGCGACGGGGAACATACCAGCAGCAATCACCTTCTTGGCGCCAAATCTCTCGCTCAGCATCCCCCCGGGTACTTGTAGGACTAAATAGCCCCAGAAAAACGCCCCCAGTAGCAACCCTTGTAGTGACTTGTCCCAAAAAAACTCCGCTCTCTGAAAAAGACATTATTACAACCTGTAGATTAATTACATTTTTCAAATCACAAGTGGGGTTGCGAAAAAAACTCTGGCAGAAGCATGTCTTGCAATATCTTACACCTACCGACAAACTAAACTCAGGAGCACATGACACGTGTCCAAACTCCGGATACTGTTACAACATCGTTGAGAATCAATAGAAGGTGCTAATACATGCACCCGCTACAATACCAAGATCAGTGGAGAGAGAGGGAGAGAGAGAGAGAGAGAGAGAGAGAGAGAGAGGGGGGGGGGGGGGGGGTATGATATGATGAGTAACGTATTTGGCTGTAAACGAATGACAGTCACTATCTGCTTTATACAGGCAGATGGGGTAGACGAGGGACAGGCTCTTGAGACCTAGTGCCACCAATCCCCAAGGGAGACACCGCTACTGTTTCCTACGGTGACTGGCAGGTGGCTGGTAGTCACCTCCCTGTGAGCCGCTGGGAGGTTTGCTGAAAAAGGCCACGATACAAGAGCAAGGCTTAGAGACCACCACGAGGCGCAACGCTGATACCGGAACACCGACGTCGCAGACATCGATGGGCTCGAACACAGCGACACTGGCAGAACAGAGTCGTGTTCACAGACGAGAACAGATGCCAGCTTTTCAGATAACATGGAATATTTCGTGTGTACCGCCGACGAGGAGAACGAACGTCACGTTGTTGCGTTCAAGACGTCCTACCGTCTGACCAAGGTCTTTGCAACAGAAACCGAGACCCTGTTTCAGCAAGACAAGACTACATGCAAGCCAATAACGTGGCCGTCTTGCCCTGGTCAGCACGATCAACACACGTATCACCTATAGGGCACTTGTGGGATCACCTTGACCCTCACATTAAAGCACGACCAGTTCGCCCTTGTAACAGGGATCGGTTAGCAGGACTTCCGAGACAAATGGCGTCGAATCCCATTTCTTGAGATCTGACTTCTCACACCATCTGCAAGTTGTCGCGTTTGGACGTGATATTGACGATATTGACTGACAATATGTGACATTCTGAAGGTTAAAGCAAGTTTCATGTGTTGATTTCATTCTTGATGGTCGATCGATTACTGAACAACTTATCCAGTCTTCCAAACTGTGGAATGACTTATTTCTTGTTCTTCTCATTCACGGCATAACGTGTAATGATGATGGTAATCCATGTCATACAAGAGTATGCCATGATATTGGTCCTGTTCTGTTTTATGAACAAACAATGTTGGCTGGTGACGTTTCTCCTGCTCATGCGTTCACAAAGCGGTTATTACTTGAGTGAAGGTCTTCAGCAACCCATGCTTGTAACAGGTCGGGTTGTCAGACTCCGTAATCCCGATCGTGGATCAATGCTCATGTCAATCACTGTATTGTCTGGTTCAGATTATATCATTTGCAGACCAATGTCGTTCAGCTGGAATAGTGTGGAGTGCAGCGATAAACAAGAAACAAACAAGAAACAACCATACAAACAGGTGTGCACCTGTCTCTCGAGGCGGTGAGATAGCCTGGTGATTAAAGTCTAGCTCGTGAAGCCGAGGAACCGGTCCCGTGCCACACATGGCTACGATTGATGAAGATTATTCCTAAACCCCGCCATCAATTCGTGCTGAGAAGCTGATTGGTTAATGCACTGCCGTCCCTAGCAACTTGACGTCATATTAGTACATTCTTCCAAATGATTTGAACCATTCCATTTAGTTATATAAATAAAAGGGAACCATTTCCATATTTATAACCAAAAAAGTCGATTGTACGATTCCGACTATTTAATATTAATGTGTTTATGAATCACTATCAAATAGTGATGATAGAAGATATTATAAAATATCAACGCTAGAGAATAACCAGCCTCGATTATCCGAAGAAACAGGTTCCATTGGTCATGTAAGGCAATATGGCGGTGAAAATAAAAATACATTCGGACAACTACAGCAAAAAAGAAATTAAATCGTTTCCCGTAAATAAAACTGAATATGAATATAGTGAATAAATGAAATACCTCCGTATGCGACGAGGCTTGAACGGGACATTGTTGTGCGTCAGCTGTTTTTGAGTAATGACTTGTTGTGTTAGACGTAGTGCTGTCAGGTGATACGGTATAAGTATTGTTATAACGGTCATCTCTGACCATGCAGACCATTGCTATACTGAGATTCACTCTGAGAGCATAGAGACACGCAAAGCCGAAGAAACACAGCACAGATAAACGGAAGCGCTTCGACGTCCACCATGGCACTGCAACATAAGAGTGGACGTGAATGTCAAATTAGATTTACAAGAAACTATACATTTGTTAATTAGTATATCTCATATCTGAGATGGCGATATAGCCTCGTGTTAAACCGTTCGCTCAGCGTTGGTTTGATTCCAACCATAAGCTTTGAAAACTATTTTAGAGTTGTGCATCTGGTTCCCCAAAGTGGTACACATCTCATACCTCCAAAGTAGCGCTAAACCAAACTCACTCACCCTCTCTGACAAGAGGTGTTTGTATTTGTATGATTTCAATAGTGAGTGTCAGCAGAGTAGAGCGATGGTACAATGGCTAGTGCACTCGATCGCCGTGCACAAGATCAGGGTTCAACAAAAGAAATAGATTAAGCTACGACGACATAGACTAACCTTGTCGGGGGTCGATACCCGCTGATTTGATACTTTCTTGATCTACTGACACAGGTCTTTGGTTGTAATGGTGTAGGTCCCAACTTGACTGACGCAAATACACCGTCTTCACAGGACCCTCTTCATCTTCTTGAAGCATCGTTGACCTCTGCAAAAGTTGCATTCTGATTTAGAATTAACACAACTTCACCACGTCCACAACTAGTCTAGTGAGGTGAAATAGTTTTAACGCCGCTTTGAACAGTATTCCAATATATCACAGCATGTCAGCTTATTGTAGGAGGAAAGTGATGCAGGTCTCAGACGTTTACCACCTTGGTGAAACCTTTGTATGATGCTGATAAACCTAGGAACATAATCGGAGCGAACCGGGATTAAAACCCACAATCATAGGTTTCCTGCGTGCCGAAGGGATGCAACAGCGAATTGCGGCGCCTTAGACGACCATCTGTGCCCGGGGGTCCTGACTAACAGGGTCGGTACTCATAGGTTTCCTCTGTATTTATCATCCAAAGCAACAAACCACTCTTTGCCAATTTGAAATACTATACCGCTACTCATATGTAACCGACAAATACTACCTCGGCAGACTGGCGTACTTCATATGGAAACATCTGCTTCTCACAACATCAAACTCGATCACTGCCATACAGGCGCGTATGCCGCCGCTAGAGATGTAGTGAATATATATTGATAATTCATGACACTATATACATGTGTTCGTAACAGTATTTATACTGTCCCCGATACTTATTTCTGTCGTACTTGTCGTTCTTTAATAATGTGGTTGTTTGATGTTTAAAACCAGCAATATGACGGCGGCCGGTCAATAACTGATTCTGGACCAGCAACCTTGTGATTGATATTATAAGCATATATATTGAACAATGACAAGGCCCGGTCATTGGCAGCAAGTTGAATTCGTGTCAAGGACACAGCACTCATGATCAGTCGTGTCATTCCGGGTCAAGCCGATTGGGTTACGGAAAAGGGCGAGTGGTGACGAATGAGAAACAAAACATTTGTCCTAATTCATACTTCACGTGGCAACCACGCAGTCAAATATTACTCTATGTAAATAGCGACATTATATCCGTGTCTAACAGGACAGGCGACAAATTTAAAACCATAGCAGATTATTGACGCATAGCATTAACCCAAGCAATCATATCATTGTATAACGTGCTACATCTCTAATAATGTGATGCAGATACTGACAGCTGGATTGATGGATCGTGTGATCATGTTAAATTCACATATTTCAAAACAGGAAGATATTGGCGCGACGTACTAATGATAGGTTTCCTTAGCTCATGCATGTGCGCATAGCTGATACCACATACAGGCGTCGTGCACGCCGAGTTACAGGATCCTGTTGATTCCTGTTCACATGACCTTACGCCTTATTAGGGAGTATCCCTGTAATAATAATAATAATAATAATAATAATAATAATAATAATAATAATTGTTATAATAATAATAATTTCTAGGAGAAGAGGAATATTTCAGGGATATTCTTTGAGCCCTTTGCTTTTCTCTTTGCCACTAAATCCTTTAAGCTTTATGTTCAGCAAAGAGGAAGGTTATCACCCGGGACCTCCTCAGCACAGATCCCCAACACCCCTTACACACCTCCTTTACATGGATGACCTTGAACTTATTGCCAATGGAGGATCCACACTCAAAAACACAGACTCTGCTTGTCGAGTCCTTCTCTAATGATATCGGCATGTCATTTGGACTCGACAAACGCAACACTCTTCATTTGAAACGTGGCAAGGTAGAAGAGGGAGGATCAGTCAGTTTACTTGGGGGAGGAGTTATTGACCATCTCGTGGACGGTCAGGCCTATACGTACTTAGGGATGCAGATTAGGGATAAACTCCAAAATGCCCATGCAAGGGCGAACTTCGGGCAGAGTACAAATGTAAACTTAAGAAAAAGGATGTGGGACATAATCTCAATGTCAGTGTTGATGGGTCTGTACTGCTGGTCGGTGCAGAAATGAGTGTCAACCAAGACAAACGCCATATAAAATCGGCCCAGTCCAAGTTTTTCAAGGAGAGGCTATCTGAACGACCACTGCATCGAGTTTATGTGCAGTGTGTTGAGAAGGTAGGGAACCCTGCAGAGTCCTCAGCTTGGATGAGGTCGGCTGGCCTGAAAAGTGAAACAGAAGGCTTTCTCTTTGCTGCTCAGGACCAATCACTTCCCACTCGAAAACTCGAAATTTTGCATTAAAATGTAAATATGAAATGTCGATTATGTAATGAATTTAGTGAGACTTTCCAACGCATTGTCAGTGAATGCCCCGCTTTGGCACAAATGCAATATCTTAAGCGACGTGATGGAGTGGCTCGATCATTTTATTACCGTCATCGCCATGTTGGGGTTTTGACACAGAGGTCCATCCATGGTACGACCCTGAATACGTTGGGGGCGTCATGCAAAATGATAAATACAAAATCCTTTGGAATAGGCCCGTATACAGCCGCAGACATATCCAGGCCAACAAACCTGATCTTGTCCTCTTTGATAAATCCAATGAAATCATTTATATCATTGAATTTTCTATCTCTTTTGACAAGTTGAGGAAAAACATGGCAAATATGCAGACATCGCGTTCCGAATGTCACACATTCCAAGTACAAAGTTGTCCGACTCCCCATTGTCCACGGTGCCGTAGGTTTGGTACCTCCAAAATCTGTTGACTGACAACGGGAGAGTACCTGGGTTTGCTGCCAGGAATACAGGCCTTCTGACAATCTTGGTAATGAAGAAGGCTGCAGTGTTGGGGAGTCTTCACATTCTCTGAAAAGTTCTGGGTGGGTTTGACTAGGCAGCGCTTCCTGGGAGAAGTCCCATGCGCTGGACTGCGTGTAAAGGGTGGCGAGGGCCCTGAGCAGATGATGAGCCTGACCAGCCTGACTGTGCCAGGATCACTCAAACCCTCTTTGCTGCATTTTAAATTTTAATCTGTAAATAATAATAATGCCTTAGGAGAAACCACATGTGCTACATGTGCTTCAGAGTTGGGGCTGATGTTGTGCGTTGTACCCTGGACCAATACTAAGTGTGTCCAAGGATCACAACACATTTCGAGATATGTCAAGACGACAATATACACCAGGGAAGACAGCTTTACAACACTGCTAACTAAAATTAAAGAAAGCATTCCGAGTTCGTTTTTTATGTAATTGATAATTGAAAGAAATGTTGTTAAATTTAATTTTGTCCATTTAAGCATCACTCGATCTTGAATGTGTTGGGAAATAGTAATATGTGGCTGGATAACTTTGTATAAAAATACATTAGTTCAATGAAGTCTGTGGTAAGAAATGAATTTGCAACCACATATGTCCCCTTCCACGTATAAAATGTATAATGCAAAAAGCAAACTGATCGATTTCCAAAGACAAAATATCTAAGATACCTATCAGTAATTGTGTATAATGCGAAAACATTTCTTTTAATTTCTAAAAGTTTTAAATTAAATCATATTTAAGAAAATAAAACCATATAGAAGTTTTCTTCGGGTGCTGTCTAAGCGCCAGTACAGTTCATATTTTGGATATAATAATGCTAACTATAATTATTTTTAATTGCAAATCAGACATTTGATAAAATCACCTGAGAGGTATAGTTTCTGCTGCCCTTAAGTTAATAATAAGCTACAAGCTCTCAAGCTACATAAACTGAAGCCAATACCGTTCACAAGACAATTGTTCAGATTTACATATTTCCAGATTAACAAACCGTGGGTGTTATTGTTTCAAAATGAATACACACTTTCCTTCAATAAAGCATTCGAAAGACACGGTGTCCCGGACAAGCGAGACCGCCTCCGTGGTCTAGTGGTAGAGCGTCCGCCCGGAGAGCGGAAGGTCCGGGGTTCGATCCCAAACCGCGTCATACCAATAGACGTTAAAAGATGGTACTTGTTGTTACCCTGTCTGGCGCTCGGCATTAAGGGGCTAAAACAAGGACTGGTCGGCTCGGAGTCAGTATACTGTGTCTGAGTGGGGTATTCATGTTAAACTGCGGCATGGTATCTCAGTGTGCTAGTACTATAAATCGGCATAAGTCCGAACTAGTACAAGCAGCCACACACACACACACACACACATACACGTGCATGCACGTCACTATATAAGTGCAATAATTTTGGACGCGACGTTAAACCCCATTTCACCTCACCTCACCAAACCCGGACAAGCGAGGTTTTACTGTGGAATGTGGCACTACTTAATACTCATCGGTTGTATTACACGAGCAATCTTATCACTTTACACTACCGCATTACATTATATCTACTACTTGCACTCCCGACAGGATGGCTCTCAAAGGAAACCCAACGCCATGTTCCGCCTAGATTATTACAGATTCGAGACGGAAGAACATTAGTAATATTTAACGCATTATCCGACGCTCATCACAGAAAGCGGCAATACGTGCTTTGCCTGTTTGTAAAGTGCACAAGCAACTTTGACTATAAAAGAGTTGTCACTTTGCAATCGGACAATCCATTGCCTCTTATAAACATAGTTATGCAATTTCCAAAATCATAAACTCATTAAACATATCTGATAGTTGTAACTTAACTGATTCGGTAGTCAGTGCGTCAATCGTCTCCATTTCCCCCCTTCTGTGCGTTTGTATCAGCCTCGCCACTTATTCACTTGTCATGCGTGCATATCATGGTATTAGGTAACAGTTAAACGCATGTATAGAATTATCTGGTTGGATTAAGATCCCACATACAAATGCAAGTGACGACAGGGAAGGGAATTCGTCTCGTCATTCGACTTCCTCGTCCGTCACATGCTGTGATTTGTTTGTTTGTTTGTTTGCTGTTTAAAGCCGCACTCAGCAATATTTCAGCTATATGACGGCGGTCTTAAAGATAATCAAGTCTTGACCAGATAAAGATGGATTCTCTGATAATAACTGTTGCGTATTGAACTGTTTTCTATTTCCCTTCCTCAGCCAAATGACGCAAACGTATGCTGGTTCTTATCAAAAGCTTTTTTATGCAACCTGCTTTCATACGTTAAGAAATGTGCATAGCTTATGTAAATCACCTGTTAAGTGATATTATAATTCAGGATATAATTGTATAATATAAAGTTGCAATGACCCATGTGAATAAATCAATCGATGTAAGCCTTTATCTGAAAATAGCAATGTATTATACAATGTATGTAGTATAATAGAGTAATTTGTTTGTTGTTTAACACTGCACCCAGCAATATTCAAGCTATATGACGGCGGTCTGTAAATAATCGAGTCTGAACCAGACAATCCAGTGATTGATATCACGAGCATCGATCCACGCAATTTGGATACGATGACATGCATCAATCAAGTCAGAGAGCCTGACCACCCGATCCCGTTAGTCGCCTTTTATGGGAAGCATGAGCTGCTGAATACTTCTACCCCAGATCTTGCTATGTACATACCGTTGTTATGTATAAACATGCAAGTCACAACTACAGTGAACAGGTGAAGTGATTCATTGTTACGTATATAATACCATGGTAATCATGATCTAGGTACATTCTGTATAATGTAACTAGTTTATGAGTAATATATATATATATATATATATATATATATATATATATATATATATATATATGTAACCGTGCGTATAATACCATACAGTTGAGTTGTCTGTATATATATATATTGACATACCAGTGAAGCAAATGTTCAAAATTAGTTCTGCAGTTCTTAAAGTACATATCAACTCTGATGCTGACGGCACTGTATACCTATCAAATTAAATGAATAAAACATGAAGCAGAGCGCGAGCGTGATTTATGCTTACAGCGTACGATTTATTGATCCAGTTTTGAATTTGTTAGTGTGGCTGCCAGTAATGTTCATTTGAATCTGAGAACCGTGACACACACACACACACACACACACACACACACAGAGAGAGAGAGAGAGAGAGAGAGAGAGAGAGAGAGAGAGAGAGAGAGAGAGAAAAACACAAACACACGCATACAATACACGTGTTTCCAGTTTTGTCTTGTTCGCCAGGGGAGTAATTAGCTAAAAATGAAGGTCACGTTAGTGCGCATTTTGCTCACCATTTCAACACAAAATAATACATCGACTGCACGTCCAGGTTTGTGCCTATGCCAAACGTGTCACACTCGTCTTACAACTGATACCATCGTTTATGAAATGATTTAAACAGTTTGCTGTATGTGGACCGAACACTGCACTCAATAAGACTATACAGCCAACTGCTGATGTTTCGTTCGGGTCATGTCTATCCTCCCGAAACTACCACCAACGGGAGGGTAAATGTTAGCATGCTTGCTCAGGCAATGTGTGCTGGCGATGAGTGGACTTCGTCTTTTCAACATGTCCTAGATTTCATTACTTTTGTCCAGACATGTGTACATTTGTGTTTCCGGTACTCCCTTCAATGACTCCACGTGCAACCCTCGTGAATATAGGTTAGTATACGTTAACCCTGCACTCGCGCTATAACGAGATTGATTGTATTGATCGAGGAATTCCCCTGACCTCATGTAGAACGTTGTGTGTTTATCAGGTCATTGCTATACGGTGAAATACACATAGCCTACCAGTCGACTCGAACCATACGTTTTGTATACTCAGTATCTGTAGGAAAAGTTGGCCTAAGTGGAATACACACATTCTTCACGGTCTGATAAACATTAAGATCAGATGAAAGCGTAACACCTGTCTGGCCTTGAAACGGTGAAAGTCCCTGTCCACAGGTAAATAATGGAGAATGATGGTCTTACCTTGTTCACAACACTGACACCATGGGTAGATATTCAAAGGAAGTAAATTGCTTCTTCATTAAGGAGTTGCCGACTCTTATCAGCTTTATACGCCGAGAGTTATTATGAGTCAATTGTGGGTTGTGTTGCGTGCCGTACTCGCGCAACAACCCTACAGCTTACAACAGGAATTAGACGCGCGATGTTTGTTCAAGCATGCCGCAGATATCCTTGTGCGCATCGGACAATTGAGGTCGCTGTGCCCGGTTCGTTTGACTTTAGTGCTATCAAGGGGAGGAAATGTGTTTGTCACTCGGCCCTGGGGTGCTCACAGTCGGCACGCGCCATGCTCCGTGACGTCATTGAACGTGCAGTGACGCACTCGTCCCGCCCACTTCGTCGTCAGCGCGTGCTGTCGGAGGAGAGGGGACTCGTGCTGGACCACGTTTGACTGGTCACAAAACCTGTTGGGCTGGACTTTCAGTACTATACCGGCAGTAGTGACCCACATATTGAATCTTGTAACTCGGAAACTTGATAAGTTGTAACGGCACATATTGACACGGGAGGGTATTGGCTAATTACATCCATGAATGTAACGCTCTATATAGTAACTGCCGAGGAAGTGGAGGCCGGAGAGACGGGATGTCACAATTGTTTCGCCTAGTTTATAATTAGAATTGCGCGGAGTTCATGAAGCCTGCATCCTTATGAGAGGTTTAGAATATTGTGCCATGTTTCACCAAAACTGAAGGGATTAATAACGTGTTGCAATTCTAGACACACTTTCATCGACATGATTGAATAACACATCCAATCTCCACCCCACGTGTACTCATAAGATTATCTTAATCCATTCAGTTATCTTATCAATTTGTATGTTTGAATCGTTGGTATAACACTAAATCTTAATAAGGAGATGTAAGGGAAAAATGCATATCTCAATGTGTTCAATTTCATAGGCCGGCAAAAGTTCCTTTGCAAAATGTTTAGAAAACGGGTAGAGTAAATTTGTTTGATAAAAAAACCTGTATTGCAATATGTAAAATGGTTTGTCAAAACAAACCCACATATAAACAGTAATAGCGTCACAAATTATTTCTACCTCCTTATCATTCCTTGCATTGGTTGAAAACAGACAGCTGTTCCGTGTCTGTGGAGGTTGTTTATTCGCAATAGAACACACACGCAAGTAATTAGTAGCCAAGGAGGCTCGCGTTATTTTCGCATACTTAACATTCATGCACTGTACCAAATGATGATGTTATTCTTGTTGTCAGACCTTTCCAAACAACGACTTCGTATATGAAGAAACCGGAACCGACAACATTGTATGATACACTGAATCATCCCCAGACAAACCTCATTTGTGAAGATACTAGTACCTGGATACCTGCGGTATCTAAATGTATACTTTGAAAAAAACCCACTGTATTCATAAAATGATCAACCTTTTATACCTTCAGGCAAATTGTCATCGTATGATGACTTTCATCGTAATTGTCTTGCTATCACAGAAAGTTGAATATTGATTGGCCTCATTAAATGTTCTCAAATGTTCTACAAACATCTACAAGGCAAGTCAGATCTGATATGTATTGTGACCGTGTTTATATTTATTTGAGAATTGACTTTCAACTTTTGGAGTGTGAACGTTCATAGAGTGAGGACCAAACTGTATGAACGTCGGAGCTTCGCCTTGTCGTTTTAAACTGAGTGTAAATGAAGGAACATTTATTTTCATTAATATCATTTCGAGATTAGATGATGAATCAACAACATGAATTCTCAGAGATCCATTATCTTACCAACAGGTGTTATTAAGATGTTGCAATTGATGAAACCATTGTTCGCGAAAAGGGAGAGCGTATCATGCCCCAGCAGTGACACCCGTTACAAACACGTGCAAAGGCAAGTCAATTGTTCACTGGAAAAAAAACACGAGAACATATGTAGTCAAAATAAGGAATTTTGTCACTGATGCTTCACATGTGGAAATGTCCTCCACATGTCTACCATAAACATTTTCAAACGCTTAACTGAGGCCTTGAATGTAGGGTAATAATTGAATCCTGATTGCATAGAACACATGTATGAAGACACCCTTTAAATTTCTTCGCTGCTATTATACAAGCATTTAATTCAAAATATTTGATTTATTTTGCACCGAACTCGACTCATTCCAGGGTGTGACTTGAGACGCCTAGAAAGTGTTGCTGACAGTGTTCATTCTCGCCGCACTCGGCAGTGTGTTACACCGCACCGTGAGGTCAGTGGCTCTCCGAATATATGTTGACTGGATAAAGTCCTCTATTGATAATAACTGTTGCGCATTGCACTGTTTTCTATTTCCCTTCCTCAGCCAAATGACGCAAACGTGTGCTGGTTCTTATCAAAATCTGTTTTAGGCACCCTGCTTTCATACGTTAAGAAATGTGCATAATTTATGTTAATCACCTGTTAAGTGATATTATAATTCAGGATATAATTGTACAATATATAATGGCCCATATGAATAAATCAATCGATGTAAGCCTTTATCTGAAAATAGCAATGTATTATACAATGTATGTAGTATAATAGAGTATGTTTATTTTTTAACGCCGCAATATTCAAGCTATATGACGGCAGTCTGTAAATGATCGAGTCTGGACCAGACAATCCAGTGATTGACATCATGACCATCGATCAACGCAATTGGGATACGATGACATGCATCAACCAAATCAGCGAGCCTGACCACCCGTTAGTCGCCTCTTAAGACAAGCACTATTACGGAACGCATGGGTTGCTGAAGGTCTATTCTACCCCGGATCTTCATGGGTCAGTATAATAGAGTATAATTGCCAAAGCTACCAAACAAATTATAGACCCCATTTAGGTATGTTTATGCTTGCTTCATCATTATCACATACGGAACCCAGAAGTGCAACTTACCAGCAACTTTCTGTGAACACAAAAAATATTGTACTGTCATCTTTGGTGACAGACAAAAACGGACTTCTTGTTTGTCCGTTTTCATGGTGAATTGAATGGAAGATCGTAAAGATCTGTGAATTTCTTTCACTTAATGTCTGAGTCCAATGATTATCCAAAGGGACAGAACTAAGGGGCGGACCATTTGATTTCCAGTTGAACCCCAGCTTATAATTGTGTGTAAATAAATAACTCAGCCTCCATCTTCTTTTAAAAAAATCTCATCAATAAAAAATCTTGACCGCAATATGGCAATCCTCATCAATACGGAGTATTTCATAGGAAAAGCCATAATCTTTGACATCAAGACATGAACATGAGAAGTAGTATGCGTGAAACACTTATTTATAAGTAATCATTTCAAATCTTCCATTTGAAGAGGCCATATCATGCACGTCAGTACCTGTGTCAGGAAATATACTTCTATTGTCAAAAGACATGAATTATTACACCATTACATTGTCAAGTTAGCCGTGAATAAGAACAAAAATGGAGATATTGTGTCTACCTTTTGGAGGATGGGGTGAGACTGAAATATGCACATGGAACTCTCTTTAATCCTTCAGTATGCCACAATTGTCAGTCAATGCACGCCCTATATCGTCGACGGGCAGAAGATGTAAGACGTCTGAACACAAGAAATGGGATGCAACGCCATTTTCATTAGAGAGTCTGTGCTAACTGTTTTAAGGGCGACCTCATATGTAATAAGTCTGGTGATTATGCTGGCAAGGTAAGTTTTTTTTTTTTTGTGGCTTTGTGTCTTGTTGTTAAATCAGGGACAGGGGAGACTGTTTCAAGAACGGTAGTGCAACAGGGTGGAACGATCGGTCAAAGTAACGTTGTCCAGTGATGTTTCCTTAAAAAACCTCAGATCTGTCTTGACTTAGCTACATATGCCGCCTTGACAGGTCTGCAGATGCCGCCTGGACAGGGCTAATGAAGCCACAATGACATGGAACACTGACTGTAGGAAAGATGTGAAGTGTTCAAACTGCGGTGGGAACTATGCGGCCTCTTCTAAATCCTGCCCTGTGTGGCACCATGAATTATAAATACTGAGGATTAAGCATGAACAAAATATCTCCTTTAAGAATCTATTTCTCACTCTGCTGCAGTCACCCATCCTGTTTTTACAACTGCTTCTATTGTCTGCCAGACTGATCTGACATGTGTCAAATCTGTTCAACCACTCCCTTCCCTTCACAAGTAAACACACCTTCGACACTTTCCAAACCAAAGACTGTCGAGTCTCAGACTCCAGAACTGGTACCTGCACCAGTATAAGAAAATGTTCAACCAACAAAGGAAGAAAGAAAATTATTTACACATAAGCAACATAAAGAGCAGCTGCAAACACAACCACCAAATGCAACTTCTTCTTAAGAGGTCCACATAGAGGTACATAACGAATGTGGTCCCCTGGACATGAAGGTTTCTCCATACCCATACGACACTTATAGGAGTACTACAAAGTCTTCCACACGTTAGCGGGATATAGCTCCTGTGGAAGCACCATGAATCCACGAAACACAATAAAATAGAACTGCAGAGGTCTTAAGAAGAATTTTCATGAAACAAAGCTATTTGATTCAACATTTTAAACCATCGGCATTTTGTCTCGAAGAAACATACCTAACAGATAAATGTGATATCCGTCAGTACAGTTCTTACCACTCGTTTTCCCCTCATGGTTATAAAGCTACAGGAGGTTCTTCTATCCTGGTGAGGCAGGGCGTAATCCATAGCTTAACACTTAACACACTCCGTCCACTTAACACTAATCGTCAAACTGTTGCTGCCCGTGTAACTCTGAACATAGTGTTTACATTATGTTCACTGTTTCTTACACCTTCCTCAACTGTCCGTCAATTAGATCTTTCGACTTTGTATGATCAGCTCCCAAAGCCCTGCATGATCATGGGCGATATAAACGGTCATATAACCCTACTGGGGAGTACTGATACAATAATAACCTTGTTTATCTCAAACAATGTTTATGATGCATGTTCAATGATGGAGCTAATACTTATCTGCATCCTACCACTACCACATACTCTGCCCTTGATTTCTCACTTACAGATTCAAATATTTTAAATGAATTTGAATGGTCGTTCCGTGTGGAGGTGACCTTTTACCAGCAATCCCGCTGATGTACCACCTTCAACAAGGTGTAAATTCCAAAGGCCAATTGGTCGTTATTCAAAACACTATGTACAGAAACACTAAAACCTGACAATTTCAGGAATGTTCCTGAAGCTATACAACTATTTTCAGATCAATGTAATGCTATTGGAGACGAATGCATTCTGAAGTCCTCTGCAAACCCCCATATACGTAACTATATGGTTTGGTAATGATTGTAAATTAGCCAGGAAAAATTCCTAGCGTCCACAACCTGAATCACATTAAAATCACAAGCGCCAAGGCGATACACACTTTTAAACAAAATAAATCCTGGAGGAACAATCAATTCTCGCACACCCATGTCCAAGGTGTAGAACATGGTTCAAAAGATAAAATACTACGGATCAAAATCTGGGGTTCACCATCTCAAAGATGGTACTACACATTTAACAACTAAATCTGAATTGCCAACAAGTTTGATGAACCATTCTCCATCATCCAAATATAACTATCAATTTTAGAGGTTTCAAAAACAATAGGAAAAGAAAAAGGTCAGTTGTAACAATGGTTTGTTTGTCTGTTGTTTAACAATATTCAAGCTATATGACGGCTGTCTGTAAATAATCGAGTCTGGGCCAGACAATCCAGTGATTGATATCAAGAGCATTGATCAGTGAAACATTTTCACTCAATGACTTGCATACTGCAGAAAGGGGCCGACAACATTTATTATCACCTCCTACAACACTTGCTCGATTCATGTATGGAAACCCTACTTAATATATGTGATGAAATATGGACAATAGGACATTTCCATCCTTCGTGGAATGACGCCATTGTCATTCCCATTCCCAAAGCCTGGCCGGGGTCATACTGATCCATCCGATTACGGGTAACGTCAAAACGACCTTTCATCCGACCAATCAAAGCGTTGCTTACCAGATCATGAAAGTGACAGTCGGAATGTGTTATCGAATCACGCAACCTCGAAAACGTTAACGTATTCCGAACGACAGTTACGGCCCGTACGACCGATTCAGTCAAAATTATCGTCTATCTCTCGCTTCCTTGGGACGTGGGAAGCACTCAACCATATATTAGACATTCAGGAATGTACGTTTGTTCAAATTTTTAATTTTTATCGAGAACTTTGTCAACATATTTTTCAAACGTAGTCTGAAATGGAAGTCGCCAGGTTGAAACGAGTGCCGTAGAGCTCGAGAAAGCTGCTTTCTAATTGGCTGATGTCGACTTCTTGTTTGTCATTTCAGTGGTCGGTCAAAGGTCGTTCTGACCCGTAATGGGATGTCCTCAGATCTTTGTGTAGTGACAGCGAGAACTCAGATCTGATTTTAATGAGATTGTAACAGCTTGGAACTATATTAAACAATACAATAAGAGTACAAATGTCATCAAACATAATGACTTTTAACCAACAATCGGTTACACCAACTTGGGTTGTCAGTCAATACATGATAAGGTCGTTTTACGACGATGTCGTATTGGCCACAGTCGTTTTACCCACGAAACTCTGCCCAAAATAGATTAGGATATAAGCATATCCCTTGATGAAAGGTTCACCGTCAAGCTAAATTGCTTGAGGTTGTGGACGATGCAAGGGATTCGTATTATCAAACAGTAATTCTTAAAGATCCGATTTCCCGTGTAAGCTACTTGTAAGAAATTGGTCTGTATCACAAATTTTAAATATGTATGTGTATAACTAATTGCTTGTTCTTAAATGTGATGCTTTTATAAAAGAAAATTATCGAAGGATCTGCAAAGGAAGGTAGAGTACCGGAAGATAATTGTCTCTCTATGTGACACGCAGTTTCTATCATAATCGATGTAACTATCATCAACCACTGTTTACAGCGAACCCATTGCTGAGTAGTTTTTAATATCGGCTATTATTGTTCAGTGGCTAAAGTGATGACGTAAATCCTGCTGGGGTATCGTGCAGGAAGCTATGGCAACGCAAGTCCCAATGATCACCAGCGAGATGGCCATGCTTTGGTTACTGGTGGCTTATAGTCAGTGTTTAAAACAGTTGTAAATAATATTGTTATGCCAAAATATGTTTGACAAATTCAGGACTCAATTGTATATTATCAACTGGTTCTCTTCGCTATATGGCTGAAATAATACCGATGCGACGTTAAATTGTAACTCACTCACTCACTCACTCACTCACGCAGGGACATGGCTCCAGATGCTGCCACCTCCAAACTGTTCGACATCTTGAACGCAACAACGTCACGTTCGTCCGCCATGTGGACCAAAATTCTTCCACCTGCTTGAAAAGCTGGAACGTTCTCTTCCCTGTGAACGTGACTCTTTTCCAGTTTCTGCTATACCAGCGTTGCAGTGTTCGGGTCAATCGATGTATGTATGGCGGTGTCAGTGTTACGTCTTGAAGCGGTCTGATATTGTACCGACGCAGTCTTCTGGACACTGTCATACGACTGCCAGGATGACGTCTGATGACGTCACCGTGATAATATGGTTCCTCACCTGGTTGATACGTACATGTATCTAGCGTTTTCCTGGGTGGTGGTGACAGAAGCTCGTCCGCCGTGTTCCTCTTCTCCCCAGTTTGCCTAAAGCAGGCCATGCCCCTGGTGACTGTTATTCGGCTACAGCCAATACTCCGAGCGACGTGGTCATACGTTGCTTCTTGATGTATCACACCAACAGCCTGTTCTCTCTGTTGTAGCGTTCACCCTAGCATGTCATTTGTCACTATCCAACGTTTAGGGTGTAAATGATCATGAACAGTACATCGTTCCTTCTATACCCATTTCTTTGTAGGTAAGTGCAGCCAGAGTTTCACCTCCAACTACGACTCAAATTGTTTTGGTTGTGTTTGGGGCGATTGATTCTCAACCATTTCGTAACACTATTCGGGGCGTCCAAATTTCAGATTTACATCAAAAGCTATGCTATTTATGTCCATCATCCACAATCTTAGTGATTGAAAAGCTCTGGCAGTTGTGAGTACAAATATGTCCTTTTGACCAGTTTTCCGACAATTTGAAGAAAACTGAACACTAGGCTTTTGCAACAAATGGTGCTAACTGTTTGATTGGCATTCTAGGACTTGGCAAATAAGTACGAAACACGTACGACCTTATGGATAACAACTTTAACTGGTTTATTGCATATAGCGACGTTTCGATGTAGATTCTTACACCGTTATCAAGTTAAAGCTTGCAATAAATAAGAAGTTGTTGTACATAAAGTTGTACGTTTTTCTTACTTTCTTTCTTCACAAAGTGATGCATAGATTTCTTATATAACCATGCTTTATTATAGTGCCTTATTATATTCATTGCTCTGTTTTAAAATCTGCAATGTTTCAGTGAACAGTGAGGATGTTAACGTTATTTCAATATGTTGAAGTTGAAATGTGACGATGCCTTGTTCTGGGTTTGCTGAAAATAGACCATGCATTCTGAGTGCGTGAATGAGTATGGTTTTACGCAGCTTTTAGCAATATTCTAGCAATATCAGGAGGGGAGACACCGGAAAAGGGCTTCAGGCTTTGTACCCGTGTGGGAAATCAAACCCGGGTCTTCGGCATGACGAGCGAACGCTTTAACCACCTATGCATTCTGAACTACGGAATACATTTGATTTGTCCACAGATAAATTGTGCCGCTGGCAGACAAGTGGAACCTTATGAAAATAGAGAGAAATGTAAGTAGAATAGAAAGATAATGTATATTTTACGTCATTTCCCACATATATATATATATATATCATATATATATATATCATATATATGTTGTCATCGCACCCACTCAAGTAATATAATCCTAACATGTTACTAAACGTATACATCTTGTATATAATCTAATCGCAACCGTTTGTGACCTTACATCATACCGTCAAGTTACTGCAAGTAAACTGTATGTGACCTTACATCATACCGTCAAGTCACTGCAAATAAACTGTATGTGACCTTACATAACACTGCAAATATACTGTATGGGAAATGACGTGTATATATATATATAAACAGATGTCTAGAGGAATGTGGGAATATAGGTGTTATTCATTCCATGTTATTCCCTATGTAGATTCTATAATTTGAAAAACTGAACATTATTCCAGTTATATCACGCGTCAGCGTTATATGTGGCACAGGTCTCAGATGTTTACCACGCAGGTAAAACCCACGAGCACGAATATGGTCCTGTTAATGTCGTTCCTTGTCTTGAGCAGATACGTGTCATGAGCGTCTGACAAATGAGATGTGAATCACATTTCGTGTGTCCCGGGATATCACTGGAACACTGCTGAACTGGGCGTAAAACTCTACTCAGTCACTGACAAGTGAGTGGAGTGAATAGTGTCAGCCCTATCCATTTCATCTCACGGCAGTCTATCAATAAACGAGTCTGGGTCAAGTACACCAATAACTGAAATAAAAGGGACAAAGCTCTTTGCTTAGCCACAGGAAATCTGTGCTAAACGCAGAGTCGATTGTGCGAAATTGCCACTCGTACGACAAGCTGAAGAATAAAGAACATGCCGCAACCGGTTATCGCGAACACCTGGTGTCATCGCTATTTTGATAGATAAACACATGCTCACAACAGCCGTAATCGTACAATAGACCCTGCCTTTAGAGGAATCTTTGGTGATTCTGGAAAAGTGTTTTGTCGCATTTTGTTTATGTATTTTATTTAATTGTTATCAAATGTGCAGCACGTTTGTTATTTCTAAGAAATTTTTTTAAAATAATCAACAAATCCCCATGTCTAGGTGAGACAGATTCGTCTCCTAGATAACATGTTTGTATTTTACGGCACATCGTAAACTCTATTCGAGGCTCCTTTTCGCTACATGAGTATAATTATCAAATGGCATAGAAACATATACCTTTGCCTATCAAAACGTTTTAAAATCGTTTTCCTCCTTCCCAACTGCCTTTGATTTATCATGTATAATCCATTGTAAATCTGCTACAAAATGTTGGCATGCCACAATGACAAGACGATGGCTCGCTTATGAAATCAGAACAAATTCTGAACAATATCTGTTTGCATTTGGTATTAGTATATTCTGTAGAGCTCTCTCCTAATTTAGATGTTACAAACATCTGTCTGTTCCCTAACTCAAATAGAATCTGTCAACTCTGTCAAGTAAATTAGGTTGACGATGAGTTTTACTTGTTACTGGTATGATCTACGGGCAGAATATATAAACAAAAATTGTTCTGTATTCACCTAAATGTCCATGTTGATGTCAACGTACAAATATCCCTATGTATGTTTACAATGCTATGCAACGTTGCTACTCTTCCTTGCAATGTTTAATGCTTAGGATAAATTATTGCTCACCGTATATGTGTATGTAAGTAAATATCGCTTCAATGCCAACAACCTTTTCGGTGAATGTACTATAGGCCTCATGCCTTTAAGCATTATGAATTAATAAACCACTGTAGATAATACCAATAGAAATATTGTGTCTTACTAAACGTTGCGATTTTATCATTGTGTCGAAGAGTTTCAGGTGAATACATATTTCAATGCGGAACGTTTCATGAACCTTCATATTTTCTGTACGCTTCTTTGGGGTCAGTGAAGAAATTTTCAGGTATCAGTGAATGTGGAAGTGCAAAAAATGGCCTCGAAAAATGTAATACCAATCATTCTATTATGGCACTATTTGATTTAACATAATGAATGTACGCTTGACTGAGGTGAAGAAGCTGAAACATCTTACTATATTTGTCGTATCCGACTGACGCATACTATGCCGTATGTGTAACAGAGCTAAATGGCATTAGTCACATTAATACCAATCATTTAATTCAGACAATATTTGCTTTTATAGTAACACATCCACTCAAGAATGTTGAACCTTGTTAAAATGAAGAAAGTAAAATTAAATGCGATAACGAAAGATTGTACGTCCGCTTTGTTGAATCATTTTTTATCACAATTTGTGTGTGCGGCAGCTAATATGATTGGTAAGGGTTTGACGCCGCTTTGAACAGTATTTTAGCTATATCACATCGTGTCAGCTTGATGAGACATTCTTTATTTCCTCCAATAGTTATAGGGTACATATGAAAGTGAATTAGGTCAAATCATAAATGACCTGTTATTAAGCAAAAACAGATAACAAAAAATAGATAATCAATGCCCTTCTAGGTAGATGCTACTGCACAGTAACGGTTATAAATACTTTGTTTGATGTATAACCTGCAAATGTGTACACACTTTGAGACACCCAACACAACTTGTATCCAGGTCCTAAAATCAACACGACATAACGTGTGGTGATCTCCAAGCAAACAGTTCAACATTGCAGTGTCATCGCAGTCACAAAAATTATTAAAATTGTTTATGTGCAGCAGTGAAGAACGTTTATCGCGCATCTGATTTCTCAGTCAACAGTCAACGATGACATGTTTTCTACAGTCCGGTACTATGGTAGGGCATAATGTACAGTTAAACCACCAGGTTTTATTGATGCCAGATATATCATGGATGACATGTACAGTGTGTGTGTTGGATGAACGTATGCTAGTTTCCACAAATAATACATACGCATTGTCGGATGAATTTCATAAAAGGTTTGCAGTTCTGATTTGTAGTGAGGTACGCTGTAGTTCAATGCCAGTTCATATTGATGAGGAATCTTCTTGACCACAGAGCACCATGTCTGTTTGCCATAAGCGTGCCACATTTGAGATACGCAAGCAGTATGCCTATTATATTATATTTTCTAAACAGTAAAACTGTCTCTTGTATAAAACTGTTGTTAATATTGAAACCTGTCAAACAGTTGCCAAAAGCCATAAGAAAGGTATAAAGGAATTATTCTGTCTACATAGTCAACCAAAGAATAACAGCTTACATTTGTCTATATATGTATGCATTACTGTTGTTATGAGGAAGCCTTGTGCACGTCGGCCAAACTTTCTCTGGTGGTTTCATGTTTTGTGTATGAAGCATCAAATGAGTAGAGAGCATTTGGCAAGATAACAGTTCGCCATATCCTTACTGAAATAAACCCATGGACATTTTATCCGGGTGTATATAGAGAGTTTAGAGTTTTCAATGCTTTGGGGCGTACAAATTCAATTCGTCGCTTGGATATAGTGTTATGGGAGAAGATAACTCCTGCATATCTCGTCTGCTGCACTCTATTAATTGTTTCTCCGCCTATGGCGAGGTTATATGACAATGGCCTTTTAACGTTCGTGTTGAAAGCAATGAATCAGCTTTTGGACGGGTTGTAGGTAAGCCCCCATCAGAGCATACGCGTCTACAGTGTCTATGAGGTTCTGCATGCCTTTAAGTAGTACTAAGTATGGCAGTATGATCTGCCAGTAGTAAGGTCGCAATGGTCATATTTGGATGCCAATGCCTGTATGTTTCAGTTAGTTAATAAGCTCATCAATGCAGACAAGAAAAGTCATGCTGATAGGACTCTTCCTTGTCCAACACCTTTACGCATTGCAAAATATTCTGATTGCTGACCTTGAAATGTAATATAAGATCTTGCTGTTGTGTAAGAATGTTTGATAAATCGCCAACACTTTTCATTTATTATAAGTGTGAATAGTTTTTTCAGCAGTCCTTTGTGACAAATCTTGATAAACGCATTTTCGTTATCGAGAAAAATGCAGTAGAGTACTGATTGGCATTGGTTGAAATACGCAATGCATTCTTGCAGAGCAAGTGCTGCAAACTGAGCCCCACTACTCTTCCGAAATCCAAACTGTTAGTCATTGTGAATGATGATGTTACGGTTGGTCCATCTCTGTATTCTCTCCATGACTACTTTCTCTAGCAATTTTCCGATAGCTGATGTAATGGTGATAGCACGGTAGTGTTTGGGTTCCCATTTGTCTTTCCTGTTTTAGTTATAAAGTGCAATCGTGAACGCAGTTCTGTAAGGTAAAGGAGAATATTCGTGTTTTATTATTAGGCTAAAGAGAATCACAAGATGGTGTAGTAATCTATCTCCAGCATGCCTTACTGGATATATATTCATTAGTCACTCCATCAGGACCAGAGGATATTTTAGTGTTTCCACCACACAGCTAATCTCGCCTGATGTAAATGGATCTTTTTATATAGTGTTATCTTGTCCAAGGTACTCCCTGCTCAATACTTGTATCTCGTCGTCAGATAAATTGAATTTATTATTTCTGTTTGAATGGTCCGGAGTTGCTAACTCCCTGAAAATGTCTCTCCAAGTGTTAACAATACTGATAGGATCGTTTGCTACTTAAACGTAGTACTTCAAAGTGTTTATTGTTGACTGTTTCCTTCTGATACTCGTTGAACAACAAACATACAAACTAATTCAATGTCAGGTAAAATCGTGTGATAAAGGTTACTATTTCATCGCCTTGTCACGAAGTGCTGCTTGTTTACTATTTCATCGTCTGGTCTCGAAGTGCTGCTTGTTGACTATTTCACCGTCTTGTCTCGAAGTGCTGCTTGTTTACTATTCCATCGTCTTGTTTCGAACTGTTATTTGTTGACTATTTCATCGTCTTGTCACGAACTTTTGTTTATTTACTATTACATCGTCTTGTCACGAAGTGTTGCTTGTTTACTATCTCCTCGTCTGGTCTCGAACTGCTGTTTGTTGACTATTACGTCATGTTGTCTCGAAGTGCTGCTTGTTTACTATTCCATCGTCTTGTCTCGAACTGTTGTTTGTTGACTATTTCATCGTCTTGTCACGAACTTTTGTTTATTTACTATTACATCGTCTTGTCACGAAATGTTGCTTGTTTACTATCTCCTCGTCTGGTCTCGAACTGCTGTTTGTTGACTATTACGTCATGTTGTCTCGAAGTGCTGCTTGTTTACTATTCCATCGTCTTGTCTCTTACTGTTGTTTGTTGACTATTACGTCATGTTGTCTCGAAGTGCTGCTTGTTTACTATCTCATCGTCTTGTCTCGAACTGTTGTTTGTTGACTATTACTTCATGTTGTCTCGAAGTGTTGCTTGTTTACTATCTCATCGTCTTGTCTCGAAGTGCTCCTTGTTTACTATCTCATCGTCTTGTTTCGAACTGTTATTTGTTGACTATTACGTCATGTTGTCTCGAAGTGCTGCTTGTTTACTGTTTCATCGTCTTGTCTCGAACTGTTGTTTGTTGACTATTACGTCATGTTGTCTCGAAGTGCTGCGTGTTAACTATTCCATCGTCTTGTCTCGAAGTGCTGCTTGTTTACTATCTCATCGTCTTGTCTCGAAGTGCTGCTTGTTGACTATTTCAACGTCTTTTCACGAAGTGCTGCTTGTATATTTACTATTACATCGTCTTGTCACGAAGTGTTGTTTGGTTACTAATTCAGCGTCTGTATAATAAGTGTTTTTAGCTTAATATGTCACCGTCATGTCAAGAAAGTTGTTATTTTAGCGTCTGGTCAAGAATCGAAAGGTGATATCTTCTGTGTCAGGAGTTGTAGGCTATATTATTAAAATAATGACACGCTCCTGTATCTATAACAGGCAATGAAGAACAAGGAAATTCGACGCAAAAACATTATTTTATTTAACAACAACTTTAAGTCAAAGTTTCATAACACATTGGGACCTCAGGATATAACACGCTACTCATGATCACGTATTTGTAGTACGACTGAAATACAATGATATACACAGATATCTAACAACCAAGGTACATATACACAGTAACATTATATAAATAACCATATAGAATAATTAAGTATGACAATATTCAAACAATAACACAATTCTAATTGGAATAACAGGTACCAGTCTGATGATCTATCGTGTTGATTGATCTGTTTATGAGAGTCGTGGCTTATCGTCATTACTATACGAGTGAGTGAGTGAGTGGTTTAACGCCGCTTTTAACATTGTTCCAGTCATGTCACGGCGTGTCAGCTTAATGTGGGAGGAAAGCCCCAAGTGATGCAGGTCTTAGACGTTTACCACTTCGGTGAAACCCACGAGCACGGGTATGGTGCTGACAAACCTAGAAACATAATCGGGGCGAACCGGGATTCGAACCCACAATCATAGGTTTCTGGCGTGCCTAAGGGACGCAACTCTGCACAGCGAATCGCGGCGCCTTAGACGACTGGGCCACCCGCGCCCCCCCCCCCCCCCCCCCCCCCCACACCATTACTATACGAAATAACGTTGATTTCATTTAGGGGACGATAACAAATATCTCCATAATGTGCGTTTAATGTTCTGGTCATAGTGTTTGTATCATATGTCATGTACTCTTGCTGGTAAAAACCCATTTGAGATGACCTATATCAAACATACATGGTATGTGTGAGATCCAATTCTGGGTCTATGAATGGCTACTCCATGGTGATGACAAACAAGGTCAGATTCATGTCAAACAACTTGTCTGATTGTAATTCTTTGATACATGGTGCTGCATATGAACTAATCTACAATTGTGTAGAAGCGTAATGTGTTTGGTGTTTTATAAATGTTCTTTTATCTTTCTTCATTTCCATTATCATCACAGCCTGGATCATCCGCAGATTTGACGGAAACGTTTTTTCTGGCGGGTCACACAAGGTATGCGTATTAAGCAGTACGCCGGATGATGTCACTGATGCATCAAATCGACGCTGAAATGGTACGTTTGTAAGGTGCGTAAGGAACAGATTGATTGTCTGCCAAAACTCCTACACCCAAATACCCATCCACTTTGTGGAAGGGAATTTACCTTTTGTAGAACAGTCCAATGAAGGTTAAGGTTCATGAACTGAACGTCTATCTACTTCCAGTTCGCTGTTAATCTCATTTGAGGTACAAAATCATTCAATAACATGTACATATATCGAATAATACAACACACATCTGCCGAGGATGCAAGTGCAAGTTCACTAAGATAATAATACATGTACAATTCAATAATTGAAATAGTGTTAAAACCATATATAACTCAAAGTTCGTCTACAGATTGTTTTATATTTTAGATACATAATCTATTAATGTTTACTCTCTCCAAGAAGATTGTCATTAAACAATAACATGTATACGAGGAAGGATAATTTAGATGATTTCCCGGAGAGAACATTTGCCCCAAAACATATCATTCTCACTTTAAGTTAATAGATTGAATCTTCCAAGTTCCGCATGTACCATGACATTTGAAGTATTGTTTTTTATGATACATGACCTTGGAGATGTTTGCAAATCTCCATACTTAACTCCCGTAGAGAAGAACGTGTACAACCATACTGTCCCAGAGATAAATTGAACTTCCGTCCTTGGCATTAAACCTCATGATTGAACATGGCTTTCGTTGCTTGTTCTAATAACCTTTGCTTTATTAAAGAGAATATTTTTATTCCTTTTGAATGTAACGCCAACGTATCTATGGGAATCAACTATTTTCAAAACCTGACCTATTTCGAAATTATATTATCATTATATATCATTTTTGATCCACCAGATATTAACATTTTAGTTTGGGTAATATTTCAAATAAAGACATGAAATGAGTCTAACATCTCTTGTAGATCATAGGAATGTCTGGCTATAAAACCACATCATACAATCATAATAAAAAAAAATAAAAAAGGAAGAAAAACATCATACCAATATTGCCGTTACATTTTCGATTCGATCATAGAGTTCATCTGTTTCGATTGGACACATGTACATGAATCCTGTTTCCACTTTGAGATCATAGAAAAATATTGCCAACGTGACAGGGGATTCGTTTTCTCCTTGTGGAACACAACATTTACATGAAAATAAACTTCTTTAATTACCAAAATAGGAAACACATGATTTGCTATCTTGGTACATGTTATATAAGATATATGGTGCTATAGCGGTATTAAGCATTCTCTTTCCTTAATGTTTACATCACATACATTATGTACATCAAAGTTATCTTCTACCGAAACTTCATTTAATGTTTAAAATAAAGCTGAATAAAGATTTAAACCATGAGCGCAAGTATAAGCCGAGAAGGAATAAACCGAGGTTAACTAAATACTAGCATTTGTTGGGTGTGATCAAAGATATTTATGCTAAGTATATGACATTAACCATAACCATGCTTGATGATTAAAATGTGCTAAATGTTTTGTCATTAATGTATGTCAATAACATATTACTGTATACAGCTTGGATAAAGATGTTGGGGTTATGGGATGTAGGGGACTACCAGAAACAGATAACTGCACTCGTATTTGTCATATACCATTTACCTTACAACGCGTTGCGGTAATTATAACGAGGAACGAGTGCAATAACCTGTTTCTGTTATCCTCACTAGACCCATACAACGAGTTGTAAGATAAGTGGTATATAAGAGTCAATAAAGGCTGAAAACTCGCTCTACACTTTTATAGAAGTGAGTGAGTGAGTGAGTACGGTTTTACACCGCTTTTAGCAATATTCCAGCAATATCACGGCGGGGGACACCAGAAATGGGCTTCACACATTGTACCAATGTCGGGAATCGAACCCGGGTCTTCGGCGTGGCTTTAAGCACTAGGCTACTCGACCGCCCCCTTTTTATAGAAGAGTGTTGACATATTTGATCTCAAACGATACAAGGGTGGGTTTCTATTTATCATCCAAAATCATTCTTCCAACTTATTCAGTTTATAAACAGTGACAACTAGTGCATTGAGTGTAAAAAGTAGAGCTAATCAGTTTCAATAGCAGAGAGGCAAGTGATTTCATTTAATTATGATGTCATGATTACCGATGACGTCACAATGGTATGCAAAGTATTATGATGCACTTTCATTGTAATACAATAGGATAAGGAAGCCAAACATTCTCTCCGTTATAGAGATAACAGACTGCTTATGCGACATAAAAAGATTTAAAACGTCACTCACTGAAATATAAAACATTATTTCCTTTATACAAAATACAAATTCGTAAGGTTATTGGACGGGGATTCAACTTGGTGCGTTGGTAGTTTGCAACTGAACTTTAGATAGTTAGGCAGGGAAGATGACGAATACCGGTTACATGTGAATGTTGGTACAGTTATGGGTGTTTTGTAACAAGGATGACCAGTAAAATCAACAAGGTACATGCATAGAATATAGGATATGTATAATATCTGAAGAGATACACTCGAGCCGTTTGTGACAGTGGATATCTTTCTTTGAGCACTTTAAATGGTACATGATACCGGCTACCTGGTCTTTTTACAGGACAGTGGGAACAGCAAAACATCTTTTTCAGCAAATTTCTATAATGTGGAGGGGATGCGATCATTATATAAAGATTCATGGCATAATTTAGTAAACGAACAGTCAACGATTTTATTCCCGGCCACAGGTCTACAGCACATTTATAATTAGTACATTCAGAGTAGTGTATAACATATATAGTATTTCTCCTATATATCATCGCAAGATGAATATACTTGTAAAAGTTTTACTGTTGTAAAATTAAGCAATTCGGGTTATTTAAAAGGGATGTGAATTTAATTAAAATGGGATTGATAAAGTAATATTCAGGGGTATCTTTAATCCTAGCTATAGGATAGAGCGGACAAATAAAAAGAAAGTGATATTCGTCTTTAGTGTCAAATAAGCGCTTCTGTTGTAGCACCCAGTTTCGGTAAATAGCGCATGTGAATAGCAGCGGAATCTTGCCAAGGAAACCTTGATTCTTCACATTTAAGCAAGATAAATACCGTTCTGCATATAATTTTTGTGTTACAATTTTGTATTAAATATACGTGTTTGATCAGATACAAATAGAGACCATTTTGTAAATAAAAATCTTTGTGTTAATAACCTAACGAAATAAAGATGACACTGTATATTTTTTTCACACCATACGTTTCCATAAGCAAAGGAATATAACAAGTCATTTACTCAGTTGTCGTTTTCTATAGTTAACAAAGAGTACCATCATCATTTTATAATAACATTTTCATCAGGAACCTATAAGATGACATATTCAATAATCTCAACCAGTATTGGATAATCAATGTCTATGGTCATATGTATCTAACGGGAAACACTCGTGCTATTTGTGATGGTCGATATCTTTCTTCGAGAACTAAGATCATCAAACGATGCAGGAGACCGGCTACCCGGTCTTTTTACAGAACAGTGAGGGCATCGAAACATCTTTCTCAGCAAATTTCTATAATGTTGAGAAGATGCGATCAATACATAAAAATTCATGGCATAGTTCAGTAAACGTACAACGTTTAGAATCTTCCAAATTCTGCCAGTCGTATGGAGTACAACTGGATCTCCGCCGGTTACACCCACTATGTACTCCACTGAAGAATTTACAGCAAAGGGTACCAGTGCAACAGCGGATAAAGCCGAAACAACAATAAGGCTCGTTGTAATTTTCAAAATATTGGATTCGTTTAAATTTCTTCCCGATTCCGTCCTTCTGGGCCCTGATTTAACAACTTTACGAAGCACAACTGCTGTGTGAATGTTTAGGATAAACAGAAGTGTTACTGGCAGGACCGAGTCCATGACAGTCGACATTGCAACTGTAAAATTTGAAAAGGCAATGTCTGTTGTTCCACATTCTATTGAGTCAGGAAATTGAAGCAATTCTAAATAATGCAGAAACGGTGAGTTCATACAGAACACTATTATACATACAGACAGCGAAATAATAACAGAATACTTCACTTGACAAAAACGCGATTTTTGCAATGGAAATACAACAGCGATGTATCGATCAAAGGTCATGGCGACGAGAATCCAAGGGGAGATCATCGTGCAGCATGACTGTAGTACGATCCAGACTTTACAGACAGCTACATGTGCATTCATCATGCTACTAAAAACACCAAATATATTATCTGCAGTGTCTTCAGTCGCTATAATCAGAAGAACCAATGAGTCTGAAACAGCGAGAAAAATCATGTACACGGCATACGAATAGCGTCGCTGTGTAGGTGACACCATAAGCATGATGATGAGGACGTTACCTATTGTTCCAAGACCTGCAATAATGTCAATGGAGGTGACGTATGGGACAGCCGGTATGACCCAGCCAATGTCATAGTAATTGTCTTTTTCATAGAGGTCCTCATCGGTGGTGCTTTCATCCGTGACGTCTCTGTTGTTGTTTCCCATCAATCCTAAGAATGTCGTTGTGACGTTGCTGAACTGAAAGCTGAATTCATCCATTTCATTCAGTGTTTGCCTCCAGATCTGTCCGTGCAACTGAAACAGTAAACGATACAGTTAATTCTAGATAAAATGGATAGAATTATCATAAATATGTTTTCACGTTACTTGATTAGCATCCTGCATTTCCCTTACGATGGGCTGTTGTTGGTTGACGTCATTTGCATTACGTTTTATGCTTGCAGCGTCATCATGTCTCATGTTCTATTATTTTTTTTAAATCATTCACCTCCGCGTTGAGGTTTTAATTCCAGTCACTAAACTTATGCTGCTGTTTGTTGTTTTGATTATTTTAGGATTCTATCCATTTGAACTGTAATAACGGTAACGTCGGGCATTTAATGGCAGACCCTGGGCTTCTGTAAATGCTAATGCCCTGGGCTTCTGTAAATGCTAATGCCCTGAAAAATAACGTCACCCATGTGTAAGAAGTGAGTGGTATGACATAATTTTAGCCATATTGTGACTAGAACATATCATATTGTATATTATATCAGAAAAAATATAATCCACAATGGAAGGTAAAACAACCTCGTTTTGATTGTTTGTTGTTTAACGTCGCACTCAGCAAAATCCCAGCTATATGACGGCGGTCTGTAAATAATCGAGTCTGGACCAGACAATCTAGTGATTTACATCAAGAGCATCAATCCAAGCATAGTCGCCTTTTACGGCAAGCATGGCTCCTGAAGACCTATTCTTCCCCGGATATTCACTGGTTTCATTTTGTAAATGTATCCCAAAGTGATTTGGTTATCGTCTTATTTTATTTTTGTTGAATTCAGGTGATGATGTTAATATATATATATATTCAATCAGAAACACATGCCATGTAATATTATACGAGTATGTGGAGGTTACATGCCTATACAAAAGATAAGTTATAGTTGGCAGGTCAGGGTATAGGTTTACATATTTAATTTCATGTAAACAGCTGACATTAGCAGGCTAAATTTGCCATGCCTATATTATCATTAACTAAATGCAACGCTACATACTTGCAGCACAGCAGTGGGAACTGTTCATGCTCGGAATAGACAGTAATATTAACTAAACCGTTAAGTTGCTTTTTTTCTTCATTTATTGTCAAACTGTCTTGTTGTATTATTTGTGTGCGCAATTACATTTCTCTATCTGAAATAAGTCAATTAAAGTTTTCATTAAGCTTTCAAATGACAATTTGTTTTCCTCAATACTTGATACATGTATGTACATATATGACATCAGTGTAATTTAACAAGGGTGCTAATATTTAACCAAAAAAGATCCATATATACACATGCACAAAAGTTAAGCGCCACCATATTCATAGTCTCTTGATTTCACGTGTGGGAATTAGAAATACGGAATATGATGATGTATGACTGAATTAGGCTTCCATAGTTTCATGAACCCAAATTTGTACAGATACCACAAGGAAGGCGTGCTTTACGTGTTGCTGCAGTTCCCCTACCCTATAAATAGTGAAATTCAAGTTTCAGACGCGTGGTTCCATTTTGCTCCTGTGTGAGATTCCCCTTCCAAAAGAGGTTGAAAATCAGCCATGGTGAGGAGAAAGTTAACGAACGCTGAAAGATGGCAAGTGATAGGCATGAAAAATGCTGGCATGTCATGCAGGGCCATTGCAAGACAAATGGGTCGTCATCACAGTGTTATCACTCGTTGGATTGTCAAACATGGTCAAACCAATGATGTCAATGGCAGGCATAGGTCTGGTAGGTCAAGAAAGACCTCTAACAGAGAGGATAGACGTCTTTTCAGGATAGTCAGACGAAATCCATTTGCCACTTCAACAGATTTAAGACTGCAGTGGATTACCCATCAGAAACTCTCGACGATGACCGTAAGGCGTCGCCTCAGAGCGGCTGGTTATAACGTCAGGAGACCAGTAAAACGTCCTTAACTGACTGAGAGGCACATGCGGAATCGTCTGATATGGTGTCGTGCCCGTAGTCGATGGAACTTGGCAAACTTGAGAAGGACCATTGGTCTGACGAGTGTCGAATGCTGCTACGAACTGTTTATGGTCGAATTACGTGTTTGGATGCAACGTAACACTCGTTTTGCACCAAGGAACATCCAGAAGACCTTAGCATGTTGCGGGGGGTCTGTCATGATATGGGGCTGCAAACTTCCGCTGGTGACAATTTGTGGAAACCTGAATGGCCAACAATACCAAGATGCCGTTCTTCGTCCAGTGGTAGTCCCTCATTTTGACAACCATCCTCTTCAGACAAGACCTGTTTACATGGACGACAATGCTAGACCACACAGATCTCGGGCAGTTTTGGCTTATTCGCGTCAAGAAGCTATTGCCACTCTTCCTTGGCCGGCCTGTAGTCCGGATCTTAATCCGATTCAGCATCTCTGGGACAATCAGACATCGTGATCCCCCAGTTCAAAATCTCGCTGGACTTGAAGCCGCACGTCATGAAGAATGGATCTATTTGCTTCAGAGAAGCATTCAACGACTTGTAATGAGTATGAGGCGTAGGGTTGAAGCTGTGGTCCGTGGATCACACACACGTTACAGACGTTTCTGTCTTGCAATAGACCCTGCACTCCCTAGGGTGTCTATGTGACACCTGGTATGGTCTGCTGATATCATGACAGTTACATGACACAAAAAGTTTTTCAATGTTTTCTAATCCTTCAATTTCTGGTCTTCGGTAAAATTCCTTTCTGCTCATCTTCGTTTGGAACACAACTTGCTTTGTGACAGCTTTTGCATCACATGAGGTTCACACATACGGCTTATAACAATCGTACATCTCGTTATAATAGTCATCATTAAGTGCCAAAAGTAACAACTCACAAATATGGTGGGTGGCGCTTAACTTTTGTGCATGTGTATATTAAGACATGTTTTATATACCTGTGCACTATGTTTTGACGTGTCCTCAAAACACGTTTGTGTCACTATTGCATGTTTTGTTAATGGATAAAATCATCGATATATGCAAAAACATTCCCGTAGTGTCTCACAGCAATTATGACATTGACAGTAGTCATACCAGTGGCGACCCGTGAAGATCCGGGGTAGAAAAGGTCTTCAGCAACCCATTCTTGCCTTAAAAGGCGACTATGCTTGCCGTAAGAGGCGACTATCGGGATCGGGTGGTCAGGCTCGCTGACTTGGTTGATGCATGTCATCGTTTCCAAATCGCGTGGATCGATGCTCATGATGTCAAACACACTTTGGCTAAACGCCCCAGCCTATTGTGTTCCCCGTCTAGCCAGACGAGATTGCCCTCTCCGAGGTCCACTAAAATCTTGTGTCTTCACCCCCCAGGTCTCGTTGGATCGTTTATGGCTCGATTTGTTACTGGGTGGTTGCTCGAAACTCAGGTTTCGTAAGTCAATGATTATGGGGCAGTTTTGACCTCGTACTGACTTACTGGTTGTATTGAGCTAACCCTATATATCAACGAGGGTTTTTCATACCCTGTACTTCTAGTAATCTGTGGATAACCAACCTTCACGTGATTGTCTCGGTTTTGAAAATTTTAGTATTCACTTGCTCAGTAAACGTGGCCGAGTCTTAAGTGTGTTAGACTAGTTTGATTTTCAAACGTTTTCGTCTAAAGGGACTCATTTTAGGGATAGGTCCTCTGTTGTTGTTTTTGTTGCTTTAAGTGTTTAAGAGGTCGCCTTCTGCCTTAGCAATTTCGGCTAACATGTCCCTCTTTGGGACTCAAGTGTGTGAGTAGGGTACACATATCTATTGTGAGTTTGGTATTCACATAATTTCTGTTTTTGTATTGATATGATTTCTATTTTCGTATATTGATATAATTTCATTTTTATCTTTGGCTGCTCTGTTTATATACGTAGCTGTCCATCTCTCAGAAATAGACTTAGTTTGGCCTTCGCTATTCTCTAGGCTTTAGGAGATCTACGACAGAAAGTGGATTTAACTGCATTTCTTGTTTTAACCAAGCCCGAGCTGGGGCGTGGGCTTGACATTCCAGTCCAGTAATAAGCGAGCAATGGATTCAGCCTGATTGCAAGATGGACAAACCTTGTCATAGTACTTTTTGTGACCGAGTCTAAGGCGTGAGATGGCAATTTCAACTTTCCTTTCATTTGAGTATTAGTTTGACTTTGGTGGATCTTGAGTTGAATTTTGTATAGCAATCTATCAATCTTATTTGCGTCCCACTGGGCTTGCATCTTTGGGCTATGGAGGCTTTTATTTTGATTTCTCTCTCTAGTTTACCAATAGGCTGTATCTCCGCTTTGTCTGCGGCTAGCTTTGTCTGTGTGTCTGCTTTTTCATTTCCATGAATATCTATGTGAGAGGGGATCGAACACAGTTCCACCTGTTTCCCTTGGTCCGATCATGAGTTTTGTATATTCGTATAGAATATTATTGACTGTGTTTGGCCTGGAGTTTGAGTTTCTGTCGCTGATGGCCTGAAGTGCACTTAGCGAGTCTGATAGGACAACTGCCTTTACTTCCGATAGTTCCGGTATGTGTTTGTGTGTATGATGAATTGCCTCCAATTCAGCATTGAATACTGACTGATCATCAGGCAGCCGAACCGAATGTGCTTTGGGTTTAGAGCTGTGGATATGGAATATTAGGGCTTTGTAGTCATAGTCTTATTATTTTATTCATGTGTCACATGTTGCATGTGTATACATCAGACATAAAAAAACTTGCGTAAATACATACAACATCAGGCCATAAAAGGCCGATGAGACACAATGGACAATGAAAAACATTATTTGTATGAAAGAATTATAAGTTATAGGATTGCAAAACCCGATAAAAATGAATTAGTTTTAAGTAAGGAAATGTTACCTACGTACAAACATTTTTTAAATAAGGGCGACAAGAGGTTTTATGTGTGTTACAGTTCATTGAGAACACTGTCTGGTCCACAGGACAGAATGAAATACATATAGGATAAGACTTTATAATTCTCGACCATAAATCATAATAAGTCAGAATAAAATGGACAGTTAATGAGAAAATGTATCTCATCTTCTACAGCTTCATTATTACATAATTTACAAATTCTATCGTGTAAAAGCGTGATAGGTTTAGCAAATCTACCAATTTCAACTTGTACGGGTAATGTGCCGCAGCGTAACTTGCTTAGGATACTACGATGAGACCTGTTCATTATACATGTAACAAAGGGTTCAGCAGACAGCGAGTGTTTCAACAATCGATAAGTACAAAGCTTGTTCCCATTTTGTATACCTCTGTCATTCTCAATTCTGAATACCAATTCTGCTCGTCTAACGCTAATAGCTTATATTATAGACGGGTAAAATCGAATTGGGTTAAATGGAGGCCGTCAGAGACAGTAAGATCTTAACTATTAAGCAAATCCAAAACATTGATTATCCAGGATTTACGGAATTTTGTAGAACATTTACCAATCCCACAAAGGAGTCTATTAGGATGCTTGTATTGCATTCTGTCAAGTATTTGATGCGGAGTGAAAGGCCACGCAACAAGGTCATCTGTGTATATTTTCCGCTATTTAACCCAGTCGAGGTTATTCACTCATAAGAGTGGGGAGTTAATTGACTCGGGTATTAATTGGTCGCAGCCGACGTAAATGGCTGTCTACGCATCTTGTCAATACTAGTATCTTGTCTGAGAACTAAAGGAGCGTCTGCTTGATGTCAAGTCGCCATCTAGGAGGAACAACCTAGTATTCACTGGATTGGATGAAAAAAAGGAGGAAGACCCCGAGCTTGTATTACAAGACTTCATTAAAACGAAGTTGCAGATCGAGAAGGAAATAAAATTTGGAATTTGGAAAGCTTTTCCCGGAACGGACACGGCCAAGGCCTTTGATATCAAAGTTCTCTGAATCTCTGAGAGATGGTCAGACAAGCGGCGTGCAAACATCTCACAGTTCTTTGTCAACGAGCTGTTTCCGAAGGTACGGAAGCGTAGTAGGGCCACGGTGAATTTTTTTTGTCTAAGTATCTCCTATGTAGGACTTAGTATGGCCTAGAATCACTATCTCGTACGTACGGCTTAGCATCTCCTACGTGGGACTTAATATATCCTACGTAGGACTTATTATCTCGTACGTAGGAGATACAAAGTCCTACATATGAGATAGTAAGTCCTACGTAGGAGATACTTAGTCCTACGTAAAAGATAATAAGTCCTACGTAGGAGATACTTAGACAAAAAAAATTCACCATGGCCCTACTACGCTTCCGTACGAAGGAGATAGAGGACAGGAGAAGAAAACTGTATCCAGTCAGGCACGAAGCCTTGCGGTCGGGAGACAAGATTCGGCTAGTGGTGAACAAGAAGACAAGTTATACACACTGGGAATGGCAGTGCCAAGTGATGTTTTGAGGAAGCCTCATAATATTTACGAACTGAGAGCTAAACCGAGCGGAACGACATCGTCGACGAGGAGCTAGGAAGACGCTGAGGATACGTCAGCAGAGCCTTCCCCTTTTTGACATACCTTGTATATATGTTGTAAGTTAAGTGTGTTATCCCTTAATGTATGTAGAATTACGTCACGACAGTCCCTGATTTTATACACAAAGTATGACATTCTGTGTTTCACCGAGACCATAACATGTGATGCTGACGATATAAACATACCCGGAATTTCTTCCTTAATGAATAACAGTCGATACGCCTCACCTGATTACTTTCTTACACTGGAGGATGATATAATCAACTTCTGTAATCATTCAGACTATATTTGTGTAACAGATGACTTTAATACAAGAACTAAGAATCTTCATGATTTTGTAAAAAAAGACAATATTTACAGTGATATATGATATTCGAGTATTCAAGTACTTGAAAATAAAAATATTTCTCTTGACCGTGCTGCAACTGACAAATCTTCTAACAACTACGGGGGAAAGCTGTTAGACTTGTGTAAGAATACTGGAATTTATAATATTATCGTTTAATGGCCGTCTCGGCTATGATAAGGACCACTGGCAGTTAGCCTGTAAGGATGGACTATTGTATTGCCTCAAGCAAAAACCTTTCACCTTATAGACACATTTTATATCAGTAATTTCGACCCTATTTTCTCGGATGTACATTGTGGTGTGTCCTTTTCAGTAAAATATAATCCCTGTCAACCCCGTAAGTACAAATATATGTGTCAGTTCTGTGATGATACCACGTACAACTGTAAATAAATTTGACAATGCTCTATATGATACATTTGTAAATGATATTGACAAACTCGTTTTAGTTGATCTGTGTAAAGATATTGAAAATGTTGATGTTGAAATTGCAAATGCTCGTGTAACCTCACTATGTACAGGAATATGTAACATTCTAGTGAATGCAACGGAAAACACCTTTGGAAGTAGAAAAGCCAAATTAAAACCGAGAGGTAAAAGTACTCAGCACAAACCCTGGTTTAATTTAAATTGCAGAGCTATGGGACGTAATTATCACAAGTCCAAACGTACTTATGGGCGTAATAAATCTCACGAAAATCGATCCAATTTTCTGAAAGCCAGTAAAACTTTAAAACAATCTTTTAACTCTTTTAGACTGAATTGTGTTGAAATGTTGCGCTCTACACAAGATAATAAATATTTTTGGAATGTATTAAAATCATTTGATAATAGTAATAAAAAGGATGAATTCGGTCAGCAAAGCTTGTGACGCCCTAACATTAGAACTCGACGAGCAATCCGCATGAGCTGAAGACCCAGGAAAAAGGTAACCTTATCCATCAATCCAAATAACAATATAAGGTACAGAAACAAGGAAATACTGTTCAAACTCTCTGAAAACAAGCAAAAGAGGACCTCATTGTAATCTAGATGGGTTTTTATCTACTTATTCCAAAGAATATAACTCCAACTTTTTGGGACTTGCTTAAATATATTTTGAAGGATTTTGGTACTTCAACGACTGTACACACTTTGGTCACTAATGTTTTTATTTATTAAACATATTTTATTTTCTACAAAGACAAAATGATTGGGCACAAGTGCAACACTTATTACCGCCTTCTCCCTATATACAGTTAAAGATAATATTGCATAATGGAAATGAACAATTTACAATTGACGCTTGACATTGTGGAAACATAGTGCGTAATATATAAAAAGTATACAGTGCTCAGAAAAAAGGATATGTACACTGCGTTTGAAAGTGAAGACAGTGTGCATCTCATACATATGCAAATATAATACATTTTAGTGTTTATATATAGATTTACCAATATTAATGATTAACAATTTGGAAACAATAATATGCTAGCTACTAAATCTGTTAGTCCTTTCTATATATTTTTGTATAGACAAGAATGTTTTTTGTATTCAGGAAAACATTTAGGTTTGGGTCACCAAATAGAATACTATGTAGCGTTTTATTCCTCCAAGAATATCGATAGCTGTCATCATATATACTCAACAACAAAAGTTGCGACACCAATATTTCATGTATGGAATCAAGTCACAAAAACGCAACTGCTACAGAAAAGCATGCAGTCCATGCATAAGTTGACATTTATGCAAGCCCAATGCATTTCATTACCCAAGAATGGGTATAAAAACATGTGCGTTAACGGGATTCCATATGCATTCTTTAGCATCGTGCTGACAACAACCACTCAGAAAAACAACAAAATAACGCAATTATTCAACATTACGAAATGCCACGCCTGTCCGAAAATTAGCGTCTGCGAGCCATTGGTATGCTTGAAGCAGGATCGAGTCAACGTGATGTTGCAAGACAATTTAGTGTCCACGGAAACAACATTTGTTGTTATGGCAACGTTGGAAACAGACGAATGCAGTCAGAGATCATCCTCGGAGAGGTAGGCCACGCGTAACCTATACAAGACAACTGGATTCGAACAACACACCTACGAAATTGATTCCTGCCAGCAACAGTGACTACAAGAGGCATCCCTGGCCTTCGGCGAATATCGTCACAAACCGTACGTCGTCGCCTCAGATGTGCAGGGATTGTCGCCAGAAGACCCGCCAGACGTCCCATTTTGACAGGACACCACCGTCAAGCACGTCTACAGTGGTACAGACAGCGTCTACGCTGAACGGCCATGCAGTGGGGACAAGTTATATTCACTGGTGAGTCTCGTTTTCACCTCAGCCACAGCGATCGACGGATTCGAGTGTACCGACGTCGAGGTGAACGTTACGTCAATCATTGTGTCATGGAAGATGCGTTATGGTATGGGATGGGATTACAGCAAGACAGAGGACCCGTTTGATAGTGGTAGAGGGAAATCTCAATGGACAGCGCTACCGCGACGAGATCATCGGCCCCTTTGTTCACGGCCCAGGCATTACCTTTCAACATGACAACGCCCGGCCTTATATTGCTCGACTTGTTCAGAATTCTCTTCAACAAAACAACGTGAATGTCATCCCCTGGCCGGCTCGCTCCCCTGATTCTCACTAATCGAGCACATGTGGGATGATGTAGATCGGCGCCTTCGACGTTAACCACGTGTTCCACAGACACTCCAGGAACTTCGAAACATGCTCAAGCAGATATGGACAGATATACCACAAGGCTTTGTGTGACGCCTGGTCCATTCCATGAGACGAAGATGTGTTGCTTGCATCGCAACCAGAGGTGGACACACAAGCTATTGATTTATAAATTGACATTTTGGCATGTTCATTTTTTTTTTATGAAATCACGCAATTCCTGAAGTCAGTATGGCAATTTAAAACATTTGAACACTTACAGGAGTCTTTTATCTGTTGCAAACCGAAATTGTTTCAGATTTGGTAAAAAACATAACTTTGCATTAAATCTTATTCAAAGTCACAGGAAGTTTTGTTGTTCAGTATAAAATACATTCGAAGATGAAATGGAAGGAATTTTAACGCATTTACAGGAAAAAGTAGCAAGTAAGATAACACGAAACAGGTCGGAATTAAGTGTGCTACAGTTGTGTCCCAATCTACTGTGCAATATGTTTGTAGATCTCTTACTGCAATTATAGAGCATAGGTCGTGATGTAGGCTGCTCAGATGCGACAGCTTTAAAAGAAGATATTGACGAGCTATCCCTTATTTCTGATGGTAGATTATTCCATTGGCCTAATGTATCATATCATAAGACCTTTCAAACAAAGATGTCCGTGCAAATGGTACTACAAGATGGTGGTTTCTGAGATCATGGTGGTTTCTGAGATTATAACTGACGTTCTGTGACACACGAGATGTTATAAGTTCAGTAAAAACTGTTACATATGAAGGACATTGCTTATTTATTATTTTATACATAGTTACAAGTTTGTTGACTTAACTTAGTTAATCCTGTTACTTATAATAATGTATATGCCTACAACCTGTATCTCCGATGAGACCAAAAAAATTGTCATTCTCATTCTCATTGTCAGTGTCACTATTCTAGCTGCCTGAAGTTGTAGTAATTCTAATTTATTAGCATTATAAGACGAGCAACTGTCCCAGACAACTGAGGCATATTCTAAAGTAGGTCTGATAAAAACTAGATATATTCTAGCTGCGTTTGATCTAGTTTGATTAATAAAGTCATAAATATAGATCAAAAATAATAATGGATCAAGGACTGACCCCTGAGGGATGCCAGCGTGTAGGATTTGTTCACTGGAGAGACAACCGTTAAAATTTACTTTTAGGATAATAGCCACGCCATGTGTTTGTGAGATAGCTCTGGAACCATTTAAGCTGGTTGTCACTAATACCATATTGTCTTAACTTGTGTAATAAACCCTTATGCCACACTCGGTCAAATGCTTGAGAAATGTCACAGAAAACCATGCAAAAATATTCATGCTGATCTAAAGGCTTACATTTGATGATATATTTCTAGTTGTTGAAAAGTAGTTGAGTGTCCTGGTACAAATCCTGATTTGTATTTACACAGCAAGTTATGATCTATAAGATTGAAAACGATTCGCTCAAACATTTTACTGGTGATGGTAGTAGTGATACATCTATACATAGATACATCTATAATTGGAAGGTGAAGATTTATCCCTTTTGTTATATATAGGAATGGCATGTGCCAATTTCCACTGGTGTCGAAATTCGTGCTTAAGCAAAGACAAATTGAACAATAAATACAATGACGTGGCTATTAAATTGTCAATATGTTTCAATAAACGATGATTAATGTTATCTGGACCACTAGCCTTGTTTACTGGAAGTGACTTTATCAAATTGATTATGTCCTTATGTTCAACGTGAAAATCTTGGAGTTCAGCATCACATTTGTAATAAGTATTAGGTAAGACATGGTTAAAATTGTCGATATTTGTGAGTGAACTGAAATATATATTTAATGCAGCAGACTTTTCGGAATCTGAAAAAGCGGTTGGCATACTTGAAACATCGGTGTCCAAAGGGGCAGTAGTTGTTGTAGTACCAGAATTCTTCTGAATAAATCTGAATTTCCAATAGTTGGAGTTATTTACTTTGGATACAGTTAATATAAAAACATCTAAGTTACAATGGAAGTCCTATTTTGCTTGTTTTCGGAGATTAGTAACAGTATTTTTGGTGTGAGTTTTTTGTACCTTAGAAATTGATTTGGTTTACAGGATAATTGTGTCTTATTTCTGAGTCTTTCTCTGATACGGACTGCTCGTCGAATTTCGCGGTTAAACCAGGGTTTATCCCTTGGTCTTATTATTACTTGTTTGGAAAGTACGCTCTCTTTTACATAATGACTCAGTTCTAATGTTAGGGTGTCACGAGCTTCGCTGACAGAATTGCAGGAGTCAAACATTTTATCCCAATCTGTGGAAACAATAAGCTGGTATAGGCGTTGACAATCACCTTCTCGCAAAGTAAACCATCTCTCACATAACACTTTCTTAAGTTGATACAATTGGATAATGTGACAAAAACATCCTTGTGGTCACTGATATCGACGCTAAAGTCTAAAATGCCGGCTTCTACAGTTTCGATGTCCTGGCTTGTAACAATAGGGTCAATCAGAGTAGCTGAGGTTTGAGTAATACGTTCGGGCTGTTTAATGAGATTACTCACCATTATATTGTGAAGGTGGTGTACATTGTTATTCAACAAATCTTCATTAAGGTCTCCTATTATAACTACATTTGATGAAACTGTCCACAGCTGTTTCTATTGAGTGGCAACGATAACACCAATTTGATGTGGGGTTGTTGGACGGGCGATAAGTAACACACAATACGCAGATATATTTGGAACAGCATTGTTTCATAATTGTGTAATTATAAATGTATTCTATGTTTAACACTCAATGAATCACGAAAATAGACTCTAAGGCCACCCCAAAACAATCTCTATCCCTTCCAACTGGGGAACAGCAACTGTCTATCAGTAGACCCGATGATTTTACAGATGCATCTAAATGTGTTTCGGTGATGCATCTAAATGTGTTCAGTGACATATAGGACATCAAATTCACGGACTTCACAGAGTATCAATTGTAAGATTACAACCACGTTTGTTGGCTTGCACGCTGCTTGAACTATACATACATTCAGATACAATACTGAAAATTAATGGATATTAGCATCTGTTCATGGAGACTTTGGAGAATGTTTATAAGGAAAACACATAGAGGACATTTACACATTTTCCTGCTTTTGGGGTAAGTAGGACTGCATTTCCTATGGAACAAACCTCTCGGAGCTCTGGATATCATTATATCGGTCATGATTTGAGTTTGGAAACATCGAAGACAAGTACTAAGAGCGACGATAGGGTTACTGAGTCGAGGATTTCGCTACATTGTAGAAAACAGTGACATTTTGTGGGATGCAGGAGGTACAGCAAGTCTTTCTTAAATGAGATGCGTGAGGCAATAGGAGCAATTGGTTGCATGTAAAACCACGATGCACGAGTACAGAAGGGGTGTACAAGTCGTGAACAAGTAAGAAAACATGTTCACACATTTTGACACAAAGTGCTGAGTGCAGTGGATACTATGTACAATGAGACATATATTTATAATGCGAGAATATATGCATTCAAAAGGGTCTGTTAGATATGTGTTGGATTCTCATACATTTAGAGATCTCCGCAAAGACAACGAGCTGCCATAAGACAAAGTTGACGAGATGCATATGCATACAAATAAACAGCATATGTTTGTGTATATAGAAGTCATGGGAATGACATTTCCGAGTCTCTGTTTTAACTGTTGGATAATGTCTTAGCAAGGAAGATATTTACTTGCTGATCAGGTTTTCAATTCCTTTTTCGTTTTCGATCTTAAACAGTGTGCACTTTTGTAGCAAACACTCTACCATCTAGAGTCCAGAATGAATGTATGTTCTTTGCCTTGACGGCTTCTAGTAGTTTACTCACGAGTCCGTGGCGATATTTTGTCAGGTCCTCAGCTATGAACATTCTGTCCGGATTGTATTTCAACTTTCTTTTCGCCATTGAAAACTTTGGTCTTGGTATTGTGAGAGACAAACTGTGCGAGTGTTTGACCTCTGCCATCTCTTACGTCGCCAATCGTTTGACTCCTTTCAATGTCATACTTGCTGACAGACACTCCAAGAATGTTTGCGCATATGTCGATGATTTTGTCATCAGTGGGCGCCTTGTGGTCCGGCAGTTTAACTTTCAAATAAACCTTAAAGAGTTTCGTCTCGTATATTGCTCAAGGGATTCATAGTCATTCATGCATTTATCAAGTTTGTTTTGGAATTCGTCAATGTTTTCTCTTTGCTCGAATAATGCTCGACTGCTGTTTAATAATTTCATTTTGAGATTGGATTTGCATGTTCAGTTCAGATGTTGCATTCTTGACTGCCCTCACAACATTTTTTTCCAACTTAACAAACAATTCGTTCATTTGATTTTGCAAAAGGGCAGGTATAAGTTTCTTCAGGACAGATTCGTTTGTCAACGCCTGAGTTAGCTCATCAGAGGCTTCCCCTTCGAATAGAGAGTCAACATCACCAGATAATACTCCAGCCATCTGTTCAGGGGGTTGGTTTTATGAAGGGCTAGGCTTAGGTCTTTTCTCCCCGGCAGTGAATGCGTTTTTTGAGTTGGGGCTGAAGTTCGCCATGTTGCCCGTAGATGAAACAGATGGCGAAGGTCAATCAGGAGAGAGAGAGAGAGAGAGAGAGAGAGAGAGAGAGAGAGAGAGAGAGAGAAAAGAGAGAGAGAGAGAGAGTGTATGTGTGTTGGGGGGGGGGGGGGTAGGGAGGTCTCTGGAGCATTGAATACATATTTGACTTACAAATGACAAATATCGACAATTATAACCATTATTTACCTGATACCTATATCGTGATAGTGAACTTTTATTTTTTCATGTTGAACATAACGAAATAAGTGATTTCATAAAGTCACTTCCAATAAACAAAAGCTGGTGAGTCCAGAAAACATTAATCATCGTTTATTGAGACATATTATCCGTTCTTTAGCCACTCCATTGTGTTTATTTTTCATTTTTTCTTTACTAAAGCAGTGGAACCAGTGGAAATTAACACATTCCTCTGTACAAGAAAGGGGATAAATCGATACTTTTATAGACCTGTATCACTATTATCCTGTTTCGTACCGCCTCCATGGTCTAGTGGTAGAGCGTCTGCACAGAGAGTGTAAGGTTGGGATTCGATCCCTGGCCGAGTCGTATCAAAAGGCGTTAAAAGGTGTTACCTGTTACTCTGTCGTGATCAGGCGCTCGGCATTAAGGGGTTAAGAGGAGAATTGGTCGGCTCCGTGTCGGTATACTGTGACTGGTATTCATGTTAAACAGCGGAATGGTATCTTAGTGTGCTATCACTATTAAGTCGGCATTAGTCTGACTAGTACAGGACACACACACACACACACACACACACACACACACACACACTGCATGCACGTCGCTTTACATATAAATGTAATAATCTTGAACATGACGTTAAACCCCATTTCACCTCACCCATCATATATCAGTAAGACTTTTGAGCGGATCGTTTTCAAGAGATTGTATAACCGTCTTATAGATCATAACTTCCTGTGTAATACTTATAACAACTACTTTTCAGCTACTAGAAATCTGTTAAGTATACAAATATGTAAGTCATAAGATCAGCATGAATATTGTTGTATGTTTTTCTATGATATATTAAAGCATTTGACAGAGTGTTTCTCAAGGGTTTATTACACAAGTTAAAACAATGGTTCCAGAGCTATCTCACTAACAGACGCCAAAAAGTTAATGTTAACGTTTGTCTCTCCAGTGGACACATCCTACACGATGGCGGCCCTCAGGGATCAGTCCTTGGGTCAATACTATTGTTGATTTATATTAATGACATTGGTTATGAAAAGGCAAATTTGACAAGTTTGTTCGCAGATGATATTAGCATTGGCATATAATCTTCATATAAGCATATTGAAAACTCCATGAATAAAAATCTATGTAAATTACATGACTGGGCACAAACGTGGTTAGTACAAATTAATCCTAACGCACTTAAAACCCCAGATAAAACACCATCACTAATCTTCAATACACTTGTATAGAAAGGGTAGACTGTCACACGCATCTTGGCGTCAAATGACCACAAGACATTAAATGGAACGACCATATCAACAATATTATTTCAAGTGCTTTAAAAATGGTTTCATCGATGGGCAAAATTAAAATTAAATATCGGTTCAGTAAATCAAAACATATCTACTTTAATCCGTGCGACATAATGATATGCCTCAGTTGTCCGGGACAGTTGTTCTTCTTATATTGCCAATAAATAAGAATTACTAGAACTTGAGACAACTAGAATATTAACAGAATATTAATGTCCATAGGTTTAGTATTCTTTATCTACAACCAACACAAAGCTGATTATTAATATCGCTAAATATCTGTACCACAGTAAAAAAGAGAGAACACGTATTTTATCATTGTGACTGTTGCCATACATATGCCATACATTTTGTACAAAGGGCCTGTGGTATGTTCTGTAATGACTAAAGAATTCAACATCAGGATTACCAGGATATTAACAGAATAAACCATGTTCCTCGTCACAGGCTATGTAACGAAACTCGATGTCAGGCATTAGCGTTTAGAAGAAACGTCAACAAGCGTGTAACTGTGTATAACATATTTAATGGTAATGTCAGCCATAAATACCTTATCTTAAACCACCATCTGTATCAAAGACATCAGGCATAATCACAGAAACCAACATGATTTTGTTGTACCATCTGACGGACATCTACGTATAAAAGGTCTCATGTTATAGATCCATGAGGTCAATGAAATATCTAACATCCGAAATAAGGGAGAGTTCATCAATAACCTTTTTTAAAGCTGTTGCATCGGAGCAGTCTGCATCTATATACTACAATTGCGGTAAGGGATATACAAACATATTGCACACTAATTGAGACACAATTTTAGCACACTGAATTTCAACCTGTTTTGTGTTGACGTATCTGATACTCTTTCCTGTAAACGCGGGTCCTTTGTGACAATTCAATCCATTTCTTTTATATGATGACTGAAGAAGACATTATTGTCCGCTGTTGATAATCTTGGAGGACAAATAACGCGAGTTAGACGCAATATTATATTTGCTGACCCAAACCTAAATGTTTTACTGATTACAAATATATTCTTGTCTGTACACAAACATATAGAAAATATTAACAGACTAAGTTGCTAGCATAATATTAGTGTTTCCAAATTGTTATTCATTTATATTGTTAAATATATGTTGAAACACTTAGCTGTATAATATTTGCATGTGTATGACACCTTTTTCACTTTCCAGTACATTTTACATATCCCTGAAATCAGCACTATATATCAGCATATAAATATACCACTTTGTGGTATGCGCTTTGACAGCATCCCTAATGATTTTATAGTTGTGAAGCAGCGAAGTGGCGAAGCATGGTGATGCAAATTACAGCCCGAAAGCAACATGTTTAGACAGTAATTACACACCAATCCCCATACACTATTGTTGTTTTCTGGTTGCGGCTACTGGTCTTCGCTGAAGTGTAGCTCTAGGGAATTATCAATCAGTAACAAGTTTGTGATAACATGATGACATCACAAACATTCTGCACCATACCCTAATGGCTCAATACATTTTTGTGTACGAAACTGGTAATGCAATTTTCCTTTCAAGCCGGTAATGGAGGTTGTAGATATACTTAACGCATGACGGTATCGGACAACGCACGCACTGGCTCTACTATTAAATGTTTCACCATTAAGCAACATAAGAGGTCCAACCTGCTTCACCTGCAAAACTAATCGCGAGTTTTCGTACATTCTCCTACATATAAGAAAACACAAAAACTGTCCACAAAACTAATGTACTCACATAATTATCATGTGAAACTAATGGAAGTCACGTTTATCATCACTTTTGTGGTCAATGATTTCATTTGTTGACTTGATTGATTTGCTGAAACTTTTGAAGGACCACATGTATACCAGTCATGGAAGTAGATCATTGGTTCTTACTTTAACGACCCTGTCGGAGATGACAAATGCCAAGTTTGTATCTGAACGTGACGATGAATTGTTTGTGACACATTTTGTAATCAGTTTGATTTGGTTGTTGACTCAGAAAAGTCTAAATTTAAACACAAATCAGATAATTCGAAAGAAGAACTGTGTAATACATGTCAGTCTGTATTTGATTATAATTCAGACACCGAACACAACCTGTCAACAACTTGGCACGTCAGGTGAATCAGGAAACGTATATCTGAGACATTACTGAATTTACAGAATTCCGAAATATTAGATTTGCATGTAACAAAAACGAGCAGTACCCCTCTCGTGTCGCAGTTGCCGTTCAACCCGGCTGTATTCAGGGTGTTTCTGTTGGCAATGGTTGTGCCTTTCGGCTCAGTTCCATCAGTAAATCATCGGGATACTGTTGAACATTTCTGCATATTAGGATTGTCCTGTGGGTTCATGTAATATGTTCGATCACCGGCCGCGTCATACCAAAATACGTTAAAAGATGGTGCTTGTTGTTACCCTGTCTGGCGCTCGGCATTAAGGGGCTAAAACAAGGACTGGTCGGCTCGGAGTCAGTAAACTGTTTCTAAGAGGGGTATTCATGTTAAACTGCGGCATGGTATCTCAGTGATCTAGCACTATAAATCGACATCAGTCCGGACTAGTACAAGCAGCCACACAAACACACACGAGTACATGCACGTGGCTATATAAGTACAATAATCTTGGACGCGACGTTAAACCCCATTTCACCTCACCTCACATCATGTCATATGTAAATAACTCTACCGATGCAGTTTAGTCAACGCACAACAAAATGCCCGTTTTAAACAATTATTAAAAACGGTAGATATCAATTTCAACCGCTTGCCGTCAACATATTTTGTACATCATTCTAAAAATGAATTCTATTAACGTTTGATTAGTATTGTAGTGAAGTACAATTACATATGTTTTCTCACCTGTTGATGTCGAAGTGCAAATCTGCCAATGCCGTCTATATCTTCTGCGCCAGTTTCATGAACAACTTCAAAACATCTGCAAAGTAACCTGGGTTGCGTCTGGGTTATGTCTATATGTCCTGGCTGTTTTGTACAGCTGTTTCATGTTGTGAGCTGTGTCAGCGTCCAATCAGAACACAGCGAAATGGTTCACAGTCCTATCGCAACGCGGTGAAATCCCCTATCAAAACCAACGTTTGTTTTTCACTGCATTTGATTCACTCGGCGGCTTCCATCAACCATGTGATCAATCGATACTGCGGGTCCCCAAGGACTGTTGGGGTGAATTTTCCCTCAGGCATGGGGTAGGTATAAAACAACGGAAAATCCCAGCCTCGAAAGGCCCGTGGGACAAAAAAAAAACAGTTTTGACATTGAGAAGAAGACCGGACACGAAAGGAACATGAAGTTGTTAACACCAATATTATTCATCCGCCAAGAAATCACCAATTTAATAAACACACAGCTGCACTACGCACTGTATTACCAACGGACGGAACTTGTTTCAATAACATTATTTTTATTTCTTAATATCGCAAACTCTAAACATCCCTGGGCTCATTCAATGACAATGAGCTTGGTGATGATAGATCATTGAGAGGAGCTTATGCACAATCGATGTCTCCCAGAAAACTTGTTGCTAGACTGATATCACAGGGCATTGTTTCGCCTGTATATCTTGCAACACATTTCCACGAAATAAAGTTTTTGCCGCTTAATTCTAAAGGTATACCGTTGTATGGGAATAAATTAATACGTGTCGGCATTTTATGCGTTTGAAGTTGTATTATTCTGTTTATTCCCCTAGTTCATTCAAAGAACACACCATTTGTGTCGTTATATGATTATAACAGGAAATTATAATCCGGAAATTACAACGCCACCTCACAATGTTAATGACACACACATTCATGGCCTTTTAAAGAAGAACCCAATACCTTGACTACAATTTCACTCTTGCATCTCCCAACATATAAAGAGAAACAATCAATGCAGTTATCTGTTAATGTCCTCCAACTGAGGTAAGGCAGCCAATTAGAATTAACAGAGACGCTGTATATAGTTTTTGTTGAATTCGCTTATATATGTATCATCATATTACAAACAATATGTCAAATAGGTCAGTAACTGTTGGCAACTTGGTGTAGCTTAAATACATTCCATTGTGTTATACTTACAATGTTATTAGATTATTCTTAATGGTGTATTTAGTTCTGGAACCCATCAGTAGGTTCATGAATGCTTGCTTAACGACACTATCTGAAAGGTAATCTCCGTGCCACTATATAGCTACACTAGCTTCTTTCTTCCATGTCTCTGTAGGATTCCAGTGTTCAGAGACTGTTTTGTGCCACACCTTTCACCGTAACAAAGAAATATGAAATACAAAACGCCAACGCCAGAGAAGTTTCCATTGAACGTAAAAAGCAAAGTAGCAGTGAAAAGAAGATGAATGGATCACTGAAAGAAGCATACATCATTTTTTATTGAAGTGCCAGTGTTGAATATGTCTGTATGGTAAGGGAAATGACAATATACTAACATCCCAGTTACCATGCAACGCATAAATATTACTTTCTGTGTCGAATATAGCAAATATATTTGTAACTGTATAAGTTGACATCTGTAAATGTTAAAAACTATTTATGAAACAGATGGAAATGGTTTCGTAAGGGATGCATTGTGTTACGATGTCGAGTGCCTGTTGGTTATTCATGAGTTCTCTTGTTGTGCTATGTTTTTGTATCGCCAATATACTTAGGAGATAAACATTCAGTGTTTTCGATGTAGAGCTAGGTTACCTATAGATTTGACCGAGCTAAATTGACTTTGGAACCGAACGCGCTGCATGTTAACTTTAGCGCGGTTAATGCGGCCGTCAAACCAGCTGTTTCAATCAGATGGGGTTTATTGTGATTTAATAGCCTCTGATTGACCAATAAGAAGCGAGTAATTTCCAAATTCATGGCAGAATGATTTTTTAATCGATTTTAGAATGTGATTTGCAAATATTTAAAATGGTCATACCCCATTTGTCAATTACCCCTGTTGTTAGACAGTGGAGTAGAGATGGTTTGTCAAAACATTTGAAATTTACCTATTATGGTTATAATAGACCCGCCCTACATGTAATAGACTGAATATACCTAAATTTGTATAATTAAGGTGAAATAAGTAAATCTGTTGGAATTTAATGGGTAAAATAATTGATCTCCTCACACAACATGATGATATAGAGTTTTATTTTCAACCCGTACAGATTTTACTTATGAACCATTTGAACATAAAACCAGCTTGGGGCTATTGATATATAAAGATATGTGTAAATGAGATCGATACTACTCTCAGTCGGGTACAGTATTAATCGTAAGTCTGCTTTTAGTTGAGGTTTCTTATGATTATGGAAATTATTTTGTGCTTTTTCATTTATTTATTTGTATGTTTGTTTCCGTCGCATTGTATCACTTGCTGATCAACATACATTCCTGTAACCTGTAATGCGGCATTGTCGGAAACATTTCGGTGTGTTTGTTTTCGAATTTGTGACTATACTCATAAGATGCCAGTTGTCACCTACATGTATATTGTCACATATCGTCCTATATCAGGGGGTTAAAAGAACAGTGGGGGCACGGGTGGTCCAGTCACCTAAGGCGCCGCGATTCGCTGTGCAGAGTTGCGTCCCTTGGGCACGCCAGTAACCTATGATTGTGGGTTCGAATCCCGGTTCGCCCCGATTATGTTTCGAGGTTTGTCAGCACCATACCCGTGCTCGTGGGTTTCATCGAAGTGGTAAACGTCTGAGACCTGCATCACTTCGGGCTTTCCTCCCACATTAAGCTGACACGCCGCGATATAACTGGAATACTGTTAAAAGCGGCGTTAAACCTAACTCACTCACTCACTCACTCACTAAGAGAACAGTAAACGATTATCACATTTCAAATGGGATAAATACGACAAACTAAATGATGATAAAGTGCAAGAGGTGAAAAGAAATAAAGAACAGATTCGATATCAACCAGTGGCCACAATGCTTACCTTGTCCCTACCTGGGGTAATGAGTAAGTCCCTATATCGATACACCATTCACTGGACCTGTACTTAAACCTTAAGACCATTAGTGATGGAAATGTTGTATTCCAATAGTATAGACAGTCTTTCATAAATGGTACATTATGCCTATATTGGCATCGCTGAATGCAGAGCGAACTGTAGATCTTACCTATGTATAGATCTGTAACTGTGAATCTATAAATGAAGTAGTGTTTCTTTGTTTGTTTGTTGTTTAACGCCGCACTTGTGTCTCATCAGCCTTTTATGGCCTGATGTTGTATGTTGGCTGGTTGGTTGGTTTGTCGTTTAACGCCGCATTTGTCACGAAAATACAATATAATTGTGCTTTGGAATCAATATTTGACATGAAATATGATGGCAAATACAATCGCTGTACCAGTGGGCCATTAATTCCCTGAACACTTTGAGTGGATGTTAAACTGAATATTTTGTTAATGGTCAGGATATACTTAATTAGACAAATACTGATAGGCTGGTTTATCAGACTTTTTGCACTTGTAATCTAAATATGAAAACGTTTCGATCGAATTAAAGTAGCACATTATCTGTACTCATTTGCGTCATGATGCGTCACATGTAGATAGTTGTTTTTCGCATTGATCATAGATATGTACAACAACAATACGATTATCATTACTTTAAAAATAATACTTAATTACATAATTATACTTGCTAACATGACAGAATTAAATAAGAATATGTGTGGACATCATATATTATGCATGAGCCTGTGATTAGGCCCGAATAGTTAGATCACTAGTTGTTATTAAATAAATACAATACAGATATGACGATTATCAGAACGATTTTGCAATGGACATTACTATATAATCTTGTTAAGCAATTGTCTGTATAAGTTTTTCCAGTCTAACGAAAGGTTGTTCAACACACGACATGAGCACCAGGGCCAACGCCGTGGCCGTCACCAATATGGACACATAGAACAGCCACTGGAAAAGAACAAGAACACGGATGTACAGATAACTGTACCCTTTCAAGGTCAAGGTTGCGATCAAATATTTCATATCATGCCGGATTCATTGCATTGCTTTCTAAATGTATTTACTCATTTTTATCATATTTTATGCTGGAACGCACGGCATATATGTATACGATTTTGTAATATATGTTTATTGTTGTTACACAAAGAAAAACAGTGAAACAAAATAGAAGCCACAACAAATTCAAGTACACTGTACTTATAGCAAAGACAATTGAACGAGTGAGTGAGTTTGGCTTAACGCCGCTTTGAACAGTATTTCAGTAGTGATAGATTTTATGGTGTACGGTGTGGTGTTGTCAAACCAAGAAATATAATCAGGCGCATCGGTAACAGCTCGCTATTACTATGATAGTTGAAGTGCAAAATCAGAATTGAAAACAGGTGAGGAGAGGTGAAATGGGCGTTAACGTCGCTTTCAAGATTATTTCACTCACGTAGCGACATGTTTGCATGTGTGTATGTTTGTGTGCTGATATGACTGTGAGATAGTATGCCGACATTTAACACGCATACCCCCGCCATTAAATTGACATTAAAATCCGAGCTGACCAGTCCTTAATTTATCCCAGACAGGGTAAAAGGTAAACAAGTCAAAGAAGGGTTGCTTCATTCAGAAAATATTCCAGGTTTCATTGAAAAGGACACTACCACGTCTGTATGGTCTTTAAATGAAACGTACCAGCTCCAAGGGTGAGAGAAACACAAGGTTACGGGTTGCGCCAAGGACGACAACGATGACGAGAGGATGGATAAGATATATCCCAAATGTGATCCGACACAGGGGAAGAAAGAAGTTCCAAGATAGGAACTTACCAATATACCCTGAAACAGAATGAAAAGGAAAGCATTACGAATGACACCAAGGGTTAAATAAATACCCTTACCATATACATAAGAATGCTGCATTCTCTTGATAATGGAATTCGCATACAAACAAAAGAAAGGTACAGCAAGTTTAAGAATGAAGGCTGGTTGTCACTCATTTAACTATCTAAAACATTGATAGTTTCAGCGTTCCTCAGTGGCCCTTACCCTAACTTTTACGTTAAATCCCTGTTGCACATTCCTGCCTGTGTGTATATCTGCGTGTCACAAACGTACCCCCTTGTCCAATGCTGCAGGAAAATATAACCCAGGAGACAGCGAGACCCCAGGCAGGGCGGGCTAACGCCTCGTACAGGGCTGTCTGTGGGGCAGTCCATCTACTCCCTCCTACACGGTTTTCCAGGTACGTTACATACACCACGAAGGTCATCGTGCACATCGACGTCAACCACCCAAGTAGAAGTAGCAGCTAAAACGGATTGGATTACATCAAATACAATATCAACGTTCGATCACAGAACAGGATGTCTTTTATTAGTAAATATATTAAAAATAAAATTTGATTATGAAGACAATATTTTATTACTCGTTTTCCTGAATATGTACACTATAGCAGATTCCTTAAGAAGAGTAAATACCGACAAGACAAGAAGACGTCACATGCTAGTATTTAAGTGCAGACTACAAGTTGAATTTGACTTGAATGGATGCAGTGGACACTAACTCTATCATAGGACAAAGGATATCATTGATAAATATAAAGCAGTTATTATCTAACCATGTGTACGTTTGTTGTCGTTACCTTTCTGAGATAAACTCTTCTTCCCACTTTGTTTAAGATATACCCCAGCATCATCCCAATAGCAAATACGCCCACCCGGCAGTAGGGCTTGGCGTACACATCGGAGAAGTACCCGCTGTCCATCCTGAAATTAAGTGGTAAATTGTAGGTGTGAGCTAATGAATCGAGGGCGGGGGGGGGGGGGGGTAGTGGAGCTTGATCTTGGCATTTTAGGAAACATAAATTGTCTCAGAGTATACTTTGAAAAAAATAATTATGTTTGAAACTGGTGAAATAAACATAAAATATTCCGCCTTATAAGATAACCTGCAAGATGTTTTAACCCTATCCAGATTATGAAATGGTCTGTTCTTAAGAGGACAATGTAAACCTTTCGATCTCAGATGGAGTCGTATCTACAGGTATTTTGCTGTTACGAACACTGGGATCGTGGTCTTTCGGTATTGGAGTTTTCTTGTAGAAACTTAAATTGCTTTGTCGTGATGTTTTCAAATAGGCTGCAAGTGATCTCAAGAACTTATCGCGTCGTAGCTTTGTATTCAGGATTGCTTACCTCAGCATATTTCCGTTAATCTTGTTATTCAGAATACCAACAGATACAACTTGTGTGGCCACAAGAAACCCGATGAGGGTGAAACCAAGACGTGGTGATCTGAAAACAGGAGGAATGAGTGTATTGGCGCCACATAAAAGCAAAGGGATTTCCCAACGATATGATGGGTTTTTCTTTTTAGGTGTAAGTTAAAACTACATTGCAAATAATATTTGATTCAGGGTGCATGCTGAAATTTTTGTATTTATATCATAATACCGGTCCTATATTTCGTGGTTTCAATGATATATTAAATAAATAAATGATTTGCATTCACTACGTATCTATTCTATATATTGAACTATAACTCGCATAAAGAAAGACACGGTTGTGGATAACACCTTTATTGTTTGTCATGACATGTTTTTATGGGTAGTAGTAGTAGTAGTAGTAGTAGTAGTAGTAGTAGTAGTAGTAGTAGTATAATATTCAGAATTAATAGCCCATATGCTTACTACCTCACTAACATAGCTTGATAATTTCATATATAAACTGATAAATGTTTTAAGATGTATTACAGTGCATATTTTTCATTATAGTTTTAAAATTTGTTCACAAATTAAACTTAACCTCGGAAATTCTAAAATCCAAAAGTCGCTAGACCAGTATTTTTTGGTTTTATCGCCACTGGTCGGCCATGACGGCGGCCACTTGGCGAGCTCATTCACGCGAACAGTAAATTACGTAATCATAGATAAATTCAGCGCGTACGTCCGCCCCGGACTATTGATGAATGTTTTATTACCAGCTGGCGCAGGTTTTCACCATCATCTAAAACTGTAATTAAAATCAATACTTGTTAGGCAATACTGAAACTGTTCTATTAACCACCTGTTATGGGTAGTCAACTTTGACAGCCTATGACAGATAACATAGACAAATTAAATTACAACATCAAAGTAATTGTTAATGTGAGACGAGTAGAGCTGTGATGCCACAGAACTCCGTGGGTGATGGTCCTCGGCAAAGAGAGACAGGTCAGCCGAAACTGCTTAAGCAGAAGGCGACATCTTAGTCCTCGGCACACTTGCTTGAATAAACCCGAAGGGCCTCACAGGTCTCCCCTCTCTAGTTACAAGGTAACAAACCATCCATTATTCCTATTTTATGACTAAACTTCTCATATCATTGATATTATTATCTAGAAAATGGAAGAGTTAAGTTGAATCAGTACTGCTGTATTGTAAGGCTCAATCTACTATGATCAGGTTCTAAATTATTTAACGTTTAATACTTAGGTACTATCCAATGATGTTATAAGTGCAATGCGTCTTGGGCTCCTCCGGTTTATGTGTTGGTTTAATACACGAAACCAATATTTCTCTCCTATATTTCGACATCAATGATTATATTCTCCTTCTATGTATATCATCATCTGTCCAACATGCCAGATGCATATACAGTCTATATTTTCGTGCAGTAGCATAGCGTACATGTAGCTTTGTCACAAAACCGTTCCTAGAGTTTACACAACTTGTCAGCAAGATTTATTTTATACGTGATCGGTTATTCAATATTTTCCGACTGTCCACCGAGGTAAATTACGTACGCGCTTACATAATAGGCTACTACAACGCATTCCGTATTTCTTAGGTTATTTATCCTCATGAAGTAAGTATTTGAATATATTGAAAAGAGTCCCGTCCCTCACATAGTTCATACAACACAGCCTAAACGCCAATTTCATTACCGTAGTCCTTTAAATACAGTTATAGTCATCCTCTATACTTCATAACAATTAATTCAAATTTGCACCGCTTATGCAGACAATTACCGTTTTCACTTCATTAGCTGTCTTCGTCTAGCTCCGTATATATCAAGGAAATGCGCGTAGGCATAGCCGCCGTTATTCACTACCGTAGTCACCAAAATAATCACTACTAAAACTAACAATTAAACTAACTAAAACCCAGCTATATCTTCTCCCGCGTACATTCGTATCTTTATTTGGTATAAAGTATTTACGTTCCGTATTTGCCGAAATTATCATGTTATGATAATTATTACTGAAACTGCAAATATTAATGTTTACCGTCTTTTCATAAGTAAATTAAGTAAGTTACCCAAATAGGCGCGACATACCACACATAGAATTGTCATGTAGGTTTTACCGTACATGCTCTATTAACATGTTACAACTTCTCAATTTAGCTGTTAAGAACTGTTATTTGGCATTTCCGTTATTATATTAGTATATATTGCATCCGTTGTATAATGTGACCGTACATACTCCAATATAAACATACAATGCTTTTATTCCCAGATTTAGATTGAAACTGTGCTAGGATATTATCATTATTATCATTGTACGTCACTATTATATATTAATGTAACTTGAATGATATATCACACTTGCTTCAATAATCCTTAAGGATCTCACAGCTCTCTCCTCTCTTGTTTCGAGGCTAGCTCCCAATAGCTAATTCCCCATATCGAGGCCTGACAGTTAATTGTCCCCAGCAAGGCTGTCTTAGATGGTTGCAATTGAAAATAGCATAAACATATTAAATGTGTGAATTGTTGGATATTCTTAATGTTGATTACAACATGAAGTTCCAAACAATCTTGATTCTTTATTCTTTCTTATTCTTGTGTCTCAACTCTCATGTACAAACATTAGCTTAACTGTAACAAATAGAAAGCATTTCATTGAGTATATGACTTTTGAATTTCCTAAATTTACACATTAACTTCATAATACAGCAGTATTATACTAGGTTGGGCTTGTTTACTTTACAAAGGCATGAACATTTAACAATAAGGTGTACAACACAAACCTGGAAATTGCACTACATAAGTACATAATAGTCCAATAAAATGTACAGAAACAATGCCTTAACTGCACTAAATAAACAGGAAGCTTAATATTTCATATACCTTTTATAACTTTAGTCCATGAGAATATTTATGAACAAAGTTGAAGTCTAGGGTGTATTTCCATGAGCCAAGTCTAAACCAGCCACAAACCCTCAATTATGAAAAATTAAGATACTGTGTATGGTAGAAATTAAGAAGATGCATTTATAAACAAATTCCTATTTATGAACTTTCAAATGAGTGACTAAATGTGCCTTACCATTACTTTAGACTTCACTGGCTCCTAGCATGACTTCCTCATGCATGCTGCTTAAAGCACATGGTGACATGACCACACCAATCTGTGCTTATCTCCCTTCTTAATAAGGTTGATGTAAAATTGGCACATGACCAAAAAAATGAAACATAACATTCAAACCCAGGAAATTAAATAAACATCCTAACCATAACAATTATTTAATATTGTATATTGCTGTTGTTATATATAATACAAAATTTGTGGAAATTCTAGAAACCAGATTTGATACCTCCTTAACCAATTAAGCTATCATAATTGATAGAAAATAGAATTAAACATTTTGACCATTACACTTAACATTTTAAAGTAATGTACAGCCGTCGCAATGCTTGATATTTATTGCAAATGAGTAAGAAATGATGTTCATCTTCTATATATGACAGTTCTCTCATTTCTTGCTTCTCAAATATACCTGCCAGTTCCAATTCGTAGTTCACGAGAGCCCTATCTATACGGAGCGTCTATTTTCCAGTAATGTATCTTTTTTAGTGCACCTGTACATATTTCTGCCATACAAAAATACTTTCGTAACGATGATTCATCATTAAAATCCCAAACACACAGTTCCCCCAAATCTGTCCTCATATCTTAGAAATGTGCACTGTTTATCAAACTAAGATCGGAATTTCGTCAATTTATACAGTTTTCCGTTTCATACACTATACAGTTTGACGTGTTGCATCTGTAAGAGATGTCACTGCATTATAAATATCAGAAAGAAATGTGCTACAAAAGCTATCAAGCAATCAAAATATATCGGATGAAAGTAGATTCTCCCTGAATTCATCGACCTTATCCATGTCCCACGTAACAACATTTCTATTGTTTGTAGCGAAGTTTTTATATTTAACAACTTCTTTATTGCTTCAAACGACCATTTTATGATTACTTCACTTTTTTATAACGTTTCAATGATACGTCTGAGGAAGGGACAAGACGTAACACTAAAATTTAGTTACAAAGTTAACAATAAAGTAGTTGTTATCCATAAAATGTGTTACGTCCTCATGTTCTTCGAACTTCTGAATTTCTGTCAATGATTATATAACTATCAGAGCTCAATGAGATAAATCCAGTGGTACGAACAAAGTTGATTTCCTATAAAATACAAACATTTAATTTTTATCTACAATAATTACATTATTGCAAATACGAATATGTACATGTAAGAATTGGTCTATCCCACAGTTGCTTCCATTTCCGCACATTGTTATGAATACACTTTTGTGAATATCATGAAAAGATTGACAATGCAATCAACTCATATAGAAAGGGAGGTAACTGCAGGTCTTACCTGACCAGAGGTATAAGTATCACTGGGGAAATGAGGTAGAACTGGAAGTCGTTTACCAAGTAGTATGTCCAGCTCATACACTACAATACGAAATATGAGAGTAGAGCATCCCACACAGACTATCCTGAATTGTACGTTAAATTAGTATTTTGATAAATGATTTATATATTCTGTCAATCACAAACAAGTGATAATGCGATTGAACCAACGCAGAGGTAAGTGATCAGGAAATAAATCAGCAGGTAATGCAGGCATACATGTCCTTCTCACCATTTCATCTGCCTTGTAGAAGTTGCTGAAGAAGAAGACGTTGGCCCACCAGTGGTCCTTGCACTGGCTGATGGTACTGCTGACATACTTCCATCGAGGTCCTTGCCCCATGTAGGGAAGAATGTTGGTGAAGATCATCACCACCACCAAGTAACACGGCCATATTCTACACGAGATGATGAACAATACTGAAAAAAGTCCACATGCTTCTTGAACTCCGTTTACCTAAATAACCTGAATAAGCGTTCAAAAAGTTTTGCAACTTCAATATAAGACCAAGTCGCAGAATATCTTTTGCACTTATATTTTTCAATATAATCTCTATTCCCCTCAATACACTTATTCCATTTGTCCTTCAAGCTTTTAATACCACCTTTATAGAAATCCGCAGATTGGCCCTCTAACCACGCCTCTGTGGCAGCCTTTATGTTCTCGTCATCCTGGAAGTGTCTTCCACGAGGGCAGATTTCATTTGCCGGAACAGGAAATAGTCACTAGGGGCTTTTGCTTTGCATCCCTCCATGGTAAGGAACTATGTTACAGCGCGTTGTTCATGTTTGATAAAATCCATGATTGTGACCATCCATAGGTGAACGAGGCCATTACATCTAACGTATTGGTGTGTCTGGAACTTGTTATGACACGTGTCAACCTGATGGTATGACTAGTGTCACACCTGCCACACGTTGTCATTGTTTGTTGCAAAGCTTATTGAACGCCCCTCGTATTTGCTCCATTATGGGGAAACAAGAACACGCAAAAATTAATGTTTCTTCAAAATATACATGAACAGTTCGGGGGATATTTGTTTGCAGAAGGCCAAATAAATATTATCGACACGATTGATCTGACAGAAGCAACAGGAACGTAAGAGATGTTGGAAGTTTACAGTTGTACGACGGGTGGATGGACGATTGACATCGGTTATGACATGAGCTTACATGAACATTTGGGGGAGCTAAATATGTGCATTCTGTGTAACATTGTGTCATATGACATTTCCATACACCTTATTATCATTCTACATAATGAACGATTTTGAAAGTGAGATTGAAATGAATAATTTACCAGAATTGGCCTTCTATATTATGTGTAGCAATCTGTCACACGTTTCATGATCATACTGTGGGAGGAATTGTCTTTCAATACCTAACAATACGATGGAGATAAAACAGAATGATGAGCTTCGGTGTGACTTTGAATTTCTCTCCTGCTGCAGTCTTCTTGTTAATTCCTCTCAGGAAGTTGTAGGAGAGCAACGTCCCACTGTGGAGATAAAAGATTATCAAAAGGAGGTGTCTTGTTTCATAATTGGGCAAAATGTGACCACACATTTATATTAATTTCAAAATTCAAAATTAACAATGAACATGCATCGTCGGCAAGTTAAGATGTCTAGATAATATATTGATAGTTCTTCAAATGCTGTTCGGTCGCATATTTATATTTTCCTATTTATATCAGATCTGTCTAAACATTTTGATTCTTTTAAATCACAACTCAAAACACATTTTTTTGTGAAGCATGAGGCAAATACGTAGGTAGAGAAACTGTTCTGTGGCATTGTGCCACGTACCACTTTAAGATTCTAAATAAAGCCGCACTTTCTTTTATATGGAATTGGATCGACCTGAATAACTGTTACAGTATCATCACCTGAGTATAAAGAAAGTGTCAGCTGCAAAGGTACAGTTGATAATGGCTTGGAACCATAGACTCTGTGCAAATTCCACCCCAGTTACACTGTTTTCTGGGGACAAGGAAGATATGTTAATTACACTATTTGTATGTAAGTATGTGTCTCTACGACCAAATGTCATATCCTCTACAGATCGTGGATGTTGGTTGGTTAGTTTGTTGTTTAACGTCGCACTCAGCAATATTCCAACTGTATGACGGCGGTCTGTAAATAATCCAGTCTGGACCAGACAATCCAGTGAAAAATATCAAGAGCATCGATCCACGCAGTTGGGATCGATTACATGCATCAACCAAGTCTGACCACTCGATCCCGTTCGTCGCCTCTTACGACAAGCATAGTCGCCTTTTACGGCAAGCATTCAATTTGGTTGCTGAAGACCTATTCTACTCCGGATCTTCACTTGGATGTAAATAGATCATATCCATTCAAAAGAATACATTGCTTCATGTAAGAAGTAATTTATAATGCTTTCTGGATTCTGTCAATCGTGATCTGGCAACCAACTGACACATATAAGATTACCATTTCTTGTGTGTCGAACAACAATCTAAAGTGATGGCAGTTCCATCCAGTTTTCCTTACAATTGAATTTAAACAGATTAAACAGGCCAAGACGCATCAACGAATCCATCTTGATACACGTAATCAGCATCCTACGCACGAACCGTCCAAACTGGTCGTCAGTTGGTTTCAATGCGGAACTCAGAGACATCTGAAAAAATTCTGAAAATGGCTAAAATAGTTTTCACTGATTTGAACAAAGGACCTATTTCTAAACTTCAAAACATTAAGTCACACACTTACCAACAGTGTCAGGAGCTTTGTGGATGAAACTGATGCTGTTGCCCATGACAATCCAGGAGATGGAGAGGAAACGGACCCCATTGAGACAGAACAAAATGTTTGTGTTTCCCTCTCCAAGCACCGATGCGACGTTGTTGGGAAAGGAGAAGCATAACAGCGTGTCTGTGATCACCCCACCTGAGCCAGAAGCCTTTATGTAAGATATTAATGATCAAACCTGGGAATGAGCTTAATGAGTCAGGGAATATTACGGAGGGGTGTTTATAACTAGTTCCTGACAGTGACGACCGGTAAGAGGGACACTGGGGTTTAACATTGACATTGACGAAACTCACCTATTTTCCGAGAGCCTGCTTTTAATGGGTCTTCTTCGGTCTGGGTATTTTGCCTGCGCTGTATATATTCCATCTTGACTGATGAACACGTTACTGGCAGTTCGTCGATAGGCTGCAGCTGACTATTCTGAATGAAGTAATGTGCACATAAAGGATGTTTTAGCATTCATTCTTTAGTCCAAAATTAAAAATACTTTCCAAATATATATTTTTGTTGAAAGCATAATTGACTGCGTTGGCTGGCTACATATGTGGTAGAAAATGTAAGCGCACAATGTCGTTATCAATATGATGGCCAGTAATTTCGGTTTTATTTTGCTGATTGTCTTGTCTTCTAAATCATTTCGGGGGCACGGATGGCCCAGTTGTCTAAGGCGCAACGATTCGCTGTGCAGAGTTTTTGCGTCCCTTGGGTACGCCAGAAACCTATGATTGTGGGTTCAAATCCCGGTTATGTTTCTAGGTTTGTCAGCAACATACCCGTGCTCGTGGGTTTCACCGAAGCGGTAAACGTCTGAGACCTGCATCACTTCGGGCTCTCCTTGCATATTGAGCTGACACGCCGCGATATAACTGGAATAATGTTAAAAGTGGCGTTACTCACTCTAAATCATTTCCTTGAGAACGTACCTGACGTACACAACCCTCCTCTGCCATGGTTATGTGTGTCGATTCGTGATTACCCACTGTGAAGCTCGTCTCATCCATGCTAGCGGACCTCTCATCCACCTCAACGACGTCAAGGTGTTCCACAGAGTCCGGCTTAACACTGTCCAGCCGATATAGATTGCTTCCCCGTTTGGAGTGGGTGCTACTCCAGCGTGAAAAGACGCTACTCCTATTTGAGCGCACGCTGTTACGACGCGCAACCGAGAAGACACTTCCTCTCCTGCTGAAGAATCCTACCTGGATTGTATTCTTAACCTCTCCCTTTGGAGTTGTCAGCTTTACAATGATAGTCACCATGGTTCCGAGCAAAACTAAAGATGCAAATGTGGCAAGGACACATCTGGAAAAATTAAAATGAAAGATCTGTCACTACGATCTGGCTTTTGTCAGTGAATAGGTGATTTATAACACAGCGTGTCAGTGTGATGTGAGTGGAAAGCTCTTAGTGATGCACTTAGACGTTTACCTCTTGAAACCCAGGAACACGGGTGCAGTGCTTACAAATCTACACACATAATCAGGGTGAATTTGGATCATAGGTTTCTGTCACGCCAAAGGGACGCAACTCCGCACAGATTATTGCGACGCCTCATACTGCTGAGTCTCGCTCACAGGATAATTGGATAGATCAAAGATATAACCAGAAGATGGATATTTCATTTGTCAAACAGTTGTGAACAAGTGACTTGCTTTTGCATGTGTTTAAGTCGGGCTTCACCGATGGGACAGGATACGCTTACCTTCTCGCGAACACCTAGTATCATCTCTATTTGATTCATAAATACAGGCTTATGATATAGTCGGAATCGTGCCATGGATTCTGCTCTTTGATCAGATTAATTATGATTATGAAAAAGAATTTGTCTTTGTTGTTTATATGCATACTTGCATTAAATGGTCAAAGGTGTTCCACTCGGCTTATAGACAGTGGTAGTGTAACAGCTTATATACCCACACAGAGAATACGGCCGCCGCATCGTCAACAAGTCGCAGGTCCTCCTGGCAAGTGATGCTGACCAAACTGATGTTGATTTGTGACTGGTCCTTATCTGAAACGAAAATACTAAGGTTTACATTTTATTTTTGTTTGTTGTTTAACGCCTCACTCGGCAATATTCCAGCTATATGACGGCGGTCTGTAAATAATCGAGACTGGACCAGACATACCAGTAATTGACATACTGAGCATCGGTCCACGAAATTGGGATACGATGACATGCAGCAACCAAGTCAGCGAGCCTGACAATCCGATCACGATAGTCGCCTCTTACGACAAGCATAGTCGCCTTTTACGGCAAGGGTTGCTGAAGACCTATTCTACCTCGGATCTTTACGGGTCTAATTACAGTGCGACTAAGTGAATTTTTGAATGGAACGTCTACATATGATTATATAGACAATACTGTGTATCCATGATTCAATTTATCCATGTCAATGCGGATGATTTTACGGAAACATCAACGATGACCTGACGAGAGTTCTCTGTGCATGAAGCACAAGAAAGGTGTGTAAACTGCACATGCAATAAAGCAAGATAAATCACACTGATTATACAAGTATATTCCTTTCATCAACATCTTGCTGTTTTATTTCCTTAAAATTCAGTCTTGTATTTTATATGCGTTCTGGAAAATGGTTATGCATTTAACTGTAAAGATCCGGGTAAGAATTCAGAAACCCATGCTTGTCGGAAGAGGCGACTAACGGGATCGGATGGTAAGGCTCGCTGTTTTGGTTGATGCAATGCATCGTATGCCAATTGCCTAGATCGAGGCTCATTACTCAATATTGCTGAGTACGTCATCAAATACAAATAAATCATTCAGGCTATTTCCTCACAATCAACGCCCATGCCATTAGCAGAATGTAGAAGTAGATTGGCAAAATGGATATCAAACTGAAACATCTATAGTACCTACATGTGTTGATGATGGTGGTGAGATCCTCCTGTACACACCCAGTAGGGATGCAGATGTCCTCTGTCAGGTGCGGCAGGTGCACAGGGAACGGCAGGTGCTGCAGCAGACAACACCATGATGCAAGAATGTCATTACATGCAAGAAGTGCATTGGCAAATATTTGGTATTTTTGTTGTGATGAAGTTATCACCGATTTGTGTGCTGTTCATCTCAGTATGTGGTAGGGGTACGGAGTTTGATCCCTAAGGCGTACTAGAAACCTATGATCGGGATTCAAATCCAGATTCGCACTGATTATATTTTTGTAGGTTTGTCAGTACCGTAATCGAGCTGGTGGGTTTCGTTTAGGACTTAATAACTTGGAGGTTTTTCTTCCACATCATGTCCATACGCAGTGCTGTAACTGAAATATTGTGGAACTAAACTCACTAACCCACTCACTCACTCACTCATAGTGTGTATCATGCTAGGCGCCACTAATATATACGATTCCATCTATCGTGGGTATATTGTCATCTGCAGTTGCAAGAACGTGTTATTTCTTTTCCGAGATAAACCTTCTGGCGAACCTAGTATATTGCTATACGGTCTAGAGTGAGTGAGTGAGTAAATGAGTTGGGTTTACCGCCGCTTTTAACAGTATTCCCGTTATATCACGGCGTGTCAGCTTAATGCGGAAGGATAGCCCGACGTGATGATGGTCTCAGACATTTGCCACTTTGATGAAACTAACGAACATGCATGGTGCTGACAAACCTAGAAACAGGGGGGCTAACAGGGATTCGAACCCACAGTCATAGGTTTCTGCCCAATGGACGCAACTCTACACAGCGCATTGGGGTGCATGGGCCATCCGTTTTCCAATATGATGTAAAGAGTTATGCTTTGTTTAAGGGTTAGGCTTACACAGATAATATATGTGATAATATGTGTTTCTCATCTCCAGTCACAGTGGTTATGAAGTGTCGCTACACTGTGTTCTATACCGACGTCAATCAGTAGGTTTGGATATTATCTATATTTTTGAATGACATTGCCAAGCATTTTTATTTTTAATCACCTTTTGTTTTAAATGATTTCTTCCTTAGCGTTCGGTGTGCAATATATGTCTTTTGACATTGCTACTTTGTTGATCAATTCTCCCCTTGGTGTGGTCAACCCACGAAATACACATAGGAAGCAATTAATGTAATTGTACTGTGGACATTGTCGCAGGAAATGTGAACGACGTTTTAAATGAATCATGAATCTATTTTCCAAACATTGTGCTCATGTGGGAAATCAAACCTTCAGCGCGAAGAGCGGACGCTTTAACCACTAGGCTACTAGGCCACTAGGCTACTCCATTGTCACCTGATCAGCTATGTAGTCCTCCAACCACCCAGGGGAATCAAACGAAGCCGAGCAGTACTGAGCTTGTATTTCCCTCTTGACGTCACTTCCTGAACCATGTGATGTCATCGAGTGACGAACGGCTCTACATTGGTCGTAGTTCCCATGCCACGTGACTAAACCCTTGATTAACCCAGGACCTTGCTTACCAGTTGCATCATACACTACAAATCAGAAGCAAATATATATGAATGGAACCAGGTGAAAAGGGTAAACAAAATACACACATTTCGGGTACATGTCACTTAATAAAGGTCTTTTTCAACGACATGGTGCATATGTCAATTAATATTTCAACATTAATTTCCAGGAAGTGAATTTGACTATATCAACTAGTGGTTGATAGCACGAGCACGGAAAACATGATGTATATTTCAATTTTTATATCAACATTATTTAAATAAAGTGAATTGGACTGCATTAACTAGTGGTTGATTGCACGAGCACGGACAAACATAGTGTATATTTCAATTTGAATGTCAATAATATTTAAACAAAGTGAATTTGACTACATCAACTAGTGGTTGATAGCACGAGCACGAAAAAACATGGTGTATATTTCAATTTTTATATCAACATTATTTAAATAAAGTGAATTTGACTGCATCAACTAGTGGTTGATTGCACGAGCACGGACAAACATAGTGTATATTTCAATTTGAATGTCAATAATATTTAAACAAAGTGAATTTGACTACATCAACTAGTGGTTGATAGCACGAGCACGGACAAACATGGTGTATATTTCAATTTTTATATCAACATTATTTAAACCAAGTGAATTTGACTCCATCAACTAGTGGTTGATAGCACGATCCCGTCGGATCACACATTGAATCCACACGGTGTCCATCGTAACAGGTTTTGTCCATCGATCATCACCCAAGAGGAGTTGATCAAAATATATCACAGGACATACAGCAGCAGAGAATCGACACTGCACTCGTATGCGAGCTACAGACGAAGAAATGAACGCTACACTCGACACTGTATTCATGAAGTCGACCGATACGGCGGTGGAAGTGTCATGATGTGGGCAGGCATATCCGTGAATGGTAGGACAGATCTGGTGCACGTACAGGGAAATTTAACTGTTGTACGCTACCGTGATGAAATCCTTCAACGTCACCTTATTCCCGCCATTGACGTCAGAAGAGATATTTTACAGCAAGACAACGCTGGATTATCTTGCCCACAACAATGTTACTGTGCTGCCATGGCCCTCCAAATCGCCTGATCTAAACCCCTTTGAACATTTGTGGGATCTGTTAGACAGACGTGTACGACGCCGACAGCGTCAACCACAGACGCTTCAACAGCTGAACCATGCATTGCAGGATGAGTGGAGAAGGATTCCACAACGCCAGGATTCGACGACTCATACAGTCCATGACCAGGCGGTGCAGAGCTGCTATCGATGCTCGTGGTAGTAACACCCGGTACTGACTTTGGCACAGTGCCATCACAGACACAGACGTCCCTTAGAACATTAAAAGACTGTTTGTAGTGTAAGAAACATGTGCCTCAACCCGTGGAAAATGTGGTTGTTGTATCTTCATTATTAATTGTGTAATCCTATTTCATTAAACATGTAATGACACACTGATTATTCTGTTATGCGTTTCTTTTTTTTGGCCAGTGTAGTTGTATACAATCGTTGCAGGCAAAACATTGTATCGTGACTGAGAACCTGCAATAAGTGTGCAGCCCGCCGTCGAGTGGATGCCGAATTGTATCCACCTTCAGTTCCTACAACGTAATGCATACAACAAGTTGTACTAGCTAGTCGTACCGTGTGAATGCCCCTTCACACTGTGCTGGCATCAGCTTAGACCACAACAATGAAAAATCATTAATATTTGGGGCATAATAGGGTCATAGGGTGCTTTAGGCCAGTGGTTAGCGTGTTTGCCCAACGACTGTCCGCTTGCTTTTCCGCCTTGTTATCATTATGTGCAAGTAATGTATCATGACTCACTACGAATGTAATCGACCTGAACTGAAAAAATCAGCCCACTCCAACTGCTAACACTCATAAGAAATTACTCACTGTTTATAGCCCAGTCCTTCCTACGTTGAAGGTCCACGGCGTAGTGGTAAAGTTCCACCTTGCAGTCGTCAGTGACGTTGTAGCTGTAGATGTCCATGCCGGCCTGGATGATTCCCGCCCATACAGGAGGGAAGAGGACAGGTAAAATCCCAAATTGACGCGACCTTGAACTAGTACTCCCAGTGACGTTGTGACGTTGACCCTTAAGTGTCGGGTCAAGGTCAGTATCATCCGTGAATAATTTGTCGCCTGTTGAATGGTCCTGTGATAATCCAGTACCGTTGGACACATGCTCAAGCGATATCTCCCGGGGATCATCCAGAGACGCCGTCTCAGTTGAGGGCTGTGTCGGCATATCCGAAGAGCGACATGAAGGCACACTAAGCAGAATTATCCATATCAACCCCCTGCCCATGCTGACCTTTGAGCATTTCCACACAACGCGGAGAATACAACTCATCAGATGTTATGCACATACAGGAAAACGTTAATGAAATGAAAAGTATAGATCAGATACTTCGTTGCAGCATGGCTACTGTTCTGAAAGACAAAGTACACATCGTGTCATTTCAAATTAGTTATTTGAAGGTCGATTTATACACTGGCATGCACTGAATCACAACACAGAAGGATCGTTCTTCACTGCGTGCCGCCTACGCTTGCAACGTTGTCAACACTCTATATGCATGTGACAGCGTTACCTGCGTGTGTATCTCCTGTAACGAATGAGAATAAATGTAGCTGTACACACTCCAATACAACTAAAAGGTATTGATCCATCAGCTGAATGATATATCTTGAGGTAGCTGCTACCCGGAAGGGGACACTCATGACCCAGTCGTCGCTGTGTCGAGTTGGCGCACCTGAAACCTGTGATCTTGGGTTTGAATCCCGGTTCATCTTGATAATGTTTGTGAGCACAGACACGTGCGTGTGGGTTTCACCAAAGTGGTAACGTCTCAGACAGGCTTCATATTGGGATTTCCTCCAGCATCAAGCTGACGCGCAGGGATATCACACATTTAAACACACGCGCACATACATACACGCACGCACGCACACACACGCGCGCACGCACACACACACGCGCGCGCGCACACACACGCACCAACATACACTCACATATATATACACACACACGCACAGGCACACGCACACGCACATACACACCCATACACAAGGTAAAATATACTTCGATGTGGCTCGTCCAACCGTTCTAAATAACTACAATTGCTTTATGTGCTACTGCAATCATTTACATCAAGCGAGTTTTATTCACTGGCATAGCTATTCATACTCAGCGTTCTGTTGCATCAGTACGCTGTGACATTGATTGTGTAGATCAGTGATTTCACGTGGTGCCTGTAACATCCAACACGTATGTATAGATGTATATTATATAGGGTGTCCTCAACACGTATGTATAGATGTATATTACATATGGCGAACTCAACGCGTTTCTATACATGTATATTAACATGGTGACCTCAACATGTATGTATAGATGCATATTACATATGGCGAACTCAACACGTTTGCATACATGTATATTAAGATGGTGACCTCAACACGTATATATAGATGTATATTACATATGGCGAACTCAACGCGTTTCTATACATGTATATTAACATGGTGACCTCAACACGTATGTATAGATGTATATTACATATGGCGAACTCAACACGTTTGCATACATGTATATTAAGATGGTGACCTCAACACGTATATATAGATATATTTTACATATGGCGAACTCAACGCGTTTCTATACATGTATATTAACATGGTGACCTCAACACGTATGTATAGATGTATATTACATATGGCGAACTCAACGCGTTTATATACAGGTATATTAACATGGCGACCTCAACACGTGTGTATAGATGTATATTATATATGTGACCTCATCACGTATGTATACATGACGATGGTGTCCTCAAACCGTAGGGCCCAGAATGTCGGGCATTTTCACCGAGTTTCATTGTGGACACGTCCACCATTACAGCCAGTTTTTTCCATCAATTGTGTACTTGGCATACTCGTTTACATCATTTACTCGTCTCACTGCTCTTTACCAGTATTTTTCATATACTAACATGGGGCGTCTCTGATGTTCATAATAACAAACTTCGTCAAAATATCTCAAGCAGCCTCCTACCGATTGGGATCACACCTTTTAAAAAATCATGATGGATGCTGTCGAATCATATGCCGCTGTTAAATGACCTTCAGAGACAATTCAGTCAGTGCTTGTTGTTCTCATTAGTAGACTTCACTGACAGAAAGAGGAAACAGAATTGGAATATACCCATTCTGGTGCAGCCAGCTGTCATCCAACGTCTGGCTTCTCAACATGAAATGTTTTTAGTTGCCAAAACCACGCATAAGTATAATAACTTTTTTACTTGTCTCTGTTTATTCCTCATTCGAGCTGGAATCCAAACCTAAAAAGTCCACATGAGTGACAAATAGAGAATCTCATAGAGAATTGCCGAGGACTTTTTCCACTTTTATCAAAGAGTGTTGATATATTTTCTATCATAAGACACGGGGGTGAGATTTTATTTATCATCCAACATCATTCTTCCAACTTTTTCAGTTTTTAGACAATAATAAGCAGTGTCTTAAGTGTAAAAAGTACTGTTAACAGCTTCAGTAGCAGAGCCATTAGTGATGTCTTTTGGTTGTGACGCCATGGTAACCAATGACGTCACAATGGTCTGCAAAGCGTTGTGATGCAATTTCATTGCAGCGATATCTAAAATGTAGATATCGCTTGATCTCACCCAAGGGAGCCAGTTTGGGATGATAAATTGTAATCTCAGAAAGGATCGTAAGAGGTTTATAGTCAAAAATAAAAGGAAAGGTCTTCCTCGTAGATATGAATATTGGAGACATTCAGACATGGAGTGGGCCATGGGCATCCCCATAGGCGCCAACTGCGTTAAGGGTCAAAGGGAGACAACTCTTCAAAACGTAGAGGCCAAACCTTGTTGACAATTTTAACTATAATCTTTATCAATAAGGTCACGAACGTGATCTAAAACACAGATTAATGTCCTTGCACATCACAAATAAGGATCGTAAAACACAATTCGGTGTAAAATAATGAATTTCGGTACCATAATTTTAATGTGAAATATGTGAGGTGGGTGTTGGAAAATCCAAGATGGCTGTTACTGGCGGTTATAGGTCTCATATTAGGTCCGTAACAACCATCTTGGATTTTTTACTGACGGTATACGGGCTCATGTGGGGGTTAGTAGTTCTGCTCTCTGATTGGTCAATCTCACTTTGAGGCTTAATAATGGTGTATATGTGGAGGAAATTTTCAAATGTGAGCCATTAGTAACAAAAGTGAACGCCGATGGCTGGGATATAACTGGAATAATGTTCAAAGCGCCGTAAAATGGAACTCACTTACTCACCTATTTGATAGGGATAGACACATGCTTATGACAGTGTGGGATTGTACAACGGAATCTTCTTTCGGTAGACATTTCTCATGATAATGGAATGACCTTTCGCTTTTATTTACTATATTTACAGTGTATGTAACCTACGATGATTTATAATATTAATGTACAATCATATGATATATAGATCACAGAAATCCGTTCTGGCAGAGAACAATATACCCATATATGACCTGTGGTTCGTAACGCCAATAAAACAAAATCAAGACAGAATATATTTCCACCATGGCCTCTGTATCTAACGCATACATGTACAGTGTGTATTGTATTTTTCATCTCTTACGCTTCAGTAAATTTACAGATATGGCCAATTGAAGTTTACATGCATATTGGAAAGCACTGGCTTACTACCTGCGGTATTAAGAGCTGTAGTACATAGATACCTCAGTGTTAACTTCTGTAGTACAGCATACCGCGGTATTAACTGCTGTACAACATTCACTTCTCTTTGAATGATAACACCAATATGCTACAACGCTCTTTCTCTGTCTTTAATAAGCAGATATATTGTCATCGACTACCTATTTAATGTGGAACTCACATGACGAAATTTACAATAACAATTTCAACGATGCATATCAAGCAAAGCTGATGCAATTTCACTATTTTTTTCATAAGATATTTAAATCACAAACATAGAATTGTCACAAAATATACAACAGATATATATAGATAATATATACAAAATATCTTACCTGGCCGGACTATATTCATCTTATTTAAAAAGTATCACCTGATTTATAATACCACCGTTTGATGTTTCAGAGGGAATTCCCCATCACTTAAAACAAGCACATACCACACAGTACATCACACCTATCCATACATAAAAAAGAGACACTGATTTTCCCACCGGGCGCTGCTATAAATACTGATCCATGCCGCTGTCGGTGTTTCCTCTCCGAGTGCTGTCATTGCGCTGGGAATACATAGCCACGCGGGAGCGCCAAGGTGTATCCAAGGTCGTCTCAAGGCTAGAAGCCTCCGTTCAGCACGTACGGGGGAATTCCCCTTCTTGACGTCATTGTTTATTTCCTGGTTGCTAAGAGCGTTAATATTGATTTCCGAAAGAAATGACGGAGAGTTTAAACCGATAGATAAGGTTTGGGTTTAATCGTATATAAATGTAGACAGTATGATTAATTCCAAAAATCCATATATTATTACAAAATATGGCATGATAAGGACAATAATATCAATAAAATACAGGCTTTCGTTTTTCAAATCTCGGAACCAAATACCTTCAAATTACAAAAGTTAAATATAATATTAATTCTTACTGGACCGTGGTATATACCCTCCCAAAAGTATCTTTTGCATATGGCCCCCTTTGTGACCTTTGTCGTCGGGGTATATGCTTCTGCATAGCCGTATTCTACTGGGACAGGGTGATCTATTAATGTATCTACATTCATATCATATTTCTAATTTTTCTATTTTCAAAAATACACTTGAACATATTCGACACCTCTGATTCGATTTGAGCCCGATTTGGCAGAAGCTAAAAGTAGTAATATTATCGCATAACTCTCATGAGAATGAATCATTCAGTGATGTGGTGACGTCACTTCCGAAACCAAGCTATGGGTCCAGGCTATTTATATAAAAGAAAGAATGAAAATAGAATACACTGGGCAATCGAGGCTGTTCTTCAGAATGATCAGACTGATACACTGACACTCTGCTTACGCCTCCAACCCCCTCCCCACTCATCACGAGTGTTGATGATTCCCAAGCATTATCCATTAATATAACCATCCTATGCATTCCCGTAGGTACAAGGACGTTACATCACAGTTCAGTTCATTTCATGTGGTTCTAGTAATCATTGGAAATCAATATGTACATTATTAAATATATATGCCGTATGTAATAACTATGTAGCGCCACGTGCTTGTGCCTTTTACCCTCATTGCGTCTATTACACGCGTCGAGGACCAAGTGAGCTCTATAGATAACACGTATGTGTATATTGAGAAAATGACAGACAGACAGACAGATATATTTATTAACGTCTCATTTGTAACAACAAAATACAACCAATCGCTTAGCGATCTATGGGAGACACTAAAACAATATTAATTCATCCAAAATATAGGTATATACATTATTTACATAAAATACCCCGTCTTAAAGTTAAAATGCTGTGGCAGGCTTTGGAAGCGTCAAAGATCAGTAATGAGCTGTATAAAATAGTATGGAACTGGTTGTCATTTTGTAAGCCTAGAAAACGTGAATTTTACTGTTAGAAACAGAAAACAAGTCATGACGTATAAAACTGTATACAGGACATTCTATTAAAACATGTTTCTCATCTTCCACACAGTTTTTACAATTAAAACATAATCTCCTGTACCGGGTTATCAAAACATTTCATCCGTACGGGTCGGGTGTCTATTCTGTGCAGACGCTCTAGCGCGGGATTTGTTTACAGTGCAGCTAGTCTGTCGCGAACACCTGGTATCATAACTATTTGATAGTGATTCATAAACACATGCTCATGGTACAATCGCAATTGTACAATCGACTATGATATTGGCGGAGATTTCTTACGAATATGGAAACGATTTTCTCGCAAATGTTTTCAAACGTCTCAAAATAGGACCGAATCCAATGCCTAAATTAGCTACACTAGAAGGGGCCCTTCACACAAACTGATTGATGACTGCATAGCGTGATCTCTCCATAACAGTAACTATGACAGATGAGTAGAGTGCAGTTCGCTCGTCGCGCCGAACAACCGGGTTCGATTCCTGATATGGCTACAAGGCTATTTGATTCATAAACACATGCTCATGTTATAGTCGGCATCGTCCAGTCGGCTCTGCTCTTATGAGAGATTTCTTATGAATATGGAAAGGGTTTTGTCGCTTTTATTCAAAATAATCAAATAAATGTGTGTATCATGATGATAAACTTCCATGTTCATCACCACTGGTGAGCACGGGAGACCCAGTCGTCGCTGTGCGGAGTTGCGTCCCTTGGACACGGCAGAAACCTATGATTGTGGGTTCGAATCCCGAATTATGTTTCTAGTTTTGTTACCACCATACCTGCTCATGAGTTTCACCAAAATGGTAAGCGTCTAAGACCTGGATCACTTCGGCCTTTCCTCCCACATTAAGCTGACAAGCCGTGATATGACAGGAATACTGTTAAAAGCGGCGTTAAACCCAACTCACTCACTCCTTTCTTTGAGATACCATAACGGTAAGTGTCAAACAAAGAGAGACGACGATAGAATGATTAGTCTTACAACTGCAACAAATCCTTTTAAGGCGTATGAACATGAAGTGCTTATAAGGGTGAGCAACAATTTCTTCAAAGACAGCATATTATCTTTGAATACTGGGACTTTATATTGATTATGTCTATTTAACAGTCATTCACTCCTGCAATAGTTTGTGAAAAGTAGGCTGTGGCTTGGTAATTTAGTGTAAACATTAGTAGGTTCCATGAAGACTGAGGTGAGAAATTTGGACTGTCTCCTTGGTTTAGAGGATAGGGTGTCTGCCCGGATCGTGGGTTTGATCCCCGATCACGTCATACCAAAAGACTTTAAAAGATGGTACTCGTTGTTACCTTGCCTGGCGCTCGGATTTAACGGACTGAAACAAGGACTGGTCGGCTCGGAGTCTTAATGGGGTCATTCCTGTTATATTCGGGTATGGTATCTCAGTGAGCTAGCACTATCAAATCGGCATCAGTCCATACTAATACAAATAGACACACACACGTGCATGCACGTCGGTATATATGTGCAACAATTTTGAACGCAACTTCAAACCCCATTTCAGCTCACCTCACCTTACCATGTTTAAAATGTTGTAAATTTGTGCCGAAAAAAACAAGTTTATTGATTTTCAAAGATAAGATGTGTATTATGCGAACTATTTTTTCATATTATTTTTTAAAATTTTAAATCAAATTATTTTTTAAAAAAAGGAAAATATGTAGAAGAATTCTTTGAGTGCTGACTTAGCGTCAGTACAGTTCATTATGTGGGATATGATTTCGCTAACTGATATTTGCAATTGAAAATAAAACATATAACATCAACTGAAAGATATAGTGTATTTTGTCCCACAGTTTCCTCTAGATACGGTTAGCGTTATGGGAGATATTTAATGCCCGTAATAGACCATCATCGTGGCAATTGTGCAGGCAGACACGGAGAATGCGATCGATGTGACTGTGCTGCAGAACACTTCCAATTATCATGGGGGATATTTGTCAAGTTGATGTATAGCGAATGCAGTGCTTACATGTAACAGATACGTAATTCCAAAACTGATTTACAACTTCAAGATTATTTGTTCCAAGTTAATGCGAGATGTTTTTTTCATGGAATGTAATTATTTTCTGATTCTGGAGGTAATATCTGTGCACACATCATACCAGACTAGACAAGCAAACAATCGGAATGCAACAACAAAATTGATAGAGTTTGGCCTCTGGTTCCAGAGAATTGCTGTGCTTTCAGAACATACTAGACAAGAGTGAAAAATCTCGGATTTTTATTTTACTTTTTACAAATTCGTCTGGAACACTAAGACAGTTTCCAGTCTGACATTATAGTATTATTATATTTTTGTAAGCGTAACACAAAGCACAGATTTGCTATTATATTACGCATATATTGTTGCATACTTTTTATGATTTGGAAAAGATAATAAACATTTATTGTACAGTCGGTTGTGATAGGAGTAACGCGGGGGTACAGCATTGGATCATCTACATCTCGGTGGTACTTTTCCGTGTATCAAAACGATGCGTGTTACCCAATTTTCGGTGTAAGAAGGTATTATACACATTTTCACTGAATCATGTAAAGTGATGACCCGAAGTCGTTTATTCTCCGTTAAACCATAACGATATCGATACACTCATAACATGCTAATAAGACAGGTGTCCGGGAAACATCCAGGAACTCAACAGAACTGATGTTTGAACCGGTGTGTGGTCTCTGTTTGAACATACAGTAAAGTACGGTTATAACGAACTCAAAGGGACCACCTATTTTAGTTCGTAATAACCGTAGTTCATATGTACACCATATAAACAACAATTGGCCGAGACTAAAAATAAGTCTTTTATATCGGCGGGTTCGTTATAAGCGTGATCGTTATAAACGTAGTTTACTGTTTAACTGAAATAAATTGCACGAACCTTGAAGTACGTTCCCAGCTGGCCATCAAAATGTGCGCCGTAGCAACGGTTCTGATCACTTGTCAGATTGTGAGTAATGGTTGCTGGTTTGGTTGCTTTCTAAGACGTCCGCGCTGACGTCACTCAGTTTCTGAGAAGCTGAGTTGGCCACTAACATCCGTGGTGAGCATTGACGAGTTGCACCACCTGTTACAGATACCACTTGTTATGTAAACATCGTGTTGTTGTGATACAAGATAGCATCAGGCCAGAGAGTCCGGGAACAATCACGACACAGCGGTTGGTCAGACGGTGCTGATAAAAGCGTGAGCAGGATACCGGGAATCTGAATGAAATCTGAATGGAGGCTGAATGCAATCTGAATGGAGTCTGAAAGGAATCTGGAAGGAATCTGAAAGGACTTTGAATGGAATCTGAACGGAATCTGAATGGAATCTGAAAGGAATCTGAATAGAATCTGAATGGAATCTGAACGGAATCTGAATGAAGTCTGAAAGGAATCTGAATGGAATCTGAATGGAATCTGAACGGAATCTGAATGGAGTCTGAAAGGACTTTGAATGAAATCTGAATGGAATCTGAACGGAATCTGAATGGAATCTGAAAGGAATCTGAAAGGAATCTGGAAGTGTCCCTGATGCAGGAAGACGAATCAAACACATCATCCCTTATAGGATCTTTTGAATAAAGGTGACAAAACTATTTCCTAAAACTAAGTAGAGTACATTGTGCGATTCCCACTATGTCACAAGCGAGTGTCACTATCGAATAGTCATGATACCGATGGCATCTGTCTCAGAATCCATCTCAGATTCCACACCTTCTTGTTATAAAGTAAACTACGGTTATAACGAACTCAAAATGACCACTAACCGTAGTTCGTTATAAGCGAACGTTATAAGTTCGTTATAAGCATATGTACAGCATATATACAACAAATGGCCGGGCTAAAAAGTAAGTTTGTTATATCGGTTAGTTCGTTATAAGCGTGTTCGTTATAAACGATGTTTACTGTACTCTTTGAATTTGGTTGATTTATGAAATACACGACTGGAGTGTTTTATTGTACAATAAACAACAACCACGTATCGTTTATTTTCATATATGAGATATCAATATTATGTAAGGATGTTATTTAAAAGTACAAGCTTTATCAAGCAAGTTATCGTCATGTGCTTGATAACGCGGTGTTAGAACCTACACCGAAACGTGGCTCTAAATTGTAATAAAGAAGTTGTTCATCATTAACTTCTTATCCTTACTAGCTTAGTACTCCAACTTATAAATGCCTATCAAATAAGTAAATATGAAGGCAAGTAGGATACAGTGCGGCTGGTTGTTGATATCTTGTCAGACGCAACGGAAGTTAATAAGTAGCATCCGAATCACCAGCCCTCACATTGAAAACTGTGTTGCGCTGATACAATCTTAGATATACAATGTAATATGACGAGCTGGTCATAGTGAAAGTTGACCCTTGAAAATCCGTTGTTAGAATAGGTCCTCGGCAACCCATGGTTGCCGTAAAAGGCGATTGTTCTTGTTGTAAGAAACGACTAACGGGATCGGGTGGTTAGGCTCGCTGATGGTTTATGCATGTCATCGTATCCCAATTGCGTGGATCGATGTTCATGATGTCAATCACCGGATTGTCTGGCACAGACTCGCTATTTACAGACCGCCGTCATATAGCTGGAAAACAGCAAACAAACAAACAAACAAACATACATAATGACAGTAAGAGTTTAGTGACATAAAAATCAAACTTGATTCACGTTACTGGTCTTGGAATAAAATGATATCTGCTAAATTAGTCATACGTCTCAAATCTAAACTTAAAAGTATCGCAATTGTCGCTGTTTACACAGGTTATATGGAGTCCAGTGATCATGTCTATTCACGTGTCAAACAAGAAGCACACAATAACTGTTTATACGAATATGCTCATTTTAGCTTTTTTGATATACCTGGATAAGATAGGAACTGCAACAATAGCAATAGATTTGCTTATTTCAGGCGAACAATTGGCTTGCCTTTGCATGTGTTTGTGACAGGTGCCACGAGTGGGATAGTATACGCTACCATTTCGCGAACACTTGGTACATCACCATTTAATGGTGATTCATAAAAGCATGTTCATGGTATTGTCGGAATTGTACAATGGACTCTGCTCCTTTATTGCTTATTAATAAGGAAAGGGTTTTGTCGCTTTTGTTTACTTTCTTTTTGTAATTGAAAGTAATTAATATATCCATTAATATTCCGGTAAGTGATCGTTGCTGAAAAAGAACAATGGTTTCGGTTCTTGGACATAATCTTTGTCAAAACCGGGTTATAAATGTCTATAACACGCTTTCGTTATGATCAACTTGTTTTAAAACTTTGTACCGTTAGACCCAGATCCAAGCAGGGTATAAAACAATATTTAGCTGAGGACGCATTTGGTCATTTGATGGTGATTCATAAACACATGCTTATGACAATGTAGGACTCGTAATAGGATTTAAAGAAAGGGTTTTGTCACCTTTATTTACATCAACATGCAACAGTGTGTACCGAGAAGGTGTGTGGTGACAACAGTGGTTCGCAATGTCAGTTTAAAGAAATCTCAAAACAAGTATTTAAAGGGGAATATCAATAACACCGCATATTCGAAACAAGGGATGCAACATTGTTGTTACAAATTGTTTCACCAGCATCACTTATTTGAAACTAATGTATTCTGTAACGGTGCTTATGACGCTTCCATACAAATGCTACATCGCTCCAAATATGACGTGACTCTGAGGGACGAGACATCGAACCCGCAATAACCAAACGTCAAAGACATCAACATTAAACATAAATTTATTTATAAGCATTACATAAATAACATGTATAGATCATCTCTGCTATAAATAACACTCTCATTTAAAGTATAAATAAAGGTATGACACAAATCGGAATTTCCCCAAAGGTTATTTTAAACAATAATTCCTGTGATATTGTTGAGGCCAGGCATTTCCGATTCGGATAAGCGTTGTGTATTTTTTAATACTTGGTTTACGGATCCTCCGACCATAAATTTCAGAAATGTGCAATGAAATAAAATTAATTTTATATTCCCGAGATATATTTCACTAAAAACCTATAAATAGTGTCGAGAGCATAGGCAACTTCAAGACAGCTAAGCGTCCGCCCGGAGAGCGGGAGATCCGGGGTTCGATCCCCGACCGCGTCATACCAAAAGACGTTAAAAGATGGTATTTGTTGTTACCCTGTCTGGCGCTCGGCATTAAGGGGCTAAAACAAGGACTGGTCGGCTCGGAGTCAGTATACGCTGTCTGAGTGGGGTATTCATGTTAAACTGCGGAAGGGTATCTCAGTGAGCTAGCACTATAAATCGGCACCAGTCCGGACTAGTACAAGCAGCCACACAAACACACACACGTACATGCACGTCGCTTTATAAGTGCAATCTTGGACGCGACCTTAAACCCCATTTCACCTCACCTCACCTCAAGACAGCTAACGTGTGACGTGCAATAATTACAACCGTTGCATACTGGTTCCGGAATGGTTTTCTTCAGTAGTTCTGTTCATACATTAGTTTGTAAATAATCTAGTCTGACAAGAGAATGCAGTGATTATTATTATGAAACGTTCGACGTCGTAGGCGTTCGATGATAATTGTGTTCAAACTCAGGCCTAGTTTACCTTACCTTTCTCTTACATTCAGCATAGGTTTATTTACAAAAACTGTAATGACCAATTTAAAAAATATATTTTCTTCAATTACATAATTATAATGTCTATATTGACCACCGACCCAGTGTTTTTAAAAGAGAAATCCTTAAACAATGTGATAAACTATCAAAGGCCTAAATTCAGTCTTGAACAAGTATTTGTCACAGAGTGACGAAATATCCCCCGCCTGTACACCATAGTACCAAATATGAAGACAATCCAGCGATTAGTTCTTGAGATATTGTGGCAACACCGTTTTCCAACTCCAAAAACAGATTTGCCTGCTGTGACCTTGAAAATGGGGTCAAGGTCACCAAATCTGACAGGTGTATGCGGTGTCTGTATATACACTATAGTTCCAAATATGAAGACAATCCAGCGATTAGTTCTTGAGATATCGCGGCAACACTGTTTTCTAACTCCAAAAGCAGATTTGCCTGCTGTGACCTTGAAAATGGGATCAAGGTGACCAAAACCGACTGGTGTCTGCGGAGTCTGTATATACACCATAGTTCCAAATATGAAGACAATCCAGTGTTTAGTTCTTGAGATATCGCGGCAACACCGTTTTCCAACTCTAAAAGCAGATTTGTCTGCTGTGACCTTGAAAATGGGATCAAGGTCACCAAAACCGACTGGTGTCTGCGGAGTCTGTATATACACCATAGTTCCAAATATGAAGACAATCCAGTGTTTAGTTCTTGAGATATCGCGGCAACACCGTTTTCCAACTCCAAAAGCAGATATGCCTGCTGTGACCTTGAAAATGGGGTCAAGGTCACCAAAACCGACTGGTGTCTGCGGAGTCTGTATATACACCATAGTTCCAAATATGAAGACATTCCAGAGATTAGTTCTTGAGATATTGCGGCAACACCGTTTTCCAACTCCAAAAGCAGATATGCCTGCTGTGACCTTGAAAATGGGGTCAAGGTCACCAAAACCGACTGGTGTCTGCGGAGTCTGTATATACACCATAGTTCCAAATATGAAGACAATCCAGTGTTTAGTTCTTGAGATATCGCGGCAACAAACAGGTGGGACGTACGGACGGACGTACGGACGGACGGACGTACGGACGTACGGACGGACGTACGGACGGTCGTGAATACTATATCCCCCGCTTCGCGCTTTCGCGCGGCGGGGGATAATGAAACCGTCCTTGCTATGTGATGTTTCTGATCAGCGTCTCCAGTGTAATGAATGGCTGTTGTATGCAGGTGATGAGCACTAGGGCCAGCATGGTGGCCATCACGAGTATAGGGACATACAGCAGCCACTGAAACACAAAATAGAATCCGACACAATCACAGCTGTCCAATATATATAGGTACATGTGGTTCAGTAAGTGAGTTTGGCTGAAGGTTGACATGAAGTGTTTGTCTGTTTTACAGCAGCATGACGGCTTAATGTGGGAGATATGTCCAAAGTGTTGCAGGTCGTGAATGTTTACAGAAAATTGCTTGCATGTCTATGGGGCTGTCATACCAAGGATGGTTATAAGTTGGGTGATTTTGATTCAATTTTGCACAACGTCTTCGCCCTCTTAACCATAATTGACACTAATAGAGTTTTTGGATGGACAAAACAATTTACAGTTTAACTTTACGGCTCAGTAACCTCAGAAGCATATTCAGCACACATACCAGGCCGAATGGTGAGAAATGGATGAGGCTGCGAGAGGTGTCACGCACAAGCATGATGACCAACGGATGGAGGAGGTAGATCCCGAAAGTGATGCGGCACAGAGGGAAGAAGTAGTTCCAGGACAGGAATGTGTTGATAAAACCTGGAACAAAAGCAGGAAATGACAAGTGACTTTTCATGTCATACGTGGATCCATGTGTACCTTTCTCACGATGTGTTAAGAAGAAATTCGGAAGGAGTGTGTTTTACCATAAATGATATTTCTTTTAACAGTATTTGCGTTACATCACAATGTGTCAGCTTGATGAGAAAATCCGAAAATGACAATGGGCATGGCCATATAATGTTTGTCGAAACCACGGAGCAAGGGAATGTCGCTGACAAAAGAAAGATCACAAATTGGCGAGAATCTTGGATTCGAACACACGACAATCGGATCTTTGCAGCTAAGGCACACGACCCTACATAGCTACGAGTTTGAACCGTTGACATTGTTTTCATAGTATTGCAGACTTGTTGTTAAATCGTGGACCGTTATGATTAATTGTGTTTCATTCGGCAACAACGAACGGAGGTTACAAACCATGCTGGATATTAAGTGAGTGAGTGAGTATGGTTTTACGCCGCTTTTAGCAATATTCCAGCAATATCACGGCGGGGGACACAAGAAATGGGCTTTACACATTGTACCCACGTCGGGAATCGAACCCGTGTTTTGGGTGGGACGAGCGAATGCTTCAACCACTATGCTACCCGACCGCCCTGGTGGGTATTACGGTGATTTGGGAACTTGGCTAGATGTTCAGAATAGTTAACGTACCTCCTTGCCCCACAGCGCAGGCGAATATAACCCAGGATAATGCCAGTCCCCAGGCAGGGCGAGCAAGTGCTTCATAGACCCCCGCTTCTATGGCAGTAAATCTCCTCCCGCCGACTCTGTTCTCTAGGTACGTTATATAGATCACTAAAGCCATCGTGCAAAACGACATTAGCCAGCCAAGTAGCATTGGAATCTGGAAAGATATCGCAACTACAGAATGTATGTCATTACATCACGAGGAATAGGCTTATAAGTGTTTATGAAGTGGCCATGGAAATGGTTTTGACACTTTTAATTACGTAAACCTATGACATCTTTATTTTGATTAGAAGTATAGTACAGTTTCTATGTAATAACCTTTCTGAGATGAGTCCTTCGGCCCACTTTGTTTAAAATATACCCCAGCATCATCCCAATAGCAAATACGCCCACCCGGCAGTAGGGCTTGGCGTACACATCGGAGAAGTACCCGCTGTCCATTCTGAAATCAAATCAAGTCATCAAACTAAAACTGTTATTTTTCACAATTTTTGATAAAGTTGAAACGGTCACCATTAAAATTGTGGCTCAAAGGGACTCTTTATGTTCTGCTATGTTATTGCCTGCATTGTGTTTGCCGAGACCGAGAGTTTATTTCAGTAAGACGGAATGAAGATTGGCTTTTGATGTTGTTTGTTTGTTTGTTTGTTTGTTTGTTTGTTGTTTAACGCCGCACTCAGCAATAGTCCAGCTATATGACAGCGGTCTGTACATAATCGTGTCTGGACCAGACAATCCAGTGATTGACATCATGAGCATCGATACACGCAATTGGGATCGATGAAAAGCATCAACAAGCATCGACCACCCGATCCCGTTAGTCGCCTCTTACGACGAGCATATTCGCCGACAAGCACGGGTTGCTGAAGACCTATTCTACCCCGGATCTTCACGGGTCTGAGATTGGCTGATGATTATCTTCATTCAAAGAACATTACTTGTTTGTTTTGTTTGTTGCTTAACGCTGTTATGATGAATAGTCTAGTCTGTCCAGAAAATCCAGTGAATGATTTAACGAATAACGATCCACACCGTCGGAGTACTATGACACGTAATCAACCACATCACCGAGCCTGAATACCCTAACCAGTGGTTACTGGGGACCTACTCTAACACCGCAAACACCGTTAACAATGTATACAAGAATAAAACTATGAACACCGGTAGGCATGTTCCATGTGAGCGTGATCCATGTCAGATGAGTGAATGGGTGAGTTGGGTTTAACGCCGCTTTTAACAATATTACAGTTATATCGCGGCCTGTCAGCTTTATGTAGGAGGAAAGCCCAAAGTGATCAGATCTCAGACGTTTACCACTTCGGTGAAACCCACGATCAAGGCACGGTGCTGACAAACCTTGAAACATAATCGGGGCGAACCGGGATTGGAACCCACAATCACAGGTTTCTGGCGTGCCCAAGGGACGCAACTCTGCAAAACGAATCGGGGCGCCTCAGACGACTGGACCACCTGTGCCACCGTCCCATGTCTGATGACATACGGCAGATCAACTACATTGTATATGAGTGAGTGAGTATGGTTTTACGCCGCTTTTAGCAATATCCCAGCAATATCACGACGGGGGACACCAGAAATGGGCTTCACAACATTGTATATGAAGTTAAAGGGTTCGCAAAGGCAACGCTGTTACAATCCTCAATGATGGTGACCAGCGTCAGAAAATTCTAATAATCCAAATGGAATAATGATGTACCGTCCTACCTCAACATATTGCCATTGATCTTGTTATTTAGGATGCCAACAGATACCAGCTGTGTGGCTACGAGCAGACCAAGCAGGGCAAAACCAAGGGAAGGTAACCTGGAATCATACTAGACGTTAAGAAGAAAGTATACCTCAGCAGCTTTATCAATACATGTAAGTGGAACCTTTGTCATGATCATGAACAAGTACTTCGTTCATATGTGTGGTATCAATGAACTACATTCCTAACACACAAGTTGAAATAAGTTAGAACAAGGGTAGATGTTTCTTGAAGAACCATTCATACTACTCAAAACAAGTTAGAGAATACCCGGCTCTGGCATGACAGATTAACTCGAGTAATATGAAGGCATTATATTTTTATATTAATTAGGTGTTCTTACACTTCTTTTGAGTAGTATATATGTACATGTACGTTTCGAGTCAAGAGCAGATTTAAGAGGGGAAAACAATATTGTAAAACGCAATACTGTGCCACCTCATTTTATTTGAAATTGCACAGTGGCCCATATATGTATTTTTGTTTGGCTTAGCTGCCGTGATCCGAAAGTAGAAGGTTCGGATCCAGATCCGTCTCTGTTATTGTCCTTGGTATAAAAGTATCAGTACCAAGGTCACGCTTATGGTCTTGACTTACTTGTAAACGTCTACCATCAGCGTCACTTAAACATTCCTCCTTCACTGTAGTGTGACTTAGAAACTGCTAAAATCACGTCACAGTGATCACGAATTGGATTATTTCGGCTCAGGCAGGTACCGTGGCCCATAAGGGACATGGAGTCTGTTTTTCCATATTTTGATATTTCACTTACATTTATCGTAACCTTTTGCAAATTAACACGATTTGTCTTACAAATATGAGATAAATCATGTGTAAAGAAGATATTGAATCGCTGAAAAACGAAACGAAAATGTCAAAAACTAAAATGAAAATGTCAAAAACTCAAAACGAAAATGTCAAAAACTAAAATGAAAATACAGAAAACTATTATCACCGCGGTGTATATATTATCACCGCGGTGGGAATATAATCACCGCGGTGAAAATATTCCCACCGCGGTGATAATATTTACACCGCGGTGATAATATTTACATCGCGGTGAAAACTATTTACACCGAGGTGAAAACTTTTTCCACCGCGGTGATAATATTTACATCGCGGTGAAAACTATTTACACCGCGGTGAAAACTATTTCCACCGCGGTGATAATATTTACACCGAGGTGAAAACTATTTCCACCGCGGTGGAAATAGTTTTCTGTGTATTCATTTTAGTTTTTGACATTTTCATTTTAGTTTTTGACCTTTTCGTTTTGGTTTTTGACATTTCCATTTTAGTTTTTGACATTTTCACTTCCCATTTCAGCGACTCAAAAGCTACTTAAAAGTACATTTTCTATGTTTTCGGATGTTTTTATACATGATTTATCACATATTTGTATGGCAGATTGTGTTAATTTGCAAAAGGTTAAGATAAAAGTAAATTAAACATCAAAATATTGAAAAACAGACTCCATGTCCCTTATGGGCCACCGTAGGCAGGTTATGTATGTGTGATGATAAGGAGTCCTACCTGACCAGTGGGATGAGGATGAGTGGAGAGATGAGGTAGAACTGCGTGTCATTCACCAAGAAGAATGTCCAGCTCATGCACTGGAACATCAGCATGGTGATGGACAAATTGATAAACATGAATGATCTCTTACAAAACTCCTAGGTAAAATATAAACTACAAAAACTGCAAGAAATATAGTTTGACAGCGTGACACATTCCTGTGCTTATTAATATCTTCATTTTGTGGTTAGCATCATATGATGGGGTATCCTTTCAAGGATAATCTATTCAATATGCAGCACTTCTGTAACTAACCAGGAACAGAAAATGAAACCTTATATTAATATCATATATTAATATTTGTATTCATATCAAAAGAACAGTATGATTGTAAAAGTGTTTCACCATTTTAATTGACCCGTGAAGATACGGGAAAGAATAGGTCTTCAGCAACCCATGCTTGCCGTACAAGGCGACTATGCTTGTCGTAAGAGACGACTAACGGGATCTGATGGTCAGGCTCGCTGACTTGGTTGATGCATGTTTTCTTATCCCAACTGCGTGGATTGATGCTCAGTATGTCAATCATGGTTGTCGGATTCAGACTTGATTATTTACAGACCGCCGTCATATAGCTGGAATATTGCTGAGTGTGGTGGTAAACAACAAACAAACAAACCATTTCATCTGCCATATAGAAGTTGCTGAAGAAGAATACGTTGGCCCACCAATGGTCCCTGCACTGGTTGACGGCGGTTGTGGCATACTTCCAACGAGGTCCGTGACCCATGTAGGGCATGAGGTTGGCAAATATCATCAACACCACCAGGTAACACGGTAATATTCTATACGACACAAATAGAGTAAACAGCTTTATGGACGAACTGAACAAGCAGGGTGCCGTTGTACAAAGCGATCTTAGCGCTTAGGTGATCGTTACTCCCATACCTTAACAGAGACTTACGACAGCCGTAGCGCTAAGGTTGTATTGAACAACGGCACCCAGATGTCTGTTTATACCCCCGCAAAAATAGGAATTGAGATTACAGAAATATTTGATTGACATGCGTTTTCGTCCTGCGTTTCTTCTCAAACTACCTACTTTTAAAAATAAGGAACGTTAATGCAAAACACACTATGAATATATTTTAGAATAATCAGTGGTTTATCTCCATAAACAACTATTGGATAGCACAAGACGAGAGAAACTTTGGAACACAAATACATTGAATTTACCATTTATCTTGGATCTGTTAACGTGTTTATTTTGTTGAATATTGTGCATTTATGAGTGAGTGAATATGGCATTACGCCCCTTTTGGCAATATTCTAGCAGTATAATGACGGGGAAAACAAGAAATGGGCTTATACATTATACTCACTCACTCAACCACTCAACCACTCACTCAGCCATTCACTCAATCACTCACTCAACCACTCATTCACTCAACCACTCATCCCACCACTCACACAACCATTCACTCAATCACTCACTCAACCACTCACTCACTCAACCACTCATCCTACCACTCACACAACCATCCATCCACTTGCTCACTTACTCACCTCAACAAACGATGGAGATAAAACAGCAGGAGAAACTTTGGAGTCACCCTAAACTCTTTGCCCGCCGACTTCTTCTTCTCCACAGTCCGGAGAAAATTGTAGGACAGCAATGTTCCACTGTTGGAAACAAAGAGGGTCAAACCCGCGATTGGTTGAGATAAATATAGTGGCATTTGAAAGTATAGTGACACCGGGTGTCATTAGACGATTACACATTATTCGAGAGTTTCGCTTTTATGGATGTGCTGTTCCTACATTCCAACAGTGATTGTGTACCCTCAGGCTTTGATCAATGCATCATTGTACAAGTGATGTGTGAGATGTGTGGTATTTACTTTAAAAATGTCAAGTGTTATTTGAGTCTTCCAGAATCAACTTCTCTTCTACATTCCATCAACTATTTTCCTTAACCTGTCATACAGATAATAATCGCTATTAAGCGAGTTAGTTGGGTTTAATGCTGCTTTTACGGTTATATCGCGGCGTGTCAGCTTAATGTGGGAGGAAAGCTCGAAGTGATGCAGGTCTCAGACGTTTACCACTTCGGTGAAACCCAAGAGCACGGGTATGGTGCTGACAAACCTAGAAACATAATCGTGTTTCGAACCCACAATCACAGGTTTCTGACGTACCCAAGGGACGCAACTCTGCACAGCGAATCGCGGCGCCTCAGACGACTGGGCCACCCGTGCCCCCGACTGTTATTGAAAGCCAAAAGTTTCTTAGTGATTGATCAAACAGTAGGCGTTATCCGCTTTGATCAACGCCTAATAGGATAAAACAACTATATAAAACCTGAACAGCGACCTTGCTAAGTGTTGCATGAAATGCAATGTATTGATGTTTGTAAAGTTTGTTAAATAATGCGCCGTTTTTTTAAGTATGAGTTCACCTCACCTGAGTATGAAGAAGGAGTCTGAAGCAAATGTACTGTTGATTATTGCTTGAAACAATGGACACTCGGCCAATTCCACGAGAGTGACGCTATTTTCTGAAAGTATGTTTGACTTGTTACTTCATTGCTGTGTGTTCCAGTATGCAACATATTTCCATCGACGAATGACTGACGATAATAGGTTTCGTTGCACACCATGACATGAATATGAGTTATGCTTTGAAACCGCTTCATGGCAATAGTTATGTGATCCCGTCTTGTCCCAACTTAACATTTATTAAAACGAGATCAATGTCATATTTAAATTTCAAAAAGATAAGTGGAAGTTTAAGATATATGAAATAAATACTGATACTTGAATGTTTGTTTGCTTGTTTTGTTTGTTTGTTTGTTTACCGCCGCACTCAGCAATATCGCAGCTATATGACGGCGGTCTGTAAATAATCGAGTCTGGACCAGACAATCCAGTGATTGACATTATGAGCATCGATCCAGGCAATTGGGGAATGATGATATGCATCAACCAAGACAGCGAGCCTGACCACCCGGTCCCGTTAGTCGCCTTTTGCGACAAGCATGGGTTGCTAAAAACCTATTTTACCCCGAAATCTTCACTGGTCTGGTACTTGAATGAAATATGAATGAAGCACTGGTATATATATAGGACCAAGTTTCCATGCATGATACGACGGTTTGAGTTGTTTGTAACATGTTATGGGCTAATTTAACATACAATAAGATATATTCCGTTGCATTTAGGAAACAAGATTATAGTTACCAATCACGTCTGGTGTTCTGTGTATGAAGCTGATGGTGTTGCCAAAGACGACCCAGCAGATGGAGAGGAACCGGATACCACTGAGAAAGAGCAGCTGGTCTGGATTGCCCCCTCCCAGAACTGACGCCAGGTTATTTGGGAGGGAGAAGCACAGGAGGATATCAGTGACCACTCCACCTGAAAAAAACAGAAATAAGTACTATGCACGTAGAAAACTTAAAAAAAATATATATTGAGACGAACATATTGAAATTATGCATTTTAAAATGGTTAACCAATATGCATGATCACATCCGTCATGAGTGAGTAAGTTGGACCTCATCACATCTGGACTGACAAATCATATAGGTGTTACCAATAGTGGGTCTTATTTCATATAATTTATTCAAAGATTGATAGACATAGTTATGCATCGACAAACTAAATTGCCATGTAGAGTGAGTGAGTATGATTTTACGCCTCTTTCAGCCATATTTCAGCAAAATCTCGGCAGGGTGTTTAAGAAATGTCTTTTACACTTTGTGCCCATGTCGGGAATCAAACCCGAGAATTGGCGTGACGCGGGACGCTTTAACTCACAAGGCTACCCCATCGCTCCAAACATCATTTGAGAGTTTCGCCAATGCTAAAATTTACCTATTTGTCGTGTACCTGGTGTCAAACTGACTTGTTGGCTCAGGTCAAATTTATCGTTCTGTCGGAAATCCATTCTGACTGGTAACGACAGCAAACCGATTGGCTGAAGCACGCCATTCTGAAGTGTGCAAACATATGGTGAAATATATGCTATAATCATGCTTCAGGTAGAAGTCCTTTTAGAGGACACAGTTTTCATTTATACTTGGAAAAAGCATATGAATTGCCACCACGAGTACCACCATCGCCAGCACATGATCGTTTTCGGGACCGCCTCCGTGGCCTAGTGGATCGATCTTCTATCTAGGGAGTGGAAAGTTCGATCCCCGGCCGCGTCATACCAAAAGATGGCGCAAGGCATTAAGGAGATAAAACAAGGACTGATCGGCTTGGAGTCAGTACTGTATCCATATTATAAAGGGAGCATGGTATGTTACTAGGCTAGTACTATAAAATCTGTATGAGCAGGGACTAGTGCAAGCAGCCACGCACACTCACAGGCACACGCACACACGTATATGCATTTCGCTATATAAATGCAATAATCTTGAATGGACGTGAAACCCCCTTCTGCTTTACCTCCTACTCGCTATTCCTAACGTCCTGAGATGCCCATACTAATATTTAGGTTGAATGATTAATGGGATGACAACTAAACGACGATGGCAATGGGTTTTAACTTTAACTCGCACATGAACGTAAACGAACAATAATGGCACCGTAATTCAGTCGAACGACAGTCGTTATGGAGGGTTGAGGCCAAAATACGCCTCAATATATTCTACGACCGTCAATGTAAGAAATTCCACGAAACAACATTTTCAAAATGTGACAAAACCAACCTGGATTTTGATCTCTTTCCGTTTCCCTAAGGGGCTGTCCCCTTTCCGTGTCATCTGAACCATTGCCTGATTCTGCAGTCTTGCAGAAGGGGATTTCTGCACACTTATCACGACGTCGTTGACGTGATCTGTAGAAGGTGTTAGTGTCGTGCGGTGGTCCGACACAATCTTCATACTGTCTTGTCTATAGAGGGACCCCGCCCATATAGACTTGGAGTAGAGTTTGCATCTATTGTAGAATACACTGTGTTGGCGTGCTACAGTGAAGACGTTCCCCCTTCTGCTAAAATAGCCGACACACGGTCCTGAGTTTAGTTGTCCTGCCGTGGTTTTCAGTCGTACAATGACAGTAACCATGCTTCCGAGGAACACCAAGCATGCAAATGCAGCCAGCAAGCATCTGGAACAATCACACAAACAAAGTAGTCGTGGTTTGAGGATGTGTATTTGGTAATATCATACACGCGGGTACAAATAGATATACTATGTACTGCTACTACTATTACTACTTCTACTACTATTATTACCACTATTACTTCTACTACTACTACAACTATTTCTACTACTACTACTACTACTACTACTACTATTACTACTTCTACTACTAGTATTACCACTATTAATTCTACCACTACTACAACTATTTCTACTACTACTACTACTACTACTACTACTATTTCTACTACTACTACTACTACTACTACTACTACTACTGCTACCACAACTACTACCACAACTACTACTACTACTACTGCTACCACAACTACTATCACAACTACTACTACTACTACTACCACAACTGCTACTGCTGCTACTACCACAACAACTACTACTACTACTACTATTGCGACTACTACTACCACTACTACTACAATTGCATCTACTATTGCTACTACCAGTACTATTACTACTACCACTACTACTACCACAACTACCAGAACTGCTACAACTGTTACTACCACAACAACTACTACTACTATTGCTACCGCTACACTACTACTACTATTGCTACTACTACTACATACCATCACTACTACTACTGCTACTACTATTGCTACTAATACTACTGCTGTTACTATTGCTACAATTACAACCACTACTGGGAGCACGGGTTCCCCAGTCGTCTAAGGCGCCGCGACTCGATGTCAGGAGATGCGTCCCTTGGGCACGACAGAAACCTATGATTGTGGGTTCGAATCCCGGTTCGCCCCGATTATGTTTCTATGTTTGTCAGCATCATACTCGTGCTCGTGGGTTTCACCGAAATGGTAAACGTCTGAAACCTGGATCACTTCGGGCTTTCCTTACACATTAAGCTGCCACGCCGTGATATAACTTGAATACTGTTAAAAGCGGCGTTAAACCCAACTTACTCGGTCACTCACTCAATACCACTACTACAACTACTACTACTACTACTACTACTACTACTACTACTACTACAACTACTACTACAACAACTACCACTACCAGCTGTCAGGGAAGTTATCATTGTTGGACTATTTATTTTTAGAATTGACTTCAATATGTTTTTGCAAATACATAGGCTGGCGTATCTTGGGTCATTAAAGTTACCGCAATTCGCTGTGGTGGAGGGTTAAAATTCCGGATTCGCTCTGATTTTTTTAAGGGTTTATCAGCACCATGCCCATGTTGGTGGGTTTCATCAAAGTCGTAATCGTCTTCAGGCTTTACTCGTACATCCAGCTGACACATCTGATATATTTGAAATACCGTTCAAACTCATTTACTCTGGGGTAGTGTTGTTAGATATATATGCTGTAACATAAACAACTCATTAATTGTTATTTGAAAAGGACAATCCCATCTACTCAATGGATAAAAGATACCACAGACTTCATTACCAAAAACAGGATTTTAAGTATCACTATCCTACCCAGAGTTCCATGTGACCGGCAGCCAGCCAGCATAGTACCTCTGCCACAAGCCAGCGCCATGTGACTATTCGTCACATCTTTCACCGTCCATTCAAGATATTACATATGCTTTTCATCCGTTTCATGTTTGACAAGTCTACACATTTTCATAAACAAATGTCAAAGAATGGTTACGGTTTATTATAAATGTATGCTAATACGTAAAAATCAACTTGTTTTTGCGTAGTTATCCTTTGTTTACATTGGTTGTACGGCTCCACGTGCTGTCATCGAAGCCAAACGGAGAGCTAGCGATACGGTCACTTTGGTGCATATATATATATTGTCATGCAACTCACTGTCGCAGTTGTAGTAGCAAATCTATCACCATATCTATCATGCAAAACAATGTGTTAAGCGCCCCAAATACTTGCATTAGTCCGTTCTATAGTAATTTCTGAAAAAGCACGTTTGTTTACAAACAAGCGATAAGTCCGGTCACGTGATATGCAAATTAGCCTGTGGCAGTAGTGTTATGCTGAGTCACCACTGCGCTGGAGTGTGATTCAGTATACTCACTGAGATCTATATTCTATTTTCTTCTATTACATTCTGTGTTATCTCAAAAAGACTTAGTCCCAACATGGTGAATTCAGTTACTTCACTCGGGACATCTAATCCGTAATTTATCGTAGCCGTAAGTTGGAAAGCGTACACTGAGAAGATGGCAGCAGCATCATGGGCTAGTTGCATGTCCTTCTGGCATCGGATGTTTGACAGGGAGATGTTGGTTTCTTGTTGTCCTGCGTCTGTATACAGCAGATGTGAAATAAAAGAAAAGTTAGTGTCATATTTGAAAAGTGTCTGATTGTAACATGGATGAACTATTGACATTTATATGGACATTCATTTGATCACTTTCCTCAGAATAGGCTCAAATGATATTACTTTCTTTACTATCTATCTTCATCTTCATGGATGAACTATGGACATTTATATGGACATTCGTTTGAACAATATCCTCAAAATAGGCTCAAATGATATTACTTTCTTTACTATCTATCTTCACCTTGTTGGATGAACTATGGACATTTATATGGACATTCGTTTGATCACTTTCCTCAGAATAGGCTCAAATGATATTACTTTCTTTACTATCTATCTTCATCTTCATGTATGAACTATGGACATTTATATGAAAATTCATTTGATCACTATCCTCAGAATATGCTCAAATGATATTACTTTCTTACTATCTATCTTCAACTTTAATTGATATTCTGCATTGTCACTTAGTCATACATTCAAGACAACGACATTAAAATAAGAAACAGGGATACACCCTTACTTACTTCCGAGTCTTAAATGTGAAAAGTGGCAATAAAGTAACATTGTGGGGCATTACCATCTTAGGAATATTTAAAATGTTGAATAAATATTTATTTATTTACTTAAGAACACGCGTGGATTTCTCATTTAATAAGTCAAGAACAGACTTTACATTATGATACGATGGCTGGTCAAAATGTTCAAAGCCCAATTAACTTCAACTATGTGCCATAACACAGTGAACTAGTCAAAGCGGTACATTGTTTCAGTAGTAAATTGGAAGTGTATTTGGTCTGTTGAGGCCGTTTGTATATTAGTGACAGACAGTTGAACGTGATAGGGGTCACAGAAATGAAAACGTACGAGTATCGAGCAGTCATCAAGTTTTTGACTTAAGAGAAAAGTACTCCCCATGAAATTCATGTCACAAGCATAAGGGGATAAGTGCCCCAGCTATTCCACTGTTAAACGTTGGGTAGCTATGTTTAAGGCTGGGAGAACAAGCCTTGATGATGACCCTCCCCATCCATCAATGAAGATTCAATCAAGGAGACAGAAAGATTTATTCTGTCAGATAGACGTATTACCATTGCTGAACTTGAGGAAGACACGGGTCTAAGCCATAGATCCATTGAAACTATTATTCATAAACACTTACGGATGAATATGCTCGTTGGGTGCCAACGTTTCTAAATTCTGATCATAAGGACAAAGGAAATGAATGGCATTGCCAGACAAAATTTAGACCTAACTGAGGAGGATTTCGTTAAATTCAAAAGAAGATTAGTAACGGGTGATGAAACATGGGTATACCACTATGATCCCGAGTCAAAACGTCAATCTATGAAATGGTACCATTCCACTTCTCCGGCACCAAAGAAATTCAAGTCTTCAAGATCAGTAACGAAAGTTTGGCCAATGCATTCTGGAAGGCTAAAGGTGTGATCCATGTTGATTACTGAGAAAGTCAAAAGACGATTACCGGTGCCTACTATGCTGATTTGCTTCATCGCCTAAAAGATTCCATCAAAGAAAAGCGGCGAGGAATGCTGACTGCTGGAGTTCTACAATTTCATGACAATGCCTCTTCTCACACCTCCCCACTTGCAAAGGCTGCTGTGCAACAATGTGGGTTCGTAAACCTTCCTCATCCTCCATACTCGCCAGACCTGGCACAAAGTGATGTCCACCTGTTACCAAAACTGAACAAAACCCATCGTGGAAAGCGGTATGACGACAACGATGACCTCAAACCTGCCGTGAATGATTTTTTCAGGGTGGCTTCAGAAAACTTCGTCCTGACTGGAAGTGAAAAGCTTTACTGTCGATAAGTGTATTGAAAAGCAGGGAGATTATATTGAAAAATAAAATTAAAGGCACTTTCACAAGTTTGTTTGTTAGGCTTAGAACTTTTGGACCAGCCCTTTTAGGTCCAATATCACCATACAGAATAGACACCTAAATAATTATCAGAATCTCTTTTTAAATTTGATGTAAAATTCTGACACTGACAAAATTGTTCCTTATCATACATTGTCTTTGTAATACCTACATGTATTGATGATGGTTGTGATGTCATCCTCATCACATCCAGAAGGGATGCAGATGTCCACAGTCAGGTGCGGCAGGTGCACCGGGAACGGCAGGTGCTGCGGGAGACAATATGTTAAAATCCGTATTATTGTTGTATAAGTTATGTTTGTGTTTTTCATAATATGTCATTTATCTGATTTGGAACTTAGTGTTCACGATTGTATTGTACTTTCCTCTTCAAACAAAAATTATCACCTGATGGGAAATATAATTGTCCAGCCATATGGGAGAATCAAACGACAGGGAACAATACTGAGCAATTATCTCTCTCGTTACGTCACTTCCTGTATCAAGTGACGTCATCGTGTGACGTATATTACTGCACTGGTCATAGTCTCCCTGCCAAGTGACTGATCCTTGGAGAAAACCAGATCCTTGACGACCAGTCGCATCAAACACTGCAACACAAGAATCACGTGAGAGACATAATTCCAAGAGGCTGATTGAAGACACGAGTGCAGTTAGCCACATTCAGATGACTATAGTATCTGGGAGTATAGAGATATTCTTTCAACGTTAAGGCATATACGAATAAAACAATTTAATTTAAATTATTACATCACCATGGCCAGTGATGGAACTGCGTAATTCTGTGTTCCTACAGACTAGCAGGTACGCCAAGCCAAAATTTAAGGGGGATTTGCACGAAGGTAAATCGACAGATTCGTGGCCTCACATAGAAAATATTTCAGAATGTTTCACTTCAAAACACTTGGTCTATCGTTGCTTCAGCTTTGTTATTCCAGTCCTATGTCTTCATTTTGGTTCCAAAAGAGGCCTCAATTACTTAGTTACTTTTTACAACTCTCCCGTGCAGAGGTGATTTGACTTAAGGAAGACAAAACAGCCAAAGGTTTTAGGTCAGGAAGGTTAGGAGAATGGGGACATAATTCTAAGCCCAACTCTGCAGCAGCCACTGTCAACTATGACGTCTTCACTGGTGCATTGTCCAGAAGCAGAAGCAGAAGCACACCTGAACGGAGTGTTCCTGAATATTAGTCAAGGATCGCCTGTCTCAAATGATCTCTGCGGCATTGTATTGCCCATCGATAGATGTTCTCGTTACAGACAGTCAGCCATGATTATCAGCTTACTGTCCAAGACAACGGGAGCCATGACTTGCCAACTGACGCCCTCCGCATGTACTTCTTGGTTGGGGTGAGGCCAAATGTTTCGACGTTTTGCCCTTACGTTTTAATACTGGATCAAATAAACGCCACAAAACCCTTCTCATTGTCATAAGAAATCTCTACTAAAAGCAGATCTGTTTTATGATCAAGACTATATCATAATCATGTGTTTATGAACCACTATCAAATAGTAAAATGTTCACCTGAACGAACACGGGAACATCATTTTCTATGGCATAAGACAAATAAGGAATTTCATGTGATATCATGTTGGTCCTTGATGCGCCAAATTTAGAAATGTCCGTCCATGTCAATCTACCACATAGATATTACCAAGTGATGGACTTAGGTCTCATCCTGGGTGAGAATTAACATAAAAAACGTCTGCCGCCATGACCATGGGTTGATCAGCATCCATTTGAGTTTGAGACTTGGCAGCGTTAGGACATCGCTAAAACTCATCAGACCATTTCCTTACAGTTGAATATGAAAGGCTGTCATCTTCAAGATTTCTTATGAATATGGAAAGGGCTTTGTCGCTTTTATTTTCATATCTTCGTAAATTACCTCAATTTCGCAGTTTCTGTAACCTGTGTCAAATTTTGTAGTAGGATTCTCGGAAACAGCCAATGTGTTATTTGGTGTTATTATGTCTTCCAGGACATGACAATCTTCATGACATGACAATCTACACAAAGCAATACATTGGAGACCACGAACATTCATATTCCCACCGTAGATGTTAACATTCGACTTACTTCTGACGGCCCAGTCCTTCCTATTTTGAAGGTCCACGGCGTAGTGGCTTAGTTCCACCTTGCAGTCGTCAGTGACGTTGTAGCTGTAGATGTCCACGCCGGCCTGGATTATTCCCGCCCATACAAGAGGGAAAAACACAGGTAAACCCAAATAGTTAAATGACGATATGGTCGCCTCGACGATGTCATTGAAATGAGTCCAGTCGGGGACATCTTTTGTTGACAGATGGACATCTTTTGATGTGTGAGGGACATGAGGCAAATGTCCTTGACCTTGTGACCTTGTCTTAGTTATGTGACCTTCAAGTGATCCGATCTGAGTTGGATTATTCAAAGATGGATCCGTCTGTTCTGTGTCATTAAAATTTAACTTTTGGCCTGTTGACTGTGCAGTTAAATGTACACTGGCTGTGGTCATCAGTAGTACTAACACTAAATCTTGTCCCATGGCTGTGATTGAATGTGTTTACATATCCTCTGTGAAGCAAATTGCACTGTATCTTGGTGATGAGATCAACGTCGTGATTTAAAATCGGCGTATGTCGTCCATACAATTAATAGGATAATACATCCGATCTGTGGCCAAGCTGAAAAATACAAGCGGGAAAAGAGGATATAAGGCCCTGGGTATATTAATTTAAGTTAAATCATGAATTGTACCCAAATTGTTCTTACCAATACATTTTGGTTCACCAGGGTTGCGTTTGTTGGTGGTTTGTTTGTTTTTTAATGCAGCACTCAGCAATATTGAAACTATATGACGGCGGTCTGTAAATAATCGACCAGACAATCCAGTGACGGACAGCCTGAGTATTGATCTACGCAATTCGGATACGATGATATATGCATCAACCAAGTCAGTGAGCCTGACCACCCGGTCGTCGCCTCATACAGAAAGCATGGTTTCTGAAGACCAATTCTAATCGGATCTTCATGGGGGAACAGGTTTATGTAAGATTGGCTATTCCTCATAAAGTAAGAAATTAACAAGCAATTTATCATCTAACATACTTCTATACTTCTCTGATTCTATAGCAGACTTGATATCCTTGTAATGGCTAAGGAAACGTGAAGAAGGTAAACTATCATGCCAGTTTTGACGATATATATCCTACAACCTTTGTTTAAAAGAGTATAAGAACAAATTTGTATCTCCAACATCTTGGGATATCCATACAAAGGAATAGCCACATGAAAATAATAAATATCTGACATCGTTTTGCCTTTGTCATCAAGAGCTTTCAGTAGTTTATAATTTTTTGCGGCTCCATCCTCGGTAATTTTATCCAATATTTTGTCATTCAAAGTTGACTTAATATAATACATGAATGGGATAAGGTCCTGTTTTACCTAAAATAGCTTTATTGGAGGCATATTTTCCAACCATTAAAAAACACTTAAAGTAGAAAGCATGTATTTTTTAAATAGCGTCATTATATTTTGCACCCCATATTTCTGCTCCATCTACCAAGATTGGCGCGATTTTGCCGTCATATAAAGTACAAGCTGTAGAAAAGGATACATTTCTAAAAACAATTACTTTTGTTTTTGACAAATTAACTTCCAATCCCCATCTACTGCAAAAAGAATGTGATACATTCAACTGTTTCTGTAGACCATTAACAGAGTATGAAAACATTATAATATCACCATCAAATAGAAGTAACATTTAATCTATAATATTTTGTGTGACAAACACACCTTAATGATATTCGTTATATATTTCTGTGACGAGCTCATTAATGAAAAGGTGAAACGGGTGGCCCAGTCGTCTAAGGCGCCGCGACTTGCGTCCCGCAGAGTTGCGTCCCATTGGGCACGCCAGAAACCTATGGGTTCGAATCCCGGTTCGCCCTGATTATGTTTCGAGGTTTGTCAGCACCATACCCGTGCTCGTGGGTTTCACCGAAGAAGTAAACGTCTAAATCATTTCGGGCTTTCCTCCCACATTAAACTGACACGCCGTGATGTAACTGGAATACTGTTAAAAGCGGGGCAAAACCCAACTCACTCACTTACTCACTCACTCATTAACAGGTTTATTACTTAACCTACTACGACTTGCATGTCATTATTGAATCATCTACCTCCCGTTCTAATTAATTGTCACACACACACACACACACACACACACACACACACACACACACACACACACACACACACACACACACGTAGACACGTAGACAAATTAAACAACAAATAAACAAACAAACAAACAAACAAATAGATATATATATTTTACAGAAATCGTTCGATTTTCAATTTCACGGTATACTTCCTTCTGCCAATCGGTTTTTGTTACTGAATATGACTGTCGTTAAGCCTTACTCAACTCCATCAGATGAATATATGTACTTATAATTCAATATACTTCTACGTGGCTACTGTGCCTATAGGATACGTTGAGTGAGTGAGTGAGTTAGGTTCTACGCCGTCTTTTGTAACATTACAGCTATATCACGACCTGAGACACCAGCAATTGGGCTTCATACATTGTACCTATGTGGGAAATGGAACCCGAGCCTTTGGTGTATTTAGCAAACGCATTAAACACTACCCTACGCCCCCCACCTCCCACCCGACCCTGCCCATCCACACCCCCTATTGAATGAAGAATGTCGAATATAAGATGAGTATACACGATATAAGTCTATACTTATGTTCTATACGTACCTTAACTGCAAAATCTTCCCATATGTACAATAGACAACAACACGTTTCTCATAAGTATGTGCATTCCTTGTCAGCATCCCTAGCTTGTTTCTTCACAGTCTGACGTAAGACTGGTTCCGACAGTGCTGAGACCGACGCCTTGTTCATGTAATGCGCGGTGTGGTTTAAGTGATATATGGTAGATATTCCCCTGAAGATGTTCCCCGTGAAGTCTGATGAAGGAAGTCGTAAGGAGGGATGAAACAGATTCATACCTGCTCTCTCCCATGGACCCTATGACCAGCAACATGTAATGATTGAACTGAGAGAGTTGGAGGAAAGCATCACTTGATTGTGTTATTCTCGTAACGTTTCTTTACTGCTTTGAACAACGCATGTGGTTAGTTTAGAAAATTATTTAAAATGTACTTCCCCTTGAAAATAATTCAAATTGTATTTTAACCGCATTGTCCTGATAGTGACCGTGCAATGTATACCGATATCGTCACGTTCTTCCGGGACAGTTTTTGTTTCTTTGTTTGTTGTTTAACGCTGCACTTAGGCCAGGTTCACACAGTGACGATTATATGGCTCGCGTTTGAGATCAGACAGCGCTACGACACGAAAAGTGAAAAAGACGGATTACTATACTCAATGATCTGGAATGTCCTATCATTGTTTGAACGCAGTATATATCGTACATGTTCGTAACAGAGTCCTACGGATCGGGAAAGGTCCAGAGAGGTCTGCCAAGCACTCCAGACGGTATGGTGCGTCCTGTAACATTCGGGAAACTCGGGCGATTTTGTCTAGTCGGATTACAATCGTGATGTCGTGAAAGATTCTGTTATATCGGATCAAAATCGTAACACTGTCCTGTGTTGTCTAGACGGTGTCCTGGGGATCGGGACGCTGTCGTGATGAACGGGCATGAATTGTTCGTTGCCGTTTCTTGTCGATTGAGTCCAGATTGCGTCCAGATCTTGCCGAATGCCAACCGTCTTTGTCGGTTCACTCTCCGGTCACTGTCTGATTTCTGTCGGATCGTATTCGGGAGAATCGGGACGCTGTCGGGAGAGATTTGGTCGTTTTTAACCATGCGGAAGATACAAATCGGATGAGATTCGGATTGAGAACAGACTGAATCGGGAGATCGGGATGAATTCTGGTGGAAACGGCTGGGTCAGGACGCTTCCTGAGCAATATCTGATTGTTTCCACCACGAATCACAGGATCTTGATCAGACTTTTGACAAATTTTAATCGTGAATAGTCCTATCAAGGACGGCAGTAAAAATCCTGAATGTGTGACTGAGCCCTTAGCAACATTCTGTTCATTCAATAAACATGCCAGTAAATAAATCGATTCTGAATCCAATGGCTGATCTAATGAGCGATTGTTACGAGTGAGTGAATGAATTGGGTTTAACGCCGTTTTTAACAGTATTCCAGTTGCTAGTATATCACGGCGTGTCAACGAAATGTGGGAGGAAAGGCCAAAGTGATGCAGGTCTTAGACGTTCACTACTTTGATGAAACCCACGACCACGGGTATGTTGCTGACAAATCTAGGAACATAATCGGGGCGAACCGGCTTTCGAATCCATTAGGTAAGGACATGGGACTTTATTCTATAGTTTTTCAAGTGCACATTTTTAAACATCATAATAGAGATTAACGTCTGTGCTAAAACGAAAATAAAATTCAGTGTATGCAGAGTAGCATGCTATAGTTTGACTATATCTATTTTGAACATCTGTTGTTCCTTTAAGTGATGTAGAGGTCGCCTTCTGTCTCAGCAATTTCGGCTGACCTGTCCCCCTTTTGTGTCGTGTGTGTGAATAGCTAACACATATCTATTGTGAGTTTTAGTATTTATAAGATTTCTATCTTCGTATCAATATGATATAATTTAATATTTTTTCAAATAGATAGAATTTCTGTAGCTGCTCTGTTCGAGTAGCTGACCGTGTCTCAGAAATAGTGTTAGTTTGGCCTTCGCTATGGCATCTCTTGGCTTTATGAGATCTATGACAGACAGCGGATCTAACTGCAGTTCTTGTTTTAGTCGACGTCGGGCTGGGACATGGTCTTGACATTCCAGTAACAAGTGAGCGACGGATTCAGGTTGACTGCAAGATTGGCATACGTTGTCATAGTGCTTTTTGTGACCGAGTCCGAGGCGCAGGATGGCGACTTTAAATTTCAATCGTTTGAGTAAGAGTGTGGGTTTTTGTGGATTTGGGGTTGAATTTTGTACACCCATATGCCGATCTTACTTGCGTCCCATGGGGTATGTCATTTTTGGGCTATGGGGGCTTTGATCTTGCTTTTTATCTCTAGTTTGTGGAAGCGAATGGGCTGTATTTCCATGCCCTCTTTAGCTAGGGTGTCTGCTTTTCATATGCTTTTCCATATGCAGTTTTCTTTGCAAGAGACTCGGGAGCAGGTTTTGCACTTGGGTGGCTGGTTGCATGATGTTTTTGAATGGCCATAGAACATACGTATACAGTGTGTGCACTGTGTTGGCCTTTTCCTGTGTGTCTTTAGACTTAGATTGAGGTAGTCGGGGACTGACTGACCTAATAATGTATTATTACTCGTGTGGTTGTGGCGCCCATTAATTTGATCCTGAAAGCGGATAGGGTTGTTGGTTTGGTTTTCTTTGGGGTTTAACAAACAAGTTGCTAGATCTAGTCATCAGCGGTTTTTTTGGCAAGGTGTACTGCGCACCTGACGTGACAAAGCCACTTTGGGGTATCGTATTTTAGTTTGATTTCATGAATGCTTTTGGTCATGTCAGTTGATTCTGTAAGACTGTCCCCGACCACAACGTACCCTCTTCCACACTTTGTTTTCTAATGATACTTTTGTGCTTCAGCTCTTAAGCAATATCTTGATCATGAGCTGTTAGGGTTTTATTAATATCTCGGTAGGTGTCTGCTCTGAAGACTGCTTCTTCCCATTTGTTTTGTGATCTTCGACTCTGATGAGACCATTCTTGGATGGGGTAATGGGGCTGTTTTGTATAAGCATGCATGCCTTGAGCCCAGATGGCTCTATAATCAATGTTTTCTTGGTTTTTAGTTCCGGGGAACGTGGGGGTGTGCGACAGATGGATGGTGGTTCAGACAATAAAATCAAAGTAGTAAGTCCACAGCGCTAGACAGACAAGTCTCTGGTCACGGTTCATGGTTGGTTGTTGTCTCCTGATGTCAATAGCTTTTTGTAGTTTTCAAAGACGCCAGTTGTTGTTGGTGGACTGAATATATTTGCTCTCTGCTCCCTGGCATTCATTCACCTGATGAAGGAATAAGCATATACTCCGAAACGTTGTTTTCATCATAATAAAGAAGTTGACATCCATATATTCTCTTCCTTATTTTTACCATGTTAAAAAATGTCTTTAATCAATTTCGATTTATGCATTGACCATTCATGCAAGCATAGTTTTCTGCACACTCTTGTTGGTAGTAGGGTTTTGAAGAGTATCGTAATCCTTTTGACTGCACATTACTTCAAGACGGGTTTTTTATCTTTCGTGCATAATATACCGCATTTATGCCAAATCACTGTTTCAAGAAACATTCCCTTTGTAACGCCGTACACGTATATAAACTGCCTCTCTCTTTTCTGGCAATAAAAGGTGAATAATATTCCCAGTAACTATTTTTGTCCATGTCTTGAAATTTCATGGTTAAGTTTCAGTTATTTTAAATATACGTTCTATATTAAGTCATTGTATGCTAAATTTACGTTGTCAACATTCCGTCTGAAAATGTAACTTCAAAACATTCAAAACGATACTTTCACGTCTCGTTAACGTCATTTTACGTTCGCTTCTATTGCTATTTACAATGTACTCCTCTCGTAAGATTCGTTGGCCAAATAATTAATAATTATTGTGTATTGATATGTAATGAGTAATTCTTAGTGTCTATGACATATGCAGACTATCTGGTTGCATTGGTTTATACAAGCAAATGGAAACAATGGGAACGCAGACCTAAAATGATATATACAGTTAAAAAGAACTCCATTTACGTGTCGATCAGGTTATTCATAGGTCCGTGGCTCTACAAACGGGATGCACTCTGTAATTGTTATTTCTAAATCGCTTATCTTGTATTTGTAAACATACTCATTATATAAAACAAATTGCATGTAAGCTTTTATTGCAAGCATCATCTTATTACACATGTTAATTTCTGCCTGGAGATTTATTCTGCTTTGTAAAGTTGTTATTGTTAGAACATTACGTCCTTTTCCAAGATGGCGGGAAATAAGAAATTTTGCGAATACTCATGTGTCCGTTAGAATCAAACTACTGTTATTGTTTTTATCAACAAAGTCAGTGCCCGGAAAATGAAGTTCAGAGGAAAGATAGTTGATATTGGATGTATTCAACACTTCACAAGTGCGTATTTCTGGTGATTTAGGCCAAATGACTAAATTTACCACGAGACTCTTTCATAAGTCCTTGCTTCAATCTTAGGTGATCTGCTATTTGGTGGAAAGGATGCTACTTCTTTCCCTCACTGTGTCGTCGATTGGGATTACACAGGGATTTAAGGGGGTCTATCTCTTTCAATCCTGGGCACGCTTTGCAATAATGTCGATGTCTGAGCCTGACTACCTGTGGCACGCTTCAATCACCTAATTTCATTGCTTATGCTCAGAAACAATCATAAATGGGGATTCAGTGTTAGATTGAAGAAAATTGATCATTATTTCTCTGAAATTGATTGTTATTCTTACCAGGATAGAAATATGAGCAATTATTGGATTAGTTAAACTGATTGAGCCATAGTTTAATGCATCATCACCCAGGAGTCTCAATTTGAATTATTTATGTCCATATCAAATTTTATGAGTTCAGGAAAATCCTTCTTACACCACTTAATATTCGTTCTCAGAATATGTCTGAGATAGGATGATCTCAGCACTAAGACGCCCGTAACCCCCATACTTTGATATTGACTTACGACTGTCATAGCGCTACGATCGCTTTGTGGAAAGTGGCCCACTGGTGTACTGGTTTGTGTAAAATTAAAAAAAAAATTAACGTACGATGAGTCAAATTAGTATCGTAATAGATTACCATGACTAGGGTAACTTATAATGTCCACAAAAACTTAAAACTTTATTGTTTGTCATAATCATGATAAAATCTATAAAAAGACGCATACAACTGTTGGGTATTTGCTAAACACGAATTACAGTATTGAAACGAAAGTAGGACCAGCTGTCCCCTATGTTTCCCAACAGACTGACTGTCGATTTGCATTGAGGTGATTTCGTATATTAGATTCAGCTTGACTTGTTATTTAACAATGTTAACTGATTAAGCGGAAACAATACTGACAACTAACATGACTAAAGGCCCCAAATGTTACTGACTACTGACTTTTAACATCCTCCACCAGGACCTTCATTACAGCTCATTATGAGAACCACATTGAAGGACTAAGATTATTCTATGCAATAATGAGAAATGCAGGCAATCAGCTACAATATTTAATTTAATTGATTCATGGTTTCAGAGGTTGTTGGTACTGTGTCCAAACTAATCAAGACTTGTGTTCTACGAATCACCCCCGACAAGGTCTACTTCATTCTCTCGGAGCAAGCTGTCAATGGAGGGATTCAGATCTGGTGTGAACTGCCCCAGGTAGGGTGTCAAATCAACTGTCACCTGAATGGGACAGTTTTGTTCTCTGTTGGCAGTGGGGTAGCCTCATAGTTAAAGCGTACTTGCTTGTCTCTAATTTCATGAAAGTGGTGTACATGACTGTCATGTATTTAGATTCATCAATATTTCTCAGCATTACGTCACATGGCAGATACAGCCCCGTGAAGATCCGTAGTAGAATACGTCTTCAGCAACCCATGCATGCCTTATAGGCAACTATGCTTGTCGTAAGAGGCGACTAACAGGATCGGGTGGTAAGGCTCACTGACTTGGTTGATGCATGTCATCGCATCCCAGTTGCGTGGATCGATGTTCAATCACTGAATTGAGGGGTCCAGACTCGACTGTTTACAGACTGCCGTCATATAGCTGGTGTATTGCTGCATGCAGCGTTAAACAACGAACAAACATAAACTATGTCATTCTTTTCCTAATTCTGTCTCATATCACTCACAATGAGGGGTCAACCATGAAAGATCTGTTTTATTTTTCTCTTTTCCAGGGTAATTTCTTTGATGAATTTGCAATGGACGGCTTGTCTGCAGATGCAAACGAGATCTACCTGGAACTAACACCTGAGAACTTGCTCCGTGCTATGAAAACTGCACAGACTGCAAAGTGGGTCAAGATAAAACTGACCAAGAAACACAGTCCCTGTCTGACAGTGGAAGTCGATCTGGTGAGAATAACCATGTCTACCATGAGGTAGCCAAATGACTACCTTGAAAAATATCTTGTGGCGACTAAATTCTATTGCTACACATATGTAGACACAAAAATAAACATGTCTGCTACTAATAATTCCTCCTAAAGTCAACGATGAACCGAAATACATAAATATTAATGTAATTGGTATTTTATTTTTGTTGATTGTTTATTGGATAAGCAAGGATATACCTATATAATATAGTAACATAAATTGCATCATTGTTTGAGTCACAAATAACAAAACTCAAGTACAGTTTCCACTAATATACTATTTCAAGACTAGTGCCATGACTTGTACATATAACAGTTATTTGATAAAAGATAATTTCAAATGCTTTTGGCTACCAACACTATTGACTTGACTTCTTAATTTTACCACTGGCTACCTGGAAAAAAATGCTTGTAGCCATGTGGCTACTTGGTAAACATTTAAACTTTGAGGCCTGGGTTTAATTCATGATAAAACATTGTTCTATCATGACGTCATTTCTGGAGATTCGAACATGCGCTCAAAAGTTGATGACATCAGTATATTGGACAACGCTAATTATGTGAGGGAAGTGTCTAGTGAGTTGTTCCCCATAGATGTAGCTGGGCAATGTCGCAATGGCTGGGCAATGTCGCAATGGCCGGACAATTGCTTTCAAAAGTGAGAGAGTAATCACAATCAGTATTTGGAGAAAAGGTACAGACAGTTGACAGGAAAATAACGTCCTACCCCCCACCCAAATATTTGCTCTGAAGTATTATTGGAATATATTCATCGTAGATATTTCATCTGTCTGAAAGTAGACAGAAATACTTCTACACAGCATGAAAGCTTATGTCCCAGTTCCAAGGAGAGTAGGGACGGTCAGGTAGCCCAGTGGTTAAAGCGTTTGCTCGTCACGCCGAAGACCTCGGCTCAATTTCCGACATGGGTACAGGGTGTGAAGCCCATTTCTGGTGTCACCGCCGTGATGTCGCTGGATTATTGCGAAAAGTGGCGTAAAACCACACTCACTCACCCCAAGGAGAGTTGCAGTAGAGTGTTGCGATTCATAGAAAAAACAATTTGAGCTAAAACAAATAAGTGTGCTTAACCACTCCTGGTATTGCTCTCTCTGTGTTATTTTTCTTTCTCTGAAAATGAGGATATTTATTAGATCTGTTCAAGTAAATGGTGTTTGTCCAGGGACTCTTATTCCACTGATGGTATCAATTATGACTTTAACTTTTCTTTCAGCCTACAATCGGATCTCACCAGAGGCTAGTGACACATGACATCCCGGTCCATGTTGTTCCCCGGAGACACTGGCAGGACTTCGACGAACCAGAGATGCCCCAGTTTGATGTGAGCGATAAAAGTGAAAGAAATGGCATATTCATTATGAAGCAACTCGGTTATGGTGAAGCTATTGTGCAAGGGGAGGCAACTCTAGACCCAGTCATGTTTTGTTCACTCTTGCAAAAGTACATGACACATGACAAGGGCCACAAGGCCTATTTCTTTTTCAAGTTTGCTTGCTCCACTTATTTGAATGGTTTTATTATTCTGTTCTGTTTCATCTCGCAAGACTGGAAATTAGGGCAATGAAACAAACCAACAAAATTATCCAAATTTGATTTTCCTTGAGAATTGATTTACATTCTTGAAAAATGTATAAATAGAACTTGATGATGATTATCATTTTATCATTACACCTATTATTTGTCTTAGCATACTGCGCATTGATCTGAAAAGTATGTAGAATTCAGAGCTCCAGATAAGCTTTTGGTGTTGTGGGTATTTTACCCATGCATTTTAAAATCAGTGGGTATCAGAAATTCTATCTGGGTATTCAAATTTCTGTTACCCACTAGTTTTTACACATGTGGGTATTTAAGTTAAATATTTAAAAACACTATTCATCTAGTCCCTGCAAACTGGTGTCGTGTGGGTTCGAGAGCTTTAAAGGACTAAAGAATACCACGATGCTTCCACAAGAAAGTGTGATGGCAAATGATCATGATGTAAGTGTCATCGTGGAGTTTGGCAAGGTTGACGGAATGCCCGTTTATAATTTCAAAATAAGTTGCTGATTTGCTAATCGAATACACAGGGTTGGTTATTTCACAATATTTTGATGATACCCACAAGTTTTATTTTTGTTGTGTATCTGTAATGTTCGTTGCGTATTTGTAATGTTCGTTGCGTATTTGATACGCTTGGATATTTTACGTATTTCTGCATTTCTGATGTGTATTTCACGCAGATACGCAGCTTATCTGGAGCTCTGGAATTGCCATCCAACTGTATGCTAGATATGGAATGGGCAAACAGACGTATGTTAAGGATAGCTCAAGAATGTGTGGAGCAGTCCATAGGATATGTGTCATGCACTTGGGGACAGCTTCTACCTTGAGCATGTTGAGTTTTGTCTCATGAGTGTACGGTTATGGTCATCATTTTTTATTTAAACCCTTTAAAAAACTGGTTAATCCGGTTGGTACCTTTCCCAGTCACATCGTCAGGATTAACAAAGTTTAGGAATTAGAAGAAAAAAATCATCCAAATTAACAAATATGAGTACTAACAAGTCGTTTTTATCAACTGGTTTCCTTTGTATACCAGTGGACATTTGTTGCAATAATTGCATGGAAGGTAGAGTTTCTGGTCTAACAGGGTTTCACTGAGCATGCTGAGGGCATTGTGGGGTCAGAATAGGTACCGTGTGTCCACTGTTCAATCTCACTTAAATCAGATCTTAGTTCTCGCTACAGCTGAACAAAGATCTGAGGACATCCCATTATGGGTCACGTCAGACCGACCTTTCTCAAATTTTGACCGACCGATGGAATGACTGCCAAGAAGAGGACATTAGCCAATCAGAAGGCAGCTTTCTCGTGCCTTACGGCACTAGTTTGAAAACGGAACAAACATATTGGAATTGCTAATAGATTGCCTAGCTTGTATGGATTCAGTCATAAAGCCCGTAACTGTCATTTGGAATATCCCCCGTTTTAAATCCTCCGACGTTGCATGATCAGCAATCCCATCCCGACTGTCATTTTCATGATCTGGTAAGCGACGCTCTGATTGGTCGGTTGAAAGGTTGTTCTGACGTGACCCGTAATGGGATGTCCTCAGATCTTTGTTTTGCGGTAGCGAGGGCTAAGATCTGATTTTAATAAGATTGGTCAACTGTTTGTCATAATAGTCGATAAGTGAGGATCTGGTGTTACAAGTTGTGACATGTTTGATTTTGTGTCATCATATCCTGATGCCATTAAACCTTGTTAATGATGTCTAACTCTGTTTTGCCTGATCCAGACTTAATTATGTATAGGACGCTAACATAAAGTCAGTCACTAACACGTACACATCAGGAGAAATATTGTACTATGTACAGGAAAGTATTTCATTTCTGGTTTGAGAAAAAGGATGATAAATGCAAACTTCAGACCCTTTGGGTATGACATATTGTAAGTAAAGATATAAGTTCCCTGTTTACATGAGGCAGACAATTCTTGTCCTCACAACACAAAATATCCAACATACATAAAACCAGAACAGACCCTGTTAAGATTCCAGGATAGACCAAGTACCAAGTAGCCCAAGTCTCTGCTAGGTGATCGTGGACATGGGTCCAGTGGTCTAACACGCTGCAATTCACTGTGCAGAGTTGCATCCCTTGGGCATTCCAGAAACGTATGATCGTGGGTTCAAATCCTGGTTTGCCCTGAATGTGTTTCTAGGTCTGTTCACACCATACCTGTGTTCGTATTAAACGTCTAAAACCTGTATCAGTTCATGTCTTCCTCCCACATTAAGCTGACTTTAAGTTGACATTAAGGTGACACTCACTCACGCATGCACACACACACGAACTCACTAAAACCTCACTCATACATGTTGCATGTCCTTTTCAGGTGAGTATCGCCATGCCTCCCATCAAGTTGTTGAGGAATGTTGTCGACAAGATGAAAAACCTCAGTAATTCAATGGTGAGTTGCGTCACAACAAGTTGCCCATTGTACGATCTTGAAAGAGTTATCATCCCACACAACCACCAGAATACAAAGTGAATACCTAATTCATACAGTCTCCTAATAATGTACTGATGATGACAACGCCCTCTATAGGCATCTGGAGGACCACTTAATTTTTCTTGGCATCCATTTTAAGGACTATTGAGCCCTATCAGTAAGTACAAGTAAATTACAGTAGGACTTTCACATAGAATGCATGATCTTGAGAATGCATGATCGTGTATGCTCACAAGCTTTGATCTAAATATTTCATTGATATGTCACTCTTTGCATGATAAGTCCCTTGGGAGATACATTTCAACATTGAAATATTTAACATCTGATAAACATTTCATGGCATCTTCCATACTGCACTGTGGCATCCGGAATACCGTTGAACAGGGCACAGTCTACGGAGTACCAATGTGGGGATGGTGCCCTCTGTAGTTTGAATGAAGCTGATATTGATGTTCTGATTGGTCATATTTCAGGTTCTATCAGCCAATCAGAATGGCGAGATGAGGCTGAGTGTGGAGACGGATATGGTTTCTATCAGCACACACTTCCAGGACTTACATAACCCCACATGGAGTAGGTCGCACCTCTTTTGTATTTCATGGCCTAGGATTTTGGGATAACTGCTGCTTGGGCAGGTCACAACAAAAAATAAAAACAAAATTTTAAAGACTTATCCTATTTCACTATGTGCATTTCCCTTTTCTTTCTCGATCCCTGTGTACAAACGAGCATCCAACTTGATTTGCTGACAAGATGCCATGTTTGTGATCAATATAAAGAAAAAAGTGGTATTTTCAGGGTAGAAAACGAGTTTGTAAATTTGGCACCCTGGAGGAGTGTCTTAAAAAACACACAACCACTTATAGAAAATATTCTTTCAGAATAACTCTTTTGGGACCTAGGTAAAATATTGCTGACTGCAGCCTTAAACAAGACATGAACAAACATTTTGAAGTGTGGTTATAGTCAGCACTTGTTGATGTATGATTGTTAAACTCTTTACATGGCTACAAAACATACTTATGTCACTGACGATGAAGAGCATATCATGTAGCCCTGTGTGTGATTGTTAAACTCTTTACATGGCTACAAAACATACTTATGTCACTGACGATGAAGAGCATATCATGTAGCCCTGTGTGTGATTGTTAAACTCTTTACATGGCTACAAAACATACTTATGTCACTGACGAAGAACAGCATATCATGTAGCCCTGTGTGTGATTGTTAAACTCTTTACATGGCTACAAAACATACTTATGTCACTGACGATGAAGAGCATGTCATGTAGCCCTGTGTGTGCTTGTTAAACTCTTTACATGGCTACAAAACATACTTATGTCACTGACGATGAAGAGCGTATCATGTAGCCCTGTGTGTGATTGTTAAACTCTTTACATGGCTACAAAACATACTTATGTCACTGACGATGAAGAGCGTATCATGTAGCCCTGTGTATGATTGTTCCAGGAAGAGATGCCGATAATGCTTCTCAGATGAGTCAGCACGATAAGAACGAGAAAGAGTTTTTTGAAGCAAAAATCGACATCCGCCGATTTGCCCAGTTCCTGTCAGGACAGCAAGTGAACCCAACTAGAGTCATATGCAGTGAGTTTCATGTACTGTTTATTTGAAGTGTAAATATTTTGTTTAATAAGTGTTTGAAATATGCTTCATTCTTGGAATCTTTTAGAAGTCTTATTGAAACTATATACTCCACAAAAGAAGTTCAAGAAGACCTGATTCTTTCATGGCATGACAGATTAACTGCAGTAACATGAAAGAATCAGGTGGTCTTTAACTTCTTTTGAATAGTATCCTTCATTCGATAATCCTTATATTTGTTTTCCTGCCTCATTTATTAATACGTCTCTTTACTTAAATCTTTACTGAGCCTGTCTCACATATTACATTTTGTCTCATTTTTCGAGCCACACGTGGAAACCTTGATCATGAACACAACCATTCGCAACTTGAAACACTCCATCTGAAAGCACCCTGTCCGTGATGCACGAGGCATGGGTGGCCCAGTCGTCTAAGGCGCCGTGATTCACAGTTGCGTCCCTTCGGCATGCCAGAAACCTATGATTGTGGGTTCGAATCCCAGTTTGCCCCGATCATGTTTCTAGGTTTGTCAGCCAATGTCCCAACATCACTGCGGAGTCCCAGCACAGACACATAATGTTAGAATGGACATAAACCTACTCAGTTTTAAAATTTTATGTCGTCCCACTTTTTAGTAAATACATTCAAATTAAAATAGAGATGTTTACTCTACAGTGGGACTACATCAAATTTCAAACACAGGTTGTATCTCCTAATTAACAGATGTTAGTGGTCCAATTGACCTCCCTCCATCCTGACTGTCAGATAAGGCATGCAGTATGTGAGACATGATAAGTAAAAATGTGTTAATTTTACATTAAATTTAGTATATATTACTTATCCTTTCTCACATGATATATTGCTTGTCTAACTGTCTTGGGCCTCGTGTGGCACGGACAGGCTGCATTCGGGTGGGGTGTTTCAAGTTGTGAACAGTTGTGTTCATGAGCAAAGTTTCCACCTTTTGTTCGAAAATAATAGACAGAATGCCATATGTGAGACAAGATAAGTGATAAACGAGTAAAAATATTGCATAGTCTGCAGTTGAATCTTGCAGTCACAAGTTCTCAGTGCTAACTGGTATACTAATATTATTGGCAGTTTAATTTCAATGCCTGTTAACATAGTTTAGCCTTGCTATTCTATTTTCAAATTTCAAAACAATTGTTCTGTTTGGACATGACTTCATCCACGTTTGCTCTGTGACACTGCCTGCATGATTTGTCTTTGCTGTGAAGTGGTTATTCATTGGTACATCAGAAATAACAACGCATGAAACATTATGTTCCTACCTCTCCTTGGAAACACACGTTTGGATTTATAATTGAATAGGCCAGTCTGGACTGAGAGACTATGCTCAACAGTCTGGTGACTGGTGAATATCTGGGTTAGAGTATGTCTTCAGCAACCCTTGCTTGTCGTAAATGGCAACTATACCTGTTGTAAGAGGCAACTAACGGGATCGGGTGGTCAGGCTCACTGACTTGGTTGGTGCATATCATCATATTCCAATAGCGTGGATCGGTGCTCATGATGTCAATCACTGCTTTGTCTGGTCCAGACTCGATTATTTACAGACCGCCATCATAAAGCTGGGCGAGGCGTTAAACAACAAACAAACCAAACCAGTCAACAGTCTGGTAATGATGTTGTAATTAGGGCCATATGTGAAAATTCGTCCTTGGCCGTCATTAAATGCTCAGGTTTACCAGTCAATTAAGCACAACAATTAGCTGTGTTGCATCTTATCGTCCTGATTATGTTTAAAAATGCGTCACCCTAAACATTCTCGTGGGTTTCACAAAAGTGGTTCACGTCTGAGTTCTGCATCAATTTGGGCTTTCCTCCCACATCAAGCCATTATATAACTGAAATACTGTTCAAAGAGGCATTAAACGAAATTCATTCACTCACTTCCTATTTGAAGCTTAATGAATATGTATTGGTGAGTATGCTCAAATGCCACTTGGAACAGTAGTTCAGGTGGTGTGCAAGCTTAAGGTGTGTGTGTGTCTGTGTCTGTGTCTGTGTCTGTGTGTGTCCAAAGCAATACTGGTTTTTCCATGGGGGGAGGGAGTCATATTTAAATAATTGATACAGCAACTAATTGGAGTTACTATTGCTCTCAGACTGGGATGGGGCCAGACAATAACCTCCCGCCTAATCTCTCTTTAAGGTCATTGCCTGTGTAGAAGTTGTTTTTATGTTGACCCTAAAATATAATAATTCAGTATTTCCCAAAGTAAATGGCATGTTTCTATTTCACAGATATAGTTGACAAGAGGATAGTTCACATCTTCATGATGCATGAAGACGTGTCACTTCAGTACTTTATGCCAGCCATCAGCTCATAAGTTGTACGATTGTGACCTCAGTGTTGTCTTCTACATGTTCTTGCGTAGAAGGCAAGAAGCCCCTACCATCGGACAACTGTGTTGCCTTCTACCGTTACTTGAGAAGGCAAGGAACTCTACCATCTGACACCTGTGTTGTCTGCCACCATTACTTGTGTAGAAGGCTGGGAAGTCCACATCAGATACCTGTGTTGCCTGCCACCATTACTTGTGTAGAAGGCAGGGAACTCCACATCGGACACCGGTGTTGCCTGCCACCATTACTTGTGTAGAAGGCAGGGAACTCCACATTGGATACCTGTGTTGCCTGCCACCATTACTTGTGTAGAAGGCAGGGAACTCCACATCGGACACCGGTGTTGCCTGCCACCATTACTTGTGTAGAAGGCAGGGAACTCCACATCGGACACCGGTGTTGCCTGCCACCATTACGTGTGTAGAAGCGAGAAACTCGACAATCGGACACCTGTGTTGTCTGCCACTATTACTTGTCCAGAAGGCAAAAAGTATGATGTGAACCGACCAGGTTACTGATAATGGACAAATGAGGAATATGGTTCCTTCCTATGATTGTGACAATGTTATTATTTATGCATTATGTTGAAATAAATTATTTTCTTATCATGGTTGTCAGTCTTGTGTTGAATAATGTGGCTGAGATAATTCTTCATTAAGGTTTTAACAAAATAAAAGAATTGGTGCTCAGGCAATGGCTTTTGAAAAGGTAGTGTGACTAGGCGTTTTTGTTGTTGTTCAAACTATTATGTAACCAAGTAAACAGTTGGTACAATCAACCTGGGAAAAGAACATGAGACAGATACACTCTGTTTATGACACATTGTTTGACCTACAGTACACAAATACCTTTGAATTTGTAAATCATCATGTCTAGTGATCACATTGTAGTGTTTCACTACCAGTTCGTGTATTTGAGATGCAGAATATTAAAGGATTATTTTTTTTTAAAAATGGAAATATAAATGAAACGTGCTGCGGACTTAATGATGATGCCTGAGTACCAGGACTGAGGTGTGACACACTCACTTGTTTTATAGCGGCTTATATGAATGTATGTTGAAGCAAGGGAGACAACTTTTGACACTTCACTGGTAATTTGTGTGGTCTGTAAATATGTTTGGTGAAGGGGATTTTACTCAGAATTGTCAATCCTTTCCAGTCCTTGTGAGATGTCATAGTGTCGTGGCTTTCTTTATGTTTCTACTCGTTGTTCATGTTGTTTGCTGCTGGGCCAATATCTGAATGAATCTCTGGCCATCCCTTCCTAAAGAAATAAACATCTGCAAATATGAAAAGACATGGTCATACTTATCTCCTAACAGTAATTCTTTCATGATCTGATACTAGTACTTGTTCATACACATAGTCTCAAAATCATCCTGTCTCTATTTACAGAAATAAAAAGGATTGAAAATACGTCATTCGTTAATATCCAAACTTTATCAGAGTTTATCAAGGTTCTGTTGTGCTAGCAATATGGAAAACTATCAACTATCAAGTTCTCCTTTGAGATGACAAACACTTTTCTCAAAACTTTATGAATGAGAAAATATTCTGTGAAATCACATAGTCAACCAAGGTGTTGTTTCACATGGATATAAGTCTGTGCTAAGAGAATTTAGAAGGCTTGTCCCGTCTGGATATCCAATAGATCTAATTACTGTGTGGGTCACAAGTGGCCCTGTAGTTTAAGGCAATAAGGTATGTGTGCAGAGTTGCCTCCCATAGGATGTACGTCCCAAGTCCATGATTTACCCTGACCATGAACCATGTTGGTCAGAGGTAGACGTCTAAGACCTGCATGTTTACAAGCATTCCTCCGCTTTAAGCTGCCACACTGTGATATAACTGAAATGCTTTTCACATCAGCCCACTAATAGTGTTAAATCCTTCTCTCTCACTTATGTATTCATTGCAACAGTGCGCCAGATATCTGAGTGTGGGTTCGAATCCCAGTTCACACCGATTATTAAACCCATCCCACTCATTGTAAAAATATTTTCAATTATGCATTTAATTTGGGCTGATGACTGTTTGTAGCATTGTGTTGATATCTCTTCATGTTATGCTACATCAAGCCAGTCGAAACAAATGCACATGTTGCAGGTGTAGGATTTTTAGCTCACATTGACATCACTGTACATAGTCGTAAGAGGCGACTAACGGGATCGGGTGGTCAGGCTCGCTGACTTGGTTGATGCATGTCATCGTATCACAGTTGCGTGGACCGTTGCTCATGATATCAATCACTGGATTGTCTGGTCCAGACTCTCTTATTTACAGACCGCCGTCATATTAAATAATGTTGAGTGCGGCGTCAAACAAACAAACAAACAAACATCACTTTACATGGTAAAGTCTTAATCTACTGAACGCTGTGTTGTCACAAACACATTGCATATCTACATGTCCCCCGCTAACAGTGCCTCCTTTACCGGGACTGTTTGGCATAACACTCTTCAGTACAAGATATTTAATGTCTATATTTGCTGTTATTTGTTCTTATTTGTGACCATATAGAAAATGCTTTTATGATACCTAGATATCAAAGAATTTCCCAATATTTCGGGTTCCGAAATATCAGGGAATTCAGACATGCCACCCAGATCCCCTTCCACAAAGCGTTAGTAGTGCTACGATAGTCGTAAGTCTATGTTAAAGTATGGGAATTAACTACGATCGCTATGTGGAACAGAGCCAGGACTCACAAAAACGCTTTTGACGTCACATGAAAATCAAATTGATTCGTAAAGTCCTTCATTAAAAATAAACGAAAGTCTATCAAATCAAAGTCACGGAAACAATTTTACGAGTCATGAAACGTTTGACAGTTTTAGAAAAATTCCTTGCCTCAAATCGCTTTTAACAACGCTTTGCAACAAATCCCATTTTGGCATACATTCCTTTTCGTTTTACAACGGAGGCTGGACAATATACTCCTACATACTGTTCATTATGGATTCAACCTATCTCTCTATTACCCATTTCCATCGAAGTAATATTTCATATCCCTCATTTTACGACGAGGACCTGTGACAGCTGTCTGTTACGGTGCCGACGAATTACTTCAACGACTAAATCAGATATTGCGCGCTATTGTAATCTCTAGATTAATACCGATATACGGTTTTCAAAGGGACAATCTCATATGCTATCTCCACAAATACCAATGCATGGTTATGAAACTGAAAACTGAGAGATAGTTGAGTTTTATGGAATTCAGAACGAACGATGAGTTTTGTACCCGTGTGAACTCAAGGAAGACCATGAGCATCAGCCCACAGAGCTTGATATTTGGTGCCCTGTATACGTCGAGAAAACACGCACAATTGTTGATGTGGCGTAATAATCACTCTCACTCACTCACTCACACTATAGACCCATGAAATCCGGGTTAGAATATTGGTCTTCAACAACTCATGCTTGTCGTAAGAGCCGACTAACGGAATCGTGTGGTCAGGCTCGGTTACTTGGTTGACGCACGTCATCGTATCTTAACTGCGTATATCGCTCATTATGTCAATCACTTATATACTACTACTGGATTTTCTGATCCGGACTCGAATATTGATAATATAATAATTTTGCTTCAGACTTTGGAAAAAAAAGAAATTGCACAAAAACTACATTGTTGCAAGATGTTTTTAAAAATAATAATATTTAGACTCCCATCTTTAATTAAAAAAATATCTGGTTTTGCAACTGTAACTGAAAGAAAAATATCCAGACTCCATACAATATACCCAGAATGTCAAATGGCGAGTTCCTAACATTGTTGTGTGTTATTGAGCCGAACCAAGCTAGGTTAACTTTACTGTCAAGAAATTTGAAAAATTTGGTTTGCACTTTTAAATGCCACTCATGTATAATCACATACTGTCTAAATACTATTACCGGGGTTTCTTAATACTAATCCGTAATCTACTAAAACCGCAATGCAATCACAATATGCGTTTACATCGCCCTTAGATCCAGACATAAATGCTAAACAAATCGCTTAAAGTATGAGTCATCGTTCCTTAGGGAAATCTATTCTTTCCGTGCTAGTCCGCTTCGGTGATGATCTGAACTGGACGCAGTGCCAGGGCGTGGGCATGAGCTCGAAAGGACTGACCACTTTGTGTATTGGTATGTGATATCCTCACCGCAAGCAGATGCTGTCATTTTGATCTTAAGGATCTAGTGGGCTTTTGTGGTTCTATACAATCAGCGAAGTACCACAGGCTCAATCCATGCTTAACCCGATACATAAGTTGTTGATTTGCTGTCTGATTGGAAGCCAATTGAAACGATCTTAGCGCTACGGTTATAATATATGTTGAAGTATGGGAGAAACTCTACAGTTTGTTGAAAGCGGTATGTGTTCGAATCCAGCACATTGCCGCCTGTCCAATACAGCCCCTGCAAGTCTATATTTAGCAAGTCTAGATTGCTGAAGTATCAGTATCTGAAACTGAAGAGAGTCTATGGGCTCCTTTATATGATGTTTCTGTAACAATAATCTGTTTTTATCCGTAGTATGATAATGATAATAAAGTCACCAAAGCAACCATTAGACATGTATCTGTCACAACATATGAATTAGTAACACCGGTGCTTCGAATGATAGTGAATATCTTTATATATTCAAATATGAGCGAGGGTTACCTGTCGCCAGTCAACAGTGTATTTCTTCATCTATCTGGAACTTGTTGTGTTTAACGCCACTTATAACATTATTCCAGTTATATCACGGCGTGTCAGCTTAATGTGGGAGGAAAGCCCGAAGTGATGCAGGTCTCAGACGTTTACCACTTCGGTGAACCCCACGAGTACGGGTATGGTGCTGACAAACCTAGAAACATAATCGTGGCGAACCTGGATTCGAACCCACAATCATAGGTTTCTGGCGTACCCAAAGGACGCAACTCTGCACAGCGAATCGCGGCGACTTAAAGGACGATTGAGAGTTAAGGCCCGGTTTCAATTCCTCACATGGGTACAATGTGTGAAACCCATTTCTGGTTTACCCCGACGTGATATTGCTGGAATATTGCTCAAAGCGGTGTACAATGGAACTCACTCAGTCTGATGTGAAGATAGTTGCATCTTTAACTGAATAATGAATGTTGGTTGGAACATGAAAGAAAATCACTGACATTTCGGTGAAACAAAGGTACCAGTCGTATATCCTATTGGCAGAAAAGATACGCTGCAGTTGCCATAAATGAATCATAATATGTTTATATCCATCATAGCAATAATCATACTTAAAAGATCCATGTTAAGGCGAGGTGAGGTGAAATGTGGCGGAGTCCAAGATTTCTACACGTATATAGCGACTTGCATGCACGTGTGTGTGTGTGTGTGTGTGTGTGTGTGTGTGTGTGTGTGTGTTCATGCTTGTACTAGTCCTGACTTTCGCCGAGTTTATTGTACTAGCCCATTGAGATACCATGCCGCAGTGTAACATGAATAGCCCACTCAGACACAGTATACTTACCCCGAGCCGACCAGCCCTTCTTTAGCCCCTTAATGCCGAGCGCCAGACAGGGTAACATCAAGTACTATCTTTTAACGTCTTTTAACGTCTTTTTACCTTGGATTGCGTAACCTGGGTCATATGTAGAATGTGCATAATATATACGAGAAGTTCACACAGCTGTGTTTCAACCTTCAGATTAGAAGCTAAATGCATAATGAACATTGTTGTATAAACTGTACAATACTAAGTTGCATAAATTGTAACATAAACCTGGACACTTGACAAGCAGTCATGTTTCAGTGTGGAACATTTACATTTCTTTATCAGCTATGTACGTATAACATTTTACGTTGTATAAGGCTTATGAAACGGACAGAGACAGTCCCTGACCCAGAATAACTACTTGTTTCAAATATATCAGATAACGACACTGTACTGTATTGTAATGCACAACAACCGGGGGTTTGGATGGGAATGGGGAGGGATGAGGATGGAGGACGAGACACAATGGAGCTTATTTTCTTACTGGCTAAACTAAACAGTGACATTTTTTCACGAGAATACATATATTCAAATTCCATGATTTTTCTATAGCCCGTATCCTTACTGGGATTTTGTATCGAGATCAGATATGTTTTCAGTTACAGCTACAAAACCACTTTATAATTTAAGACTATGAGTTCATGTAATTTTTATGGCAGGCACTTTCTTCTTCTTCAACAGTCTGAAGAATTATTATTTTTTTCAAGAATTTTCGGTGACAATTATGTTTTTCGATAAAATCCCAAAATCGCTTCTTAAAGTGATCAAAATACGTAGATGTTGAGAAAGAAACAATATTAAAGTTAAATTGTAGCCATTGGTGACACGCGAACCAAAGGTTTCTTGTCGTTCGGCATTGTATGTCCCTTTCATTAGGTTGTGTGCCATTATCGATACACCTTGGACCCAATCGTATTAACATCAGATGGTGGGGTACCGTACGGTCACTCAACCATTTCAGGACTCCCATTACAAGTCACGTCAGAAAGACCTTTTTCCAACGCTGACCGACCAATATTTAATTGACTGACATGACGTGGACATCAGCAATTCAGAAAACAACTTTATTGAGCTTTACGGCAATAGTTTCTAAATGTCGACTTCCATTCCATTCGCTTTGGTAAATATTTTGATGAAGTTAGGCCGAAATAGTATGGCAGTGATTCCCACGGGCTTTGGAAATTCCAACTTCAGTAGTACGTGGTCTCTGTTACAACTGTTTATCACTGAAGAGGAAATGTTATTTCTCCAGGTAATAATTATGTTAGACTTGCACCCTGCTATTCCAACAACAAGAGACAATAACGCGATTCCGGTACTGTATAAATGTGACCTTTAACATTCTATTTTTGTCTGTTTCGTTTACTTTCCCTTTCGAAAGTTGTAAATGTTCAGTTATTTGAGGAAATAAAGCTATCTATAATTGAAGATGGGATTGTCGGGGAAAATCTAATTTCTTCAGTTTATAATTACGCCTGTTATTCAGGACAAGGCCGATGATGATTGATCACTGTCGATTATCTATCCAGTGGAAATATATGGATGAAATATAGGAGAACCGAACTTTGCTCTTAAATACGTGCATCATCGAATAAAGTTTAAACATTGCATTTATCATTTTTGGACGTCGTTAATCTGTTAGAAAATATTTCGAAATCAGAGTAACATAAAGGTGAGGTAAAAATTGGGTTTAACGTCTCGTCCAAGATTATTGCACTTGTGTGTGGCTGCTTGTATTCGTCCGGACTGATGCCGATTTATAGTGCCTGCTCACTGAAATACCATGTCGCAGTTTAACCCACCCAGACACAGTTTACTGACTCCGAGCTGACCAGCCCTTGTTTTAACCCCTTAATGCCGAGCCCCAGACAGGGTAACAACAAATACCATCTTTTAACGTCTTTTGGTATGAAGCGGCCTGGGATCGAACCCCGGACCTTCCGCTCTCCGGGCGGACGCTCTACCACTTGATCACGGAGGCGGTCAGTAACATAAAGCAAATCTTGCTGATGTCTCATCTAAAGATGATCAAAATACAGAAAAAGACTGCAAAAGACACAGGACAAGGGAGTGAAATGGTCGACATTTGAGGAATGTCATTTCGACCAAAGACCGCGAGTCGTCCCGCATTGCAATTCTGCTTTAATTATGCCCAGTGTCTTTATTGATGTTCCTTAATTTAACACACAGCTGGCAAAGCACTGGGATGAATGTAGCCTGTATGCATTATCTAAGGTGGAAATACGTTTAGCCTCGAAAGTATTCAAGGCATTGAGACTACGGTCAGTCCAATCTTTCGCTCGACTGCGTGTACCGTCGGCAGTATATTTCTCAACCACATATGGCCAGACCAACTACAGTAGAGAGATACATGTGTAAACACCAAGTATGGCAGCAGGAGGTGATTCTGCAACCATCAGACCATAGCGACGTTGACGCATGTGCCTAGGTAATAGTGAGATGAAAGGTCAAATTCTTAAGAATTCATCGACTTACACAAAAACATGATGTGCTGCAATCATCAATATAATCCAAAGACTGATTTGTCAGTGGATGTAGTTTAGAAATTCAATACATGATGGAGATGTGTTGACAGAAAAAAAGTTCAAATTAATCATTTTCTTAATAAACTGTGATATGTGATCACACACGTCGTTTACTGTGTCAGGGATTTCTTTGAAATCGTATCTTATCGATATTATAATATGTATAATGAAATAAAGTTAAAAACTTATCATGAACCGCTGCCTCATATATTGCTGGTAATAATGTATGATTAAGAGGTGTATACTGTAATGTTCATTTCATTTAGATCAGGGCGTATGTAAATGAAACTAATTTTATTTCTTTATAGCAATATCAGAGCGATATCATGACGCTTTTAAATAATCGAGTCTGTGAGATGAAAACAAGCTGATGACTGCATCAGCAATGCTCTACACCGTCGAGGTACAAGGTACGATACAAGCAGCTAGGTCACACAATGAGACCACCCGGTCCTCCTTTTAGTAGGCTGCGACAAAAAGGGGATTTAATACTTGGGATATGCGCTGCTCCTGAATCTACAGGAGCTTAATGTTGTCTCATGGTCAGATGAAATAGGATTCAGGCATTATATTTACATGCACATGGATTTACGGTTTGATGTCATTGTTCTTCGATAATATAACGCAACTTATGGCTAACTGTTGTAGCCATATGGTTAGTGTACTATTTAACTACTGAAAACATATAAACTAAATCAGAATCAATTTAACCTCTGCCAAGTTGAGATGGTCTTATAGGTCAAATAGTATTGTTTGTCACGAATTCCTGAATTTTCACCTACTAACGCCGAGAACATGTGCAAATATATTGTCATTGACACAGCATCAGTTTTAACGACATCGCACGCGTTTTGTTAGATTTTTGTGCCCAAAATTGTTCATTTGAATTTGAATTGGGCTTAAATCGGAGCCAAGCGCAGGCGAAGTATTTAGTTTCGTACTTCAGAAATTCAACTGGACCTGTTTGAGATGCCGGAGGATGGTTATCAAAAGTGGTTATAACAACATGTTCGAGGATGTTGTTGTAGTAGTTTCTGACGTGGAGGTTGCCAATACTTAGTATGCATATGTTCGGAAATCATCCAAAAGACGTTACGGACTCACCACCAATTGGAACTGTTTCCTGTAATTTCTGGAAAATTCGTGTCTTAGATTAGATACTCTCAAAAGATATTTATCAAGGTTACAATGCTGTTTTACAAGATAAACGTGTTTATATTATTCATGATAGCATTGTGATATCTTCCGGTTTAAATGGTCAAATTATGTGAAGAAAGTCTAAATTAAGAATGATGAATATTGTCTATAAATGTGAGGAATTGCTTTTTGCAAAAAGAAATTTTGTCCATTAAAAGTATCCATAATGTTTATTGACTTCTTATGAGAAAAAATTCAAGATCAATATTTCTTTATTTAATTACAGGCAAATAACTAACATTAAGTTGTTGTTTTTCCATATTTCACCAAACCAATTTGTGAACCAAGTTGTCAATATATTATATTTTTAAATCTGAAGTTTACACGATATACGGCTCTTCCATTTTACGAGAGGTCGGCAACCGCCAAATAGACGTTCAATTGAGAAGCACATTTGTATACACTGTTTGTTTCTGCCTCATCATATAAATAAATCATATAAATAAATCATATAAATAAATCATAACAACCACGTAGAATACAATTCTCAGTTACAAGCAACTTCCACCTGTGAGTAATGATATCAAAATATCAAAATATTTTGAATATGTTAAATGGTTATTTCCACTTCCTTATTGAAAAATGATTGACCAACTTTGATATTGTATTAATGATTTAACAATTGGTGGGGAAAAACTAATTCTCCAAGACTGTATTTTAGGCCATTTCTTTTCGGTGAAATGTTGGGTTTGAACCAAACGATGCAGATATTCTAAGCAAGGATATCTCAATCATGTAATGGGTGAAATCATTTTACAAGAAGGTAGTTTCTTTCAATACTTCTCAACTTTCGTCATGTACTTATGATATGGTATTTAAAAACTAGATGATTTATGAACAATGTAATTATATCCTTCTGTTATGATTGTAAATATATTTATATTTTACACAAAAAAAGTAGCAAAAAATATGAAAAGAATAATTTAGATATTTTCGTTTTGTCATAACTATTAGCAAATCATATATTCATCTACATGAACTTCATTATTTACACCATACACACCTAGCGGTAGTGGTGAAGTCTGAATTCTTGCATCACTCACTCGTATCCTGGAACGTGCCAACTTTGCCTTTTCATGTCACAAAATATTTGTTTAATACTATTTAGTAACGTTGGTGAATAGATTGGTAGTTGCTTTCTTTTGGATCAGTGCTAAAGAAATAACATACAGAAGTATGTCAGAAGGCAGATTAAATATATTATCAAATCACTCTGAGCTGAAGTCTAATACAATCTTTCTACATACCCAGATCGCTATATTAACACACCTGACTAATCCATTAACAGGGTCTCTGTTGGCAAACAGTACAAACACAAATAATTAATTATTGTCCCACCCGGAAGAACCAACCTTTATTTGGCTTTCAATGTGATGTCATGAATGTCACATCACATATTGTACAGGGTTTGAGATCTACTGATTATTACATTTTTGATTTTCTCATTCACATTCCACTAACATAATTAATACATTCGTTTCATCCTGGTTTGATTACCGACTGAAGTAGATCTCTTTTCATCTATTGTTTTATATGTTTCTCATCAAGATATGAACATACAATGCAGGATAATTTTAATAGTATCCTCTATTAGGTTATCAAATATCTATCATCTTATGATTAGGTCAAAGAAGTTTTTATAGGTATCCCTAGTAACATGTGATTTCATGTGATAGTTGTTGTTTTTTAAAGTTTCATTGTAAGTCATTCCACACTTCCATACTTTGTCATTTTGCAATATTATTCGATTAGGTAGGAGATTAAGCTTTCATCAGACAGTGTACAAACTGAATCGAGTTATCGGTCTTCTAATCTTGTATGTTGACTCGAGTTGTGTTACTATTTAATTTATCATTAAAATCGTATTATGTTTGGTTGAAATATACATCGCTGGAAATGCTTTTGTATAGGTACCACTATCAGACAGTGATGATGCCAGGTGTTCGCGAAAAGGTGAGCATATCGTGCCCCACCGGTGGATAAGGCAAGGAAAAACAGAAAAAGCGACAGTCGCCTTCACGTATTTGTTCTACGAAGACATGATTTACTGAAGTTGTGTGGCAAAGCAAGAAACAGAAACAGACAGTGAAAAATACCGTCTATGTTAGGATTCAGAAATCCTGTACGTGACTAGAGTGTCAGATCGTTCAAAGAACAACTCTACTGCATAATCATACAGCAAGAAATCATATTTGTTGAGCGTAGAAATGGCCTCAAATTCTTTCGTGAAATATCGTAAGAAGACATGAATGTTTGCATATGCGGTTGATGAACATATTTACCGACTACATTTAACTGAAACGTTTCTTTTAACAACACTTGAGTCATGTACGAACACTGCTCAACATGTTATCACAAAATTGCCTTTCAGACATTTTAGTGGTAGTAAGGCATTCGTCCAAATACATATTTGCTGACATTTGTGTTTGTCTGTTGATGGCGAGGTTCTGTGGACAGCCAGCGACTGACATCTTTCCCCTTAGAAATTGCACGGCATTCTCGGCTCATATTGTCCGAAGGAACCTGAGACCACTTTGACCATCCATGCTTTTTTACTTCGTCCGATTCAGGGTAGAAATGGTGTGCTGGGTATCGTAGAAGTGTCATGTAAAGAACCAGATACCTGAAACAGAATAGTATCATGTTTTACATTGCTTTAGAAAGATGGTGACTTATGTATGTAGTTGAAACAACATTTATGCGAACTATGATTTGCGAATTGAAGACGTTTTCGGTTGGAACGAGCCCGTCCTAATGAACGAGATTACAACTTAATACAAATCAACTACATGTATCTGACATTCTTTAGAGCTTAGGCATAAGCAACGATTCTTGGAGAAAGTAATGCTGATCACAGTTAATCAATGTACTTAGACATAAATAAATACATTAAAAAAAACCCTTTAATTTCATATTTATTATTGCGTGCCTATGTTCTTGAATTGGATGGATGCCTAGGTTTCGGGAGACGCCTGTACACGCCTCCAACGCTCTCAGACCTGGATAATTGTCGCATGGCTATGGATGCTTAATGTTGGAAAGCAACACTGATTCCCTGCTATATATATTACATGGGCAGTCTCGTTCTCCATGCTAGTCACGATAAAGATTTATCGATAATATAGCACAGTCGACAAATCTGCACCTGTGTAGGGTATTTGTGCGAAGACCAGAACGTCATGGTCCCTCTGGTCAATGTAAAATGTCTGTACATCCTTTCCATACACATTCTGTACATCAACACGGGTTGGGTCTATTAATGAATCTAAAATGTCATCTTCATAGTTTGTACGTGTGAATATTTGTAGTGAAAGGAAGACCCATAGTATCCATACAAAACCAACGACGACTATAAATCCGATTATCAGTGACACCTTTCGTGCTATGAGAGAAGCCAGTAGGAAAACATCACAAATCTGTAAGCGTACAACATTTATTAGGTCAGTTGACGAAACAAACACGTTATGTTACATTAATTTGCCAACTATTCTATTTATTAATATTGCATGTTACGATATCTTCATATTTCACAACAATTTGTGTTGCAACGTGTCATTTAAACGGTATGCTTACAATCTCACTCTGATGATTAACTTTGCATACAAATTCTGCTCATGATTTCACAGAATAATTACACTTGTTACTACCAGATGCCATCTTGTTTTCTAGCAGACGAGTTAATATTCATCCCGCAACATGTAAATACTCATCATGTGACGTGTCTATATTCAAGGTCAGTGTCAGGCGCGTGATTTTGGGGTCTCCATTGAAATTTATTGTTTCGTCACGTGGTTCGAGGGCTGGTCAAAAAGTTCTACGCCTGACTAACTCTCAACTATGGGCCATAACAAAGTGAACTAGTCAATGCAGTAAATTGTTTGAGCAGTTCTTGTGTATTTGGTCTGTTGGGGCCGTGTGTATATTAATGACAGCCAGTTAAACGTGAAAGGGGTACAAATGGACACAGAAATGGAAAAGAGCGAATACCGATCAGTCATCAAGTTTTTGACTTGAGAGAAAAGTACTCCCCAAGAAATTCATGACCACATATCACAAGTGTGTGGGGATAAGTGCCCTAGCTATTCCACTGTTGAACGTTGTCAGCTGTTTGAGGCTGGGAGAACAAGCCTTGATGGACGCCCCTCAACTTACATCAATGAAGATTCAATCAAGGAGATAGAAACACTTATACAGTCAGATAGACATATTACCATTGCTGAACTTGAGGAAGACACAGGTCTGAGCCATGAATCCATTGAAACTATTATTCATGAACATTAACAGGTGAATAAGACATCTGCTCGTTGGGTGCCATATTATTTAAATTCTGATCTTAAAGAAAAAAGAACTAACATTGCCAGAGACAATTAGGAGCTAATTGAGGATTAGTAACGGGTAATCAAACATGGATCAACCACTATGATTCCGAGTCGAAACGTCAATCCATAGAATGGTGCCGGAGAAGTGGAATGGTGCCAAAGAAATACAAGTCTTCAAATTCATTAAAAAAAGTTGTGGCCACTGTATTCTGGGATGCAAAGGGTGTGATCCTTATCTTATTACTTAGAAAGACAAAAGACCAATACTGGTGCCTACTATGCTAATTTGCTTCATCGCCTGAAAGTGTCAAAGAAAAGCGGCGAGGAATGATGACTGCTGGAATTCTCCTTTATCATGGCAATGCCTCTTCTTGCTGGAATATTGATAAAAGCGACGTAAAATAAATAAACTCACTCTCTTAGATCATGCGGTGCTTACACCAACTATTGACAAATACACTGAGCGCGTTTGTCAGAAATGTCCGCAACATGTTTATCGATGACAGCAAATATGACCCAAAACATAACGCATTGTGATATACATAATATGGGTCGTCAATTGGGTTAACAAATGTAACATTTCTCTAAAAAGTCCATAAAATGTGAAATCCTGGTCAGTTAACTTTGTCCTGTGATGTTGGTTGGTTGGTTGGTTTGTTGTTTAACGCCGTACTCAGCAATATTCCAGCTATATGACGGCGGTCTGTAAATAATCGAGTCTGGACCAGACAATCCAGTGATTAATATCACGAGCATCGATCCGAGGAATTGGGATCGATGACATGCATCAACCAAGTCAGCGAGCCTGACCACTCGATCCCGTTAGTCGCCTTTTACGACAAGCATAGTCACCTTTTACGGCAAGCATGGGTTGCTGAAGACCTATTCTACCCCGGAATCTTCACGGGTCTCCTGAGATGTGGGTGCAAATGAACATCGCATGCTTCATGGTCACTTAAGCAATATTTCATACATACAGGTGTACGATAAACAGTCACTGAAAATATAACACTTCATAAAATTATGGTACTTTTGCACAGGTGTATATATAACTGCAACCTTGTATACATATATTCATTCAGCCTACACATAATATAATCGATAGTTTGTCCCAGTGGTAATGACGTGAATAACAAAGGATGCTCAATACACCAAGCACTGTAGTGTCACATGCTGCCTTCCTTCTCCATATGTTGTCACATAGCCATTCAGCCCTTACTTACTGATAACCCGAGTTCATGTATTCAAAGCTCGTTTTTTGGATTCGTTTGATCTTTATTTCAAAGTTCAAACTCTTCCCAAAATTATCCCTCTATTTCTCCGAACCATGGTAAGAACAATTAGGCAAACGTTTACGTGCAATAACTATTGAAAGGTGCATGTCACCTGCTTCATTTCAAATTGAAGGTTCTTAAAACATCGCTCTGCAAAGACTGTAAGTATCTCTAACGTAATATATCAATAGCTTCCTAATTTATCACATATGGTTACAGGACTTTTAACGTTTTGCCATTGCTCTTGGGTTTCACTCAAAGGGGCAAGCGACTGAAGTAAACCTATCGAAGGTATTGGCTTGCCATGAATATGGCCGCTGCAGTATGTTTTGACACAGAACTTTTGCATTTAGGCCATGAAGTCAGTTTCAGTATCAGATTCTCGCGTTTTGCAATAGAATATAGCCAGTGCAGATATTTTGCCTACTTCGAGGAATAGTTCATAATCTTATATAATGACACCATGGGTACCAAACAAACGGGTCATATGGCTTAGGTGCTGCATGTAGAATCGTCCAATCGTGTCAAACGTTCAAAGCCTTGTAATGAATCAAGATGACTGGATGTTTTTGTTTTAAATGTCACGGAGCTGAGCTCCTGCGACTAGAGTGTTAATAAATTTAAATAAATAATGAACGAATATGCATGGTCGTTAACTACCAGCTATACCAGCTATTACATAAGCTGGCTAAATCGAACCCCTGACAAGACAATCAGGAAGACACGTAGACAGGTGATCAAACAGCTGCGAGTTAATTACCGCTGTACATTCTAATGAGTGAACACCCCTGTGTGACACGTAATCCTATCATAATCGATGTAACTATCATGAACCAGTGTTTTTAAGCCAACTCTTTGCCGAGTATTTTTTAATATTGACTAGCACTGTGCACAACCACCAGTAGCAAACGTGATAACGTAAATCCTGCTGGGTATCATGCAGGAAGCAGAGGTACTGGAAGTCCCAATGATCCCTAGCGAGGTGGCCTACCTTTGGTTAGTGGTGGCATATAGCCCTTTTTTTTATTAGTGTATACATGATGTTGTTATGCTCAAATATGTTTTTTTAAACTGTTTTTAAATATTACTTGCATAAATTTCCCTTTTGTGAATGAATTAACTTGGTCTCGTCGCTATATGGCTGAAATAATGTTTTGAACTCACTCACTCACTCACTCACTAACCAATGAGTGAATAACCTAGACTTGGCTAGATGGAGAGACATGGGTACGGTCGACCTATGCCTAGACTAAGACTCTTGGACTAAATAGAAAATAGTTGACTTCCAGAGTATACAGGCTCTTGACTTACAGACGGTTTGACTTCCAACAATAAAACGGTTCTTGACCTGAGCTAGATAATCCCAAGAAATTAGTTATTTACAGAATACTACATAAAGGGGAGTATATTATCTAAATATAATACCCTAGCCCATAATTACTGTTGTATCAATAGTCGTATATATTTAAGTGTTAAAGTTTAGATATCCTAGAGCATTTACAATGAACATATTCTTACCATTTAAGCACACAGGCCAGTTTGCTTGTAAAGGAACCACTGGAATCAAGCATTAAACATTGGCTTATGTTAAGCACGATTCGTTTGACAATATCAGCACACGGCTTGGAATGTGCAGTTCTGTTTGTTTATAAAGAAACCATTGGAATCAAGCATGAGACATTTACTTATTTTAAGCACGATTTGTATGCGAAATCGATAATTAATATAACATTATCAGTCACGCCTTCGAGAGTCATTGAATGACACGTTGCAAAGCAAATTGTTGTGAAATATTGAAGATGTTTATGTGACAGTTTGTAACTGAAGACATTTTCAGATATCTCCACAAATGCCTTTTAATTACAGTATTACGGAGAAGCCTACGCAATGCTGTATTTGGAAACCATTAAATCAAATTTAGATTTTCTAGAACCTGTAAAAAATATATTTTGTCCATTTTTACACATTGGTTAAAAAATAACCCCTGGAAACAAGCTGGACACATTCGTACCACAATAAATTTCAATGTTGACCCCCACATCACTTGACTGACACTGACCTCGAATAAGACTCGTCACCAGATTAGTATTGACCCGTGATGTGATGAATATAGACTCTTCTGCTAGAAAACAATATGGCGTCTGGTAGAAACGAGAGTTATTATTTTGTATAATGTTGAGCAGAATTTGTATGCAAAGTCAATCATCAGAGTGAAAGTGTAAGCATTAGATTTAAATAACAAATTGCAACACAAATTGTTGTGAAATATGAAGATATCGTAACATGCAATATTGATTTGATTACACAGCGTGTTTGTTTCGTCAACTGCTCCAAATAAATGTTGTTCTTTTTTCAGATGTTTAGGTGTTTCCTAATGGCTTCTCGCATGGCACGAAAGGTGTCACTGATTATCGGATTTATATCCGTCGTTGGTTTTCTATGGATATTATGGGTCTTCCGTTCAATACAAATAGTCACACGTACACACTATGCAGATGACATTTTAGATTCATTAATAGACCCTACCACTGTTGATGTACAGAATGTGTACGGAAAGGATGTGCACCGGTTTTACATTGACAAGATTCGACATGACTGCCTGGTCTTCGTACAAATACCTTACACAGGTGCCGAAGATTTGTCGACTGTGCTACAGAACGGCCTTATATATGGCATGTGTCGTGACTGTTATGGAGAACCAGACTGCCCATGCTACATATATAGCAGAGAATCAGTGTTATTTTCCAGCATTAAGCACCCATGGCCTTGTGGCAAATACCCAGGCCTGAGAGCGTTGGAGGCGTGTATAGGCGCCTCTCGAAACCTAGGCATTCGTCGAAGAAGTTTCAAGAACATGAGGCACGCAAGTAAAATATGAAATAATAGCTTTTCTTATGCATTTTTTATGTCTAAGTAATTAATTTTAGCATACTTTCCTGAAGTATCGTTGCTAATGCCCAAGCTCTTAAGAATGTCAAATGGCTGATTTCTATTAAATTGTGACCTTGTTCATATCGAAATCTCCCCAATTAATGAATCGTAGAGAGAATTAATGTTGTTTCAATTACATACACACGTTATCATCTTTCTAGAGAAATGTAAAACATAATACTGTTCAATTTGTTCAGGTATCTTTACATGACACTTCTACGATACCCAGCACACCATTTCTACCATGAGTGGAACGAAGTCAAGAAGCATGGATGGCCAAAGTGGTCTCAGGTTCCTTTGGACAAACTACACAATGCGAGCCGAGAATGCCGTGCAATGTCCAAGGGGAAAGACGTCAGTTTCCAAACTTTTGCTGGCTGTCCACAAAACCCCGCCATCAACAGACAAACACAAATGTTAGCAAAAATGTCCTTAGACGAATGCCTTTCTACCACTAAAATGTCCGAAAGGCAGTGTTATGATAAAATGTTGAGCAGCGCCAAAGATGCGCTTAAACATATGGCTTTCTTTGGAATAAGTGAGTATTCGTACATGTCTCAAGTGTTGTTCGAAGAAACGTTTCAGTTAAAAGTAGTTGGTAAATATGTTCTTCCACCGCATATGCAAACATTCATGTCTTCTTACGATATTTCACGTGAAGAGTTTGATGCCATTTCTACGCTCAACAAATATGATTTCTTGCTGTATGATTATGCACTAGAGTTATTCTTTGAACGATATGACACTCTAGTCACGTACTGGATTAGTGAATCCTAACAAAGAGTGAGTTGGTGAGTATGATTCAATTCAATTCGGTTTATTTTCGTAAGTGTAGGCCATCGGTCTATAGTTACATTTGTATTACAATGGACGTGATGGACACAGCTATAATTGTTGTGGCAATAATGTACTACGAAGTGACATCGCTTGATAGATATAGATAGCTAGACGTTCAATTGATTTACAATCAGTTGTAGACATAATGATATTAAACTTTTTTATGGTCGGGTATTCACAAAAAAATTATTTAGTGATCCACGCGTAGCTTGTTATAACCGGAGCAAACTAACTTGCAATATCAGGGCGGGGGACACCCGAAATGGGCTTCACACATTGTACCCATGTCAACAAACCCTAAACAAAGAGGGTATATTTTCACTGTCTTTTTCTGTTTCTTGCTTCACAACACAACTTCAATAAATCATTTCCACGTACAACAAATACGTCAAGGCGACTGTCGCTATTTTCTGTCTTTCCTTGCTTTATCGGGGGAAGGGGTGGCCCAGTCGTCTTGGCGCCGCGATTCGCTGTGCAAAGTTGCGCCCCTTGGGCACGCCAGATACCTATGGTTGTGGGTTCGAATCCCGGTTCTAGGTTTGTCAGCTCGTGCACTTCACTGAGTTGGTAAACGTCTGAGACCTGCATCACTTTGGGCTTTACTCCCACATTAAGCTGACACACCCCGATTTCACTGGAAAACTGTTTAAAGTGGCATTGAACCCAAATCACTCACTCCTTGCTTTAAACACAGATGGGGCAGGATATGCTCACATTTTCAGTAACGCCTGGCATAATCATTATCTGATAGTGATTCCTTAACAACTGTAGTCATATGGTCGGAATCGTACAATGGACTCAGCTTTTGGCATATATTTCTTTCCATAACAGAAAGGGTAGTGCCATCTGTATGTACTCTTCAAAAAACGAAACGCAATACGGATATTTTGGAGATAAAAGCAAAATTAGCGGACCAAGCAGTGCAAAATGAAAAGGTTTAATATGTTACAGTGTCAGTGACAAATTTCCCGGATCAAAATAATCACAAAAAGGACATGCAAACCATTAGTCGGGAAACACGTACGATTCGTAAAAACGCACCCAGTGCATTAACAAAAGGGCCATGGAGCTGCACATACTGCACGTGCAGCAACACTAGGAACGGTTCCAAAGTGCAGGGTTTTGATTGCCTGGCATCTGCGTCAGTCGAACAGTGACAGTTCAACAACATGCCAAGATTAACAGATGTGCAAAGAAACAACGTTATAGGCCGCTTTCAGGCAGGGGAATCCCGATCAGCTGTAACCAGGGTTTTCAAAGTAGCGCCAGCACCATTCACAAGGCTATGGGATCGGTTTAAACAGCATTGGTCAGCACGTGATTGGTCAAGGTTGGGACGACCAAGAGTAAGATCGCTACACCCGACTGCGCCACCTACGTGAAAGGGCGACCACGGCCACCTGAACTGCATACCAAATACCTTGACTGCGCAGAATCTCCGACAAGACTGTATAAAACCGTTTAAGAGCAGCAGGTGTACGAGCAAGACGTCCTGTTCAACGCGTCGTATTGAGTCGACAACATAATCAACAACGACTGCATTGGTGTCGTCAACACAGGGTATGGCCTCAACTGCGATGGAGAGATGTCAGGTCCAGGGACGAGTCAAGATTTCTCCTCCGTCGAGGGGATGGAAGAGCAGGGATCCACAGACGTCGGGGAGAACGTTATGCCGGAAACTGCGTACAGGAAGTGGACAGGTTTGGTGGGGGTAGCGTTATGATGTGGGCGGGACAGGTTTGGTCCATATCCAGTGCACTCCTACGGTTCAACAATACATCAACGAAATTCTCCTACCACACATCCTCTCAATTGCAGCCAACGGCAACAGTGTATTCCAGCAGGACCATGCTCGACCGCATACAGTAGGGATCACAAGAGCCTGTCTACACAACAACGTTGATGTTCTCCCCTGGCCCTCTAGATCCCCGGATTTGAACCCGATAGAGCACGTGTGAGATGAATTGGATAGGCGGTTACCCCAACCGCAACCACAACCCGAGATGTTGCAGCAGTTGGCTTTTGCGTTGCAGGCCGAATGGGCTACCATTCCCAAAGATGTGATACGCATACTCGTCTCTTCCATGAGCAGGATATGTCAGGCCGCTATCAATTCCAACGTGGGGCATACGCGTTTTTGATGGTAGCTGACCTTCACCTTGAATTTTCCTATGTACCGATAACTTAAATGACTACAATCACCAAGTGTTCTCTCCACAACATTTTGGCTCAAAACCTTGTACGGTTCCTCGTATAAATGTATTTTCCTACCTCACACAAATCTTGCTTTGTGTTTCCTCTTTTAAGAGTACATTATTTTGATCGACCACTGTTTTTAACATTTTCAATCGTTGTTGCTTGTAAACTATTGGCTAACATTCATACAGTCAAATGTAGCAAAAGTGATAGCATGACAAATCTTTTTCGACTGTTCTTTACATAATATATAATCTCCAAATAACTAAAGGCAGGGTTTTTTAAAATTTCACACTGATCATGTTGGATCATATTACAGCAACTCTCGATATGCCATCTTGTAATGTAATGAACAATAACTGTAATTTATCTCAAATATTTCGATATATTAGTCACAAATTACATGAGCAATAAATCGATCTGGTCTAAGTCGTACTTTGAGTCGGTACAGAGGACAAATAATTATTGGAATTTATTTGATGGTTGGGTGGGTGAGTTGGGTTTAACGCCGCTTTTAACAGTATTCCAGTTGTATCACTGCGTGTCAGCTTAATGTGGGAGGAAGGCCCGAAGTGATGCAGGTGACAGACGTTTACCACGTCGGTGAAACCCACGAGCACGGGTATGGTGCTGACAAACCTAGAAACATAAGGAATTTATTTGACTGCGTTACATTAAATTGAATCAAAAGTGATGTGACTTTGACTTGTTTATGCTTCAACTGTCTTAATATGTTACAATGATATAAAATCAACATATAATATGGTCACGGTTATCTAATTGCCAAGGGGACAGCCAGCATCAAATACACAACTCACCTAACATGGAATTGATTTGAACCCACACTTGACTTAAACATAAAGCGCCAACAGGAGAGAACAACCGGTTTCACAACCACCCGATTCAACAGATTCCATCGGATGTAATGGGCAAACTAGCCGGGAATGGACCACTGGAAAATCAGTCATGGCACCAGGTGTTCGCAAAAAGGGTAAGCGTGTCCCACCCTACCGATAGCACCCGCCACGCACGCAATTTCCATAGAAATGTAAGTATTTATTAACACCCAAATAAAACCATGAATTATTCATCCCATAGTGAATGAGTATGGTTTTACGCCGCTTTTAGCAATATTTCAGCAATATCACGGCGGGGGACACCAGAAATATTCATCCCATATTGCCGGTAGGAATTGTACTAAGTCGATGTTCAGCTACGACCACACTGTGAGTTATCAGAGACCATACATTCATTTCATGGTCTCTAGTAATCACTAACAGAATTTTTTAAGGTTTAAATTTGAAATCACGACAGAACGGCCAGACTCACTTGCTAAATTATTATGGAGACATGAAGACTGTATATTTTGTCAAATATCAGAATAAGAGCTATTGCTTACCAACGATAACTTTTGACATGATAGTGAGGACTGTCAAATGATAACCGTTTGACCTGTTTGTGTGCTTTGTGGACAACGCTATGTGTACTACATGCTTTTCAGCTTTTACCGTACGCACTTCCAAGCTTCCTGTTCAAACCAGAAGATCAATAGATATCACATTTATCACCCGAGTCTATTAAAACCGGAACTGTTCCAAAAGCATTTATCGCAACATTCTCGTTTTTGTAAATATATACCTCAGCCTCCCCACTATATATAGTGCCACGTGGCATTAAATATTATTGTATGTAGTGTGGATTGTTAGAGGCAGCAAAGTTACTGAGGCTCTCGTAAAATAGATCTTCCTACGCCGGAAGTGTTATTTAGAGTTACATTCCCTTGGTTTTTGTTGACGCCTGCACATGCTACACCTTTCAAGAAGATTCGAGAGGTGACAGTTTCTAGAAGGCTGTACCTTAAAGAACCAGAGGAGGTTTGCAGCCTGACTTGCGTTTTATCTACTAGCCCAGTGCGGACGAATCTGAAAACACCGACAACTTGAGTGAGTGAGTGAGTTGAATTTAACTCAGCTTATAACAGTATTCCAGTTATATCACGGCGTGTCAGCTTAATATGGGAGGAAAGCTCGAAGTGATGCAGGTCTCGGACGTTTACCACTTCGGTGAACCCACGAGCTCGGGTATGGTGCTGACAAACCTTGAAACATAATCGGGGCTAACCGGGATTCGAACCCACAATCATAGGTTTCTGGGGTGCCCAAGGGACGCAACTTTGCACAGCGAATCGCGGCACCTTAGAGGGCTGGGCCACCCGTGCCCCCGCAGTGCGAGTGAACAACTTTTGGACCGATATTCAAAGCGCGGCGCTTATGTGACTTTTCAAATGTTCTTATGTGTGTCCTGCGTACTAACAACATGGCGCGTGAATTTTCACAAGTTGAAGAAATTCTTCCAAAAGGATCTTGAACGTCGGTGCTGTTATGTTGTTAATATGTATGCATAGGAATGTCAGCAATGCCCATATATGGGCATATATCAATATTCATGCGCAACCAGATTTTGCAACTGGTTTCCGTTTGGTCTGTCAACGAACAAAAGTTATTTACACTTACATACATAGTTAACGTGGTTAATAAATAAAATACCACACTCATTCTCGTTAGCTCGGTCAGATACCATACAAAGTCCACTCGTTTGGTAAAAATGGTATCTAACGAGAATGAGTGTAGTATTCTGTATATAAGTCATGTTCTACTGTACTTTTCTTTGACTAACCTTTACACGAAGCCTAATGTTCTACGTATCCCTAGTCAACTAAGCAAGTTTATTTATCCAAGAACATCTTGAAGGGTTCCAAAACAGACGGTTACCTTTTCCATGAATTATTCATCCTCTGAATATCTTTGGATACAATTAACTCAAAATAATGGATCTTTCCATCGTAACATAATAGTGTAAAACTATCAGGAAACATATGCTAATGTTAAGCATAATTTGTATGCAATGTCAATCATCAGATTGTAAGTATATGGTTTAAATGACACGATGCAACACACATTGCTGTGAAATATAAAGCGATATTAACATGTAGTCTTGATACATAAGATAGGTGGCTACGTTTGTTACATAAGGTGTTTCTTTAGGTCAATGACCTAATAAATGTTCCTCTTTTACAGATGTGTCAGGTGTTTCCCCACTAACTTCTCCACTGATAATAGGATTTATAACTGTCGTTGTCATTCTATGGATAACATATGTCAGCGTTTTACTAGTTTTAGAGGCATTTAATTAACATATCCCAGTGGACCTAATAAATGTTGTTTTCTTTCAGATTTGTCAGCTGTTTCCTACTGGCTTTTCTCATGGCACGAAAAGTGTCACTGATAACTGGATTTATATCCTTCGTTGGTTTTCTATGGATACTGAGGGTCTTCTTTTCACTACAAATATACACACGTGCAAACTATCCTGGCGACATTTTAGATTCATTCATAGACTCAACCCGTGTTCATGTACAGAATGTGTACGGACAGAAAGTGCAGACATTTTACATTGACAAGAAGGGACATGACGTTCTGGTCTTCGTACAAATACCTTTAACCTGTGCCGAAGATTTGTCGACTGTGCTTTAGAATGGCCTTATATATGGCAAGTGCCGTAGCTGTAAAGGACAAAAAGACTGCCCATGTTATATATATAGCAGAGAATCAGTTTTGTTTTCCAGCGTTAAGCATCCATAGCCGTGTGGAAAATACCCAGGCCTAAAGACGCTGGTTGCATGTATAAGCGGATCCCGAAAATGATGTCACAGTAAAGTTTCATATTCTTCACTGTAATATGCAATATTTCCTCAAAGTATCGTTGCTCATGCTCCTAGCTACGAATCATGTCAAAGCTTGTTTTGTACTTAATTGTAACCTCATTCATTATGACTCGTTTCGAGTGACAATGCTCGGATTTATAACTTCCCTGATTCACGAATCTCTGTACGCATATATGTTGCTTCAGTTACATACATACGTCACCTACAGTAATCTCTCTGACACATGACACATATTTCAGGTATCTTTACATGACACTTCTACGATAACCAGCGCACCATTTCTACCATGAGTGGAAAGAAGTAAAAAAGGATGGATGGGCAAAGTGGTCTCAGGTTCCTTCGGACAAACTAGACCATGGGAGCCGAGAATGCCGTGCAATGTCCAAAGGGAAAGACGTCAGTTTCAAAACTTTTACTGGCTGTCCACAAAACCCCGCCATCAACAGACAAACACAATTGTTAGCAAATATGTCCTTGGACGAATGCCCTTCTACCACTAAAATGTCCGAAAGGCAGTGTTATAATAAAATGTTAAGCAGTGCCAAAGATGCCCTTAAACAAAAGGCATTCTTTGGAATAACGCAGTATTCGTACATGACTCAAGTGTTGTTCGAAGAAACGTTTCAGTTAAAGGTAATCGATAAATATGTTCTTCCGCCGCATATGCAAACATTCATGTCTTCTTACGATATTTCACGTGAAGAGTTTGATGCCATTTCTACGCTCAACAAATATGATTTCTTGCTGTATGATTATGCACTAGAGTTATTCTTTGAACGATATGACACTCTATTCACGTACAGGATTTCTGAATCCTAACACAGAGGGTATATTTTCACTGGCTGTTTCTGTTTCTTGTTTCACCACGCAACTTCAATAAATCATGTCTACACAAAGCAAATACGTCAAGGTGACTGTCGCTTTTTCTACCTTTCCATACTTTATCCTACCGCTGGGGCAGTATATGCTCACATTTTTGCGAACACCTCTCCCCATCACTATCTGACAGTGATTCCTTAACACCGTAGTCATATAGTCGGGATCGTAAAATGGATTCTTTCCATTACATAAGGGGGTACGGGTGGCCCAGGTGGCCCACTCGTCTAAGGCGCCGCAATTCGCTGTGCAGAGTTGTGTCCCGTGGGCACGCCACTATCTGATAGTGATTCATTAACACGTTTAGTCAAATAGTCGGGATCGTACAATGGACTCTGCTTTAAGCATACATTTCTTTCCATTACAAAAAAGGTTGTCATCTAAATATTATTGTTATCGACCAATGTTTTACACATTTTCAATTGTTATTGCTTGCAAAATATTGGCTAACATTCATTCAGTCAGTCAGATCTAGCAAAGATGATAGCATGACTGTACTTTATGAATATGTAATTTCCAAATAACTACAACTGCAAAGGTATTTTAGATTTCACATTTATCTGCATATACCATTTTGTAATGTGATCAACACTAACTGTAATTTACCTGTAATATTTCAAAATATTGGTCCCACATTACGTAAGCAGCTTCTTGATCCGTTTTAAGTAGTACTTTGAGGTCAAAATAAGAACGATATCCTAAGCTGGTACCCTGCACAAAATATATCCGAATGAGCAGTCAGAAACGTCTTTACGTCAAATAAATAAATCCTAATTCGGGACCACTATTCTATTAACCACTATTTCGTTTTCTAGCTCCTAGCATATGAAATATCAAGCGGGCAGTTTCCCACACGGCGTGAATGCAGGCTGTATAATACGGCTGTGCAATTTTTGATTGTGCAAGTGCGATTATTAACACCCTGCAAATATTTCGCACAAACATCTGCCGAATGTATAGTTTACATTAAATAAGTCAAATTCTACAATTATTTGTAAACTAATTAATTACTAGTTTACTGAATTTTTTTCATGATTTAGAAGTATTCTGAAGTTTTTTACTTCATCATCCCAGAATATTTCGGGATCAAAATGATTGGCGCACCAGAGGCAATCGAAGACAGACACTCAGAAACAGTTTGATGAACATTTGGACATTGACGTATGTTTAGGGCTGTGGTGATGCATCATTAATGTACCTGAAGCTTAAGTTAAACTTCTTGGCTTTTTGCTTGTTTTGACTTTGCCAATCCGAGCAGGAATTCTGGTGCCCATAGGGATGCCTTCTCCTTGCCTTAAAGTCATATCACCAAATTTTACATTGATGTTATCAATGAGCATTTGGTTTGATTTGTGACAAATTGACCCACTTTTTTTAATACAGATATGTCACAATATCTACTGTCACAACATTGTGTGACAAAATCCTTATGTACCCAGGAATGAAGTTTCATCTTAAGTTTGTCATTTGTGATAGTGGTAAACAAAGTTGAAAAATCATATGTTTCAATAGAGTTGAAACTTGTTCTTTTCTGAGATTGAAGCAAATCCTTAGAGATTATGAGAATCCACACTGTATTAATTCCACTTGTCTCAAATAATTTCTGTGAATATAAAGAAAGTTCTTCCTCGATTGTATGAAGGATTATGGTTAATCATGTCTTCAGGTGTAAGAGTCAAGTCAAAAGTTCATATTACTAATGCATGGTTTTGTCAGCTTTCTTCCTCAGTTGACATACTGACCTTATATGTGGCATTATTTGATATGTCACTTATACCTTTATGTGAGGCCTTGTCAGTCGGAACAACTACAAAGCTTTCATGAAGGGCGGTCAGGCTTTGGATGACAACTGACAAGGACAGACTGAGTTTGTTCCATTTCTGTTTCCTCTTTTTTAGTTCTACATTCTACTAATGACAACATCACACACAACACTTGCATGCATTGTGCTCATTCGGGTGTATTGTCACTTATTTCACGAGTTGTCGTGTTTGCTTCACCATACACTATCGTTTTGCCAATAGTTCACATTTGAATGAGTACGAAAATAAAATAAATGTCAAAATTAAAAAATAAAACACACACAATCGAACGCCGATAAGTCGATTCATTTTTTGTACACTGTCCGATGGAACCTTAATTTCCTTCAAACATTACTTACCTAACCGAATAACAGTTGAAATGTGTGGAATGGCAATAATCAGTTTTAATAGGAAAAGCATATATCAAATGAAAAAAGAAAGAAATATTAATAGTGATACACCCTGTCCTGATCATATGATGACAGATAGCTGTGTTAATAACCCAATGGAGGATACCCCTAAATTCATGTCGGTAATCTAACACGAACAAAACAAATGTATTAATTATGTAAATGAAATGGACAAAATAAAAAATACAATAATCAGTAAATGCTAATCCCCTGTAAAATATGTGATGTGTCATCAATAACATCAAATTCCCTTAGTTGTTGTTAACACCGAGATAGGCCACATTGTTCAAGAAATTTCGAGAGGTGACAGTTTCTAGAAGGCTGTACCTGTAAGAACGAGAGAAGGGCGATTCGAGGCCTCTGACAACCTGACTTGCCTCGTGCGGACCTATCTGAAAGCACCGACAACTTGCCAGTTTTCAACACTGCTTTCGGGATTCAAGAACAGAGCATGTGCCTCATTAAAGACATTTGAGAGTGACTTTATTCTGGGCATTCGTGAGCGGGCCTGTTACTTATTGCTGCAGCCACGTATTTCGACCCATAGTATTGGCGCATGTGATTGTAAACCTAATCCTGTGTGTTTCAAAAAAATCTGTAAATTATTCATTGATCTCGTGTTCCACAATTTAGTTCCGTATGAAACAATATTTTGTGTAACCTTCGCGTCTCAACTTGGGAATCACCTTGTAACAACAGATATCTCATCAGTAAGTACCCCGAATCATCAGTGAGATACCCCGAATAAAGGTCGTTAAAGGTCACTTACACAATGCTGCTAATCTCACGAGCTGACTATCTGAATTTAGAGATTACATCGCAGTTTTGACAGACGTGAGACTAAAATTACATAAGTTTTCTCGGAGAGCGTGTTACCTTAGAGTAATGTTTACTTTTCTCTCCCGACATGTAGTGTTAACGATTAGCACATAACGCTTATCAAATAAAACTTTGGAATGAAGGAAGGCGTGAGCACTGGCAAATATAGAACATTCATGTGGTCTTAATACTTAACACAAAATGCTTACTAACTATATATGGGAATGAAGGCCGGCGTACATCAGCACCGACTGCGATGTCATCGGATAGAACGAACATTTGACAACAAATAAAGAAGATACTGGTGAGTTGTTATTGAAATTTACTGACAAAAACATCATGGTAACACAGGTACTGTTTTTTTACCTTAGACAATACCTAAAGAAAGTATGGATCTGCAGGATTAAGTAAACGAGTTACGTTTGATGTTTCATGTGAAAATGTCCCTGAAAGACTCTACTTGACATGGCACGTGAAACAGATCAGTACCGCGTATAACCGCCACGTGTCCAGATGACGCATTCCACACTACGTCTCATCCCTCCAGTCAGAAGTTGGATCTGTTGATGGGTCAACAACAACCACTCCTGATGCAATGCTGTTTCCAATAGGCGTTAATCTTGTACAGGAAGATCTCGTGACTGTATACGCCGCCCCAAAACATCCCAAACTTGTTCAAGGGAGTTCAAATATGGGCGCATTTCTGGCCCTCATGTAATCCACGAGTGCATGCGAAAGAGGCCTGGCATTGTCATCTATGTACTGAGGTCGAGTACCAAGAGGGTGGTTGACAAAATGAGGAACGATTGCTGGCCTCAAAATGTCCCGGATGTACTGAGACCCTGTTAAGTTGCCCCTTATGGTGACCAACTCCAACCTGCAATCATGAGCGATACACCCCAAGCCATTACCGATCCCCCGCCTTAAGCAACAGCCGGTTTAATGTTCTTGGGGGTGTAGGCCTTGTTCCTGTGCCCCCAAACCGTCGTTCCCCCATCAGTGACGTGGAGCAGAAAGCGACTTTCGTCTGACCAATGGATCCATCTCCATGTTCTCAGAGTCCAGTTCTGTCGCGCAATACACCATGCTAAACGAGCAGCTTTGTGGTGATCTCTCAACAAGGGACGCTTTATGACTCGTCTAGCCCTCAGTCCTGCTGCTTTCAGGCGGTTCCTGGCGGTTCTGGTGCTGAAACGACGATTGGGCAACCACAGCTGTTTCAGGCGAGTACTTGTTAAAAAGGGTCCTCGGCCTATGAGACGAAGAAGGTCCCTGTCTTCATGATGTGTCTTCACAGGAGGTCTTCCGGATCTGGGACGGTCCTGTACATCACCGGCCTGAGCATGTTTCTCGACTCAACGGCTTACGACAGTTTGATGATATCCAAAATTCCGACTAATGGCAAAACAAGACATTCCTGCGTTATGCATGCCGAATATTTTCCATCTTATGGCATTTGATAATCGCCTTCGTGTCATGGTCACACAATGTCATGGAATAACTGTTTAAAACCGAGCTTAAGAAAGCAATTTTAACGTTTGGATATACTGCTTTTAGAGATACTCGAGGGTAGCATGGTGCACAGGCATACCATGTATGGCACGTGAGCTTTCGTCACGCATTACTGATAACATCATCTCGAGAAAACATAATTCTTCCCGTAATTATATCTTTCATCACGGTTACTAATATTGGGACCAAACAATAATGAAATATATTAGGGTGTGCTTAACTTTTTTGTTTGTGTATAGATGATGGTATGGCAGTATCCTGCTAGGCGTGTGGTTAGTGCCTCTGTACTATTGTACAGTATGTCCCAACCCTTGTTCTGGAAGAGGTAGCCGAGGAGCTGACAATTGCTGTCACTGGAGGTAAGTAATGTGTATTTGATTTTGAGTGTACATAGGTATGTGTATGTTCAGGTACGAGTGCAGTGTATTTTCGTCTGTATGTAAATGGGTTTGAAGTCGGGTGCACTGGAGCGTTTGTTTGTGGTATTTACTGGTATGTGGTGTTTTGTGTGTTGTTTCTTTTTCAGAAACTTCCATTTCCTGTGTATCCGGTGGTTACGTTCAAAGCTGGTGTTCATTTGGATATGAGCTGCTTGTATTTGGGATTGAATCCCGGGGTTTCATACCATGCACCTTTTCCTAATGATTATTGTTTTGTGTGCATTTACGTCTATGTGACGTCTTGAGGAGGCCAGTATGCATGGTTGTATTGATGTATGCTCCTATGTGTACCTATTGGCATATCTGTTTAGTTCTGAGTGTCCGAAGATAAGGCCATGTAGTGAGGTAGGCGTATCGGGTTCGTGTTCTTAAATTGCCATCTTTAGAATTTGATTTGCAGCTGCCATTATTACTTATAATACTAATATTCTCCTCCCACTTTCTGACTCAGGAGTATCACGTAAATCACCCGGCTAGCAAACAAATATGTTTTATATTTCCAGGTATTTCCAGCGCCTATGTCACCACAGTTCCAGTTATACATAAACATCGTGTAATCAGATTTGTTTTGTTTTCAATAAAATTTTGGAAACTTTCACGTTTTGATGTTGTCCCTGAGTACCAAGCACAAGTTGTGACAATGTAACTATGTATATTTCATCTGAGACCCGTGAAGATCCGGGGTAAAATAGGTCTTCAGCTACCTATGCTTGCCGTAACAGGCGACTATGCTTGTCGTAAGAGGCGACTAACGGGATCGGGTGGTCAGGCTCGCTGACTTGGTTGATGCATGTCATCATATCCCAATTGCGTGGATCGATGCTCATGATATCAATCACTGCTTTGTCTGGTCCAGATTCGATTATTCAACAGACCGCCGTCATATACATGTAGCTGGAATATTGCTGAGTGCGGCGTTAATCAACCACCAAACAACCAACTTTTTCATCTGACCACGAAACAATATTTAGTTCCTGTGTCGATTCATGGGCAGCGTATATCCCAAGTATAAAAATCTTGTCCTCGTAGCCTACTAAAAGGAGGACCGGTTGGTCTCAGTTGTAACCTGGTTCCTCGACGATGTAGAACGTTGCTGATGCAGTAATCAACTTGTTTGCCTGACACAGACTTTAATATTGCTCAAATATTGCTTGCTACAATATGTTTCACAATGTCCACCTCTCATACATTATTACCAGCAATATATCAGACTTCGTTAGACACTTTTCCATATGATTATGTCTTTATTTCATTAAACATTTATTTTTGATAACATGCGATTCCAAAGAAACCTCCAAAGTAAAAACGTGTGATCACATTTCAGTTGAAATTGAATATGATTAGTTGGAACTTTTTTCCGTCAACACATCTTCAAGCTTGTACTGAATTTCTAAAGTACATCTAGAACTACTGACAAAAAGAGTTGACTTTCTATCGATTATCTTCACATCTGCAACACATCATGTGTCTGTGTGAGGTCAGTGGAATCCTGGCAAATGAGATCTCTCCTCATCTCACTGTTACCTTGCCACAAGCGTCAACGTCGCCATTGTCTGACGGTTAAAGAACTTTCCCCTGTTACCATAATTTGTATTTTTCTCTCTACAGTATTAGGTCTTGTCATTTTGTGTTGAAATATACTGTCGACGGTTTACGAAGTTGAATGTAAGATAGGACTGAGCGTAGACTCAAGACCTTGACTATTTTGGAGGCTAAACGTATTTACGCTACATTCATCCCCGTGCATTGCCAGTCAAATTAAAGAACGTCAATAAAGACACCTGGCAGTATGAACGTGGAATTGCAATGCAGGACGATGACGTCTTTGGTTCAAGTGACACTCTTCAAATGGCTACTATTTCACTATCTTGGTCCTGTTTCTTTTGCAGAGTCTTTTTTCAGCGTATTGTCACCCTTTAAGATGAGACATTAGCCAGATTGCTTTACGTGTACACATCTGAGGGACACATCTCCTGTCATTGGTGTCCTATTGTGTGCAATGGGGGAACACACCTTGAGTAAAAATTTAAGAGTTTTATTTGGTTTGCGCTTGCAACTCGTACTATGTACGACTCTCATCAGGCCATTACTGATTTAACATTTCATATGACTAGCATATGGTACAAGTTGAAAGCCCCAGCCAGTTAAAACAGTTTCTGGTGTCCCCCGCCGTGATATTGCTGGAATATTGCTAAAAGCGGCGTAAAACCATACTCACTCACTCACTTGCTGAGATATCATCCCGCAGTTTAACATGATAGTGACTCCGAGCCGACCAGTTATGGTTTTATTACCTTATTGCCGCGTGCCAGGTTGGGAACAACATGCACCATCTTTTAACGTCTTTTTGAAATAATGCGGCCGGGGATGGAAGCATCGACCGACTGCTCTCCACAACACCTGACTAGAATTGTTTGATAAGTAGACCAAGAGGTTTTGGATAACTCCTTTTATTATCCTGGAACAGTAAAATTAAGGGAGTTGTTTTCCTTAAACTATTTGTCCACGTTGTACACAAGACTACATCGCTATTTTCAATATTTGACATTTGTTAATTTCTTTGCCCAGACGGATTTGATCTTTGATTTCGAAAGTGGAAGGGAAAGCGAAAGAGAAAATTAAACGTCAGAGATCACATTTACAGCACTGGAGTATTGTTATTGTCTCTTGTTTGGGGACTTAAAGGGTACAAGACTTGCGCTATCATTAACTGGAGAAATAAGATTTCCCCTTCAGTGATAAATGGTTGAAACAGAGACCACGTACTGCTGAAGTTAGAAATGATGATGCCTCCTCCCATTCTATACATCTGCAACCACGTGTAGAGTTTACTTAATGCAAAACCTTTAGTGTGTGTCAGTGTTATGAAACGAAGAACAATGGATGTTAAATACACAAAGCACATGGTTTCCGCTCTTCTCTCTTGCACTTCACTATCTCCGAACTTTGAAATAGACGATGAGGCATTCGCTTAAGGCCAACAACCAGCGATGAGTGGTTGTCACCTCCCTTTCATTTCTGTGACGAAATTCAAGGCTGGTAAAACATCGCTCTTCTGCGGACGTTGTAAGTATGTGTGTCAAATTATAATACAAACAGTGCCATTGTGTGATGTGGAGAATCCCGCGTTTTATGGTTTGAATACCGAACTCGCCGATATTGTGATCACTGAACTGTTGCCATTGTTCATGGGTTTAACCCAAAAGGGCAGGCGACGTAAGTAAACCATTCGAAATGTTTTACTTGTGATTGTAATGGCATCTATCGTCTGTTTTGATATAGTATTGAGTGATATATATGCAATTCAAGGGTGCCTGCACTTCGAGGTAGAAATGTTATCATATGTGAAATGCGCAAAACTCGAATTCAATTCGAATCACAGATCAAAGATACTGGAACATGTTTTACGAAATTCGGCCACGACTTCAGTTTCAGTTTCTGATTCATATGTTTTGCGTTCAAATATAGCCAGTTGTGATGTGGCATACCTCGCGGAATTGATCATTCATGTCGCGATCTAATTGGTACAGGTTTAACAAAAGCGGGTGCCGAGGACGATGTCCAACGGCTTATGCTGCTGCATGTTCCCAGTAGACTCGCCCTTCATTTTATCCTTCAGTCTGAAAGACTGAGTTTTCTGAAGTTGAGGAAAGTGATATTTTCATTGCAGTAAACATAATACTAAATATTTCACACCAGTGAACGTAAACACTTTAATGAGACTATTGTCATACAAGCGTGACCTTGACGCAAATTGTCTCTATCGTCTGCCTTTATCGTAAGTGTCTAGCTAGTGCACAAACTGTTTTGATAAGGCACAATAATGATATAGTAAATATTTCTTTTTGAACAGTGTATATTCTTTCACCTTCAACAGCGGTCTCGTAGATTTCAATTCAAGAAGATGTTTTTGCTGAAGTTGGTTTTGTATATAATCATATCTAAATGTTCTTGACCCTAGATATTTCTGGATACTTTTGTATATATTTTTGTAAGATTTTGCAAACATGGAACTATTTTTTAAGTCGCAAATACAAGGGGTGGTGAAACGTCCATGTGAATTAGGTTTACTCTCACATTCGTAATGAAATAATTCAATTTTCCGGTATAAACACAAAAAGTGTTTAATAAGTAATATGTAAGAAGGCCCGTCAGGAGACGAGAAAAACAAGATATTTCACGAGACACATGAAATACTTCCATTTACTTGAACATACGCCATGATAAGCTCAGTACTTTCCTTTGACTAACCTTAACTAACATTGCCACAAATTGCCTAATTTAATACCAATCTCTAGTCACTTAAACAAGTTAATTCATCCAGGAACATCCTGAAGGGTTTCAAAATAGACGGTTACTTTTTCAGTGAATTATTTTTCCACTGAATATCTTTGGAAACCATTAATTCTAATTAATGGATCTTTTTCCCAGAAGGATCTGTCCACCTTAACATAAAAGTGTTAAAATAGTAACTGGAAACAAGCAGGAAATATGTGCTCATGTAAAGCATAATTTGTATGCAATGTCAATAATCAGATTGTAAGTATACGGTTTAAATGACACAAATTGTTGTGAAATATAAAGCGATCGTAACATGTAATCTTGATATATAAGATAGGTGGCTACGTTTTTTACATAAAAGTGTTTTTTAGGTCCAATGAACTAATAAATGTTCCTCTTGTACAGTCATGTGTTTCCCACTAACTTTTCCAATGGCACGAAAGGTGCCACTGGTAAAAGGATTTATAACTGTCGTTGTTATTCTATAGATAAGATATGTCACTAGTTTTAGAGGCATTTAATGAACTTTACCATGTTCACCTAATAAATGTTGTTTTCTTTCAGATTTGTCAGCTGTTTCCTACTGGCTTTTCTCATGGCACGAAAGGTGTCACTGATATTTGGATTTATATCCGTCATTGGTTTTCTATGGATACTATGGGTCTTCTGTTCACTACAAATATTCACGCATGCAAACTATTCTGACGACATTTTAGATTCATTCATAGACCCAACCCGTGTTCATGTACAGAATGTGTATGGACAGAAAGTGCACACATTTTACATTGACAAGAGGGAACATGACGTACTGGTCTTCGTACAAATACCCTTCACCGGTGCCGAAAATTTGTCTACTCTGCTTCAGAATGGCCTTATATATGGCAAGTGTCGTAGCTGTAAAGGACAAAAAGACTGTCCATGCTATATATATAGCAGAGAATCAGTTTTGTTTTCCAGCATTAAGCACCCATGGCCGTGTGGAAAATACGCAGGCTTGAGGACGCTGGTTTCATGTATACGCGGATCCCGAAAACTAGGCATTCGTCGGAAACCACTATCGCAAATGAGGCACGTAATAAAACAATATCATAGTAAAATTGCATATTCTTCACTGTAATATGCAATATTTCCTCAAAGTATCGTTGCTCATGCTCACAGCTACGAATCATGTCAAAGCTTGTTTTGTACTAAATTGTAACCAAATTCATTATGACAGACTCGTTTCGAGTGACAATGTTCGGATTAATAACTTCCCTGATTCACGAATCTTAGTATTCATTCGGTTACATACATACGTCACCAACTGTAATCTCTCTGAAACATGACACATATTCTCTTTCAGGTATCTTTACATGACACTTCTACGATACCCAGCACACCATTTCTACCATGAGTGGAACGAAGTAAAAGAGCATGGATGGCCAAAGTGGTCTCAGGTTCCTTCGGACAAACTAGACACTGCTAGCCGAGAATGCCATGCAATGTCCAAAGGGAAAGATGTCAGTTTCAAAACTTTTACTGGCTGTCGACAAAACCCCGCCATCAACAGACAAACACAAATGTTAGCAAATATGTCCTTAGACGAATGCCTTTCTACCACTAGAATGTCCGAAAGGCAGTGTTATGATATAATGTTGAGTAGTGCCAAAGATGCCCTTAAACATATGGCATTCTTTGGAATAACTGAGTATTCGTACATGACTCAAGTGTTGTTCGAAGAAACGTTTCAGTTAAAAGTAGTTGATAAATATGTTCTTCCACCGCACATGCACAAACACATGAATTCATACAATATTTCACCTGCAGAATTTGATGCCATTTCTACGCTCAACAAATATGATTTCTTGCTGTATGATTATGCACAGGAGTTGTTCTTTGAACGATATGATACTCTTGTCACGTACAGGATTACTGAATCCTAACACAGAGAGTATATTTTCACTGGCTGTTTCTGTTTCTTCTTTCACCATACAACTTCAATAAATCATGTCTACACAGAGCAAATACTTCAAGGTGTCTGTCGCTTTTTCTACCTTTCCATGCGTTATTTCACGGCTGGGGCAGTATATGGTCACATTTTTGCGAACACCTCTCCCCATCACTCTCTGATAGTGATTCATAAAAACCAGTAGTCATACAGTTGGAATCGTAAAATGGATTCTTTCCATTACATAAGGGGACACGGGTGGCCCAGGTGGCCCACTCGTCTAAGGCGCCGCGAGTCGCTGTGCAGAGTTGCGTCCCGTGGGCAAGCCAGAAATCTATGATTGTGTATGGTTCGAATCCCGGTTCGCCCTGATTTTTTTTTCAGGTTTGTCAGCACCATACCCATGCTCGTGGGTTTCACCGAAGTTGTAAACGTCTGAGACCTGCATCACTTCTGGCTTTCCTCCAACATTAAGCTGACACGCCGAGATATAACTGGAATACTGTTAAAAGCGGCGTTAAATCCAACTCACTCACCCATTCACTTAATTTGTGTGACTTTTGATTGTGCAAGTACGATTATTTACATCCTGCAAATATTCCACACAAGGCAAATTCTGCAATTATTTCTGCAATAGCCGTGGGAGGTATCCACCATCCTTAATTTCTTTCTGTTTGCAGTTATCCCAGTCTCACATGTCTCAATTGGTTTTAAAAATTTGAAATATAATTATGGACTGTTTAAGAGTTATTTGTTTCTGTAAATTACACAAAGATTACATGGATTCACAAGTATACTGAATATTAACCGTCCATTAATTAGTTCGGGGTTGTTGGTATTTCATTATATGATTATCTTGGTACAGAAAAGTAAATACACTCTTGGAAGATATAATACAAAATTGCAGATAAAACTATATTCATCCTAAAATGGAGGACAACCAGTTTCGGCCATCCGCCTTAAGCGATTGCATTGGATGTAAAAAGCAAAATAGATGGGTAAAGGCGTTTGCGAAAAGCGTAAGCATGTCCTACCCTATGAATAGCTCCCGCCACACACGCACAGTAAGTAGTTGTTGCCTAAATACCTAAATATAAATTATTCATTCCATAATGCCAGTAGGAAAGTTGATATTCAGCTACTAGTTTACTGTGTGGTTATTTATTTTATGCTCTCTAGTTATCAGCTTTACATGAACATTTAAATTTGAAATCACGAAAGAACGCCCAGACGCATTCGCTTAATGTAGGAGACATGGCGACAGTAGAATATTTTGTCAATGAGTGAGTGAGTGAGTGAGTGAGTGAGTGAGTTAATATTTAAAGTCACATCGGCAGTATTTCAACCATATCGTGACGAGAAGTTATAAATTTATAATACTAAATTTAAAGCTGTCAATGATGGACAGTACAATAACTAGAATATCACAGAATCGATTTAAAACTAGTTGGGAATATTATGACGCAGTATTAGTGAACAACACAATATAAAAATGGGCTAGAGACCGTCAGTCACTGAAGGGTGATCACCATACTAGGGACCATGGGGACGTATAGTACCTTTGCTTCCTGCATGGACCCCGGCAGGATTTATATCATCCCTTCAGTCACTGGCGATAGTCTGCCTGTTAAGCCTAAGATTAAAATGACGACAATACTACGTTTAGAAGTCTGGCATGTATAAAAATACTTCGAATGATGTTGAACTTACATGCCCTCTTCGGGGGACAAAAATTTTATGCTACTTCAACCGCCCTCGAGGGTTCAGCAAGTAACAATCTAAGTTATAAATTAGCACTAAAGATATAAAAAAACTCAGTATTTACATAATATTTGATGAATTAATTCTATTTCCTATAAAAACCACAATATTAAATGAGTATTTACATGACTAAAAAGACCCTTGACTGTTTTTACACTATAATATTTATCCCTTGTGATGTAAAAATCAACACAGTCAAGCAGAACATCTTTTTAGCAATATTCCAGCAATATCACGCTTGGGGCACCAGAAAGGGGCATGGTAAGCGTGGTAAGCGAACACTTTAACCACTGGGCTACCCAACTGCCCCTGTTCCACCATAGACGATGGAGCCGTTTAGATCAAGATTAGAACGGATCAGTGACCCGTATAAATGTAAGAGGGTGGCTTGATCTTCCCACTTTGAATTAGATACAACTTTCAACAAATCAGGTGCCTTCAGACATTTAGCTTTAAGTGCCTTAATATGTGGTAGGAAAGTTACATGGTAATCAAAGATGAGTCCCAAGAATTTGGCCTCCTTTACAACTTTGATAGGGGTGCTATTTAAAAATAATGCAGGGTCTTTATGAGGCTTATATTTTCTGCCGTGGTGTATCCAATTAGTTTTTGCTTTAGAAAAGACATATTTGTAACTGTCTTTCTATCGTATGCATATTGGTACCACGACAAGATAGATTAAAATCATCCACAAAAAGTGATCCATCTACTGAATCACTTCGAACCTTTGACAGACTATTTACTTTAATACTATATAAATTGACAGCCAAAATACTGCCTTGCAGAACACTCTGATCTTGATTATAATGGTCAGACAGGGTTGTACCCACTCGGACTTGAAATTATCTGTCTGTTTAAAACTGAGATATAAAATGAGGTAAACCTCTCAAGCCAAAGTCATGTAAATCCTTTAAAATGCCATGCTTCCAATAGTATCGTATGCTTTCTCAAGATCAAAGAAAATGTATACTACATGTTGTTTGTTTTCTATAGCATATGTAACAAAGTATTTTAACCGTACTAAATGATCAATAGTACTATTCCGGAAACCACACTGAATATTTGTGAGAAGATTATTGGTTTTCAGATACCAACTAATCTATTATTCACCATTCGTTCCATGGTTTTGCAAGCACCAATAATTTGAGGGATCTGTATTATCCCGGCCATGTTTTGGTATGGGCACTGACTACAATGGCATTATGCCACGAAGGAGGAAAATTCCCTGAAGTCCATAGTTGGTCAAAAATATCTAAAAAATTCTCAAGACAAGATTCAGGCAAATGCATCAATAACCCACAGTGGATACTATCATCCCATGCTGCAGTATCATGAGCTTGTTCAAGAGTGGCATGTCGCTCATGCAATGAAAATACTTCATTGTAATCTTCACCATTATTAGAATCAAAAATAACTTTTTTCTTTTCCTGATGTTTCTGATATCTCTGAAACTCAGGGACAAAAGTTTTCGAATATCAGGATTTGCAGATGACTTAGGAATTGTTTGGTCTACAACTCTATGGGATCTTTTACATTTCTGAAATTGTCAGACTTCATTTTTGCATACAAGGAACAATTTGCCTTTGTAAAATTCCACCACGATGAAAGTGGGTCATCATCCGGTTTTACAGCTTTTCGAACAGTAGGAAAGTGATCACTTCCACAAAGGTCGTCATGTACATACCATTCAAATTCATTGTAAATATCTGAATCTGTGATGGACAGATCAAGTGCAGAAAAGTTCCGGTGGCAGGATGTAAATAACTGGTCAGCTCGCAGTCAATATACTGTGTCTGAGAGGGGTATTCATGTTAACTGCAGCATAATATCTCAGTGGGCTAGCACTATAAAATCGGCATTATTCACACACACACACACACACACACACACACACATGAATGCACGTCGCTATATAAGTTCAATAATCTTGGACGCGACGTTAAACCACATTTCACCTCATCATCTATTGATTGTAAACCTAATCCTGTGTGTTTGAATATAATTTGTAAATTATTCATTGCGTTTGTGTTGTTCTGTATTAATTTCACAATTGAGTTCTGTATGAACCAATGTTTGGTGTAACCTTCGCATCTCAACTTGGGAATCACCTAGGAAAAATACGTCTTTTGTTGTAAGCCGCTGGCATTACTACGCATGAAGAACAAAATATACGAAAAGCCTGATTACAGATGCGTGTTGAAAAACGTTACGTTCCACTTGACACTATGTAGAAGTCAACACTGTTAAACAATATGTCTTTAAGCCCGAGAAAGAATGATATATCATGTACAGCATATTATAATCGAGTATGGAGACGAACAGGATCAGCATCCAGAATATATCCAGGAAACTGTTCCAATTGGAGGTAAGGCTGTTGACAAGTTAAGTCATCCGTACATGTGCGGGATGTTGTTTCAAACGATGCTGATTTTATTTTAGTAACAATACATTTTGAGTGCCTAATTTGAGTGCGTAATTCTGGTGATATTCTACAGACCATGACAAATGTTATAAATTGACGTAAAAGCCTCTCAATTAGGCAGAGGTTAAATTGATTCTGATTCAGTTTTGATCCTTTCAGTATTGATATGGCACACAAGCCATATTCTACAACAATTCGCCACAAAAGGCGTCATGTTTTCCCAAAGGTCAAGGACATCCAACCGCAAAGCCATGTGTACAATGCCTAAATCCTATTTCATCTGACCAAGAGACAACATTTAGCTCCTGTGCCGATTCAGAGGCAGCGTATATCCCAGGTTTAATATCCTTGTCGTCGATACCTACTGAAAGGAAGGCCGGGTGGTCTCAGTTTGTACCTGCTACCTTGACAATGTAGCTCGTTGCTGATGCAGCCATCAACTTGTTTACCTCTCACAGACGCGATTATTTAAAAGCGTTGTGATATCGTGCGAATATTGCTTGTTTCAATGACAGTTTCATTTACATACATTTAAAAACTAACTGAAATGAAAATAACAATGTTCACCTCTTCCTTATACATTATTACCAGAAATATATCAGGCAGCGGTAGATGATATGATTGTGATTTTATTTTATTTGCATATTATATTTTCGATAGGATGTGATTTCAAAGAAATCCCTGACACAGTAAACAACGTGAGGCATCACATTTCACAGATTATTCAGAATATGATTAGTTTGAACTTTTGTTCTGCCAACACATCTTCAAGCATGTATGCGACGGAATTGTTCATAAACTGGAGAAATAAGATTTCCCTTTCAGTGACAAGTAGTTGTAACGGAGGCCATGTACTACTGAAGTTAGAATTGATGACGCCTCCCTTGCTCTTCTGCCGACGTTGTGAGTACACTGTATGTGTGTGAAATTATCATACCAACAGTTTCATTATTCGATGTGGAGAGTTCTGCGGTTCGTGGGTTTGAATCCCGAACTCGCCCATATTGTGATCACTGGACTGTTGCCATTGTTCATGGGTTTCATCCAAAAGGGCAGGCGACGGAAGTAAACCATTCGAAATGTTTTACTTGTGATGATAATGGCAGCTATCGTCTGTTTTGATAAGGTGCTGAGTGATGTACATGTAATTCAAGTGTGCCTGCACGTTGAGGTAGAAATGTTATTTATTCGTGGAATGCATAAAACTCGCAATCTATTGATTGTGTTTCGAATCACAGATACTGACACTTCATACCGTGATCTAATGGGTACCGTTTTACAAAAAACGGGTGTCGAGGATGAGACGATGTCTAACGGCTCTCACTGCTGCGTGTTCCCAGTCGAATCGTCCTTTATTATTTAATTCAGTGAGTTTTCTGAAGTTTAGTTGATATTTTCATTACAGTGAACATAACGCGCTTGATATTTCACTGCAGTAAAGATAAAAACTTCAACCGAACTATCTAAATAAAAGAGTTACCTCAAAGCAAATTGTCTCTCTTTATCGTAAGTGTCTAGCCCGAACACAAACTGGTGACTTACTCTTTACGTTTGTTCCATAATGACAGAGAGTTATTTATGGAGTAAACATCGCTTCTTGCTGTTAGTTGTTCTTTTGAAAATGTTTCCTCATAAACTGTAATTTTCTCATTTAACTCGTCTAGGGCCATTTTTGTTACTTGAACAGCATGAATTCTTTCGCTTCTTTGCGTTCAAATATAGCCAGTTGTGATGTGGCATACCTCGCGGAATAGATCATTCATCTCATGATCTAATGGGTACCGTTTTACAAAAGCGGATGTCGAGGACGATGTCCAAGAGCTCTGCTGCTACATGTTCCCAGAAGAATCGTTTTTGATTATGTACTTCAGTCTGAAAGACTGAGTTTTCTGAAGTTGAGAAAAGTGATATTTTCATTACAGTGAACATAATACTAAATATTTCACTCCAGTGAACATAAACACTTAAACCGAACTGTTGCCATACACGAGTTACTTCGACGCAAATTGTCTCCAGTACATTGTCTATATATATAGGCATTTATAGAGTAAATATCGCTTCTTGCTGTTTGTTTTTCTTTTGAAAATGTACTTCATAAACTGTAAATTTCTCATTTAACTTGTCTGGGGCCATTTTTGTTACTTGAACAGCATGTATTCTTTCGCTTCCAACAGCGGTCTCGTAGATTTCAAGAACATTTTTTGTTGAAGTTGATTTTGTATATAATAATTTTGACCCTAAATATTTTTGTTACTTTTGTTTATATTTTTTAAAGATTTTGCAAACATTGAACTACTTTTTAAATCGCAAATACATGGGGTGGTGAAATTACGTTTCAAGCTCTTACATTTGTGATGAAATACTTTAATTTTCCGTAGAAAACACAAAATGTTTATAATTAGTAGGATATTTGATGTGTCTCATGAAATATCATGTTTCTCTCATCTCATGACAGGGTGAAAGTAGTGGCGTAACAAAATACCTCTATTTATTTACACATACGCGATGGTCATCATAGTGCTTTTCTTTGACTAACCTTTACTAACATTGCCACACGAAACCTAAATTGATACCAATTTCTAGTCAACTAAGCAAGTTAATTCATGCAGGAAACATCCTGAAGGGTAACATACCGTTACTTTTTCCATGAATTATTTTTCCACTGAATATCTTGGGAAACCATTAATTCTAAATAATGAATCTTTTTCCCAGACTGAAATACTGTCGATCTCAATATGAAAGTGTAAAGATAGCCACTGGAATCAAGCAGGAAAAATATGCTAATGTTAAGCATAATTTGTATGCAATGTCAAACATCAATAAGAATGAATGTAAGTATACGGTTGAAATGACACGATGCTACAAAAATTGTTGTGAAATATCAAGCAATCGTTACATTGAATATTGATAAATAATATAGGTGGCAGGAAAGGTGGATAGGAATAGGATTTATAACCGTCGTTGGTTTTCCATGATGACATGTGTCATCTTTTCACTAGTTTTCGAGACATTCAATGAACTTAACACTGTTCACCTAATAAATGTTCTTCTCATTTAGATTTGTCAGGTGTTTCCTACTAGCTTCTCTCATGGTACAAAAGGTGCCACTGATAATCGGATTTACATCCGTGGTTGGTTTTCTATGGATACTGTAGGTCTTGAGGACGCTGTAGGCATGTATAAGCGGCTCCTAAAACCCATTCCTTCGTCGAAAACCATTAGGGAAAAGGAGGCACGTTATAAAACTATGTCACAGTAAAGTTTCATTTTCTTCAAGGTCATGTGCATTATTGCCCGAAATTATCGTTGCTCATGCTCATAACTGCGAATCATGTCAAAGCTTGTTTTGTACTAAACTGTAACACCGTTTGTTGGAACAGACTCGTTCAGAGTGAACACGCTCGGAATAAAAGTTTCCCTGATTAACTAATCTTAGTATGCATTAATGTTGCTTCAGTTACATACATACGTCACCAACTGTAATGATACATTTTCTCTTTGATGTATCTTTTCATGACATTTCTACAATACCAAGCAAACATTTCGACAATGAATGGAACGAAGGGCATGGATGGCAAGAGTGGTCTAGGGTTCCCTTGGACAAACTAGACAATGCGAGCCGAGAATGTCGTGCAATGTCGAAGGGGAAAGGTGCCAGTTTCCAAACTTTCGCTGACTGTCCACAGAACCCTGCCATCAACAGACACACACAAATGTTAGCACATATGTCCTCTTACAACTACTAGTAAGAGGACGCTTGTTGCATGGAGAAGTGGACCCCGAAACTTAGGCATTCGTCGGAAACCACTATCGGAAATGAGGCACATAAATGATGTCACAGTAAAGTTTCATATTCTTCACTGTAATATGCATTATTTCCTCAAAGTATCGTTGCTCATGCTCCTAGCTACGAATCATGTCAAATTTTGTTTTGTACTAAATTGTATCCCCAATCATTATGACAGACTCATTGCTGGAATATTCCTAAAAGCGGCGTTAAACCATACTCACTCACTCACTCATTTGAGATAACTGGTTTCAAAATTATATTTGAGATAAAATTTCATATCCGTGATTGACGCACTACATTCCTGAATGTAATTAGTATGCATTCGGTTACATACATACGTCAACAACTGTAATCTCTCTGAAACATGACACATATTCTCTTTCAGGTATCTTTACATGACACTTCTACGATACCCAGCACACCATTTCTACCATGAGTGGAACGAAGTCAAGAAGCATGGATGGCCAAAGTGGTCACACGTTCCTTTGGACAAACCAGACAATCCTACCAGAGAATGTCGTGCAATGTCCAAAGGGAAAGATGACAGTTTCAAAACTGTTACTGGCAGTCCACAAAACCCCACCATCAACAGACAAACACAAATGTTTGCAAATATGTCCTCTTACTACCACTAAAATGTCCAAAAGGCGGTGCTATGATGAAATGTTGAGCAGTGCCAAAGATGACCTTCTATGAAAAGTATAGCGTTCTTTGGAATAACTGAGTATTTGTACATGACTCAAGTGTTGTTCGAAGAGACGTTCAGTTAAAAGTAGTTGGTAACTATGTTCATCCACCTCACATGCACAAACACATGAATTCTTACGAAAGTTCACGGTGAAGAATTTGGGTCCATTTCTACGCTCAACAAATACAATTTCTTGCTGTACGATTATGCACTAGAGTTGTTCTTTGAACGATATGACCCACTAGTCACATACAGGGTTACTGAATCCTAACACAGTGGGTATATTTTCACTGTCTGTTTCTGTTTCTCGTTTCACCATACAACTTCTATACATTGTGTCTTTAAAAGTTACTCTTTCAAAGGTATGACAGTCTAATCACATTTAGGACTACTGAATCTTAACAAAGAGGGTATTTTTTCACTAAATGTTTCTGTTTCTTGTTTCACCATGCAGTCTCGATTAACCATGTCGAAAAATATGAATACTTTATGATCGACTAGTGTCGATTTTCCGTTGCTTCGTTTTAACTTTTGAAATATAGGAACACATGCATACCACCATTTATAACCAAGGTTTTGTTTGTTTGTTGTTTAACGCCGTACTCATTAATATTCCAGCCATATGACAGTGGTCTGTAAATAATATCTGGATTTTAATGCTCAGTTTATTCTTACACATGGTGAGAACGTCATTTGAGATAAGGATAGCCGAGTGGTTTAAGCGTTCGCTCGTCACGCCGAAGACCCGGGTTCGATTCCTGACATGGGTAAAATATGTGAAGCCCATTACTGGTGGCTCCCGCCGTGATATTGTTGGAATATTGCTAAAAGCGGCGTTAAACCATACTCACTCACTCACTCATTTGAGATAACTGGTTTCAAAATTACATTTGAGATAAAATTTCATATCCGTGATTGACGCACTACATTCCTGAATGTAATTTTAATTCATTGTTAAATTACTCATGCTCCTGTCGAATGGAGACATGTTATTCACGCCAAGTCCCTTCAGTTTCTTGTTTGCCCTGTTATTTTGGCAATTGTGTCGTATGCAAGTATTTATGCAATAAATATATACATATGTATCCGTTTATCGTCTGCTACCTTAGATGCTGCGGTGTTGGCAAGGTCATGACTTTCAAAATGGCCTCAACAGTACTATCTGTGTAAACGATTGTGTGATCGACGGATAAAGCCAAAGGGCAGGTTGTATCCAGTGTGGCACCCCTTGGAACATACAAAATGTATAACATTCGTACTTATACTGAAGAGATGCGACACGTTTCAAGGTATCGTCTTGCCAAAATATCTGACACTCTAACGTCAGTGTCTCTCCAAATTTGTTCATGACAATCCCAACCAAAACACACTATGTAAAACAATGTACAAAATTGAAAACGGCAATTCGCCAGCAGGATTCGAACCCGCGAAGTCTGCATTGAAGGCTAACGAATGTAGTCATCTGCCACGAGAAATGGTATAAAAATAACAACTAAATATTTACTTACATCAGAACTAATCCATATATGAACTGTGAAATGTGTTTAGGCAATTTTTATACAGTATGTTACTTTAGGCATTCTAGTATTTCAACTGTACTTGTGATTTTGTAACGTTTTGTTCAATGAAACGAGCAGATAGAAAAAAAACACACACTATTATATTCATCAGGACTATGATTGCTCATAATAGGCCCATCAAGACTGGCAAGAAATATTTAGGTGAATGATATATGTGCTCGAATTAGTCCAAAATGAATGGTATACTTGCCCCGGGACATTTCATAACCCAAATTGGCAAAGTGCGAGGTGCACGTGCGAAAGGCTCGGGGAACACATTTCACGTGCTTCACGCTGGGCCGACTCACACAGTGTTTCACAGTTGAGCATAGAGTTCCTGAATATCTTTCAAAATACCTTTAACAAAACAATGTTTTTTAAGACTTTTAGGTGAAATAAATATTGGACAATGTATAAGTATGTTAGACCACTCGGACCCCAGTGTCTAATCGTTGAAATGAACATCTCGACGTGCACCATGGTTTAATTCCGATCCCATCTTGCGTGGAGATGGACTCCGACGGTCAAGGGCTTGCTTCAGCTTGGTGACTTCAGTGAAAGAGCGGATACTGACCACGAAACAGGGACCACACAGAATTTGCAAGATGAATGAAAATGAACAGCTTCTCGAGCTTTTGAGACACCAGGTCCAATCCATTATTAAATTGTTTTCGTACTGATCCGCTCATTTCTTTCTGATGCCCAGAGAACAGATTTGCGACAGCAATTCCAATCCGTCATGATATAGTGTCGGTGATGTTGCCTTGGCATTTCATCTTGGACCGTCGATGACATCTGTGAACTGAACAAATACTGGAGGAATTGTGTCGCAAACTTTTTTGTTCACTAATTGGTCACATTTAGAAATATCCTCCACATGTCTACCATAAAACATTTATTTTCGCATGACACTCATTGAATTCTTCGTTGAAAATGCATGCTCGTTTGTACCTCAAAAGTTGATTTTATTGCTGTATATGTTCAGTGCCACTTCCTGTATATTATATATTCGAATCATGAATGCAGGAAGATACCCCTGTGCAGTTTTAGAATGTGCAACGGGAATTTTGTAAACCCTGTCTATATTTTACAAATGCAAGCAGTAGTGTATTTTTCACACAAAAACGGCAACAATTCTATAATTATTTGCACAAAGGCTGAATTACCATGACTAGGATTTTATACTGGAGTTGTCTTCATCATAGCAGAATCCTTCGGGTTTAAAATAATTGGAGCACCTTAGGCACCAGATCACAGTTTAAAAGAACATATTAAGACGTGACGTATGTCGCCTTATGATGCTTCTCTCTTTTCTGACTATATAGGGACATAACATTCATCATCCGAGTCAATATAGCACATAATGTGGACGTTACATGGCTGCAGTCGCGGTTAGTAAAGACTCGGAGCACATTTTTTAAAGTCTGTATTGTATTGTCTTCTTGAAAGGGGTCGGAGACTCTGCATCAACTGCCCACATGATACGCATCCAAATGTCCAATTCTGAACTCTGTCCAATTGGTTTTGGGTCCTTGGTGATCTGCAAACGTTGCGGAATGTACAATAAAAACATCCTCGATCATGTTGTTCTAACCCATTTCAATAACCATGCTTAGAGGGCCTCTGTGTATTTATATAAAATATTGAATCCTGCTTAACCCAACATGGAAACAACATTTAGCTCGATTTACAGCAAAAGAAGTCAGGGGCAGCGTATTTATACCCAGTGTCTAATGGTTGTACAGTACAGTAACTACGGTTATAACGAACACGCATTTAACGAACTGACTGATATAACGAACTTGATTTTCAGTCCCGTCCATCTGTTGTATAAATGTCATAGATATGTTCATAACGAACAACGGTTATTACGAACTAAAATTAGTGGTCCCTTCGAGTTCGTTATAACCATGGTTTACTGTAGTATTATGCTGGCAAAAGGGGGGTGCACGTGAGGTCGTGATAGTGTGTGACCTGGCTGCTTGAACCATTGCTGATAGAGTCACCATCTTGTTTGCCTGACAGACTATTAGGAAGCATCTTGATATCGCTTGAATCGTGCTTACTACTGAGAAAAATAACACAATTTAAAGACGTGAGGGATCACATTTCATAGTTTGTTTAGAAGGTGATTAGTTTGAACCTTTTTCCCGTCAAGATATTACCAAGCATGTGTAGAATTTCACAATCTCACTTACTTAAATCACGGTGGCTTTCATAACACATCAGGCTGCCACGCCGAGATCTCACTGAAATACATTTCCATGTGGTGTAAAACTCACTCACTCATGTGTACCTAAACCTTCACGTCGAAGTAAACCAAATCCACCAAAGGTGTTAATACAGTACATTGTTGTAGTGTCATCGGTATACACGACACTATGTTAGCTTCTTCCTTACACATTATTACATAAGTTAATCTGACAGGGTAGACTGTTTTGTTCATGATATGATTATAACTTTAATTCATTATTGATATTATATTTGTGTAAGGATGTGATTACAATACAAAATTCTGACACAATTAAGGACATGTGTATCACGTTTCATATGATTTTTAGTTTGATTAGTTTGAACTTTATTTCCGTCAATATATCTCCAAGCATGTATAGAATTGCACAATCTCACTTACTTCATCACAGTGGATTTGTATCCCATGTCAAGCCGACACGCCGTGATACAACGGAAATACTTTTCCAAGAGGCTTTTAACGGAATTTCATTCTTAAATACTGAAAAAGAGCTACCCTTCTATTGATTGTCACAATATGTGTGTGTGGAGTCAATGGAATTTAGACCTCTCATCTTGCAATTACATAGCCGCTAGCGCCATTGTAGCCATTGTCAGACAGTTGCAGAAATTCCTCTGCCAGAAAATCTTCTCATCCTGCTGTCATTGATCTGCTCTTTTCTCCACTGTAATTGGTTCAGTCATTTTGTCTCACGAAATATAATGCCGAGAGGTTACGCAGTTGAGTAAAAGATATTATTGACCGTAATACAATCTCAAGACCTTGATTAATCTGGAGGATAAACGTATTTCCTCCTTTGATCATGCATTTAGGCTATAGTTATCCCATTGCATTGCCAGATCTGTGTTGAATAAGGTACATCCTTAATAGTGTCACGACACTGAAGCTCACCTGTATATGTCTTATCACTTAAGGCATGCTACTGTCACAATTACTATCAAAACTGCTCTACAACTACAGCCTGACAGCTAACATTAACATCTTATGATTTGAAGAAAACATAATATCACCATAGAGCCATAAGAAATGATTTTTCCCTCGTTTGAAGTATTGAATTAGAGGGAAACTACTTTCTCCTAGTGGTACGTAATATAACCAAGGGAGGCAAATATGCCAGTAGATGGCGCTGATATTTGGGGGTATATAAGGGAAGGGTGTTGTCGCCTCTCTTGCTTGCTCTCACGGCAGTTCAATTAACAACATGACAGGTGAATTATCAACCGCGGCAAAACTAGACGCCATCTTGGATCGGCTAAATTCAAACAAGGCAGAAATTGAATGGCAATTCATTCGAGTTTATCTGCAATGCGGACAGAGTTTCTGCAAACATCTCAAGATATCAGGAAAATAAAAGCCGAAAAAGAATTCACCTGGAAACGGTAGGGAAACACAATTCAGTCTGGCTTCAACACAGAGTGAGTTGACGCATTGAACAAAATAAGAAGGTTAATCTACTCTGGAAGTTTATCAGAAGCTGACAGTGATATTGGTTCAGAGAATCAATATAGAGAATCCAGAGAATACAGCAGAGGAATATGATAAAGATTGCAGGTTCATCAGAAGGTGGTTGGGAAACTACGTGACAAATGATTTAGTAGATGATTCTGACGATGATATAAGAACATTAAAAGGACCGATTTAAAAGCAGTAAAACAAAATCAAGCAAATACGAAATCAGAATGCATCGTATTCGACAAGGTTAAGAGCCAGGTCAGCTACTTTCGCTACACAACCCGTGCTGTTTGCTATACCTTCTTCTTCTGCTGCGCAGTCTATTAAAAAATCAACAGCCGGCTTTTTCGAGGTAAAAGTCAACGACAGGGATCATGTTTTCACTGCGGAGAGTTCACGCACGCAAATGTCCAGACTGCAAGTTTGTCAGGCAGCGTCCCTTCAAAAACCGCCACGTGCACGCAGTAGAGGGGGCACAGACCATGGTCCATCAGTTAAGTGTCATCTCCCTTATTTTGTTGTGTCTTAAATTGTCTGAAAATTACTTTGCATATGGGCAGGGTGCTGCAGAAATTGTCGTTAAATGTCATTTGAAACATAATGAAAACTTTTGACAAAAGATAGGTGCAAACGACTTTATATTAGATATAAAAAATGGATGTGTATGCCACCCAAAATGTACTTACACAATAAGAAGTGTGCCTAAAATAACGCTGATTTGGTGTGTGAAGCTGTATCAGAGCTTGTCAAGAAACAGTTGCTTGTTGAGTGTGATACTCAGCCGTGTGTTATTAACCCCTGTCTATCGCTATACAGTCATCGGGTAAGAAACGCTTGATTTTAGAACTGAGTATTGTCCAAAAGAAAGTTTATCAAATAAAACTTTAAAAATCAATATATATTAAGACTTATATATGTCTCACTAATGCAACCAAAAGTATCCGATAACAAACAGCAGGAAGAATTGACAATTTGAGTGCAAATCATGCATTTTGACACCATGCAAAAGTACTGTAATAAAATTGATGACAAGCCACGTCAAGAACACATCAACCAAAAGCATCAATAAAATATGCCACGTTTAAGCACTATACCGATGGAAAGTGTCGTTGGCATGCCGCCAATGCAATAACGTTTGTCACCATGACCATGATTGGTACAACGTTTACAACAGACTGGACAGACGTCAGAAAGGGGTAGCAGGGGGAGACCACGGCCCATGCCCTATGAAGACCGCCATATCCGGACTATGCATCTCAGTAACCGCGTCATTGCAGCGACTGCACAAGGACACGGGGTCAGTCGAAAGACAGTGTATAGGAGATCAAGAGAACGTGGTGTCAGAGCACGTCGACCCTACCGCAGACTGATGTTGACATGAGCCAGGCGAGTTCGACGGTGGTAAGTGTGAGACTGGGGATGCCTCATGTTCTCCGATGAGGGTAGATATTGCTTGCACAGACATGATGGTCGGCTGCGAGATATAGACGAATAGGTGAATGTTTAGCGCCAGATTGTGTTCAGCAAGTTCAACCATTTGTAGGCGGTAGCGTCGTGGTCATGGGAGATATATGCGGTCATTAGTGTTTGTGACAACAATTCGAAATTAATCGAGTCTACACCAGACAATTCAGTGTTTGAGATCATGTGCATCGATCTACGCAATAGGGATACGTTGACATGCAATCTACCACGTCACCGAGCCTGACCACCCGATCTATTTAGTGTTCTTGTACGACAAAGGTGTCCTCGGTGTGAAGATGACAGTAGAAATTACATATATTAGTACGACGCAAACAATACAAGCTGTAAATAACCTATTACAATGACTAATGATACAGGATCAAGGATTTTATTGGAAACGGTGGATAAATAATTCCACATAGCCGTCACGTCACTACATATTTACGCAGTACACGGTTGATCAGGGAGACAGAACCAAGTCTCAATCCAAAGCTATGGTGAAACGTGCACTGGGTATACATGTACACACAAGGTAGTGACGTTACAATATTATGGTCATTTGCTGGTCATTCCTGATCCCTGTTATCGAGTTGCTCGTTACTCCATGTTTGTATTTTCGGAATTAGAAGTGTTGAAACTGACAACTCAACTTATCCTGGCCTACTAGTAGCTTGAATTAATGTATGGCGTCAACAGCACTGACAGTACTCGCTCCAAGCCGTCAGTAGTCTCATAATCTTCAGCAACCCGTGCTTGCCGTAAAAGGCGACTAACGGGATCGGGTGGTCAGGCTCGCTGACTTGGTTGATACAGGTCATCGATCCCAATTGCGTGGATCGATGCTCATGATGTCAATCACTGGATTGTCTGGTCCAGACTCGATTATTTTACAGACCGCCGTCATATAGCTGGAATATCGGCGATCAACAACAAGCAAACAAACAAACAAAACAGAAGTCTCACGACACGACACACAATATAAAAGGGTTATAAGTTCAGGATATAAATAATAACATTTTTTTCCATTATCGTGTTGTTTTTGTTCAACAAAGTAATGAAACACCGTTTGACAAGGATCGCCCCTTTGGCCTCATAAATCTATATTCAAGCTGTCATATCTCCATTCTATTACGCGCAACCCGTCACTATGCCGCACTCAAGAACGGAGCACGTGCCTTAATTGAGACGCATTCGTAAGTGCACTGACATTTTGTCAAGCAATCGACCGTCGTTGTCTTCATAGACTTCAGGAAAGCTTTTGAGAGTACAGATAGGCAAATGGTGTGAGAGAAAAAACTGCAACATCGGGTTTAGTCGCAGCATATTTTCTTCCCTTGTGTCGCTATAAAAGGATGGTCAGTGCTGGGTACGGCTCAACGGACTCTGTTTAGCTTGGTTTGATGTCAAATGTGGACTGAAACGGGGATTATCTTATCTCCCCTCCTTTTTAAATTGTACGTTAATGATAATTGAGATGCCACTGGGAATAACAATCGACGAAGATTGTCTCAGCATATTTGCTCATGCAGATGACATAGCCATCATCGCTGACACAGAAGATAATATAAACCTGCAGCTTTTGTTTGTTTTGCTTCTTTTGACGGTGGTCGGTGAATAATCGAGTTTGGACCAGACTATCCAGTGATTAACATCTTGAGCATCGATCCACGCAATTTAGATGCCTGACCATCCGATCTTCCTCTATGTAATTTAGGACATTCTGGGCTAATTATCGAGCCTGAGTATGTATGATTTGGCCATACCTACCTACCTTTGTCATGTGTAATTGTTTGTAATTAACTCCTATCAAACAACGCTGAGAGAATTTTGTCATCGACTTGTCACACCGACCTCTTATGAGGGAAAAATAAAATATATTTCTACAAAAAAAAAAGCAACGGATTAGTGTAAGTGTAAGTCCTGAGCCATTTTGCTTAAGCGTTACAACAGGAGTGTAGCAAAGTCTCGTTAGCAAATAAAAGCGACGACCCTTTTCCATGTTTTATAATTCCTGCAAAAAGCAGAGGTGATTGCACGATTCCCACTATATCACGAGCTTGTGTTTTTGATTCACTATCAAATTGAGGTGATACCGGGTGTCCGAACAAAGGTGAGCGTATCCTGCCCCATTGGTGGCATCCGTAACAAACACATGCAAAGGCAAGTCAACTGTTCACATGGAAACACACGGGAAAATATGGTACAAGCATATATATATATAAACATACACTCTGGCATTTGAATGTCTATTTATTTATTTTAATAATTTATTATGGTGAAAACCTATGGCAACATGGGGCTTTGAACTTTCCACCCCCACCTCGTAGCATATTTAATGACAAGCGTCCAACAATGCCTCACGCTGCTTTGTTGAAATATCCTTTCGTTTTGTGTTTTAACATGAGGTGCTTCAGTTCGGAAGTATGTATAAGCTAAATACAGGACATTACTATAACAGCATGTCACTCGACAAAATGATACACAATTCATTGTATCTCTTTCGTTTTATTTCATGTGCACAGACAGCACAAAAAGTAACGTTTCACTGGAGAAGAGATTCCATGAGATCTTAAGATAATTTATACTTCTTGTTCTGTCAAATTTGTATTCTGTATTATATTACAGCAATACACAGATCAGACAGATCATGTTCAGCGGTTATTATTTAAATTCTTAAAAGTTCATATGATGATAATATATCTGCGATTAGATAATATGTTGTTTTAGAGAGAACATTTGTGTCTCGTGCGTGATATTCAAATTCCGATACGTAGATACCTTACCTCTGCCACTTAAGGGGGCACGGGTGGCCCAGTCGTCTATTCGCTGTGAAGAGTCGCGTCCCTTGGGCACGACAGAAAACTATGTTTGTGGGTTCGAATCCCGGGTCGCCTCGATTATGTTTCTAGGTTTGTCAGCACCATACCCGTGCTCGAGAGTTTCACCGAAGTGGTAAACGTCTGCAGTTGAGAACTGCTTCGTCCTTTTATCCCACATTAAGCTGACACACCGTGATATAACTGGAACAATGTTAAAAGCATAGTTAATCCCAACTCAATCACACTGCCACTTAAGCTGCCATTTAAACGACAGGCGACTGGACAAATGATTCTTGATAAATTGCAAATTACACAGTGGATAAGGATAACGCACAACCTCCTTTGGTGCACTTGAATCCCTGTCCCATGCCATGTAAATTAGCGAACCGACAGCTAAACAACGACTATGAGACGGATACACATTGCCGCATACCAATGAAACTGCAACAAGTCGAGATAAATCTGAGCTGAGTGTGCCTTCACATGGCTAGCTGAGTGATTTCTAAGTCTTTCTCATAATATCATCGCCATTCTTGAATGCCGTCTTTGGTAAGAGTAATGGACAAAAAGTGTAATTGAAAAATCTCATGCACACTGTTACTGTGAGGAGATTAATCTAGGTTGTTTTTTTAGGGTGAAAGCCAAACACAATCATAACAGAGATATGCATTTTTCGTGCATCGCATGGTGGTGTCACAGTACAAGAAGAGGAATTCAAGATGAGCGCCTCAGTATTCGTGTGCTTGAGATCCCTTCTTAAACGGATCCACAAAGAAGAACACACTCATCTCAAACGAAAGCCTTGTCGTGATTGTGTTGAGAACAAAATATGTGAACCAAACGTGCCCGAATTTAGAAGTACATACTCAACTAATCTTAATCAGCTTACATCAAGTTGAACTTACGCTTCAAGTATATCGATGATCGCTTTCATATAAATATTTACAATTTGGGGCCATATTTCGTCAGGGCATCTCCAATAACTGTACTTTGTACACTGTAATTAGGATCCTACTAAAATGTTTGTTTCAAACTTTGAAGGACATTTAGTTGTTGAACAATTGAGATGCAACGATGAAGCTGCAAGAACATCACACCGTTTTGGCTTTCAGTGTTATATGTTGGATATTATACGAGGGGTACGAAAGGTATGCATGCAGTATGAATGTTGACATTCTTTCAGGTTTCTTTCAGATTTTCAAACCCGTTGTGTAATTTCAAGACAGATAATATTAGGACAAACAGATAATTAGATGGACACTAAAGCGCAGATCTTAGTTTTGGTTTGGTTTGTTGTTGAACGCCAATTTATATATACAACTGTATGGAACGTTTCGTAATAGGTATCGTACCGTGAACTAAATGTCGCGTTCCAGTACACGGTTCTAGCCCTTGGATTGGTAGTATGATTGTGGGATGATTCACATTGGTAGTATGATTGTGGGAAGATTCACATTGTCAAATGACAACCCTACTGCACCGCTTCATAAGTTATGATTATTGCTTGTAAACTATAGCAAAATATAAAGGGAGAAGTTCCTTTCAAAAATATGTTTTCTATGCATTTCAAAGGGCAGACTAGTGGTTAGAGCGTTCGGTCGTCTCGGCAAAGCTTCGATTCCGCATATGGGTACAATTCGTGAAGCCAATTTCTGGTTTCCCCCGCTATGATATCGCTGGAATATAGCTACAAGCGGCTTAAAGCCATACTCACAAACTCAATATACATTTTAAACAACCAATAAGGAATAAATCTCACATTACCACAAGAATTAATATTTACAAATCATCCAGCCTAGTGACATAATGTAACTGCCAATGTAAACTCTGCGGGCATTCCACTCAGAACTGCAGTTTTCAGAGAAACATTGACACTGTTAACTATGTGGATTTGCTTAAGTTGGAAATGCGTCCCATGATATAATTCGTCTAGGTGTTGACACACTGTATTCAATTCCTCCATGTTTGTCTTCCAGTACCCATCATTACGAAAATACAATAAATCATGCCCTAAGTCACAACTTCATCAGATACATGTAAGTTCCGACGTACGGAGTAATCTGCTTTTGTTTTGTAAGATGCTCATTTCAAGTTCATGCAAAGGCAAAGCAGTAATGTAATCACAGTCTGGCTTAAAACAAATTCAATCAAACGGAATCTATTTACTGTATTTATCCAGAGGTATAGGGTGCGTGACATGGGTGCATGATACTGTTACATACAGGACTATAGTTAGTGCCAGTCTGGCTGCATTCATCTTTGCTTACTGACAGCCTTGCGTTTACTCATCGGTCTGGGTGTTGACATCAAGACCAAAGCACACACCTGCATAAGCAGTTTCCTAAAAGTGTACTTCTAATTCCGAAATATCTCTTTGGGTTGCGCATCAGACGAAATATAAATATAAAACCAGGATGTGATAACAGTACACTACAGTCTGACTTTATCTTTTAATCAAAAGAACTATGTTCGTATTATGACACTGGGCATTTCTTATGGTTTTATAGCATTTATTATAAAATGTAGCTGCGGGTAGAGAATGGGTCTTCAGCAAACATTGCTTGCGGTGAAAGGTGACTATGCTTGTCGTCAGAGGCGACTAACGGGATCGGGTGGTCAGGCTTGCTGGCTTGGTTGATGCATGTCATCGTATCCCAATTGCGTGGATCGATGCTCATGATATCAATCGCTGCCTTGTCTGTTCAGGACTCGACTATTTACAGACCGCCGTCATATAGCTGGAATATGAGAAAGTGCGGCGTAGAAGAACAAACAAAACTATTCTTAACATTTCACAAAGTACTTTAATCAAGTTTGACCAAGTGGTTATGGCGTAACCATTTAATTATTAATAAGTCTTCGTCAAGAAATATATAACCATATTATTCTGGCATTTCCAAACGAAAGTATCAGATTTCTTCCTCAATGTAAGGGTGCTGCATTCATGACCAAATTCTCTTGTCTCTATGTCCCATAGTTACCAAATTGGGCTACACTTTATGTAACAAACAGTCACTTTTGCATATGGCATCAATATAGAATCAATTCATTAATTGTACAATATATGACAATATATTTGTTAAAAGAAAACTGTCCCTCACTAGTGGGTATATTTTTAGTTGTTGATATTTTACCTTTCTTGTTGATGCTTCAGACAGAATAGATTGTTTGATAGAAACCGGTAGTACATGCATACTAACAGCACTGTGGCATAAATATTGATCCTATTGTTCCATAGTTGCGATCCGTGATTACATGACAATAATAAGACATGACACTGTCCCTGCAGAAATGGAAATTCCACCATAATACGACCAAAATATTGTAATCCTTCACACTTTTACTTTACGAGCACATCATTATCCCAGTCACGCAATGTAACACATATAAATGGGATAACACTTTCTTAGTATAGTACAGTGCCTAGTAATTTCGGGGGTTGAGTCCCATCTGGGATTCGAACCCATCTCCCCGAGTGAGGCGCCTAATCGCCAGCACACAAAGTCAGCGATCTAACCCACTCAGGCACCGAGGCTTCCACAGAAATGAAATCTGACAACTGGTTGTCTAGATCACGTACTTTGTGTACCCCTCTGACAAGTGTAAATTGGCATGGTTCCCATGGCCGAAAGCTATGAATGCCATTTAGAAAGTGGTCAAATGTAACAAATGTTATAATTGGGTTGGGATAACACTTTCTTAGTAAAGTTACTTTACGGATTGAGTCCCATATCTTTTTTCCGTCGTACATCTATACGACATAATATTGAAAATCTTCCCTTGATATGAGTATGTCTTCTTGCAAAGCTCCGGTCCAAAAAAATCTGATATTTTGCTTTTCTTTACATTATGTTTCAGGTGAAAGACATTAAATAGTAAAGCTAGGTATGGGTAGGCTCATTTTAAAACAATATGCTCTGATAGCATTTTTAATACCTTGGAATGTTAGAAAACCATTTAATCCCATATCTTACTTTAAAGTATATATATATATATATAAACTGACTTGCCAGCTCAAAATCAATTTCAATTGTAGGGCCCATGCGTTTAGGACATCATTATAAAATATGTATGTATGAAGTATTAGGGATGATATATTTTGTAAAAAAGATGAATCTGCCAAATGTGTTTGCTTGTTTGTTATTTAACGCAGCACTCAGCAATATTCCAGCTATAAATAATTGAGTGTGGACCAGACATGCGCATCGATCCACACAATTAGGACACTACCAAGTCGGGGACCATTTGATACCGTTACGGCAAGCATGGGTTGATGAAGACCTATTCTACCCTGGATCTTCACGGGTCGAATCTGCCAAATACAACTTAATATTGGCTATTCAAAAAGCATCTTCCCGAGGCAAGGGATGACTTTAATAATCAGTTAACTCTCTTGCCTTGGGAAGATGTCCAAAAAGATGTCAGAGTTGACTACTTTGTGTTATAATTATATACTATCCTTCTGATTTTTTTAATCGTTTGAATCACAATGCCATCTTACCGGTACATTAATACTTTTTTCTGTAAGTTTTGCATTGTATAATCTGGGTGGCTAGGTTTGGATGCGAAAAGTTGTTTTTTTTTAAATTTGGGAGGAGCAGACATTGCAATACCACATACAGAGTATCCTAATTAATTAAAAGTCAAAACGATCTTCTTCGCTTATTGTGATTGAAATCCGTCTAGACGATATGTTATAGTGCCAAATAAGGTCTTGTGTCAGTCACTCTTCCAACAAGGTGATCGGAATAATGTCAAGAGATATTGCCGTGTTGACTCATGGGTCAATGGTTCCTTCATATATGTGCATCCCTACATAATTTCTGTGTTTAGGTATAAGTTTATTGACAGAAACACGTCAGTGTGGTTTGGAAAAAAGGTAGGGACTCTGTCCATACTATTTAAAGCAAAGAACAACATACACCTATATCCTGTGGGGAGCCGGTTAGTATAGGTCCCCGACAATCCATTGTATGTTATTGTGTTATCGACGGAATGGGCCCGTGATATAGCTTGACTGCTGACTGTTAAACAACAAACGAAACAAACTACATCTCCAAATATGTTCCTTCATATATATATATATATATGACGTCAAAGCTTGTGAATAACCAGTCTTGATTAACCACCGACACAGGTTCAAACTGGCGTAAGGGCAAAATAGCACAAGTCATTTACACAGGTTACTGATTATGTTTAAACGTACACAAACACAATGTTTGTTTGTTTTGAATTACGTCTGTTGTGTACAAGTGCAGAGATTCTACTGCTTACAGGTAAATAAAACGTTAAGAAAAATATTCGTTTTGCAACAGAGTGTGTGGGGGGAGGGGGGAGGCAGCTTTAATGTCTTCGCCAAAGCATTTTTTGTCTCAGCATAAATAAATGCTTCTGAACTTATGATGAAACTCGGGAATTCTAGTCCACAAGCTTAAACATCGACCCAGCTCAAGTACATATTTATCGTCAATGCGAGAAGACAGCCAGTCTTGATTATCCACTGAAACAGTTTCCATTTGGCAGAGAATTCAAATTAGCTGTGAAAGTTTTATTGATTGACCGCTGAAAAACAGTGATGACACCAGGTGTTTGCGAGAGTTTTCAGACAGTAAATCAAGCTTGTGTAAAACATTGTTATTTTCGATGAAAGTGCACATTATTGTATTATTGTCTGTTGATCAAATAGATGGGAATTTATTTGTGTTTGGTTGAACCTTCGTCTGAAAGCGAAGTTGTCATTATGTATGAGGAAATGTGAGAATTCCACATCCATACAAATTGCCGAATCTAAATTAAGTTATATAAATCATGTATACGTATTGTGGTAAATGAGTAGATATAGGTTAGGGTTTAGCTGCCCTTAAACTTCAGCATCTAAGATAAAACTTGCGTTGGCACAAATCAGGTGAAGTTAAGCAACGTCGGTCTCGGAGAGTAGTTGAATGGGTGACCACGTTAAGCAGCTTGTCTCCTGAGAGTTTCCTAGGCTTCGTTCCTTCCCCACACTGGAGCACACGTACCACATGTGGTGTCTCCCTGGGCAAGTGACTTCGTTCGAAATGTGCCCCTGCTCACCCGGCAGTGAGTGGGTACCCGGTAGGATAAAACGGTGTCTGTTAACCTTCGAGCGCCTCACAAGCGGCTTGGGTTGTAAACTCCCCAGGGAGCTGAGAATGAAAATCGAGTGCATACTGATGCATTGACCGGGGTAATAGTAATGTAGCGCTATCATCATCCACTTGGTGAATGGGATCTGGCGCATATGAATGAATTTATTATTAAAGATAGTTGCATGATTATTTGCAGCTAGACATCTGGTAGTGCCGTGCCATCTGAACGCCAATTATTGACGTCAAGGTTCTAACGTCGATTGTTTTCGGCAAATAGTTCATTTGTAAATTAAACTTAGAAAAGCTAAGCTTCGGCACATTCTTGATTCAATTTTGACTGTGTGACCTTTACAAGAGGTCCTCCGGGCGTCAAATACTAAACCATCTCTTTGACACACTAGATAAGCAGCTCATGTTCCAGCTTAGCTGCGAGGGAAATGTTTGAGTCATGTGACGTGAAAAGACTCTGCTGGGACTGATCTCTTCAGACTGTGGAGCCGCAGTGGTGACCGACGAACTAAATTCCTATGCGTTTGATTGACCAACATTATTACACATTTTCCCCATGGCGCCGGTTTCTTTCCAAGAACTATTTGAAAATTTACGCTGTGTCAATCAATAGTCAGGTGAAAACGACAAAAACGGCAGGGCGCATAGTTCAAGGTCATGCAGACATCCATTAATTCAGCTAAAATAAATATTTTTCCAATAGATTGACAAACGTCAGAAATTAAATTTCCAGGATTATTTTCAAATAATAATGAGTCGCCTTTAATAACATCTTAAGCTGATTTCCAAGAGGATGTTTAATCAAATATCTCACTGTTGAGGTTTATTCTAGACGAAAAAGGCGTGCAAGTGGCGATGAAGCTTAACAAAGAATGAAATACAAGACTTGAATATTGAATTAAAATGGGATTTGACAGTTTCCTATAGAAATGAGAGACGTCGTTATATTCTGTGCGACTCCAATGCATCTTCGTGGTCTTTATTGTGTCTAAAATGTGATGTTAATCCGTCGGCAATTCATGACAAGCGGTTCAGATACACCATCAACACTTCACGGTTTGGTTGCAAACTATTCCTTTGAATATGAAAAGGGTTTTATTTGTTTGAAACCATTTGACTTAGATTGGCAATCGACCCGTTACACCAATTCCTCCACCCGAAGTATTTTCGCACATAACGTTCGTCAATAGGGAGACGAGCCTTCTTGCAGGTTACGGAAAGGGGCGAGTGGTGACGAATGAGATCATAAAGGACAAAGACATTTCTTTAGACATCGGGGTAGAAAACGCCCACCTTTTCGCAAACATCTGGTATCAAAAGTTTGTTTGTTTGTTTGTTTAACGCCGCACACAGCAATGTTCCAGCCATATAACGGTGGCCGGTCAATAATCGAGTCTGGACCTGAAAATCATTAGCATCGATCCAGGCAATTGGGATACGATGACATGCATGAACCATGTTAGCGAGTTTGACCAAACGATACCGTTATACACTGAGGATAGCTTTGACATTGTGTTGTCTCATAATTTACGAATTGAAAAGGGTAGATGTGGGGGTATGTTTACGCTGTGAATCAGGCTACATGGAGGGTGATTAAAAATTTATATATTCTGTAAATTTATATTCTGATTTGAGAGAGAAATATTTGCCTTTGAAATTTGTAACGATGCAATTGTGAAATGAATTTGAAATATGAAGTAAGCTTCATAGTTCACAGTATTAGTTGTTATATTACTGTGTAAAGTTTGTTGGAAGGAATGTAATATCGCATTGTGACACATATATTGTGATGGACCATACTATTGTGTTTGGGTCACGCCACCTTCAATAAAAAAATGAAAATGAATGTCTACCATAAAACCTTTTGAAAGCGTCACTGAGGCCTTGAACGATGTAACCCTGATGAAGGAACTTTTGAGTCAGAGTCGAAAGACGCGCTTTCAATATAATCAATATCTTCAATTTAATTGCATTTCACCTTAATCCATGAAATATCTAATACTGAAAAAAATATATATCATCGCAAATCTTTTCCATTTCAGTTGCACACAATTTCAGGTGACTGGCATTTTACATCCTTAGTATTTTCCTATTTGGATGGCGATCCGCTCTGACATGAGCTGCCCAACAATAATATTTGACCAAAATTCATTAATATTTCAAGATATATAAGCTGCTACATCCTTGTCCATAGAAGTAGTTCGAATTTATTGTCTTGAGATGAGATGGTTAGGTAATGACCTCTTCTTTCCATTTCCGTGAGTTCAGGGCATCTTGTGTGTCTTAAACCACGCACACTTCAACCGAGGACAATATGATTGCGACCCTTTGTAAATGGCATCCCCTCCAATTAGATGTGACATCGAGATACAATGATGAAAACCACAAGGTCCTGGCGGTTCGATTTGACAGTTATTGTCTGGAGAATAGACTGGGTCCACTTGTAGTACTGGTCATGAGATGACCCATTCATATTTACCAATTACGAGTGCTGTCGATATTGACTTGGCGCAAATCGAAGAGTTTGAATGACTTGTCCTCGGTGAACATACATGAATGAACTCGTAGCTGCACTATGTTTGTCCGTCCATCAGTTTCACACAAGTGAGTGAATGATGTGTCTTTCAGTAAAAGGTTATCGTTATATTCATCAGCAGTATTCATACCATAACACATCGGTCTCTAACTAGATTGTTCTTGTCAGTCCTGTCTTTTAGGTTATGAGCAGCTTCAGGTATATTTAGGGTACGATAACAAGCAATCGATCCAATCTTACTCTCTTAAACAATACACTCTTCAAAAAAGGAAACGCACACGTGGTATGTAGTTCATTGAACCTGAATACAGATAAAAACGGTATATTAATTGGATATATGTTATTGGAAAATGTTTGTGGCCTGATATTCAACAAACGTTGCATCAAAACGCAGCCATTCTCGATTCGCAATGTCTTACACGGCATTGTTTTCACACTTGTTCAAAAATGTCATGGAGGAAAACAGTAAAGCAAAATGCACGTGCAAGTTATGGCATTCGTAACTCGTGGTAGTGGCGATAAAAAGGCAATGATAAACCAATAATTTGTCATTTAATTGTCAACATTTTTCAAGTTCGAAATTGGCGAGACATCGCAATGAGAACCAAAGAGCTCCAGGGGAATCGCATTCTTCTGTTGCACGCCACTTTAACGTCCACCTGAGCACCATTTGCAGCCTTAGGGACCGATGCACACAGTTCAATTCCACTGCAGACCGCCCGTGAACCGGCTGAGAACCACCCATGCACAGGTTGGCTTTTTTCGACTGTTCCACCTGCGCCATCGCAATGCAACAGGTACGGAGACTGCAGGACGCATCCATGGTTTGAGCAGGATATCGGACCAGACTGTCAGGACCATCTTCGCGAGGCTGGAATCCGACCCAGAAGACCAGATATGGTCCCTGATTTGCAACAGATCCATTAACAGCGACGCTTGCGTTGGTGCCAAACTTACATCCTTGGAATTTGATCAATTGGAGACGAGTGTGGTTTAGCGATGAATCACGATTTCTTCTTCACCGGGCCAAATTCTTCAACCTCACCTTCTTCTAATCATTGACTACCAGAGGGAGCTGTTTCAACAAGACAACGCTCGGCCGCACACAGCTCGTTTCACGGTAGACTACCCTCATAATGCCAACATCAACGACTTGACCTGTCCGTCGAGATCTCCAGATTTGTTTGTTAGTTGTTGTTTAACGCCGCACTCAGCAATATTCCAGCCATATGACGGCGGTCTCTAAATAATCGAGTCTTGACCAGGCAATCCAGAGATTGAAGTCATGAGCATCGATCCACGCAATTGGGATACGATGCATCAACCAAGTCTTCGAGGATGACCATCCGATCCCGTTAGTCGCCTCTTACAAGCATAGTCGCCTTTTACGGCATGGGTTGCTGAAGACCTATTCTACCCTGGATCTTCACGGGTCTGAGATCTCCAGATCTCAACCCAATCGAACCTCTCTGGTATGAACTCGACCGACGTGTACGTCAACGTCATAACACGCCGCTGACAATGCCACAACTGGCCAACGCGTTACAAGCAGAATGGCGCAGAATTGCGCAAGACAGAATTCGTGCACTTATCCAGTCAGTGCCGAGGAGACGCAGAGTCGTGATTGCTGCCCGGTACGGTCACACGAGATTCGGAGTTCAGCGCCTTATGTGACATGACAATGAACAGTTTTCAATGCCTTTGTACAACGACAACATGTGACTATCGAGCTCCAAAATTTCATTTTTGTATCTATGATACTAAATGAAATATATCGACTTTCTAAGGTACAATAAATTAACTAAACATCTACCTGTGCGTTTCTTTTTTTGAAGAGTGTATTTGTTTTCGATGAAAGACAGATAGTCAGATAGATCATGTTTATAATACTTGGCTTTTATCATATTTCTAATCCGGATAAACGAGCCTTGGCTAATACATGATCATGGAGAATGCAGTACATACATCAATCTTCTATACATATGTTTTCAAAAAATACCCAGGACAGACGGACACTTGTACATCTGCGTGATAATTTATTGTCATCCTATTTGTAACAAACGTCCCTGAATTTTCAAAAGAAATATATATTATTGATGAAGATGTTTTCACCTGCCTGGCAGCGAATAGCTGGAAGACTGCTGATGCAGCGTTAAACAAGTATCACTTACTCACTTTTAACATAAGCACCCAGAAGAAAAGCTTGAAGTCATATATATAAATTCTTATTCTTGGCGCGCTGTCCGTCAATAGTAAATGAGGGGGCGGTGGGGTAGCCTCGTGGTAACAGAGTTCGCTCGTCACGCCGAAGGCCCGGGTTCGATTCCCGAAATTGACACAATGTGTGAAGTCCATTTCAGGTATCCCCCGCCGTGATATTGCTAAAGGCGGCGTAAAACAATACTCACTCACTGCCATAGTAAATGATCATTTACATGGTGCCGCAAAAATATTCCATTGTAGTAACGAAGATTTCAGCGTTAACGTCAGGAAATGATGCTCACAGAGTTACGATCCGATTGTAGGCAGGTCCATCACGAAAGCAGTGTTGCCCTCCGATTCCACCGTCATGCCGCCGTGTCTATTTGTCATTACAGTTTTCTGAAAAGTCTATGGGACTTGTAAGTAATTGAAATATGGCCTTATGAGAAATTGACTTGTACACTCATTTCTTTTTTACAACAATTGCTTATAACATGTCACATGTGGCTTTGTAGTTCTTAAAAGTCTCACTTACCGTAACGGATTCTAACAAATGTTTTCGCCTCGATTTTTAAAATTCATACTTAAATGAACCTACAAAAATCCACAGTCAATACTTATACTTAAATTCGACAAGAAAACCTGTGTTATCTACAATAGTTAGTATGATCAAAACAAAGTAGAACAACATAGGACCAGTCAATCAAGGCAGATGTTTGTCGTAAGAGGCGACTAACGGGATAGGGTGGTCAGGCTCGCTGACTTGGTAGATGCATGTCATCGATCCCAATTGCGTGGATCGATGCTCATTATGTCAGCCGTCATATAGCTGGAACATTGCTGAGTGCGGCGTTAAACTACAAACAAAACACAAACAAAAGGAGCGAAGACCTCCAATAGTCAGACTGTTACGAACGGAACAAATATGTCCGGGAGAAGGCGGCTGTTTCAAATGACATGGTCAATTACATTAATTCCTTGAGATAGGAAGGACACAGTTGAAAAATACTGGTTAGAAATGAAACCCGAAAACATAACATTGAGGCGAGCGAGCGGAAAAAAACAGGCGAGCGAGACTGCACGTTTGCTGTTTCGGTCCTTCTCGGCCTTCGGTCTCAAAGAGTAGTTGGGACAATAAATTCATGAGTTTCGTCAAATGCCCTGTGCATGACGACACACGTGAGCAGAAAGGGAATTCCTTCGACTGTAATATTCGGATTTCCAGATTTTGCCGTAGTAATAAAAGTAGTCCGCTTCGGTGGGCGTGGTCTATTTTTTTACATTCATTGGGGAATGAATGTAAAAACACGTGACCAGTTCACGTTCAATGCAGGAATTACAATGGACACAACGACAATTTTATTATACCATGTGTATACGTTTTAAAAAAAAATGTTTATAATGTGTCATATTTGGTCTTAAAAGTTTTGATATGTTATTGTATGCTCAGTTATATTTATATGTAAACCCCGAAACACACGTCATTAATTCGAAAGTTTACCGCAATAATGAGATCGAGACTGTCACTGTTGGTTCATCACAAGCAGAATGCATCGTGACCTAGTTTCGGCCTCAATTGGCTTCTGTCCTCATTTTACACTGGAAAGACATTGTCTAATTCAGTATATACGGTGGATAATCGCATGGAAGTAAAAACATACTTTGTTGAATCTGATGAACAAAGACTTTTCCGCCTTATTGATGCAATGAATCAACGTTTTCTTGTCGATGTGTTTCGCGTGGATCATGATGTATGTAAGGATGTAGTATGCGCAGCTACAAATAACGTTTATAGGCGTGTATTGGTGTTTGATATTGCTATAATGTCGACACTTAAGGACCCTATACACCTGTGATGAGCACGTTTAACATCTCAGAAACAACTGTAAAACACGAGAAAGTTTCATAAAGAAACTATGTATAATATGAAATGTATTTTAATGCTAAAGACCTACTTTTCTTAGTTTCGCAAAGTCTGAATGTTCACAGTTCCTCTCTCTTTCACTTCTTGTCTTTCGAATATCCCGACCTGAACTTGCTATGCTTGTAAACTTGCCCAATCATAGGCCTATTACAGACGAAGTGCTCCTAGTGGTTCGATTTCCAAACATGGGTACAATGTTCAGCCAATTCCTGGTGTCTCCCGCCGTGATGTGGCTTGAATATTGCCAAACGCAGCGTAAAACAATACTCACTCACTCCTAGAGCTTCCATTCCTTTATTTATGCAACTCAATATTTCTATGAAATTCACTAGTCTACTACATCATGGACATGTGCTTATTAATCACTATTACCGGTGCAACCCGTCAGAAACACATGCAACAGAAAGTCAATTGTTCTGAAAACAATCGGGAATATAAGGTAAAAGACAAAATAGGAATTGCATTTGACATCAATTTCATACCCAGCACCACGATACCGTCACCGTCAGCCTGTCCGTCAACGCAAGATGTCATTTCATGAGCAGATCTTGAAAACCGTACAATATTCCTTCACCAGACTTGACAAATAGAAGGGTCTAGGGAAGGAAAGATGCCTTTTGATAGATGTTGATATTTGAAAAATATATTTTTCGAGTTTCCATGGCAACATAATATATATCAAACTAGACGTGTTCACGACAAGCATTTACCATTGCAGGGGATATCGACGACTTGGTCCTCTGGTCACTGAAGCGCCAAATATTGAAATGTCATCCACATGTCTACCTTGAAACTTTGTGAAGCTTTGACGCTAACTGAAAATGTTTCCGATCAATATTTCTAATCAAAGCGCCGCTATATGGCTGAAATAATGCCGATATAACAATATTTAGGCGTATTTGCCATACACCTTTACCTCTTCCAACCTAAACCGAATAATTCAGTCTCTTCTCTTTGATCCTAGGGGCGGTCGGGTAGCCTAGTGGTTAAGGCGTTCGCTCGTCACGCCGAAGACCCGGGTTCGATTCCCGACATGGGTACAATGTGTGAAACCCATTTCTGGTGTCCCCCGCCGTGATATTGCTGGAATATTGCTAAAAGCGGCGTAAAACCAAACTCACTCACTCTTTGATCCTTGTTGAAGTCGGTCTGCGCAGCTATATCGTCTAGACAAGCTTTAGTATCACCATATTAATTTGACAGCATACGACAATAAGAAGATTCTATTTCAGTGTAGTATGATTGTTGTCTTTATCACCCAGTGACATCTATATTATTACATATATTGATCACTCTTAGGCGTTCCACTTGCATCTATACTGAACAACAAAAGTTCATGTGACATTGAATAAGATTTGATGCAAAGTTATGTTTTTTACCAAATCTGAAACAATTTCGGTTTGCAACAGATCAAAGACTCCTTTAAGTGTTCAAATGGTTTAATTTGCCATACAGACTTCATAAAAAAAACCATGAACATGCCAAAATGTCTATTTACAAATCAATAGCGTGTGTGTCCACATCTTCGTCTCATGGAATGGACCAGGCGTCGCCGAAAGTTCCTGTGGGATATCTGTCCATATCCTGGAGTGTCTGTGGAACACGTGGTTGACGTCGGAGGTGCCGATCCATCTCATCCCACATGTGCTCGATTGGTGAGAGATCAAGGGAGCGAGCCGGCCAGGGGATGACATTCACGTTGTTTTGTTAAAGGGAATCCTGAACAAGTCAAGCAATATGAGGCCGGGCGTTGTCATGTTGATGCCTGGGCCATGACGACTTAAAAACGGTAGAACAACAGGGACAATGATTTCCCTCTACCACATTCAAACGGGTCCTCTGTCTTGCTGTAATCCCATCCCATCTGTCTTGCTGTAATCCCACCCCATACCATAACGCTGCCGCCTCCGAACCGATCTTCTTCCATGACACACTGATTGACGTAACGTTCACCTCGACATCGGTACACCCCGTCCATCGCTGTGGCTGAGGTGAAAACGAGACTCGTCAGTGAATAGAACTTGCCCCCACTGCGTGGCCGTCCAACGTAGACGCTGTCTTCAACACTGTAGACGTGCTTGACAGTGGTTTCCTGTCAACACAGGACGTCTGGCGGGTCTTCTGGCGACAATCCCTGCACATCTGAGGCGAAGACGTACGGTTTGTGAAGATATCCTTCGAAGGCCAGGGATGCTTCTTGCAGTCACTGTTGCTTTTGGAATCGATTTCGTAGGTGTGTTGTTCGAATCAACTTTTCTTGTCGATTATTGGTTACGCGTGGCCGGCCACCCCAAGGATGGCCTCTGACTGCATTCGTCTGTTGCCAACGTTGCCATAAACACCAAATGGTGTTTCTGTGGACGTTAAATTGTCTTGCAACATCACGTTGACTCCATCCTGCTTCAAGCATACCAATGGCTCGCAGACGCTCATTTTCGGACAGGCGTGGCATTTCGTAATGTTAAATAATTGCGTAATGTTGTTGTTTTTCTGAGTGTTTTTTTGTCAGCACGATGCTAAACAATGTATTTGGAATCCCGTTAACGCACATGTTTTCATACCCATTCTTGGTTAGTGAAATGCATGGGGCTTGCATAAAAGTCAACTTTTGCATGGAATGCATGCTTTTCTGTAGCAGTTGCGTTTTTGTGACTTGATTCGATACATGTACTATAATATTGAAAACTAGTTTGCGATTTATTGCGATTGCTTGTCTCACGATAGTACACTATCGATTGCAACTTGAAACAATCGATACTATTGGTGATAGTTTGTCTAACTATCGATAGTTTCGATGGTTAATTTGTTTGGTACATTTGCTTTCTTAAAAACCATAGAAACAACTCCTATGATCATCTAACCTCTTTCGTGCTTTTGTTTGGATTGCACTACTTTGTCTGCTTGATTTAGAGTTATGTCCCTTAGCTACTCGTCGCTAGGCAACATTGACAAGATGGCGGACGCCACATGTCAGTTTGAAATTGTCGCCAATCAGGCAGGCAAATCGTGGGTATGGGACCATTTTGGCTTTGTCAAAACGCAAAACGAGACAGACAAGCAAAAAGTAAGTTGTAGAATCTGTCGGATAATTCTAAAGTATTCAGGAAATACTACTAATCTGACCGACCAACTGACAAGACGGCACCCAGATATTCGTTCACGTGAAAAAGGGGGATCCCGGTCTTCAGTCAGTGGTAGTACCAGTACCTCGACGCCAAAACGTGTGCAATCAACCAGTAGATGAGTCTGTCTACTCTTATGCAACTTTTGTCAACTTTGTTTCCTAATTGATATGTTGAATCGCATTTAGTCATTCAGTGAATGCCAATGTGACAATTAAAGAGTTTGACAGTTTGTACAGTCAAATACTAGTCATTCAATCACATTCATTCACATTGGTGCTAAAACACTGCAGAAACCTAAGACTTTACCAGTTACATGAAGTGAAATTTTGTATTAAAATGTTTTTGAGAGGTCAATTTGAACTTGTTTTCTTTTCATTTCTTGATTTCTTTACAAATAGTAGACTTCTATCAGAAAGTTATAATTATTTTGATGGATTATGTCAGTCAAAATGCTGAAATATATGCTGCTAAAGCCTGCTATAATTCCAAGTGAAAACTATCGCAATAGTTGTTTTAACTATTGCAATAGTAACGCAATAGTCAAAAATGCCTCAATAGTCACCCCTATTGAAAACCAAACTTTACTTGTTTGAAAAACACACTAATTATTGGTGTCACAGGAACTTTTGTTGTTGAGTATATATGTACGGGAGACAATCGGCCTGGTTATGACGTAATGTGCGCGTTTGAATGTCAGTATCCCCCGAGCATTGGTTTGTATTCAAGAATCAACCCAAATTTGTCAACGCTTGTCAACATCCCAGTTTTCGTGGCTTTTTACCAAGTGATACAGCCTGTGTCACTGGCGGTTTTCCTACATCAAAAATGCATTTTATTATGCAATAATGTTACGCAAGCACCACCCTCAGTTTGTATTAGTTGATTTGTAAGTTCTTCGTTAAAAAGTCTGAAAATATCTAATAATTTGTAAGTTACACCAGTACAAAAGTAATCAAGTTGTAGGTCAATAGAGGCAACTTCACAATGTGGGTTCAAGGTCCAACGATCATTAGTTAGGTCACGGATTCCAAGGGGTTTAACTCTCATATACTCATGAATTCCGCCTCTTTTCAAAGTCAATTCTCACACAGCAGCAACGTGTTTTCCCTCACTTTCCCTCCCAATTCAGCAGTGTCTATTCCAGTTGGTTTCACGTCATTTGCACATCCATTGTAGCAAGTTTTGTTATTCAATTGCTTGTCGTAAGAGGCGACTAACGGGATTGGGTGGTCAGGCTCGCTGACTTGGTTGATGCATGCCATCAATCCAAATTGCGTGGATCGATGAGCATGATATTGATCACTGGATTGTCTGGTCCAGACTCGATTATTTACAGACTGCCGTCATATAGCTGGAATATTGCTGAGTGCGACGTTAAGCAACAAACCAACCAACCAGTTATTCAATCAACATGTTCTCACAATCTTGTGATTGGAAACTGCTTGGTTTCCTGTTTCAGAAAAAAATCCTACGTGGCTTCAACTGATGTTCACTTCAAGTCACGGATGCTCGTTAACGAAGGACGGAGTACTTAAGACAACCCGGATAGAATTGATCTTCAGCAATCCGTCTTGTCGAACAGGATCAGGTGGTCAGGCTTGATGACTTTGGTTGTGGTATGTCATCGTATCAAAATTGAGTAGCTAGAGCCCAGTAAAGATCCGAGGTAGAACAGGTCTTCAGAAACCCATGCTTGCCGTAAGAGGCGACCATGCTTGTCGTAAGAGGTGACTAACGGTATCGGGTGGTCAGGCTCACTGACTTGGTTGATGCATGTCATCGATCTCAACTGCGTGGATCGATCCTCATGTTATCAATCACTGGAATGTCAGGTCCAGACTCGATTAGTTTACACACCGCCGTCATATAGCTGGAATATTGCATTATTATATTGCGGCGTTAAACCAGAAACAAACAAACGAGCAGCTGGATTCTCTGGATGTCAAGACCCGTGAAGATTCCAGGGTAGAATAGGTCTTCAGCAACCCATGTTTGCCGTAAAGGTGACTATGCTTGTCGTAAGAGGCGACTAACGGGATCGGGTGGTCAGGCTCGCTGACTTGGTTGATGCATGTCATCAACAACAACAAACCAACCAACCAACCAATTGCGTCGGTCGATGCTCATGACATTAAACACTGGGTTGTCTGGTCCAGACTCGATTATTTACAGACCGCCGTCATATAGCTGGACTATTGCTGAGTGCGGCGTAAAACAACAAACCAACCAACCAACTGGATGTCAATCACTGGATTGTCTGTTCCAGACTCGATTATTTACAGACTACCGCCAAAGAGTTGGAATATTGCAAAACAATGATGACGATACGCCACAGTGAAGAAGTGTTCAGCTGACTGTCCAGTCTGTAGGATCACTGTCAAAAGATCAGGCCAGGAACCGATGTCTAGTCGAACCGACCAATGAGCTTCATGATTTGTATTTTCATACTTTGACGAGACTGACAGAAGCGACGAACTTGTTTAGGTGGCCAGACTCGGTGACTAATTGCATGTCACCGTAACCAGACGGCGTTTATTATTGGTAACAATATCAATCACTGTGCCTGGTCCAGACTTGATCATTTACAGGTCGTCTTCGTATAGATGAAATGGCGCTGTATTACCAAGAATGAACTACTAAATGGTCAAGACCACAGAACTTGTGAAGGTTATTTTAAAACGACCATTCAAAGTAGTCACGTGCTGATATCGAACTCTACAAAGCCAAACAGTTTCATTAAATCCATTACACAAAATTTCATTGACACACATTTAGAGGCAAAATGGATTCCTAATATCATCTTGTCCTTAAATTTGAAAATTGTCAAAAAGGAATTGGTTTAAACATCATTAAATGTCCCTAAATATCCCACAATATTTCAATCTCATGTTGGTTTGTTTGTTTGTTGCTTTACGCCGCACTCAACAATAGTCCAGCTATATTACAGCGGTCTGTAAACTAATCGAGTCTGGATCAGACAATCCAGTGTTTGATATTATGAGCATCGTTCCACGCCATTGGGATCGATGACTTGCATCAACCACGTCAGCGAGCCTGACCACCCGAACCCGTTAGTCGCCTCTTACGAGAAGCATAGTTGCATTTTACGGCAAGCAAGGGTTGCTGGAGACCTAGTCTACCCGGGATCTTTACTGGTAACGTATTGCAGAACGTAGAGTATGTCACCATACTACACCAACCTGTTGGTCATATAATCACAGGTGATTTGTCTCCTTTTGACAATTACAGCCTTCTTGATGCTGTCGAAACATGCCAAAATATAGGCCAGTCGACGTGAACCTGTTGCATGTCTTTGGATATGGTAAAGGGATGCTGTGATTGGTAGGATGCACAAACTGAAAATGAGGATACGAATTGGAATATGCCCGATTTCTCCAAAACAGCTGTCATCCAGGCAAGCCTACATGAAAAGGTTGTCCTTGCACCCACTGACAAGACCTCAAATAACATGACCGTTATGTCTAAGCACAATTGTTTGAACTTGGTACCATAGACATATCTAACAATGCCACATGTTAGTTCAATATCTTAACTGAGAAGCTAATCTACCAAAACCACGCATCTTGCACTTTCAACTTTTGTCTATTCATCTATTGCACTGGATTTCAAAGCTCCATAAAAATCCGTACAAGAGCGATATATTGACGCATCTGTACCATATCTCCAGGAAACTTGTGGACTTGTTGGTTGGTTTCGCGTTATACTCCACTGTCTCCCACGACAAACTTAATGGACTAAGCTAAATCCTTGATTTGGGGTCTCACTGGGGTCATTTGTGTGGTCCGGTGACCAGACTTCACTAAATACTTCTCCGTTAACGTTTCATGTACAGTTTGTGATCTTCCAAACACACATGTCCCATGTACCGAATTTAAAACGTTATGTAAATATACCCTCAAAAAAGAACATGATGATCTGCCATGTAGAAAAACACATACACGTTTATTTATATCATTTTAGTGGGTTTATTAAAGGGAAAGTGTACGCTTAAAAATCCCTTAAAAGGTTTTAAGAAACAAAATGCAAATTTACAATTAAGTATTATCAATGTTTGTGGAAACTTGTGGAAAGTTTACGCGGTTATTAGGCTTCATTTTCCGAGCTAAACTAGAGAGAGTTACTCATCTTAGATTGTGATGTAATTTGGTGCCCATTTAAACTGGTCCCCTGTCTAGTCCAAACGCAAATGCTAGTGCCAGTTTATGACAACATGGCATCCGATACTTGATTGTGAAGAACCAGCACGAGCCAGTTTCACGGTCTGGAAACGAAACAAAAGCTGGATAATTTGTCAGTTACATCTGCAAAGCCACATAGTCAAAACTATAAGCCCTGCTATATGACGTCGTCTGTATGTAATCGAGTCGGCTTCATCTGCCTAACTAGCTGTACGCTGCACGTATGCGTAACGAGTGAGCTTCATAGTTCTCTCGGGTGGGTCTTATTCACACTGACTGTCTTCGGGTAATGTTTGCTTGTTTGTTTGTTGTTTACGCCACACTCAGCAATATTCCAGCTATATGACGGCGGTCTGTAAATAATCGAGTTTGGACAAAACAATCTAATGATTGACATCATGAGCATCGATCCACGCCACTGGAATCGGTGACATGCATCAACCAAGTCAGCGAGTCTGACCACCTGATCCCGCTAGTCGCCTCTTACAGCAAGCATGGGTTGCTAAAGACCGATTCTACCCCGTATCTTCACGGGTCAAACCCTAAATGAAACCTCGAAGACCATGTTCAATCACATATTTGGTTTTCTATATATTAATCGTTTTCATAATGTTCATCTGACAATCTTCCTTTCAGTAAATCATTAGCATTCTGTGTATCAGGCGACTTTCACAACGACCTGAACCTAAAGCTTTCATCATTGATCGTGGCAGGTTTAACGATGGGAATATTTGTCAAAAACAAATCGTGGCATGTTTTACGATACGATTATTTCTCAAAACAAATTGTGGCATGTTTAACGACAGGATTATTTCTCAAAAACACATAGAAGACTGCATTAATTCTAGAAATATGTTCTCAACACAAGTATTGGTCGATGGTATTGACAAATTATAACCTGTTGGGTACACAAGGAACTATTTTTAGAACCTTGTGTTTCAGCTCAAATTGTTGTGTTATTTGAGACATTTCCAGCTCTCGCTGCCTTTCAACGCCATGTGTAATCCTTTGCACGGTGTTTCAAATTTAATACGCAGGGACTTTGTTGAAGATGTGTCTGACCTTCTCAATGTGACGTCAGAGACGATTACTACACAAAATATCATCTTGTCTAGTCAAAAACTGTTCACCCGCTTTTCAAATCTTCCTCTTTCTTTCTGTGGCAAAAGAACTTAAGCTACGAAGGCAACATTTCCCCATACTCTGATCAGCTTTTCACATGAACTTTTTATGAACTATACACATACAATGTCTTAACTATACGTGGAAGAAATACTTTGTATGAAGTATTTCTGTCTCCGCAAGACAGTTATTTTTCGGTCTCTTCTAATAAAGAGAATTTGCGCCTTTCTATTAGCTAAATTTGTGGTTCACAAGCGACTACAGTGACATTTATTCAAGAATTACATAACGGTCGGTTGAATATAAGAAACGAGAGCGTCGTGTGTGGATTCCCCTTATAATAAAGACTTATTTGCAGTCTGCATATCTTCAACAACATGTTTACGATGCTACATTGGTCTAAGATACAGGCAATTATACCTTCCTGTCTTCTTCTGCATCAGCCTTCGTATGCAATTAAAGAGCTTCATGTCTCCATTGGCCCTATATATCCATTGTTACAGAGAACCAGACTTTCACAAGACAGGTAATCAGTTTTATTATTCTTTTTTGACCCAATCACAAAGAACTTTTCTTAAGTACCACATATACTTTGGCAAAATAAACAAGTAGAAATTTGTGCCCAAGGACCAATATACATATGGATCGTTGCGTCGGATAAATGTAAAGGTTAGGAATTGATTCTCAACTCCGTGTCTCACTAATTACCCTGTTGTTCTATCTTTTGTATTTGTTGCGTTTCTGGAAGTCAGATAAATAATGCACAATGCAGTGAATCTATAGAACCTGAACGCAATCTGCATATGCATATAACTGGTTTTGCTCACGTTTCAAATTCCATGCGAGTGTGGTGGGTACCAGGTTAGGTTAACTGTTTACGGAGTACCATGTGGGTAACAAAATATGTGTACCTATATGAACATTTTTAAAATGATTAGTACAATACGATTTCCATTAAAAAACACATCGTCCATCGTACGATTCCGCCTACAGGTATATCACGCAATTGTCAATCAATCACTATCCATTAGTGATGCTACAGTTGTAGATTCGCGAATAGATGAGTGTATCCTGCTCCATCAGTGGGACCCGTCACAAAACACATGCAAAGGCAAGCCAATTGTTCACCCGAACAAACATGAACATATGGTCGAAATAGAGAATTGCACCGGACATTATTATTGTCGCTGATGCATTATTTTTGGAAATGTCCAACCATCAAACGTTTTGAAACCGTTGCTGAGTCCTTGAATGTTGTAGCGTCTGAAAAAAAGATAATACCACCTCGCAGCAAGAATTCCGAGACATTTATAATGTGAAAACATGCCTGGCTTAGCCTAATGATTACTGAAAATACTGAAGGTGTCGTAGGTGGTGTTAGAGATTGTCGCAGGATTTTGTCTGAGTGCTAAAATATGATTGACCAGCGACATCACGCTGTACATTCGGGGTAGAATAGGTTTTCAGCAACCCATGCTTTCCCTCAAAGGCGACTATGCATGTTGTAAGAGACGGCTAACGGAAACGGGTGGTCAGGCCAGCTGATTTGGTTGATGCATGTCAGTAATAACCGAGTCTGGACCAGATAATCCATTGAATGATATCATGAGCATCCACGCAATTGGGATACGATGTCATGCATAAACCAAGTCAGCTGGCCTGACCACCCGACGCCGTCAGTCGCCTTACGACAAGCATGGATTGCTGAAGTTCTATTCTTACCCGCATCTTCTCGGGTTTTCAATAAAATGTACTGAACGACAAAGTTGGCACTTGTTATTGTTTAAGCTATCAATCTTATCAATGCCGTTAGAAACGCTCAGTGTCCATTCAGAATTAATTATCTTGGTACGAAGGGAAAAATAACGATTATTTTGTATTGACAGTTTTAGCAGCATGATGTGAGCTTAGAATGTATTGAAGGATGTAGTTGGCACTCATTGCTGTTTATTTATACTATCACCGTATATACCATAGCAGTTTTATAAATGTTGTTATAAACACTCCCGATGTACATTATATTTAGAAATAACTTTGAGTGTCTTTACCAAGATGACGTTATTGAAATGGTGAGTGAGCGGGGCTTCACGCTGTTTTATCACCATTCCAGCAAAATCCAAACATGGAATTCTCACATTCTCACCCAACTAATATTATGAGCTAACTTGAATAAACTGCATATATTCTGCATTTTGCATATTTCTAATTACAGCAGACACAAACTCGTGATAAATATGTATACATGTAGTTGGTGATTCCTTGCTGAGGTAAATTTGCAATACCAAGAAAATATTATTCTCTAAGGAGGAAATTTTGTAATCTTAAAAATGCTTGCAAATGATTCATGCATAGTTTGTCTTGAGGAAACACGGCCTCATATTATATGTGAAAACACAGGCGATAGCCAGGCACCTATTGGGATTAATTCCTCCGCGGAAATAAATAGATGACTTATGTGATCAAACTCGATTAGAGAGCTGTGATTGCATGTAATTTAACATCATTATTGTTTGAATTCCCAACCTATGACGTGACATCATGTTTTTGAACATGTTATTTGTAATTTTCCGAATGATATTAGCATTTCTTAATAATAATAAGTCCATTTCTAAAGCGCCAAGTTCCATCCATCAAGTGGTTGCTCATAGCGCTACTTGATTGAAAAGATAAAAAATTGTAATTCAATAAACATTTATACAGTTCTGAAGTGTAATTGACAGTTCACTGGTTGTAGAAAAGTTTGAGAAGGCGTGTTTTTAGTCCAGATTTGAACGCAAACATGAGAAGATGAAGTCTTGAGATTCAGTTGCAGTTTGTTCCAAAGTACGGCTGCAGAATAAGAAAAGGATTTGTGTTCGAGAGATCATTGGAACGGTCGGTAATTGGTTGCTAGTTTCTAGATGTTGGCTGCATTGAAAGAGTGAGTGAGTGAGTTGCCTTCAACAGTATTCACGGGGTGTCAGCTTAATGTGGCAGGAAAGCCCGAAATGATGCAGGTCAGAGACGTTTACCTCTTCGATGAAACCCACGAGCACGGGTATGGTGCTGACAAACCGAGAAATATAATCGGGGCGAACCGGGATTCGAACTCGCAATCAAAGGTTTCTGGCGTACCCAAGGGACGCAACTCTTCACAGCGAATTGAGGCGCCTTAGATTACTGGGCCACCCGTGCCCCCTGCAACGAAAGAACGTTATGACAGAATAAAAAACTATCCTGTCTACTACTAAACCACATCCCCTTAGAAAGATCGGTCACTTTGAAAAACAGACTATTGGTACTACATAGAGAAAATTACAATCTTCGAGGAATGTCTCGTTTTTAAAATAAATAAAGAAATTCACTTTGGACAGATAATCTGTAATTTCACATTGCTCGTGGGTTCTTCTCAAACGGATACCACAGCCAAAGCTTGTATTTGTATGCGTATTTTCAAATAATCCAAACGAAAGATAAAACCTATTTGTACGGCGCATCAGTTATATATAACCATCACAAATTATGCACTGTCACGGGTTGTATGTAGACAATGTCTGGCCCACCATGAGCAAATATTGCAATTACATCCGAGTAATGCCACGCGTTCAATTATTAATAATCCCAGGACTTTGATGTTAAATATAAACTCCCTCATCAGTGAGTATAGTTTTTACATGCTTGATATATTGCCTTAGTTATGCCTACTCCAGACAGATCACTTGTTTGACAGGAACTACAAAAAATGCTTAGCACACGCATTGATCCTGTTAATTCATGATTAAGATCCGCCAAACAATGGTTACATTGCAATGACAAGACATGAAACTGTATGTGGATAAATTGAAATTCCATCTCAACCTACTCACATATTTAAAAAAAATGTGAATTAATATTAAGTTGTATCAGGCGCCGCGATTCGCTTTGCAGAGTTGCGTCCCTTGGGCACACCAGTATCCCGCTTCGCCCCGATTACGTTTCTTGGTTTGTCAGCACCATACCCGTGCTCGTGGGTTTCACCGATGTGGTAAACGTCTGAGGCCTGCATCACTTCGGGCTTTCCTCCATCATTCAGCTGACACGCCGGGATATAACTGGAATACTGTTAAAAGCGGCGTTAAACCCAACTCACTCACTCACTAGTAGGTAATATTTAGTTACGTAGGCTTGTGGCCACTGTAATGGGTTTCTGAAACAAATGAGAATTTAAGAAGCAATTGCTGAGATGTTTCCCTAAATTCTGGATATTGGATATTGTTAGAAAAGGTCTTCAGCAACCCATGCCCGTCGCAAGAGATGACTGCTTGTCGTAAGAGGCGACTAACGGGAGCGGCTGGTCAGGCTCGCTGGTTGATGCATGTCATTGTATCACAAATGCATGGATCGATGCTCATGATATCAATATATAATTACTGCCACCAACAATCCTCCGTAATAAACCAACACAATGCCGCCACATCAAATATATATTGATCATCATCGTTGATTAAAAATCAACACGGTTCGTCTCCGCTCGCCGTGATTGAATTTTGTCCAGACAATCTGTTTTATTACTTAATTCGAGGCCTTGTGTGATTGAGTCCGACAATAAGGTGACACTGTTGTGTTGACTGCCATAGGTCAGAGGTGCTTTCATTTATAAAGAGTTGAGATTACAGTTAGGTTATCATTTCGTGATAACAGTAATCATTATATGAAACAATCATCACTTCTCCCTGAAGGTAAAATTGCAATTCGTGTTGTATCGTGTGAATGTCTTAAAGTTTAAATATGCATACGTAACGTGTGTATTCTGTGATTGTGTGTGTGTGTGTGTGTGTGTGTGTGTGTGTGTGTGTGTGTGTGTGTGTGTGTGTGTGTGTGTCTGTGTGTGTCTGTATGTGTGTGTACATACATTCTTTGTTCATGTTTTGGTTCACGAAACAAATGAAATAAATTAATATGCATGCTCCTTCTCATACATCAATTGCAATTGGTACAGGCATTAAATCAAGCTCATGTAGAAGATAACAAGTGAAAGTGCATGTTCTTGTATAATAGAATGAGAGCTGTATCGGCATCCTACCATTACACACACTGTCGAATATGTCGAATATGTCGAATATGTCGTGTCGTTAAATACTTTGCGTTTGTAATATTGTGATTTACATTCGGTCATGTGATTCACAGGATTTCTATTGAATGGATCCGAAAAGGTACCCTCAGTGAGTGAGTTAAAATTTAACGTCGCATCGGCATTATTGCAGCCATATAGCGACGAGACCAAGTTAATTTATTCACAATTGAGTAATGTATGCAAAGTAATATTTAGAACCAATTTATGAATCATATTTGGGCATACTATATTTAAAAAAACAATTCATGAAACATATTTGAACATAACAATATCATTTAATATAATGTTAAAACACGGGCAATAGGCCACCAGTAGCCAAAGCCATACCACCTCACAGGGGATCGATCATGGAGACTTACAGTACTTCTGCTTCCTGCATGATACCACAGCAAGATTTACATCATCACTTTAACTACATCACTTTATTGTGCACAATGCTAGCCAATATTAAAAAATACTTATCAATGAGTTGCCTTAATAAGCACTGGTTGATGATAGTTACTTCGATTATGATAGGAGTGCGGGTACCCTCAGAAAATTGTTTGGATTTATAAAGTAAACTTACTCTAACGCACAGCTTGGGCACAATCTGGATAAGATTGGAACTTCGTGATCTTTTTACATGAAGTCCCTTGGGCGCCAATCACAAAAACGATGAAACACTTTTCTATATATCAGTGAGATTCTAACCATCGCATGTACTGGTTAAGCTCGGGGTGAAATGTTTCAGTCATGCTGGTACTGATCTCGTCAGAATTTGGAGCTCTGACGGTGAGTAACAAACGAAATTCCTATGTGTTTGTTTGACCACCAGTTGTACAAAGCCTTCCCTTTGGCTTTTCGTTTCTTTTCAAGGCGCTATTTCAAAGTCTACGCCATACAAATCAATAGTCAGATGAAAACGAAAAACATCCTCAAGGTTTATGGTTCAAGGCAATGCAGGATTTGAAGAAACTTCTCGCAGAAACAAATATTCTCACTGAAGATGGACAGAATTCTAAGTTAAAGATTTCCAGGATCACTTCCGAGTAATCTGGGGTTTCCATTAAGGACGTACTTAAGATGCGATTCCAAGAGCATATTTAATCAAATGCACCACAACGTTCTACACTGATCAGTGTTAGTCAAGACGAAAAAGCCATGCAAATAATTAAATTTGGTTTTCCCCTGTGGCGACAGAATTTAAAGACGACTGACACACAAGACTTTAATACAGAATTACAACGTGGTTTGGGGATATTAAACAGACAGGAGAGACGATACGTGTCAGTAAAAGGTCAGTGAAAGCGATGCTTGTTTGTGGATCGTTATGATCTTTGTCGTGTCTATATTGTGTACATGGATCCGTTAGAAATTTGGAATCGAACAACAACTTGTTATGGTAATATGAGTGAGTGAGTGAGTGAGTGAGTGAGTGAGTGAGTATGGTTTTACGCCGCTTTTAGCAATAAACCAGCAATATCACGGCGGGGGACACCAGAAATGGGCTTCACACAATGTACCCATGTCGGGAATCGAACCCGGGTTTTCGGCGTGACGAGCGTACGCTTTAACCACTTGGCTACCCTACAGCCCTATGGTAATATGAACACTACACATGACAAGAGGCTGTTAAACATTCCTTTCAAATAATACTCCCCCAAAAAGAAATGTATGAATGACGCGGTGTTACGCAACAAACACTTACATTTTTATGCAAATTGGTTAAGTGACGGGTGTTACAGGTTGAATAGGACATGTTTACCCTTTTCGTGTACACCTGGTGTCATCACTGATTTTCTTTGATCCATTTCATAATTTTCACCACTTTTTGCCTTTATTGAACAAAAGATCAAAGCTAAAGAAAACATACAACTTTGTACCAGCCTGTGGTGATGCTTGACATAATCATATAAAAATAACCCTTAACTGAAACAGGATGTCAGACCTTGTGAGTTTAAGTGAGATAAAAGCGAACAATTTGTGTGTGTAGCAGATGGATATGTTTCCAGACAGTAGGGTCAACACTGTCGCTACTGAATGTTGAAAAGTAAAGTGTACCAAAAATGTCGACTGCTGAAATTGTCAGATTGCAACAGGAAGTGTGATTAGAATTACCTCCCCTGATTGTTGATAAACCATGGCAAACAAGGCTGACTGAAGCTATTGAAGAGAGACACGAGGGCGATTCGAGGCTGACTTGTCATCGAGCCCAATTGCGTGGATCGATGCTCATAAGGTCAATCACTAGAATGTCTGGTCAAGACTCGATTATTTACAGACCGCCGTCATATAACTGTAATATTGCTGGGTGCGGCGTTAAACAACAAACAAAGAACATATTGCAATTTTCCCTAAGCCAAAGTAGACACATATTCAGTCTGCATTGGGCTACGGATGTAAATTGAAAATACTGTCACACGCCAGCAATTACACCACAACGGACTATTGCCGAGTGCGGCGTTAAACAACAAACCAAAAAACATCACAACGTCACCAAGAAGAATCGATAACGACAAATTAGATTGAGGAGACGACGAACATAACACCACTTGTAACACTCCATGGTATTAGCTTGCAACTGTAATCTTCCACACTCTCAACACTCATTAAAGCGTGTGACTAGAGCTGCCTGTCCACATGACAGATCATAAATACCATGGACACAACATAGTCTTCTTTGCATATCCAGTTTAACAAGCCAAGATGAATTTTAACTGAATGTTGAGAGTGTGCAATTACTGCCAGGGGCAAGGTAAACATAAAAGCTCTCCCTGTTGTTGAAAGCCAAAATAAAATGTAGTGTTAGTAATATTAAACAAGAACGAATCTGTTACAGAGACTAATTTAATCGGTTTAGTTGAACAAAAAGTGTGCTTATATTTCTGTGCTAGGAACGACGATTTAGAATCCAAACTACAGCTCTGAGATATTCACAGTGTCCCGTTGTCAGTATTATCATGCTGACGATGTAGAATGCATGGATACATTGCTTGTTAGTTTATTGTTTAACGCCACACTCCGCATTAACGCCGCATTTTTGCGAAAAGGAAAGGATTTTATCACATTTATTTATATTTTAAAATATTTATATGGTAGTTTCTTTCCCCTCCTTATGTATAGAAATGATGTGTGGATATTTCATCCCAAATATTACATTGTATTTGTATGATTGGTTGGTTTGTTGTTTAACGCCGCACTCAGCAATATTACAGCTATATGACGGCAGACTGTAAATAATCAAGTCTGGACCAGACAATCCAGTGATTAATATCATGAGCATCGATCCACGCAATTGGGATCGATGACATGTATCAGCCAAGTCAGCGAGCCTGACCACCCGATCCCGTTAGTCGCCTTTTACGACAAGCATAGTCACCTTTTATGGCAAGCGTGGGTTGCTGAAGACCTATTCCACCCCGGAATCTTCACGGGTCATGGATAGATTGATTGGTGTGGCGTCTTATAAAAGTAGGACACATAAAGTTGGAAATGTGTCCGGTAACACACTCTGAACATATGTATGGATCGATAGAGGATGAATAATTTAATTATTTTTGTGTGAATTTTACCAATTCTTCTAAATGGATGTGAAGTATGGGGGTTGGAAACTTTATCTAATATAGAACGTGTCCAACTACGTTTCCAGCTACGTTTTCTTAAATATTTAACATCACTTCGGACAAGTTCCCCAAATTATATGGTTTATGGCGAACTTGTACGATCTTCTGTAATAAATGTGGTTAAGATCAGAATGGTTTCTTTATGGGCAAAACTCTTTGCGGAAAATTATCTTTACTCGTTTACAAGTTTTTATATAATGATTATTCGACGATCTGTCATTTCACCAAATATGTAACAAATGAATTTGCTTTTTAACAGTAAACGATTATCAAATACCAAATGATTAATATACTTACACTTTTATCTAACATTGATGAAGCCGGAAGAATGCACCACATGTCCCACATAAAATATGCAAAACAATTTTTGCTATCATCACGAAAATTCCTAAATAGATTCAAATTCAAAAGAATTGACGACCCGTGAAGATTCGAGGTATAACAGGTTTTCGGCAACCTATACTTGCCGTAAAAGGCGACTAACGGGATCGGGTGGTCTGTCTCGCGTACTTGGTTGATGCAAGTCATCCATCCCAATTGCGTGGATCGATGCTCATAATATCAGTCACTGGATTGTCTGGTCTAGGCTCGTTTACTTTCCACGCCGTGATATAACTGGAATACTGTTAAAAGCGGCGTTAAACCCAACTCACTCACTCACTCGTTTACTTTCAGACCGCCGCCATATAGCTGGAATACTGGAGTGCGGCGTTAAACAACAAACAAAACCAACAGAAGAATATACATAATTTACTATTTATTGTCACCTGTTATCTATTTATTGGACCCGTGAAGATCCGGGTAGAATAGGTTCAGCAACCAATGTTTGCCCTAAAAGGCGACTATGCTTGTCGTAAGAGGCGACTGACGGGATCGGATGGTCAGGCTTGCTGAATTGGTTCAGCAACCAATGTTTACCCTAAAAGGCGACTATGCTTGTCGTAAGAGGCGACTGACGGGATCGGATGGTCAGGCTTGCTGAATTGGTTGATGATGCATGTCATTGTATATCAATTGCACCTCGGTTTTTTAGATTCATACCTAAATAAACCGACAATAATCCACAGTCAATACTTATACTTAAATTCGACAAGAAAACCTGTGTTATCTACAATAGTTGGTAGGATCAAAACAAAGTAGAACAACATAGGACCTGTCAATCAAGTCAGATGTTTGTCGTAAGAGGAGACTAACGGGATCGGGTGGTCAGGCTCGCTGACTTGGTTGATACATGACATCGATCCCAATTGTGTGGATCGATGCTCATGATGTTAATTGAGAATACTACATTCTTTCTCGTAAGATAACATTTTTCCGAAACGAGTGGACTTTCTATGGTATCTGACGACTTATTAGCCACGTCAAATATATATTTGAGTGTAAATACATAACTTTCGTTCGTTGACATACCAAAACTGAAACCGGTTGTAAAATCTGGTTGCGCACGAATATTGATATATGCCCAAATATGGGCATTATTGACATTTATATGCATACGCATTAACACAATGAGCCTGCAGCTGTGTTTGCAAACACAACAGCACCGACGCTGAAAATCCTTTTGGAGGAAATTCTTCAACTTATGGTAATGCAAGCGCCATGTTGTTAGTAAGAAGGACACTTATAAGAAAATTCAAAAAGTCACATTAGCGCCGCGCTTTGAATATCGGACGAACAGTCGTTCACTCGCACTGCCGGGGTCCAGTCTGAATTTATATCATGTCCCTACCACTTTGAAAGAGGGGATCAGAGTGTTCGCCAAAAACATTCATGTTAACTGTACAACCCTATACTGAAGACGTGAAAATCAACAAATTCAAGTCTCCTTGCTGTCGGTGACAGCTTCGAACGAAAGGCAAGGTCACCACTGGAATAAGAAAAGACAACCGTGATCTTCTCACAGCGTTTTACGCTAGAGATAGGGAATGTTATTGTCTGGTCGTGCAGCCGTGAACAAACAAATCCAGAAACAGTGCCACAAAATACGCTTCGAAGAGGACACTGATGGCACGACCGGATCATCCCAAGTAAGTTTAGATATCTATCCCGATAGTTTAAACTGACTTCATTTCCTTATCCTTTCACGTTAAATCAAATTGAAAGTTGGGAAAGTCGTCGGGTGCGCCACGCTCATGGGGACCCTCGATCTATTGATCGGTAGTCGACCATTGTAAACGGTTGGTTGGTTGGTTTGTTGTTTAACGCCGCACTCGCCGTTTGACGGCGGCATTGTAAACGGATATAGATCTTGCTCGATTATATAGTGTCTGTAAAATGCATAATTTATATAAAATGCAAACCGACTTTAATAGCATGTGGCTATCTTGTTTGGTTTGATAAAGTAAATATCTCTCGCTGTCATGTGATTGCAAAATGAATAACGTCTCGTGATTTTTTTATGAATGAAAAAAGTAGTCCCAGTGTGACAGAGGTCACAGTTATCCAATCAAAACGAATAATACAAAGTCAACCTTGTACGACACACGTGTGACGTACGGATTTGGTATCTTACCACCTGAATCTTTACTACGTGGGAAAAAAATCACTGATTGTCTGGTCCAGACTCGATTATTTACAGACCGGCGTCATATAGCTGGAATATTGCTGAGTGCAGCGTAAAACAACAAACCAACCAACCAATTGCGTCGATCGATGTTCATGACATTAATCACTGGATTGTCTGGTCCAGACTCGATTATTTACAGACCGCCGTCATATAGCTGGAATATTGCTGAGTCCGGCGTTAAACAACAAATCAATTGTCTCTGTCATGTGATCTTGTACAACAAACAAACTTTTTGACCTAGGTAGCAGTCTTCACTTCAATGTTTCATTTTTTTTTTCAGTGCGTGACATCAAATTTGTCTAAATCCGAAATAGTTATGGGTTTCACGCTCGATAATTTTCGAATTATTTTCTGACAACGACGCCAGCGGGGAGCGAAATAGCGTATTGATATGGCATAATAATAACAACAAAACAATATTATTATTGGTCTGTCAATGCAAGGACATTTTAGAATATTAAAGATATTTTTAAAACCTTTTTTCTCGAAACTGTTTGGTATTGATGGGAAAGTGACATCTTGTAAGAGAAGTAGAGGCCACGTTAATTTGTTTAACCTAAGTTAATTGTATTGTTTTGATAGGAAAGTGGTAATAAATTAACATTTTGATGCTAAAAGTAATGTGTACTTCTGAAACTAAGACAAAATTATCCTAGGGACGAAATCACATACCGGGTTTGGTACAAAATTACAAGAAATGTTTGGTCCAAAAATCACAACATTTCAAGTGGATTTCATGGAACGATGGGATAAAAAAAATAATTTGTTGGCAGTAGAATTAATTTTTACATTTTCAAACAATTATGTTTACGTGTACATGTCCAAACTGGTAACGGCTCATGTTTTGTCCTAAAAGTAGAATTTCTTCTGATAAATATGGACTCCTCAGAAATGACACGGACAAGTTCAATCAAACTTTTTTTGGACAACTTTTGTCAAGGAACGACAAAAAACATCTTTCAACTTTTGTGGGAAATTCTTGATGTCAAGAGCATTTTTATACACTGGGGAAAGTGTGATAGTGTGATTGCATGCAAGGGGAAAACAGGTTTGCAGCAGTACATGTATGCCCAAAATAAACCCATAAGGTGACAAAGTCATGGGGTGTGGCTGACAGGAAAACATGCACCTTGCAAGAGTAACCATGTATACAGGGACATCCCTTTCACTCAGCCCAGAGGACTGAGACATGTAGGGGCGATCGGATAGCCTAGTGGTTAAGGCGTTCGCTCGTCACGCCGAAGACCACGGTTCGATTCCCGATATGGGTACAATGTGTGAAGCCCATTTCTGGTGTCCCCCGCCGTGATATTGCTGGAATATTGCTAAAAACGTCGTAAAACCATATCTCACTCACTCACTGAGACATGTAGAACATGGTTAACTGATCAAGCATGTCAAATCCAAGGCTGATGATCTGCATTTATTTTTAATATGTGTACATCACATCGACTGATAGACAAAAATGTTGAACACAGTTCACAATGGTTCATGTTCTTTTAGAGACCTGCATGAGCGTCACTGTCACACACCTGAGTCAACTGCTACAAACCTTGAAATTCATGCCAGACTAATAACACATTATATACACATGATGCACAGACGTTAAGCGCCTTTGGTATGATTGAAAACATCAGACTACTTTTTACATAGTTTTACATTTCTTCAATAGCCCTTTGTTCCAAGAAGTACTGACTGTTTAAAATCGTCCACCCTCTTTACTAAAGCAATTCAGCAGGCTAAAAGTTAAGTGAGTGAATTATATGCGAATATAAGCCGCTTTAAAAACTATTGCAATGACATTTTGGTGTTTTAGGGAGTTATTTCATATGGCTTATGCAAGGATATTCAGGAAATTTTAAAACCCGCTGCTTCCGTTTTATTCTCGTATAGAGTTAAGTGGAATACTCTGTTACACTTGTTTATAAGAGTATTCATGAAGTAAGTTTCGAGAAAGGCTTTAACAATTTAGATCATCCTTTGAAAAAAAGAATGAAAAAAGGAAGTCATTGAAAAGAAAACTGAAACTGATGACTTTTACGACAATGGTACAGTTGGTTGACAGTTGGTTACTTGTATTATGTTTGATATCTATGAATAACAAATGTTTTGATCTAAAACAATCTTTATTGTGTTGACTTTTGCAACGTGACCACTTTTCCTAAATAACGATCTTAGTTTTGTCTAAATTCGCTCTTAAATGATATTTTAGTGCACAAGATTTCTGTTCCAAGATTTTTATTGTGATTGGAAATCGACTACTGTATCAGATACTAGAATTGCATTACAAGAAGGTATATGCAATAAAATATCCTTGATGTCTGAACACAACTGACAGCTTTGTTTGCAAAATCTATTTACTCCATGATGCACCTCGTTGAGGAAGAAAGAAAATGGTATATATTTGAAAAAGCAACATTGTTTCAAGCCAATCTGATTATCTAAAGAATTCTCCCATATTTTAGAATGCTGAACCTTAAACAAGCCACAAAGTCCTTGTCAGAGCTACGCGCAATAGTTCATCAATCAATCATGGCCTAGATGGACACTGTCGGAGAATAAATGCGACATGTGGATTTTCACAACCATAAAACATTTACTTGAAGTACATTTTTAAATTCAAAACATTTGAATGTTCGACAATTTACACAACTAAATCTCATGGCAAATTGATAGAGCAATTACATTATATATTCATTTGGTCTTTTCTTTCCACGAAAGCAGTACAGGAATTCAATTTGTATTACAATTTCTTAACTGATATAGTCAATCTGTTTAGAGGAAAAGTAATTCTACTCAAGTCTATTTCTGGGATTCCTGATTCACATCTTTGTCAAATTGAGCGACCCGTGAAGATTCGGGGTAGAATAGGTCTTCAGCAACCCATGCTTGCCGTTAAAGGCGACTATGCTTGTCGTATAAGGCGACTAACGGGATCGGGTGGACAGGCTCGCTGACTTGGTTGATACATGTCATCGGTCCCAATTGGGTGCGTGGATCGATGCTCATCATGTCAATCACTGGATTGTCTTGTCAAGTGTCGATTATTTACAGAATGCCGTCATATAGCTGGAATATTTCCGAGTACAGCAAACCAACACAAAATCTGCAACACGTTTGGTAAACAAACACACAAATAAAATTTGAGGACCGTACACTCACTCTTAAAGTAGTTATTCTCATGGGTACTAAATGTGCTCCGTTTCTCGCTGACCTGTTATATCTTTCCATGCGGATAGGATTGTTTGACTACTTTAGAAAAAACAAAGAAAAGACATATTGCCAAAAAGTTCACCCAGAGTTTCTGTTAAACAGATGACCGCATGCCTTTAAATAATACGAAAAATAATCAAAGACACACCTGAGAAACCATATTCAGTGTCTTAATTGGATCTGTGCATAGAAATTGAAATGATGGCAGCGTCTGTATCAAGCTGCACACCAAGACGGGTCATTTTGATTTTCTAATGTATACTATACACATGTTGTCATCACTATTTTACCTTTACCACTTATGGAATCTGTTTCGATATTCGACAGAGATAATTTTTGGCATCATAGTTTTCATTTATGAAACGGGACTTAGAATAGCCTGGGACAACGACTCAAGAAACACCCCCTTGGTTAACACAGTAACTGAACATTTACACAGGAATGGTAACAAGTGAGGCATTTAAAACCTTCGAAAAGTGCATCCTTGCAGCTGGGGACTCAACTCTGTCTCAAACACGCAAATGAATTTGGACCAAAACATGTCAGTTCCAATTTGAACAAGGCTAAATAAACACTGAAATTGGCTGTTTAAACAGTTATAACGGTTTTTTAATTTTACTGTTTCCTCTTTGGACAACACTATCCTAAAATACAAACGTAAGGGGAAACTTCATTGCTTGATCAATCATGCATTTGTCACTGAACGTCGTGATCACATGCACGTAGTTACATTTCTGTCTTTAGAGGTACAGATTGGTTGGTTGGTTTGTTGTTTAACGCCACACTCAGCAATATTCCACCTATATGACGGCGGTCTGTAAATAATCGAGTCTGGACCAGACAATCCAGTGATTAATATCATGAGCATCGATCCAGGCAATTGGGATCCATGACATGCATCAACCAAGTCAGCGAGCCTGACCACCCGATCCATTAGTCGCCTTTTACGACAAGCATAGTCGCCTTTTGCGGCAAGAATGATTGGTTGCTGAAGACCTATTCTACCCCTTTAGAGGTTCAGAACAAAGGGAAAGAAAATGTAATCTGAAGTGTACTGACAGAACAATAGGTGAAATGCTGGACTTTCGCACAGACAACCTTGTGCAGTTGATATGCATATGCCTGTGACTCAAACACATGGAATTTGGGCAAGACGTTTAACATACGCTTGATTTGGTATCAAGAAGCCACTTTCAACTGATGTACTCATCTGAACTAGAGATAAACGAAATCAGTGATACTGCCTCACCTTGTTCATGTCTGGATCTATTAATTAAGATTCAAAGTGACAATAAACTATCAGTAACTGTATGACAAAATGGATTACTTCAAACTTCCAATAATCTTTTCAAAATGGAGATATCTCTATTGAATAATGTCTTTCGTTAGATCTTTGTTTAAATATAACCTAGAATTGGCACATTTGAAGTGTTTAACGTGCTCGTTGGGTGTCTAAAGTGTAAATCTCAAAGAAGTGTCGAGATTTCTTCTTGATGAAAGGAAAGTTCAAGGTGGAATATATTGTACTGGCGTCTGATTCCATTCACATATGTCCACGGACATGGACATGCATGTACTATGTAGCCATGTTGTATATATTTATTATCGCGCTGTGACTGTGAGGGCAACTAACCTACTTACTGTATCTTCAACCCCAGGCACTCGTGTTCCATTTCCTTAGACAAAATATTCTATGAAATCAAATCAATGCCTACATGTAGCTAAAGAAAATGATGGCCTTCCAGTAAATGAATATGTTTCTAACTGGTTCCAATGTGTATTGTCCGAGATTTACTTCGTGGCATGTTATTTAATCCTTTGAATTCCCATGGTTAACTACTCCATGTTTTATGTTTGAATGGTTTTTAACTGCAGTGAACACCATTTCCGTTGCTATTTGTCACAGTTACACACGTGGACTGGATTTATGTCAAATTTATGTCGATGTTTCTACTGGTGGAATGATGTCCCCGAGTCTCATCATAAGCTCAGTACCCATTTATCTATGCTGAGTCAACTATGAAAGAAATGTTTGGGGCGAGACATTAAATCTGCCCCCACTGTGTTGCAAAACGAATATATTTTTAAAACCTTTTTTTTCTTTACATAAAAGCAGCAGAATCTCTGCACTTGTACCCAACAGGCGTAATTCAAACTGATCATGAATACATGGTTTTCACTTGTTTAAAAAAAATCAATAAATGTACTATTTTGTCACTGGGTTTCTGCAGGAGTACTGCTGTGTGGTGTAAGGCAATAAATACTTACTTTTTTATGCATGAGAGGTGCCAGCGGGAGGGCCGGTCATGCTTACCCGTTTCACGAACGCCTGATGACATCATTGATTTTCAGTAGTCCATTCCTATAATTTTCACAGCTGTTTTGACCTTTGCGCCAAATGGAAATTGTTTCGGCGGATTATTGCCTGGCGTTTGGGTAATTATTTTCTACATTTCATTGCATTGTGTGTGGACATTGTTCTGTATATGTAAGGCGTGGCCGGAACTTAGGATCTTGAGTTTGTCACCATCCTATCTGGAATACTGTTCAAAGCGACGTTAAATCAAACTCATAAGAAATCAACACTTACTCCACCACTCGGAATCAGAATAAAATCTGCAATATCAGCTTCTAATATTCAACTCCAAGATATAGCTCCTACTAAACTTTTCTCATCTCCTTGGCAAATGGTGAAGCCAGAGGTAGACCTTACATTAACAAAACTAAAGAAATCAGACACTAACGAATTAATTTACCAACAAGAATACAGTGAATTAAGAAACAATTATGACACTTATAAATCTATCTTTACAGATGGATCCAAGGATGGTGGCGCTGTTGCTAGTGCCACCGTCATTGGATCCAGAACAATATCTTCACGTTTACCTGATAACAGTTCCATATTCACTGCAGAAGCAAACGCCATTTTTACAGCACTTAAATATATCAGTAATCAAGCTAAACATAAACAATTCATACAGGCGATTAAGAATATGTCATCCAAACATCCACTTTTAATCGAAATTCTCGAATTATTTAATGATCTTGCTACTGGCCAATATGACATCGTCTTTTGTTGGTTACCAAGCCATGTTGGTATCATTGGTAACACATTGGCCGATGCTGCTGCAAAAGCAGCACTCAACAAATCTGTGACACCACTTCTGATCCCATACACTGATTTTAAACCCTTGATTCGATCTTACATCCGAGATCTTATGCAACAGAAGTGGGACGCCCAAGTAGGTATCAATAAATTACATGAAATTAAACCAAATATCGGTTACACCTACTTGGGCTGTCAGTCTAGATTTGAAGAGGTCATTATGCGACGATGTCGTATTGGCCATTCAAGATATACACATGAGTATCTTTTAAATGGTGAGGATCCTCCGTTTTGCATCCCTTGTGATGAATGAATCACAGTCAAGCATGTCCTGCTTGATCGTATTGATTTTTCCATCACAAGGGATAAATATTATAGTGTCAAAACAGTCAAGGACCTTTTTAGTCAAGGTAATTCTCATTTAGTATTGCACTTTTTAAAGAAAATTGATTTAATACATAAATTTTGATGTAAATAATATGTTTTTATATATTGGTGGTGCTAATATATAACTTAGATTGTTAGTGGCTGTACCCTCGATGGGGGTTGAAGTAGCGTAAAATTATTGTCCCCCTAAGAGGGTATGTAAGTCCCACATCATTAAATGTATTGTTATGCATACCAGAATTTTAAAACGTAGTATTTTTGTCATTTTAATCTAAGGCTTAACTGGTAAACTATCGCCAGTGACTGAAGGAATGTTATAAATCCAGCCAGGGTCCATGCAGGAAGCAAAGGCACTGTAAGTCCCCATGGTCCCTGGTATGGTGTTCTCCCTTTAGTTACTGACGATCTCTAGCCCATTTTTATATTGTGTTGTTAATTCTTTCTGCTTTTATATGTTCCTCAACTAGTTTTAATACACTCTGTGATATTCTAGTTATTGTACTGTCCTTTGCTGACAGGTTTTTTTATAAAGTATATATACTTATTTGTTATTAATGTATTAATTCTCGTCACGATATGGCTGAAATATTGCCGATGTGACGTTAAATATTAACTCACTCACTTAAATCAAACTCATTCACTCTTTGCACGCAGGCTTGACAACTATGTGTGGAATACACATGGAATTTACTGTGATGGGCTCTCAATGACACTTATTATGATGACCACATTGTGATGGCAGAACTGTACACGCAATGCTACATATGTTCTATGTTACATGTAACTACAGTTCTACATGAATTCGTACAGATTTTACATTGATTTTTCAATGAACCGAAAACAATTCTCTTGCATTGTGTTTTTATATTGACAGCATTCAAGGTCTCTGTGTAGAATAGGTCTTCAGCAACCCATGCTTGCCGTAAAAAGGTGACTATGCTTGTCGTAAAAGGCGACTGACGGGATCGGGGGATCGGGTGGTCAGGCTCGCTGACTTGGTTGATGCATGTCATTGATCCCAATTGCGTGGATCGACGCTCATGATTTCAATCACTGGATTGTCTGGTCCAGACACGATTATTTACAGACCGCCGTCATATAGCTGGAATATTGCTGAGAGCGGCGATTCATAAACGTATATTTGTTATGCAGTCGGAATCGTACAATGAACGCTATGAGATTTCTTACGATTATGCACCCTTGAAGATCCGTGGTAGAGTAGGTATTCAGCAACCAATGCTTGCTGTAGAAGACAACTATGCTCGTCGTAAGTGTTCTATTATCAAACAGATGAGTGAGTTCGTTCATTAACCTTGACGATTACACATCAGACTTGTTCCGTTACAGCAATAACAAAACATGGCCAACGCACGTGGCCTAGGGGACGTAACTCCCGTTGTAGTCATTACGAGTCACTACTAGTATTGCTGTTACTCTAAACGATAACACTGCAGTAAGAGGCGACTAACGGGATCGGTTGGTCAGGCTGGCCGACCTGGTTGATACATGTCATTGATCCCAATTGCGTGGATCGATGCTCATGATGGCAATCACTGGATTGTCTGGATTGTCTCGTCCAGACTCGATTATTTACAGACCGCCGTCATATAGCTGGAATATTGCCTATGATGTAGCACAGACAACAGACAGTAATTCTTATGTTATTACACCCTGAAAATGTGAACATGAAAAATTAGTGATTGTCGTGATTAATGAAAATAATTACCAAAACAATTATGTCAACGGCTGACGCATTGAAATAGGTATGAGCCACATAGGATAGAGCGACTGCCCAGCCAGAGGAAGGTCGGTGGTTCGCTCATCTTGTCACATCATACCAACGCCGTGAAGATCTGAGGTAGAATAGGTCTTCAGCAACTCATGCTTGCCGTAAAAGGCCACTATGCTTGTCGTAAAAGACGACTAACGGGATCGTGTGGTTAAGCTCGCTAACTTGGTTAATGCATGTCATCGATCCCAAATGCGTGGATCGATGTTCATGATATTAATCACTGGATTGTCTGGTCTAGACTCGATTATTTACAGACCGCTGTCATATAGCTGGAATATTGCTGAGTGCGCCGTTAAACAACTAACCAATCATACCAAAGCCATGTTATTTATGGTACTTGTTGTTACCCTGCCTCAACTTCAGTATTAAGGGTACACAACTATCACTGGCAGCTTGGAATCAGTGTAATGTGTCTATATCCATGTTAATCTGCTGCATGGTGTCTCAGTGGGCAAACACGACACAACCTGTGCTTGCAATAATCTTGAACGCATCTTGAACGCAACGTTAATTCCCATTTCATCTCGGCTCACCTCTTTACACTATCGCTTTGAGACGTGCATTCTGTTTTAAATGGATGTTTTAATTTGTGTTTTTCCACGATGTTATGTTATCAATCAATTCGCATACGTGGTGTGTTTTGTGGCATTAAAAGAAAGTTCACTAAATGCATTTCATTTTAACAAAAAACTAAATTGGTGAGGTAAAAGTAGTTTTATTTCCAATCACCTTCTTTGCTTTGGCAAATAATTAATAGTCTCCAGCACATAATTGCAAACGCTGTAATCACTTTCGCTTTCAGAGAAACATGAGGTTTTTTATTTCTATTTGTATGGGATGAGTGAGTGTTGGGTTACGCCGTTTTTAGCAATATTACAGCGGGGGACACCAGAAATGGGCTTCATACATTGTATCCATGCGGGAATCGAACCCGGGTCTGCTGCGTAACGAGCGAACGTTTTAACAACTCGGTTACCCCATCGCCCCCTATTTGTATGTAAATGCATTGTGACCTTCCGTGTGAATAAAATAAAAGTGACAAACCCCTTTTCATGTTATGTTCAAAAGAAATTGCTGCTGAAAGCAGGGTCGATTGTGCGATTCCGACTACATCATGGACATGAATCACTATCAAATAGCGATGATACCAGGAGTTCGCGAAAAGGTGAGCTTATCCTGACCCACCGGTGGCACCCGTCACAAACACATACACAGGCAAGTAAATAGTTCACCTGAAAACAACACGGGAACATCTGATACAAGTCAAATTGGGAAATATCCTCCACATGTGTACCATAAAACTTTTTGAAAGCTTTTCTGAGGCCTTGCATGTTGTAACTTTGATAAAAAAAACTTCTGAACAAAAAGTTGTATGACGCTCTTAGAAAACGCGGTAGAAAGGACTGGAGCTGCTGGAATATTGCTCGACATTAAGGGAAATTTGTCCATTGGAAAATTAAAGTCAACCTTTTTTGTCCTACTGTCTTGTTTTGTACTCTGACTCTTTAAGCATAGATCTAAATATGAAGCGGTCTCACTGGTCCCCTTAATTCTCAGTTCAGGTGGGTAAAGCAGTGGACGGCTGTTGGCTATTTGATGGTTATTGGCTATTTGATGGTCATTGAACGATCATCGATATACCTGAAGCTGAAGTTAAACTTCTTGGCCAAATAACCTTGTTTTGACCACACGGAGCAGGAATTCTGATTCAAATGCATAAATACAGATAACAGATCTGCAAGAAGAGGCGCATATTTGATGCCCATGGGGTGCCTACTCCTTGCCTAAATGTTTGGTTGGTTGGTTGGTTGGTTTGTTGTTTAACGCCGCACTCAGCAATATTCCAGCACAATCCACTGATTAATATCATAAGCATCGATCCACGCAATTGGGATACGATGACATGCATCATCCAAGTCAGCGAGCCTGACCACCCGATCCATTAGTCGCCTCTTACGACAAGCATAGTCGTCTTCTTAGATAGATTTGTCAATTTCATCATAATATGGAATCGTTTCTGATATCATGTTGCAGTATCAAGCATATAGTGAAGAATACGTAGATGCTCCAACTGCGCTAAGCTGTTATTGACAAAAGGTTTAAACTCGATTTAACTACAATAAGGACTAATTCAAGCGTGTTTTGTCTAATTAATAACACGATGATAACTGTTGATACTTATAACTTGTCAACACTTGTCCCGCTGTATATCAAGAAGTTGTGTTAAATCAGTGATCAGCTTACAGTACTGCACCTTGTTACTGGTGATTGTGGAACATACTTTTATCAGCTTAAATGACGGACATTACATTTGAGTATAACACATATACACACGCATGTACATATACGTGCTACCCTCGTTGTCCCCTTCTTTTATTGTCCCCGATATGTAATAGCAATCACCATGTCTGTTCGCCCGTTTGTCTGTCTGTCTGTATTTCTTTATTATAAGAATCGAATCTCTAAAACCAATAGGTATCCTATCACGAAGCTTTGCACACACTAAGACCAGGTTGTCAACTAGTGCCTCTTGCTGGTTAGGGATTTTTAGACTTTCTATGTTTTCCGTTTTCTCGGCAACAACTTTGACGTTGAATGTGTTTTAGTGGTGGTTGTCCTGATCATATCTCTAAAAACTAATAGGTATTCTTTTATAACACTTTGCACACACAATGACCAGGTTGTAAACTGGTGTCTTTTTCTTTTTAAGGATATCTAAAATATATATTTTTTCCACGACAGCAACTTTAACTTTAACTCTGGTCAAGATTGCATGGAGATAGCTATTCACCAGTGAAGTTAACCAAAGTAACATAATAATAATGTTCATATTCATAATGCGCCAAAGCCATGCCCTAAGGCATGATCAAAGCGTTACTTTATTACCCTGGCCAGTGGACACTCGATATTTTGTCATTTCCCTGGGGAGTATACAACCCAAGTTGTCTGTTGGTCGCTAGAAGGTGAACAGCCACCCTACCATCTCATCTTTACGGGTACCCATTCACTGCTGGGTGAACAGAGGCACATTTTGATAAAAAGTAAATTGCCAAAGGAGACACCACATATGCTACATGTGCTTCAGTGTTGGGCAGGACCGAAGCCCTAGGAGTCAAGCTGCTGAACGCGGTCACACATCCAACTATTCTCCGAGACCGACGTTGCCTATCTTCACTTCACTGTAACCTGTGCCCTGTGAAATGTATTGTGTAAACATATATATTTATCTTTCTATAATGCTGCTTGATATTACATTTCATTATATTATGTGAAAGGTAATGCTTGATAACTACAGTTGATAATGGAACAGATTACAACAAAAGCTATGTACCAATTGTTGGAAATCCACTTACTCATATCTTTTAAAAAAAGGACCTGATATACAAATACCAAGTTCCGAAATCCAACTCCAACTAGGTTTCAGTATTTTGTTTCATCAAATGCATTCTTCATTTATGTGCCATTCTTATTAGCGAACATGTTTATGAATAATTCCTTATCTATAGTTATAAGACATGTTTTGATATGTTGTGTCAATGCATGTTAAGAGCATGACTATATGAAGCTTCATACTGTTAATCAATAATGTGACGGCGACAAATTTCTAAAATATAACATGCTCAATATAGCTGCATGTTAAACTGATCATGAGTATAAATCTGTATCTTGGATTCCGATACAGGAAGAATGACACACGATAGTATTTTTAAACTTTTCTGTGCCAGTATCACGCCGTATTTGCATCACTAATGCGCATCAATCGCGCTATTTTCGTAGCACCATGGTGTCATTTCTGCGCCAATATCGCGTAACTGTTGGGCCAATAACGTGTCAATTACGCGCCATTTTCCCGCAAGTTTCGTTGTACTTTCACGGCACTGTCGCGAACTTATAGCGACACTATTTCGAGATACAGATGAGGAACCTATAGTTTCTCAGTTATTGGATACATATGGCTTTTATTTTAGTCATAACATACTGTGGTTTGAAGCTTTCAATATTATTACAAATCAAGAATGCAATTCAAATATGTAAAAACCTAATTTCCCCTGAGGATCGATAACGATTAGTTACATTGCTTTGCAACTACGTTTTCAAATGTCAGTCACTTTGCCAAATGTAACTAATACGTCTCCAAGGATTTTGTACAACATGAAATAAAGTGAGTGTCCTGTTGCCAATACATTATATCAAATGTGAATGTTTTGGACTACAAATACACCATTAAAATGTGATTAAATTTAAAAAAAAGGTCTTTCCTTGATGAAAACTATTATCTGTTCCAATGACAGCATCAACCTCGTGTAACCCACAAACTGTTTAGTATTTGTAGTCCTTGGAATAGTTATCTCAGATAATCAGACGTTATTGGAGACAAAATGATAGATACTACATGTATTTACAAACATGTCATGGGTTATAACATATTTTCTATCAAATTGGCAAATACCTTATTTTCTATCTTTACAGTTGGTATAAAAGCGTCATATATACTATTAGACAATAATTAAGTTTGATATGTGTCCATTAAAATTCCTGTAACTTGGTTGGCTTAATGGTTCAATTACTTTTTCATTAATTTCCCGATATATGTTTTGTTGTGTGTTTGTTGTTTGTTTGTTGTCTAACGCCGCACTCAGCAATATTTCAGCTATATGATGGCGTTCCCGATATATGTAAACAAAATAAGCATATCCACGGTGCGGGACTACTTTAAATTTCACCCCATAGTTGAGCGAATTCCTTTAAAGCCTTACTGTATCCCCATGAATTATTAGTGAACTATTAGCGTTGTTTTCGTACCAACATCTGTTAACTTTGATAAAGAGTTTAGTTACGAAATAAAGCGTTTTTCATTATTGCTACATGTATATTGTTTGGCTAACACTTTGGCCATGGCGGCCATATTGACAATAGGAATCGAACCTTTTCTATTTTGGCGTCATGACAGGCGGGAACAAGCATTAACTTTACAAATGGTTTCTGATGGGAAAACGCACGTCAAATGACGACATTTCAGTCAGGTGAGCGTATATATCCCATAAACTCTTTGATAAAAGTGAACGAAACCCATTTTTTTCAGAATTGCAACTACGATGCCACAAAGATGCAATCAGTTGCCCTAGCTATGTCCGTTTGGCCTCCCGGTACATCCGACTTCCCCACTCCCTGAATCTAAACATGTTTCTGCAACACACAATCTTACCTCCACATATTTCATGTTATCACGTTTCATTTCTAAATCACGCTTTGCAAACTTCAAAGTCTGCCAGCATAAAACTTAATATGTTTGAAACTGGTTGCTGCTGAATGTAGACTGTGTCAGCGTGCACCGTGTCAGCGTGACCCACCTTGCTGACCTTCAGAGCAGATGGATGTTCAGCGATCAGCGATGTGCATGCTTCTGTTTTGATTTATAGGAGATTTTGTCCTAAAGTAGTGTTGGGAACATATGATTTATCGTGGAATGTGATTATAAGGATTGACAGTGTATTGTTTTTCGGTTCATGGAAAAATCAATATGCAAACCGTAGAACTGTAGTTAGACAAGGCATAAGAAGTATGTAGGGAAGCATTGTGTGCATGGATGTGATATCACTTTATGGTCGCCATGAGGCCCATCACAATATATTCGATGTTTATTACTTGCCCGTGAAGAGATCACCCGTTTAATAAACATACAGCTGTATTACACATTGTGTAATACCAAAACGCGTGCTTATGTACTCTCGGAACACGTTTCACGAAAAATATTGAAAGCTCTCAACATCCCTTGGCTTATTTAACGACATTGCGTGTTGAGATGATAGATCACTGAGAGGAGCTTATGCACACTGGATGACCCCAGCAACCTTGTTGCTAGGTTGACGTCACATGACATTCTTTCGCCGAAGGATCTTGCAACAAAATTCCACAAATTACGTCATCGGGTATTGTGACGTGATTGTAAACTTTGAGGTGCAAGGCCCCGTGCAAGGCGATCGTACGGTAGCGCGACGACAGTCGTTGGTCTAAGTTAAAGTATATGAGTCGCGATGACCTTAACCCTCTGGATGCCGAGTTTTTTTTCTGACGCACATTTTCCTAAGATCGGAAAAGTGAAGGTTGTGCGAGAATTGCGCTCACGCGGCACTGGATCTACCTCTAGCTATAAAATTACGCAGAGATGGAGAATATTAAATTTCTTATTTGATGGTGTAAATTTAACTGTAAATATCAAACCGGTTTTTAAAAAAGACACTCCTAAGTGTTGTCCGAGAATTTATTCTGCGTTGAAAAACAGTAAATTTCTCCGCTTTTTATCGTACACCGATAAAAGTACTGTGCGACAAATTTTTTTATTAAGAAGCTTAACGGAAACTGTGAGCGAACAAAATACTGCCTAATATCTGAACGACATAACTACATATCAAATGGAGTTATATGCGTATGTATAACGACATACATTCAATTCCAAAAATAGCATGCCGTAAATGACGAAAACTGATTTTTCTCTATGACGTCAAAAGGTGATAGAGAGGTTACACACGTACAAAGAAAAGGGGGCATAACTCCGCTATGCTTAGCTCTAGTTTGTTGTAACTCGGGTCACTTGGTGAGAATTAGCTGTGAGAACGGACAAAATATTTTCGTGGTGTTTTGTTCAGGAAGAACCAAACTATTCCAACACAAATATCGATATTGAAACTGTACACGTTTAGTTATAAAATATACCCATAAGAAATGATGAAATCGTACTTCATAAAAAGGAGGTAATAGAGAAATGGATGGCCATATCTAAGCTATAACTTAGTCCTTACATTCCAACATTCTCCTGATTGTGTAAGTGTAATTTGACTAATGTTGCATCATTATTAATGTAGCACAAGCCTTATCACCAAATGTAATGAAATACCCTAAAAACAACACGATTCCTTTTGACGTCATGGCTGGTTTTATGTCTTTGATAACGTCGGAAAAAGACGACACTGGTATATTGATTAATATATTTCTCCCCTAATTTTCGTTCATGGTATGGAAAATCTCGATGTGTGGAACGGAATTTGACGCTTTTTCGACACAACATAAAATGACTGCTCTCACCAAGTAAATAATGTCTTGAATATGTAAACAATTAGATAGTTTATCGTGTATCTTAATTGGACAAGACACGCACCTGTTTGGCATCAGCTTACGTAATGAAATTCCCAAAAGAATATTTCAAAACAACCAAAATTATTTTCAATATCGGACAATTATATTTGTTCATTATTATGTTATTATTTCTTACACAATAAGAGATTGGAAGAAAGCTCTATTGGTATAGAATTATGAGGATAGTCGTATACGTTTGAACCAACGGCCGGGTTACCTGGCATGGGTTATATTTTTATACATTTTACAATTCCTGGAGAAATAAAGAAAACTGTTTACTATCCTGTGATCACAATATTGAAAAAAAGAATGAAACCATTGATTATATAATGCAAAACGAAAGGAATAATTCGTAAATTGTTTGTGACTAACGCGCACCTGGCGAATCGTTAGATATCACTGTTCTCTGTATCCAACGACATAAAAAAAACAATTCCAAGACCAAGACATTTACCGAAAAATATTATCCATTTTGTTAAAGTAATATAGATCTATTCAAGTTTAGTTATAAAATAAAATGAAACAGCTATTCAAAGACATTGGTTATATGAACTTATGATATTGACTATTACACGTCCCAAGAAATACGTACATGCTGCAGTTACCTTTACGCTTCATCTTGTAACACTTGTCCAAAGGAAAGAAACATCGTAATTGACACTAAAAACCTATCAATTTGTTATGTAAACAATGTTCAAACAAACAGGAGATTATCAAAGTTTCCTTCATACATGTTGTGGCTTATATTTGCATATGATATAATTTTGAACATTGACAAATATCCAAAGGGAAATTAATAGTGTGAAAAAATGTATAAAACATATGCAAAATCTACATCATTACTGAAACTGTAAACAGCATGATACAGTGATTGTGTGCACTCTCATTCAAGGACCTTCACCTCAAAGAAATTACCAAATATGTACAACAATGTTGACGTATGACATCACTACCTGTGACCGACTTTTACAAAAAGGCGTGTTCACTGTCAACAGTACGCGGGATTTTACGAGGGGGCTTTCGTTGATTCAGGGATCGCATATACATAAATGTGACATGTAAGTAATCAGAAACATTCTGACAATCTATGTACTGTTATTTGTTGTTATAATTTTCATTGAAAAGAACCGAAATAGGCAGAAATTCCGATAAATACCGTTGTCGTTGTGCGTGATTTTGCGTCAGTCATGGCGTCACACAGGACGGTAACTTTGACAATTTCTGTTGAAAATATCAAATCATTGCAATGTATCTATTTTTGTTTCCCTAATTCTTCCTACGATTCTCTTCCCATGCATATTCTGACAATGTTGAGCCTATATCTTGAACGAATAGACGAATGGATAGCTCAAAATAGGAGAAAATGCTACACTGTGTAAAATCTGAATTTTGCTTTGTTTACATTTCAAACAAGTGCAGTTTTTCGAGCACAGCGTTCGTTTTCATACCTAACATATTTTGCTTGATTTAATCCAGCCACTTTGTATTGGTGACAAAGACCATTGGTCATTTGATTCTAAAATGTATGAGGAATTCAAGGATGTAGGTATCGCAGCTAAGTTTGAAATATACGCGATGTTACAGGCGCCTCATAACCGGTGTACCTGAAACGTGATTTTGTAAACACTAGCCAATATGGCGGAAAGTTCACTTCGGCGTTCGTGTTTGCGTCTTTTCCAAAACAATCGAAACGATTCTCGGGTTATCGGAGACGTTTTGGAATGATAATTGGTGATTTCATAAAAGACAGATACCCGTGATCACTAATATGCTATTTTTGAAATTCATTTCTCCGAGTAAATATCCTAAATATAGATTTCAAAACATTCTGTAAATAACGCCGTGAATGGTGATTTAGTAATGTGTAAAAAATGGCGACATTTACAATGTACCTAATTTTCAAAGGTCATTTTCAGTACTTTTGCTTGGCCTAAAATGCCAGTGGATGATATCACAGAACAGGAAATTTCCCACCTTATTCAAAACTGTGAAGTGTATTTGTGTTGGTGATGTATTTTGAATTTTATTCGACTTCAAAGTGAGGGTTGTAGAGGAAGGACATATATGTCCCTCTGGCATCCAGGGGGTTAACGCTAGGATAATTTTGTGGAACGGACGCCTGAATTCTAAAGGTGGACCGTTGGATGGTATTAAGTTCATACGTTTCAACTTTTGACGTATTTGAAGTGTTACTGTGTTAAACTTAGTTGGATTATGCCATGGATCGTGTAGGTGTCAGCCTATTCACACTCAACAGTATAATTCTAAAAACGTTATAAATGGCCAATAATAAATAAAATACTAAACTCGCTCCCGTGTAAAACCAATTTTATGAAACTCGTGAATAGTTATGGTATCTGACTCGCTTTCGCTCGTCAGATACCAGATCTATTCACTCGTTTCATAAAATTGGTATTACACGGGAGCTCGTTTGGTATTCTATATGTATTACACATCTTTCGCAAAGAGTGAGTGAGTGAATATAATATATATGTAGGGAATCATTATGTTCATGGATGTGCTATCAATTTATGGTCGCCATGAGGCGCTCACAATATATTCGATGAGTATTACACATCTTTTGCACAGAGTGAGTGAGTGAGTGAACATTGTCCATAAAAGGCAAAACAGTGTTAAATTTTTTATGAATGGGTCACTGAAAATCAATGATGACATCATGTGGTCACGAAAAGCTCTGCTCTGACGATAGCACTCGCCACTCGCACAATTTGCATAAAAGGAAGTGTTTGTCTGTTGCCTATCGCCGCACCCAAGACACACCTACATGTATGTCACAGTTAGATCCCTCCAACCCTCTAGATCCACTGAGGGTATTTACTGCTGAATTGTCTATTACAGTTGCATTAATAGTTAGCTAACATAAATCGATATTTCAAATTCAAATTAATTCAGGAAACCAAATATACGTTTATTAATCAACAGCTGATGTAATTGTTAATTCTTCTGCACCCGCGATTAATCGGCAGTATTTCTAACACCAAATTGGTTACTTGTCAACAAAACAAACAGATGGGTTGCCATGATCGATCTTGTCTTATCACTAGATTCTCAGAACAGTCCAAAAAGAGACCTTAACATCAGTTTAAGAATTAAATTTATCCGTCCTGTCGATCAACTTGTGTCATTAAGTACGATGTCTGCCCCCAAGGGTGGATTTTCGATGTACTCGTCAAAGCACATTTAAACGAGTCTTGTCAATCATAGAACAGATAGGAGCATTTCACAGTTTAATTTATCAAGGGCTTTAGATACATTTTATTGAACACTTGATCTTTGTTACTGAAGTTGCTGGCAGCAAGCTGAAGCAAATAGGAAACGTCGTCAATCAGCTACCGGAAACACCATTATCGGCACAATCGCTGATGCATCAATCAGATATTCACAGTCAAGAAAAGTAATAAAGATGAAGAAATATGTGAGCCTCTTGAGGCGCATATGTTCCGAATCTAGAGATGCTATCTCTTGAACCCGTCAACAGGAGTCCCATAATAACCTAACCATGATATTTGTAATCAAACGTTGAGTCAATGTCAATCACGAGAGGGCTATTCAAGCGTCATCCCTTTATGAATACGAGATGAAGTACCAACGTGAGGTGTTGGACGCGTTGTAGTTCCGCCCAACAACTACAAGAGCCTACATACTAAAATCAGTGTGAAAAATGACACCAAACATACCTTTTCATATCCCTTTTTGTAGATGTGTCCAATCTCAGAGTATCTGAGAGTGGCCCGTGAAGACCCGGGATAGAATAGGTCTTCAGCAACCCATGCTTGCCGTACAAGGCGACTATGCTGGTCGTAAGAGGCGACTAACGGGATCGGGTGGTCAGGCTCGCTGACCTGGTTGATGCATGTCATCGATCCCAATTGCGTAGATCGATCCTCATGACATTAATCACTGGATTGTCTGATCCAGACTCGTTTATTCACAGACCGCCGTCACATAGCTGGAATATTGCAACAACAAAACAACCAACCAACTATCTGAGAGTAGCACTAATTTGAAATTTGTGTTAATCCATGCTATTCAGACGTGGTTTGTCATCGTTGTTTTATCACATATCGCGAGTATGACTCATGGATATCAGTAAACCATACTAAACAGAGTGTGTGAGTGAGTTGGGTTTAACGCCGCTTTCAACAATATTCCAGTATTTGTCGTTTGGTTACGAACCACATGACGTCATTGAGGGTAAAACTAAACGTTAAGTAGGAAATGTAAGTTAAAATGAAAGTTAAACATCCTCAAAAATAGCAATTTGAGAGCCCATCACATGTATTCATTTCTCCATATATATCAAAATAGCTTTGACAATTATATTATTACCACACTTCAAACCTATTCTACCCGGAATCTTCACGTGTAATTAAATTACGACAGCTTACTGAAAGGTATCTTGTTATCTGGTCCAGATTCGATTATTTACAGAGCACCGTCATACAGCTGGAGTATTGCTGAGTGCGTCGTTAAACAACAAGCAATCATTCGCGTGGAGTAACTGAGTCATGTACGACTTTCAGCAAAATCAAGATTGTGGGTGAGACCAAAATTTATTTATCTCTTATTTAACAGGAGGGCAATATGTGTTTTTGTACTATTTGGCTAGGTGCAATTGAGACATGCAAAGGACTTATTTAAATTTTGCACTGCACCACGGGTCAATTGATTTAACCTATTCCAGACAAAGTACCCTATCAACGAACGGTTCCATCGGACGGATAGTACACCTGCAAATAAAATGATAAGATTGAACTTTTTTCCGTCGTAGCTCAATTACCTATCACATCGTTTAGGATTCTATCTCGACTGCATAAAAGAAAGTTAGCCAATTCTTTCTTTGTTCATTATTCCATTTATCTGATAGAGATTGAAGAGGCTGTTTTATACCTTGCATGCCTTCAGTTTATAAGTGAAGTTGATGGCAGGTTTACTTTGAATTGTTAATTTGGAATCCATGATATAATATAAATGTCATTAGTGGCTTTGATTCTAGTCGTAGTTTTCTGTAATGTTGAAAGAGTATCCGTTATTAGGCGTGTTGAAATGTATACGTGACATTTTTTGTGGTATTTGTCCATTTTACCCTTTATCATGCAAATCTAGTTTTTCTAGTTTTTCTTGAGATAGAATTAGATATTTAGCGGCGCGTGAAGATCCGTGGTAGAATACACATGCTTGCCGTAAAAGGCGACTATGCTTGTCGTAAGAGGCGACTGACGGGATCGGGTGGACAGGCTCGCTGAATTGGTTGATGCATGTCATTGATCCCAATTGCATGGATCGATGCGCATGATATCAATCACTTCATTGTCTGGTCCAGACTCGATTATTTACAGACTGCCGTTATATAGCTGGAATATTGCTGAGTGCGGCGTTAAACAACAAACCAACCAAGCAACCAATTGCATAGATCGATGCTCATGATGTCAATAACTGGTTTGTCTGATCCAGACTCGATTATTTACAGACCGCCGTCATATATCTGGAATATTGCGGAGTGCAATCCAATGATCGAGGTTTGGAATCCCAGGTTATGAGACGTACACCACGTAATTGGTTCAATAGCATCTCACATGTACCAGTGTTTTTTTGTTTTACTAAGGAACATGGTTCGGCTCACATTAAGCTGACACATGTAACATAACTAGATTATTGTAGAAGCCTCCTTAATTTATATAAAGCTCCTGTAAATAAATCCTTCGAGGTAAAAAATATACGAATTCGCAAGCTCCGACGTTCATAGTTCAAGTTCATAGTCTTCATTCAAGGAATGTTCACTCTCGAGTAAACTCACACAAAGTCATTTTTTAACAGGAGAGCAAATTAACCCATTTCAATGTGTTATTTCTTGAAGACACTTTATTGTTTTACAGTCATGTGAATGTACAACAGATAGATTGTATTAGAACTCGATTGTTATAGGTGGAAACACCACACAAAACTTGATAACGGTCATTGTACACAAACAAGCCGTCCGACTCAGCAAATATTAATATATCGGGGATGTCTTATAAATTGTATTAACTTTTATATACTCGTTGTTTATAGGTTACGCAAACACAGCGCCAGCAAGCCAGGCGTTGACAGTTTTATTTATCACAATTAAGTCATAAACCATCGACAACATTCAATGCCTTAGTACAGATTCATTGTCTACTTATAGGGCACATTTCCAAATTTGACACATCAGTTACCAAAATGAATGCTTATTTGACACTATAAGTTCCCGTGTTTTCCTCGGGTGACCTCTTGACTTTGTATGTGTTTGTGATTGGTGCCGCCTTTTAGCGAAATGGCATTATGGCATTTATTTACATTTAAAAATATTTATATGCTAGTAACTTTCTCTCCTTATGTATAGAACTGAAGTGTGGATATCTCATCCCAAACATTACTTTGTATTTGTATGAATTTACATGACAATTTTTGTAAGGACATTATCCAGCTTGGTAAAAGTACGCCTACTGATAAAATATGTAGATATTTAAAATAAATACATAAATATAAATAAATATATTTGTAAAAATACTGGATAAGGTTGCTTTCAAAATATATTATAATGAGTTTATAAATCAATGTACATGTATAAGTATCTGTAAACCATCGCGGACATTAATGTTAGGCTTGTCATGGCGAATGTTTACTCTTCATAAATGGTTTTGGATTCATTTGGACGTTGAAAATATTGACGATTACTTCGCAATTCAATTAAATGTGCATTTATGTGGATGGAAATCTATATGATATTTAAAATTATATTTTGTTCATAGATGTATTCTGGTAAAAACTTTATTTAAAAATTGAATTTTCATAATTATGATTGGCAATGCATATCGTTCATTCTGTTGTTTTAACTTTGTGATGGAAAAGGCCAGATGGTTGTATATTCAAAGAGAAAACTTGTCTGTCCATTTTATATACCCTCACAGATTTAAACGGATTATCTTCTAAATTGAACACAATCAATATCTAACAGGTGAAATAGAAACTGAGATTCCATGATGCAGTTTTAACATGAATACCCCACACTGACAGGGTATACTGACGCAGTCTTAACATGAATACCCCACACTGACAGGGTATACTGACGCAGAGCCGATCAGTCCTTGTTGTGTCCCTTAATGCCGAGCGCAATGCAGAAAACAAAACCATTTTGAACGTCTTTTGGTATGAGCGTTCCGCTCTCAGGGCAGGACCTACCCACTTGACCATGGTGGTGGAATCCAATAGCTCTGAATGTGTTTAGTATCCACCATGGCCTCTCCATAGTGAAGATCCCAGGTCAAAACAATTCTTTTCGATGGCTGCCAAATTTCCCCCCAGAGACAATTTTTCGACAAATGTATTTTTGCTTGTATATTGTTTAACGCCGCACACAGCAATATTCCAGTTATATGTACATAATCAAGTCTGGGCCAGACAATCCAGTGATACATCAATTATCATCGATCCGTGCAATTGGGATACGATGACATGCCTCAACTAAAGTCAGCAAGCCTGGCCCCCCATTTCCGTTAGTAGCCTTTTACGACAAGCATAGTCGCCATTTACAGCAAGCATGGATTGCATGGATTGCTGAAGACTTATTCTACTCCGGACCTTCCGACTGCAGGGCAAACTAATCAACAGGAAACTCATCACTGACTTTGTTCATCTTGAAACTTAATTTTATTTTTAAAAAACACTTGGGTGCTTGTCTGAAATATATTCTGTCGAACCTTGATATGTCATTCGTCTAACCACGTAGTAAAAAGTAATTACGTTTAAAAAGATCTTGTTTTCAGTTACACTGGCCTGTATCATTGTCCAATTTACCTCCGTCATACCTCAAATAAACCCATCTAATACCAATAGCTCGAAGTATCAGTTCTCTGTCTGACCTAACTGGTAGCATTGCATTAAAGTTGATTAACCGTTTCTTCAGAAGATGATGAAAAGGGTAAATTATTCAACACACTCAGTATATATTTGAAAGTGACTCACCAAAAACCGATTTGGCTCTGTCTTCATTGTTCCAATTGTCACAAGGACAAGTCTACAAGGTATTACACAGTGCATATTCAATAATACTTTAAACGACGGATAGTATCATTTGAATATGTGGACACGTTTTCATGTCAGATGTAATTCCTGGTCCCTGTTGTGTGTAATGGAGATGGCTGTTCCTTCAATAAACTATGGGTCGAATTCCATATTAGAAACTATTGTTATTGTAGATTTGTACCATATCCATGAACATACATATTGGTTTTATCAAAGGGGTCAACGTTCCCCACTCATTAAGCTGATCCGCCGTGATATAGAATACTACTTGACTGTAGACTACAAGACAGTAATAGTGATATGTGGTATTGTGTTAAGAATATAACTCAAAAGAATTTATCTCTGAACAATTACGAATGGACCAGTCGTTTAAGGCGCCGCAATTCGCTGTGCAGTGTTGTGTCCCTTAGGCACGCCAGAAACCTACATGTATGATCGTGTGTTCGAATCTCGGTTCACCTCGAGGGTTAGTTTCTCGGGGTTGTTTCTAGGTTTTTCAGCACCGTTTCACCGAAGTGGTAAACGTCTGGGACCTGCATTGCTTCGGGCTTTCCTACCACATAAAGATGACAAGTCGTGTGATGCCCAACTCACTCACTCACTCACTCACTCACTCACTAATAATATTTGGAAAAAAAAAGAAACACAAAAGTAGTACAATCATAACTATCTGACATCTGGCTTCCATACATAAATTAATACCAAAAATGAATTGCCTGGATTGGGATTGATTTGTGTGATCAGAATGAAGTACTGCAGAAATTTGGTGAAGAAATAGAAAACTCGCAAAATTACACGCAAGTGACAACCTGGCGCCACAACACACCAACATGATATGCACGTGCAACGTCCCTTCTGCGCCATAAGAATATTGTTTTGTTTCACAATCTTACAGCAAGTGGCCTGCGAAAACATGTCACGACTGACGGAAACCCAACGACTGCAAACAGGAGTATCATCTTTAGCTGTAACCAGGTTTTTCCACGTAAGATATCAGACACACGTGACAACACGTGATCACACCAGATCCGGTCGCACACGTATTAGTTTAGAGCACAGGACGTACGGCTACGTCACTTACGTGAAAGAACCAGCACCGTCACCTCTAAAACGACGTTAATACCAATATTGCGGGACTACTTTAAATTTCACCCCATAGTTGAGCGAATTCCCTTAAAGCCTTACTGTATCCCCATGAATTATTAGTGAACTATTAGCGTTGTTTTCGTACCAACATCTGTTAACTTTGATAAAGAGTTTAGTTACGAAATAAAGCGTTTTTCATTATTGCTACATGTATATTGTTTGGCTAACACTTTGGCCATGGCGGTCATATAGACAATCGGAATCGAACCTTTTCTATTTTGGCGCCATGACAGGCGGGAACAAGCATTAACTTTACAAATGGTTTCTGATGGGAAAACGCACGTCAAATGACGACATTTCAGTCAGGTGAGCGTATATATCCCATAAACTCTTTGATAAAAGTGAACGAAACCCAAAAGCATTTTTTTTCAGAATTGCAACTACGATGCCACAAAGATGCAATCAGTTGCCCTAGCTATGTCCGTTTGGCCTCCCGGTACATCCGACTTCCCCACTCCCTGAATCTAAACATGTTTCTGCAACACACAATCTCACCTCCACATATTTCATTTTATCATGTTTCATTTCTAAATCACGCTTTGCAAACTTCAAAGTCTGCCAGCATAAAACTTAATATGTTTGAAACTGGTTGCTGCTGAATGTAGACTGTGTCAGCGTGCACCGTGTCAGAGTGACCCACCTTGCTGACCTTCAGAGCAGATGGATGTTCAGCGATCAGCGATGTGCATGCTTCTGTTTTGATTTATAGGAGATTTTGTCCTAAAGTAGTGTTGGGAACATATGATTTATCGTGGAATGTGATTATAAGGATTGACAGTGTATTGTTTTTCGGTTCATGGAAAAATCAATATGCAAACCGTAGAACTGTAGTTAGACAAGGCATAAGAAGTATGTAGGGAAGCATTGTGTGCATGGATGTGATATCACTTTATGGTCGCCATGAGGCCCATCACAATATATTCGATGTGTATTACACATCTTTCGCAAAGAGTGAGTGAGTGAATATAATATATATGTAGGGAATCATTATGTTCATGGATGTGCTATCAATTTATGGTCGCCATGAGGCGCTCACAATATATTCGATGAGTATTACACATCTTTTGCACAGAGTGAGTGAGTGAGTGAACATTGTCCATAAAAGGCAAAACAGTGTTAAATTTTTTATGAATGGGTCACTGAAAATCAATGATGACATCATGTGGTCACGAAAAGCTCTGCTCTGACGATAGCACTCGCCACTCGCACAATTTGCATAAAAGGAAGTGTTTGTCTGTTGCCTATCGCCGCACCCAAGACACACCTACATGTATGTCACAGTTAGATCCCTCCAACCCTCTAGATCCACTGAGGGTATTTACTGCTGAATTGTCTATTACAGTTGCATTAATAGTTAGCTAACATAAATCGATATTTCAAATTCAAATTAATTCAGGAAACCAAATATACGTTTATTAATCAACAGCTGATGTAATTGTTAATTCTTCTGCACCCGCGATTAATCGGCAGTATTTCTAACACCAAATTGGTTACTTGTCACAAAACAAACAGATGGGTTGCCATGATCGATCTTGTCTTATCACTAGATTCTCAGAACAGTCCAAAAAGAGACCTTAACATCAGTTTAAGAATTAAATTTATCCGTCCTGTCGATCAACTTGTGTCATTAAGTACGATGTCTGCCCCCAAGGGTGGATTTTCGATGTACTCGTCAAAGCACATTTAAACGAGTCTTGTCAATCATAGAACAGATAGGAGTATTTCACAGTTTAATTTATCAAGGGCTTTAGATACATTTTATTGAACACTTGATCTTTGTTACTGAAGTTGCTGGCAGCAAGCTGAAGCAAATAGGAAACGTCGTCAATCAGCTACCGGAAACACCATTATCGGCACAATCGCTGATGCATCAATCAGATATTCACAGTCAAGAAAAGTAATAAAGATGAAGAAATATGTGAGCCTCTTGAGGCGCATATGTTCCGAATCTAGAGATGCTATCTCTTGAACCCGTCAACAGGAGTCCCATAATAACCTAACCATGATATTTGTAATCAAACGTTGAGTCAATGTCAATCACGAGAGGGCTATTCAAGCGTCATCCCTTTATGAATACGAGATGAAGTACCAATGTGAGGTGTTGGACGCGTTGTAGTTCCGCCCAACAACTACAAGAGCCTACATACTAAAATCAGTGTGAAAAATGACACCAAATATACCTTTTCATATCCCTTATTGTAGATGTGTCCTATCTGAGAGTATCTGAGAGTGGCCCGTGAAGATCCGGGGTAGAATAGGTCTTCAGCAACCCATGCTTGCCGTACAAGGCGACTATGCTTGTCGTAAGAGGCGACTAACGGGATCGGGTGGTCAGGCTCGCTGACCTGGTTGATGCATGTCATCGATCCCAATTGCGTAGATCGATCCTCATGACATTAATCACTGGATTGTCTGATCCAGACTCGATTATTCACAGACCGCCGTCACATAGCTGGAATATTGCAACAACAAAACAACCAACCAACTATCTGAGAGTAGCACTAATTTGAAATTCTGTACAACAGATGTGTTAATCGATGTTATTCAGACGTGGTTTGTCATCGTTGTTTTATCACATATCGCGAGTATGACTCATGTATATCAGTAAACCATACTAAACAGAGTGTGTGAGTGAGTTGGGTTTAACGCCGCTTTCAACAATATTCCAGTATTTGTCGTTTGGTTACGAACCACATGACGTCATTGAGGGTAAAACTAAACGTTAAGTAGGAAATGTAAGTTAAAATGAAAGTTAAACATCCTCAAAAATAGCAATTTGAGAGCCCATCACATGTATTCATTTCTCCATATATATCAAAATAGCTTTGACAATTATATTATTACGACACTTCAAACCTATTCTACCCGGAATCTTCACGGGTAATTAAATTACGAAAGCGTACTGAAAGGTATCTTGTTGTCTGGTCCAGATTCGATTATTTACAGAGCACCGTCATACAGCTGGAGTATTGCTGAGTACGTCGTTAAACAACAAGCAATCATTCGCGTGGAGTAACTGAGTCATGTACGACTTTCAGCAAAATCAAGATTGTGGGTGAGACCAAAATTGACTTATCTCTTATTTAACAGGAGGGCAATATGTGTTTTTGTACTATTTGGCTAGGTGCAATTGAGACATGCAAAGGACTTATTTAAATTTTGCACTGCACCACGGGTCAATTGATTTAACCTATTCCAGACAAAGTACCCTATCAACGAACAGTTCCATCGGACGGATAGTACACCTGCAAATAAAATGATAAGATTGAACTTTTTTCCGTCGTAGCTCAATTACCTATCACATCGTTTAGGATTCTATCTCGACTGCATAAAAGAAAGTTAGGCAATTCTTTCTTTGTTCATTATTCCATTTATCTGATAGAGATTGAAGAGGCTGTTTTATACCTTGCATGCCTTCAGTTTATAAGTGAAGTTGATGGCAGGTGTACTTTGAATTGTTAATTTGGAATCCATGATATAATATAAATGTTATTAGTGGCTTTGATTCTAGTCGTAGTTTTCTGTAATGTTGAAAGAGTATCCGTTGTTAGGCGTGTTGAAATGTATACGTGACATTTTTGTGGTATTTGTCCATTAAAAGTTTTCGGAATGTATGCCCATTTAACCTTTATCATGCAAATCTAGTTTTTCTTGAGATAGAATTAGATATTTGGCGGCCCGTGATGATCCGTGGTAGAATACACATGCTTGCCGTAAAAGGCGACTATGCTTGTCGTAAGAGGCGACTGACGGGATCGGGTGGACAGGCTCGCTGAATTGGTTGATGCATGTCATTGTATCCCAATTGCATGGATCGATGCGCATGATATCAATCACTTCATTGTCTGGTCCAGACTCGATTATTTACAGACTGCCGTTATATAGCTGGAATATTGCTGAGTGCGGCGTTAAACAACAAACCAACCAAGCAACCAATTGCATGGATCGATGCTCATGATGTCAATAACTGGTTTGTCTGATCCAGACTCGATTATTTACAGACCGCCGTTATATATCTGGAATATTGCGGAGTGCAATCCAATGATCGAGGTTTGGAATCCCAGGTTATGAGACGTACACCACGTAATTGGTTCAATAGCATCTTACATGTACCAGTGGTTTTGTGTTTTACTAAGGAACATGGTTCGGCTCACATTAAGCTGACACATGTAACATAACTAGATTATTGTAGAAGCCTCCTTAATTTATATAAAGCTCCTGTAAATAATCCTTCAAATTACAGGCCGTTTACACAGATCGAGGTTTTTGGAAATATATTAATGGGCGGACCGTGAAAAGCAGATTTTAAAATGGATTTCAGACTAGAGGCTTTATTTTCATTCTCCACACTATTACAAATATATATTTATCACTTTATAAAGGCAGGCTGCATTGTGCATCCATTTTTGTGAATGAAACGTGTGATTAAGTTGATATGACGAGTCGTGTATATAAAACTTTGATTGCGAAACTTCCAGACAATTGAAAATGTAAGTTTGGATCAATATCTGGTGCATGTAGACAAACTACAACAGATGTTCCTGAAGCTCAAGTTCAGCATGCATAAGCTCACGTCAATTCTCTTTTTTAGGGAACTATTTTATTCCGGGTTACAGCTGGTTGTATGGCTGTCATTGTGAACATGAAATCACCTAGATGCTTAATAAAAAATGTACCTAAATCCTTCGAGGTAAAAAATATACGAATTCGCAAGCTCCGACGTTCATAGTTCAAGTTCATAGTCTTCATTCAAGGAAGGTTCACTCTCGAGTAAACTCACACAAAGTCATTTTTTAACAAGAGAGCAAATTAACCCATTTCAATGTGTTATTTCTTGAAGACACTTTATTGTTTTACAGTCATGTGAATGTACAACAGATAGATTGTATTAGAACTCGATTGTTATAGGTGGAAACACCACACAAAACTTGATAACGGTCATTGTACACAAACAAGCCGTCCGACTCAGCAAATATTAATATATCGGGGATGTCTTATAAATTGTATTAACTTTTATATACTCGTTGTTTATAGGTTACGCAAACACAGCGCCAGCAAGCCAGGCGTTGACAGTTTTATTCATCACAATTAAGTCATAAACCATCGACAACATTCAATGCCTTAGTACAGATTCATTGTCTACTTATAGGGCACATTTCCAAATTTGACACATCAGTTACCAAAATGAATGCTTATTTGACACTATAAGTTCCCGTGTTTACTCGGGTGACCTAACGACTTTGTATGTGTTTGTGATTGGTGCCGCCTTTTTGCGAAATGGAAAGGGTTTTATGGCATTTATTTATATTTAAAAATATTTATATGCTAGTAACTTTCTCTCCTTATGTATAGAACTGAAGTGTGGATATTTCATCCCACACATTACATTGTATGTGTATGAATTTACATGACAATTTCTGTAAGGACATTATCCAGGTGGTAGAAGTACGCCTACTGATAAAATGTGCAGATATATGAAATAAATACATAAATATAAATAAAGATATTTGTAAAATACTGGATAAGGTTGCTTTCACAATATATTATAATGAGTTTATAAATCAATGTACATGTATAAGTATCTGTAAACCATCGCGGACATTAATGTTAGGCTTTTCATGGCGAATGTTTACTCTTCTTAAATGGTTTTGGATTCATTTGGACGTTGAAAATATTGACGTTTACTTCGCAATTCAATTAAATGTGCATTTATGTGGATGGAAATCTATATGATATTTAAAATTATATTTTGTTCATAGATGTATTCTGGTAAAAACTTTATTTAAAAATTACATTTTCATTATTATGATTGGCAATGCATATCGTTCATTCTGTTGTTTTAACTTTGTGATTGAAAAGGCCAGATGGTTATATATTCAAAGAGAAAACTTGTCTGTCCATTTTATATACCCCTCACAGATTTAACAGGTGAAATAGAAACTGAGATTCCATGACGCAGTTTTAACATGAATACCCCACACTGACAGGGTATACTGACGCATCAGTCCTTGTTGTGTCCCTTAATGCCGAGCGCAATGCAGAAAACAAAAAACATTTTGAACGTCTTTTGGTATGAGCGTTCCACTCTCAGGGCAGGACCTGTCTGAAATATATTCTGTCGAACCATTGATATATCATTCGTCTAACCACGTAGTAAAAAGTAATTACGTTTAAAAAGATCTTGTTTTCAGTTACACTGGCCTGTATCATTGTCCAATTTACCTCCGTCATACCTCAAATAAACCCATCTAATACCAATAGCTCGAAGTATCAGTTCTCTGTCTGACCTTACTGGTAGCATTGCATTAAAATTGATTAACCGTTTCTTCAGACGATGATGAAAGGGGTAAATTTTTCAACACACTCAGTATATATTTGAAAGTGACTCACCAAAAAACGATTTGCCTCTGTCTTCATTGTTCCAATAGTCACAAGGACAAGTCTAAAAGGTATTACACAGTGCATATTCAATAATAATTTAAACGACGGATAGTATCATTTGAATATGTGGACACGTTTTCATGTCAGATGTAATTCCTGGTCCCTGTTGTGTGTAATGGAGATGGCTGTTCCTTCAATAAACTATGGGTCGAATTCCATATTAGAAACTATTGTTATTGTAGATTTGTACCATATCCATGAACATACATATTGGTTTTATCAAAGGGGTCAACGTTTCTCACTCATTAAGCTGATCCGCCGTGATATAGAATACTACTTGACTGTAGACTACAAGACAGTAATAGTGATATGTGGAATTGTGTTAAGAATATAACTCAAAAGAATTTATCTCTGAACAATTACGAATGGACCAGTCGTTTAAGGCGCCGCAATTCGCTGTGCAGTGTTGTGTCCCTTAGGCACGCCAGAAACCAATGATCGTGTGTTCGAATCTCGGTTCACCTCGAGGGTTAGTTTCTCGGGGTTGTTTCTAGGTTTGTCAGCACCGTTTCACCGAAGTGGTAAACGCCTGGGACGTGCATCGCTTCGGGCTTTCCTACCACATAAAGCTGACAAGTCGTGTGATAACCCAACTCACTCACTCACTCACTCATAATATCTGGAAAAAAAAAGAAACGCAATAGTAGTACAATCATAACTATCTGACATCTGGCTTCCATACAAAATTAATACCAAAAATGAATTGCCTGGATTGGGATTGATTTGTGTGGTCAGAATGAAGTACTGCAGAAATTTTGTGAAGAAATAGAAAAATTACACGCATGTTAGAACCTGGCGCCACAACACACCAACATGACATGCACGTGCAACGTCCCTTCTGCGCCATAAGAATGTTGTTGTTTTTCACAATCTTACAGCAAGTGGCCTGCGAAAACATGTCACGCCTGACGGAAGCCCAACGACTGCAAACAGGAGTATCATCTTTAGCTGTAGCCAGGTTTTTCCACGTAAGATATCAGACACACGTGACAACACGTGACCACACCAGATCCGGTCGCACACGTATTAGTTCTAGAGCACAGGACGTACGGCTACGTCACTTACGTGAAAGAACCAGCACCGTCACCTCTAAAACGACGTTAATACCAAAATTGCGTAGGATATCAGCCCAGACAGTGGGGAACCGTTAAGGCGCTGGAGGTATTCGCGCCAGACGACAAGTTCGAGGTGTCATTTAGACGGACCTTCATCGTTGGCTGCGACGTCAATGGTACCAAGGTCACAGAGTATATCCTGTGATAGGTTTAGTGACGAGTTACGTTTTATAGTTCTCCGTCGAAGTCGTGTTTAGAGGCGTCGCGGTGAACGTTACGCACTAAACTGCATAGAAGTGGGCAGATGTTGCGGTGGTAGTGTGATGATATGGGCTGCCATCTCCTACACTGATAGAACAGTCTTGGTGATTTAACGGCACAACTTTACACAGATGAGATTCTTCGTTCATACGCCCTTCCTATTATGCAACAAGCGAACGTCATTTTCCAACAAGACAACGCCCGACCTCACACGGCAAGACTGACAACATCTTTTTTTCAGGAATCATAATATCTAGGTCCTCCCATGGCCCTCCAAGTCGCCAGATGTAAACCCAATTGAACATTTATGGGATGCAATGTATCAACGACTGCGAGCATGTTACGACGATGCAAATCAGTTTTGGTCTCTAATGGTGGCCATATTAAGAAGAGATGACCTTCACCTTGAACATTTACTGTTCCAAGTGTGCCATATGGGACCTGGGTCAATGACAATGATGTATGCCAATGTTAATCAATCGATTACCATCTCTTGCTTATTTAGATATACATTTAGAATATTTTGCGTTTCATTTTTTTGCAAGGTATATCAGCATAATCAGTCACCGAGTGAGCGGTTTGTTGTTTGTGTGACAGAACACCCTTCACGCTAAAACGAGATGATACCATCAAGCATGTGTCCAGGACCTCCCTTTATTCCCTTTATTCCCTTCACCAAACTGGCTGAGTTCAGAGTCATCCACAGGCGAATATGATCAAACCATGCGCAATCAGTTAACAGTAGTGGGGCTAAAACGTCGACGCTCAGTGATTAGCAATATGACTGCTGATCATGTACGTTTATGTTGTCATTAAGTTGGACCTTATAGAGTCTTGTGTGAAGGCGTGATCATGGCCGAAAGCACGACCGACATGACGGCGACCTGGTGCGACCTACAGCTGCTGTAGGACATACCTCATCCGTATTGATGGTTTTAAAGGTATTTTGTTTCTGGCGTGGGAGTGGTCGTCAATTGTAATTTGAACTGATTCGTGAAAAAAGGGAACATATTCGAATGGCCTTGTCCAGCTAAAAGTCCACATTCAACAGCATTGAATATATCTTGAATGAACGAGGGCTTCTTGTACGCCAAACTCCTGCTGCATCTCACAATCTAGACCAATGTTGCAGCTCTTCAATAGGAAAGATTCCCGTTCCCAAAGGTTATCGTCAGAGCCTTAACGACGTCCGGTAGTTGTCCGAGTCCACCTGATTAATCTTTCTGGGTGTTCGTTCTTGTTTTCTTAATTACTAAAACGTTTCGTTTCTAGCTTGACGTTTGACGCATATCGATAACTCATCTACTTGGGTGTCCGTTCTTGTTTTCTAAACGTCCGAAACGTTTAGTCACTTTCTTGATGTTTCACACATATCGATTAAACATCCTCCTGGGTGTTTGCTGTTGTTTCCTAAATGACTAAACGTTTACCAATGACCACATATTTTTACCAGATGTTTTAAGAGGATGAATAACATAGTCGACATCCATTTGAAGAAGAGACTTTTTGAATAAAATGCATGGGTAAACATCCATCAAGTTCATGGCGATGCAATTGTTGTACGCATAACATCTTGTTACAAAATATCATTGTATGCAATGCGCATATATTTAAGTAATAAAGATTTATCTTTACTGGTTACAATAATTGTTAATAAATGTATGCCTTTGGGGGATTTGTATGAGCAGTAAATGAATGTGTCTTTAATAGATGCACATTGTATGTGAGGTTACTCTTAGAAAGTATCAGAAGTAGTATAATACCACCAATAATAATAATAATAATAATATAAATAATAATAATGATAATGGTCTGTACGCCTCCCCGTGTTGGGCCTAGATAGGGAGGATTTATTAGCCTGAACTAAACGTACATCAACCAGTTAGGGTTAACCCCGAAGCTGGTTCACTACTTGGTTACAGATCAACGTAAATAAAATTATAGTCTAGTCAGCCTCCCTCTGGTATACAAACCAAACAAATGGCAGATGGGACTTGCCCCAGGGGAAGGCACAGAACCCATCCAAGAATATCTTGGTTGTACCAAGTCAAGACCACACTTCTTGAGTGTGCGAAAGCAACAGCATGGCCAGATATACCACGAGTAAATGGCAAAATAGTGATGCAGCTTTGTGACAAAGCCGCTCCAATGTATGTATACCTAACAGGGCCGAATATTCGCAACTGAAGTTGTATTTGCGCCGTGAGTCTGGAGAGCCATCTGCTAACACTCGTCACTCATCTTTGCATCGACCCTCAGTTCCAACAGTAGCCGACCCTAAATTGAAAATGGACGTTCGCATTGTGGCCCCTTAATTACCTTACGCAGTTGTCACTAATGACCCTATCATGTGCTAACAAAATGAAATTCCTGATGTTGACCTCGAAGATATTGAGTTTTCACCCTTTCCCTCTACCGAACCTCTTCTGTCGATGGTCTTTTTGATGATCCCTTGTATATTTCTTTTGTTCATGTCATGATATAATCAAACCTGTAATTTACCGATTGAAAAACGGAGGCCAATGAGACAATTTAACCTATCATTTCCATGGAATCAACTTGATAAATTGACATTGACATTGTTTCTGTCACTCTCAATGCGGACTGCTTTGCATGGCATTAACTATTACGTGTATGCTGCTGTTGGAACACTTGAGGAACTCCATACAGTTTCCAAAAACAATGAACCGGAAAAGGGGAATAAACAAAATCACCAAAAGAAAAGCTTGTTCAAAATAAAACTGAAACAAGGAAAGATATATCCTGCATAGAACTTTGCTTGAAAAATACACTCCTAAGGGCAATCAATGTCAAAACGTCAAAAATCAATTTGGAAAGAAACTGAAAACAAAGTATAAAAGAGAAAATTCTAAATCAAATTCTTTATTCCTTGAAGGCAAAGTTTAAGTTTTGGACAGAAAGGAAGAGAAAGTGGGACAGAACAATACTTTCACAAAACAAAATAATCTATACCAAACTGTCAATTAAATGCAACCAATGGCATTGATGAGACCCACCGTGGATACCAGTTTTAGAAACATGGTCTATACACGGCAACTGCAACCTTATGGAACCATGGGTAGAGGAGTGCAATAATAATGTACATGACAAAATAAGGTCACCATTGTTGTGTTTCATTACATTGTCTATAAAAGTTCAAAACGTTTGATACCAATGTGATTGACAAGACTCAGGAAAAACATAACAAATATGCGGACCTCGCTTTCGAAATGTCACGCGTGCATCCCAAGTACTAAATTGTCCGACTTGTTCTCGGTGCCTTATAGGTTTGGTACCTCCCAGTCTGTTGACTGACATTGGGAGAGTACCCGGGTTTGCTACCAGGAATCCCATTCGCTGTCTTGGCTGCGTGTGGAGGGGGAAAGGGCCTGGGCTAATGATGAGCCTAACCAACCTGACTGTGCCAGGATCATCCAAACCCTCTCTTTGCTGCATTCTTTTATAATCTGTGCATAATAATGATAATATGAATAGGTCTCTAAGTCTCCTGAGTCATACATAACAGTCCATAGGAGCACCTAATATAGCATCAATCTGACATTTGTATTGATAATAGACATGGCACCTCTTTAAACTGCATTTATGGGCTCCCAACTGCACTTTCCTATTGATTTAATCTTTGGTCGTGTCTTATGAGTTACTGTTTACTGAAATGATGGTATGGCGTAAAGCTCTTGACTTTCAAATGTCAGCCTAAACGAGCCTAAAAGGTCACATAACTTTCATGGCTATCATTTCGTGCAAGTTTATTTGGATAACATAATTGAATCGGTTTGTTAGTATGTTTGTTGCACAAGCAAAATTATCAGGCTATATAAAATCGGCATGTAACTAATTAGATCTGGGCAAGCCGCACCCGTGAATGATATTATGAACAACCTCCCACGCAAGGGCACGATGACACACAATCAACCAAGTCACCAAGCCTGATCACCGATCCATGTAGTCGCCTCGTTTGACAAGAACGTGTTGCGAGGACCAACTCCAAATCCGGAGTGATTGAATTAGTGACTGTTCATGCATTTTCCACACTGTAAGAGTTAACGACTGGAGATAAAATGGTGCATCCCTTATTCGTACCAGATCGTTGGTTCACGTCTCAGACTGAATCAGGTGATCGTTTAATTTATGAACATAAGTTGACACGCCTACATAGTCAGTAGCCAATCAACGGAGAGTAAGATCAAAACAATAGCGTCTGTCTATTAAGGCAAAAGGCGAGAAGAACAGTCAGACCGTAACGAACCGCAAAAATATGTCCGGGAGAAGGCTTATGTTTTAAATGACATGGTCAGTTACCGCCAGATTCAAACGTTAGTTCCCTGAAAACGTAAAAACACAGTTGGAAAGATACTAGTTAGAAATGAAACCTGAAGACATGAAAGTTGTGGAACTGGGGCGAGCGGGATAAAACGAGCGAGCATGTCTGCTGTTTCATTCTTTCTCGCCCTTCGGTTTCAAAGGGTAGTTTGGACAATGAATATGCAAATGTTCTGTGCATGTCGATACACGTGATCAGAAAGGAAATTTTCTCGACTGTAATATGATATTACTGTCTAGTGAATTCCCTTTCTGCTCGCTCGCGTGTATCGTCATGTAATTATATTTGGATTCCCCGACATTTCGCAGTGATAGCAGTATTCTGCCTCGGGTTAATTTTTTACATTCATTGGGACCACGTGACCAGTTCAGCTACTCAGAATGCAGGAATTTCAATGAACACAACGAAAATTTAATTATATGTACATGTAAGTGAAAAGATAATTGTTTCAAACGCATCTGTAGAATATGTAGAAATTATGTTCATGGACATATTAGCATTCGCCCGAACGCTATATACATCGCCTCTCGAATAGTCTCTTCGGAAATACCATACAAAGAATTTGTTGTCCCGTCGATTGTACAGAAGCGATCATGACAGTTCAAATTTGACATTAGTTTCTGTACGGCATTCGTAAGATATACTCTGGTTCCAGGAGACAATCTCTCTGTCTTGTGTTTGTCATAATATGACTTCTGTGGTGACGAAGCATTGTTGTGAGTACTCAATGGGTCTGGTTGTTTACAGATTGTTAGGTTTTTAGAGTAAGAACATAAACCATTTAGTCTAATGGTTGAGGCTAAATAACGTTGTATCAGAAGGGTAATAGAACCATTCTGGTAAAGTAGTCGAAACTTATCAGTCTGTGCAGTCGGCAAAGGTCTGAATATACCGAGATGTTGACATCTGAAACAAAAACAATGACGAATTAGAGATGGCTAAGTTTGAAAGAATTAGGTATTGTAGATAAAAAATCGTCTTGCTTTAGATAACGAAGAGGAACAGTTGAGCAATTAATGTCATGTCAGGTGTAATAAGATATATAAGTTTAAACACAAAGCTCAAAAGCAAGTTAATGTTGGTTTTCTACATCTATGCCAAACTGGCATGAACTGATTATACAAGTACATAAAACTTCATAAATGAAAGCATTTCAATACACATGGATCTACAAAAATATAAAATAAAAGAAGGTGTTTTGTGAATGTGGTGGATAATCAGAGAGAAACGTGAATACCAGGCAGTAGATTAAGGCCTGGAGGTGCTGATGCATGACACAGATTAGTCACTGGAACAAATATGCTTAAAATTGAAATATTTGAGGAACATAAATATTCCTGATGTCATTCTCCTTGCATAGTGGATTGCCCATAGTGAAATTGATTTTCTTGACCTGCCTTGTTCTTGTCGTGAAATATGAGACATGCCAAGATAACCTCTGTCTAGAAAAGGAACATTAACGTGGAACTGCGTTTGGTAGCATTCTTGATTAGGCACATGAAACCATCTTATCTGAAGGTGCATAATTTTCGGACAAACTGAGTTCCCAAGAACTTAACGCATTGCTTCAAAACCTATTGTGGGAACCCAAGGGATTCTCACAAATCATGCTTGTATTCACTGAGGCTGAACAGTTTGCCATTAACATTGTCAAGAATACTATCTCATACAATGAGGCTGCAAATCCCGTGGGTGTCTCTTGGAAGAAACCAGTTAACCATCAGATAGCTTTCGGTACAAAGTACGTACAAAGAAAACTGACAAAGGAAACAACTGTAACTTCTACTTTGAATGATGCAATATCTGCAAAACAACTGCATCGACTATCAGCATGTGAGGTTTCTATTTTGTTTCTAGTTTCTGGAGCTCAATAAATAATCCGTACTAGGAGATATATGTTGCAAGGTCCACCAAATGATTCCAGTAATCATATCTAATACTTCGATTGCACAATTGAACTCCCATATTTCTGTTACGACAAGTGGCATGTTAAGAAGTATATGTAGGTGTTCACTCTTTGTAAATACAGTGTGAAATGAACAGGACAAAAGGTGGTGACATACAAGGTGTCTTCAGTCGTGTGTCACTACCCTTCAGAAGAAATAAGATATACTTTGTAAAGATTATACACGGGACGTACGTACACACTCGTTTACCTCCCGGTATATCGGTACGTAAATAACAGCCCATGCTTTACGTAAAAGGCGACTATGCTTGTAAGAGGCGACTAACGGGATCGAATGGTCAGACTCGCTGACTTGGTTGATGCGTGTCATCGTATCCCAATTGCGTGGATCGATGCTCATGATGTCAATCACTGGGTTGTCTAGTCTAGACTCGATAATTTACAGACCACCGTCATATAAACAAAGAAACCAACAGTACATGTTTTACATTTGAAATGGGCTTTAATTAGTTTGGGAATCCTTCTCTTGATTGATTCCTCTTTCAGACTGAAAATTACATCTCTGTTAATTTCCTTCCTTGTCACGACGTGTCTCGTTCCTATCATAATCTGAATCATGTTAGGTCTGTTAGATTCAAATTTATTATTTTGAACATATTAAATACGCGGTTTTAGGGCATATTGTCCATGAAGAAAGTGCGTGTCATCACATATATTTGTAAATGTCAATATTCGCGGTAAAACAAAGGAAATATACCTAACATTGTGTTATGAACAATGTAGCGTCGTTTACAAATATGGCACCATCGGAATGTATATATAATTACGGTCAATGACAATTGTGTCGAACTTTTTCGTGTGGACCTTACAGATGTATCGAAATAAAAGCATGGTTCCTGCGTATTCCTTCTTCATTCACCATTTTCGGTTGTATTTACGAAGGTCCCTTCAACTTCGACACAACGGTCTTCTACTGTACTTTAGATTGTAGATTTACAGAATAAGTTTTCATTGAGGATTCCTTTCAGAAAATGAAACTGTTATGTTATTGCTTTTCGAGTACTCGTCCTGAATCTACACATCATCCTACACGCATTAGTTCCAGTCAAGTCTGTCTAAAGTACTCGCCCTCCTCAATCTGCATCTTATATTGTCTACACGCATTGGTTCACGTAATAATTGTCTGCAGTATTCGTCCTCAATCTAAACCTTATTCTTCTTGTTCTTACACTGCCTGGCGCTTCGCATTAAGGGGATAAAACAAGGACTGGTCGGAGTCAGAAAACTGTATCTGAGTTTGGTGTTCATATTAAACTGCGGCATGGTATTTCAGTGGTTTAGCACTATAAAATCGGCATTAGTCCGGACTGGTACAGACACAAATACACATACATACACGTCGTAAGTGCAATAATCACGAGACGTTAACCCAATTTCCCCTCAACTCACCTTATTCTAACGCAGTGGCTCAAGCCAGGCATTTCTTTAGCCTTCATCCTCGGTCTGTACCAAACTCTACACACAGAATTTCCAATTTTGCAATGTAGAAAACATACATCGGTTTCAATTAACAATTATTCAGCGTTTAATCTGGTGTTTGACATCACTTGGTGGCTTGTTAATACATCAGGGTTTAAAATGATACAATAGTGGAAAGAAGTTACATCTACAAGATAATGTATGTGTATAGTATTGCTTTCGTTGGAAAAAACCCAATCAATAAACAAAGCGCGAGGAAAGAAAGAACTGTCTATAACATTATAATCAGCTTAATGCAATGGAAACCTGGACGACCGACATGAATATGAATGTGTCAATGTATATATATGAATATGAATGTGTCTTAGGACATGTGTTTATCATTCAATATTTGCCAGACATAGCCAATTTCCTTCCATCGATTTACCCACCTGGCGTAGAAATAAAAGAGATGTCCGACACCGCCACTTTTGTGTCATGTTCTGTTGGTTGGTTTGTTGTTCACGCCGCATGCCTAGGGGTGATATTTGAAAATAGTTACTCAGAAGTAACACGTTGAAGCTTAATGACGGGTAACAGTCGCTAAAGCGTTCTGGCAGATATAGTGAAGTGCGTAGTTCTGGTTTGTTTGTTTGTTTGTTTGTTGTTTAACGCCGCACTCAGCAATATTCCAGCTATATGACGGCGGTCTGTAAATATTCGAGTCTGGACCAGACAATCCAGTGATTGACATAATGTTAACTTTTTCTTTATGCCGAGTAATATTCCAGTAGTTCCAGGCCTTGGTGTCTACAATTCACAACGTTTGAGGTACACCGAGCATAGGCTGTGTTCGAAGATTTCATAGCGCTTCATATCATATTTGTTGAAAAGTTGTCTGATCAGCGTTACAACATCCAAGGCCTTTGTTGAGATTTTAAGAAGTTTTACTGACTGTGTGGATAGTTCCTAACATTAATCCACCAACCAAAGGTACATTCAAAGACATTGAGCCTTTTGAACTTGATATTGCATGTCTTCAAAATGGTTTCTACAGTATGCTTTCGCTGAAAGAATTAAATTTAAGATCAGTTATCAACATATTTATTTACATTAGCATAGAAAACGGTTCGAAGAAAACTGTAACTGAATATTTGTTTCATTTATACAACGAAGCGTAAAACCCTAATACAGCTTTTCAGAAATGGCTGTGATACGGAATAGGCAGCGGCGTGAGAAGGGGGATATTCGAAATCGTCAGCTGGTGAAAATTTATATTTCAAAGTGGTTGCAATTTTTCATAATTGTTCATCTCAAATCATTTCAGCAACAACCATGATCATCATTTCAGCGGCAACGGTAGAAGTGTTTGTCAACACATGCGTCGAAATCTGAACTTAGTACTTCAGACACATATCAATCGCATGTAAGCTGGTTTAACGTTGTTTGGAACAGAAAATTCAGTTACATCATGCTGCGTCAGCGTCATGCTGGAGAAAGGCTAGAAGTCACGCAGGTCTTACACGTTTACAACTTTGGTGGAATTCTCGTGCACGTTTGTCGGTGACAAGCCTCAAAATGTAATCAGTGGGAATCGGGATTCCAACCCACCAACTACTGGACGCACCTTTGCCCAACGGTGTGCGGCACCTTAGACTACTAGGCCACGCGTGCTCTCCATTAGAGTAGTTAGGGAAACAGGATAGTATTGGCCAACAGTAATCTAAGGTTGATTAATATGGATCGTGTGGTCAAACAAAGTGAGTGACGGGTGGAGCCTTTCAGTTATTTGTTTGCTTCTCCAGATTCGATAATTAAAGGGCCTTGTAGCTGGGATCATACGTTCCGAGGCTAAAACAACAACTCACTCGCGCCTTTAAATAGTGTTTTTTATAGTTGCATGCTGTAAATCAGTTCTTTTTCATTAACGTTATCGGACCCGTGAAGATTCCGGGGTAAAATAGGTCTTCAGCAATCCATGCTTGTCGTAAAAGGTGACTATGCTTGTCGTAAAAGGCGACTAACAGGATCGGGTGGTCAGGCTCGCTGACTTGGTTGATACATGTCATCGAACCAAATTGCGTGGATCGATGCTCATGATATTAATTACTGGATTGTCCGGTCCAGACTCGATTATTTTACAGACTGCCGTCATATAGCTGGAATATTGCCGAGTACGGCGTTAAACAACAGAGAAACCAAACCAAACATTAACGTTATCAAGACGTCACAGAAACATTGTATGATAATAATTACCGGTAATGATTTATGACGGGGCGTGCACGTGGAAATGCCTGACGTCAATGTTCAAGTTTCGATTAGAACAAAATCATGTTTGCTACAAAATAACTCCTCTTCAGGTGTTCGCAGAGTATTTGAACTGTTTGGGATTTATGACAACAAGACTTTGCCGCTTCAGTTTGAGAAGTGGGTGGTACACTCACAAAACCCATTTAATTTGTAAATGATTGTCTGTTTTAATGAAACAACAAGTCCACGGTGATGAATTATATTAGTCATTTGACAGTAGACTACACATTATTAATGTTGTTGAATGTAAATCTTTCACGATTCACGTTGAGTAACCTGTTTAACAATGTCTCGATCTCTAATGGCACGAGGGTCAGAGATCTGTAATTCGAGAATTTTGTTTGTTTGTTTGTTGTTCAACGCCGCACTCAGCAATATTCCAGCTATATGACGGCGGTCTGTAAGATAATCGAGTCTGGACCAGACAATCCAGTGATTGACCTCATGAGCATCGATCCACGCAATCAGCGAGCCTGACCACCCGATCCCGTTAGTCGCCTTTAACGACAAGCATGGGTTGCTGAAGACCTATTCTACCCGGATCTTCACGGGTCAATCCGAGAAGTGAGGCATTTAAGTAATAAAATGGAGAAACATGTAATGCAGGGATAAAAAACGGAACCAATTACCCAAGCCACGTGAAGGCTAAATGTTAGTGCTCAGCAGGTACGGAAAATAATCCTGTATGTTCGTGCCTACTTGAAACATTTAGACCATGCTCTAATCTGATAAAACCGTCGACGACAGAGTTCGCGAAGTGTGAAAGTCGCTAAGGCTTCTAAAACTTATGACATGTAGCTCTTAATTATTGCATTCTCAAGTGGCATTAATAGCACCAGTGTGTTTGCCTTTCGCAATATTCCAGCTATATGATCACGGAACGGGCTTTGTAGATCAAATTGTGCCCGCACAGCTAAAGAAATCCTGCAGCTACAAAGTTACCAAACACTTTTCAATCGATAGAACGAGAGATAAAAAAATATTCAATGCATCCTTAGTATGCAATATGGTTTAAATCTAATCATCTTTCTTCAAAGGTATGTATGCACATAATTGCAGAGTAGATATGCACAATATTATATATCTTAGAAATATTTGCAAGTTTTGTTGATTTTTATAAAAGTAGCAAGTCTGCTCTTCGTGTAGATTGTTTTTAACGAGCATGTAGACACTTTCATAGTCAGAGAGAAGTGTCTGGATATTTCTTAGTTTATTAAAACAGATAATTGGTGACCCATTTTTGCAGGATTGCCAAGAATTAGTATGAATGCTTCAGGAAATACGTTTGTTATTGTTTCTTCTGTTACATACATACATACATACATACTGACATACATACATACATACTGACATACATACATACATATATGCATACATACATACATACATACATACATACATACATACATACATACATACATAAACTATGGCTGGTTCAGGTTTGATTAAAAAATAACACAATCCCTTCCCTCTTAGATCCTAGTCTACATGTAAGTACACGTGAGCTTGAGTATTTGTCCTATGCTGTTCTGACCCATATAACCACACCTTGACCTAATTGACCCCATTGCTGCTGAAAACACATTAAGTCGTTGATCCATTTTCTGTTGTGTTTTTAATAATGTTAAAAATGTAATTATTAACGTTTTAACATCGTTCCCAAATGTCACATCAAACATCGTTTTGAAATGTCACAAGGCTGGTGTCCGTGTTTTCCTATCGATCTGAAATGATGATGGCATTAAGAATTATTAAATTCTTTCCGGGTACCTTGAAGGCCGTTTAACTTTAGCCGTGGCTTAAAGAAATATTATATATAAGCAGACCGGATTGCAGCAGTGTTACAACACTTATGTATACATTACTCTTAATGTAAAAAAAAATACTTTAAGGTTGTTACAACCCTTAATGTAAAAAACTCTTAATGTAAAACGCTTTTACATTAAGGGTCGTGAGTTAAACTTTGTTACAACTCTTAATAAAAAACATGTTTATATTAAGAGTTGAAGTGACAGATCATGTTGTTTTCACATTAACGGTTATAACTATGAAATAATACTTCGTGAGCATTCATGAAACTTCGCAGATTTTATCGATCGTTGCTTTGTCAAGATGTGCAAATGACTAATCATTTTTCGATTACCTCTCAACAACGACCAAATTGTCACTAACTGCACGTTTTTAAAAGGGTTTATGACTCCTAACCCTTTTAACAGATTTGTATCAAACTTACTGTTATACAAGGGTTATCTTTCGATAGTCTATAAGGTAACATCATCTCCGTTACTATCCTAATACCATAGCGACGGAAAGGAGGACTCAGACGGAGCAGATCGGACCAAGTCGTAGATGGTGGTTGGTTGTTAGAGTGGTCCGTTAACAGAGTTTTAGGCATACAATAATGGACATTTTGGAGCAGTATTGCGCATATGACAGTTAAACATACACCAGAACCATATGATTTTACAAACGACAGGAATTCCAATGCAATGTTTTTGTTAAAAAATAGCAACACCCCATTGGTTTCATAAGTACCTTGTCGAGTCAAAATTAGCCATGAAAAGTTACATATTTTTCGGATATGAAATCTATACCTTTTCAGTAGCAGTAGCATATCCTGTAGTAAGACCATTGTTGATTGAAGACAGCGACAAAAGAACATTCAAACCACCTGTAGGGTATTTCTTGTCAGTCAGGGACCGACCATTCGATCTTCTGGAGGAGCTGACATAATATTTTAAGCTCACCGTCGAACTTCGTACCAGACTAGCTGTAAATGCTATCTTTCGACATATTTTAAGAATAAATCGTATTGGATTGTGAATAGTTTTCGCATGAAGGATGACTCGGGCAGTACAAAGACGTATGGCAATACGTCACAAAAGCCTTTCGGACATCTTGCATGTACGGATAATAATTAAGCTAGCTAGAACTGTCCTGTGGGTAATTAAATACCTCTCGCAGGCGTATGATAATGTTAACATGAGTATCCAACCTATATGGTATCTCAACCTAACAATATTGTAATCAGGGACAGTGTAGTTGCTAATACAGTCTGCAATTCACCAAAGCATGTAAACATACAATCCTGATCCTGTAGACGGCTGAGAATTATTTTTAATTCTACATGGAGAGTATGTCACATCAGAGGAACATAATTGAAAGAACTTACGATGTGTAGTCTTGACGGGGAGACGCAGTGACTCGGAGAATTGGGTCGATGCTAGCGTCTCCCGACACAAAAACTCCAAACGCAAAATTATAGATGCGTTAGTTCAATTAATCACCACCTGTTTCATTGTGCCATATAAAATATCTTATTTTCGCTGTCCAGTATTAGCTGTCGAAATAATTCATCATAATTATTGCCCTATGCCATTATTCTGTTGTTACGGTTAGTGACATTTAAAGCACGTAGGTGCATTCGAATATTTGGCTGAAGATAAATGACATTGGAACGGTGGTACGTTGTAACGTATTTGATGTGCACTGTCACGAAGGCTACACCAGCCATATTATTCTACCCATTAGCTATAGCCTATAGTCTTCTCACTTCTCTTACGCTGGAAACTGCATCCGTGTTCTGTCAAGTAAAACGTATCACCATAATACATCATTGTTATTGCCTGAAGTCGTCCATATGATTATACCGTGGTATAAATAACGACATGTACATGCAAACTATTAATGGTATATCGACATCTGTATCCTTGGCCCGTCTTACATAAAACATACATTCTACTCATTAGCTCGTATGCTATAGTCTTACACTGGAAACTGAATAATGTTCTGTCAAATCAAATGTATCAAATTATACGTCATTGTTTTTGCCTTAAGTCGTCATTATGGTTTTCCGTTGTATGAAATACAATACATACATGCGTATTCATATTGTTGTTTAAGAACTATTCTAACCAGTATCTTCACGTGTCAATGCGATATTACATTGCTTCTACAAAACATTACACAGTAATATATCAACTAATATTGTCGACAATGCTTTCTTGCTTAGTTGCCATTCAGATATAATTCTAGGAGATGTAATCTACATGTTGTAATGCCACTTAAACGAAAAGTCAGTCAGTTTAATGTTTAATCTAATGTGTAGTTTTCGGGTGCCATTGTACCCATCTTACAAACTAAGTTCACCATGTTTTTTAGCTTGCTTAAACCATTACTTATCATTATTTCTTGGTGTGCTCGTAAAAATTTACTGCGGTCACCCTGAAATCCCAAATGGCGTCCACGAGGGCCGCCCCATTCCATTCGTGACCAACTCGTGTTATTCCGGGACAAGCCGAATGGCGACTCGTGCCCCTCTCGTGGCCATTTTTCGACTGGGTTCCGTCTTAGCGCAAACGGGCATACCTAAAACAATTGTCAACTCGTTGCGTTATGGTTCATATATTATTTCCCCATGTATTATATATATATATCAGATGCAATTTAAAGCACTTTGGGACGTGCGGAATTATTATACAGTATGACTGAACACATTTAACTGTGTCTTGGGTATATTTTAAGATGCAAGACATATGTAAAATCAAACGTATTTCTGAGTGATTCTTTGACGAAGAACTTAAAATCATACGCGCATTCTGATTGGTTTGTCGTATTTTCGCACATAACATTCATCGATAGGGGGAAGAGTCTTCTTGCAGGTTACGGAAAGGGGCGAGAGGTGACGAATGATGGCAGCCCAAGTGGGAAAATTTCTCAATGCACTCATTACTCCGTCTAAACAATAATAAGTCAGCTTTTTCGAAATCAGAAATGCATTTATAGGTGCATATATACATTTTTAATGCAAAATAATTCAGAATCCTACAAAAATAGAACTTTTATAAAGTTAAATAATGAATTTTGTAGAAAAATTGCAACATATTTACATATGTGAGATTAGACTGAAACTCAAAGGAAAATTGTTTTTACATCAAAGTCTATTTTCATGATGTCAAAATGTTTCACACTAACAAGTACTGTATTTGATTCATTAAATGATGTTTGAAGAGCTTTAATGAATTGAGATGCATCATTTTCATTGGACGAAGTTGATTCAGATATCACTGTCTGCGTTTGACTCCATGTCTGAATCATGGATATCGCCATCAGGTATTTCAACTGAAGAATCTTCTGAAGGAAGTGTGTCCACTTCAGCACCAGTGTTTCTTGACTTGTTCTGGCATCCTGAGAAACAAGAACACAGTGCTGTACATTTCAGACTGTTCTTCACACATCCACACCTCTTTGTTCGGCAATCAGTTTTGCAGCTGCAGCAGGTCATTGCTAGGACTGATGACGGTGCTGGTTGTACATCCATCTATTCAATTTCCAACTTTTTATGTGCCCCAAATCATCCATGTCCATTTGAAGAAGGTGGTTGCTTGTCCTGTTTCAGACAATTTCTGGAGAGGAATGATTGGTAATTAGCACGCTGTACTTTCTTTCTCAGAACATTCTGGCATGGAGGCAGTTTCCCTGGATCTGATGTACCTGATCCAAACACGATTGTCCGCAGTGTATTTACACTGTATGTCAAAACCGGATTCAGATGTTTGGTTCTGGAATTGAAGCTGTGGAAGATGCAAGTTTCTGTTTCACACGATTTCAATAGATCGTCAGTTACTTCTGAGCTTTTTCCAAGTGAAGCCATTGCATTGGAGAAGATTGCATCATTTTAAAGAAGCCAGAGTATGCCCAATTTTCCTCGTCCCTTGAAGGCACTAGTACTTTCGCAACCAGTGAAAGGATGAGCTCCTATAAGACCTTCACATGCATCTCCTCCATGAGTCCTTCCAATTCTTTTAAGATCCAGATAACCTGATTTGAATCCAGAACCAGTGGAGAAAAGGCACTTCTTTTTTATCCATTCCAGTCCACACGCAGCTTTTGCTAACACCATGACATCTGTGTCCGGTGAGTGAATGATAACAACCACAGGTTCGGGAGTTTGATGTGATGCATAGTGTGCGTGAAGAATAAGCCTCTGATCAGCTTCTTCATCCTGTATATCAACTCTTGAATTTCTTGGCATTCCATCCGTCCAGAGGACACACTGTCGGCATAACATGTATTTGCTGTTGTTGCAAACAGGGTATGATCGCCAATTATGGATGCATACTAAACTGTGTCAAAGACTCGTAGAGCTTTTTTAAGCTGAGTATCTACCTTCTGATCCCGGCTGTTTAATGTAGTTGCAAAGCTTCCTCCTGCAGACAGCAAGCGAGAATCATGTTCAGCATTCTTAATTGACATTTCTGGATATGTATCTGCTACCCAATGCACAGATGCAGTACTGCTTGTTGAAACATGTCTCAGGATCATTTTCATTACAGCTTCAGCCAGGTCACCCAATGTGGCAATCTTAGCAAGTTTCAATTGCTGAATCTGTGCCATAGCATCTACAATGATGGCTTGGTGTGTCCTTCGGCAGGGAGTCTCTTCTTGTTGAGTTATCTTTTCTAATTCGTGCATGAGTACAGACTTTGATGTCTTAGCCAATTTTCCTTCAGCAGTTGCTTTCAAATGGATTGTTCCATATTGTGATTGTGTTCATGATGTGCTCCTTTTTCTCATCATCTTCTCTGACCCGTATCTTGCCTGCATTATCAGCAATGGGTAGAATAGGTCTTCAGCAACCCATGCTTGTCGTAAAAGGCGACTAACGGGATCGGGTGGTCAGGCTCGCTGACTTGGTTGATGCATGTCATTGATCCCAATTGCGGCGATCGATGTTCATGATGTAAATCACTGGATTGTCTGGTCAAGACTCGATTATTTTACAGACCGCCGTCATATAGCTGGAATATTGCTGAGTGTGGCGTGAACAACAAACCAACCAACAGAACATGACACAATAGAGGCGGTGTCGGACATCTCTTTTATTTCTACGCCAGGTGGGTAAATCGATGGAAGGAAATTGGCTATGTCTGGCAATTAATGAAGTGCGGCGTTAAACAACAAACAAACAATCAATATTTGATAGTGATTCATAAACACATGTTGATGATAAAATCTGAATCGTACAATGGAGTTCTTATCAGACATGTCATGATTATTGAAAAGGTTTCGTTGCTTTTATTTAATGCCCCGTGTCGGGTCGGGTGGGTTTTGGCTGTTGTTGGTTTTGTTACTCTTGATAGTTTGGATCATGGTTGTAGGAAAACATACAATAGCAAGGAAAACACAACCACGAGTCTACAATGTACAATGTAGCTGTGAAGAAACAGACATCGGAGAAACATCAATTCCACTTAACACACCCGCATCAAAGAACACCAAAAAATCAACTGATAACCAATACTCCAGGTCCAGCCACCAGATCCAGTGGGCCAGCCCATCGCCCAACCTCAAAACCACAACAGAAGTTGAACTCCATAACACACATCTGTCGCCATTGATACTGCAGCTGTTAAAGTGTCACTTAACGATACCTGCTACATCTACCGGTGACCTATATGTTTAAATTGTTGCCTAGTAATATCGTCTTGGAAAGTTTTGCTGTCAGTGATCTCTGTCAGTGACCTCAATTGTCTATATCGGGTTCATCTAAATTACCATCTTGATAATAAATCAATAGTGGAAAAGTTTCACTTGGCAGCGGAAAACTGCCTCACTTCTGTAATTTTCCTTGACCGAATATGCCAATAACTAACGAATTCTGATATTCCCAAAGCGAATGAAACATGATATATTTAGGTGACACACATACATGTAGCGCCACTTTGAACAATATTTAGTTACATTCCGAATTATCTAGATAATAAAGTTGGATCGTACAACTGCTGCAAGTCACATCGTGTCACAAGATAATTTGATGAGTTATGGGGTTTTGACTATGACGTCGGGGCTTTGCAGTGGGACTGAGTATTAGGCTACATATTAATCGGTGTCAGAACAAAAAGACTGGCGTGTATAAATTCACATAATTACACAATTTTTTATACGGCAAATAATTCTGTTTGGACACTAGCCACGTCGTCTAGTGGCTAGAGCATTTGTCTGGAGAGCGGAACGTTGGTGGTTCGATCACCGGTGGTTCGATCACCGGCCATGTAATACTATATGTCGGATGTTAGCAGTTGTGTAAATATAGAAATAAAGGAGAACCACTGACGTCACTTCACAATGTGAATGAGTGAATGTTGTTTATCGATACCGGCAGATATATTCAGTTATGTCCAGGTATTATCAGCAAGGCCCCATGCCGTCGGGTTATGTTGACAGGCAATCAACTCACGATCCATGACAATCGAATACTTGATCTTCGCCTTTAAAAAAAATAAATAAACTGAGGTGAGTGAGTGAGTGAGTTAACGTCACATCGGCTATATTTCAGCCATATCGTCACGAGAACATTAATAATACTTAGTTTTAAACGAATACAAAAACACTCTCATCGACGGACATGCACAGTATAATAACTAGTATATCACAGTTTATAAGTAAAACTAGTTAGAACAATTAAAAGAATAGCATAATATCCAACATTATAAAAACGGGGTATTGATCCCCAGCAACAAAAGTTAGGCCACTTTACTGCAGACTTCAATGCTTCTGCTGTCTGCACTGGTCCCCAGCAGGATTTACACCATCCCTTCAGCTGCTGGCGATGGTACACAATTAAGCCATAATTAAAAAGAAACAAATATACAACGTTTAAAAACTGTGGTTGGAATAAACATACTTTCTGGATATGGTCTTACATATCCTCTCAGGGGGACAATAATTTTACACTTCCTCAACCCCCTTTGAGGATACAGCCACTGACCATCTAAGTTACAGATTAAACACGATATTATAAAAATCAGATATCTACACAATCAAAATTTATCAATAAGTTTTATTTCTTTTAAATAAACAGAGGGGACAAAATCAATCACAGTAGTTTTTTAAAAAGATACACATTGAGTATCAATGATACTTGCTAATCACCGAAATATGATGCGTATCTCATTCCATCGGAAAAAATATAATATTTCCTTCTACCTAATTCGTGCATAGTTTCAAGGTATCAGATTTCGGTTATTAAACTTATTAACCATATAGATAAAACACACTTACTGTTTATTTACGCTTACTTATTGCTGTTCGTTCATACACCTTTATTTCAAGTTAGAGGCCACAGGCCCATAGAACATAACATTGCAGGACAACAATTCTTGATCAAGTGACTTTTCATTGCATTAAATATGAATTTTGTACACTAGTAGGTTTATGATTTGAAGGCATCAAGCAAACAAAGGATTCGAGTGACGGATTTACAAAGTATTTAGGATCAATGTATCGATTTCTTAAATCATTAAAAGTTGGGCATATTATATATAAAAAATGACATATTCAATTTCCACTAGAATATTAAATCGAAGACAATATCTACACAAGTGGCATTCTGGATCGATGCCATTGCGTCTGCCTATCAACTGATGACAGTCACATCTAAATCTTGACAGCGTTTGTTTCAATAGTGTTGTGCCGACTTGTGTAAGATATACTTCGGTCTGTAAAACTGACTTATCGGTTGAATATGCCATTAGCTTTGGATTTGACGATATTGATAAATGCCATCGTTTGATGTTGTAATCCAATACACGTTGTTTAAACTGAGATGAAAAGATAATATTTTTCAACATCTTGCATAATCCAGGGGTAGCCAAGGCCAAACTGGAATAAGATATGTTTTATTTTAATTGCCCAGGATGTTCTGATTACGCAAGCCAGTCCATACAGCACCAGATACGTTTGCTTCGGTAGTCGGTCATTATTTATAATGACCAGTTCAGCCAAATAGTTTACACATTTTGTGACATAGGTGAGAAATAATAAGGATCGATCCCTTTCTCCAAGAACAGCATCATTACAAGCGGTAAGAGGCAGATACAGAATTATTTTTCATATACTTAGATTGAACTCTCTCAATTTGATCCACGACTCGTATCCCCCTTGTTCAGAGCTATATGTTAGGATGGGCAGAACTACGCTATCGCAAATCCTTAGTGCAGTCGTAAATGGTAAGCAAGCCACCACACATAGAGTGCAATCTATATATGAGTTAGCATACTTTCTCCGCCTGCTTTGCCAACACCTGTCACGATCTGGTCCAGGCTAGTTTAGATTTAAAATAAAGACCAAGATATTTATAAAATGAGATCTGAGAGCCCCAGTAAAACCCCTTTTGATACTGCCGTGAATATGCACCATTTCGGAATACAACAATCTTTGATTTCTGTATATTTAGTTTCATACCCCATTTTGAACAGTTGCTAACGCAATTTATTTGTTCTTGGGGTTTGCCTGAGGAATCTGCAGAATTAGTGACATCATCAGCAAAGAGTAGTGAACATATAATTATTATCATCTTCTTATATGAAAATGCCTCTACAGTTTGAAGTAGTCATCTCAGTAATTTGTTTGTTTGTTGTTTAACGCCGCACTCAGCAATATTCCAGCTATATCACGGCGGTCTGTAAATAATCGAGTCTGGACATACAATCAAGAGATTAATATCATGAGCATCAATCCACGCAATTGGGATCTATGACACGCATTAACCAAGTCAGCGAGCCTGACCACCCGATCCCGTTGGTCGCCTTGGGATACGATGACATGCATCAACCAAGTCAGCGAGCCTGACCACCCGACCCCGTTAGTCACGGTGGGTTAGTTGGCTGGTTTGTTGTTTAACGCCGCACTCAGCAATATTCCAGCTATATGACGGCGGTCTGTTAATAATCGAGTCTGGACCAAACAATCCAGTGATTGATATCATGAGCATCGATCCACGCAATTGGGATCGATGACATGTATCAACCAAGTCAGCGAGCCTGATCACCCGATCCCGTTAGTCGCCTTTTACGACAAGCATAGTCACCTTTTACGGCAAGCATGGGTTGCTGCACACCTATTCTACCCCGGAATCTTCACGGGTCTTGGGATACGATGACATGCATCAACCAAGTCAGCGAGCATGACCGACCGATCCCGTTAGTCGCCTCTTACGGCATGCATATAGTCACCTTTTACGGCAAGCACGTCATCTCAGTAACCAGTTCGTTGATGTTTCGTGAAAATAACATCATGTAAATAAAACCAGTTCGTTGATGTATAGTGACAATACCAGTGCGCTGACCAACCCAGCACTGTAAAAAGTCTGTGAGACCTTGATCTGTCCGTACACAGTCTGCAGTTTTTAATACTTGTTGCTATCACTCGATATTGTCAATACTTCAAAGAATGTTTATTTTGGTAGAAGTAAACTGATTCTTGATATGACTCGTTTTAAGGTATTTCTACATGGAGCAATGTTAGGTTTGATAGATATGTATGCGAACTTAAAATGTTTGTTTTGTTTGTTTGTTGTTTAACGCCGCACTCAGCAATATTCCAGCTATATGACGGCGGTCTGTAAAATAATCGTTTCTGGACCAGACAATCCAGTGATTAATATCATGAGCATCGATCCAAGCAATTGGGATACGATGACATGCATCAACCAAGTCAGCGAGCCTGACCACCCGATCCCGTTAGTCGCCATTTACGACAAGCATAGTCACCTTTTACGGCAAGCATGGGTTTCTGAAGACCTATTCTACCCCGGAAACTTAAAATGACTCTTTGGGAAGTTTCTAGTACACTCATAAAAATCATTGTATTTTGCCACACGAACATACCAATTGCTGTTAATTAATGGCTAAAATGAAACCACGCGCAATGTCGCAAGGATTCGTCGGCTCGGAGTCAGTATTTTTGTTTTCACAAACACCCGACATTTTTCTTCGTGAAAAACACTGATGAATTGGCAGTTTCGTCGTGTTTCGTTCGAATAATGACACCAGTTTTTGAGAAAAAAAATAACTGTTACGCCATGGCCAATAGAAATGGTCATCATCAATTAATCGCATAAATGCACTGAAGGGTTATTTCATGAACAATATGAAGAATGGAATATTACAAATAGGCATCAAACATCGTGAAGCAAGAGTAATAGGTTTGAATGTGCTGGGGGAAATTATTCTCCAACGCCCATGCCTAGGGGTAATATTTGAGAATAGTTACTCAGAAGTAACACGTTGATGCTTGGTGACGGGTAACAGTCGCTAAAGCGTTCTGGCAGAAATAGTGAAGTGCGTAGTTCTGGAACTTACAAAGACATGTGGCGCCTTTGGTCAGACTGACCGTCGGCAGATTCTAACCAGCATTCAGTATTGATTCGTTGAGATGTAACCTACAAGTTGAAGACTGACTTGCTTATTTGATGCTACCACTTGAACGATTACTTTCGTCAGATTAATGTTGACATGTTTTACCTTCAACAACGCCCACCTTTAAGGTTAAATGGTCAAATAGTCAGCGTTTCGTGTTAAATTCTGCTTTAAAATATAAATCGTCGATTTCCCAGTTATCAGCTCTATGGGTAACGAAATCTCAAAGTGGTGCCAGTCATAGTGAAAAAATATTCATATAGTATGAACGGACAATAATTAGGTATACACTGTGTCTGAATGTCGACATCAGAACGTGCATATCCTATAACGTTTACCGAGGCAGTCAAGCCCAAATCATACTTTCTCCAAATTCTTTCATTTCTCAATGGGGTATCTTCTCCCACTTGCGAACTATGCCACAAAATATCCAATATATATTATCCACATTGAAAGACAACATGGCCACTGGTTGTAAAAAAAGACATAAATTTGCGTAAAGGTATGTAAGTTGATATGTCTGGACAAAAGTCGTGTCTCTATTGCACTCATTTTACGCAATAATAAAACGTTGTAAAATCCGATTGAACTGAGGACAAGGTCTGACAAAAGTATGCCCTTGTGTTCTTGTAGCTTCGACAGCGTATCAATCACTCGTACACATGGCCAAACTGCAATTATTTAAAAACAGACGGGATTGTGCTGTGTCGTAATGCACCACTCTCTAACTCACACGAATCCTTGTATTCCCAAAAGACAGAGCCAAATTGACAATGCTTGGGATCATATCTTTTCAAGAAAAGGAGAAGATGAACAAATAGGTGCATCACTTATACTGTCCTGTAACCAATGATAGAATCTCAAACAATGCGACAGGCCATTTGAAAGAGTTTCAAACAGTCCGTCTGCATAGGGTATGTTTTAACAATATTCCATGTTGGTTGGTTAGTTGGTTTGTTGTTTAACGCCGCACTCAGCAATATTATCCAGCTATATGACGGCGGTCTGTAAATAAACGAGTTTGGACCAGACAATCCAGTGATTAATATCATGAGCATCGATCCACGCAATTGGGATTGATGACATGCATCAACCAAGTTAGCGAGCCTGACCGCCCGATCCCGTTTGTCGCCTTTTACGGCAAGCATGGGTTGCTGAAGACCCGTTCTACCCCGGAATCTTCACGGATCTTATTTCATGTCTAGGTCTGATGCCTGTTTACTATTCCCCTCGGGACACCTCTCTTGGAATCGCTTTACCTCTTACTACCGATCTAATTATACTCGTCTACTGAGCTCTTGACGGAACTGTGGATCATCTTAGATTGGTACTGTGTATGACTTTGTCCAAAGAAGCCCTTCACAGACATATTACATGTAGAGGAAATCAATAGCTTATCACTTGAAAAGTAGATGTCAGGTGGAGAAAGATATCTGATAATGTATAGGGTTTTTTTAAATGTCAAGCATTAAAAGCAAAATGGTGAATCCATTTCTGTCTTCAGAATAATAGACGGAAAGTTTATGTAAGAAAATTAAAGGTGAAAGGTTTAAATTTCTCATTTGATTCTTTTTGGATTTGGACAAAAATGCATGTTAGTGACATGTTATCTATCATCATTCACCTTATTATTATTCATTATAGTATGTAAACATTCCAGGTTTAGCTGTCCGCAAATAAGATTGTGTGCCTCCGAGCCGACCAGTCCTTGTTTTATTCCTTAAATGCCGTACGCCAGGCAGGTTAACAACACGTTCCATCTTTTACGTCGTTTGGTATGACCTGACCCCGGTGTTCGAACAGCCGACAAAGACGTGATCATTGAGACGGTAGAAACCATTATGCAAATAAATGCCACGAAATGCCATAATGTGCTACGTTTACACAGGGTATACTGTGAATAGGCTACTTATATATCTCTTGCGTCAAGACCCGTGAAAATTCCAGGGTATTTTGGTTTGGTTTGATGTTTAACGCCGCACTCAGCAATATTCCAGCTATATGACGGCGGTCTGTAAATAATCGAGTCTGGACCAGACAATCCAGTAATTGACAATATGAGCATCGATCCACGCAATTGGTGATCGATGACATACATAGTCTTTTACGGCAAGCATGGGTTGCTGAAGACATATTCTACCCCGGAATCTTCACGGGTCGATTCCGGGGTAGAATAGTTCTTCATAAACCCTTGCTTGCCGTAAAAGGTGACTATGCTTGTCGTCAAAGGCGACTAACGGGATCGGGTGGTCAGGCTCGCTGACTTGGTTGATGCATGTCATCAATCCCAATTTCGTGGATCGTTGCTCATGATATCAGTCACAGGATTGTCTGGTCCAGACTCGTTTATTTACAGACCGCCGTCATATAGCTGGAACATTGCTGAGTGCGGCGTTAAACAACAAACCAACCAACTCTTATGTCAAACTGAATAAGTAGTTGTGGAACTTTTGAAGACATGAAGCATCGTGGGGACGTCATAGCGATTGTCGGCAGCTTATACCTGGTATTCAGTATTATTTCCAAAAGTTGTTTGTTTGTTTGTTTGTTTGTTTGTTTAACGCCGCACTCAGCAATATTCCAGCTACACGACGGTGGTCTGTAAATAATCTGGACTGGACCAAACAATCGAATGCTTGACATCATGAGCATCGATGTCATGCATCGACCGAGCCTGATAACCAAATCCCGTTAGTCGCCTCGATTTTGTGGACAAAGCAGAAATGACAAAATGGTCAAGTTCGGAAGCTCGTCAAATCGAACAAAATGATGATACAAGATGTTCTTTTTGTCTGTTTGTTGTACAAGATGAAATGGCAGAGACAACAACCAGCATAATGGATCATTCAAAAGTAATTATATAAAAACTACTGTTTTGGCACAGGTCGTGTTCGATTTCGAAACAACTCGATCAGTGCAGAAATAGATCAAAGGTGACATTATTACATCTGACTTGGAACAAAGTAATCTGGATGATAGTTGCAAGTGCCATTTATACAAGGTATATTTGGATGTCGAATTTACTGCCGGTGTATATGGATTCGTTTCGTCAGTTGCCTGCCAGTTTGCCCAAAGTAGTGTGCATGGAGTGGTTTGACCAGCAGAAATATATTCGAGTCTCGAGTCGCACAGAATCCAGTGACTGATGTTATGAGAAACTATCTACTCCGTGAAGGAACGATGGCACGCTTTCAACCAAGTCATCAAGACTGACCACCTGATCCATTATGTTGCCTCCTGTGATCAGTAGAGGTGCCTGGGGTCCAACTATAACCTGCAGTCACAACAGGTCCATGTGGACATGCCAAAGGTCACACAAGCAACCTAAATGTAATAATGTTATACCGAGAACATTTGTGAAATGACAGAAATATACTATCATATGGCCCGACAAAGCAGATGTTATGCTGAAAATATGCCACAAGCAGAGAACATTTTGATATAATAATAATACTTAGTCAAAAGTTTGACGTTTTTTTTCCAAAATCAGTGTCATCTTCGGGTATGGACAAAACATCCTTCGGCTATAACATTATGCTGTAGGCCTACAACGTGTAAGGGACGTTATTTAAAGTGTAATATACATTTGTTCTTTCAATATTGGAAATAGGAGTCATATATTCGACAAACTTGGCACTTAGCTGTCCGAATTTCGAAAACAATAGTTGCGTTAAGTAGAATAGCTAATTGCCCATGTAGAAGTGAACACTTTAGAAGCATTCTGAATTGTGGCAGACAGTTCAAGTTTTACGTCTTGCAGGGAGAGCCTCCCTGAGATGATCATTTGCATCTGCTGTTTCAATATTGTCATTTTACTCATAAATCGCGGCATTTCGCTGTCATTTCAGACTAAAGTAGTTCATTTAAATAGAATGGCTAATATCCAATGTACGAGTGATTAACTTGAAGAGTGTTCTTCCAGAAATTATTTCACTGGCACGTCTAGCACAATCGATTAAAATATGTGTTGTCGGCAAAAACGTATATTATAATGCAAATGCTTCAACGTGGCTATTTCTATGTGATAACCAACAGCACAGTCTATTTCTATGTGATAACCGACAGCGCAGGTGGCTCAGTATTTATTTTGATTCAGTGTGCAGGTAAACCTTGTGCAAACAGGTGATAATCGACAGCCAACAAAATCGAGCGAAAAACACAACGGCGACAACCGGAAGGTATAAATTGTTGTATTCACTTATATATTTAGGGTCTATAGGTCACAACAAACATTAATGACCAATTCCCCTTTGAATATATACCCTGCTGACAATTCGTCTCAGATCATTCCAGATCATTTAACATTTGTACAAGCGGTGGGAACGCCAATGGGGACTCGAGAACTTTCAAACAATTCATTTACATAACAGTTTGCATCAGTAAGCGATTAAAGTGAATCTTCACCTGAAATCCTTCACACAGGTCCGCCTTGAGACCTTTTACAAACAACGCGATCGTTGAAACCACCGCATCAAACAGCAGGCTACACTTTCGGGTATTGCTTTTTTTTTAAGGAGAAGGATTGTTTGTTTGTTGTTTAACGCCGCACTCAGCTATATGACGGCGGTCTGTAAATAATCGAGTCTGAACCAGACAATCCAGTGATTGACATCATGAGCATCGATCCGCGCAATTGGGATCGATGACATGCATTAACCAAGTCAGCGAGCCTGACTACCCTATCCCGTTTCCGAACAGTACATGAAGGTTTATTGGCAGATAGTGTTTGTTTTCAGGAGATTGTGCGAGGGGAAACATTGTTTGAAAAATATTCGTTGTTGGCGCTGGTTGGTTGGTTGTTTAACGCCGCACTCAGCAATATTCCAGCTGTAAATGACGGCGGTGTGTAAATAGTCGAGTCTGGACCAGACAATCCAGTAATTAATATCATGAGCATCGATCCACGCAATTGGGATCGATGACAACTTTTGTTAGATAAATAGTAAATAAAACCACCGAAATTCTTGATTGATACCTCTGTCGGGGATAGTCTCTATATCACTGACACGAGTCAAAGGATTCTAATGGTTATAGACGATCCGTCTTACAAGTACATACACAGTGAGAACTACGTTTGAAAAACCTCCCTGTGCAAGTGTATAAGTTCTAACTGGATCGGGTGGTGAGGCTCGCCACATGCGTGTGATCGATACGCATGATATTAATCACTGGATTGTTTGGTCCAAACTCGATTATTTACAAACCGCCGTTATATAGCTGGAATATTGCTGAGTGCGACGTAAAACAACAAACCAACCAACCTAGCGATGTGATCAAGTTATAATTAATCAATATAGATTTGATTTAACAACGGTTTTACAAATCTCTGTATGTATGCTGGGATATTGCTGGATGAAGCGTTACTAACAAACGCTTCCTTTTTATGAAAATAATCTGAGTGGCGGACTTAAAAAGCTTAGTATCTCCTACGTTTGACTTACTATCTCCTACGTAGGACTTAGTTTCTCCTACGTAGGACTTACTATCTCTTACGTAGGTCTCTTACGTAGGACTTAGTATGGCCTAAAATCACTATCTCCTACCTAGGAGATACTTAGACAAAAAACATTTTCACCGTGGCCCTACTACGCTTCCTTACAAAACAGCCTGAAGGTATGACGTCCAACACCATACGAGTCTCCCTTCTCATAATCAGTAGTTATAACACATTTTGACTTGTTTCACCGAGTCCAGTGATCTTATACTCTTTAGTGACTACATTTTAACGAATGCCCAGTGATGCTTGTTGAAGAAAACATTTGTTCTCGCTTTCCTAAAATACATGTTATGTCTAAACATCAAACATTTCAGCATATGCTGTGTTGCTTGACATAAAGGGAAAATCGTCAATTTTACGTAGGAGATAGTGGTTTTGAGCCATAGTAAGTCCTACGTCGGAGAAACTAAGTCCTACGTAGGAAATACTTAGACAAAAGATATTTTCACCGTGGCCCCACTACGCTTCCGTAGTTTTGACATTTTGAGCAAATGTTTTGGTACTTTTATATTTCATTACGTTACCTTTTTCCTTGAGAACTTGAATCATCCTTGGTGTGATGAGCATATCAAATTTTGTTAAGTGTCCATGGTTGGTACGTTGTTTAACGCCGCACTCAGTAATATTCCAGCTATATGACGGCGGTCTGTAAATAATCGAGTCTGAGTCTTCATCTGTATGAAGAATTCCGAGGCCAATCGACCCAGACTTGTCAAAAAGTGAATGTGGCAACATGTCAATTCACCATTAAGAATCACAATGATGTACATGTGAGCGTAAAGTTATTTCACTCGATAAATCAATCATTATAAGTAATTCTACCTTAATTAATCATTAGTATGGAAGCACATGAAACATTCTAAATCTTTGCTTGCATGAAATTTGGCATTGTGTCGTAATCTTCTGTAACCGGTACCGGCGTCGTAGATGCCACACTTCGACGGTATTCTCAGGATTAGTAGTGTCGGGAAATGACCGCAAGTGTCAGGACATTAGACTCTCTATAACAATGGCCACGGACTACAAATCCTACGGAACTATTCAGTGTCAACTTTCTGTACTATATTCTAATACACTGTACATAATCCCTTTGTCCTTACGAATCAATGTCCGCTCAACAAAACTGACATTTCGAGGTATATATGAGTGATCATCTATATGTTTAACCTTTAACCTCCTGGATTATTTTCACGCTTGCGCCTCTTACCCTGTCAGCTAGATCTATTTTAGCACAAGGCGCTGTAAAGAGGGTGGGTGATTTCAAAGAGTCGATGATTCGTTAACCATGAGACCAATAAATCAACATGCCTCATATTTATTCCTAATAGAAAATGAACATTTGAATAAATTATCCTCTTATTTTCAAACATATATAGGTTAAGACCAACGCGAACATTAAATTTGTAAATTTGATTGAACGTACCCGAATTACGTTATTGAAGGTGGAATGCGTTTAAATCGTTTTATTTGTGAAAAATTTCAATAGTCATATCTCCAAAATGTAAATTCGCATTTTTAATTCATTTTCAAATTATGCACCATTTTAGTAAATTTATTATGCAAACGTTAGACAGAATAAACATTTCATTTGCGAGGTCATCATGTCATATGCAGACATTGGAACATTAGGGTCAACCTAACGTGTCCTGTTATAAAATTTTCTGGACACAATAGACGAATTTTAAACATTCATCAGTCCTTCTTTCAAGTGATTTGGCTGAATATTTTCGCCATACAAAGGTACAAATCCCGTGTCTTTAATGATAGTAGTAGAAGGAACATCAAACAAGGCGCACTTCTATGGGGCTCAGTGTAACATATATATATATATATATATATATATATATATATATATATTTATATATATATATATAGTTGATCTACTAAATCGAAAAGTGTTTCATTTGTCATCATTTTCCGTTGAACATGGCGAGATCGATGATGTCATAGTTAGGGATCGTCTCTGATAATCGTTCGTTTCAAAGCAATATAATTAAATTTGGATATATTTCGCCTGTCACACCGAGAATAAATTCAAATCACTACATAGCATCAGTAATCACCACAAATATAAAATAACACTGCGATTTTAACGATATAATTAGCATATTATTAAAATTTAATCCTTTTGACCTCGTAAGCGCCCTCGACCCGGAAATGGGGGTATATGTATCAACATGGCGTTTCTGGTTTGGTTTGTTTGCTTGTTGTTTTACGCCGCACTCCGCAATATCCCAGCTATATGACGGCGGTCTGTAAATAATCGCGTCTTGACCAGACAATCCAGTGATTAACATCATGAGCATCGATCCACGCAATTGAGATCGATGACATGATGTAACAACCAAGTCAGCGAGCCTGACCATCCGATCCCGTTAGTCGCCTTTTACGACAAGCATAGTCGCCTTTGACGGCAAGCATGGGTTGCTGAAGACCTATTCTAACCCGGATCTGAACCAGGATGGCATTATAACCCGGAAATCCATTCTGAGAAAAACATGACATTATAACCAGGGTGGCATTCTATTTGTTTGTTTGTTTGTTGTTTCACGCCGCACTCAGCAATATTCCAGCTATATGACAGAGGTCTGTAAATAATCGAGACTGGACCAGACAATTCAGTGATTAACATCATGAGCATCGATCAACACAAGTGGGATACGATGACATGCATCAACCAATTCAGCGAGCCTGACTACCCGATCCCGTTAGTCGCCTCCTACGACAAGCATGGGTTGCTGAAGACCTGTTCTAACCCGGATCTTTACGGGTCTATAACATGGGAGGACTGTATATCAAGTCGAATTGTAATCAAACACCACGGTTGATTAGGGGTAAATATTATTGTTTTAGTGTTTCTTTTTACGGCTTAATTACTGCTATTACCAGGGATATTGCGAACCCGTTACAACTTCTTTCAAAATCAAGGACTACATGGCTCTTGTATTCAAAACATCAGAATCATTAATTGTCTTCTTCACCATATCGAACAATGATCATTTCAAGAAGTGTAATTCCAGATTATATTTTCGTACCCGATTTACCTAATGTTAAGATTAAAAGTATGTCACAATGTAGTTTCCTGATTGGCGATATTCATGTGACTTTAGCGTCTTTAAGAAACAGAATTGAATGGACTTTGTGTTGACCACATTTGGAACATCTGCTTTCAACATGTATTAGTGCATTCATAAACATGCCACAAATGCGCCCAACTTTATAAGTCACGTATACAATTCATGGATATGCCAATGAGTGAACCAAGATAAAAGAAAATATTATGCCCTTTACATGTATCTAAAATGAGAACCATGTCACACCAGTTGTCTGATCATATTTTTGCCAAAGCTATTTCATTTTCATTGTCTAGGAATTAAGTATCTTACTATATATATGTCCTTCTCTATGTGCAACTAACGGCGCAATTTGTTCCCTCTCAGAACATGAGCCTTGTAGTTGACATCGCCGTTCAGTATCGTCATTGTCAACCTTCATTAAGCGATGACCAAATTAACCCAATTTCAAATGTTCACAACCCAGGAATTATACCAGAGCCTTGTTAAAGCTCTCTTAACATGTATTTATTTAAGTTTGTCGGACGGCGGCGCACTCTCGTGGAACGATAATTATTCACCGAATTTCCCATAGATAGTGTCCACAGTTAGTTAAGAACATCCATCTGTGTATCCCGGCTTATGTCCATACTTCGATGGATTAAGTTACTCATATTAAGTACATGAACTGTCGGAACTAGTCACGGGTATAGTTATTTGGTTGCAGAAGGTATTTACGTTTTAATCAATTGCAAGGTAAACCATTCATGATTCAGTAGTTTTCCAAAAGTGTAAGTATCTTAATCATGTCTGTATTTCAGACAATAGCTGTTCCAGATTAAGCAAGGGTTCGTATTTCCCATCACAGAACACAATTATGGTAGACGTTCGCACGGCACAAATTATTCCCAATCTCATTGTAAATATTATAATGTATCTCTTGGCTTTTATCTGAAATATCAAAGATGGTCAAAGATAGAGCTGCTGAATACACAGAACCATGTTTTCATAACTGACAGTTACCACACTAACCTTACTGCACCGGATTCCGGGACCCAATTTTCCGGGTCCCTGGGCGTGAATCGCTGCTCATTTCTCCATCACCGGTTCACCTGCCCAAGACTTGGTTATGTACAGCAATCCGTGATATAGCTTGACTATTGATAAATGCGGCGTTAAAACACCAAACAAAAGCAAACACAAAATAACGTATCCGTAAGCTTACCTATGTTGTGTGTAACATTCAACCACTCACTTGTATTGCTTGTGATTGGACGTATATTATGTTGGTTGCGGGAAAAAAGCTAGACGGTATGAATGGAACTCGGCTGCCACAACCAACCAGACAAGTTTTGTTTGTGTGTTGTTAAACGACACAGCAATATGACGGCGTATTATGGTCAACGGCTAAGCAGGTAACAAGGTCAATCCGAGACTACGGATAGTTCTATTTATTGGTAACCCTAACAACGTTAATTTGTTTTATTGCATACGTGCAGAAATTTCAGCTTTTTCTTTTTTTCCAGCTTTTTCATTTGTTTATGCCGTTGTTTGTGTACTGAAACGCCTAAACGTGCATTATAAAAGAGCTGTATCAGCACACTGACATATGGGCCGAAGGGAAACACCATAACACTATCTGAAAATATTCATGTACCATGCGAAGAAACAGAGCATTCCTAATCCTTCAGCCGAACTTTTTCATTGCAACATTTTGCCAGTGTCTTAAGAAAACTATATATCAAATCTCTGACATCGCGTGGTTCAAACACATAATTATCATAATATTATCAGATATGTTTTATATGAGATATATGTTGATATAAAGCTGCTCAAATCTTAATGAACTTCTTAGTTAAGGATTGGGCCGATTTTCTATCAGTCTTTACATCAGCTACCCTCTCCCAAGAGTATGCTCACGAGGCACGGAGGCGCTTTACGGGTGGCCTCAATATTATTATTGTTTACAAGAATGTATGAAACACCAGGCTGCGTAAGGTGTTTTGTAATGGTATGACACATATACCCTGGCATATCGTTCACACACATGTATCTGACAGCTGCAGCTGGCACCGTCACCGTGGTGCCAGCCTTCGTCAAAGTTGGCGCAATTATGGGTGCACAGTTGCGTTTCTCAGTTGAGAAACTGTCCACCTGATTATATTTCAAGGGTGTTAGCTCATGGATTGATCAACGTCAAATATCTGCAACACTTCAGACTTTCTTGCCAAATTAAGCTGACACGCCGTGATATAATATTTTCCAAATGGGCGTTAAACAGACTCGTTCACTCACTTAATCTAAATGAAATATGTTAGGCATTTGCTTCATACACTCTGAATATTCTGTCAAAACATTTGCCGGACGTCTAATATCAAACCATGTACCAGGCGCATCGATGCAACTTCATATATAAAGGAATCATATGTACGTGTAGCTGGTGTAGCCTGAGCATTCTTCATACTCTTGGTATATTCCTAATACATGATACACTGGAATGTCAGTCTTCTGACACCCCGTGTCATATTATAGAAACAACTGTATTTATGATCTTAAGATTGTAGATATAACAATCACACTGACAACTCTAACCAATGACTGATATTAAACAGCTCACATTAAACTAATGGAAGTAGCCTATGATCTTAAGATTATGGAAATGGTTTTGTTGCTTGTATTTACATCCAACCCCTCCCACTATCTTCCCATCTAACCAATGACTGCCCGCATTAGATTAATGGAAGTAGTCTATATATGTAGCCTGGTGAAGCCTAAACATTCTTCATAGTCCTTGTATGTTCTTAATATAATGGGGCGGTCGGGTAGCTGGTGGTTAAAGCGTTCGCTCGTCTCGCCGAAGATCTGGGTTCGATTCCCGACATGGGTACAATGTGTGAAACCCATTTCTTCTGTGTCCCGCCGTGATATTGCTGGAATATTGTTGAAAGCGGCGTAAAACCATACCCACTCACTCACTCACTTAATATACTGGAGTGTCAGTCTCTCAACTGACACCTCTTGTCTTATTCTTCAACTACTAACAGTAAAAGCTGTAGTTTCCCAAAATATATTTACAATTATTGTTGCTTTATTTTCATCCAAATCGCACATTGAAAAAAATCAAACATTATAATTGACAACCCGCATTAGTTTAAACAAATTACATTAAACTAACGGAAGCTTTCGTTAAAGTGGAAGTACAACTTCTACATGGCATCTCTGCGAATCTATACTAAATGTCAAGGATACTCTGCCAATCGTTCTGATGTTTCAAAGGTGTTTCATGTCTTTAAAACTTCCAGTACTTATTCACATTGGCGCTGGTGATACATCAGCATCATTTACATACCATACTCTCTATATTCGTGGCATATGATGGCATTTCGTAGCATTTATTTGCATAAAGTTTCATACCAACAGTCTCCAGTGTCTAGAGGATAGAGCGGTTGTGTCGGTGGGTCGATATCCAGTGTCACATCACACCAAACGACGTTAAAAGATGGTACAATGTACGTGTTGTTACCTTGCCTGGCGTTCTGGCATTAACGAGATACAACGAGGACTGGACGGCTCGGTGTCATAAGTGACACAATATTATTTCCAGTCGTTTAAACTTACATATTGGCTGTGCTATGTGGTTAATTAATAGGTGAATGTAGGTACATGACACGTCAATAACATATATGTATGTATAACTAAGTGAAGGAATAAAATCAGAGTATAACTTTGCAAATACAAACTTTCCCCCTTTAATTTTCTTACATACGTTTTACGCCTGGAATCTGAAGACAGAAATTGATTCACCATTTTTTCTCCGCTTGACATTTGCATATATCTTTTCGAAACCTGGCATCTACTCGTCAAATGATAACCTATTGATCTCTTCTGAATGTAATATGTTTGTGAAGGACTTCTTTGTACAAGATGATCCACAGTTCCGTCACGAGCTCAGTAGACATGTATAATTAGATCGGTGGTAAGAGGTGCAAGGAAAAGAATTATCTTCAGGGAAATAGTAAACAGGCAACAGACGTGAAATACTGTTATCAAATACCCTGTGCAGACGGACTGTTTGAGACTCTTTCAAATGGCCTTGTTTGAGATTCTATCGCTGGCGACAGGACAGTATAAGTGATGCATCTCTTTGTTCGTTTTCTCCTTTTCTAGAAAGGATGTGATCCCGAGCATTGTCAGTCTGGCTCATTCCTTAGGGAATACCGTGAGACATGTGAGTAAGGGAGTGGTTTATAACGACGCAGCACAATCGCTTCTGTTTGAAAATAATCACGGTTTGGCCAAGCGTACGAGTGACATCATGAGTAACAGTCAACACTACATCGTTTGTGTTTCTGTCATAGGTTACAGGACAGCACAAGTGATGAATCTCAGAAGCTAAATTCTGTAAATATGAAAGGGCGACGTCGTACAGTGACCAGTGTCGATTATCCGCCGATTCCATGTGGTGTAAAAGGCAAAATAAAGATAAAGACACGATTGTGTCTTTCAATGTGTGTGTGTGTGTGTGTGTGTGTGTGTGTTTGTGTGTTTGTGTGTTGTAAAGGTTGCAAGTAGAAGATTACCCAAATGACAATAAATTGTATGACTGACTCAGTCAGCGTGGAGTCACAACTCGCTGCCACGATATGCTGATTTTAATGTCGACATGTAATCAACCGACGATCACTTTGACCAAAGTTTACGCACTTAGAATATATCTGCTGGAAGGCTAATAGCAAATATTAGCAGTCGCCAAAACATCAAACTCTTATTTTCTACTACCTATTTTCAAATTGTACCCCTAGGTACGGATGTGGGAGAATAATGTCACCAAGCACACGTATATTAAATATTTATACCTAATCCATTCTTCATATTGTTTATGAATATACCCTCCAGTACATTAACGCCAGTAATTAACGATAACTGTCTCCATTGGTGTCATTATTCTAACGGAACACAACATAACACAACTGCTAATCGGGGTACAAATTCGTCAGCGTGATTTATGTAATGAAAGCGACAAAAGCCTGTCCATATTCACAAGAAATCATCTCCAAAAGCACTCGATTGTACGATTCATACCATATTATGAGCAAGCATTTAACAATCACTATCAAATAGGTGTTTGCGAATAGGTAAGCGTATTTTGCCCCACAGGTGGTACCCGAGATAAACACACCCAAAGGCATGTCAATTGTTCAACTGAAACAATGCGGGAATAAAAGATACGATTCAAAATAGGCAATATCATAGGACATCATTTTTGTTACTGATGTATCAGAATAGAAATGCCCTCGACATGCCTCCCATCAAACATTTTGAAAGCTTTAGGCCATCAATGTTGTAACTCCTCTATCGAACAACAGTTACTTCTGAACAAGAGTCGTATGATGCGCTGTGAAATCTTGGTAGAAATGGCTGCTCGATTGCTCCTCAAAGGATGTGAGATGTGAACACCAAAGGCTGGAGCTGAAGGAATATTACTCGACAGGAAGGGAAAGTTGACCATTGGAAAGCTGAAGTCATCCTTCTTGTCACACAGTCTTGTGGAGAGTGTTTTGTCAGTACGAATCTATATGCATAGATCTAAATATGAAGCAGATAAGGTGGTTTCACTGCTCACTCCTTTATTTCTAGTTCAGATTTGGCTGTTTGGTGATTACTGAACGATAACAGATCATCGACATACCGTTTGCTTAAGTTAGTTATATGATTACGTGGCCAAATTACCTTCTTTTAACTTTGCCAACCGAGGGGAAATTCCGAAACATATAAACAAGAACGGGAGCACAATTGGTGCCCATGTGCTGCCTACTTCTTGTCTAAATGTCTTTCCCCAAAATTGTATCAATGAGGAAGTCCAGCGTTTCACATATTGTTTTCTTGGTACACCTCAAATGCCATTTGGTTTCATGTTTAACAATTTGACTTGAACCTCTCAAGACAGATAAGTGTTTAATTGAATCTGTAGTCACCACGTTTTGTAACGCAAGGATAAAGGGGCGAAGTGTTTCCTCAAGTTTGTCATGTGGGATAGTGGTGTTCAAATTTGAAAAAAATCAAATTTTTGGACAGAACTTAACTTGGTTCTTTTCTGAGATTGTGACAGGTCAAGCTAATCCTTTGAGATTTTGAGAAGACAGTTGAGAGTACTGATGCAGCGTTTTGGCTGATTTCTTTGTCAGTTAACATGCTGGCATAATATGTGGCATTGTGTGATATGTCACTCATACCAAGTTCTTTGATCAAACAGTTAATGTGGTTATGCTATTTGAGGGCTTGTCGGTCGGAACAATTACAAACTTATCATGAAGGTCAGCCAGCCTTTGGTAGACAGCTGGCTGACACAGAATGAGTTTATTCCAATTCTGTTTCCTCTTTTTCAGATAGTGCTTTCTACCAATGACAACATCACACACTGACTTGACCCTTCCTGAAAGACATTAATTAACACGCTGCTCTTCTCGTTTGGCCCACCCTTTGGCATATGCTTCGACATCATCCAAAATTACTATAAAGTTGTGATCCCAAAGGGTCGGAGGCTACTAACGATATGATGGTCTATATTTGAACAACTGACGAAGGTTGTTATATATAGCTAAGTCAACTGTGATTATATACAAACAGGTTGGTAGCTGTATTATGAGTCTTGGAGCCCCAAGTAGTGAAATATACGTCATATGCTGTTCCTATAATTGAACATCCTAAATGAAATGGTGTCCGAATAGGAAAATGAAATTGTTGGTGCCTCCTGGAATTTGAAATATATTGTGACATACTGGGAAACTCATTTTCTTCTGAAATGTTACTTACATTTAAGGCATCAGTTCCCTTGTTGGCAAATTTCAACTTTAAGACCATCTGGTCTTTGTATGATTTTGTGAAGTCTGGCAAAATGTTTCAAAGCAATATCAAGAACTATACTCTCTAGTCGACATTATGTCTGGGATTTGTGTGAAATATCACAATATACTGACTCTGATCGGACCAATCCTTGTAAAATTGTGTCGAGTCAGTTCAGCATGGTTATCGTAAAAGTGTGGTTTTATCAATGGACAAGAAACTTCTCAAGGAGGCATTATGTTCGTATACATACCTGTTAATCCTAAGATTGCCTTATGTAGAAGATATGCTTTATCAGGATCGTGATTGCTGTCGACATTAACCGGCGTCATGGGGCCTTGGCAATATTGTCAACCATTGTTTTGTCCGATTCACACTGTATTTTTCATTGACCACTGTGACATACATGTACCTGGAATATCTCTACCTGTTGCGTTAAACAATATTCACTCATTCACTTGAGAATGGCGTCAGTGGCTTTTCATTATTACTGTCTTAACAGGTAATGTAATGTGAAATTTGGTTTAACGTTGCATTAAAGATTATTGAGCTTATATAGCGACATGTGTGGATTTAACATGGATACTCCACTCAGACACTATATATTGACTCCGAGCGGAGGAATCCCTCATTTATTCCCTTAATGCCGAGTGCCAAGCATGGTAACACCACGTCTTATTTAACGCCTTATGATATTACAAGGCTATTGATCGAAACACCGACCTTCCGCTCTCCAGACAGATGCTCTAGCTACTAGATCAAGGAGGTGGTGTGTCTAAAAAAAGGATTCGATGTGTGCGTAATTAACCCGGGATGTCACTGATTACTGTTCAAAGGGGCGCTATCTGTGTCACCTATATCTTGCTATATCATTTCTCATTCGTTTTGGGAATATCAGAATTCACTCGTTATTAATTGGCATACTCGGTGAAAAACATGCTCTGAATTGAGGCTGTGCATCCAACTTATTTTTCTACTGTCAGTTGAGAAACTATTCCTCTGGTAATTAAGATGATCTCAATATCAGATTTGATCAAACAATCCAGGTCAGTGACATCAAAACATTTCCGAGATAAACAAAATAAACATATATGTCTGTCTGTCTGTCTGTCTGATAACGCATTTAACATATAGTTTACCGGTAGATGTAGGAGATGTCTTCAAGTGACATTTAACAATGGCGACAGATGTGACTTGCGGTGTTCAATTTCTAGTTTTGTAGGTTGGAGGCCAGGGCGATAGGCAAAATAGTCTTCAAGTGACATTTAACAACGGCGACAGATGTGACTTGCGGTGTTCAATTTCTAGTTTTGTAGGTTGGAGGCCAGGGCGATAGGCAAAATAGTGAACTAGTGAACTATATATAAAAATTAGTTATGACACGGTAAGTATTTACTGCTCTGATAATATCAGCCGACACTCACTCAATTTTCATATGAAGGTAAATGTTTGTTGCCTATCGCTGCATCCAGGAATGTTCCTCTCACAATATACACAATGTGTACAACGTTTGTTGTGTGGCGTTACACAAATGTAGATTCAATTAATTATAAGTTAATTTAAGCACATGGCGATTGCGACAATAACAATGAAAAGTAATTGTTTAAAGAGAATAGTTTGAAGTATGACATTGTGTCATCATGGTATTATGGAGTATTTCGTTCGTTCGTTCGTTTGTTGTTTAACGCCGCACTCAGCAATATTCCTGCTATATGACAGCGGTCTGTAAATAATCGAGTCTGGACCAGACAATCCAGTGATTGACATCATTTGCATCGATCCACGCAATTGGGATCGATGACATGCATCAACCAAGTCAGCGAGCCTGACCACCCGATCCCGTTAGTCGCCTTTTACGACAAGCATAGTCACCTTTAACGGCAAGCATGGGTTGCTGAAGACATATTCTACCTCGGAATCTTCACGGGTCTATGGAGTGTTTCGAACGTAGTGATCGTTATACATGTACTTTTAAGATGGTTCGTCTGTAACCATTTCACTCGTATCAGAGATATCGGTAGGGCTATCCCCGAAGGAGGTACTATATCAGATTGACGGTGATTTTTACTTAATATTCATCAAAAGAAAATTGTATGAAAACGAGTATTCAAACATTCTAAAGAACGTTACAATATAAGAATAACATAAATCCCATGTTTGTCATGTTTGACGTTGTGGTGAGAATTATTAGAAAAATCAAATCATTGTTGATTATGTTCAATGGTTTAATATTGCTATCATTCATGAGGTGTTCAAATCTATCTTGACAGTTGAGTTGATCAAACACAAGGGCATTATTAACAAAGCTGTTATTTTACAAACTCCATTCATACGTCAAGCAAGGTCATAATATCAAACCAGTGTATTGGGAACATAATAGGAATGTAATTCCCATAACATTATTCGTTGCAGTGCTTGATAACATCGACATTGGAAGAAATACACACGATCGTTATCTGTGATGCGTTATTCCTGCTCCCTCAAAACAATACCCTAAAGTGGAGCCTGGTGTTTGATACCACGGTCTCAACGACCACGATGTGTGTAAGAGCCCCCGGCCCAAGGCGGTCCTGTGTGAAGGATTTCAGACGAAGAGTCACTTTAATTGCTAACTCATGCCCACTGTTGTGTAAATGAATTGTTTGAAAGTTGTGGTGTCCCCACTGGCGTCTCCACCGCTTGTACAAGTGTTAAATGATCTGGAATGTAAAGATCTGAAACGAATTCGCAGCAGGTTATATAGAGAGGGGAATGGAAAATATTATTATATGCTGTACATTTTAGTTTGCATGGACTATAGCAGTAAAATGTAAATGTACATGACACTATAAACCTTATGTTCGAGATGTGACGCAAGCAGGTACCAGGAAGAGTGTCCACTAAGAAATGTGATGTAGTCATGTGCTTTTCGCTCGATTTGTTGGCAATCGATTATGATCTGTCTTTGCATATGATTTGCCTGAAAACTGGGTCAATATGAAAATTGAGCCAATGATGTTTTCAGTTATCCCTAGAAACAGCCGCGTAGAAGTGGTAGCATTATAATATACAAGTGTTCTTGTCGCAAAACAATATTTCCATCAGTTGCGCTCGGCGTGCCAGCAATAATTCTGTAAGTTATTCATTCGTACATTGACTACTGGTCATTCTATTGAAATGAACAACTTTATTCTAAAGTGACAGCGAAATGTGGCGATTTATGAGTAAATAATAACACTGAAACAGCAGATGCAAATGATAATCTCAGGGAGGCTCTCTCTGCAAGATGTAAAAATTGTTGGTATGTCAGAATTCAAAATGGTTTTTTTAAAGTTTTCACTTCTACATGTACCATTGTCCTTCCTCCTCATCTGAACTATTTTATTCTAAATCAGACGACATACTGCAAGGTATCCGAGCATATGACTGTTATCTCTTAGCTGCATATAGGTTCCGTGAGTGACTTTCCGCATTTTCCCAAACGCCTGTTTGTACTGCAGGATACATTCTACCATGACATTGATGAATGCTTGATTCTGATTGGTTAAAAAGAGGTTTCCTTTTTGCTACGGAAACCCCTTTCAAATATAAAGCGCTAAAGCGCTCGGTTCAAAATTATAATAAAGAGGTATCTATTCTACTGTGGGACTACATCAAATTTCAAAACACAGTAGGTTTATCTCCTAAATTGAACACCACAAACCTCTGTTGATTGCAAGAGGTGAGGTAATGGATTGGATGGTAAATGTTGGTGACTTGATGGAAAGCATGTCATTTTTCTTCTAAGGGTGGGTCGATTCTCATAACATTCAGTTACTGGATTATGTGGTCCTGACTCGATTACATTTAGAGTGGTGTTCCTGTATTTGTGCATGTTAAAAGTCCGACCACTATATCGGGGAAACTGCGTGTGACTGAGTCTGGACCAGACCATCCAGTGGTGTACATCACAAACAGTGATCTACACAATCTATACAATTAAATCCAATCAACATAGTCAACGATCAGGGATCATCTGTGTATCCCGGCTTATGCCCATATTTAGATTAAATTCGATAGATTAAATTACTTATATCAAGCACATGAACTGTCGGAACTAGTCACGGGTATAGTTATTTGGATGCAGTAGGTATTTACGTTTTAATCAATTGCAAGCGAAACCATCCATGATTAAGTAGTTTTCCAAAACGGTAAGTATCTTACTCATGTCTGTATTTCAGACAATATCTGTTCCAGATAAAGCAAGGGTTCGTATTTCCGAGCACAGAACACAATTATGGTAGACGTTCGCACGGCACAAATTATTCCCAATCTCATTGTAAATATTGAAAATGTTTCTCTTAGCTTTCATCTTAAATGAAAAGATGGTTAACGATAGCCCTGCTGAATATACAGAACCTTGTTTTTGTAACTGACAGTTACCACACTAACCTTACTGCACCGGATTCCGGGACCCAATTCCGGGTCCCGGGTCGTGGATCGCTGCTCATCTCTCCATCACCGGTTTACCTGCCCAAGACTTGGTTTACAGGAGTCCGTGATATAGCTTGAATATTGATAAATGTGGCGTTAAAACACCGAACAAAAGCAAACACAAAATAACGTATCCGTAAGCTTACCTATGTTGTGTGTAACATTCAACCACTCACTTGTATTGCCTGTGATTGGACGTATATTATGTTGGTTCAGGAAAAAAAGAGAATGTCTCAATGAAGCTCGGCTGCCACAATCGACCAGACAAGTAATATGGTCAACGGGTAAGCAGGTAACTAGGTCAATCCGATAGAATACCGATAGATCTATCTATTGGTAACCCTAACAACGTTAATTTGTTTTATTGCATACGTGCAGGTTTTTCAGTGTGTATCCAGTACTAACTTTTTCATTTGTTTATCCCGTTGTATTCGGACTATTTAAGCCATGAACGGCCTCACCATGTAATATTAAGTGGAGGTATCAGCACAGTGACATGAGGGGCGATTGAAACACCATCACACTATCTGAAAATATTCATGTATCTTGCGAAGAGGCAGAGCATTTCTCATCCATCAACCAAACCTTTTCATTGCAGCATTTTGCCAGTGTCTTCGGCTATACTTTAAGAAAACCGTATATCAATTCTCTCACATTGCGAGGTTAAAAAACATAGTTATCATGATAATCAGATATGTTTTATGTGCGATTTGTATTAATGCACTGCTTCTCAAATCTTAATGAAGTTCTAGGTTAAGGATGGGGCCGATGTTCTGGCAATCTTAACTTCAGCGACTCTCACCTAATTAAGAGAATTTGTTTTGTTCAGATTCATGTCACAATGTAGGGAGAGATCTGTCAACTCTATGCCACCATTGGTGTAATGTGTAATTAACGAATCTATTTATAGAGCGAGTTAACACAGATGATTTGAACCTTGGACTTAAATTCCATCTATTTAAGTAAAACTGACATTCATTGGCTGTGTATATGTATGCGATTAGAGCATGCCCACGAGGTATGGAGGCGCTTCACGGGTGGCCTCAATATTATTATTGTTTACAAGACTGTATGGACCACCCGGCTGCGTAAGGTGTTTTGTTATGGTATGACACATATACCCTGGCATATCGTTCACACGCATGTATCTGTCAGTTGCAGCTGGCACCGTCACCGTCGTCAAAGTTGGCGCAATTATCTGTGCACAGTTGCGTTCCTCAGTTGAGAAACTGTCCGCCTGATTATATTTCAAGGGTGTTAGCTCATGGATTGATCAACGTCAAATATCTGCAACACTTCAGACTTTCTTGCCAAATTAAGCTTACACGCCGTGATATAATATTTTCCAACTGGGCGTTAAACAGACTCACTCACTCACTTAACCTGAATGATATATTATGCATTTGCTTCATTCACTCTGAATATTCTGTCAAAACTTTAGCCAGACGTCTAATATCAAACCATGTACCAAGCGCATCGACACAACGTCAAATAAAGGAATAAAATCAGTTATAGTATAACTTTGCAAATACAAACTTTCCCCCTTTAATTTTCTTACATACGTTTCACGCCTGGATTGTGAAGACAGAAATTGATTCACCATTTTTCTCTGCTTGACATTTTCAAAACAACAAACACACACGACATATATCTTTTTGCAACTGGCATCTGCTCGTCAAATGATAACCTATTGATCTCTTCTGAATGAAATATGTCTGTGAAGGACTTCTTTGTACAAGATGATCCACAGTTCCGTCACGAGCTCAGTAGACATGTATAATTAGATCGGTGGTAAGAGGTGCAAGGAAAAGAATTGTTTTGAGGGAAATAGTAAACAGGCAACAGACGTGAAATACTGTTATCAAATACCCTGTGCAGACGGACTGTTTGAGACTCTTTCAAATGGCCTTGTTTGAGATTCTATCGCTGGCGACAGGACAGTATAAGTGATGCATCTCTTTGTTCGTTTTCTCCTTTTCTAGAAAGGATGTGATCCCGAGCATTGTCAGTTTGGCTCATTCCTTAGGGAATACCGTGAGACATGTGAGTAAGGGAGTGGTGTATAACGACGCAGCACAATCGCTTCTGTTTGAAAATAATCACGGTTTGGCCATGCGTACGAGTGACATCATGAGTAACAGTCAACACTACATCGTTTGTGTTTCTGTCATAGGTTACAGGACAGCACAAGTGATGAATCTCAGAAGCTAAATTCTGTAAATATGAAAGGGCGACGTCGTACAGTGACCAGTGTCGATTATCCGCCGATTCCATGTGGTGTAAAAGGCAAAATAAAGATAAAGACACGATTGTGTCTTTCAATGTGTGTGTGTGTGTGTGTGTGTGTGTGTGTTTGTGTGTTGTAAAGGTTGCAAGTAGAAGATTACCCCAATGACAATAAATTGTATGACTGACTCAGTCAGCGTGGAGTCACAACTCGCTGCCACGATATGCTGATTTTAATGTCGACATATAATCACCCGACGATCACTTTGACCAAAGTCTACGCACTTAGAATATATCTGCTGGAAGGCTAATAGCAAATATTAGCAGTCGCCAAAACATCAAACTCTTATTTTTTATTACCTATTTTCAAATTGTACCCCTAGGTACGGATGTGGGAGAATAATGTAACCAAGCACACGTATATTAAATATTTATACCTAATCCATTCTTCATATTGTTTATGAATATACCCTCCAGTACATTAACGCCAGTAATTAACGATAACTGTCTCCATTGGTGTCATTATTCTAACGGAACACAACATAACACAACTGCTAATCGGGGTACAAATTCGTCAGCGTGATTTATGTAATGAAAGCGACAAAAGCCTGTCCATATTCACAAGAAATCATCGCCAAAAGCACTCGATTGTACGATTCATACCATATTATGAGCAAGCATTTAACAATCACTATCAAATAGGTGTTTGCGAATAGGTAAGCGTATTTTGCCCCACAGGTGGTACCCGAGATAAACACACCCAAAGGCATGTCAATTGTTCAACTGAAACAATGCGGGAATAAAAGATACGATTCAAAATAGGCAATATCATAGGACATCATTTTTGTTACTGATGTATCAGAATAGAAATGCCCTCGACATGCCTCCCATCAAACATTTTGAAAGCTTTAGGCCATCAATGTTGTAACTCCTCTATCGAACAACAGTTACTTCTGAACAAGAGTCTTATGACGCGCTGTGAAATCTTGGTAGAAATGGCTGCTCGATTGCGCCTCAAAGGATGTGAGATGTGAACACCAAAGGCTGGAGCTGAAGGAATATTACTCGACAGGAAGGGAAAGTTGACCATTGGAAAGCTGAAGTCATCCTTCTTGTCACACAGTCTTGTGGAGAGTGTTTTGTCAGTACGAATCTATATGCATAGATCTAAATATGAAGCAGATAAGGTGGTTTCACTGCTCACTCCTTTATTTCTAGTTCAGATTTGGCTGTTTGGTGATTACTGAACGATAACAGATCATCGACATACCGTTTGCTTAAGTTAGTTATATGATTACGTGGCCAAATTACCTTCTTTTAACTTTGCCAACCGAGGGGAAATTCCGAAACATATAAACAAGAACGGGAGCACAATTGGTGCCCATGTGCTGCCTACTTCTTGTCTAAATGTCTTTCCCCAAAATTGTATCAATGAGGAAGTCCAGCGTTTCACATATTGTTTTCTTGGTACACCTCAAATGCCATTTGGTTTCATGTTTAACAATTTGACTTGAACCTCTCAAGACAGATAAGTGTTTAATTGAATCTGTAGTCACCACGTTTTGTAACGCAAGGATAAAGGGGCGAAGTGTTTCCTCAAGTTTGTCATGTGGGATAGTGGTGTTCAAATTTGAAAAAAATCAAATTTTTGGACAGAACTTAACTTGGTTCTTTTCTGAGATTGTGACAGGTCAAGCTAATCCTTTGAGATTTTGAGAAGACAGTTGAGAGTACTGATGCAGCGTTTTGGCTGATTTCTTTGTCAGTTAACATGCTGGCATAATATGTGGCATTGTGTGATATGTCACTCATACCAAGTTCTTTGATCAAACAGTTAATGTGGTTATGCTATTTGAGGGCTTGTCGGTCGGAACAATTACAAACTTATCATGAAGGTCAGCCAGCCTTTGGTAGACAGCTGGCTGACACAGAATGAGTTTATTCCAATTCTGTTTCCTCTTTTTCAGATAGTGCTTTCTACCAATGACAACATCACACACTGACTTGACCCTTCCTGAAAGACATTAATTAACACGCTGCTCTTCTCGTTTGGCCAACCCTTTGGCATATGCTTCGACATCATCCAAAATTACTATAAAGTTGTGATCCCAAAGGGTCGGAGGCTACTAACGATATGATGGTCTATATTTGAACAACTGACGAAGGTTGTTATATATAGCTAAGTCAACTGTGATTATATACAAACAGGTTGGTAGCTGTATTATGAGTCTTGGAGCCCCAAGTAGTGAAATATACGTCATATGCTGTCAAGTCCACGTTCTGGAACACGTTCCTATAATTGAACATCCTAAATGAAATGGTGTCCGAATAGGAAAATGAAATTGTTGGTGCCTCCTGGAATTTGAAATATATTGTGACATACTGGGAAACTCATTTTCTTCTGAAATGTTACTTACATTTAAGGCATCAGTTCCCTTGTTGGCAAATTTCAACTTTAAGACCATCTGGTCTTTGTATGATTTTGTGAAGTCTGGCAAAATGTTTCAAAGCAATATCAAGAACTATACTCTCTAGTCGACATTATGTCTGGGATTTGTGTGAAATATCACAATATACTGACTCCGATCGGACCAATCCTTGTAAAATTGTGTCGAGTCAGTTCAGCATGGTTATCGTAAAAGTGTGGTTTTATCAATGGACAAGAAACTTCTCAAGGAGGCATTATGTTCGTATACATACCTGTTAATCCTAAGATTGCCTTATGTAGAAGATATGCTTTATCAGGATCGTGATTGCTGTCGACATTAACCGGCGGCATGGGGCCTTGGCAATATTGTCAACCATTGTTTTGTCCGATTCACACTGTATTTTTCATTGACCACTGTGACATACATGTACCTGGAATATCTCTACCTGTTGCGTTAAACAATATTCACTCATTCACTTGAGAATGGCGTCAGTGGCTTTTCATTATTACTGTCTTAACAGATAATGTAATGTGAAATTTGGTTTAACGTTGCATTAAAGATTATTGAGCTTATATAGCGACATGTGTGGATTTAACATGGATACTCCACTCAGACACTATATATTGACTCCGAGCGGAGGAATCCCTCATTTATTCCCTTAATGCCGAGTGCCAAGCATGGTAACACCACGTCTTATTTAACGCCTTATGATATTACAAGGCTATTGATCGAAACACCGACCTTCCGCTCTCCAGACAGATGCTCTAGCTACTAGATCAAGGAGGTGGTGTGTCTAAAAAAAGGATTCGATGTGTGCGTAATTAACCCGGGATGTCACTGATTACTGTTCAAAGGGGCGCTATCTGTGTCACCTATATCTTGCTATATCATTTCTCATTCGTTTTGGGAATATCAGAATTCACTCGTTATTAATTGGCATACTCGGTGAAAAACATGCTCTGAATTGAGGCTGTGCATCCAACTTATTTTTCTACTGTCAGTTGAGAAACTATTCCTCTGGTAATTAAGATGATCTCAATATCAGATTTGATCAAACAATCCAGGTCAGTGACATCAAAACATTTCCGAGATAAACAAAATAAACATATATGTCTGTCTGTCTGTCTGTCTGATAACGCATTTAACATATAGTTTACCGGTAGATGTAGGAGATGTCTTCAAGTGACATTTAACAATGGCGACAGATGTGACTTGCGGTGTTCAATTTCTAGTTTTGTAGGTTGGAGGCCAGGGCGATAGGCAAAATAGTCTTCAAGTGACATTTAACAACGGCGACAGATGTGACTTGCGGTGTTCAATTTCTAGTTTTGTAGGTTGGAGGCCAGGGCGATAGGCAAAATAGTGAACTAGTGAACTATATATAAAAATTAGTTATGACACGGTAAGTATTTACTGCTCTGATAATATCAGCCGACACTCACTCAATTTTCATATGAAGGTAAATGTTTGTTGCCTATCGCTGCATCCAGGAATGTTCCTCTCACAATATACACAATGTGTACAACGTTTGTTGTGTGGCGTTACACAAATGTAGATTCAATTAATTATAAGTTAATTTAAGCACATGGCGATTGCGACAATAACAATGAAAAGTAATTGTTTAAAGAGAATAGTTTGAAGTATGACATTGTGTCATCATGGTATTATGGAGTATTTCGTTCGTTCGTTCGTTTGTTGTTTAACGCCGCACTCAGCAATATTCCAGCTATATGACAGCGGTCTGTAAATAATCGAGTCTGGACCAGACAATCCAGTGATTGACATCATTTGCATCGATCCACGCAATTGGGATCGATGACATGCATCAACCAAGTCAGCGAGCCTGACCACCCGATCCCGTTAGTCGCCTTTTACGACAAGCATAGTCACCTTTAACGGCAAGCATGGGTTGCTGAAGACATATTCTACCTCGGAATCTTCACGGGTCTATGGAGTGTTTCGAACGTAGTGATCGTTATACATGTACTTTTAAGATGGTTCGTCTGTAACCATTTCACTCGTATCAGAGATATCGGTAGGGCTATCCCCGAAGGAGGTACTATATCAGATTGACGGTGATTTTTACTTAATATTCATCAAAAGAAAATTGTATGAAAACGAGTATTCAAACATTCTAAAGAACGTTACAATATAAGAATAACATAAATCCCATGTTTGTCATGTTTGACGTTGTGGTGAGAATTATTAGAAAAATCAAATCATTGTTGATTATGTTCAATGGTTTAATATTGCTATCATTCATGAGGTGTTCAAATCTATCTTGACAGTTGAGTTGATCAAACACAAGGGCATTATTAACAAAGCTGTTATTTTACAAACTCCATTCATACGTCAAGCAAGGTCATAATATCAAACCAGTGTATTGGGAACATAATAGGAATGTAATTCCCATAACATTATTCGTTGCAGTGCTTGATAACATCGACATTGGAAGAAATACACACGATCGTTATCTGTGATGCGTTATTCCTGCTCCCTCAAAACAATACCCTAAAGTGGAGCCTGGTGTTTGATACCACGGTCTCAACGACCACGATGTGTGTAAGAGCCCCCGGCCCAAGGCGGTCCTGTGTGAAGGATTTCAGACGAAGAGTCACTTTAATTGCTAACTCATGCCCACTGTTGTGTAAATGAATTGTTTGAAAGTTGTGGTGTCCCCACTGGCGTCTCCACCGCTTGTACAAGTGTTAAATGATCTGGAATGTAAAGATCTGAAACGAATTCGCAGCAGGTTATATAGAGAGGGGAATGGAAAATATTATTATATGCTGTACATTTTAGTTTGCATGGACTATAGCAGTAAAATGTAAATGTACATGACACTATAAACCTTATGTTCGAGATGTGACGCAAGCAGGTACCAGGAAGAGTGTCCACTAAGAAATGTGATGTAGTCATGTGCTTTTCGCTCGATTTGTTGGCAATCGATTATGATCTGTCTTTGCATATGATTTGCCTGAAAACTGGGTCAATATGAAAATTGAGCCAATGATGTTTTCAGTTATCCCTAGAAACAGCCGCGTAGAAGTGGTAGCATTATAATATACAAGTGTTCTTGTCGCAAAACAATATTTCCATCAGTTGCGCTCGGCGTGCCAGCAATAATTCTGTAAGTTATTCATTCGTACATTGACTACTGGTCATTCTATTGAAATGAACAACTTTATTCTAAAGTGACAGCGAAATGTGGCGATTTATGAGTAAATAATAACACTGAAACAGCAGATGCAAATGATAATCTCAGGGAGGCTCTCTCTGCAAGATGTAAAAATTGTTGGTATGTCAGAATTCAAAATGGTTTTTTTAAAGTTTTCACTTCTACATGTACCATTGTCCTTCCTCCTCATCTGAACTATTTTATTCTAAATCAGACGACATACTGCAAGGTATCCGAGCATATGACTGTTATCTCTTAGCTGCATATAGGTTCCGTGAGTGACTTTCCGCATTTTCCCAAACGCCTGTTTGTACTGCAGGATACATTCTACCATGACATTGATGAATGCTTGATTCTGATTGGTTAAAAAGAGGTTTCCTTTTTGCTACGGAAACCCCTTTCAAATATAAAGCGCTAAAGCGCTCGGTTCAAAATTATAATAAAGAGGTATCTATTCTACTGTGGGACTACATCAAATTTCAAAACACAGTAGGTTTATCTCCTAAATTGAACACCACAAACCTCTGTTGATTGCAAGAGGTGAGGTAATGGATTGGATGGTAAATGTTGGTGACTTGATGGAAAGCATGTCATTTTTCTTCTAAGGGTGGGTCGATTCTCATAACACTCAGTTACTGGATTATGTGGTCCTGACTCGATTACATTTAGAGTGGTGTTCCTGTATTTGTGCATGTTAAAAGTCCGACCACTATATCGGGGAAACTGCGTGTGACTGAGTCTGGACCAGACCATCCAGTGGTGTACATCACAAACAGTGATCTACACAATCTATACAATTAAATCCAATCAACATAGTCAACGATCAGGGATCATCTGTGTATCCCGGCTTATGCCCATATTTAGATTAAATTCGATAGATTAAATTACTTATATCAAGCACATGAACTGTCGGAACTAGTCACGGGTATAGTTATTTGGATGCAGTAGGTATTTACGTTTTAATCAATTGCAAGCGAAACCATCCATGATTAAGTAGTTTTCCAAAACGGTAAGTATCTTACTCATGTCTGTATTTCAGACAATATCTGTTCCAGATAAAGCAAGGGTTCGTATTTCCGAGCACAGAACACAATTATGGTAGACGTTCGCACGGCACAAATTATTCCCAATCTCATTGTAAATATTGAAAATGTTTCTCTTAGCTTTCATCTTAAATGAAAAGATGGTTAACGATAGCCCTGCTGAATATACAGAACCTTGTTTTTGTAACTGACAGTTACCACACTAACCTTACTGCACCGGATTCCGGGACCCAATTCCGGGTCCCGGGTCGTGGATCGCTGCTCATCTCTCCATCACCGGTTTACCTGCCCAAGACTTGGTTTACAGGAGTCCGTGATATAGCTTGAATATTGATAAATGTGGCGTTAAAACACCGAACAAAAGCAAACACAAAATAACGTATCCGTAAGCTTACCTATGTTGTGTGTAACATTCAACCACTCACTTGTATTGCCTGTGATTGGACGTATATTATGTTGGTTCAGGAAAAAAAGAGAATGTCTCAATGAAGCTCGGCTGCCACAATCGACCAGACAAGTAATATGGTCAACGGGTAAGCAGGTAACTAGGTCAATCCGATAGAATACCGATAGATCTATCTATTGGTAACCCTAACAACGTTAATTTGTTTTATTGCATACGTGCAGGTTTTTCAGTGTGTATCCAGTACTAACTTTTTCATTTGTTTATCCCGTTGTATTCGGACTATTTAAGCCATGAACGGCCTCACCATGTAATATTAAGTGGAGGTATCAGCACAGTGACATGAGGGGCGATTGAAACACCATCACACTATCTGAAAATATTCATGTATCTTGCGAAGAGGCAGAGCATTTCTCATCCATCAACCAAACCTTTTCATTGCAGCATTTTGCCAGTGTCTTCGGCTATACTTTAAGAAAACCGTATATCAATTCTCTCACATTGCGAGGTTAAAAAACATAGTTATCATGATAATCAGATATGTTTTATGTGCGATTTGTATTAATGCACTGCTTCTCAAATCTTAATGAAGTTCTAGGTTAAGGATGGGGCCGATGTTCTGGCAATCTTAACTTCAGCGACTCTCACCTAATTAAGAGAATTTGTTTTGTTCAGATTCATGTCACAATGTAGGGAGAGATCTGTCAACTCTATGCCACCATTGGTGTAATGTGTAATTAACGAATCTATTTATAGAGCGAGTTAACACAGATGATTTGAACCTTGGACTTAAATTCCATCTATTTAAGTAAAACTGACATTCATTGGCTGTGTATATGTATGCGATTAGAGCATGCCCACGAGGTATGGAGGCGCTTCACGGGTGGCCTCAATATTATTATTGTTTACAAGACTGTATGGACCACCCGGCTGCGTAAGGTGTTTTGTTATGTATGACACATATACCCTGGCATATCGTTCACATACATGTATCTGACAGCTGCAGCTGGCACCGTCACCGTCGTCAAAGTTGGCGCAATTATCTGTGCACAGTTGCGTTTCTCAGTTGAGAAACTGTCCGCCTGATTATATTTCAAGGGTGTTAGCTCATGTATTGATCAACGTCAAATATCTGCAACACTTCGGACTTTCTTGCCAAATTAAGCTTACACGTCGTGATATAATATTTTCCAAATGGGCGTTAAACAGACTCACTCACTCACTTAACCTGAATGATATATAAGGTATTTGCTTCATTCACTCTGAATATTCTGTCAAAACTTTAGCCCGACGTTTAATATCAAACCATGTACCAAGCGCATCGACGCAACGTCAAATACCTCATGTTCCAGGTATCACATCTGGAATATCAAGGAATCATATGTACGTGTAGCTGGTGTAGCCTGAGCGTTCTTCATATTCTTGGTATATTCTTAATATACTGGAATGTCAGTCACCTGACACCCAGTTTCATGTTATAGTAAAAGCTGTTTTTATGACCTTACGATTATGGAAATGGTTTTGTTCTTTGTATTTACAACCTCGCCCACTATCTGCACATTTCACCAAAGACTGCCAGCATCAGATTAATGGAAGTAGTCTATGTGTGTTGCCTGGTTGTTGTTGTTGTTTGTTTGTTTAACGCCGCACTCAGCAATATTCCAGCTATATGACGGCGATCTGTAAGTAATCGAGTCTGCACCAGACAATCCAGTGATTGATATCACGAGCATCAATCCAAGCAATTGGAATACGATGACATGCATTGTATTCCAATGGTCAATGCTCATAATGTCAATCACTGGATTGTCTGGTCTAGTGTCATGTCTACACAGCGTTTGTGTCAGCGGTTCGATGTCCAGGGTCACGTCATACCGAACGACGTTAAAAGATGGTACGTGTTGTTACCCAGCCTGGCGCGTGGCATTAAGGGGATAAAACAAGGTCAGGACGGCTCGGTGTATAAGAGACACAATGTGATTTGGTGACAGCCAAATTTACATATTGTCCATGCCATATGGATAATTATAAGGTAGATGTAGTGACAAAAAACGTCAATAACATACATGTATGTATAAATCGGTGAAGGAATAAAATCAGTTATAGTATAACTTTGCAAATACAAACTTTCCCCCTTTAATTTTCTTACATACGTTTCACGCCTGGATTCTGAAGACCATTCTGATTCACCATTTTTCTCTGCTTGACATTTTCAAAAAACACACACGACATATATCTTTTTGCAACTGGCATCTACTCGTCAAAAAATAAGCTATTGATTTCATCTGAATGTAATATGTTTGTGAAGGACTTCTTTGTACAAGATGATCCACAGTTCCGTCACGAGCTCAGTAGACATGTATAATTAGATCGGTGGTAAGAGGTGCAGCGAAAAGAATTGTCTTGAGGGAAATAGTAAACAGGCAACAGACGTGAAATACTGTTATCAAATACCCTGTGCAGAGGGACTGTTTGAGACTCTTTCAAATGGCCTTGTTTGCGATTCTATCGTTGGCGACAGGACAGTATAAGTGAAGCATCTCTTTGTTCGTTTTCTCCTTTTCTAGAAAGGATGTGATCCCGAGCATTGTCAGATTGGCTCATTCCTTAGGGAATACCGTGAGACATGTGTGTAAGGGAGTGGTGTATAACGACGCAGCACAATCGCGTCTGTTTGAAAATAATGACGGTTTGGCCATACGAGTGACATCATGAGTAACGGTCCACACTACAATGTTTGAGTTTCTGTCATTGGTTACAGGACAGTGATGAATCTCAGGTGCTATATTCTGTAAATATAAAGCGGCGACGTCGTACAGTGACCAGTCTCGATTATCCGCCGATTCCATTTGGTGTAAAATGCTAAATAAAGATAAAAATGAAGTAACTGAAAATCAGTCTCGATTGTGTCTTTCAATGTGTGTGTGTGTGTGTGTGTGTGTGTGTGTGTGTGTGTGTGTGTGTGTGTGTGTGTGTCAAATGTTTCAAGTAGAAGATTACCTCCATTGAGAAATGACAAAAATTGGTATGACTGACTTAGGCAGCGTGGAGTCACAACTCACTACCATACTGATATACTAATATACTGATTTTAATGTCGACATGTAATCACCCGACGATCATTTTGACCCAAGCCTACGCACTTTATTTTGACACCAGGGATATATCTGCTAGAAAGCTAATAGCAACACCAAAGGCTGGAGCTGCAGGAATATTACTCGACATGAAGGGAAAGTTGACCATTCGAAAGTTGACGTCATCCTTCTTGTCATACAATCTTGTGGAGAGCGTTTTGTCAGTACGAATCTATATGCAAAGATTGAAATATGAAACCGATAAGGTAGTCTCACTCTTCTTTTTTTCTCGTCCTAGTTTCTATTGACTCCGAGCCGAGGAATCCTTCATTTATTCCCTTAGTACCGAGCGCCAAGCATGGTAACACCACGTCTTAATTAACGTCTTATGATATCACAAGGCTGGGGATAGAAAAACCGACCTTCCGCTCTCCGGACAGATGCTCTAGCTACTAGATCAAGGAGGTGGTCTGTCTGAAAAGCATGATAGGATGTGTGCGGAATCATGTGAATTTAAACACGCCTGTGTCTTTGTTCTGACACCGATTACTATTTAGCCTTATGCTGACACCAAGGGCCCGACTTAATAGTCAAACCCAGTATTCTATCAAATTATCTTGTGACACGATGTGACCTACATCACTTCGGCCTTCCCACTACATTAAGTTGACAACCCGGGATGTCACTGAATATTGTTCAAAGTGGCGCTATGTGTGTCACCTACATCTTGCTGTATCATTTCTCATTCGTTTTGGGAATATCAGAATTCACTTGTTGATAATTGGCATACTCGGTCAAGAACACGTACTGAATTGAGGCTGTGCATCCAACTTTTTTTCTAGTGTCAAGTGAAACTATTCCTCTATTCATTTAAAATCAAGATGGGAATTTAGAAAATCTCAACATCAGATTTGATATTACAACCCAGCTAGGTTACTGACATCGAAACATTTACGAGATGATATTACTTGATAACGAATTGAACATATAGTTTACCGGTAGATGTAGCAGATGTCTTGAGTTGTCATAGACAAAATAGTGATGAAAACTATACATGAAAATTAGTTATGACACAGTAAGCATTTACTGCTTTACCAATATCAGCCGCCACTCACTCAACTTTCATAAAAAGGTACGTGTTTGTTGTCTAACGCTGCACCAAGGAATGTTCCTGCCAGAATGTACACAGATTTGTAAAACGTTTGTTGTGTGTGACGTCATTCAAATGTAGATTCAATTAATCATAACTTAGTGTAAGCACATGGCAATCGCTACAATAAAAATGAAAAGTAATTGTTTGAAGAGAATAGTTTCAAGTATGACATAGTATCATTATAGTATCAACTGCACATCTTCCAGTTCTAGCCCAAACATATTAGGAATCAAAGACCGGGGTAGCATACTGTAAGTTAGGCACTATTGTTGTACATTAATTTTACTTTTAGATGGTTCGTCTGTAACCATTTGACTCGTATCAGAGATATCAGTGGGGCTATCCCATTAGTTACTATATCAGATTGACGATTATTTTTACTTAATATTCAAATTGTATTTGACAACGAATATTTGTCAAATATTTTCAATTACGTTACAATATGAGAATATAATGCATCCCGTGTTCATCATGTTTGTGTGTTGTGAGAATTATTAGACATGTCAAAACGTTTTTGATAATGTTTAATAGTTTACTTTTGCTGTCACTCATGAGGTGTCAAATCTATCGTGAGTGCTGATCAAACACAATGGTATTACAATCAAAACTGTTATTTTAGAAAATTCATTGACACGTTAAGCAAGAAGAGGGTATTGGGAAAATAATTGGAAGGGAATGTACTTCTGATAACATTTTTCGAGACAGTGCTGAATAACATCGACATTAGAAAATATATACTCGAACGTTATCTGTGAGCGCCTCATTCCTGCTCTTTCAAACACAATATCCTAAATACCTGATACCACAGTTGCAACGATCGCGTTGTATGTTAGAGCCCCCAAAGCGGTCCTGTGTGAAGAATTTCAGACGAAGGGTCACTTTGATCGCTAATTTATGCAAACTGTTGCGTAAATGAATTGTTTGAAAGTTGTGCCGTCCCCATTGGCGTTTCCACCACTTGTACTAGTGGTAACTAATCTCTGGAATGAACGATCTGAAACGAATTATCAGCAGGGTATATATAGAGAGGGGAATAGAAAATATTATAATATCCTGTACATTATAGTTTGCATTGAGTGAGTGAGTGAGTGAGTGAGTGAGTTAAAATTTAATGTCGCATCGGCATTATTTTAGCCATATAACGACAAGACCAGGTTAATATGTTTACAGTTGAGTCATTTATGCAAAGTTACACTCTTCAAAAAAAAGAAACGCATAGTTAAAAAATAAGGATATTTATTAAGTGTATGTAAAAGTTTTTACACAGAATATGCGTGAACACAATCAAATGAAATTCGACACAGTGATCGACAAAAGCATTGTCGTCATTGTCAGCATGAATTCAGTTCGGTCATTGCACATGTGTAGACACAAGGGGGCGTCATGGTCAGTACCTGGTCACACCACCTCTTGCAGCCGTCACTGCTCGACACCTCCTTGGCACAGATTGCACAAGTCGTCGGATTGTTTCGTGAGGAATTCTTCGCCATTCCTCCTGTAAGACGTTGGCGAGTTGTGCCATTGTGTGGGGACGCTAGTGACGTTGACGGACGCTTCGATCAAGTTCGATCCACAAATGTTCAATCGGGTAGAGATCAGGCGATTTGGACGGCCATGGAACGACATTGATGTTCTCATTAACAAGGAAATTAACTGTTGCAAGAGCTCTGTGGGGCCGAGCGTTGTCATGTTGGAACAGCTCCCTCCGGCGGTCAAAGTTGGGAGGAGGTGAGGACGCAGAATTTGGTCTATGTATCGGTTTGCTGTAAGATTGCCCTGGACAACCACTAACTGTGATCTACATGTGTAGGATATTGCTCCCCACGCCATGACACTCCCTCCACAAAATCGGTCCACCTGTCGAACGCAGTTCGGCGCATAACATTCATGTCGACGTCGGTATACACGTTGTCTTCCATCCCGTCGTTGAAGAAGAAAACGTGACTCATCGTTGAACCAAACGCGTCGCCAGTTCCTGCGATCCCATGCCTGTACTCTGTTGCACCATCGGACACGTCGTTGACTGTGTAGACGTCGCAAGACAGGGCCAACCTTTGGTCGTCTCGCTCGAATTCCCACTTCCCTCAGACGATTTCTGATGGTTTAATCGGAAATTCTTCTCATACGGGGCACTTGTCCTGCAGTGTCTGTTGCTGTAGCAAATTGATTCCGAAGGTGATGCAACCGGATGTACCGATCCTGAGCAGGGGTGATCACTCTTGGTCTTCCACTTCTGGGATGATCTTGAGTCGACTCAGCGCGGGTATATCGATCCCATAGTCAAGATATGTTTTTTTGGTGAACGTTGAAGTGTCTTGCAACGGCAGACTGGGACTCCCCTGCTTCCAAACGTCCAATGGCGATATTTCGGTCAGCTGCAGGTAATCTTGACATTTTTCTATCTCCGTTCACGTCAGGAAATTCGTAATGAACTGATGAATTTTGTACGGTCGTTTATCGTCAGTGTCTCTACTCTTGTTTCCAACATTTTGCACGTGCATTGTGCTGAAAACTTTTTTTCTGAAAGCAATTTCCGTGCATCCTTTGCATTTTTGCTGATAAACATTTACAAAAAAAACATTTTGAGATGTGTTTGCGCGCAATTCACAACAAACATGACATGATGAACGGTAATCAAACATAAGAATTGTTTTATGACGATTGCTGGGAAATATAAATCTAATTGGAATTCTCAAAACACAATTTTTGAAGAGTGTATATTTAAAACAATTTATGAACCATATTTGATCATAACAATATCATGTATACATTTTTAAAACACGGGCTAAGTTTGCATTGACTTTAGCTGTAAAATGTAAATGTACATAGCACTATAAAACTTATGTTTGAGATGTGATGGAAGCTGGTACCAGGAAGAGTGTCATCTAAGAAATGTGTATAACTTGTCGCCCGATTTGTTGGCAATCGATAATGATCTGTCTTTGCATATGGTTTGCCTGAAAATATGAATATTGAGCCAATGATGTTTTCAGTTCTCCCTAGAAACAGCCACGCAGAAGCAGTGGGGCATTATAATATAGGGGTTGTTTTGGTCGCAAAAAAACTATTTCCATCACTTGTGCTCTGCGTGCAAGTAATAATCCTGTACAATTTACAAGTTATTCATTCGTACATTGACTATTGAAATTAACTCCTTTATTTTAAAGTGACAGCGAAATTTTGCGAATTATGAGTAAAATATAAATAATAATAAACACCAGATGCAAATAATAATCTTGGAGAGACTCTTTCTGCAAGACATAAAACTTGAATTTGTCAATCTGTTACAATTCAAAATGTTTCTAAAGTATTCACTTCTACATGTACCACTGGCCTTTCCTTTTATATTGTAAAAATATTTTACATCAAGGGTTGAAGTGATAGATAATATTTTTTTTACATTAAGGGTTATCACTTTGAAATAATACTGATCGAACTTTCATGAAACTTCGCAGATTTAATTGATCGTTACTTTGTCTAGATGTGCAAATGACTAATCATTTTTAGATCCCTCTCTACAACGACCACCTGGTTGTTATATTCAGGCTTCATAAAAGGGTTTATGACCCCTAACCCCTTTAACCGATTTTTATAAAACTTACTGTTTTACAAAGGTTATTTTTGAATACCCTGCAAGGTAACCTCCGTAACGACGGAAATGAGGACTCAGCCCAAGCAGATCAGACCAAGTTGTAGATGACGTTGGGTTGTTAGAATGGTCCATTAACAGAGTTGTAGGCATAAAATAATGGACATTTTGTTGCAGTATTACGGATATGACAGTTAAGCATACACCAGAATCATCTGCTATTACAAACGAAAGAAATTTCAATGCAATGATGTTTGGTTACAACAAAAACAACGGTAGGTTTCCAAAGTACCATGCCCAGTCAAATATATACACTTAAAGATTATATTTTTCGGATATGAAGTCTCAACCTTTTCTATAGCAGTTTAGCATATCCTGTCGGTAGTAAGACCATTGTTGATTGAAAATAGCGAAAAAGAACATTAGGCATACGGCCTGTAGAGTTTTTCATGCCAGTTAGGAACAGAGCATTCGATCTTCTGTGGGAGCTCACAAAAGCGCACCACGGAACTTCGTACCAGGTGACCTGTAAATGCCATCTTTTGACATATATTAGGCATAAATCGTATTGTGAATAGATTGTGCATGGCGGATGACGCACGCCGTACAAAGACGGATGGCAATACGTCACATTAGCCTTTCGGACATCTTACAATGCCACATTGCGACAAAGCGACAAATGGTCAAAATGTCGCGTTGTCGCAACGTCGCGCTTTGGCTAATTTTGTCACTTTTTGCTTGTTTTTGCAAGGGTGACAATGCGACAATGTCTCAAGGCGACAACGCGACAATGTCCCTTGAAGTATTCCATTTACAACCGCAACATATTATAACATTTTTTAGGGTAAACGAGATTCCTGCATATTATAAAGAGACAGCCAATATTTGACACATTTCAAAACAGCGAGCGACTGAATAGAACATCTGTCAGACTGGGTTCTATGTCACTGAACCCCAAATTTCAGCCCCGTATAAAAGAATTGGTCTGTTCTTTGTATCTAAACATTTGAAGTAAAAGTGAGGCGACTATGGTTTCAAGGAATTTAAACCAACTAACAGGACCACGAACACCTTTCTTGCCTGAATTGCAATATTATTTAAATATTCGACCTCAGTCATCTATTACTAAAATTGTTGTTGACAGTATTGCCAAACCTAATGAGGTCTTCCGCAAATAGAAATAAAAAAATCTAAATAAATTCCGAATGTAACTTAACACCAAAACGACAATTTTGTTCCATTTCAGTAACCAATGCGTTTATTAAAAAAATTACATTAATGTACATGGATTGTAACATTTTACCGCTCAAACCATATTTGTACAATGGCTTCCATAGATGTCACCAGCTGACCAGGCCAGCTGATTTGTCTCTTGGCATTGATGCTTTCAAAAAGTTCTGATCTGGTGATTGGGGACTCTGATATGTCAATTGTCAGTTCTTGCACATAACCTTGTCATGTCACTATGTCCTCCAGCTCACCAAGATTATCCTGAATACTCACTGGTTCAGATTTCAGCGACGAGAAATCCCCCCCCCCCCCCCCCCCCCTCTGACTTGTATAACAATAGCGTTGGGTCGTTGCGGTCGTCCAGACACACGCTTTATGATGTCCCAGAAACGTTTAGAGCCTACCGCTGCTGCATTTTCTAGGTCACTCCTTTTACGTTGTGCAAACTGGTCCTTCTTGAATCCACACAGTTATCTGTATTCTTGCAAACTTTGCAAAGGTTTGCAAAGGTAGGAGTAATCGTTGGATTCTTCTGAACGCATTTAAATAATGGCACCATTCATGTTTTTTTACAGAGACATTCATCATCATCGGGGAACATGTCACTCGATGCTAAACAATAATCTATCACACTACAACCCAAAATGTCCAATAGGGGGCACGGGTGGCCCAGTCGTCTAAGGCTTAGCGATTCGCTGTGCAGAGTTGCGTCCCTTGGTCACGCCAGAAACCTATGATTGTATGTTCGAATCCCAGTTCGCCTCGATTATGTTTCTAGGTTTGTCAGCACCATACCCGTGCTCGTGGGTTTCAATGAAGTGGTAAACGTCTGAGGCCTGCGTCACTTCGGGCTTTCCTCCCACATTAAGCTGACACGTTGTGATATAACTGGAATACTGTTAAAAGCGGCGTTAAAACCAACTCTCTCACTCACCAAATGCCCAATAAATGTACAGTCACCGATCTGATAGTCAGTTCCAAATCTTCCATTCACAATATGTATGTTCAAATTTGAACGCATTTCCAAAAGAGTTTTTCCAAAGCTATTTTGTAATTTATCACATGAATATCTTTCCATCTCAAATTGTGTAAAAATCTCCATTAAGTAAATATTACTTTCAACATGGTGAATAACATCGTTCTCCACATAGTCCCGCGTCACACTGGTTCTACTGTTCATGTACAATGGACCCGTGAAGATCCGGGGTAGAATAGGTCTTCAGCAACCCATTCTTGCCGTAAAAGGCGACTATGCTTGTCGTAAGAGGCAACTAACGGGATCGGGTGGTCAGACTCGCTGATTTGGTTGATGCATGTCATCATATCCCAAATGCAAGGATCGATGCTCATGATGTCGACCACTGGATTGTCTGGTCCAGACTCGATTATTTACAGACCGCCGTCATATAGCTGGAATTGTGTTGAGTGCGGTGTTAAACAACAAACAAATAAACAAACAAATCCAAGTACAATGACAGAAACAGCTGGGTACTCTTACAGTGTACTCAAATAAAAAATACAGCAAATCTCTTCCCCATTTTGTCTATCTTTGTTTCTCTGGCGGGATATTTGTAAACACACATAATGTAGTTCTACTGAAACCAAAGATACTTTTATCCAACAGAAGAGTAATAGCATGTTCTCTCGATCGATCGAACATCAATAACATATCTTACCAGTGAATATTTTATCAAAAGTATACCTCCCGAATAATTCCAGAACTTGAACCTTTTTGTGGCTGGTAATTTTCTATTGACTATGTTTCATATAAAGCAACAACGTCATGTTCAGGTATCAAAGAAACAAAACAAATGTCGGACAGTTTGATGGTTAAATCTTCTATATTCCTTGCAATGTAAGATATGCTTTTGTATAACCTTCGACCCTGACGTCAGCACCCGCTCCTGATCCACAGTTGACGATGTTCCTGAGCCGACAACTGATGCTCATCACCTTCCAGAGTAGCAGCTGGCATCTCCTCAATAACGAGCCTGCCATTCTTATAATAGCCCCTCTTGTTCTCAGGTCTGAGCAAAGTCAGTTTCTCACGCTGTTGCTCATTACGAATAATTGCAAGAAACCTAGCAAAAACAATAAAAAACGTGAAAATAGCAAAAAGTATCCTATATTTCCAATCAAACCTTGTTTAGAAGAATATTTTACATTAAGGGGCGATATGTACGATATTAAGCCTTAATGTAAAAAAAACAATTTTTACATTAAGATTTGCGGGTTGTTTCTCTTAATGTAAAATCTTTTACATTAAGAGTTAACACGTAACCCTTAATGTAATGTTTTTTACATTAAGGGTAGTAACATTTGTTACAACCCTTTATATGCAAGTAATGAACAAATGTTGGTTCCTCATAAGACATCATTGCAATATCGTCATTGATAACATGTGATAAATATAATACCAAATAATTACAAGCAAATTCACAAATAGGAAATCATACCATAACTTTGTCTGAATACAAGTTCAATTACCTGATACTACGGAAGCTTAATAGGGCCACGGTGAAATTTATTTTTTGTCTAAGTATCTCCTACGTATGACTAATTATCTTCTACGTAGGACTTAGTATTTCCTACAATGTACGTAGGACTTACTATCTCTTACGTAGGACTTAGTATCTCAAACGTAGGACCTACTATCTCTAACGTAGGACTTAGTATGGCCTAGAATCACTAGGAGATACTAAGTCCTACGTAGGATATACTAAGTCCTACGTAGGATATACTAAGTCCTACGTAGTAGATAGTAGGTTCTACGTAGGAGATAATAACTGCGAACTGTTCAAGCCATGAACAGGCTCAGCATGCATTATAAAGGGGAGGTATCAGCACACTGACATATGGGCCGAAGGGAAACGATATGACACTATGTGAAAAAATCAGGTAACTTGCAGATAGGCAGAGCATTTCTCATCCATCAGCCGAACGTTTTCATTGCAGCATTTTGCCAATGTTTTCGGCCATACTTCAAGGGAACATTTATCAATTCTCTGACATCGCGTGCCTAAAGAAAATAGTTCTGATGATTATCAGATATGTTTTGTTTCCGCTAATCTTCATGTACCGCTTCTCAATCTTAATGAAGTTCTTAGTTAAGTATGGGGCCGATGTTTTGGCAATCTTAACATCAGCGACACTCTCCCAGGTGGTTTTGTTTTGTTCAGACTCATGTTACAATGTAGGGTGAGATCTGTCAACTCGATGCCACCATTGGTGTGATTAAGGAATCACAATTCACAGAGCGACTTAACATAGACAACTGGACGTGAGTGAGAGTGAGTGAGTTAAGATTTAACGTCACATCGGTAGTATTTCAGCCATATCGTGACGAGAAGTACATTAATAATACATACATTTAGATTAAATAAAAAGCTGTCAACGATGGACAATGCAATAACTAGTAAATCACAGATGCGATTTAAAACTAGTTGAAAATATTTAAAAGCAGAAAGTATTTGTTAACAACACAATTTAAAAATGGGCTAGAGATCGTCAGTCACTGAAGGGTGATCACCATACTAGGGACCATCAGGACTTACAGTACCTTTGCTTCCTGCATGGACTGGCAGGATTTATTTCAACCTACTGACACTGGCGATAGTTTACCAGTTAAACCTATGAATTTATGAATAAGTTCTATTTCTTTTAAAACATAGTATCAAATGAGAATTAACATTACGAAAAAGGTCCTTGACTGTTTTTACACTGACATATTTATCCCTTGTGATGGAAAAACCAACACAGTCAAGCAAGACATGCTTGACTGTGATTCTTTCATCACAAGGGATACACAACGGAGAATCCTCATCTTTTAATAACTATTCATGTAAATGGCCAATACGACATCGTCGTAAAATGAACACCTCAAATCTGGAATGACAACTCAAGTAGGTGTAACCGATAGTTGGCTTAATTTGATGTAATTTATTGTTACCTACATGGGTGTCCCACTTCTTTTGCATGAGATCACGGATGTAAGATCTCATTACAGGTTTATAATCAGTGTATGGGATACGAAGTGGTGTCATTGCGTGAACCATGGAATCCATCTAATTAACTAATATTGACATTCATTGACTGTGTGCATGTATGCGCTTAGAACAGAGCTTTACAGGTGGCTTCATAGTTATTATTGTTACAAGGCTGTATCAGCTACCAGGCTGCGCTAGGTGTTTTTGTTATGGTGTGACTCATTTACCCTGGCACTTGTTTCACGTATATGTATAGTTTGTTTGTTTGTTGTTTAACGCCACACCCAGCTATATAACGGCGGTCTGTAAATAATCGAGTCTGGACCAGACAATCCAGTGATTTACATCATGAACATCGGTCCACATAATTGTGATCGATGACATGCATCAACCAAGTCAACGAGCCTGACAACCCGATCCCGTTATTCGTTTTTTACGACAAGCATGGGTTGCTGAAGACCTGTTCTACCTCGGATCTTCACCGGTCTCATTGCAAATGTACTGCAATAAATAATTACTTTTATATGAAAGTCGTTTGAATTGCGGGTGCTACCGGTAAGAAAGGACATGCTCACCCCTTTTCGCAAACACCTGTTGTTATCACTGAGTTTCAGTGGTCCATTCATATAAGCTGTCTTTCTATCTGCGTCGAATGGAATCTGTTCCGGGTATAATCAAGACTGGATCTCGTGTTAAACATGTCATGATTAAGCTGACGAAAGTAATGCTTGTTTGTTTGTTGTTTTACGCCGCACTCAATACGCACTTTAACGCCGCACAAATAATCGACTCTGGACCAGTTCTGTAAATAATCGACTCAGGACCAGACAATCCAGTGATTGATATCATGAACATCAATCCACGCCATTGGGATCGATGACATGAATCAGCCATGTCACCGAGTCCGATCACCCGATCCTGTTAGTCGCCTTTTACGACAAGCATGGGTTGCTGAACACCTATTCTTACCCCGGATTTTCACGGGTCGACGAAATTTATGATTCAAGTGGCAGCATGAAAATAAACAACTCAATCTTCAACATATAGATTACTTTAAGGCCATGGCTTTCATCTGCCTGGACGACTTGGCGTCGGGCCCAGTCTCCAAAACATCAAAGTGGTACTGCTTATGAACTTATTAAAAATATTACCCAAACCAAGAGTGTTTTTACCCTGGCTTCACGATGGCTGAGGCCAATTGGCACTGTTCCGTACCTCATACTGTTTATGCAGTAACCCTTTTAGTGCATTTTTCGCGAGTAATTAACGATAACCATCTCTACTGGCCGTGGCGTCACAGTTCAGTTTTTCGTCAAACATTGCTGCCATTATTCGATCGCAACACGACAAACCTTCTAATCAGAGTAAAAAAGTTCATAAGTGTGATTCATGAAGAAGAATATCGGGGATTAGTGAAAACACACACACAATATATTGACTCTGTGCCGACCAATCTTTGGCAATGTATATTCCATCGTATGATTACCTTAAACGTGAGGTTTTATTAAAATCAATAAGCAACCATTGATATGTTCGTGAAGCAAAAGACATGGATTTTTTCCCCAACGATACAAATTATATTCGTATCTTATCTATCAAACCTAAGATTGCTCTATGTAGAAAAACCTAAAAACGAGTTATGGTATATGAAATATTAATTTTCTTCAACTAAAATAAACATTCGTTAGGTAAAACATTGACAATATCGTTCTTCATCGAGTGAGAGCAATTAGTGAGCGTATATTAAATGTAAGTGTGTGTTTTAAAAAATGGTTCATAAGTTTCATAACCGAAATGTGATACCTTGAACGTATGCGCAAACAGGAAGAAAAAATAGTTTCTTTTCCCTTCAGAGGAAATGCGATGTGCATCACTGGAAAGTATCATTAACACCTGATGTGCATCTGTGAAAATGGTTCTGTGGTTGATTTTGTCACCGGTATGTTATTTGTGGCGTCAGTGGCATGTATAATGGATTGGGTTGCCAGACTCATGAGTTGTTGATTGCCTGTTAACGTTCAGCAACCCGACAGCAGATAATACCAACCATTGATTTTGTCTGATCCACACTGGGTTGCTTACTAAAAGCCATGACATATCTAGAATATTTCACCCATTTACGTTAAACAACATTCACTCATTCACTTAAACATGTGTTATTCAATTATATCGCCACATTCTAAAGTGACGGCAGTGTCTCTCAATAATTCCTCTGGTTACCCAGCTATTTCTATAGTTGCGTTCCTTGGGCACGCCAGAAACCTTTGATTGTGGGTTCGAATCCCGGTTCGCTCCGATTATCTTTCTAGGTTTGTCAGCACCATACCCGTGCTCGTGGGTTTTACTGAAGTAGTAAACGTCCGAGACCTGCATCACTTCGGGCTTTCGTCCCACATTTAGCTGACACGCCGTGATATAACGGAGTAATGTTAAAAGCGAGGTTGAGCACACCTGACTTACTCACCCACTGCTATTTCTATAAGATCATGTGTAATATGGTACTTTTCATTTGAACATTTGCAGGTATAAAAGGTTTGAAACTCTTCTGAACAGGTGATCATGAGGTGAAGTGAAATTGGATTTAAGGTCGCGTTTAAGATTAGTGCATGTATTTAGCGACGTGCATGGATTTAACATGGATAGACCGACTCAAACACAGTATATTGACGTAACGTCCTCTGCAAATGTTGGACTTCATAGTCGAACCCCAGAATCTATCAAATTATCTCCTGCATCACCTCGGCGTTCCTAACACATTAAGCTGACAATTCAATATGTCAATTAATACTGTTCAAAGTGGCTCTATATGTGTCACCTGAATCTTGCTATATCATTCCTCATTCGCATTGGGAATATCAGAATTCGGTCAATGACATGTACTGAATTGAAACATTGCATCTCACTTAGTTTTCTGTTGTCACGTGAAATTTGTCCTCTGTTCATTTATAATCAAGGTGGTAATTTAGATGATCTCATTATCAAATTTGATAAAACAATCCATGTCACTGGCATCAAAGCATTTCCAAGATGATATTAGACAGAATTCAACATATAGTTTACCGGTAGATGTAGCAGGTATCCTTCAGTGACATTTTAACAGCTGCAGGATCAATGGCGACATATGTGACTTATGGAGCTTAACTCCTACTTTTTAGGTTGGAGGCCAGGGCGATGGACTGATCCACTGGATCTGGTGGCTGGACTTGACGTATTGTTTATCGGTTGATCTGTGTTGTTGCGGTTGTTGAGTGGTATTGATCTTTCTACGATGTATGTTTATTCACAGCTGCGTTGTATCTTGTAGTACAGTGGGTGTGTTTTCCTTGTTTTAGTGGATTTTCCTGTAACTATAATCCAAGCTGCCAAGAGTAACAAAAACCAACAACAGCCCTCCTCTACTGACACGTCGCATTAAATAAAAGCGACAAATCCCTTTCCACAATCATAATATATACTATGAAAAGCACACTCCATTATACGATTGCGACTGTATCATAGACATATGCTTATGAAAGACTATGAAATATGTCAAGATAGACACAATTTTATGGATAACAACTTCTTTAATACTGTGAAAAGCGACGTTTCGGTATAGATCCTTATACCGTTGTCAAGCAAGACTGAATGAGGGACATAGTACAGAATATAAATAGTAGGTGGAGGATTAACAGTTGAGGATTAACAGTAACAACAATTGCATACATGAGTGGGATAACATTGGTAGGTGTTGACAACAAAGGGATGATGAAACGTCGCTTTTCACAGTATGAAAGAAGTTGTTATCCATAAAAGTGTGTCTATCTTGCCATCCGTCAACTTCTAAGTAATGCCTATCAAACAATTTACTATGAAATATGTGTTCTTGAAAAGGTGAGAGTATCTTAATTGAAGGGTGGCACCCGTCTCAAACATATGTAATTATTTTGTTCACCTGAAAAATATACGTGAACATTTGGTACAAGCCCCCCAAAAGAATTGCATCGGACACTGTTTCTGTTTGCTTTTTTATTGCTGCTGTTACAGGTTTGGTTCGAAAATGCAGCTTTTACGTTACCTAGCACATTAACCAGGTTTGTTCTCCCAGTATGGGAGATTACACCCTAGCTCTCCCAGGATCTCCATGCAGCATAACTCGTCAGTCGTCGCTGATCAAAACAGTTCTCAATCTTTGAATAGGCCATACTCTGCGTACTTGACACCCCTGACGTCGCAGTTGTTGATAGTGTTGTTAGTTTCTTGAAAACAACACCCCTGACACGCGTCGTCCCATAAGACATGTCTCATGAAGGCGGAAGCACTCTGTCTGGTCTGAAATTCCTGTTGTTGTAGAGGATGCCTTTGTACAACTGTGCCACTGTGCCTGCTTCCAATTGTCTGAAGATTTGTTTACGTCCATCTGACGGTCGTCATAGCCAGAGCATGACTGTGCAGAACGATTTGTAACAGACAATGTTTTAGCAATCGAGAACGTCATATGAAGAAACACTGTATGGTGAAAAGGAAGAGAGGAAGCACGGTTACACACAGTTTTTAAATATTTAAATACCCTTCAACTTAAAAAAATAGAAGGAGCCTCAGCTAATGAGAAAAGGCCAGGTCCTTTACGGTAGAATCCTAATAATTATTGTTACATATGAAACAATTCCAATCCAATTTCTCTCTCAGTATCAGTGTGAAAATACTTTCAACCACATCCATTGATATGATATAGAATCATGATTTGGTGATTTCGGTAAGTTATCAAAACTTTTTTGTTCAGAATACGCAAATAAATGTAATTATTGTAATTGATAAACATTTCTCATTCTTTCTCACTTTTCTGTCAATATTTCTCTCTCAGATAAAAATGAAGAGGGTACAAAGTTGCAATATGTTATGATTTTCTTACATAAATGTCAGAAACTGCGTACCTGTGCTAATCTTGTGATAAAGCCCTTGATATGTTCAATGAGTAAGTGAGTTAGGTTTTATTGTGCTTTGAACAGTATTCCAGCTAGTATTCCAGAATTTTCACAAATTAATGCGCGTACTTGTGTTACGGTGGTGCACTTTATAGATTAAATTCGCTTAAACTGTAGACTAAGAGTTACAATCAGTTAATGTTGGTGTCATTTCACTTTACTGATTGGAAACCAGTTTCTCTTTACAAATTGTCAATAAGCCTAGGGAATTAACAATCACTTTTATTCAGTGTCTCAGTGTTACTAGATCTAAAGAATCACATCTGTTACTGACACGATAAGTTGTGTTCAGATGGCATTCATCCAAAAAGATCCAGTGACAGTTTCGTAATTGTATTTCAGCAATGTGTTTTGCACGACAGTTTAGTATTAATATTTGTAATCATCAAACTTGTCCCCTCGTGCAGGACATAACATCGCAACTGTTTTGACTACTCAAACAAGGCATATATATATATATATATATATATATATATATATATATATATATATATATATATATATATATATATATACAACGGTATAACTATAATGGCAAAAACAAAGACGTATTATTTGATACCTTTCACTTGACAGAATACCATTCACTTTCTATTGTAAGACTATAGCAGATAAGGGTTAATGAGTAGAATGTATGTTTTATGTAAGACCGGACAAGGATACAGCTGTCGATTTACCATTAATAGTTTGCATGTACATGTCGTCATCAATCAAATACTCGAGACAGACCTATCACCTGGATATTTTTCTTATCCTACTGAAATCTTAATAATTGACCGTAATCTTCTCGAGCCACACGTGTTCTAATTCAGTGTCCGAAGGACATTGTATTCTAGGATTAGTCATGTCGGGATTTACCCTATGTCCAATATCAGGACATTCAGTACTAGGTAACAATATCCAAGGACTACAACTCCTATAGTACAAATAAGCAAGGAACTATTCAATGTCAATTTATGCACTATGTTCTAATACATAATCCACTCCTCCTTGCGAATCAATGTCCACACCAAACGAAATTAACATTTTGAGGTATATAATAATTATCTGCAAGTTTAAGATGAATTTGCCTTAGCATAGGAATAAATGTATCGCCATTAAAATAAATCAAAACACAAGATATTTGTGTATTTTAATTCGATCAGTTCAAGACAGCAATTTTCTATATTTTTACTCTTGAAAGTGTCACTCCTGCCGATATATTCATAAAGCTACAACATGTTATACGCTGGTCTTGGTAGAAATGAATATACCATGAATTCGTATCTTGACGAGTAATGCAGTATAAAGATAAATACGTGTTTTAAATGTGCTTTACGCCGAACAGATATAAAAGTGCATATGGTGAAATATGTCCGATTACAGAAAGCCTGTTTCTGATATATTTTGTCAGGTTTTCGATCTGTTGGTTCCCTGATGCAGCAAAGTATAGGTATCAACTCAGCCATCATCTACTCTCACTTTATGCATGTTATTTGTGACTGTGTACTGGGAGTATACGCTTCTATTTCACACAGCATGTCATAAACGTAAACGTATAAGGCCCCAGAAACGAATTATGTGGACCACGTCCTATCCTGTAATATACAAGTTATATATATTGTCCAAGCCATACAATAATCTGTTCAGAGTATCTGCCGAAACAGGTTCCATTGTGCGTAATAGGGAAAATAGTCATGAAAAGTATTAGGAAAGGATTATTTAAAATCAGAAATGACACCAGCTGTTCGCGAAAAGGACAACCATGTACAGGTTGTAGTAGCGGCCACTCACACAATTTCATTTGTTTGTTTGTTTGTTTGTTTGTTTGTTGTTTAACGCCGCACTCAGCAATATTCCAGCTATATGACGGCGGTCTGTAAATAATCGAGTCTGGACCAGACACACCAGTGATTGACATCATGAGCATCGATCCGAGCAATTGGGATCGATGACATGCATCAACTAAGTCAGCGAGCCTGACCACCCGATCCTGTTAGTCGCCTTTTACGACAAGCATAGTCACCTTTTACGCGTTTAACATAAACCAAACCAAACCAAACCGAAGCCCCAAGAATGTCTCACATATTGATTCATATATGTGAACATTTCACATGGAAACCAGTTTACAAGTAAGATTGTAAACACCAGAGTTGATAACTGGTTAATATTCCTCTTTATATGTTTCTTTGACGACGAACGCTTGTTACTACTCTTTGAAAATCAACTTCATAACTACATGGGTCCGGTTTTCCAAACATTAAAATAATAAATTGTCTTGTTTGCTCACCAATTATCATTAATAATGTGCATTGTAATTTCAGATTATATTTAGACAACATTTAGTTTTGTCATTGGCTGTATTCATGTAATTTTGTCTCCTTTGGTTTGAAACAGAACTCGAAGATATCTGTTTTGTTGAGCACAGCCTCTGTGTGTGTGTGTGTGTGTGTGTGTGTGTGTGTGTGTGTGTGTGCGCCCCAATTAATAATTCACATATACACTATACACCATTTACCTTTGAATATAATATCCTGAACATCAGACATGCAATGTCCTTTTTTATGTGCGTAAGAATGAACAAATGTTGTTCCCGCACAGGACAGTATCGTCCTGCAATATCGTCATTGTCATCATTCGGGTCTCGCATGTCTCAATCGATGTGCACAGTGCTTTTGCTTTAGTTGGTGTTAGGCGGAATTCGTGACCAGCAGCGAAGCTCTTTCAAAGATACAGTTATCTTTGTTGGACAGCTCCCATTTTTGTTCAGCCATAATTACCCCTTTCACGGCATTTCCCACAGATAAATTCGATAGATAGTTTAAAACATCTTTATGTGTATCTAGATATATAGGGTATAGATGTTGTAGCAGAAACGTGTAACTTGCCGGAACTAGTCACAGCTCATAATTATTTGGTTGCAGTAGATATTTACGTGTTAATCAATTCCAAGCAAAACCTAAATCCTTTATAAAACTAATTAGTTTTCAAAAAGGGCAAGGATCTGAACCGTGTTGGTGCTTCAGACGATATCTTTTCCACATCAAGCAAGGGTTCGTATTTTCGGTATTAGAACATGATAATGGTAGACTTTCGTACGAAACAAACACTTCCGATCCTCATTGTAAAATCTAAACAAGCATGAAATACTCATATCCCCCGCCAATATGACATATCCGGTTGTGTGCAATGCATTAGCTCCTGTTCACTGAGCCTTTTTGTAAATGGCCTAATTGCAGCACTAAAAACGTTATTACTGTTTAATAACGCTCTACCACTAGACCACGGAGGCGGTCGTTTCTGCATGAAGTTAGTCAGTGAATGCAACAACCGTGTCCATGACACTTTTGGAGGAACATACGCACAAGTAATGCAAAACTAACCAACAAGAAAGGAAAAGTATTCAATACTGCGAGATGACATTATGTGCCAAGTTTGGTGAAGAAATATGGTATGGTTTCAAGATCTGCCCCGGAAACGAGGACGACCGCCAATTTCAGTCTTAGGCAAAGTCGTTGCCCGTTCTTTAAAAATCCCAAACTAAAAAAAGGCACCAGTTGACCACTAGACCGATCTATGTTCCAAGTTTGGTGAAGAAATATGGTACGGTTTTCAAGATCTGCCCCGGAAACGAAATGTGGACGAAACGGACGATGGATGGAAGGACTTAAGGACGGACGAACGGCACCCATTCCGATATGCCCCTTCCACTTCGTAGCGGGGGATAAAAAAAAGTTTCTCAAAGATTGTATTCCTAAAAACAAAACCGTACCAGAGGTACATTACTGCGACGAATTTCGGGTCCAAATTCCGGGTCATAGGTTTGGCGTGCCCAAAAGACTCCGCACAGTCGCCTTTGCCCTCCTCCTCGTAATTAAAAGAACATGTGCGTTTTGGTATTTCAAATAAACGGTTGGAGCGGTGGAATGTTTCCTCACAAATTAATACGCGAACATGTACTTGACTCGTGTAACAGTGGTGCACTTTGCAGATTAAATTGTTTGATATGCAGGCTTTGATGTGCAATCAATTGAAGCGTTACTTTACTTAACTGATTTGGAAACCGGTATTTCTTTACAAAATACCAATGCGTCTGGGGCGTAAATAATTTCTTCATTTGTTTTCCATTCTTACTACATCTAGTGAAACACTTCTGTTTCAAAATGATGTGTTCAGATTTCATTTATTTAAATTAGTCAAGCGGCAGATTCATCAAATTAAACATTTTTTTTCAAATTTTAATGTTAATATTTGAGTCCAAGATCAAAGCATACATTCATGAGGAAAGTCTCTCCGGTGACACGCTATACAAAATTTGACAGAGAAAAATGAAAAGAAAGAAGCACATGTTTATATGAACACAAATATTCATGTTTTTATGACACAAAGCCACATACATGTACAACTGTCGTACAGATCTGTTTCACGCGTACAACGTACTTACTGCCAAAATCGTGAATAGCTCTAACACTTCTGCATCACCTTACCTATCCCAATAGCATGTCAAAGCGCTGGTGAAAGAAGACAGACGCCCAATAAAGTAACACTACGTAAACACAATCGGTAAACATGTCGGGGTGAGGTGAAATGGGGATTAACGTCGCTTTAAAGATATTTGCACCTGTTTGTTTCTGTAGACAAAAACACACATATATGGACATACATTTTAACTTTCATTGAAGGAGTTCATTGTACGATTCCGACCATGTAATAAGCATGTGTTTTTGAATCAATATCAAATAGTGATAGGACCAAGTGTTCACAAAAAGGTGATCTCATTCTGGCGCAGTGACACTGTCACAAACAGATGCAAAGGCAATTGTTCACCTGAACCAAAACGGGAAGATAAGGTACAAGTCAAAATAGGCATAAATTTTGGTCACTGATACGTCAAATTCGGAAATGTCCTCCACCATAAAACCTTTAAAAAAATGAGGTTTTGAATGTTGTAAACTTGATCAAACACATTTTGAGCAAGTTTCGTTTGACGCTCTTTGGCACCTTCAAAAAAAGGTATGCTCGACTCTACCTCTATATTTGCGACACATAGATACCAAATACGAAAGCCTGAAACTGTTGGAACATTACTCGACATGAAGTGAATGTTGACTTCTGAAAGGTCAGTATAGTGGAGCACAATTGGTGACCCTTATATGTATGTCTTGTCTAAATGTCTTATCAAAATTACACTTCCATGTTATCAATGAGGAAGTTCAACATTTCACAGTGAACTTAAGAAGTCGTTTAAATTCTTATGACAAATTGTCAATACAACGGAGCAAAATCGTGGTAGCAGCAATACGCAACAGGCCCAACAGGTCAGTGCAGTGACGAATGTCGCTGTCGAATGTCTTGAAAGCTGCATTTGCTCCGTTGTGGAATCCTGACTACTGTTGTCAGCTGTTGGGAATTTGGAGTTTTCAGTTAGGTATCCAATCCGCATTTGGCAAGCAAGTACCTCGCAAGTCTCACTAACAACCAGGGGAAGGATCTCAAATCACTTCCTGTTAATGAATGATCTGGCCACTCGAGCCCTCGACATTGTAAGAACGTTTCAATCATTTGCTGCTATTGACTATATTTAGACATACCCACAACAATCTCAACTGATACTTAACACTTAAAATACAATTAACAAGATCCTAGTTGACCAAACCTGTCCAAACGTCCTGCCGATGTATCCGTCAAGCCACCCGTGAGAACCCGGGGTAGAATAGTTCTTCGGTAACCCATGCTTGCAAAAAAGGGGACTATGATTGACGTAAGAGGCGACTAAAGGGATCGGGTGGCCATGCTGGCTGATTTCGTTGATGCGTGTCATCGTATTCAAATTGCCTAGATCGATGCTCATGATGTCAATCACTTGATTTTCTGGCCCAGACCCGATTATTTATAGACCGCCGTCATATAGCTGGAATATTGATGAGTGTGGCGTTTAGCAACGATTTAATTATATAAATTATATCTTTAAGCATCAGCTAAGGTTAATTTAACGGCCTTCACCGTACCCAGAAAGAATTTAATCCTTTTTGATGTCATCATCAGTTCAGAACGATAGGCTTGCGGTACGAGGCGCCTATGCTTGTCGTAAGAGGCGACTAACGGGATCGGGTGGTCAGGCTCGCTGACTTGGTTGATGCATGTCACAGATCCCAATTGCGTGGATCGATGCTCATGATATCAATCACAATATTGTCTGCTCCAGACTCGATTATATACAGACCGCCGTCATATAGCTGGAATATTGCTGAGTGCGACGTTAAACAACAAACCAACCAACCACAACAATAGATATTCTGTGCCATCTAAAAAACAACACGGGTTTCTAAAACACACATTTTCATAGATACACTGTAGCAGCTTCAGAATGAAATAATACAATCTGCTTTATTTGCACCCCAGTGAGTAGTTTTGAACAAATATGAAACTTTTCTGAGTATATTTGAATCAGTTTAAAGAAAAAACCGGACATAAGCCTTGTGATATTTGAGAACGACGTTTAATGTGACATTTCGGAATGATGTTTACACGATAATAATTACATCATTAACATATTTAAAAACAACACGCTTACTTGAAACCGACTAGGGTTTCAGAGGACCTAGATCGAAATAGGGAATCTATGTTTTGTCTTTTTGTTGTTTAACGCCGCATTCAGCAATATCAAAGCTATATGACGGCGGACTGTAAACTAGCGAGGCTGACACAGACAATCTAGTGACTGGCATCATGTGCACCGATCTACGCAAATGCGAAACGATGACTTGCCTACTACGATAAACATGAGTTGCTGAAGTTGTCTCGTTATCAAAACATGACACGTGACAACAGTGAACAAGCAAGAAATACTCATATCCCCCACCAATATGACATGTCCGGTTGTGTGCGATGCGTTAGCTCCCGTGAACTATGTTGACTGTAATCGAAGGTCTGATTCCCATAGCATGCTTAGTTTTTGGGTGCCATTGTACCCATCTTACAAACTAAGTTCACCATGTTTTTTAGCCTGCTTAAACCATTACCTAACATTATTTCTTGGTGTGCTCGTAAAAATTTACTGCGGTCCCCCCGAAATCCAAAATGGCGTCCAAGATGGCCGCCAAAGTGGGAAAATTTCTCAATGCGCTCGTTACTCTGTCAAAACAATAACAAGTCAGCTTTTTCAAAATCAGAAATGCATTTATAGGTGCACATATACATTTTTAATGCAAAATAATTCAGAATTCTGCAAAAATAGTACTTTTATAAAGTAAAAAAAATGAATTTTGTAGAAAAAAATGCAACATATTTACATATCTGAGATTAGACTCAAACTCAAAGGAAAATTGTTTTTAAATCAAAGTCCATTTTCATGATGTCAAAATGTTTCACACTCACTAGTACTGTATTTGATTCAGTAAATGATGTTTGAAGAGCTTTAATGCATTCAGATGCATCATTTTCATTGGACAAAGTTGATTCAGATATCACTGTCTGTGTCTGAAGATGAGTTTGACTCCATGTCTGAATCATGGATATCGCCATCAGGTATTTCAACTGGAGAATCTTCTGAAGGAAGTATGTCCACTTCAGCAACAGTGTTTCTTGACTTGTTCTGGCATCCTGAGACACAAGAACACAGTCCTGTAAATTTCAGACTGTTCTTTACACATCCACACCTCTTTGTTCGGCAATCAGTTTTGCAGCTGCAGCAGGTCATTGCTAGGACTGATGACGGTGCTGGTTGTACATCCATCCATTTAATTTCCAACTTTTTATCTGCCACAAACCATCCATGTCCATTTAGAGAAGGTGGTAACTGGTTGCTGGTCCTGTTTCAGACAATTTCTGGAGAGGAATGCTTGGTAATTTCTCAGAACATTCTGGCATGGTGGCAGTTTCTCTGGATCTGATGTACCTGATCCAAACATGATTGTCCGCAGTGTATTTACACTGTATGTCAAAACCGTATTCAGATGTTTGGTTCTGGAATTGAAGCTGTAGAAGATGCAAGTTGCTGCTTCACACAATTTCAATAGATCGTCAGTTACTTCTGAGCTTTTTCCAAGTGAAGCCATTGCATTGCAGAAGATTGCATCATTTTCAAGAAGCCAGAGTATGCCCATTTTTCCTCGTCCCTTGAAGGCACTAGTACTGTCGCAACCAGTGAAAGGATGAGCTCCTATAAGACCTTCACATGCATCTTCTCCAAGAGTCCTTCCAATTCTTTTAAGATCCAGATAACGTGATTTGGATCCAGAACCAGTGAAGAAAAGGCACTTCGTTTTGATCCATTCCAGTCCACACGCAGCTGTTGCTAACACCATGACATCTGTGTCCGGCGAGTGAATGATAACAACATCAGGTTCGGGAGTTTGATGTGATGCATAGTGTGCGTGAAGAATAAGCCTCTGATCAGCTTCTTCCATCCTGTATATCAACTCTGGAATTTCTTGGCATTCCGTCTGTCCAGAGGACACACTGAAGGCATAACATTTATTTGCTGTTGTGGCAAACAGGGTATGATCGCCAATTATGGATGCAGACTTGTGACTCTTCCATTCTTCAACTAAAAACTGTGTCAAAGATTCTTTGAATTGACCATCTCGTAGAGCTTTTTTAAGCTGTGTATCTACCTTCTGATCCCGTCTGTTTATTGTAGTTTCAAAGCTTTCTTCTGCAGACAGCAAGCGAGACTCATGTTCAGTATTCTTAATTGACATTTCCGGATATGTATCTGCTACCCAATGCACAGATGCAGTACTGCTTGTTGAAACATGTCTCAGGATCATTTTCATTACAGCTTCAGCCAGGTCACCAAATGTGGCAATCTTAGCAGGTTTCAATTGCTGAATCTGTGCCATAGCATCTACAATGATGGATTGGTGTGTCCTTCGGTAGGGAGTCTCTTCTTGTTGAGTCATCTTTTCTAATTCGTGCATGAGTACTTTGATGTCTTAGCCAATTTTCCTTCAGCAGTTGCTAGAGAATATGGCAAAGGCCCGAGTGGAAATGCCATAACTTCATCTATTGAAAAACCTCTCTCCACAGCTATCTCGAGTATTTCTGAGTCTTGTTGTTTGACTTTTTACTGTTGTTTTCTTTTTTTTGTCATTAAGGCAAAGTTCTGCAGACCAAGTTTTGGGCATGCATCATAGAAACTCTTCTTTACCTGAGTTGTAGGAGTCTGAATTGAACTCACCGTTGGAACGTTCTCATCTGATGAAGAAGTTGAAGAACATGTTTCTTCTCATCTCTCCTTCACAAAGGTCACAAGCGCAGATTGTCCTTTATCATGGGCATGAAGCATATCTCTTGCAACTTCTTCAGTGGCTTGTCTACCAGATGAGATGTGACAAAGTGGCCCTTCACCTTCAAATGGATTGTTCCATTTCGTTATTGTGTTCATGATGTGCTGCACTTTCTCTTCATCTTCTCTGACCTGTATCTTGCCTGCATCATCAGCAATGAAGGGTTTGTCTTTCTCATCCCCAGTCAGAGAAGTGCAACGTCTCATAAACTCAGCTCTCTGAGTTGACAGGATTTCCCTTTTCCGTGTTGCTGCTGGTTTCATGCTGATATATGCTACACCTCCTGGAGCCTTAGAATCTCTGTTAACACCCATTTCAGTTTCTTGGTCAGCAGGAACTCTGCCAAATGTTTTTTTTTTTACTCTTCTGGATGGTGAAGAGGGATCCATTAAGAAGCTGCTCTTGGCAATCTGGGTGTGTGTTTTCAAGGTTCAGCATCATGAGCAGATAGAGAGGTGTGTATCGTCCATATACATTTCTTCCACATGCAATAAACCAGGGGAGCATTTCAATTTCAGAGTGTAGACTTAGTTTCCAGTCACCTGTTCAAGCAGCTGGCACATGCCGCAAGAGTATCCTAACCATTTCGAGATACATTGACCAGAACTTTCCATTTTGTCCAAGAGATTAGATGTATGAGTTGTAGAGTGACAACACAAATCTGAAGGTGTCTGAGGTTGTTAGAGTGGCAAGTCTCTCAGGTGACATACCATGACGAATATCATCAATTTCAGACTTCAAGATTTCAAGACATCTTCCATGATCAAGGTTTTTGACAAAAGCTGCAAAACGAAGTCTCTCCCAAGCTTCAGCAACAAGCGTGTGGGCAAAGAACCCATGCTCCCAGTGCTCTCCTTGAAGGACCTTGTCAACTGATCCTTCTGCCCAAATTCCTTCCTCAATGAAGATGTCACGCAGTCCAGCACTACCAAAGAGGAAACCAGCACATGCCATGAACCGCATACTGGTATGAAATGGCCCCTGATGCAACACAATTCGGTTCATTTTAGGATCAGAGTCCTGTTTGCTGTGGATAACTTCTATGGCTTTGGTCCATATTCCCATATCAACTACCACTTGGACAGAACAAGAATCTCTGCCATGATCATCATCCATTGTTTTGTCAGTCATCTCAACTGATCTGGTCAGAAACGTATAGATCACACTATGATCAGGGGGTTTGTGGATGGTTTGGCAGTATCCAATTCTGTGAGGCTCGATTGGTGTAGAGGGCTGGGTGGCGCTGTTAAATCCCTTCCATCCTGGGACAGCTTGCTCTGATGGTTCCACGTCTTCGCCGAAGTTGAAATCCATTCGGGACAGCTGCCATACCAAATCGACCTGCTTAGCCTTTTTTGCACTTTTTGAATCCAGTGTAGTCAGCAGTTGAGCAGCATTATTATATCGAGGAGGTTCGGGTCTTTTGCTGATGATGCATGCTAGAGACAGAGACAGATATGGATTTGCGTCCAGTTCGGGGGTGATTCTCTGATTGACCTGTAGGATCCCGGAGGTCCTTGATTAGCATCATGTCCAGGTAATCTTGCTTGAGCCATGTATCCAGTTGTATCATGGCCCTGTAATGATCCTGAGAAATGACCTCTGTTTTTGTAGTCATTGTTGTCCCAACCAAACAAAGAAGGTACATTTGGAGCCATCGTTCTGAGATATCAGAATCTCTGCATTTGCAGTATCCATCTCTTGAAGAAGTGATTTATTTATGCAGTGCTGATGTTTGTTCAACAGAGGTACGAAGACTCTTTTCTGTATTTTTGAATGCACAAATCTGTTGTGAACAATAACAAAGCAATATACTTACCGACACGAAGATAATTTTGCAAAAATCAACAGATTTTGTCCTCTAGTGGAGTCTGTTTGTCCTTGGCAACATTCTCTGAGACAGCACTTCCTGTACTACTTGCAAGACAACTGTTTATAGTAGTGATTATAAGCATAACCACTTTAAATGTTTTTGTTTTTTTATTTGTTTTTTTAACTGTTCAATGATGTTATTCATTGAATATACTGAATGCATGTATTCGTTTACAGTGCAGAAGATAATTTTATGATGCTATGCTTTTTAATTTCTCACCCTTATTGACAGATGAATTCCATATTTTTGGTCATTATTTGTAGTTTTATAAAACCTAATATACCTTTAATGAATATTTACTGAGCCAAAAGTGGATATTGTATTATCCTATTCCAAATTGAAGTTCTGATTGGTATATCATACAAAAAATTCCCTATTTTGTATTAAAGAATACCATTAATTTGAACTTGGCATCCATTTTGAACTAGTAATTCCGTTCTAAAATGTTAAATTTGGTGCCCAAACAAAATATATATATATTACACATCAGCTGTTCATGGTCAGTAGTGATTTATGATAAATATTTGATAAACAAATAGGATATATAGTGAAGTTAATAGGTTAGGTAGAAAAGTGGCGGCCGTTTTGGCGGCCATCTTGGATTTCAGGGTGACCGCAGTGAAAAAAATTGAGCACACCAAAATATTATTCTTTCTCATCACATAATCTATCAATCTAAATAGGTGAACTTAGTTTTTAAAGCGGGTACAATGGGAGTGTCAGATATGAGAAAAAGACCTTCGCTTACTGGGCCTTTTTCGTAAATGGCCTAATTTGCAGCACTAAAATAAGTTATTACTGGTGTTGCTTCTCATCTGCAGTTTATGATAGAATATGTAACTGTATTTGGAATGAGTAAGGATGAGACAAATGGACAAACAACTTCTTTATTACCATTAGGATCGATGATTTCGGTGTAGGTTCTGACACCGTTGTCAAGCAAGTGAAGTACAGAGTATGGTTGACAAGAATATATACAGGATAGGAGGCAGTGTTTATACAGTTGAGTAGGTTTAAAATCAGTTACACTGTTGCATTTGTAATGAGTTGTGTTTCTGCATAAAGTTACTCAATGAATGCAACAACCTGGTACGTTTTTCAAGATCTGCTCCGGAAACGAGGACTCCCGCCATTTTCAGTCTAAATTAAAGTCGTTGCCATGGAAACTCGAATTTTTAAAAAAAAATTTAAATCCCAAACTATCAAAAGGCACCAGTTCACTACTAGACCTATCTATGTGCCAAGTTTGGTGAAGAAATATGGTACGTTTTTTCAAAATCTGCTCCGGAAACGAGGACTACCGCCATTTTCAGTCTAAATCAAAGTCGTTGCTGTGGAATCTCAAAACATTTATTTTTTAAAAATCCAAAACTATCAAAAGGCACCAGTTCACCACTAGACCTATCCATGTGACACGTTTGGTGAAGAAATATGGTACGGTTTTCAAGATCTGCTCCGGAAACGAAATGTGACGGACGGACGGAAGGACGGACGGACGGCACCCATTCCTATATCCCCCTTCCACTTCGTGGCGGGGGATAATAAACACCAAACGCATTTGTTGTAGCATGCATACAAATTCTGGGGAATCCTGCAAAATGGGTTCCCAATTATCCGTAGAAGTGTCCAGACACTTCTCTGCGACAATGAAAGTGTCTACACGTACGTTTAACACGAAGAGGAAACTTTCTATGTAAAGACACAAAACCTGCAAACTGTTACTAATACCATAATATTGTTCAATTTGGTATGCATGTATGTTCGTACATAAAGTAAATGAACAGAATGAAACCACTTTGCATACTTAATATTTTGAATATTTTGTTCTGTTTCTGTCTTGTTCTGTTTATTGAGATCGATGGTTAACTTTTGGTGACATAAATATATGATTTGGTTCGATATGAGGGCACAATATGTAAAGCCCGTTTCGTGAGCATATTGTCGGAATATTGCGCAAACCAAACACCCTGGTACCATAAACGTCATTTGCGAATGTAATGATTAAAGAGTTACATGGCATAGGTTTCAGGAACTTCGCGAATGTTGTCGTCAACGGTCTTATAATTTGGGCTTCACGAGGCGCCATATATTTGAAAAGTATCGAAAATAATGTTTTTTTCCGGAAATTACACGTTTCTTCATTTTCATATTTACAAGCGTCGCTCGAATTTAAGCTGTCTGTCCCTCGTGCCATTAGAAGTCGCTACATTGTTAAATAGGTTCATCAACGTTGGTTTGTTGGTTGGTTTGTTGTTTCACGCCGCACTCAGCACTATTCCAGCTGTATGACGGCGGTCTGTAAATAATCGAGTCTTGACCAGACAATCCAGTGATTAATATCATGCGCATCGATCAACGCAATTGGGATCGATGACATGTATCAACCAAGTCAGCGAGCCTGACCACGTGAATCGCGAAAGATAATTATTTAACAACATTACTAATGTGTAATCTACTGTCGAATCATATACATTCATTACCGTGGTTTCATTGAAACAGACAATCAAATTAAAAAACAAAATAAAATCAAAACAAATTAAATGGGTATTGTGAGTGTACCACCGACTTCTCAAACTGATTGGTTTAATCTCAACCAATTAAAATATTCTTCACTGTACGAATACCTAAAGAGTAGTTATTCTGTAGCAAATATGAACTTGTTTTTCCCATGAAGTTAAACACTGACGTGACGGATATCCACATGCAGGTGATAATATAAACCAGGAACGGTAATTATTCCCACAAGTTTTGTCTGTGACCTCTTGTCTTACATAACGTTGATAACACGGATCGTATTTCCATGCAGGTTCCGTAACCACTATTTGGAGGCGCGAGTGAGTTGTGAATGTTGTTTTAGCAGTATCCCAGCTATATCGGGGATGCCTGTTTATTGTGATTCTGGATTAAGCAAATACATGGTTGAACGCATGAAAAAGCTCCTTCCCTTCAGTCTCTGAGTTTGACCAAACGATCCATATTTATCAACTTTTATGTAAAGCATAGTGTACTGTTGGCCAATTCTTCGGCCACGTGTTTTGACGGAAAGGCCATGCATGTAATAGGTCATAGTTTTGTTTTAATCGCCGCTGACGTCCAGCTGTAAGGACACATTCAAGAGTGAGTGAGTAAGTATGATTTTACGCCGCTTTTAACAATATTCCAGCAATATCACGGCGGAGGACACCAGAAATGGGCTTCACACATTGTACCCATGACGGGAATCGAACCTGGGTCTTCGGTGTGACGAGCGAACGCTTTAACTACTGGGCTACCCGACCGCCCCGACACATTCAAGAGGTGATAACAAACTCAGAACACAGCATATATTATAGTATATTAGCTTTAACTGGGTGGAGAGCTCACAATGGCGTATCTGGTTGATGTTTTCCATCTTGGCGAAAGTCATGACAACCGATCCTAATACATGTCGGTAAGGATCGTGTCCTTACCAGTGCCAACTGGGACTGTGAAAAGCACCCAACATGGAGGTAATGTCTGTAATCATGAGTCTAAATAGTTTGTATCAGTTCCTTTGACATGGTAGAATGAACCATTTAAACGATAAAATGTTCTTCCGTCGTTTCGTAAAGTATTCAAACATGACATTTACGTTTTCTACTTCGGTATTAAAATCATTCTGTTATGAAAGCTTCCTCATGATAAATCTTTGACACCTAAAAAACGCGGTCGTAAGGACATGTATGAAAGTAGAACCTGACTATTGATAACATAAGACGGGGAAAAGGTCACAGCAGAGTATGTATATATATACACAAACGTCCACAGGATGAGCTGTATAATATATTACCCACGTGACGAAGATACAGGTGATGAGAAGCTAAATCCGTACGTCACACGCGGGTTGTTTATTCGTTTTGATTGGATAACTGTGACCTCTGTCACGCCGGGACTACTTTTTTACATTCATAAACGTCATTCATTTTGCATCTACAAGGCCGAACTGAAGATATCACACGGGAGCGACAGATATTTACAAAAACTTTATTAAACCAAACAAGATAGTTACACGCATCAAACTTGGTTTGCATTCTTTAGAAGTTTTGCATAGAGCTTCTACAGACATTATATAATCGCGCTAGCCTATATCCGTTTACAATGTACGGCTACCGATCAATCGAGGGTCCCCATGAGCGTGACGCACCCGGCCACATTCGCAACTTTCATATTGATTTAACGTAAAAGGATAAGCCTGGTGAAATGAAGTCAGTTTAAACTATCTGGACAGATATCTAGACTTACTTGGGATGATCCGGTTGTGCCATCAGTGTCCCCCTCGAAGCGTATTTTGTCGCACTGTTTCAGGAGTTGTTTGTTCACGACTCAACGACCCGATCACTCAAAGTGAACACTTCCGATACAAATCATTCGAAAATTCCAAAGAAGTGTTCCTGATTTCTAATTAAAAATATCCCAAATGTGATGGTGTGTAGAACGCTGTGAGCAGATCACGGTTGTCTCTTCTTATTCCCTTTGATCGTTCGAAACTGTCACTGACATGCAAGCAGACATGAATTTGTTGATTTTCACGTCTTCAGTATAGGGTGGTACAATTAACATGAATATCTTTAGCGAAAACTATGATTTCCCTCTTCCAAAACGGTACGGACATGTTTTAAATTCAGCTGATAGATCAAGGAAACCGAACCATTTCGATTGCAGAGACGGGACCCCGGCAATGTGAGTGACCGTCTGTGGGTCCAATATTCAAAGCGCGGCGCCAGTGTGACGTTTTTCAAATTTTCTTATAGGTGTCCTGCGTACTAACAACATGGCGATTGAATTACATTATGCCGAGGAAATTCTTCCAAAAGGATCTTGAGCGTCGGTGCTGTTTTGTTTGCAAACACCACAGCAGGCGCATATTGTTAATGCATATGCATAGAAAGGTCAACAATGCCCATATTTGGGAATTTATCAATATTCATGCGCAACAAGGTTTTCCAACCGGTTTCAGTTTGGTCTGTCAACGAACGAAAGTTCGTTATGTATTCACACTTAAATATATACTTAATATGGATAATAAATAAAATACCACACTCACTCTTGTTAGATACCATTTTTACGAATTGTGTGGACTTTCTATGGTATTTACTCAACCGGTTTCACGAATGTGATTTTCAAGAGTACTGTTATACCATTACGCTGTTTTGGCGTCACAGTGCCCTCTAATATAGTATGACTTCATAGTGCAATTTTAACTTTGTGACGTCACAATAAGACGCATAACATATGTAACTATACACGTACTTAGTATTACCTGATGAAGGAGCTAGACGTAACAAAAAAGAGTAGCAAGAAATTATAGATATTATGTTATTGATGTTCACAGATGGTGTAGCTCTAGTATCCTACTATGTGGTAGACTGGCAGAGACAGCTTAATGTTGTCCTTCTGTATTTAGTGGAGTTCAGAAATAAACCTTGAGAAAACCAATGTTAATATTAGAAATTGAGGAATTGTTTCGAAGCATCGAAATTGGATGTATAGTGATAAAGGAAAATGCTTGTTATTGTAAGTATTTAGGACTATTAATGCCCTCAAGACTAAATTGGCCCAAGGCTTGTAAGACCCCAGCGCTTCAGGCATCTAAGGCAGTATTTCCTGTTTATAAGTTATTCAATGAAAACATATGTGTCTTATTTTCAACAGCAAATTCGATATTTGATGGTAAAAGTTTACCCATTTTGTTATACTGTTCGAAAATACGGGGCATTAAATATTTTGAATCCATTGAAAAAGTTCATACTTTGTACTGTAAGCGATTTTTGAGCATTGGTAAATATGTTTCAAATAAAGCGGTACTTGAGGTAACTGGGCGCTGTAGTATATTTGTTTATAGCCAGCTGCGTGTTCTTAAATATTTGAAACAAGCGTATAGTCGACGAAGTCATCTATATCCCCTGCCCATTTTAACACGTTATGGTCCCAAGCCAGGTTACTGACCCAACATGTCAAAATAGCTGCAATGGAAATTCTAAAGTAAACATTTCTAAAACTCCTTAATATCAAATGGCATCAGTTCAGTATGTGCTTTATATATAGACATGCAATGTTTGGCAAGGGAATATTTAATAGTTTATTTGTTACACTCCATAAGTAAACCCACCCTATATTAACACTTGAATCCAACTTGTTGCCATGGAAACGTAAGAAATAAAAAATGATAAAATTCCTAAATAGCAAAAGACACCTGTTCAGTATGTGCCTGGTAGACATGCAAAGTTTTGTAAGAAAGTATTTAACCGGCCGGGTTTTGAGTTATGCTCCGGATACGAACTCTACCCTTTAGAACCTAAGTCAAACTTGTTGCCACAGAAACGTAGAAAATACAAATTTCTAAAATTACTAAATAGAAAAAGGCAACGGCTCAGTATGTACTTGATAGACATGCACATTTTTGAAAGAAAGTATTTAACAATTTTTGAGTTACGCTCCGGAAATGAACACCACCCTTATAGAACCTAAGTCCACCTTGTTGCCATGGAAACGTAAAAAATAAAAAATTCTAAAATCCCTAAATAGCAAAAAGCACTAGTTCAGCATGAGTCTGAGAGTCATGCAAAGTTTCGTAAAGAAATATTTAACGGTTTCTGAGTTATGCTCCGGAAACGATTTCTAGACGCACGCACGCACGCACGCACGCACGCACATACGCGCACAGACGAACGGACGGAACCAATTTCTATATCCCCCGCCAAGTTCTTTGGGGCGGGGGATAAAAACATATTTCAAATAGAAGCTAATAGGTACCAAGGGAACACAAACTGGGTGTCTGGTTTAAGAAGCATATTATTTAATATAGGATTTTACTTTGTATGGATCTCACAAGACACTGTTAAGGAAAACCTATCTATTGATACATTTAAACAAAGAATATTAGATATATTTCAGCAAAACTGACACCAACAAGTTTCCTCTTCACAGTTTCTCGGGCATTATGCTAGTATCAAATCATTGTTACAACCAGAACAATATTTAACTGCATTACCAGATAAATCTCTTTGAGACTTCTTTGTAACTCTAGAATATCTCTTCATAACTTCCAAGCTTAAGTCAATAAATGTCGTAGAACCAAGAATATTGTTTTTGTAAATTGTATATGTACTAACTGTACCGAACAGGAGATTGAAGACGAGTTTCAGGTTCTTTTTACATGTGAAACAAAACTCTGAGATCAAAGTTTCTATCTAATTTAGATATTACACACAAAGAAAATCAACTGATCATCAATGTGTTGAATTCCATCCCTGAAGATGTTATCAATGTTTTTGAAAAGTATTTAAAACATGTATTTAGACTAAGGTGAATATATATTATGCTATGATCAAGATGTGTCCGTCTGTCTGTCATGTTTCATGTTCTACCAACTTTTAAATGCCTATCAAAGACTTTAGGATGAGTGGTTGAAATTCTGACGATGCCTCCGCCCTAGTAATGTATAAGTTACAGTGTACATCTTCTCTAGCGCTTCAGTCAAGACTGCGGAATCGGCTGTTGATGCAACCGTTCTGTTCCCGACGCAGTGCCACAGTCTGCTGCAGATACTGCTCTCGATATGGATGGCCATTACACTGACGAAATACGTTTTCCTATGATAAGTTAACAGTTGATGATATTAAACGAACTTCAGACATGACGTGTCGACCATTTACATTACGTTAATCTCACACAAATAGTTCCACAACAGCGAATAATTGTGATAATTGATCACACGCTTTGGGCGAAGCAGTTTCTCTTACAGCTTCCTAACGAAGAAACGAGTCCCCGTCCATTGCATGTTAAGATTTTGGCCAAGTTATTTGGAACGATAGGTAGGAGAATTTCCCGTTTCCCTTTGACTACTGTTGAGGATGGTACGAGAGGCTTTGTTTGAGGCGCCGCACTTCGTTTTGCAAAGGTACGTCCCTCAGGTGTGCTAGAAACCTAGGATCGTTCGAATCCAGATTACATGTAATTACGTTTTTTGTTTGTCACAAACATTCCTGTGCACATGAGTTCCACCAAAGTAGTAAAGGTGTAAGACCTGCACTAAATTTTGCCTTTTTTCGAACAGGAAATATACAATAACTGTTCCAAGTAGCGTTGACCTGGTAGGTGTCTTAAGTAGTTTGTGTAGACGTCAACGTATGCACCTCCGTGTGACATACCGCTTCTTACATTAACGTTATGAGGGTCTTTATTTTTGTTGCTTTCACCAGCTGGCGATTTCGGACATCTCTCACTTCTCACATTATTGCCTTGTCATAGTCATTTTTGACAAGCTGTATTTGGGTTTTACATTTCGTTGAAAAATAAATTATCCATTTACTTACATCATTAAAAACTGTTTAGTAAAGATTTTCATTCGCCCCCATCGCTATGCTGTATTCCAATGCAAGTATTTTACAACTGCACAAAGAATTTCAAAGACCTGTTCTATCAACTTAAAACATACTCAGTGGCGTTAAATGGACCCTTTGAGGGTGGATTTATTTCCATAACTATCCACACAGTTAGCCAAGTTGAGCAGATTGGGAAACATAAATATGACCAATTTGTGTCTTCCTACATTTTATTATTTTTGAAAATGTCTCTATCCTATGCATGAAGGTTAGGACATCAGAGGAAATATACCATCCATCTAAAAGGATTAAGTATAGTCGACCTAGGATCTGAGAGAAAATTATTGGCTTCGACTGTTGTGTACAGCAATGCCTATATTACAAATGGATATAATACAAAATTAATTTATTTCTAAGAATTGAGCTGCAAACGTCAAAGTATTGAGTCTGGTTCGAGCATCCAAAGACGCCGCCGCAGACATGGCCACAAGAAAGAACGAAGACTAAATGAAGCCATTCGTTTGGAAGAAGTGTTGCCACTTCTTCCGGAACCATTGGGATTGCAACAAGACTGTATGTGTTATTGCTTTGAAACGGCAAACCAACACTTTCCATAATCTGAAGAGTCCACTGTGCTATTCCAACTATATCATAAGTGTGTGTTTATGAATCACGATCGATAGGGTGCGTAACTATTCTGCCGCACCGGTGGCATCTGTCACAAACACATACTAAAGCAAGTAACCATAACAAACACGGGAACATATGGTACAAGTCAAAATAGGGAATAGTTACTGTATAAAACATGATTGTGGTAACTGCTGCTTCAAATTTGGAAATAATCTCCACATGTCTACCATTAAACGTTTTGAAATGTCATCTAAGATTTTGACTGCTGTCACCACAATCGGACAGTTGTACCAAGATTGTACCCACATTTGTAAAATGTATACCGCAAGGCCTGGAGCTACTGGAATATGCTCGACAGAAAGGGACAGTTAACTATTGGAATTATGAATCCATCTTGTCATAAAATCTTATGACTATGTTTGTCACTCTGAATCTGTATTTTTGGTTACTGCTGGTTCAAAATTGGAAATGTACTTCACTTGTTCTCTCACAAAACACTTTGAAGTATCAACAAAGACCTGAAATGCTGTAAACCCGACCAGACAATTGTACCTAGATTGTATCTAGAATTGTGAAATGCAGACGTGGAAATACAGACAAAGTTAACGATTGGAAATATGAATCATGTTGTCATAAAATCTTGTAAATGTTTTCTGCCACTCTGAATCTTTAAGCTTAGATTAGAACCTTAACAAATCAGGCGGTGTCACTGGTCTCTTTTATTTCTTGCTTATTAGGGTACATGGGTGGAAGGAAATTGGCTATTTGATAATTATTGAACGGTAAACTACCACATTTGTGTACAGTTATACAGGTATGTTTATGTTTGTGTTTCGTTTAACGCCGCACTCAGCAATATTCCAGCTATATGACGGCGGTCTGTAAATAATCGAGTTTGGACCAGATAATCCAGTGATTAATATGATGAGGATCGATCCACGCAATTGGGATCGATGATATGCATCAACCAAGTCAGCGAACCTGACCACCCGATCCCGTTAATCTCCCCTTACGACAAGCATAGTCGCCTTTTACGGCAAGTATGGTTTCTGAAGACCAATTCTTACCCGGATCGTCACGGGTCGTATGTTTATGTGAACTAATTAACACATTAATATTCATGTCGGTTTTTTTAGATGTCCACAGGTTTCACATTAAGCTGATTATAATATTTTAAACATTTCTTTCTTCCCTCGCGGTTTGTCGTCGGTTCTTCCCTCGCGGTTTGTCGTCGGCTTGTTACTAAAGGGACTGTTCTGTTTTCCACTCACGAATCTTCTAAGGCTTACATAAGAATTATTTAGCCAGAAATATCACAGAAGCCATAATAGTACACATGTAGTAAAACCCAAAGGCTTGCAGACACAAATAATGATATTACTCTGTAGAGAAAGATATAAGTACGGAAGCGTAGGAGGGCCACAGTGAAAATTGTCTAAATATCTCCTACGTAGGACTAAGTATCTCCTACGTAGGACTTAGTATCTCCTACGTAGGAGATAGTAAGTCCTACCTAGGAGATAGTGATTCTAGGCCATACTAATTCCTACGTAGGAGATAGTAAGTCCTACGTAGGAGATAGTGATTCTAGGCCATACTAATTCCTACGTAAGAGATAGTAAGTCCTACGTAGGAGATACTAAGTCCTACGTAGGAGATACTAAGTCCTACGTAGAAGATACTAAGTCCTACGTAGGAGATACTTAGACAAAAAATTCACTGTGGCCCCACTACGCCTCCGGATATAAGCACAATCTTCAACCGATACTTACACATTGTTATTATGTGGGACTAGAACTAGTGTCTTGGGAGTTACGAGACGGCACTTAACCGCTATCCAACTGCTAATTATAAACCAGATCAATGATTAACTTCGATCGCCAAAAAAAATTGATATGTAATAAACACTTGAAGACAAACACGCATTTTTGCTAACATTTTCTGCGATGACAACGCACTTGAAATAACGCTTCTCCCTGTTAAGGTCATTCATTTACAGCCATATGTTAGAACACGCTTGCTTTTAATGTGGCATAACATCGAAAAGACATGCATTCAACTATGGTGATGTATTTTTTTACTTCTAATACTGGATAAGACACAGAAGATATTTTAATCTCACAATGAAACAATGAAACTTGTGGTGAATAGAACAAACGTATATTTAATTTCTTTTCGAGCTTTGGCAGTTGAGCCTCGACTCCGGCTCGATTGAGCCTCTGAGTCAAGTGAGTTAGTCACGTTGATTTTACGCCGCTTTGAGCAATATTCCAGCAATATCACGGCGGGGGACACCAGAAATGGGCTTCACACATTGTACCCATGTCGGGAATCGAACCCGGGTCTTCGGCGTGACGAGCGAAGGCTTTAACCACTGGGATACCCGACCGCACCCTCCGAGTCAAGAGTGTACGACATGCGTGTATAACAATATTATCCATGTTTCTCTTATCTATGCCTTATCTGAACCCTTCATCGTTATTGTACCTGGAAACACTATAAGTAAGGAGAATGTTTTTCCCTCGAAAAAAAATTGTTTGTTCCAAAGTTTTTCTGACGTGACAGATTTTTCGTTGTATAATTCAATATAAATGTCAGTCGTCTGCAAGAGTAGGAGTGGATGTTTATATTCATCTGAATACGTTAACCCACACCATCATGGCTACAAATTACGACATTGTCAGTTTTCATTTATTGTAGCTTGGTAATAGTCTGCACAAAGTGACTAAAGTCTCTTTAACAATGAACATTTCAAATTTATGTCTACATTCACACTAACGGGCTTAGTATGAGGTCATCTATATGGCAACAGCATTCTTGACATTCAACAAATTCGTCTCAATGGATTAGGATAGCTGTAGACATTTTAAAGCAAATGTCTACTTTATGTGCAAAATGGAGGACATGTTCCTAATCTGAATGTACTTTAGTCTTAGATTGCGTGTTATATTGTCGTTGATTACACATTACAAGCTATTTCCATCCCTATGAACTATAGATAAGAGCGAGGAAAATACAAGTGAAAACGCATAATTCTAATTAGCTATCATTGATTCGCCTGATCTGCCTTTGCCATACCTCACCCTCAAAGCGAAACAACAACAACAACAACAACAATACAGAAAAACAACAACTTACCTAATGTGTACCACATGTAGTGGACAGTAAATGCAGTCAGCAGAAAGAAAACACTTCCAACACGTTTTGAAAATACCCATATCAGGCCTCCGAACATTTTTTTAGAAAATGTTGGATATTCATTCAGGGGTATTCATACAGTAACGTTAATATGTATTTGAGTTCGGACGCTCATACGTGGCAATGCATGTTTACAAATGTAACGCCAAATCCTTCTCTCAAACATTAAATATAATCATTAAAATTTATACAATCAAGGTATATATTTCTTCAGCCACAGTAATTCACAAACACATGCTCATGATATGGTTGGACTCCTACTACGGACTCTTTCTTATGAGTATGGAAATTTAAGGGATTTGAACTTTCATCTAAACATTAAACGTCAACGCCAGAGAAGGACCAGTCTTGATTATCCAACGAAATAGGTTCCTTGGACGTAAAAGGCAACATAGCCGTGAACGTTACATGAATGGATCACTGATAATGATGACAAGTGTTGACAAACAAACGTTGGAACCCGACCAGCTTCAAGAGTAGAGTTTATCCTTCAAAACACAACATTTGCAAACTACATCACAGCCCATATAGCAAACTTTCAATTTGCAAATACTAATGTGACTGCCACACAACATCCTGGAAGTTGTTGCTCCCTAAACATATTGAACCATCGATATACTCATGAACATTTATTGACAGCTGAGGATCCTCCAGTCTGCATCCCTTGTGATGAAAGAATCACGGTCAAGCATGTCCTGGTCGACCATTGATTTTTCCATCACAAGGGATCAATATTTTAAAGTTTCAGGTATCAAGGATCTTTTTACTCAGGTAAGTTCTCGTTTAATTCTTGTTTTTTTTAAAGAAACTCAATTGATTCATAAATTTTGATTATTATGGTTTGTAAATAAATATATTTATTTTATAATGGGTTGAATAGATCATTAACTGAGTTTGTTAGTGGCTATATACTCGAAGGAGGTTAAAGTAGAGTAAAATTACTGTCCCCCTGAGAGGGTATGTAAGACCACATTTTTCAAAGTATATTTATTTCTTCCACGTTTTTAATCGTAGCATATGTGTTATTTTAATGTTTGGCTAAATTTGTCAACCATCGCCAACAACTGAAGGGATGATGTAAATCCGACTGGGGTCCATGCCGGTAGCTACAGGACTGTAAGTCCCCGTGGTCCCAAGCGCGGTGGCGATCTATAGCCCGTTTTTATAATGTGTTGTAGTTAGTTAGTTATCAATTTTTACATGTTCTCTAACTAGTTTTATGAAAATCTGGGATATTCAAGTTATTATACTGCCCTTCGTCGGCAGCATTTTATACAGTTTAATATATAATGTTACTGTCAAATTTTGTTTCGTCACAATTTGGCTCAAATATTGCCGATGTGACGTTAAACATTAACTCACTCACATGTTGAACCAGTTCCTAGATTATTATTCATTAACGGCATCCTATGTTAGATAGTTTCCTCTCTTGTTGTGATTGAGTACTTAGTTCAAAGATGAGGTGTGAAATCCTAGAAGGGGCATTGTCGTGTTTTTCACATAAACAAGCAAAAAGTGTCAAAAATTACTAACGCGCGACAACGCAACAGTGTCCCTTCCAGGAATCCAAAGATCGTATTACACTGAGAAAACAATTCCGAAACATATCATTTATCAGCACGATCGATGCTGTGGATCACAGTTCAAGAAATATAACATACGTCATGCATCCAACTCTTGAAATAATTATATAGTCCATTGGTTTGATGTAAACATTAGTAAAACCACGTGGCAAATCGAACACGATCAACAACGGCATCTCTCTTAAACAGTAGGTTTATTATGAAGACGGTGAACCACTCAAGCTCGCTGAAACTAAACTTGGCAAATTGAGAACTTGACGAAATACTTGACTTAAACGACAAGGAGGAAAGCCCGTCTTGAACCATAGGATGAGGGGCAGATTGATGACACTTAACGGGGAAAAAAGACTTGTCTTGAAATACTGAGTGTAGAATAAAGTACAAATCGAGGAGAAGTACAATAAGGTGCAGATTGAGCACGAGTACCGGAGAGAGACATTGTATGAACGACTGCATGTAGAATAAGGTGCAGATAGAGGACGAGTACTGAAGAGAGACATTACGTGAACGACTGCATGTAGAAGTAGGTGCAGATTGAGGACGAGGACTGAACAGAGACATTACATGAACCAGTGCGTGTAGAATAAGGTGCAGATAGAGGACGAGTACTGGAGAGAGACATTGCGTGAGCCCATGCGTGTAGATTAAGTAGCAGATAGAGGACGAGTACTGGAGAGAGACATTGCGCGAGCCAATGCGTGTAGAATAAGGTGCAGATAGAGGACGAGTACTGAAGAGAGACATTGCGTGAACCAGTGCGTCTAGAATAAGGTGCAGATAGAGGACGAGTACTGAAGAGAGACATTGCGTGAACCAGTGCGTGTAGAATAAGGTGCAGATAGAGGACGAGTACTGAACAGAGACATTGCGTGAATTAATGTGTGTAGAATAAGGTGCAGAAAGAAGATGAATACTGGAGAGAGACATTGCGTGAATTAATGTGTGTAGAATAAGGTGCAGATAGAGGACGAGTACTGAACAGAGACATTGCGCGAGCCAATGCGTCTAGAATAAGATGCAGATAGAGGACGAGTACTGAACAGAGACATTGCGTGAACCAGTGCGTGTAGAATAAGGTGCAGATAGAGGACGAGTACTGAAGAGAGTCATTGCGTGAACCAGTGCGTGTAGAATAAGGTGCAGATAGAGGACGAGTACTGGAGAGAGACATTGCGTGAGCCAATGCGTGTAGAATAAGGTGCAGATAAAGGACGAGTACTGAACAGAGACATTGCGTGAGCCAATGCGTGTAGAATAAGGTGCAGATAGAGGACGAGTACTGAAGAGAGACATTGCGTGAACCAGTGCGTGTAGAATAAGGTGCAGATAGAGGACAAGTACTGAACAGAGACATTGCTTGAATTAATGTGTGTAGAATAAGGTGCAGAAAGAAGATGAATACTGGAGAGAGACATTGCGTGAATTAATGTGTGTAGAATAAGGTGCAGATAGAGGACGAGTACTGAACAGAGACATTGCGCGAGCCAATGCGTCTAGATTAAGATGCAAATAGAGGACGAGTACTGAAGAGAGACATTGCGTGAACCAGTGCGTGTAGAATAAGGTGCAGATAGAGGACGAGTACTGAAGAGAGTCATTGCGTGAACCAGTGCGTGTAGAATAAGGTGCAGATAGAGGACGAGTACTGGAGAGAGACATTGCGTGAGCCAATGCGTGTAGAATAAGGTGCAGATAGAGGACGAGTACTGAACAGAGACATTGCGTGAGCCAATGCGTGTAGAATAAGGTGCAGATAGAGGACGAGTACTGAAGAGAGACATTGCGTGAACCAGTGCGTGTAGAATAAGGTGCAGATAGAGGACAAGTACTGAACAGAGACATTGCTTGAATTAATGTGTGTAGAATAAGGTGCAGAAAGAAGATGAATACTGGAGAGAGACATTGCGTGAATTAATGTGTGTAGAATAAGGTGCAGATAGAGGACGAGTACTGAACAGAGACATTGCGTGAGCCAATGCGTCTAGAATAAGGTGCAGATAGAGGGCGAGTACTGAAGAGAGACATTGCGTGAACCAGTTCGTGTAGAATAAGGTGCAGATAGAGGACGAGTACTGGAGAGAGACATTGCGTGAATTAATGTGTGCAGAATAAGGTGCAGAAAGAAGATGAATACTGAAGAGAGACATTGCGTGAATTAATGTGTGTAGAATAAGGTGCAGATAGAGGACGAGTACTGAACAGAGACATTGCGTGAATTAATGTGTGTAGAATAAGGTGCAGATAGAGGACGAGTACTGAACAGAGACATTGCGTGAACCAGTGCGTGTAGAATAAGGTGCAGATAGAGGACGAGTACTGGAGAGAGACATTGCGTGAATTAATGTGTGTAGAATAAGGTGCAGATAGAGGACGAGTACTGAAGAGAGACATTGCGTGAACCAGTGCGTGGAGAATAAGGTGCAGATAGAGGACGAGTACTGGAGAGAGACATTGCGTGAATTAATGCGTGTAGAATAAGGTGCAGATAGAGGACGAGTACTGAACAGAGACATTGCGTGAGTCAATGCGTGTAGAATAAGGTGCAGATAGGGGAAGATCACTAGAGAGACATTCGTGAATTAATGCGCGTAGAATAAGGTGCATATTGTGGAGGATGAATATTAGAAACAGACTTTACTGGGACTAATGCGTGTAGAATGATTTGCAAATTGAGAACGAATACTCGAAAAGGACATGACCAGAACATTTGTCGGAGCACCCATACAGTTTAGTTATTAATAAAAAGCGTTAACTCGTGATGAATTGTCTGGGAACTTACAGTTCCAATTGCAGAAAGGGGTGATACTCAATGACAACTGGTTCTGACAATCTGAAAGTTAAAGTATTTAACAGACCTCCTGACGATGCCATATTAGTAAACGACGCTTTTTTTATCAGAACATAGGTATATTTTTTTTTATTTCCCGCGAATATTGAATAAAAAAGTTAGGGATCATGAATATTTTGGGCGATATTTTTCATGAAAAATGTGTGTTCAGTCTTCACTACAAAACAAAATCACCCAAATTATTCATGGTCCCTTACTTGTTTGTTCAAAAATATTTGATGACATATATTTTCACCATACAAAATATATCCTGAAATCGCGTGGATTGCGTCTACCATATAATCTGTTCACTATACAAATCGGACATCACCTCTAAACTTTTCAAATTTGGAGAAAGCAGACCTAACATGATCCAGATGATGACAGGAAGGAGACATTTAATACCACGAAAGAAATCAACACCTATGTAAAGCAGGAATTGCTTCGCGTCTTAATGCTCTATGTTCATCATTACTCATGATATAGTCAGAATCGGACAATGGACTCTGATTTTAGTGGAGATTTTTTCGATTATGGATTTTGTTTTGTCACGTTAGAGTTTCGAAGAAAACAATAATAAAACGTACATGTAAATATTTCTCAATGTGGATTGCATACATTGCTGACGAAAGTAATTTGGTAGTGTGTTGGAAGTCGTTTTAGGTGAGTCACCTTCATGACAATACTGTCAAGTTCACAATGTATATAGTTCTCTGTAGTTGGTTTGATTGTATGTATTAGAGTGTGGTTGGACTGTTTGTAAGCTGTGAGCTTTAGAGGTGTTATGTAAGATTACTTGGGTCAGGAGTGAAAGTCTTTTGTTGAGCTTTGTGATTGAATGGGTATTTAAAAAGACTGTGAACTGCAATTCAGTGCAGCTACGAGGATTCTAACCTTGGTTAGACTGTTTTGGTTTTGGTGCGTTGTCCCAATCTTGTGGCGTAAGTTACATTTTATTTGAATAGTGTTTACGCTTATATTCTTGTAGCTTGATCATGTATGTATCATCTGTATAGTTACATGTGTATATCAATATATATGTAATGATAGAATAGTAAACGGATGTAGGAACCTGTCTTTTGTAGAGTATATTCATCGCGAATTAAGTGAGGGAGATCTCACACAAACAAAGTCTTGATTTGGCTGTATTTTGGCAGTCGTCGTTGTATTGAAAACAACCACCATAATAATATCATCTTGTACATCTACTTTTGATATTGACTTTGGTTATTCTAAGTAGTACTTGCTCAATGTATGTTGAATAACTCTATGCTTTTTTAGTTATTATGAGTATTGTACAGGCTCGATGTAAGTTGAATAACCGTGTGTAGTTATTCTGAGCATGCTCCCATGCTCACTTGTATGTTGAATAACTATGTGTGTACCATTCTGAGTATATAATACTCGATGTAAGGTGAATGGTCACTTGTATATAAACTTGCGTGTATACGTTTGTTGTATAGTGTCCGGGGACCAAGAAGGGCATTCGTTGTATGAAGCCTAACCCCAGGACGACAATGGCCAAGAATATGAGAAGGTAAATCTGGACTGGATGAGATCTGTGTGAGGCTCTTAAACAATGTACAGTGTATAGTGCATGGACGTTGAAGAAGGCGTGGAGAAAATGACTTTGTGCATATTGTGTATATAATGTGAGATAATTGATTGTTGACATGCATGTATTGAGTTGTTGGAAGTATTAATGCTTTAAGATGTGAATGTATTGAGATGTTGATGTTGAGATGTATTAATGTGTTCTGATATTTATGTATTGGGGTATTGATGTTATGATATTGATGCAAAGATATATTGTTGTATTAGTAGGGATTCGGGAGATGGAGTATTAGTGCAAAATAAGTGTATGTGTAAGTAGGGTTGAGTAACCTTAACTATTTGGAAAGTGTGTGTTAGAGTGACAGAGGGTGTGTGTGACGTGCGTGAGGAGTGAGCAGTGTGTGAAGGGTGATACTTAGTGGAAGGTAGCTGGATGGGGGTGAGTGCGTTGGTTACGTCATTATCAGTATAATTCTTAACTTTATTTAATAAATATATTCTTAATCCACATTTGGGTTGTGTTATTACTCCGTGTTGCGACAAATGCCAATAGAGGCTGATTGTAAAATATTTAGTTTCATATGAAAAGCATAAACCAAAATTAATATGGACCTCTAGAAGTGCTAAACTTTAGAACAGGATAACCTGTAAGATGTTTGTGACTGAACAGAATGAAGTTGTTTTGGGTGGGTTGCATTTGATTAGCCATCTGTATGCCCAGTGCAGTTAAATCTCCATTGAGACTAGTTCCAATGAGGCAGACATACTCAGAGGAGATTTCAATAATTATGTCATCAGCACACAGTCTTATAATATCCATTGACAAGAACTTTCTGTTGATTTGCTTCCGAACGAAAAAGCAAGGATATATTTACACAATACACGCTGTGTCGCACTCTGTCGAAGGCTTTAGACACGTCACAAGAAATAGTGCTAAAGAAGTCATGATCGTCAAGCGATGTACATATTTGGTGATATATTTCAACTAACTAGAAAGTTAAACTCGCCTGGCACAAAGACTGATTGGTACTTATTTAATAGATTCTTATCCATGACATAGTTGTGCATTTTTTCAAAATCTAGTCTTTCACATGTATATTTTCCCCAGGCATGATGTAAGTGAAGTAGGTACTGTAATTAGCCAGATGAGATATGTTACCTTTCTTAGACATTACATTCCAGTTCGATGTGTCAAATTCATTTATACGAACCTCAGCTTTCTTACTGTCTGAAAGGTTCATTGGTTTGTAACACGAAACCTCAGTGATCAAAGTGTGGAAAAAGGATGATGAACCTGATCCTTTTAATATACAACGAAGAAGGTTCCAGTAGTTGTTTTGATCACTTAGTAACCCACTTTAATTCGCAAACAAGTTGTTTTGCCTTGAGCTTCTTAACTTTATAACTATGTCTTTTGTACTTTATCAACTCATTAAATTTTGCTGACCTTTTACTTTTTTTCTACATCGTTTTCTCCATCTAATTTCTTTCCGAAGTCAAACCAAGGCTTTTCGTGCGGTCTTATTGTTACATCTCTTGTTATTACATTTTACTTCTCTGTCTACAGGCTCCCGTCGCATGGCATGAGTACTGCTCTGCAGAGATGAATATTTACGTTTTACTCAAATTGTGTAAATGGCGGGTGCTACAGGTAGGCTAGGACATGCATACACTTTTACCTGATGTCATCACTGATTTTCAGTCGTCCATTCATATAACTTTCACAGCTATTTTGCCCTTTGTAAACGCAAGGTAGAATCTGTCTCGGCGGATAATCAAGACTTTTTAATTCTCTTTCACTGAAATTCTATACTATATTGAGTAGTGACAAATACGTCACAGGCAATATGAACGGATGAACAGACTCTTAAGAGTGTTCTCAAGTCGGCCATGTGTATGAGTGAGTGAGTGAGTTGGGTTTAACGCCGCTTTTAACATTATTCCAGTCATATCACAGCGTGTCAGCTTAATGTGGGAGGAAAGCCCGAAGTGATGCAGGTCTCACACGTTTACCACTTCGGTGAAACCCTCATGGTGCTGACAAACCTAGAAACATAATCGGGGCGAACCGGGATTCGACCCCACAATCATAGGTTTCTGGCGTGCCTAAGGGACGCAACTCTGCATAGCGAATCGCAGCGCCTTAGACGACTGGGCCACCCGTGCCCCCTCATGTGTATGAAGGTAATTGACTTATTCCTTGATTGTAAGGAAAGAACTTTCTTTTGTCAGCTTTATTCATGCCAGTACAATTTGTTAGTGTTACATATACTCCCCTGTGGCCACTAATATCCGTGCTAAAGTCACAGGCGCTGCAGACCATCTCTCGAGGTTTATAACAATGGGATCAATCGGTGTTGACGTTACCTACGTAACACGCGTAGGTTGGCTTATCACAATTATGGTGTTTTTCCTCCTGATAATATTATAAAAGGTTAGGCTGGTTGTAATTACCCACCTATGATACCTTCGGTCATTTTCAAATATTATTATCACTAATTTCATGCAAGCAATTTGTCCAAACAAATCAAGGTAGCCATTAGTCACATTAAAACTAAAGCAGAATCTAAGTTCTCTTTAATGAATCCGAAAAAGCGTTACTGAAGCATCTACAACGAGAACGTTTCCATGCATGTAAACACATACAAGTAAACTCATGTAAATATCAAACGTCAAACAGAAAATAACCATACTCGGTTATGCGCCCTAACAGATTCGTTCGCCTAACGGTAGCACCCGCCACTCATACAATTTGCATAAACTGTAAGTCTTTGTTGCCTGATGCAGTTTAATTATGTACTCGTGTAACGACCCTTAAAACAAATCTCAGTAAAGGCTGAGACTATTGAGGTGAGCGAAATTACTAGGATAATTATAAAGACGTTAACTATCTCCAGGATATTTAATGAGCCTTTGTCACTACATATCGACTTTAAGCACAGTTAGCTGTGTATGCACTGGGGAAAAGAACGGTCTACCAGTGGGCCAACATCAGTGACATTTACAATTATGTGCCAGTCGATACAAGAAATGGAATCTGATACCAACTCAGTATAGTATATGATTATATCACGATTTACACCAGATGTAGCAGCACAACAGTACTTCTGCCATACGACGGTGGCCATTAAACAATCATGTCTTGACCAGACAATCCAGTTATATATAATAAGACCAGACTATCCAGTAGCACAAGCCATTTCCAAACTTTACTTCAACAATATCAATATGTCTCTCTCCCGGCCACCGTGCTGTACACATCTGACCGTCAGCAATTGTTACAAAGTTTCTGTTTCTGTAGGGACACAAAGGGACTGTTGCAGTGTTTCAAACTGTTATATACTATCACACCGATGGAAAGTGGTATCCCCTTGCAAGGATACCCGTGAAGATCCGGGGTAGACTCGGTCTTCAGCAACCCATATTTTCCGTTAAAGGCAACTTTGCTTGTCGTAAAAGGCGACTAACGGGATCGGGTGGACAGGCTCGCTGACTTGGTTGATACATGTCATCGATCCCAATTGCGTGGATCAATGCTAATGATGTCGAACTGGATTGTCTGGTCCAGGCGAGTGAATCAAAATGGTGAAGATTAAACAGCCTCTCCCAGTGACCAGCAACGCATAAATTATCAATTTGAGGACCTTTCTTACCGGGTTTTGTTTGTTTGTTGTTTAAATAATCGAGTCTAGACCAGACAATCCAGTGGTTGACATCATGAACATCGATCCATGCAGTTGGGATACGATGACATGCATTAACCAAGTCAGCAAGCCTGAGCACCCGATCCCGTTAGTCGCCTCTTACGAAACACATTTGTAAGTGACGTGCAAACAAGTCACGTATGCCACGTGTCTTTGCATAAAAAAAGTCAGAAACTGGACATTAATGTGAAGAAAAGAAACTCTTCCTGTCAACTAGCCATGAATCAGTTCAGAATGTCCCACGTCTCTTTACATTTTACACAAGCATATTTCAGGAATCGCATCCGAACTGCCATTGAGAAATTCTTTAAGCCTTTTTGATACTGCCGATTATTCTTGAATCGATTCAAGTTCAGATTGTTGTTTTCCTCATTTGCTCTTTATTACGAATGGCTAAATGATGTATTCCTATCAATGTTGGGGAAAGGCGAGTTATATAGTGTCGGATACGGGTATGATCCGTACAAGAACGTCATTTGAATTCCCAACATGCTTGTGCTTAACTGGTAACTAGTGCGACCACTCAATTAATTACCACCATTACTACACAACAAAATTTAAGTGGGTGAAAGGGAACGGGAAGTGTATTGATCTAAAATTGACACTGTCGTTTCAGTGAATCGATCCCGCTGAGAGCGATCAAAAACAAGCCTAGATAACGCAACGCCAGTTAAAGGATGACTTATTCATTCTGGACATGTCTCGTACCTTACAGTGGATGACTACTGCTTATGAGCGTTTGCAATGAACTCTATCATGGAGTGTTGGTACCAGTCGAAATGGGAACTTTTCGTTTTCTACATGAACAGTTTCAGAGTTAATCGAACACTTCGAAGTGTCTCTGCAGCCATTTATTTGTATGACTTTTCATAAATCGCACTTTGAAGGTTGACAGTAAATTATCCCTTTTACAAACATCAGGAACGTAATGATGAAGGAGTGGAGTGAGCTTTAACATAGTGGAGTCTCTTAGTTTCCATGCAAGCACATTTCGCGGGTGTCTTCTGGGGCATGCAATCTCTCCCATTATGATAAATCAATCTGATAAACGTAATTCCGAACTGTCTCACCCTGAGACCATACTGTTCACAAATCAGTGGTAATATGATTTAGACCAATGGATAATAAGTGCAGGAATACGAGTACTCGTCAATCATGAGCATTATGAACATTCTAGAGCCGTTCCATTTTCTAAACATTCGACACAGAAGTATCCTTGCAAATGACCTGGATAGATTGAGTGAATATGTCTTCACGCCACATCAACAATTTTTCTGTTACTCTCTGGGGTAATAGTCCTAGAACTTATATGGCTATGGTGAATCACTCACTTACCACTCAATTACTTTGAACATTTGCTGATATAGCATGGTTTACTGTTTCAGTGTGGAGTTAGACTAGAACTGATTAACTACAAGCAAGTTGTTCACCTGACAAAAACACAGGAACATGTGGCTGAAGTGAAAATAGGGAAACGTCCTCTACACGTCTACTATAAAAAGTTTTTCGAATGTTTTACAAAGGTCTTGACGATGAGCTTGATGAATCAAGGTTTGTGCAAGAGACGTATGACAATGTTTGTAGAAAGAGCATGTTCGATTGTACCCCAATCCTTGTCAAATATAGACACCAAAGGCTGGAGCTGTTGGAACGTTGCTGGACATAAAAGGAAACCTGAAGTCATTCCTTCTGTCAGAGCTTTTTGTCGATCTAAAAGCAAAGCTGTAAGTATGAACTAGATAAGGCGGTTTAATTGGTCAGTGGAAAGTAATTTACCATTTGACCATTCTTGAACTGCATGAGATCATCGAAATATAGTGAGTGAGTGTGTATGGTTTACGCCGCTTTTAGCAATATTCCAACAATATCACGGCGGGGTACATCAGAAATGGGCTTTACACATTGTACCCATGTCGGGAATCGAACCCGGGTCTTCGGCGTGACGAGCGAACGCTTTAACCACTAGGCTACCCGACCGCCCCTCATCAAAAATACCTGAACTTTAAACGTTTTTGCCAAGTTGCTATTTAATTTTGCAAATTCAAGAAATTCTAACATGGCTAATATCTATGTTGAACGCCGACATCTCACATATTGTTTTCACAGTAAACTTCAGAAGACATTTTTCACAAATTGTGCTGAACAGTATCTATGGTCACCTCGTTTCGTGACAAATGTCAAATGGAATGAAGTAAAGAAATGACGTTTATCCTTCAGTTAGTCATGTGATACAGCGGTGGACAAAATTGAACAGTCAAATGTTTTGACATAATGGAACATGGTTCTACTCTGAACTTTAAAAATCTTCGTGGTATTAATACCACTTGTCTCAGATTCCTTCTGTGAATATGAAGAAAAGAAATGTATATAAATGCATACAGATGGTCCCATGTCATGCAGCCTTCGGGTTAGAATGAGTCCCAGCAACGTATGCTGGCCTGAGTGAGTTAGTATGGTTTTACGCCGCTTTTAACAATATTTCAGCAATATCACGGCGGGGGACACCAAAAATGGGCTTCGCACATTGTACCCATGTCCGGATTCGAACCCGTGACGAGCGAACACTTTTAACCACTAGGCTACCCGACTGCCTTATGCTGGCCTGAAGGTGTAACGTAATGGATCATGTGGTCTGGTTCGATGACCTCGTTTTTAGCGTGTTATCGTTCCCCGTCGACAAGGATCTTTGCTCATAATGTCAATAACTGGACGTTCCAGTCCAGATTCGACTGTTTACATGTTGGGGTCACGCAACTAGAAAATTGCTGAGCACGGCGTTAAACACGTTTGTACATATCACTAATTTACTTGTAACGCAGATCATTTTGGCGTTGTGCAGCCAATATTTTTTTTTAAGTTTTCATTAAAATCTATGAAATCATATGCACGCTGTAGACTGACTGCAATGACGGTACTATGTTTCGTTTACATGCACCAGTGAGTGAGTTAAAATTTAACGTCGCATCGGCATTATGTCAGACATAAAGCGAAAACATGTTCATATATACACGTGTGAGTCATGAGTTTTCATGCATAATGAGTGAGTGAGTGAGTTAAGATTTATAGTCACATCGGCAATATTTCAGCCACATGGTGACTAAATCAAGTTGTACATTATCAATACATAAATATAGACATTAAAATCTGTCGACAAAGGACACTAAAAACATTAGACTATCACAGATGTAGATTTAAAACTAGCATATCCTCATAAAATTTGAACAATTCATAACAGTACAAATTAATAATGGGCTATAGATCACCAATAAGCAAAGGTAGGTCACCATACTAGGTATCATGGGGACTTTAGTTACCTACATGGTAATCCAGCAGGATTTACACCATCGCTCTGGCTACTGGTGATTATCAGTCAGTTTAAGCCAAATCATTAAAAAAAACACAAGAATTCTACGATTAAAAACATAGAAAATGAAAAATACTTTGAATGAAATGGGACTTGCGAACACATGCATTAAAATCAATGTTCAATGTCAGTATCCTCTGGTGCAGTTATGGTATTAGGCAACTATGTAGGTGCTGACATCACATCTTTCAGATGGCATTGGTCACTGTCTGTCTCCGACCCGTGAAGATCCGGGGTAGAATAGATCTTCAGCAACCCATGCGTGCCGTAAAAGGCGACTAACAGGATCGTGTGGTCATGCTCGCTGACTTGGTTGATGCATGTCATCGATCCCAAGTGCGTGGATCCATGCTCAAGATATCAATCACTGGATTGCCTGGTCCAGACTCGATTATATGCAGACATGCGTCATATAGCTGGAATATTGCTGGGTGCGGTCTGAGACAAATAAACCCAGGTTCTTATCGTGCTAAAGGGACGCAACTCTGTACAGCGAATCGCGGCGCCTCAGACGACCTGGCCACCCATGCCCCCCCCTCTTCAACCAAAATAGCCCAGGATATATGAACGATAAATGTATTAAAATGGCCTGTACATTGTCACACGGTGAAGAATATTGATTGGCAGAGTTTGGGGATAGTGACTGAAGCTTATTCACTTCAATTCTGATTTTCTTCATGAGAATAGGCCCTGTTTGGTTGAGGTTCATCATGACAAACCTATGTCCAGGTCCCTTCTTTATGATTAAAAACGGTTCTAAAATTACAACCATTGTAACACACGGTATCATTGTAGGTGACCAACATATCCTGGGGTTTCGTCTATACTGAGATGGCACATATAAGTTGTTATACAAGCCGCTTTCTTACTTGCTCTGTTGCGTGTTTGAGTCAATTTTACCCTGTTAATTGTAAGTATGCCAAAACGGTTTGATTGAAAACTCGATAACCACTGTCAATGGTTGCAGACAGATCAAGCATCTCGTGCTAATGCCAATACACTGTAGATCTATTTATCATATGTCATTAAATGTGAAGGATCTTCAAAAGTTTTAAACTTCTTGATATCCTTGATTACTTTATCGTATTTGACACCAGTGACTAAGAAACTCATAAGTCTACCTTTGCACAATTATCCAGAAGCTATGATGTGTACACTATTTCAAATCCTCATCAAGTCTCGATATGCACAGGACAATTAGGATTTGTGTTCAATCTGTTTATTTGGAGGCGAAGCTGTTCTTGCTCGATTGAAGTAGGCAATTTACCATATGTAGCAACTTGGCAAGGATAATTTGACAGACCAATTTAACATTGCTGACTTCACATTATTAAAGATGGGTGTCTTACAATCGATAAAGACTTGGATACATTATATATTATTGTCAGCCCGTCATTTGAAAAAGAAAATTATTAACACGTTTGCCAATCAGATCATGTACATGTAGAGACATCTATCGATATAAAAACTGATCACAGTATAAACAGATACTCCACGTGAAATCATTTTTTTTTATGTGTTCAAACTCTTAACTTTGTCTCCAATACATTATATATTAGAAAAGGGTGCATGACGAACTAAGACTTTGAGTTATCTTTGGCAGAGTGTCTTCCTAGTTGGAAATATCCATGTCTTCCCTACAACATTTTTGAAAGCTTTTCCGTGGCCTTGAACAAACAATTTTGAAGGCATGTTTTTTTCCCGCATCCGGAAATATTCCAGCTATATATATGACGGTGGTCTGGAGTCTGGACCACACAATCCAGTGATTGACATGAGCATCGATCCACGCAATTGGGATACGATGACATGCATCAACCAAGTCAGCGAACTTGACCACCCGATCCCATTAGTCGCCTTTTACGACAAGCATAGTCATCTTTCACGGCTGAAGGCATGTAACTGTTTAATCGTGACAATGACTAAGACTGATTTCTTGAAATGATTCAAGTAATGCGCGAATTCTCTGTGTACAGTTACAATCCTTACAACCTGTTTCAAAGATCCATTCAATATTCATTACGCCTGGTTCTATGACGAACATGTATATCAATCATCGTTGAACCATGAGTCACAAGATCCCTAAGTGTAATAAACAGCTCTCTCTCATTGATGGGTTATTTCACGTCAGTTATTCTTCATGCAAATACTTCATGCAGAATCCCCACATACACACTTTCAGCATTAGCGCTTTCTCAGCGCCAAGTTTGTACAAATGAAATAGCTGGTATTACGAACTAAATACACAATTACTACAGTATAACATCGACAGGGTGCAACTCCCCATGTGTCAGAAAGGGCAATTTGTAGTCTAATCTAAAACTGACACTGCTGTTTTAGTGAATCGATCCACTCGAGTGCAGAACAATCGAAAACAGACCCGGAGATAATGTACCAACACTTAACGGATGACTTATTCGCCAGGTCCTAAAGATGGTTGGTTGGTTGGTTGATTTGTTGTTTTACGCCGCACTCAGCATTATTCCAGCTATATGACGGCGGTCTGTAATCAGAGTCTGGACCAGACAATCCAGTGATTGATATCGTGAGCATCGATCCACGCAATTGGGATACAATGACATGCATCAACCAAGTCAGCGAGCATGACCACCCGATCCTGTTAGTCGCCTTTTACGGCACGCATGGGTTGCTGAAGATCTATTCTACCCCGGATCTTCACGGGTCGGAGACAGACAGTGACCAATGCCATCTGAAAGATGTGATGTCAGCACCTACATATTTCAACCTAAACTTTGACTGCATTAGTGTAACTGTTTTTGTGTCTCTGTGTAGTTATAAACTCCGCCTTCAGCGATGGTCTAAATGTGAGGTGTCCCTTAAGTAATCAAGACTGGCTCAGACAATCCAGTGACAAGCAAACATGCTGAGAACCTGTTTCAACAGCGACATTCCAGCTATATGACGGCGGTCTGTAAATATTCGAGTCTGGACCAGACAATCCTTTGATTCATACCGTGAGCATCGATCCACGAAATTGGGATCGATGACATGTATCAACCAAGTCAACGGGCCTGACGATCCCGTTAGTCGCCTTTTACGACAAGCATGATTTGCTGATGACCTATTCTACCCACGAGTTGTGGGAAGCATGAAAAAGCACACAATACACAGTAGATTATGACAGTATGTAATATTTAGACGTCAACCATTTTAAAGATGGAGAGGAAATATCTTGAACTTCCAAATAACCTCTCTCTCTCTCACACACACACACACACACACACACACACACACACACACACACACACATCCATTCCATGTGTTATTATAGGAGCAGGTGTTCAGGAAACATTATGAAAATAATAGTGATGCTACCAGGTGTTCGTGAAACGGAAATGCCATTTTTTCAGCATAACGTTAACAGCAGTAATTATCGGTTTCGAGCGGAACTTCCTGTAATGACCATTACGTTCGTCAGCCACAGAACAATCTTCACCTTTCAAGCGTAAATGGGATTTTACATACGACGTCTTTATTGGGGTTATAATGTACGATAGAAACGTACACATTGGCGGAATATTATACATCTGTCTAACCATCTATCACATCGTCTCGTAACGAAACTAAAATTAGTTATATTTTCTTTATTTGTAATCCGCTGAGTGCCTTCTGACCTGACAAAACACTAGTACAATCGAGCGTCTTATACAATGAGTAGCAATGTATGCCACGAAGCAGGGCCGTGAAGATCCAGGGAAGAATTGGTCTTCTGCAACCCATGCTTGCCATAAAAGGCGACTATGCTTGTCGTAAAAGGCGACTAACGGATCGGGTGGTCATGATATTAATCACTGGATTGCCTGGTCCAGGTTCGATTATTTACAGACCGCAGTCATATAGCTGGAATTACTGACTGCGGCGTTAAACAACAAACCAACCAGCCAACTGTATATAATCCAGTGATTAATATCATGAGCATCGATCGACGCATTTTGGATCGATGACATGCATCAATCAAGTCAGCGGGCCTGACCACACGTTAGTCGCCTTTTGCGACAAGCAAAGTCACCTGTTACGGCAAGCACGGGTTGCTGAAGACCTATTCTATCCCGGCGGAATCTTCACGATGTCGGCGACTAACGTGATCGGATGGTCAGGCTCGCTGTCTTGGCTCATGCATGTCATGATCGATGCTCATGATGTCAATCACTGGATTGTCTGGTCCAAACCCGATTATTTACATACCGCCGTCATATAGCTGGAATATTGCTGAGCGCGGCGTTAAACAACAACCAAACAAACCTATGCGTATTGCAACATTTGTTGCAATACAGAACTAAGTTTGCCTGAAGTTCACACAATCAATGGAGAGACTACTGCATCGATTCGACGAATTCAATATCAAATTCTCTCAGAAAACTTGGATATATGACCAAAGTTGATGTTCCAAAAGCAGGACTCTTACAAACGCATCGGCCTGTGTAAATATGTTCGTGGATAAATGTATCATTATCGTTGCTTCGAAAATATGTTTCTTTAATCATTAATTCGTATTATATCTATTATTATGGATATTCAGTCATATTGAATGACGGGATGGAACACATCTCCCCAAGAATGACTCATGACTCGTATAGCTCATTAGACGTGTCTTCGACCTCTTCTGGCGTTGTGGTACAAAGGGCTTGGCAATAGCTTGATAAAACCTCAGTACATTTTTGGATAGAAATAAAGGCCGACCCGAGATCTCAAGAAATCTCTGATAAAGCCAAGTCCATTGTACGACTATATCATATGCATGTGTTTATGAATCACCATCAAACAGCCATGACATCCGATGAGCTGATGTTATTTACGCGAGATTTAACGTAAAATGTTAAAAAACCCATTAACATTTGCAGTTCATGCTCCGCTTATATTTAACACGTAAGTATCACTTAGTGATATTTCACTATAAATGTTTTACTATTAGCCAGTCGGTAATGCAAGAAAATGTTTACAATATTATGCTATTATACATATAAATTATTGTCAAAGGGACATTGGCTCCAATGAATTAATTGATTAAACCTTCAGTACTACAATTGTTCCATTGAAATATATTTTGTGAAACTGGCAAACTGTACAATTATTCTAAAACGCTTCATACAAGCATCAATAAATAAAAATTATGCGTATATGTATCATTCTTTAATGGAGGCTTTCAGGCACGACTGTTCTTAAGTTTGAATGAAACACTTCAATTACTCATGATTCACGTTAATGTATTTGTGCAATCATTCGTTACAAACAAGGCATCCGTCCAGTTTAACAGATGACTTTCATTGACATTGAGAGAGGGTTAACTGTAAAGTTACGAGTCTCAGACGGAAGGAATTGCGTGATAGTGAAACCTTTTATTGTGGACATTACATGATGTCAAATATATAAATTTAAATCTATTTTAGCTGCAGTGATGTGTGGTTGAATTCTGATTCCGAGTTGTGGAACCAGGTTTGATAAATGTTTATACAAGCTTGTATACAGAGGGGTGAAAACACAATTATCAGCTGCTTCCAAGAATTACTTTAGCACGGAATGAGCAACATCTATTCACTAATCGGATTGATCTTTCCTGGGCTTTTCAAAAAAGTTCAAGTACATCAATCTCCAACATTATCCTTTTCCGTGAAGATCCGGGGTCGAATACGTCTTCAGCACCCATGCTTGCCGTAAAAGGCAACTATGCTTGTCGTAAGAAACGACTAACGGGATCAGGTGGTCAGACTCGCTGACTTAGTTGATGCATGTCATTATATCCCAAATGCGTAGATCGATGCTGGTGATATCAAGCACTGGATTGTCTGGTCATGACTTGAAATATTGCTGAGTGTTAAAAAACAAACACATTTTTGTTTGTCACCTATGTCTTCTCTGGAGTATGAGAATGAAGTACACCATGGGGCAAGGCACCACGAGCTTCGGAGTCAAAAGATCAGGACACTTACCACTGAAAAGAAATGTATAATAATAATGTTTGAGTAATGAACAATAACATAAATATCAAGAAGATATTATATGTCATTACCTGGAATAGGTTTGAATCAAAGCTCCCATCGATTCCACTTATACTGACATTTGATTGTCCAAGAATAATCACAGACTGCCTCAGAAACAGCTGTCAGTTTGCTTGGACCGGGTCTCCCTCCTGCAATCATTTCAAGATTGTGCACGTTGATGTAATTTTCCGTCTGTCCGTCCGAAAACTTTGTCCGAGCGATTTCTCTTCAACTATTCAGTGGATTCATCTCAAACTTAGTACATATAATCTGTGTCATATGGAGGGGTGCAGTCAAAAGAGAAAAAAAATTATATTAATTTTCCATTTTTTTAAGAATTTTTCAAACCCTAACCCTATCCTAGCTATTTAATTTGAAACTACTGCCACACTAGGCGGGTCGGGGGTATTAGTGAGCCACGCTTTCTTTTGCCCTTGTTGATACTTAAAATGGATAGATGGAAATAAAGACATAACCTTCTTCGTCCTAATAATATCATGTGGGTCAGACCTTTTTATCTGGAGGGAAAAACATGCATTTTTGTTTACTGCCCATACAGTTATAAACAATATTTTTTTCACATTGCTTAATGCATAATGAAACTCAAAACATCTAACCATTTCATTATGCTGATATAAGTCTGAATTAATTATGTGCTGTACACATATTTGAGATGATTACCAGTATGAATACTACATTTGTTTTCCTGAAGTAATTTTGAACCATTCAGTTTTAGTGTATTCAGCTATGCATTGGCATTTTGTGTTATTATAAGATTATTGCGAGCTGAGTTTTCAAGACCGGTCACAATTTTACTGGACCCTCTCTCACTATAAGGCAAATGAAGCTCCGTAAAACAGGGGCAGTAACTCTGTCAAAATTAGTGGAAACGAAACGGGACTGCAATATGCGTATCATCAACATGTCGACATCTTGTGTGTAGAGTGTCAGGGATATTCTTTGGAAACTGTAGAAGTTGATTTCACAAGCTTAGTACCCTCTCTCACAATTAGGCAAATGAAGCTCTGTATAATAGGGGCAGTAACTCTGTCAAAATTAGTCGAAACGAAACGGGACTGCGATATGCGTATCATCCACATGTCGACATCTTGTATGTAGAAAATTAAATGTGTATTGAATAATTAGATGAGTATTATTGCTTTAAGCAGCTCAAGCCCAAATATAAAAATATAAACCCTGGTATGCCAGTCCACGTGGCAATGTACAGTGCCATGTAAAATCGTGGACAATTAACATGAATAAATGATGTCTTTGGTGTTTCCTGAATTTTTTTTTTTAAATCTTGTGTGAAGAGTGTCAGGGATATTCTAACTTTAGTAGGAGTTGATTTCACAAGCTTGGTACCCTCTTCACAATTAGTCAAATGAAGCTCCGTAAAACAGGGGCAGTTACTGTCAAAATTTGTCTAAATGAAATGGAACAGCGATATGCGTATCATCAACTTGTCGGCATCTTGTATGTAGAGTTTCAGGGATATTCTCTGGAAACTTTAGTAGCAGTTGATTTCACAAGCTTAGTACCCTCTCTCACAGTAAGGCAAATGAAGCTCCGTAAAACAGGGGCAGTAACTCTGTCAAAATTAATCGAAACGAAACGGGACTGCGACATGCGTATCATCAACATGTAGACATCGTGTGTGTAGAGTTTCAGGGATATTCTCTGGAAACTGTAGGAGAAGTTGATTTCACAAGCTTAGTACCCTCTGTTGGACGGACGGACGGGCTGCGCCACGACATGATCCCCCTTCGGCCATTTTGGCCCGGCGGAGGATAAAACTGACAGTTCCTCTTGAAGCATGCACAGAATAGAAGGGCTAATCCAACCGGAGTTATCTCCTCTTAGTCTAGGTCACACTGAAACATCTCCAGAGGAATAACCTTCTCTTGACCAGGTTCAAAACAAATAATATGAGTATTTTCGCCTTAAACCTTTGTTGTTATAGGTTACGAGTTGAAGCCATATGTACCAATTAAAAACATAATACAAAAGAGTTTTGGGGGTAACAAGGTCACGTTTATTTGATGAAAGGAGCTTGACAACATGATTAACAGGTAATCCCTCCAAAAATCCCAAGGGTACCTGATTATGTTTACATCATAGAATACAATGAAAGAATAGTAAATCTTTAACTCTTGTAGCATGCACAGAATAGAAGGGCTAATCCAACCGGAGTTATCTCCTCTTAGTCTAGGTCAGACTGAAACATCTCCAGAGGAATTACCTTCTCTTGACCAGGTTCAAAACAAAATATATGAGTATTTTCACCTTAAACCTTTGTTGTTATTGGTTACGAGTTGAAGCCATATGTACCAACTAAAAACATAATACAAAAGAGTTTTGGGGGTAACAAGGTCACGTTTATTTGATGAAAGGAACTTGACAACATGATTAACAGGTAATCCCTCCAAAAATCCCAAGGGTACCTGATTATGTTTACATCATAGAATACAATGAAAGAATAGTAAATCTTTAACGCAATGTCAAGTCAAATTTGGAATCTTTGAGTGTAAGAAGCAGCAAGCTTTAGCTTTTCTCGAGTGCAATGAGTCTGTAATTGATATATATCGTGCATAGGCATTTGATCGCCAGTCACCACAAAGTTTGACTCGAATTGATTCGAAGGCAAAGAACATTCCACAACGACGTAATGAGTGATTACTTTATTTATTCTCGTTGTAACCACATGTCAAGTAAAACTTGATGGGTTTAACAAATGAATTATAGGTGATGGATCTTGTTGTCCATGTATGAGAACAGTCGAGTCATGGTTGATTGTACAGCAGCGAGGACAGCGCAAGGTACAGTCAGCTGTCCGAACTGGATTGTTTTGGAGTGTCGTAATATAATTACTGCTGATTGCTTTGACACAGAGATGTCACACATTCAAGGCAGTGCTTAGAAGTGGTAGAAGAGTTGACTTCCCAAGGAAGTAGAAGATTGCTGCAAGGGATTAACACCAAAATGCCCCCAAAGAGGATATTCTTAAGTCTAGTTCTCTGTATAATTCCATCAGAATGTTCAACGTATTTGGAAGTTTCTGATGTTGAGGTTCACCCACCAATCTTTATTTACCCCAGTTATCTAAAGGGTTGATGGCACTAACTTCGGAATGCATACTCTGGACTACATTAAGGTATCCTGGGAGACATGTGACATGGCAGGCTGGAACTGGTGTCTATCCGAAATATAGGCAAAAGCGGAGGTAGGCAGTCTGCAGTGAAGAATACGTCCATTTTGTTGATTCCGCATATGGTAACTGCTTGAAGTGCAATAATTTAGATTTGAGTAGACACCACTGCTCATTAACTGGTCCTGTAATATACGAAATGCACTCTCAGACATGCGCTGAGTAATTCACTGTGCAAAACATGCGGTGAGTAATTCACTGTGCAAAAAGGCGACTATGCTTGTCGTAAAAGGCGACTAACGGGATCGGGTGGTCAGGCTCGCTGACTTGGTTGATGCATTTCATTGATCCCAATTGCGTGGATCGATGCTCATGATATTAATCACTGGATTGTCTGGTCCAGACTCGATTATTTTCAGACCGCCGTCATATAGCTGGAATATAGTGCGGCGTTCAACAACAAACAAACAAACCAAATCTAATTCCATTAATGATGAATTCTTCGTCGTGGTCATCTTTTTCTCATGACATTGTCCCCAAGGGCACTAGTAACAAAGGCATTGTTAGTTGGAACGCAAACGAGGCCTATCTTTGCGCTCAAACTGAGGATGTTTCCACTTGCATCTAGGCACTATGCATGTGTGGGATTATTTGCAGTTGATAATTGATGCAGATTAGTGTCTTCCCTGAAAAGGGGCTGCTGACTTCGGTATCTTGTGCTGATAAATTAACACAGGCTTCTTCTCCAGGTAGAAAAAAAATGTCATGAAAGGAAACATTGAATGACTTAATCTCGTCCGTTCCGAGTCTACCCTCATCAAGAAGTTTGTACAAGATACGAGCGTTAGCAGAAACAGGGCCTCTCACTTTTAAGTTTTCCGGTTGTCGAACAAGCATTCAAGCTCTTTCAAGAAATCTTTTAAATGTACATCAGACAGAGATTTCAACAAGTCGTTTAATTCAGTATGCTTTGCCAATTCCTTGTTGGTCAAGCCTTGGATAGGCATCGGTGATTTTTCAGGTCCACCTGTGTCCAAATGGAATGATTTTAGAGCCTGAATAAGAGCATTTCTTTGTCCTATGGATTACTTGAGTTCAAGCACATCAGTCATTGACATTGACACTAATGACCTTGGTCCTCATGTTCAAGAATCTTCACTGTTGTTGGCGACAAAGCTGATATCTTAGCTCAAAATATCAGAATCCTCAATCCCTACGAGCAATTACACAAAGGCTTTTGAAACTGACAATACTATAAAACTAATTCAAGGGGATTCTGAATCTTTCACAACTGTCAACTCCATACAGCTGGAATATTGCTGAGTGCGGCGCTAAACCAACCAACCAACAACAAATATAACAAATTACAGTGAGTTATCTCCCCTTAGTGTAGGTTACACTTAAACACCTCCAGAGAAAATACCTCCCCTTCACAAGGTTTAAGCAAACAATGGCATTATTTTCCCCATAATAAAGTCTACATGTCTCTATTTTTTCACTTACAAATAAAATCCATGACAATCCGAGGTAGAATAGGTCTTCAGCAAGCCATGCTTGCCGTAAAAGGCGACAATGATTGTCGTACGAGTCGACTAACGGGACCGGCTGGTCAGGCTCGCTGACTTGGTCGATGTATGTCATCGTATTCCGATTGCGTAGATCGATGCTCATGATGTTAATCACTGGATTGGCTGTTCCAGACTCCATTATTGGCTCACATGGTCCGGAGGACCAAGGTCAGCTTATGACAACCCGTGTCGTCCGTTCGTCAACATTTTTTTCAAACGACTTCTTCTTCTCACATCCTTTATTGATAGAAAGTTGTACTCCTGTGATTGTATGCTGCCGCGATTGATTGCAGGCGATGCATTGTGTAACAGGAAAGTAGAGGTTATTTGCTCTCATATGAATATAAAGAATATCCCAATCCTACATGCCCATGCTCATCTTCATTAGACAACACATCCACGCTACCATGACTGGCCTTTCTGTCATCCCAAAGGAGTTAGAACCTTGACCAAAACATGCACACCGATATTATCCCATTCTATAATAAACAGATGCATAGAATTCATTTGCTTGTTATGAAGAGAATAATGTATGTATGCCAAAAGGATTCGCCCTGGTGTCCAGTCTTGCTTCTGGAAGCTTAGATCCTGGATCATAACATCGAAACGGTTCATATCTTTAAGCTACATTTGTATCTAGAGAGGTACACGTTCATGCTGTCAGAATTGCCATCCACACTTTTTAAATGCTGACTGAGTCAAAATTACAAAATATTTGCAGTGTTATACACATGTTCAATGCAAATGTATTGTGCTTGGTTTTACCAAGGTGGTTAACTACTGAAACCTGCAATTCGGGCTTTTCCCCACATTAAACTGACACGCTGTGATATAACTGGAATGCTGTTCAAAGCACCGCCATTATAGCTGGAATATTGCGAGTGCCGCGTTCAACAACAAACAAACAAAACTCAAAGCCGCGTTAAGCCCAACTCACACAATAACAGTAGAGAAGTACAATGTATGTAAGTTGGATGCTTTATCGTGATTATTGCTGCTACAGTGTATGCATTATCAAAGCTGGTCTTAACAACAAGCGGTTCATTGCATGAGCAACGATCCACACTGTAGGGATAGCACAACATTGAACAATATAATGATCCCATCCCTTGTCAGACAGATCTTACGACGAGGTGTTATCGGACTTACTCGGTTACATGCCTGCCGAACGAGAGTTTTCTCCTGTACACTGTCTGTATGTCGATACCGGATCTGCTGTCAACACTTTTAGTTAATCAGTGACAAATGGTTGCAAACAGAGTGAACATAAGAAATGAAAAGGCAGCCTGTAAGTCGCAGTTTTGGCGCAGATGAAACAAATGTCTATTCCCAGACCAATTACAAGGGTAAAGGATCTACCTTCACATTTGATCAATAAAACCTATCCACGTGTTTTCAAACTCGTGATAGCCTTGACAACGTGAGCGAAATATGTGCTTGAAGTCATTTAATATTAGATAATCCCTGTTACTATCGTGTATCGTTATGATGGTCCTCACACGTGAAATATGTATTGAGGCAATGTTTATGTTAATAGGTTAGTAGTTCTTGCCAGAAAAGTACAATATAACGACCTCAGCGGATCGGGTTTAGTTTAAACTTTCTTCAAGGAGCATCTTCTAACTGGAAATGATTATTGCGAAATGAATATCACATTAGAAAGCTACTCAAATGTAAAGAATCCGTTTCAACATATTTAACATATCTTTGTATGCAAGTGTTACTTGAGTTTTAAATACCAGTTCCAGGACAACAATGAACTTGGATAAAGCTTTTCTTTAGACCAGATCTTTTAAGTGGCCTGTAAAAAATCTAGGCAAGACAAAACAATCGAGCGATTGATATAATGGCCTATCTTCGCCGTCAAGACAATGAGCCTGACAATCGTCTAATTTAGTTACCTCATACGATGGGCATGGTTGCTTGGGATCTTTCCTGACCTGGGATCCCGGCAAGACAATTGATGCTGGTAGGTTTTTTTCACTTCTTTCTTTTCTGTTTTTACGGCATACTCAGCATTATTCTAAGTACATAATGATATCCTGTACATAGTCAACCTTGGACCAAACAAATCATTATTTACAGGGACGACCAGTCGTGTTACGAATAGCCAGGACAACAACGCTTGCTGCCTCCGTATTACAATGTGTCTATTTGATATCTATTTGATGAAAGATACAGAGCCATGGTTGTGGTAATGAGCGCAGTTAGGCGGGGGATGAAGAAACGGTACCCGAGAAGATCCGGGGTAGAATGGGTCTTCAGCAACCCATGTTTGCCGTAAATAGCGACCATGCTTGTCGTGAGAGGCGACTAACGGGATCGAGTGGTCAGGCTCGCTGATTTAGTTGATGCATGTCATCATATCCCAATTGCGTGGATCGATGCCGGTGATGTGAATCACTGGATTGTCTGGTCCGGACTTGATTATTTACAGACAATCTTCATATAGCTGGAATATTGCTGTGTGCGGCGTTAAGGAACAAACAGAACTATTGGAACGGAATTCATCCATCCGTCCGCCCGCCCGTCTGCTTCTCAACGGGGACATATTTTCTCAAACACTATTTCAGTTGGAGAAATGAAATTTTACATACTGATATAACTGGTCACTTAAATTAGTGGAATATCGGTGTCTTAAATTATGGTTATTTGTCCTTACCCCATGATTTTCAACTTCTTGCATGGTGTCTGCAATGGGGACAAGTTTTCTGAGAAAATACTGACGTTACATGAACGAAAGTTTGCAAGCTTACCTAAGAGCTTAGTTGCTTGTGAAGACTGAGGTTGAAAATTGGTCCCGTAAATTTCTTTCCAGAGTTACTTCCCTTGACTCTTGTTTTTAGATTTTGAGCATATACAATTAACGTCCTTGATTAATGTTATTTAACGAAGTGCTTAGTGTCTGCAATGGACACACGTTTACTCAGAACTACTGAAGCCAGCTTATCTAAGAGATACTTATCAAACCTGAGTTCGAAAATTGGTGCCATCAGTAATTTTTTTTTTCTAGAGGAGGGTCCTTTTGTGTGTTTTAAATTCACACTTCATCATTTTTTCTGATGTTCATAGTGTATTTTCACTACTATATGAACAAACTAAATTCGAATGTCTCCAACGCGGGGGATAGTGATAACGTTGTTTTCTTATTATTATGGGGGTCACGGGTGGCCAAGTCGTCTAAGCGATTGGCTGTGCAGAATTGCGTCCCTTGGGCACGCCAGAAACCTATGATTGTGGGTTCCAATCCCGGTTCGCCCCGATTTTGTTTCAGCACCATACCCGTGCTGAAGTGGTAAACGTCTGTGACCTGCATCACTTCGGGCTTTCCTCCTACATTAAGCTGACACGCCACGATATAACTGGAATACTGTTCAAAGCAGCGTTAAACCCAACTCACTCACTCATATGTTATTATGATTATGAAAAAGGAGGCTACACATTATCGTCTATATTTGGTTCAGATATCAAGACTAAAGGGCTGTGGGACATACTTCTTCTATTGATATTGAGACAGTTACCAAAAACGTATATAAGCAGACAAAAACGCGTTCATAATAATGTGAAATGTGTATACAATATTCTTTAAGGGGAACTGGTGGAACTTACTTCCGCTCTCACCATTAACTTACATATATACAGATAAAACTTCACGATCTGTCAAATAAGGATCGATGGCAAGCATTAACCAAGTCAGTAAATAAAAGCTGCATAACCATTTCGATAATCATAAGAAATCTCTGCTGAAAGCAGTCCATTATACTTACGTGTTGGTGTAAAAGTGCTTATGAAATAGCCGAAAAGTCGAAAAGTGAAAAAACGTTTGGCTAGTATCCACTTTATCTTATATTTAATCAAATTGGTCTACCTGTACTGGCAGATTTTGTCTGGGAACTATATTGACTGTCAGTGAAGACATACACGTAATCTTGTTTAACAGAAACCATCCAAAAAAGTGCCACACTTTAATATCTAAAAACTTTGGATCACACAAAGAGTAAAGAGTATATTGATTATATCTAGTGTAACATGGACATGTTCAGTCCGGAAAGAATGGTATCCTTTGATACAGTCGAATTATCTTCCATGCATTCCCGATGATGAAGATATCACACACTCGAATAAATGCGTCTAGAGCATACATGTCACTGTCACTCATTGCTTTGATATACTGACTTTGCCCTATGTGTAATTCAACTAAGGTCTTTTATGATATAAATATTGAACGTCAACGTAAGAGACTAACAAGTGTCGATTGTCCGACGAAACAGATTCCATTGGGCTTAAAAGGCAAACTGGTGGTGACAATTATATGAATGGATCCCTGGAAATCCGTGATGATGTTATGTGTGCGTGAAAAGAGTAGCAGTTCTGTCAAACCGGTATAAGCAGCTTCTCAAACAATTTGCACAAACAAGACATTCAATGTCAATACTATTCTGTTAAGTGTAGAAGTGTACTAAGTCTTTGATTCGGATGCAGGTCTTCAGCAACCCATGCTTGTCGTAAAAGGCTACTAACGGATCGGGTGGTCAGACTCGCTGACTTGGTTGATGCATGTCATCGTATACGAGTTGCGTTGATCGATGCTCATGATGTCAATCGCTGGATTGTCTGGTCCAAACTTGATTTTTTACAGACATATAGCTGGAATATTGCTGCGTGCGGCGTTAATCAACTGACAGTAAAACTAAACAACATACATCAACAATTCACATGTATCTCACCTTGCTCGGTAAAGTGTCAGAGTCTAAACCGAAACGTCGCCTCAATTGTATTAAAGAAATTGTGTATCGTTGAAGCATAATTGGTCGGATTTTGATGCAGTGAAGAAGGACATTCACAGATGTGACCTATGAGGTTGCTTGAATGTAATATTCCTGCGTGTCTTATTCACACAGGTCTGTTTAACCTTTGTGTGCTCTTGCGTATTTTTTGTTGTTGAACGCTGGGAGTGCTAAGGCAAATCGACAGGTCGTTCATTTCTTTTTCACATGCAAGAATTGGTCAGCTTATTTATTTCGACGTTACTCTTGCTTGACATGGCATCTCCCCGAAGAAACTTTAACAAATGTTAGTGATGACAGATAGCTTGTCAAGCCTTCTTCGTTGCGAATTGCCCACTTCATCGCAGTATGGCGGATTCTTGCGACGGTACATATTGAGCACATGAGGACAAGGTTAGGTTGATTTAATCTTGCTGCATTTGGCTTGTGGCATGAAGGTGCACGATCACATTTTCATGAGTATTGACGAAAATTGTATTTAATATCACATAAACTATTTAATTATTTACATAGTGTATCACGCCATATGAAAGATTTGAATGTACATCGATTACAATCATATTTCTTTTTCTTACTGCGACCTTTATTGACTTACATCAATAGTTATGAAAATCTTTCGTCTAGACTGCTCTTGGCTGTATTATATGACCGTTACGATGTAAAGAGAGGTTATTTTGGCACATACTTCAAAATTCTTCTGACGAAGAGTTACTAGGTGTATCAAAACGTTTTGAGCCTCGCATGCATAGAACTGAAATAAAACTTGTATTATTTTTCAGCATACACTTGTCTGGTACTACCAAATCTCATTGTCGGTCACTGTCTAATTTCTTTCAGTGGCATTTAGAAGTTGGAGTGATGAAGTAAGACGAGTTCTATGGATGAACAACTTCTTTATTACAATTAGTGCGACGTTTCGGTGTAGATCCTAACACCTTTATCAAGCAATTGATGGATAGGGCGAAACAGCATAGGTATATATACACTTATTGATATCTAAGTTGTTACAGTGACTAGTTCATGGACACAGAGAGGTGATTAAACTAATTGGAAGGCAACTCTTTGATAATCAAATATTTCCAAACAGTTGGTCTTGTTCAGAAATAGTCCCTCTACATAAAAAAGGCGATCCGAGAAACCCTGACAACTACAGGGGGATCTCATTAATGAGTGTTCTGGGGAAAATTTTTACCTCTGTTTTGAATAACAGGCTTACTAACTGGGCGAATATGAGAGATAAGATACCGGAAGTTCAAGCTGGTTTTAGAAAAAATTATTCAACCATAGATCATATTTTTACATTATATGCTGCAATTCAAAAATGTCTAACACGTTGTAAACACAAGGTTTACGTTGCTTTTATTGATTTTAAAAAGGCATTTGATACAGTTGATCGTTATAAATTATGGTGTTGTTTAAGAAAAGCTGGACTACAAGGGAAGATGTTTAATATACTACAATCAATGTATTCAAATATCAAGTCATGTGTACGTAGTGATTATGGTGTTACTGATTTTATCGATTGCCCATCTGGTTTACGTCAGGGATGTATACTGAGTCCTCTGTTATTTTCGTTTTTCATAAGCGAATTATATTATGAAATCTCAAGTAACGGCAAGCATGGTATACAGATGTATCCTGACATCCTTGAACTTCTTATGCTCCTTTTTGCCGATGATGTTATTTTACTATCTGACACTGTTATTGGTCTACAGAATCAGTTGAATGTATTAGATAAATATACTAAGGAATGGAATTTATCTGTAAATTTAGATAAGACAGAAATTATAGTATTCAGAAAAGGGGGTCCTTTAAATTTTAGGGAAAGATGGTACTTAAATGGACAACAAATTAATGTAGTTAATGGTTATAAGTATCTCGGCATAATGTTTAATTCAACACTAAATATGAACAAATGTGTATCTGACTTATCACTGCGAGGGAAACGAGCTTTACTTAATATAATGTCTGTTTCACATAAACTTGGAGTTATTACTCCAAAAGTATTTTTCAAATTATTTGATACTCAAATACAGCCAATTTTATTGTATGGATCTGAAGTGTGGGGTTACCGAAGATATGAATGTTTAGAAAGAATTCACCTACTGGCATGTAAAAAGTTTCTTCGCGTTGGAATAGCAACACCAAATAATATGATATATGGAGAATGTGGAAGATACCCACTTTACATTAATTCACAAATAAAGTGTTTAAAATATTGGTTTAATATCATCCGTATGCCAGAACATCGGCTTCCGAAAAAAGCTTATAACATGCTCTTTCATTTAGATAGTATCGGTAAGGTTACATGGGTATCGCATATTAGGACACTATTATTCTCACATGGATATGGGTATATATGGCTTAACCAATCTGTTGGTGATCAACATTTATTTCTAAATGATTTTCGTAAAATAGCAATAAATATGTTCTATCAAGGGTGGCAATGCAACTTGGAAAATAGTTCACGTTATGATTTGTACAGAACATTTAAGACTCTATTAGAGCCAGAAAAATATCTATCAGTTTTAACAAATAGTCACCTAAGAAATGGATATATTAAATACAGACTTGGCTTGTCAAAACTTATGATTAACTATGGACGGAATATATCACTTGAAAGAATACAAAGAATTTGTCCATTCTGTAACTCTGCAATAGAAGACGAAATACATTTTACCTTTGAATGTCCTTATTATGCAGAATTACGTAATAAATATATACCAGAATGTTTCTTATCTAAGACGAGTAGAATAGCTTTTGTTTCTATTTTGTCATCGAATGATGCCGATGTAATGTTTAAACTATCTTTATTTGTAAAACATGGGATGGAACTACGAAATAACATGTTGAGTGGAAATTCATAATTTTAATTACCTCACCCTAGAAAGTCCTCATGATTATCACCGATTGTTAAATGAATGTTATATTTATATATTTTTTGTTGTATCTCCCAATCTGTAAATTCTCACCCACTGTATTTATCTGAACTTGTATATGGGCCGATGGCCTTTGATACAATAAACATCTTTGACTTTGACTAATGAACACAGAGTAAACAAGTCATTGTCTGTTTTGTAGAAGGTCACACCCTGGTCAAACAGCCCTCTACATCAGCTATCAATTCTTTGTCCTCGATAATTATTTGTTTGAAAACAGTTGTATCACTTGGGAACAGATTTGGTGACCAAGTTGGATGACGTAGAGACTCCTATCTAGCAGTCATGGCATCAGTCGGAGCATTGTCCTGATGGTGGAAAACACAGCGTCGACGTTTGACGCGACAATATTCATTGACCGACTTTCGCAATCCTCTCAAAACGTTGACATGTTTGTCAACATTCGTTGTTTGCTGTGCCAAGAGAAGGTGGCCATAATCCTCTTCGTGGATCTGGTTGCTTTAAACTACTTGTTTAAGGGGTTGGTTGGTTGGTTGGTTTGTTGTGTAACGCCGCACTCAGCAATATTCCAGCTATATGACGGCGGTCTGGAAATAATCGAGTCTGGACCAGACAATCCATTGATTAATATCAAGAGCTTCGATCCACGCAATTGAGATCGATGACATGCATCAACCAAGTCAGCGAGCCTGACCACCCGATCCCGTTAGTCGCCTTTTACGACAAGCATAGTCGCCCTTTACGGCAAGCAAGGGTTGCTGAAGACCTATTCTAACCCAGAATCTTCACGGGTCACTTGTGCAAGGGGAGGACCCCAGGGTTTCCGTCTCAGCCTAGCCTGTAATGTCAACCTTAAGGGTTTGCGATTTTATCTGGTAACAGGGCCCGCGTAGCCTTAGCATTCTCTCAATCTCATTAAAATCAGATCTTAGTTCTCGCTGCCGCTTAACAAAGATCTGAGGAAATCCCATTACGGGTCACGTCAGACCGACCTTGCGCGAACTTTGACCGACCAATGGAATGACCAATCAGAAGGCAGCTTTCTCGTGCTTTACGGCACCAATTTCAAATTGGCGACCTAAGTAACGTGACTATCGTTCGGAGTTAAAGTTTACGAGGTTGCATGATTAGAAATCATATTCCGACTATCACTTTCATAATCTGGTAAGCGATGCTCTGATTGGTCGGATGAAAGGTCGTTCTGACGTGACCCCTAATGGGATGTCCCAAGATATTTGTTTAGCGCTAGCGAGAACGAAGATCTGATTTTAATGAGATTGTGCATTCTCTTTGACGTATGTAGATGTTCATGAAGAATTGTGTTCATTGATCTATACAAGGAGGCTTTGGTACAATTTAGTTTTGTTAACATGACCAGACCCCGGGTGAAACATGTTCTATTCTCCACTCAATCCTTTTTTAAAACATCTCCACATCAAGAGACACCCTATCTGGAGATAAGCTGAGAAATAGATGAAAGCAATAATGTGTCTCCGAAACACAAATATGTATAAATAAAGTCTTATGTTCCATATTTCTAAATCAGTATCTTTTAACACGTTCTTCGCTTAGACTTTCTGGGCTACGAAAAGTCATGAAATAACACCAGAGTTGCATGTTCATGCAGATAGTTCACGGAAGTTTAAAGAAACAACCCAAAACGAATTGAAAAATGTATGAAGTTATTCCCCATGGGGAAATTTTGCAATCGGAGGTAAATATGATTTAAGATAGAATGTGTGAACCATTATTAGCCAACCCATGACAGTCTTTCATTTCGTTGAAGCCGGCGACGCCAGCAACTTCAGAAATGATCCAGGGAATCCTCGATACTAGATGTCCGACTGGTGAATGAATGAGCGTCATATATGCTTGTACAGTAGGTATTTCCTAGGGGGAAAGTACCTTCCATTATCTCAGAAACTTCAGCAATGATTTTGTTTGTTTTTGTTTGTTAGTTGTTTAACGCCGCACTCAGCAATATTCCAGCTACAGAAGTTGTCTGTCCCTCCTCATAAATTGACATTGCTGCCTCGGTATTGCATCTCTTGACTACAGGAGATCTACATCTCTTGACTACAGGAGATCTACAACATGTAGCGGATCTAACTGCAATTCTTGTTTTAACCAAGCCCGGGTTTGACATTCCAGTAACTGGATTCAGGTTGATTGAAAGATATGCATACCCATAGTGATTGTTGTGAATTCCTCAAAGTTTTGTTTGTTTGTTAGTTGTTTAACGCCGCACTCAGCCCTATTTCAGCTATATGACGGCAGTCTGTAAAATAATCGAGTCTGGACCAGACAATCCAGTGATTGACATCATGAGCATCGATCCACGCAATTGGGATCGATGACATGTATCAACCAAGTCAACGAGCCTGACCACCCGATTCCGTTAGTCGCCTTTTACGACAAGCATAGTCGCCTTTTACGGCAAGTATGAAGAAAGAATCAACTCGTTGGATTCCAAAGCTTCTAACATCTGATCAACTATAAGCCCTGTCTCGTGATGACTTAGCTCATTTTGAAGCTGATCCAGAAACGTTCTTGCAACGATTTGTGACAATGGATGAGTCCAAACAATAATCAAAACAGTGGAAGCCTTTGACATCACCGCCACCACAATCGGCCGGAAAGATTATGGCCTTCTTGTACTGGAATGCCGAGGGGTTGTATCATGGAGGACTATCTTTCAAAAGGCCTGACAATAAATGGAACATATTATGCTGCACATTTTAGCCAATTACGGGATGAAATTGAGACTAAGAGACGTGGGAAGCTGAGAATAGGTGTGCTCTGCCACCAGGACAAGTCATTTTCATGACTACAATCAAAGAGTATGACTTTGAACTCATTCAAGACCCACCTTTTCCTCCGGATCTGGCTCCGTCAGACTTCAATTTGTTCCCAAACATGAAGACAGCTCTAGCCAGAACCTATTTCGACTCTAATTATTATAGCAGCTGAGGAGAACATTTTGAACAGCCACGAGAAGAATATATTACGAAACTGGGACAAAAACTTTCCAAAATAGTTGGCAAAAGAGTTTCAACGTGGAAGGGGATTATGATGAAAATAAATCATTTTATTACTTGCCCGTGAAGAGATCACCCGTTTAATAAACATACAGCTGTATTACACATTGTGTAATACCAAAACGCGTGCTTATGTACTCTCGGAACACGTTTCACGAACAAATATTGAAAGCTCTCAACATCCCTTGGCTTATTCATCGACATTGCGTGTGGAGATGATAGATCACTGAGAGGAGCTTATGCACACTCGATCACCCAAGCAACCTTGTTGCTAGGTTGACGTCACATGGCATTGTTTCGCCGTAGGATCTTGCAACAAAATTCCACAAACCAATTTTGTGAAACTCGTGAATAGTTGTGGTATCTGACTCGCTTTCGCTCGTGAGATACAAGAACTATTCACTCGTTTAATAAAATTGGTATTACACGGGAGCTCGTTTAGTATTCTATATTTAATATCTTCAGGTTAAGTCTGTCTATGTGAGGCTCAGAACGTATCGATTACCCCTCTCATTTTGGTTCATCAAAACAGAAACACCGATATGAAGAGTTAAATAACAACTGGAATCTTTCGTCATGGAAACCTTAAATAGTACGTCAATTATTTGATATAAATGTTTTTTACAAAAATGGCTTATGCAGTCCCATAGTTAGCCAATGGCAGTGGCGACAGAGTAAACATCAAAACAATACATGCAGTTTTAATAATTATGTGTTTTTTTTATATAAATATCTATTTTCATTAAGAAATCTAAATTCGTCCATGAATCTGAAGAATACTCGATTCTGATTGATCAGAGGTTTCAAATTACAATAACGACCTTTGGCTAATAGCTGATTTGACGGTCGACGAAGCTTATGTTTAAAAAACGTTTACATCGATCATTGTTGCTGGACATGTTGATATAGTATGTTGCAGTCATGTCAATGCATTTCAGGGCAGTGTTTTGCAATATTTACATACAGTGTTTGTGGCAAGTTTACGAGTAATCTATCTACATTGAAACCCAGACTGAGTATGTTTGTCAGCTAATTTCAGCTTATATACTCACATACAATATATATCATGTATTCGCCCTGGATACCTACCAATCAAAGAAGATCCGTGTTAGAATAGGTCTTCAGCAACCCATGCTTGCCGTAAAAGGCGACTATGCTTGTCGCAAGAGGCGACTAACGGGATCGGGTGAGCAGGCTCGCTGACTTGGTTGATGCATGTCATCGTATCCCAATTGCGTGAATCGATGCATATGATGTCAATCACTGGATTGTCTGGTCCAGACTCGCTTACTTATAGACCGCCGTAATATTGCCGAGTGCGGCGTTAAGCAACAAACAAACAAACGATTCAAAGTTTGGCGTATATGTCACAATGGTGTAATTAAGAAAAATCGTCGGATATGTCCTTGTAACGTGTCTTTCAATTTGTGTTTAAGTCCAAAACTTACTGATTACATTATGTTTTAATTGACAGGGTGTGACAGTTTTATTCTCCTAAGCATCCTACTTTCTTGTAGTACTTGATATTTTTTAATTGTTCTATACTCGTAGGCATCCTACTTTATATAGCAATTGACATAGTACGTATGACTGTTTTCTTCTCGTACGCATCCTACTTTTTGTTGTAGCATGGTACGCTATGTTATCGGGGTAGTAAAATTATAAATGATCTTAATGGCGAATGCTTACTAAAACATTAACTATGTTGTACTCAAAATGTTTCTTGTTCTTTATTCAACTTTTATGACGATGATGATTTCTTTACCGAGTTCGGTAAACAAGGTGCCTGTCACTGACGACTCAAGGGCGGCATGTTATGTTATCGCGGCATCACTGTTTTGTGTGGATTATGTGGTTTACGTCACTTCCTGTTTTTGGGATAATGCATAATCAGTATTCATTCGACCTAGTTTGGGTAAAAAACATATTTTTTATTTTATTTTGACAGTAGAACCTGTCTCGTTTTTGAGATTGCAAAAAGTCAAGCAAATCATTTGAGTTTTTGGGAACCAACATTGAATTAATTCCACTTGTCTCAAATACTTTCTGTGAAAATAAAGTGCACCCTTGCTTGATAGTATTAAGGGTTGTCGTTACTCTTTGTGACCTCGTTTTGGTGTTACATTTGCTGGACCGAGCAATATATCTCTCTGTACAGATTTGTATGGAGCTCTGGAAACCAGTACAAAAAAGGAATGGACATGTCTACAGGTAAACAAATGATGGCACTGATTTATGGTTTTGGCGGGTTTCTTTCTCACTTTAACTGGCCTTATATGTGGCATTCATTGATACGTCACTTGTGGTGATCCTAATTGGTAGGTGGCTGCTCACGATACTTTGGTCCATATTTTAATAACTGACGACGATTGTTATTGTCAATAATAGAGAAGTCACCTGTGAATATTTTACCTACAGGTTTGTAGCAGTATGGTGAGTTTTGGCAACCACAATTAGTGGAATCACGAGCTGCCATGTCCACGTTCTGCAACACTTTCCTATTACTTAACAGGCCCGTGAAGATCCGGGATAGAATAGGTCTTCAGCAACCCATGCTTGCCATAAATGGCGACTATGCTTGTCGTAAAAAGCGACTAACGGGATCGGGTGGTCAGCCTCGGTGACTTGGTTGATGCGTGTCATCGGTCCCAATTGCGTGGATCGATGCTCATGATATAAATCACTGGATTGTCTGGTCCAGACTCGATTATTTACAGACTGCCATCATATAGCTGGAATATTACTGAGTGCGGCGTTAAACAACAAACCAAACCAAAAAATTATTACTTAACAACCTGGATGAAATGGTGTTTGTATAGGTAAAGAGGAAATGTCGGTGGTTCCTGAAATTTGAACCATTGTGGCACATTTTGGGACACCGATTTTAGTCTGATAATGTTACTTAAATTGAAGGCATCAATTCCCTTGTTTGCAAATTGCAAATTCAAGAACATGCAGTCTCTGTCTGATTTAGTGGAGTCAAAGCATGTGCTGAAACTACACCCTCCAGTCGATATTGTAGGCTCTTCCGGTTTGTTGATCCACCAATCGGCAAAAGTTGCCGGAGTAGTTTAACTTCTTTCAATGACGCAGAGTGAACTTCTTACTTTGTGCAGTCACACTGGTTCCTGAAGGAGAGGCCACAAATCTTCCAAACGAATGGTATCATTTAGCCTTCGTTCTTTTTTTTGTGACCATGGCTGTGTAGACATCTTTGGGATACCGGAAACAGACCCAATATATTGACGTTGTTTGTTTGTTTGTTTGTTGTTTAACGCTGCACTAAGCAATATTCCAGCTGGTCAAGACTCGATTATTTGCAGACCGCCGTGATATAGATTGAGTATTGCTGAGTGCTTCGTAAAACAACAAACCAACCAACCAACATTCATAAAAAAGACTTCAGTCAATTCAAACATATTCTTTACTCCAACATCAACAATTGTCTAAATGGTTATTTGCTACAGTGATGTCGCGTATTTCATCATGGAAACTGTTTAATAATAATATATCTTTGTGAAAACGTGTCATACTGTAAATATTTCTATATCCGGAAATGCACACGTGTCCTATGCTGCCAATGATAGGTGTACGTTTTATGGATTAACTGATCGTTTCTGCCACGACTTCGAATCTCTTTTCTCAAGTTTGGTCTACAAAGTATGTACTTTTGTTCACAGTGACAATTTACGTGTCGTGTGATATCGCTCTTTACCACGGTGGGGTGAACTGACGTTTTTCTCTTAAAGACCAGAAGCCTTTTATCAGCATTTCATTTTGGAGTAATAAAGTGAGTCTCGTTGAAGAACGTCGGTTGTCCATCTTATCTATTTATAAGGTCAATGTTTTTACAGAATCCATAATTGTATAGTGTGTCTCATTCCGGTGAAATAATAGGTATTGATGGGTGACTGGACTAGGAGATAAACATACTGTGTTTTCCGTGTAGAGCTAGGTCACGAGTAGATAAAAAAGCGCTAATTGTAATTTGGAGCAGAATGCACAGCGTGATGTTTCAAATGATAATAAAACACGAACTCTTTGGAGTTTGCAACTATATTGAGTAAAGCGCCATGAGTTGGGTTTCCTTCTTTTGAGTGGGTTGTCGACCTGAATTATTGAATCACCGACAACAGACTTTACACAAAATATGGCGCTATATATGCTCAATCAGTTTTCTTAAACCAAACATCTTCACTCGAACATATGAAGGCAATAAAAGCGTATGAGTGAGTGAGTGAGTTTGGTTTAACGCCGCTTTTAACAATTTTCCAGTAATATTACGGCGTGTCAGCTTAATGCGGGTGGAAAGCCCGAAGTGACGCAGGTCATATGAGCACCGCAACTTGGTAAAGGTGCGTTCTCACGGTGCGATTTGTAGTAACAACTTGAAGCATGCAACACAGTTGCAACGTCAGAACACCCTAATCGTAACGATTTTTATACAAAACCAGTCATCAAAATTTCTAAATTCCATCATGTTTCCATGAAAACAGCAGCAGAGAAAACTTTCAGAATCCTATAAAAGATTTTTAAAAATCATAGTGGTTAATGTAGCAAGTTTGCTGAAGCTAGGATACATAATATTGTAAACATGGATCGTACAAAAACTCTACCCAAAATTTATGTTTCACCATGATTCCATGGAAACGGCAAAAATAAAACAACTCAGAATCTTCAAACTAGCAAAAGGCACAAGTACTCATTGTGGTAAATGTGTGTAGCAAGCTTGATGAAGCTAGGATGCATAGTTAAGAAGATATATGGGCCGTACAAAACACCCACCCTAAAAGATTAAGTTTCTAATGTTTCCATGGAAACGGCAAAAATTAAAAAAATCAGAATCTTCATACTAGCAAAAGGCACAAGTACTCATTGTGGTAAATGTGTGTAGCAAGTTTGGTGAAGCTAGGGTGCATGGTTAAAAAGTTATGGGCCGTACAGAAGCTCGGGTGGAAGGGCGGACGGACGGAACGCTACATACCCCCGATTTACTTCGTAAACGGGGGTATAATTATAATGACACATTTTGGGCAGTAGTTAACAACCGTAATTCCTTTACCCTCCTAATGTCTGACAGTTTGTGTTTCAGTGGAACAAGTTGCTTCAAAAATTGCCAGTCTACGGACTTCCTATGGCCGTGAGCTTCATAAGTCACGCAGTCGGAGAAAAGTGGGACTGGTGTTTATTCGCGGTCCTCGACCTATTCTTGAGATGTCATGTGCAGAAAGACCTTCTGCTAACAATCTGGTATCAGTCAGTGATATGGTTGCCTCCCAAAGTTATCATTTCATAGCATTTAGATCGATATCATATGCAAGCTAAAACCGGCACCACAGCAAAACGTCACCGATTCCATCTGGCGAAAATTATGTTATTATGATACGCCTTGAAATTTTGCACCAATGATACAAATTATAATAAATTTAAGGTACTTATGGTTTTCTGTTTCTGAGCTTTGATTTATCTGAATAAATGCCAAATAAATAGTGAAAGTGACCATACCCTGGCTGGTGTAGTTTTAGTGGGTTGTGCAATTCTTTTCTTTTTTTTATAATAATAATATAATATATGTATCCATTCTGATTAGATATGGTAGTTGGGTTCACATGACAATTTGAAAACTAATATGAAATAAGAAACAACACATCAAATAACAAATTTAATAAAGTTATGTAAAGCAAGCCAACTGAACTGACTGGCTGTTGTAAAATTCAGAACTTGAATTGCTTGGAGCCCTAATTGCAATGTGCTTCCCATCAATTGCACTAATGCATTTGGGGAACTGACACTTTGCCATAAAATCGTTCTGTATTTTCTGCCAGTCATGTGCAGTAGTGTGAACCTGAAAATAAATATTACCATAATCCGACTCTTGCTAAACTCATTTAATCAAATATAAAGTTCAAAATTGAGAAGATAAAACGAGACAAGAACTGAAATTTTAGAAATTCCAGGCATTGATTTATAAATATCAATCTGAAAATGAGGCTTAAATATTTGATTATTTGCAACATGTAACAATTGCTTTATGATATGTCTATTATTGATTTTTATGTTTTGAAGTCTGTCCTGTTTTTCACTGAAATGTGTCTGTAAGTATTATTGTTTAACAATATCAATATTATGATTTCACCCAAACTTTCTATAAGATTACATGATATTGTCACATATTTATTTCTAAACAGTTCACATTTGCCAGATAAAAGCAACGGTCTTATGACATTACTGTGGATCTAACTAACTTGAGTGTGACATCTCACAGGAGAATATTCAACTGATGAATGTTTGATTTCATAGAGATATAATTGTTCATAAGCACATAGTTCTGATGATTATTATTAGTTGTAGGGAGACAGGTGAATGTTTAACTTCCCGGCAGCCTGAGGCTGAAACCTGTACATTAATGTCTGCAAACTATACAGATCTCTTTTTGGTTGAACATCCATGTACTAATTCACTTCTTTTTTTGTCCGTTTTATCTTTATTGAATTTTGATTTAGATAAAATTTATATTAAAGTTTAAATATACTTAAATGTTCATAATAAGGGGCCCCGTCATATCACAAAAATGTAATGTTCTCGATAATTTCACATGATAAAAACATATTGTTCGACAAATTTGAAATATTTACTTACACTTTTGATTAATAGGTATTACCTATTCATATATAAACAATTTAGTACCTGCACCAAGTATTTTCGAAGTACATCATAGATAGCTTGACAGACCTCAGGAACAAAGTTGCAGATTGTATTCCTTGGCACCCGGTACAGAAACTCAAGCGAACTGTAACTGTCTCCTGCCAAGGCCAGAATGTAAAATCATGAGAAATTCCCATGATAAAATTCTTTCCTTTGCATCAACATTTTGATAATTGATAAACATACTGAAAAAAGAGTTGGTGAAAAAGCATTTGGTTGAGAAAGATTTCAATTTATGTTAAACATTTTCTGAAATAACTTAGGCACTTATTGTACTCAGTATAATACTATCAAGCCATATGTGCAATAAAGCAACTGATTTTATGATGCTTCTATCAAAAAGATACACTGATTATTTCCCCTTATAATTGATACAGAGTGCCCTTTTCTTAGTTCAAGGTGGTCGATACACGGAAGTGGAAACTGTCGACAATATTATGCACTCATACGTAATTAGGACCTCACAGTATAGCTTACTTTCTTCGCGAAAAGAAACGACAGTAACTGTGCTTCATTTACACACCACCTGACTTACGGCTAGCCAAATATCGTAAGGTTGGTGCCAGTTTCTCTCCTGCGGGAATACTATTTCTCATGGGTGTACATTTCTTCTGGATAAACGGCGAAACTTTCTCCAACAAAATGTCAAAGTTTGTCTTGTCCATACGAAGGACATTCTTCAGTGACCTGGGATCTTCATGTTCAAGCTCTCGGAGCAGCGAATTGTACGCACCAGCCCTGTTTCGCCTGAGAATCCAGTTGATTAAGGCTTTCTTTTCTTCTTTTTGAGTGAGTGAGTGAGTTAATGCTTTACGTCACATCGCCACTATTTCAGCCATATCGTGACGAGAAATTATACATTTTTAAATACATATATTTTAACAAACTTAAAATCTGTCATCGATGGACGGTACAATCACTAGAATATCACAGATCAATATTTAAAACTAGCATACAACTACAAAAAGATATCACTATAAATAACGATACAATATAAAAATGGGCTACAGATCGCCATGCTAGGGTCCATGGGGACTTACAGTACTTTTGCTACCTGCATGGACCCCAGCCGGATTTACATCATCCCTTCAGCTGTTGGCGATTATGACAAATTTAGCCAAAGATAAACGAACATATATACTACTATTAAAAACGTGGCCGAAATAAATATACCTTGAAAGACGTGGCCTTACATACCCTCTCAGGGAGACAATAATTTTACACTACTTCAACTCCCTTCGAGGATACAGCCACTATGGCCAATACGAAATCGTCTTATTCTTTTTGAGTGACTGTGATAGATCGACGGATATTAACGCTAGCATCTCTTCATCACTTGATGAATCCATGTTGCCGAGAAATGCATGGGAATCTTGCGATATACGAGTTGTATGCTACTCAAAAAACTACACAAAAAACAAAGTTGTTACGATCTTTATTGTCACTACAAATCGTAAAAATATGACGTCATATCTCTCATTGTGACGAAAAATATATGACGTCACAGTTGTACATAGAAAAGCACCAAATTACGCCCCATTCAGCAATATTCCATTTTTATCATATATTGATTAGTAACCTATTCGATAATCTTTAAATCACGATCCCACATGTATAAATGAGCAAATTGGGTCACCTAGCAGGGGCTACAGGATGTGCGTTTAGTAAGCTTAGTACACTGATGTGGGGTTTAGTTTCTCAAAAACTATCCTGTAACTTTCCCTAAATGATCAGAAAGTGGTTTCCCCGATGTGTGGGTGTTATGTAAACTGCCATAGTTACAAATCATTTGGCAATATATTTTTTATCATGAATGGGGCGGTTCACTCAGGCTTTATATTCCTACGCCGTTTCTAAGTTACTAGAATGAATGGCAACATGTCAAAATTTTCGATTGTTTTAAGATGACAAAAATTACCCTCTTGTGTTTCCGTATTATAAATACCATATACTAGGAACCAAAATATGTATTCCTAACATTGATATTTATGCTATGAAAGAAAACTCGACCAGTAACCACAGTGCTTAAGCCCACTCTCTAAATATGAAGGCGGTTTATGAATAATCGAGTTTGGACAAGACGGCAGTAACGATCCACCCAGTGGGGGTACGAAGACACGCTATCACACCGAGGCGCCGATCCCGACCACCCGTTCCATTACGTTGCCTCTCACGACAAAAAAACTACCCGCGTTGATAGTATTGGACATAACTCACAATGTAGAACAATATAACTATATGATCCCGATTTACCTATTTAAGCTCTTTTGATATCTGACATATTTGAGATTTACATAATATACACGCCGTGAGTGAGCTGTGCCCTGTGCATTGAATGTATGCCAATAACGGATCTGTTGCCGTCACTTTACCAGAACCTGTCACAATAGTTGCAGACATTGTTAACAAAGTGTACATGCAGTCTCTATGTCGTAATCAATTACACAAATGTCTTTTCCCAGACACATTTGTAGGCTAGTATAGGATCTGCTATCACATTTCATCAATAAAGAGTCTCCACATGTTTTGAACCTCGTGATATCCTTAAAAACTTAAGATAACTTGAGTGCAAATGGGAAATGTATTATTTTGGCGAGACATATGTTTAAAGGGTAAACGGTTGTTGCTAGACTGAAGGACATCACTGGATCATTAGTTGACGGACGTGTTTGTATGATTTAAGCAATGTATGATTAGCAATGTTTCAGCAACTTCCCGGTAGGGGACACCAGGCATGGCTTCACTTATTGTACCCATGTGAGGAATCGCACCCGGGTCTTCGTCGTAACAAGCGAACGCTAAAATGACCAGGCTATCCAACCGGCCCTTGTATTCTATAAAATATTGGACCCTTGATATATTTGTGTAAGAAAAGAGGTGACGTTTTATCCCATCACTACATATACAGATCTTAGGGGGTAGAGCTGGTCTGGCCGAAATTCGCTGTGCAGTCCTTTGGGCACAACGCAAGAAACATATGACTGTGGGTTCGAATCAAGGTTCGCCTCGATTATGTTTCTAGATTTGCAAGCACCATATCCGTGTAACGAACTCCCGTGTAATGACAATTTTATGAAACGAGTGAATAGTGGTAACTGAAGTGTAAAAGCGTATCCAATGCCAGAACTGTTCACGAGTTTCATAAAGTTCGTATAGCACGGGAGCGCGTTTAGTATTTTATTTATTACTTGATGTATGTATTGGGTTGCTGGGGTCATCGAATTAGCATAAGCTCTCTCAGCTCCTCTCAGTGATCGAACATCTCTAAAAGCAATGTCACTTTATGCGCCCAGCCATTTTGAGAGTTTTCAATATTTGTTGGTAAAACTAGTTCCGGCAGTACATAGCACGCGCATATTGTTATTAAAACAGTGTGTCCCGCCAAGACTCCGGGTTAGAATTGGTCTTAATCAACCTGTGCTTGTCGTAAGAGGCGTCTAACGGGATCAATTGGTCAGGCTCGCTGACTTTGTTGATGCATGTAATCGTATCCAAAATGCGTGGATCGAGGCTCATGATATCAATCACTGTATTGTCTGGTCCAGACTCGATTATTTACAGATCGTCGTCATATCGCTGGAATAATTTGCCAACCTCTACGAATAATGGTATATACAATTGTATTACAGAAATGTGCTTGACAAATCTTTCATTCGTACATCACATGACGATAGTCACGTTACAGGATCGGCACAGCTCACATTGCAATCATAAGCCATTATCACACTTGGTGAGAACGTGAAACCTGATTTCTTAGTTGACAGTTTTAGCTTTTTCTTGATCATGGCTGATTCTACTTGGAAGGTAGGTAATCAATTAATAAAAATGTAATTAAATAGTTGTTTTTATATATTGCTTTTGGTTTTGTGTTTTTTTTGGTTTGACGACGCACTCAGCAATATTCCAGCTATATGACGGTCTGTAAATAATCAGGACCAGACAATCCAGTGATTGACATCATGAGCATATGCAATTGGGATACGATGACATGCATCAACCAAGCCAGCGAGCCTGACCACCCGATCACGTTAGTCTCCTCTCAAGACAAGGATATATCCCCGTTCACGGCAAGCCTGGCTTGTTGAAGACCTATTATAGCCTGGATATCAATTGGTTGATACATGTCATCGATCCCAATTACGTGGATCGATGCTCATGATGTCAATCACTGGAATGTCTGGTCCAGACTCGATTATTTTACAGACCGCCGTCATATAGCTGGAATATTGCTGAGTGCGGCTTTCAACAACAAACAAACAAACAAAACAGTTCAGAGATGCAACCCCGCACAGGAATATTGGGTTACCCATGCCCTGTGATTAAACTACATCTCTGCAACTGACATTCACATTTGACCTTTGAAGAATCAGCAGTTTTTTTTGTTTTTGAACGTCTGAGATAGAAGCTTTTTCTGTTCGTTTCGTACTTTCGCAACTACTAATGGTGTAAGCGTGCATGGCGGAATGAGCTGTCAATGCATCAGGGATATTCATACTAATATTTTTGTCCCATGACGAGCCCAAAACAAAGCAGAAGCGACAAATCACAAACTCACTGCATAGAACATGAACAAAAAATTAGAATCCTGACAATCCTTGGCATATATATTAAACCAAATTGAAAACTTCACAATCCTAACATTTTAACATTTTGACCAGTTATCATTGTGGGCCCATATTGTGTGTTTGAACAGTAATGGCCACGTATTGTCTTCAGATAACACCCGTTTTTTGTGCAGGTGAATCGATCAAAATCATGTGCACAGCACTATACTGGCAAAAGTGTTTTTTCACGTGCAACCTGTCACGTGGCCATAATACCGCACGTCTTTTCAGCCAAACTTGTTAGCAGTCATTAACAAAAAAAGAAAAACACAAGAAAACAAAAGTCTTTACGTCCATTTGTCATGCCACGCCTTTCAAATGTGCAACATGAACGTGCCATCGGCATGTTGCAGACGGGAACGTCCGTAGCTGAAGTCGCAAGGACGATGGGTTGTAGTGGACGGACTGTTTATGATTTACAGACGCGTCTACAGCAAACGGGTAGGTAGCCAGGTCGACCACGTGTGAAGTCACATGCAGAGGATCGTCAGATTGTCTTACGTCACCTCCGTAACCGAATTTTGATGGCTACTGTTTAGGGGTAGACTGAATGCGCAAACCCTCTGGGAACTGCTCAAATTCAAGCACGAGGAATTGGAATCAAGTCGTCTTCAGTGATGAATCCCGATTTAATCTTCGATTTGCTGATGGTAGGGCGAGGGTGTGGGGGCGCCCAGTGTTGTGAACAGGAAGTTGACAGATGTCGAGGCGGAAGTGTCATGGTGTGGGGTGCTTTCTGTGGCAATGCACGTTCCAGGCTTCTTGTCATCCGTGGCAACCTCAACGCTGCTGCTGACCGCGACCAGGTACTGGCACCAGAACTTCTGCCTTTTATGGCAGCACATGGACCCGGTTTGATCTTCAAACCCGACAATGCCAGACCCCACACAGCAATTTTGACAAGGAATTTCCTTCAGAATGCGGGAGTCAACGTCATGGACTTGCCGTCAAGGTCTCCCAACCTCAATCCCATCGAACACGTCTGGGATGCTCTTGGCAGAAGTCTGCGCACTCTCCAGAGCCAACCACAGAATTTGCAAGATCTTGGCACCATTTTGCAGCAACAATGGCGTCGTCCTCCCAATCATATGTTCACAAGCATCACAAGCTCCATGCGGAGGCTTTGTGTGGCAGTTGTCAACACACATGGCGGCCATACACGCTACTGAACTTGTGTGCCATCAGATTCTCGTGCTTGGGACTTATGATTTAAACTGTTGATGTTATTACCGAAAACCGTAGGTGCTCAGAACAAATTATGGTTACCACCGTTAATTAAAATCCTTCTTTGGACATTAATGATTAAAAATTACCTTCTCTGATACATTTGTCCGTTGTATATCATATATGGGATTACTTTTAAATATGTGAAGTTTTTAATTTGACTATATATTCTGCTACTCGGTTCATGGGGTCCCTAAGATTCCATTGGGCGAAAAAGGCAAGATAGCGGCGAAAATCATTGATCATACCACCCGTCACTCACACATTTGGCAGAAAAACAAGTGTAGCCCTCGACAAGGCTGAATAACAAGGTGGATGACTTTTCAGTAGTAACCTTTCCCTTTCAGTCGAAATATGAGCCTTTGGCAATATTTCCCAACTTTTGAGGTGCAATCAAATATGCTCTTCCAAAGACGATTTCAAAGAACGTCATTCGACAACAACATCCAAGGCCCCAGTAAAGCTTCCAAAGGGTTTGATGGTGGACATGGGGAGTGCATGTCAGAAGCAGTTCCGTATTTTGACTTATACCTTATGAACCCTGGGTTTTTTCAGGTGCGCATATGTCTGTGACGGGAGCCCACCTTTTCTTGAACACATGGTATCATCACTTTTGATTCTTAAACACATATTCATGATGCAATTGGAATCGTTAATCGATTTCTTATGACAATGGTTTTGGTTTGGTTTGGTTTATTCCATCTATATGACGGCGGTCTGTAAATCATCGAGTCTGGACCAGACAATCCTGTGATTGATATGAGCATCGATCCACGCAATTGGGATCGATGATATGCATCAAATAAGTCAGTGAACCTAACCACCCGATCCCGTTAGACGCCTCTTGCGACAAGCATGGGTTGCTGAAGGCCTATTCTTACCCTGATCTTCACGGGTCTTATGACTATTGAAAGGGTTTCGTCGGTTTTATTTAATACTGTTTTGTTGCCTGACCGCGCACAGCGGTATCCTGCCATGCTGTCGGTGTTATAGCATCAGACAACAAATTGATCTTCCAGAAAACCTAGTGCCACGATTGCGCTTTTACGCATTTTCTTGAAGCTAAAAACTGCATGTTAAGTTTGAATTACTTCTGCTGAGCAAATATCATTACTATCGTGGCTATACTGTAACCCACATTTACACTTTGTGATGGACTACGTCTTCTGTGTACACGTCTGCTGTATATAAATCATATGTCGAGAAGTGTCTGCACACCTACTACATCAGTTCTGATTCACAACAAAGAGATCAGACTAAATAAAACATCTCTTGTCAGAAACGAAAGAGTTGTACACAGACCTCTGGACAGGTCTTTTATAGCCGATTCTATAGAAATTTGTTACATAACTTGGACTCAAATAAAAGGTTGATGAAAAATGCTGAATTGCTTCTTATTTATATTTCATTTTTTAGCCTCACATAAATGGAATTGCGTAATAGTGAAATCATTTGTTGTAGACATTAAGGTATATCCACAAAATCTTGAGTCAATTGAGCAAATTGTTTCTCTGTGAAAAGTCATGAAAATAAGCAGGGTTTGTGACATATGGAAAGTGGACAAACTTAATGAGGAACGTAATGGTCAAGTACGTTCAGAAAAAGGTCTTAACACCAAATGCTATCCATGAAGATATGAATACAACTCATTCACATGCCACCATAAGACGTAGGCAGCATAGTTTAAGCGTGGTTTGGAGAGCATCCTCGTTAAAGAAGGTCTGTCACGTCAGCAACACCAGAAATGATTCAGATAATCCATGATTGACCTGGGGATGTCCGAATGGCAAAGAACTTAGCGCCATATTGTTAGAGAAGGCATTTCCAAGGAGAGGGTACATTATACATTCCATTATCACATAATGCACCAGGCATATGTCTCTCGACAATCTAGCTCTGTTTGAAACTGCTCCAGAAAGGTTCTTGCAACGATTGGTAACTCTGGATGTGTCATGGATTAGTCAAAACAACCATTAAGACAATGGAAGCATTTGATATCAAAGAAGGCAAAAACTGTCCCGTCAGCTAGAAAGGTTATGGCCTCCGTGTTCAGGAATGTCGTAGGTGCCATCATGGTGGTCCATCGTCCAAAAAGCCAGACAATAAACGGAGCAAATTATGCTCACTTAAAGGCAATTTACGGGATGAAATTGAGATTAAGAGACATGGAAAGCTGTGAACATGTATTTTCTGCCATAAAGACAATGCACCAGAGCACACATCAGGCATTTTCATGGCGGCTTCAATACACGAGTGTGCCTTTGAGCTCCTCCGGCACCCAACTGATCTGTCCCCGCCAGTCTTCCATCTCTTCCCAAACATGAAGAAAGGTGTGGCAAGAATCCATTTTAACTTGAAAGGTGACGTCATAGCAGCCGTGGGGAATGTTTTGAGCAGCAAAGAGAAGGACTTCTCCGAAACTGGGATAAAATCCTTACATCGTTTTCAAAACTGTATCAATATGAAAAATAGATCACTTAAATGATTTTAGGCCAAACCTTTCTGTGTGAGGCTCTGAACGTATCAATAATCCCTCGTAAGAAGCTACTTTCTTTCACAAAATTTGGCTACAGTAGCAATAAGAAGTTGTCGGCGATATTAAAGTATATTAATTACAAGAAAAACAACCAACAAAAAGTATTTGGAAAGTCGGGCTGGACTGCCTGTACTGGTAGATTTTGTCTTGTGATATTGACTGTCAGTAAAGATATACAGGTAATCTTGTTTAACGGAAGCTGTCGAAGAAGGTTCTGGAAGTAATAATTCTACATCGAGATTGTGCTTATTGGTACTGACGTAATAGTATTGAGTTACACTGTTGTATTCATGTACATGTAACATGTTTCATATATACTGAACCGCAAAAGAAACGTCACCATGGATAGATTATATGAGAAACCTTATTTGTCCAAACACTGTAAACATACTTTGAGACATATTAAATATATGAAACTTAGCAAAACTGATCATCAAGGTTGAAATTAAAGTGTCAAATGTTCTTAAAGTGAAACACAACACTAGTCTCTGGGGAAATGTCATCACTGTGTCTGCAGTGTGCATTGATGACTGCCGTGCAACGTCGATACATGGAATGGATCAGGCGGTTGATGAAGGCCATAGACACTTGAGCCCACACTGTGAGGAACCCCTGACGCAGTTCAGCTGCAGTTGTCGGCCTTGGTCGGACGTCGATCAGCTTTCTTTGAATCTCGTCCCGCAGAAGCTCAATGGGATTTAAATCGGGACTGACGGCAGGCCACTGCATGGTTCTCATGCCATTTTGCTAGAGGAAGTATCTTGTTGCTCTCGCAGTGTGGGCACGGGCGTTATCATGCTGAAACTCGTGGTTGCGGCGACGTTCCAAATGAGGTATGGCGTGTGGTCTCAAGACTTGATCAATGTACCAAGCTACTGTGACACCATTGCCTCTCCCTGGACCGATGTTCTGGAAGGCCACAGGGCCGACCCTCTGTGCAAGTCTAAATCGACCCCACACCATGGTGCTCGGACCACCCCACGAGTCTCTCTCAACAACACAGGCATCCGAATAACGTACCGCACGGCGTCCCCAGACACACACACACACACACACACACACACACACACACACACACACACACACACACACACACGTGCATTGACGTCGCTATGTAAGTGTAATAATAATCTTGGACGCGACGTTAAACCCCATTTCACCTCACCAACTCTGAATGTGAGTAGCATACACTATCTACAAGGAAATAACCACATATTTGAGAGTGAAACTTTGATTGAGAAGCTTCATTCAATGTCTTTTTTAAAACCAAAGAGTTCGCGTTATATTTTGTCATGATAGAACAGAGATAATCATACTGTAGGTAGGTTAACAATAGATTGAACACAGTATGTTTATCACTCAAATAAGATCTGAAATATTTGTTAGCAGAGAGTTAACCGCGTTAAATCAAGCATTTGAACCTTCAATGTGCTTGCGCTTGCAAATTAACTGTAACTAAAATCATGCAATCAGGCTCTGCATACTGTTATTATATCCGTATTGCACTAGGTATTTAATCGGGTCGAGGAGTATCTGTAAACTGGATGCGAATGTACAATATTGACGCACTGTGATCATATCTTGCTACACCAGTTGAATGAAGATCAAGGCATCCATTCACGTTTCTCTACTAGTTTCAGAATACTGTATGTATTTTGGTATGTATTGTTTTTCAGATAATATGTGTGAGGTGAGATGAAATGGGGTTTAACGTCGCGTCCAAGATTATTGCACTTATATAGCGACGTGTGTGTGTGCGTGCGTGCGTGCGTGCGTGCGTGTGTGTGTCGCTGCTTGAAGTAGTCCGGACTGATCCCAATTCATAGTGCTAGGACACTGAGATACCATGCCACAGTTTAACATGAATACCTCACTCAGACACAGTATACTGAATCCGAGCCGACCAGTCCTTGTTTTAGCCGAGCGCCAGACAGCCTGAGGGTAACGACAAGTACCATCTTTTAACGTCTTTTGGTATGACGCGGCCGGGGATCGAACCCCGGACCTTCCGCTCTCTGGGCGGACGTTCTACCACCAGACCACGGAGTGTGTGTGTGTGTGTGTGTGTGTGTGTGTGTGTGTGTGTGGCTGCTTGTCCGGGCTAATGCCGATTTTATAGTGCGAGCCAACTGAGATGCCATGCCGATGAATACCCCACTCAGATACAGTCCTTGTTTTAGCCCATTAATGTCCAGCGCCAGACAGGGTAACAACAAGTACCATCTTTTGGTCTGAAGTATTTTGTAATGAAGCAGCCGAGTATCGAATCACGGACCTTCCGCTCTCCTGGCAGACGCTCTACCACAAGACCAGGATGGCGGTCGCATATAATTTCCGACGAAACAGATTAGTAAACGGCCAGATGAATAATGACACAGAGCTGCATGATGAAACATGATACTGTTGCCGTATATTACCTTACTTTAGTGGCAATTACTTACATGTATGTGTTTATGTATTCGTGTATTATATGTACAAGCAAATAGGCATACAGTAAAACCAGATTTGTAATTACAGTAAACAACGTCTATAACGAACTCAAAGGGACGACTAATTTTAGTTCGTTATAACCAAAGTTCATTATAAGCACATACATAGGATATATACAGCAAATACCAAGGAAAAACAGTACCTTATATCCGCCAGTTCGTTATAAGCGTGTTCGTTATAAACGTAGTTTGCCGAAATAGTGTTTATTAATATGGTAAAGAATCCACGCACAAGTCATAAAACTATTTGAAGACTAATAGTTCATGTATGATGTACCGTACCGAGCATTAGACTAGGTTGACACCATGCAAATATGAAACGTCAATGCCATAGAATAACCAATCTCGATTATCCGCCGAAACAGATTGCGCTGTGCGAAAAAGGCAAATAGCGGTGAAAAATAATTGAATGGATCACTAAAAATCAATGATGACACTAGGTTTTGGAGAGCACGATTACGAGTTGCGAGGCGTTTATTTTGCTTATGACCAATAAGTTCTGTTGTGACAAAATATAGAAAATTGTGGGTTGGCAGCTAAAATTATAACCTAATGTTGATACGTCAGTCAAATGAACTCATCTATGACGCCATCTTAATTAAGTGTAAAAGAGAGAATGAATTTATATAAAAGAGGTCCCAATGGTTGATATGACCAAAAGAATTATAGGGAAGAGAATTAATGGATGTCAGCCTTTTTATGATGAGAAAAACAACGTTTCATTTCACCCCAATGAGGGAGTAAGTATATACTCCGAAACGTTGTGTTCCTCACAATAAAGAAGTATACATTCTCTTCCTCATGTGTATCACTTCTTTATGACATTCAAAGACAAGAAAATTAAAACTGGAGAGAAATGTCCCAATTGGGTTCCCGATAAGAAAATGTATTATATCGCTCGTCCTTGGAAAAGGATTTGAAGAACGATGTTTATTTTGACCGACAAGAGTGTGGGCATAGATCAGCGCAATTACTGCAGGGAACTAAATTCAATATTCAGTACACTCATGCAATACGACATAAAGGTATGTAAAAAAATATAAAAAATATGAGCTTTAATAACATAGCATGTGTTCACTACTCTATAACACGCTCAGTTCAAGCTGTAATTGTGGTTCCTATCTCAAGTGTAATAGGCATGCATCTTGCAGGAACGGTGTGTGACGAGGAAATCAATGTTTTAAATTGTACAAATTGTAAGGTTGCAATGAAGAATGTTAAATGAAGTCGCTGATGTTATCTTCCTGTGACTGTTTCGTACTCGCACAGGTCAGTCTCACCTCCACGTGCCCTAGTAGGACTTTCGTCGCCAGAATGTAGAATGTAGTCGATTGTACAATTCCGACTATATCATGAGCATGTGTTTATGAATCACAATCAAATAGTGATGATACCAGGTGTTCGCGAAACAGTAAGCGTATCTTGCCCTATCAGTGGCACCCGTCACAAACACATGCAAAGGCAGGTCAACTCTTCACCTGAAAAAAACAAGGGAACATATATAAAAAACCAAAATAGGGAATTGCATCGGACATCTTTTTTGTCACTGATGCGTCAAAGTTGGATGCATCTACATGTCTATTCGACAGTTCTTTCTTTTTTCAGTTCTTGCTTGTAATCACTATCGCTCAAGACACTTTTTTACATGCTGTGCAAGTATTCACTTCATTGTCAGACTCATCTTAATGTAGCTCTCCGTTTCTCTGACTTAACATGGCTTCTCCAGGAACAAATGGATCTGCTTCAAACAAATTGCTCTCCAAGTCATTTTCGTTTCTTTAACGCAGTAGGGGGGATTCTTGCCTGAATGTCCTAGATGCATTGCTATCTGTGACTCTTAAGGTGCTAGATCAGGTTTCCGCGTGTTATAACGGAACCAGTATATCTACTGCTGCACTGAACATACCCACATTTACATATCGCACAATGAAACGAGACTGAGATTCCTACTTCCACTTGCAATGAAGTATTTTCAAATTAACTTTTTCCTGACATTGTTAGTGCTCGATGTATAGTGACAGTTGGAACTATGGAGAACGCCCTAATTTAATTACCAACATCTTCAAACGCAGAGAAATGAAATACTATGTTATTTGGTTCTAAATGAATGAACTAAGACAAACAAATGACACCTTCAACACTTTTGTTATTACTGTCTATGTAGCACTATGTAGCACTGTCTCTTTTGGACATTGGCACTAATACAGCTAATGTGTTACATACTTGCCCTCCATTCTCTTTCATGTATGAGGGTTGATTACCACATTGGTAAAGAGGTCAAACGCATGGCACGACGAGGTTTATTCCTCGTCAGATCACATTCCTAAAGGATCATTCGTCCCTGTCTGCCAGAAGCTGTAGTTTCTATCAATTAGGTTTAGCTGTTTTAGAACTTATAAACTGAACAGCAAAAGTTCCTGTGACATTGAATAAGATTTAATGCAAAGTTATGTTTTTGTTACCAAATCTGAAACAATTTCGGTTTGCAACAGATAAAAGACTCATGTAAGTGTTCAAATGGTTTAATTTGCCATACTGACTTCAGAAGATGCGTAATATCATATAAAAAAACATGAACATGCCAAAATGTCAATTTACAAATCAATAGCGTGTGTGTCCACCTCTGTTGCAATGCAAACAACACATCTTCGCCTCATGGAATGGACCAGGCGTCGCACAAAGTCCTGTTGGATATCTGTCCATATCTGCTGGAGCATGTTTCGAAGTTCCTAAGAGTGTCTGTGGAACACGTGGTTGCCGTCGAAGGCGCCGATCCATCTCATCCCACATGTGCTCGATTGGTGAGAAATCAGGGGAGCGAGCCGGCCAGGGGATGACATTCACGTTGTTTTGTTGAAGGGATTAATGAACAGGACGAACGATATGAGGCTTGGCGTTGTCATTTTGAAAGGTAATGCCTGGACCTTGACGACGCAGAAACGGTAGAAAAACAGGGCCGATGATCTCGTCGCGGTAGCGCTGTCCATTCTCCTCTACCACTATCAAACGGGTCCTCTGTCTTGCTGTAATATCTTCTTCCTTGACACAATGATTGACGTAACGTTCACCTCGACGTCTGTACACTCGAATCCGTCCTTCGCTGTGGCTGAGGTGAAAACGAGGCTCGTCAGTGAATAGAACTTGTCCCCACTGCATGGACGTCCATCATAGACGCTGTCTGCACCAGTGTAGACGTGCTTGACGGTGGTTTCCTGTCAAAATGGGACGTCTGGAGGGTCTTCTGGCGACAATCACTGCACATCTGAGGCGACGACGTACGGTTTGTGAATATATTCGTCGAAGGCCAGGGTTCTTGCAGTCACTGTTGCTGGCTGAAATCGATTTCTTAGGTGTGTTGTTTGAATCCAGTTGTCTTGTCGATTATTGGTTACGCGTGGCCTGCCACTCCGAGGATGGTCTCTGACTGCATTCGTCTGTTGCCAACGTCTGTGGACGTTAAATTGTCTTGCAACATCACGTTGACTCGATCCTGCTTCAAGAACACCGATGGCTCGCAGAAGCTCATTTTCGGACAGGCGTGGCATTTCGTATGGTTGAATAATTGCGTAATTTTGTTGTTTTTCTGAGTGGTTGTTGTCAGCACGATGCTAAACAATGCATATGGAATCCCGTTAACGCACATGTTTTTATACCCATTCTTGGGTAGTGAATGCATGGGAATTGCATAAAAGTCAACTTTTGCATGGAATGCGTGCTTTTCTGTAGCAGTTGCATTTTTGTGACTTGAATCCATACATGTACTACAATATTGAAAACCAAACTTTACTTGGTTGAAAAATACACTAAAATATTGTTGTCAAAGGAACCTTTGTTGTTGAGTATATATTTTCCATATCAGCAAGCTATCCTTGGCAAATGTTATTGAAGTAAAACAACACATTATAACGAAATCAATCTTGTCTAGACGTTGGTAATTTACAACATGAACCTTTTTTTAAGTGGTTGCTCCTCGTAAAATATGGACATTAACATCTTCATTGGGGTCGTCATGTTTCACTTGAATACCTACTACACGCGTACGACTGCACGGTCAGAAGGGAGGGCGGGTGTGCAGAGTATATACTGAGTGTAAACTTGCAACAACACTATCACTGACTTGGTGATATGTTTTCAACAATAATAACTCTACCTGTATGCTAACTTGATGCCACAAAAGGGACCCCTCCTCTTCTACAAACGGGGGCACGGGTGGCCCAGTCGTCTAAGGAGCCGCGATTCGCTGTGCAGAGTTGCGTGTCTTGGGCACGCAAGAAACCTATGATTGTGGGTTCGAATGCCGGTTCCCCCCGATTATGTTTCTAGGTTTGTCAGCACCACACCCGTGCTCGTGGGTTTCACTGAAGTGGTAAACGTCTGAGACCTGCATCACGTCAAGCTTTCCTCCCACATTAAGCTGACACGCCGTGATATAACTTGAATACTGTTAAAAGCGGCGTTAAACCCAACTCACTCACTCTTCTACAAACGATGGGTAACATGGATAGAGCAAACATGCCATTGTTGACAGAGCTCGCCGTTTTTATATCAAGTGTTTTGCAGTCCGTTTCTTTACACACTGATGTAGCCTAGTGGTTAAAGCGTTCGGTCTTCCCGCCGAAGACCCGGGTTCGATTCCCGACATGGGTACAATGTGTGGAGCCCATTTCTGGTTTCCCCCGCCGTGATATTGCTTGAAAATTGCTAAATGGGGCGTAAAACCACACTTACTCACTCACTTTACACACTGGGTCTAGGAGAAGATTTCTAGTGATATTTAATGTTGAATAAGAAATGAAAGCAATCATACATTTAAAAGGCTCGTGACAGAATCAATTGCATTTCTGACAAACATGAATTGCCACCCAATATTTCACGGTTATGCAATTCATGATTGTTTAACATCCTCAGACTAAAATACAATACGGGGCGATTGGGTACATGTAGCCTCGTGGTTTCGGTATAACTTTGGATGGTGGATACAATGTGAAAAAGCCCATCTCTCGTGGACCTCGAAGAAGAAACTACAAAAACATTTACATAATCAAAAGACATCTCCTGTCCTGTTATAAGCATGTGTTTATGAATCACTATCAAGTAGTGATGATACCAAGTGATTGCGAAAAGGTGAGCGCATCCTGACACCCATCACAAACACAAATAATATACCATGGTATTTAGGGTACCGTGGAACTTCAGTTTCCAAATCTTTTTTTCAGGACAATTTGTCAAAAATAAAAGCAAATGCCATGTGAAGTTTATAGAGAAAACAATAGGTGAAACGTTGGACTTCCTCACTGATAACATCTTTGTAACATTTGGTGGTAAGACATGTAGGTGAGTGAGTAAGTGAGTGAGTATGGTTTTACGCTGCTTTTAGCAATATTCCAACAACATCACGGCGGGGGACACCAGAAATGGGCTTCACACATTGTACCCATGTCGGGAATCGAACCCGGGTCTTCAGCGTGACGAGCGAACGCTTTAACCACTAGGCTACCCGACCGCCCAAAAGACATGTAGGCACGACGTAGGCATCATCCCCTCCCCTTCTTGTTGATCTGTTTCGTTATGCAGATGAATCAGAATTTAGTCACGGATTGTCAAAACAAGGTATTTTGGCCTAGAAGTTGAACTTAGACTTTGGGTATTTAAATTATATGTTATTGTTCAATAACCATCAAATAGCCAATTCCCCTCAACTGATTCATCCACCTGAACTAAAAATATAGGAGACCAATGAAACCGCCTTTTCAGTTTAATATTTAGATCTATACTTAGAGATTGAGAGTGACAAAAAATCCGCTCCACAACACTGTATGCCAGAGTGATGACGTCAACTTTCCGTTTCAGAAGAGATCTTTTTAGGAATATGAACAGGTTTTTGTCTCCTTTATTTCAAACTTTCTCCAACTATCTTTGTCTGAAGATTCACGGTAACAAAACACTATCAACTTTCTCTTTATGTCGAGCAATATTCCTGCTCCTCCAGCCCTTGGTGTCTGCATTTCACAACTTCTGAGGAACACTCGAGCACGTTCTATCTACCAAGACTTCAAAGAGGGTCATACAGCTCTTACTCAGAAGTTGTTTGATCAAGGTTACAACATTCAAGGCCTCAGTAAATCCTTCAAAAGGTCAAACTCAGTCTTGACAAGTTTCTCTTATGTAAGCATGCAAAAATTCATTCATGTAATTTGAGTTGTTTCTTGTTCCCAGTTCACGCACTATGCACGGAACAACGGCCACAATTCTGCTAAAAATGAATTAAGGACAATAAAAGTCATCGATTTTCCAAAATTTCATTTCTCTAACCTAAATAGTTTTTGAGAAAATATGTCTCCTTTGAGAAGCTGACGGACGAACTACGTTCATATATGATCCACCGCCCCACTTCTTTGGAACTTTGTGCCCTGTCATGAACAAAGAAACACAGAAATATTTACATACTTCAAATAGTAATAACCTATACCTAGTACTGTCCTGCGTAGACCTGTGTTGACAGAAATTATCATGTACACGGAGTCTTCTTCATCCTCCACAGGACCGCCTCATTGGTCTAGGGGTAGATTGTCCGCCTGGAGAGTGGAAGGTCCGGGGTTCGATACCTGACCGCTTCATTCCAAAAGACGTTAAAAGATGGTACTTGTTGTTACCCTGTTTGGCGCTCGGCATTAAGGGGCTAAAACAAGTACTGGTCGGCTCGGAATCAGTATACTGTGTCTGAGTGGGGTATTCATGTTAAACTGCGACATGGTATCTCAGTGAGCTAGCACTATAAATCGGCATCTGTCCAGACTAGTACAAGCAGCCAGACACACATACACGTGCATGCACGTCGCTATACAAGTGTAATAATCTTGAACGCGACGTTTAACCCCATTTCACCTCACCTCATCCTCCACAATAAAATCCTTATAATCATCACTCGCGTTGAAGTCCACAAGCCATGATCTCAATCTTCTGATTTTAAAATGGCAAACTGTAAGTCTCAATCATGAATTATCAGTGTCCGCATAAAGCGTGAATGTCTCTGGAAGAACATACACAAAGCCTAAAGTAACCTTATAGCAGTCCGTGTCAATACAGAGCAAAACAGATTTTAACAAGTCTGAATTTGTGTAACACTGAAGTGCACCGCGTTATGCACATTCGCCGCCATAATTCTACCACAATCTCCTGGCAGGAGATCAAGAGCATGTAAAGTCTAAGAAGATATTTCTTATTTGGTCAGTGACAGGTTGTTTTGTCTCGTTCAGACCAAAAGTACCATACTTTTCGCAGACATTTTAACAAGCTCTGTCTTCAGTCTGTGAATGAAAACCTCGTACGTTCCATGTACAGACGTTAAAGATTTTAGTATGATTGAGGGACAGTGTCTGCTGACCTGGTAATTGAATGGTCTCTCTCAAAGGGATCAAAGGACCACGGCCGTCTCCCTATCATAAAGAAGAAGAGAGAGTGGACAACCACAGCGCGCCCCCCATCACCTCTCACCTGGGGGTTGGCTTGGCTGTCCTGTCCTGTCTCAAGGCAATTGAATCCGCCACGATTCAGTGAATTGGTACATCGTTTACTGCCCACCCACTGTAATCCCCTGTCGTTACCAAGAGCAAAAATATCATCACCAACGAAGAGCTTGTCATACGCCAAGTATGCTGTGTTGTCTTCACGCCTGGCCTCAAGCAAGTAGAGAATAAATCTGGCTACGATCTGCCGTGTCTTTGCCTTGCAATAATTTCCCACTCGCAGTTTGGTTCTTCTATAACATGTACGCATACGTCATGCGGTAAAGACATGTTTATATCAAGCGAGAGAAATTAACACTATAAGTGTAATACATTATCAAGCTTCATATAACATGCATGTTGTGAATTACAGAGCAAATATTGTTCCCTTGGGCCATATAAAGTTAAATGCAAGACGTATTTTGCTGAAAAAACAATAATCAAGCCCAATTGAGGTCACGTGGACAGCATTACCCTGTACTTAACGTGCGTCAAACCACTGGTGACACTTCAACGTTGGCTTGTTTGCGTTGGGACTTCCTTACCCTAACAGCCATTGAGTAAATTGAGCACATCAGGATCCCTGATACAAAGTTCATTTTGTACTCAGTTTTACCTACTCATGCAAAAAAAAGGCATGAAGGCATTGCCAACTTGCAACCGAGGTTGGGGACAGACACCTCAAGCAGTATAATGACAACGTATGCATAGTCCCATGTGAAAATGACACTAAATATGGTAGTTTTGAACCATTTTTGTTAGAGTGCCAGAAGCTTGTTGTGAGTGAGTGAGTATGGTTTTAGCAATATTCCAGCAATATCACGGCGGGGGACACCAGAAATGGGCCTCACACATTGTGCCCATGTTGAGAATCGAACCCGGGTCTTCGGCGTGAAGAGCTAACGCTTAAACTACTAGGCTACCCGACTGCCCCAGAAGCTTGTTGTGACATCGAAATGATCACAGGTCCAATGGAAAAGGCACCAAACAGACCAGATCGTCGAGACAGTCAAGACTTACGAGTGTGTCTACCAAAAGGATGATACTAATTATGCCGAAGAGATAATTGAGCAGTTGTTCAGAGAACTTTTACATTAAGAATGTTCGGGTCTGAACACAATATATGATAAATGTGAAATCAGAATACAAAAAGTTATAGCGAAAAAATCCCTTTTCCGTATTCATAAGAAATCTCGGCCAAAACCAAAGGCGATTGTACGATTCAGACTAATAATGAGCATATGTTTATGAATCGAGTTGAAAAGGTGAATGTTTTCTTCCCCAACGGTGGCATTCGTCACAAACACAAATCAAAGGCAAGTCATTTTTCACCTTAAATCACTCTGGAACATATGGTAAAAGTCAAACTAGGTAATTGCATCGAGCGTATTTTTAACTGATGCGTCAAGTTCCGAAATGCCCTCAACGTGTCTACCACAAAACTCAATTTTACATAGGTGATATCAATAAGCAGCATTTCACATATTGTTCTCTCAGTGAACCTCAGATAGCATGTGCTTTCATTATGACAAATAGTCCTGAATAGGGAATTTGAAACGGTGGACGTAATATCATTCTGATTCATAGAATTGTTGTGGCATCAGGTGAACCTTGGATTCAGAAGAACTATTGAGAAGCTTTCTCCATATCAATGTAGACCTTAAAGACGCTGGGTCTATTCATATTGAATGCGCACACCGGTAAAGGAGTAGATATATATCCAAACCCATCATGTGTAAATTTTTCTCCCCTAAAGGGTTTTTCACTAACTTATGAAATAATGTCATAAAGATCGCAGAACTGATTCCGATAATCTAGGACAGTTTGGTTTTCAAACAAAGGACAAATAACCCTTGTAATGCATGAATACTGTCATCAACTACTGATCGCATAACTGTACATGTATGTATGATAACGTCCCACGCTGATTATAAAAAGTCTGTTTCAGCCTTAGCGAGAAACACCCAAAAACATTTGACATTCCTCAAATAGCATTTGTAGTTTCTTTGGTCGGTATTTTGACCGTTAAATGTCACCCTCAATTATCCAGTGTATTCAGGCAGCATTCTATTATGATATATAAGACGGCGATACAGCGCAAATAACAATAAAAAACAAATTGTGGTTTATTTCACATTCTTCTCTCATGAAGTCACTTCCGGAGATTTGAACATGCCATCGCAACTTGATGATGTCGTATATTGGACGACGTTTTTTAGAGGGAAGTGTCTAATAAGTAGTTCCCCACAGACGTAACTGGTCAACGCACATAATCGCAGTGGCCGAACGATAGTATCCAAGTAGAAGAGATATGACAATCGGTATTGGGAGAAAAGATACACATAATCAACCTGAGGATTTGAAGAATATGCGGGAAGTACCAATACCAAACCAATATGTTCTTAAAATTGACTTGGTCAACATTGCCGAGATCGGATTCTATTGAGGGAGTCATCATTATCAAATTACTCGTAAATATTTTTAAAGCTTGTACATTTTATCATGATCCTTATAAGATGCAGTACTTCTTGTTGATATTTCATATAAGAAATAAACGACTCGTAGACGTTGTTTATTGTACAATAAAACACTGCAGGGAGAATAAACCACTCGGGCGTACGCCTTCATGGTTTATTCTCCCTGAAGCGTTTTATTATAAGATAAACGACTCCCACTCATCGTTTATATCTTAAATAGAGAATCTCACCCTTGTGTCGGTTGAAATGACATTATCATTACGAGACAATAACAGTTTAAAACTCTGAGGCTTGCAGAGGAGCTTTAAATTTCTATCGACGATTGTTGATAAATTGTTGAAAAATTATATTAACCATCCATAGTCATTCTTACAAAATTTTCCCTTTGTTTCCTGTAATAACCTGAGTCTAGACTTTTTTGAACGATCACAGAGCTAAGGTTACCGTAATGTTCTTGTAAGGAAATCGTAGTGTCGTAGCCTATTTTTGAAGATATCGCATGAATATCATAAATCTTAAGAAAGCTCCTGGATGCCAAAAGTGTATTTTTTCTTCATCCAAGATGGATGCATGCTTTGCTCTAGATACATTTCATGATGTCGATGAAGGTGGACTGATATCAAAACTAAGAATATTCCGAGACAGAACTCGTCGTCTCAATTTGGAGCTTTTTTCACGCTAGCTATAGTCGATAGCGTGATATCCTTTCTCTCCGAGTATGTGATGAAAGAAGTATCAAACAACATAAGTTTTCGATAATTTGAAAAGGATAAGCACGGAAGGTGTCTGCATGCTATTAATAACCGTGACCTTTTTTATGACTTTGGGGCAGCTAAGCATAGTTCTTCCATGTACTCTAGCTAGTAGTTGTTTTCATCTATGTAAACGCGGCCCAACGAGTACCGTGCTCATTGTTACAGAAGACGTAAGGCGCAGAGTTTCGCCTTCATATCTTCTGGATCAGATTTTTTTATGCTTTTCTCATTACTATCCCAATTTTGTACAGTACATTACATTCAGATATAAGACGAAGTACAAAACCATTCGCGTTTCTCATCAGTTTTTACATGTAAAATCGAATGGGACGTGTAGTTTTACCTGTTGAATTTCAAACATATTTATTTATTTATTTATTTTAGAAGGAAATAACACAAGATGAAATAATAAAAGGTATGTTTAATATCAATTATATTTTGTTTCGTTTGTTCAGAAACGTAGATTATCTGAATTATCAACAGATAAATATTTTTGCATATGGAACAATTTCTTTCTGAGGATAACTGCATAGATTTAAGGAATGAGGGCTCCGTATGCTCGTTTTGGAGTAAATCGTCCGTTAAAAGTAATATATTGTTAACATTGTCAATCTCCACTTTTTCCAGTGAACCTTAATTGATTGAAATTTATTTACCAACATGTAATAGATATAAATATTTTTTACCCCAACGTTCCTCACAGTTTGTATTCATTGGTCCTTTTTCAAAGATTTATTAGGATAAGAGTGATGTTGTTCTTTTCAAAATGTAAGCGTATATTTACCCGTTTAATATTTATCCGTATAGATGCCCAAGAACACTCAGACCGTAAAAGAATTGTAAAGTATAGGGATGACCAAAGGAATGTCACGAAACTGCGTTCGGGAATAGATATGGCGTTCCTCAGCAAGATTTAAAAACAAACCTGTCTTAAAGCTCCACTTGATTTGAAATGTTAGCAAAGGACATACGTATATATATATATATATATATCGAACGATCCAATACATCAGACCTGAAAATGTATCTTGAATGCTGAATGTCTGTTGTTCGATCAAATATATTTCAGTGTCATTTTGAAAAACGTTCCTCACATTTGTCCTTCACTTTGCATGCGATATGTTTAGAAAAAGGCGCGTTCGCGTGAGGACCATTTGAAACGAAAATAGTAAAATATGAAAGTATTTTTCTCTCATTTCAATTTTAATACCTATGTTGTGGTAAGTGTCGTAAAATGACACATTGTATGGTATGTTTCAGGCAAATGAACATTTTATGTTAACATAAAGAATGTGGCTTACCGTTAAAGAACTACAATACTATCGTCACAGTGTTTTTGTAGTGTGTTAATGTAGTCCTGGCGTCTTTTGTCATGAGAACAGAACGTCTACATGTACGACATGTATGATTGTGCGGAAAGTCATTAAAAAAAAGCGTGCCGTACAATGCGACCTAATGGCAACCCTCAGCTTATCATGAATGCCGTGTTACTTCTCCAAGGGGTTATTGTCTGCGGCTTTGACATCTCCGTGACCTCATTGGGAAACACCTGCTTTTTCACCACAAATGAGTCATCGAGGCATCGTAGCTTTGTATGATATACGACAGGTTTAAGATTCTAAATGTTTCTAAATTGATCTTATCGTAAACTTAAGACTTCATATCTTTGATCACAATGCTGTGCAAAGTATATTAATCCAATTTCATTGTAGCTATATCTCAATACTCAAGGATAACTCCTGTAGAAGCCAGTTTGGGATGACAAAGACAAACACCCGGGACCCATTCGCAGCCATAGCTGCGATTCGAATGACTCCCTTTCTCGTCGTTTACTGTACTTTAATTATACTGTTGTGAAAATGTTCAACCCACTGCCTGTGTCATACTAAAAGATGCTAAAAGTACATGTTGTAACTGGTCGACTTTGAGGTATGATAAAATATTTTATTGAAAGCATTTTAGATAAAATTCATTATTACTGGCAATTGAAAGCAACTTAAAGGGAGATAACTCTCAAACGTCTGGATAGGTTATTCAGGTCATGGGCACGACTTGTCCTTTCCTGTCTAACTTTTAAAGCGAGCTACACGTGGGTGACATTAACAGTCCATATCGCCGCGTAACAGGAGCAGCATGAAGAATAAAAGGACGAGTGGGGGATCTGTGAGGACAAGGAGGCCAGGACGAAAACAGGCGAGGCTTGGCAGTGACCGGGGACCGCAGGCGACTGAGGAGGCTGCCGCCGCAGACATCCACTGCCAGCCGTCCGCTCCCGTCCAAGATGGTGCCATATCAGGTGAGGTTATTCGTAACATAATTTCCATTACTCCTCCTGAAACCCGAGGTATGTCTTTCCCTTAGTTCGGCCCATCTAACAACCCCCAGCACTTTCCTATATCACTTGAAAGCATGGTAGGTACCAGTCGCTATTCCGTCCCGGGCTCGTAAACGACCCGTCCAATGCAGCACGTGTGTGTTACGTTCCCCCGTCCATGGCGACATCCACACAGCACAATGTCATCAATATCAGGCAAATGTGTATTCCATTTGCTGGGGATGATTTAGGGGATATAGTCCCACAGCATATTAAAGAAAAGATCTGGAATCATGAGTATGTGGATTTAGCCATAATGTTCAAAACAACTAAGGGGTCATCATATTCTGATACAGGTTTAGGAGGTGTAATGGGCCTAGATAACAGAGGCAATCTGGAGATAGTAAACCGCCAGCAGTCCAAGACTAACAATGTCGAAGAGTGGATATCAGCCTTCTTGGTCTTTCCAGCATTTATACAGTGAGATATCCTGCTATAACACTCACACAGCATACCACAGGCTAAAGGGGGATGGCTGGAAACACAATGATCAGCAGTTTAGACTGTGTCTGTCGCGTTACCCACTGACGCCTTGGTCTAAAATTAACCAGGAATTATGGTTGTTATTCATGACCCCACAATCGTACAATCGTACAACCCAGGCATGCCATATGAGCGGCATTCAGCTTTCAAAGCAAGATCTTCTGACATGTTGCACACACCGGCATTTGGCACACGTCAAACTGGTACATGCTTTGACTTCAATCGTACACAGTGCACACGTCGATTTTGCAAATATGTTCATATTTGTACACTTTGCAGCAAGCCTCATCCAGCTTAGGTTTGCAAGTGACAATTGTCACAGCAAGCAAAAATCAAATCTCAAAACTGATTGAACCAGCATATATCCAAGGTAAAGGGACTTCTCCAATACATTTTCAAGTGTTAAAGTCCTATCTATCATAATATCCTAGGTATAAGGAGGCATCCTACCTGTGGCAAGGTTTTAATGCTGGATTTAGCCGAGGCTATACTAGAGTTAACACACCTTGTCCTGCGAAAAACCTAAAATCTGCTTACCAATATCCACAACTTGTCAACAGAAAGAGATAGGGTCCTGCCATCCTGCATAAACTTATGTTAAAGCCCCATTGCAAGAATTTAGAATATCTCCGATAGGACTGGTTCCTAAAACCATGGGGGAGTTAAGACTTATTCACCACTTATCATATCCAGAAGGTTCATCCATAAATGACAATATTGATGACAATGTTGCCTCTGTCACATACACCCGCTTTGATAATGCGATCGCCTTGGTACAGGATTTAGGCAAAAAAGCACTTTTGGCCAAGGCAGATATTGCCCAATAAGGAAAGAACATTTTAATTTGCTTTGTTTTCAATTTCTAGGTAGTTATTACTTCGATATGTGCCTTCCAGTTGGCTGTAAAATCAGTTGTTATGTATTTGAAAGGTTTTCAACATTTTTGCAATGGGCCACACAACGCACACACTAAAAAACAGGGGTTTTGCATTACCTAGAGGATTTTTTCTTTGGGTCATCAGCCAATACAATACAGTGTCAACGAAGTTTGGATATATTTCTGGATATTTGCCATAGTCTTGGAGTACCAATAGCGTACTACCATGTACATGCCTTAAATTTCTGGGCATAGATATAGACACAGAGGCAATTGAAGCAAGAATCCCTGCTGTGAAAATCATACAGTGTCAGCAAGCAATATCAGATTTACTTCAGCAAAACAAAGTCCTACTTAAACAAATACAATCACTTCTGGGTTTACTGAATTTTATCTGCGGGGCCATACCAATAGACCGTCCTTTCTCCCGCAGGCTAATTGAAGCGAATCGACATGCAAAAAACGCAATCATATATTTGCTTGACGCAATGAGTCAAAGGATTTACGAGTGTGGCAGGAATTCCTGCATCAGCACAATAGAGTCTCATTGTTTCTGGATAAGGAATGGCGATCAAATACAGAACTTCATCTTTATACTAATGGCGCTGTAGATGAGGGGAGAGGTTTCGGCCTATGTTTTGGGTATCAGTGGTCCTATGGTGCTTGGCCATCCAAGTGGAGAAAAGCTGGTTTTACAGAGGACATAACCTTTTTGGAGTTCTTTCCAATTCTGGTAGCAGTACAGCTGTGGGCAGATCAGCTTGTGAACAAGAACATTATGTTTCATTCAGACAACCAATCAGTTGTGACGATTCTAGACAAACTGATATCTAAGTCCGCACGTGTCATGGTTCTAGTTAGGTCCTTTGTGCTTCACTGCTTACAGCGCAACATCTTAGTTCGGGGACAGTATATTCCAGGTAGTAGTGAGTGAGTGAGTATGGTTTTACGCTGCTTTTAGCAATATTCCAGCAATATCACGGCGGGTCTTCGGCGTGACGAGCGAACGCTTTAACCACTAGGCTACCCCACCGCCCCTTCCAGGTAGTAAGAATGTCATCGCAGATATTATCTCTCGTTTTCAGTTTCATCGCCAACCACAGCTGGCGCCCAATCTCAATCTGCGACCAACAGACATACCAAGACAACACTTAGACAACTGGAAACTGAAGCTATCTGGCTACTAGAGCTTTCACAATGTGACAACACCAAGACAGCCTATACAATTGCTTTGCATTCCTTTGCCAGGTTTAGATGAACTTACAACATACCAGAACTATGGCCATCCCCTACAGAACACTTACTACAATATATCTCATATTTGCCTCTGCACAACAGGGGCAGTCGGATAGCCTAGTGGTTAAAGCGTTCGCTCGCCACGGCGAAGACCCGGGTTAGATTTCAGACATGGGTATAATGTTAACAGCCCATTTCTGGTGTCCCTCGCCGTGATATTGCTGGAATATTGCTAAAAGCGGCGGAAAATCATACTCACTCACTCTCTGCAGAGCTCTACAGCTCTACAGAGCTCATCCAACTGCATCACTACATATGTCAGCAATAAGCTGTTATCACAAAGTAATGAAGCTTGCATACACCACTGATTACTTCATACTTAGAAAAATGCGCAATGTCAAAAGCAAACCAGAATTCTCTTGCTTCGATTACTTTGGACATACTGCATAAGTTGAACACAACATTGAACCATGTTCGCATCTCCGATTATGAAACTCTCCTTTTCAAGTCTATGTTCCTGCTGGCTTTCTTCGCATTTCTACAGATTGGTGAACTCAGTTGCCTGAACGGGGTTGCGGGTCATGGTCTACTTTTAATGGATATAAAGACACAAGCACAAAAAGATTGAGCTAAATATTAGGCACTCCAAGACTGATCAAACAGGCAGGCAAACGCAGCTTATAGTTGGATCTCATTCTAAATATGAATTATGCCCATTACAAGCTATTTCTTCCTTTTTGGCAATCCAGCCACCCACGCCTCCATCTGATGCTCTGTTTATTCACATCAACCATTCACCAATTACAAGAACACATTTTACTACTCAAGGCCCTCAAGTTCAGTCAACTACCAGAGGATGCTTTTAAATCTCATTCCTTCCGAACTTGGGCAGCAACAATGGCAGCCATGCAAGGCGTACCACAGGAGACAATAAAGCTGTGGGGCAGATGGAAGTCAGATTCATTTAAGCGCTAAATCAGAATCTGTCTGATTACTACAACTTAAGTAGCAATGCAATGTTATGTGCTAATACTTCTTTCAAAGTCTCAGATATTTGGATTGTGGGATCATCTTACATTTATTGGACACAAGAGTTTGTTCAAGTTGGGATTTAGAAGAAACCTATGTTTGGGCCCTGATTCTTGCATTTCCTGGCTGGGGAAGTAGGGACTCCATTGGTCTGAGTTGCTGCCATGTATCAAAGCAAAGCTCCATCACTGCCATCCTCCAGGTACTCTCCTACTACATATTGGCTCAAATGACATTATAGGCCTTAAGGGTAAAGAGATGTGTGATCTCGTGGATACAGACACGGATGAACTACATAAAATCCTGCCAAAAAATCGCATTATCTGGTCGGGGGCTCACTCGCCAGTGGCACTTGATGGAAAACGAAAACGAGAAAACCGGTTCATGACCCGCAAAATCTGTCAAATGGGAGTGTCATGTATTCACACATTTATACTCGGGAATATGCACGCTATGCAACAGAACATGGAAGGAAGCCATCATAGTTTGCACTCAGACAACGCAGAGACACATGACGTCATCATATCGTAATGAGTTAATGTGTACTTTGGATAGTGCGGGAAACTATCACAGAAGATGTAAACAACTACAAGTAGAATACACTACAGGGAGGTGCCAGATTCAAGCATCAGATCACGTCAAAGAATGCATTTTGATGATGTCATCTGTCTGGGATAGGTTCTGCCTTTTTTTATCAATGCCATTCAGGAGGCTCTGCGATAGACAACTTCGGAACAGTTGGGTGGCGATGATCCCATACGGGATCAGTGGCGGGATCCTGGGGGAAAGCTTTATTTGAATAGGGCTAGGCAGCTGGGAGCAATGTTTGTTGATGAGTTACCCTCACAATCATCCCTTTGCTATGTGTTTATGGCTGTGGTTTGAGGTTGGTCCAGCGGCCTGCGGTAGGGGATGTTCCGACGGCTAGTCGGGTTTTGGCTTGATATAGCACGGCAGCTTGCCGAGTGTAAGGGGAGTTGCTCATCGATGGTTACCCTCGTGGGTTATCTCCCCTGGGTTTTCAGATGCTCGGGTGTTTCATAATGGCGATAGGATAATTTTTTATGATAGGTATCTCCCCCAGGGTACCGCCACCAATACTGAATAAACTGCGCCTATATTTTGCCACACACAAATGTTTTGTTTTGTTTTCATGTTTGATGTTACAATTGTTTGGTTTTCATGAATATATGCCACAATAGTTCTTGTGATAATGTGTCTGAGTGTGGCATCCATGTTTAAGTGTGGCATGGTATCTCAGTGGGCTAGCACTATGAAACAGGACTAGTACAGGCAGCCATACACGGTATATGCACGTCGGCATATAAGTATATCGATCTTTAGAGCGACATTAAACCCCATTTCACCACTCCTTAAACGTCATGTATTTTCGGCTCAAAACTATATAGCGAATGCCTCCGGGGTAACTTGTCTAAATTATACACTAGATAATTAAGGATGTCTCACTTCTGTACGCCATTATTATATGTACAAGGAGTCTAACAAAAGACACTTCCTTTTAGGACCAATCTAATAAAATTATGCGAAGCAAGGTACATATAAAAGATATTTGTTTCAGCTAAAACTGAAGAAGTAAATATTCTATTAACTGAAACCTGGTATTCGTCAGACAACACGTAGGTGGTATGGTAAAGACTCACTGTTCGTTTCCTGGATCCCACAGGTATTATCTATAAGATGTATGTAAAGTCAAAAGCAATCTCCTTGTAATTCGTTCCATAAACATGTTATTTTTAGTGTTCAGTGAATACATTAAAGCAGTAAAATTCCATTAGTTTTCTTTAAGTTAAATACTCTGTTATATATCATGTGGTTTGTAATGGCGGTTGTCAAGATAATTATGTAAGTAAAGTCGTTGGGACCGTTTTTCAGTGAACAAAGGGCTTTAGCGTACTTATTGTAAACGATAATCTATTTTGATAGATTTGGAAAGAACTAATTTCGCAGGCCATTTGAGAGAAGAACGCATTGACAGATCATTTTAAGAATTTTGAGCGTCGTCGCTATGCCATGTTTTTTTCAAAAATAATTGCACATTTTCAAAGGACGCACATATCACTGATTCAATAATCAATGACTGTATTTACCACAGTATTTAAATAGTTATCAAAAATTCAAAAGAATGTATATTCCCAGAGCAGTACCTTAGTGCTGAACAAAATAGGAACGCGAATGATGTCATATTCATGTAAGATTGGTTTAACATTGGAAACCTTCACAGATCCAAGTATCGATCATTGGCCCAACATCGGACCATAGTAGAATCTTGAATATTATCATCAAGCGGGCTTCGGGCCAGCAACGTGCTAGCATTGGATAATAAATACTGGCCCATCATATGGCGAACAAAGGACACTTAGCCAAACATCGGTGTTTAACGTTTTTACTCTCAGTGAAATCAACGACCATTGGTGAAATGCTCACCCGATACAATTCCCTATTTTGACTTTTACCATATGTTCTTTCAGGTGAACAATTGACTTACCTTTTCATGTGTTTATGACGGGTGCCACATGTGGGGCAGGATACGCTGACCTTTTCTCGAACACATGGTATCATTACTATTGCATAGTGATTAACAAACACATGCTATATAGACGGAACGCACAGCGAACTCTGATTTCTAATGGTTATGGTAATGGGTTTTGTCGCTTTTATTTTTCCACATGAGTCACTTTGGGCTCTAATCACATATACAGCTGATTCCATGTTGTATAACTGAACTACGACAGCATTATGTTAACCTTTCACTTACATCTGAACGTATAAACAAGTCTATTATTTTTCTCCTAATGTCATCACAATTATCAACGGACTTACTTTTTCAATGCAACCACAATGTAATACACGTTTATCCGGTTTAAATGGGTAATTGATTGTTGATAATAAACCAAAAACTTTCTATGATTTCTTTATTGTCTGTTTCAAATACTTTTCTCTCCAATCAATCAATAAATGTACGTGCAGGCTGATTTTACACAGGAACCATTATCTTCAAGTTAATGTCATAAGTGTACATGATAAGATGTCCATTAAACATTGACGTGAATGATGAGAACAGTTCCTATCACCTGCAGATGTATCCTTTATTCTATCCATCCATTCAACAGATTGTTGAACTGTTTGAAAGGGACTAAACGTGTAATTTGGCTTTTCTGTGTGACAGAACAATTTTAGTATATTTTGCAAAATGTCCAGATGTCAAATCCTTAATATTACTGATTCGTCTTTTTTCTTAATCTAGGTAATCGTTCGGAATAAGGAACATTTTCAAAAAGCCAATACCTTATACATACAAGTTGAAGTCTTCTGAAGTCTTCTGAACTGTTAAAAACAATTTTGAAAGAGAAGAAGCATTCTAAATGTGACTTTCTTTTTTACCACCGTTCACATGAAATCGACATTTCACTGGTGTTTTTAGAAAAGACTGTTAGTGATTTGAAGACTTTTAATTTCAAAAGGGTTTGTTGTCCATATCTTCCTGTTTTATATTTTATTTTCTGTTATAATTACTTTTGCTTATTTTTTGTCAAAGCCGCACTTTTGCTCTTCTTGTCAAAGCCGTACACGGTGGTCTGTTAATAAGACAGTCAGGTCCAGAGATACCAGTGATTGATATTGTGAGCTACAGTACAAGTCCACTTACGGGATAAATATTCTGATAGGATCACATTTATGTTTTGCAATATTAGTATTGGTTTTAAACCAAATTCTGTCATCCTAAGTTCCTGGGCAAATATTTCTTACATGCACAGTGTTTTGTTTTTTTTCATTCACTGGAAGTCCATGGAATATAGCTTAAAGCAACGTAAAACCATACTCGCCCACAGAGAAACCATCAACATATATCTAAACGTCTGAACTCCGAGGCACGAGGAAAGCGGTTATTACACCATAGTGTAATACATCGTCCTGGACGATATATCGTAATATCTAGGTTTTATGTACGTAGAGTTGAATCTACCTAATTGGAATTACCCAAAGTTAGAAAATCATTTGTTTTTAATTGTTAAAGAAAACTAATCAGGGGAAGTTAAAGAATACTTCATATTAATGATTCATATTACTATAGTTACATGGAATAACAGATTGACTATAGTAAAATGAAAGAATAGGATGTGCGTTACTTCTTATGAGTATTTATATATATGTATGTCTCTCCTTCTCTTGTCTTTCTTCTCTATCCCCTAAATTTCTTACCCATCATCCCCCAGCTACGTGGGCCCGTGAGAGCAAATAATGAATTCTTGACTTTTCTGTATGTCAATAAAAATGAAACGAAAATGAAAAACATCTGTCTACTTGTGAATTTCAGTGTGTATGAAGTATACCATACCGGCCATGTACGCTTGTATTGTACAACGCCAGGGGCCTTCTGCAGCCAAAGTCTCAGATATGTCTAGCATTCTTAAATGGAGTAGGTGCTGACAGGAAATAAGATTGGAGAAATCGTTACATATCCTAAATCTTGGAATCGCACACCCGGAGGCTTTTTGTGCGGATATAGAATCGAGCAATTTTTTTTCAAATCACTCAGGATAAATGGATGAGTTCTCCGTTGAAATCTAAAGACTCAAAACCCAAGGAGTTTCGCCCCATGCTATAGATGATGGTACCAATAATTCTTGGAAATTCTTGGAAAATGCAAATGGATGTTGGTTTTCCTGTCAGTCAGTTAGTATTTCTGATATCAAACAGCATTCAACTTTTAATTTGTTTCTTCTGAAAACTGCAACCATGTTAAACCCCGTATAAGTCGACTATGCTTGCCGTAAGAGACGACTAATGGTATCGGGTGGTCAGGCTCGCTGACTTGGTTGATGGATGTCACCGTATCCCAATTGCGTGGATCGATGCACTTCAAAATGGATTTGATGTATTTATCTAACATCAAAAACATTTCATTTGTTTGGACCCTCGTGTGTTGTTCATGTATTTGTATATTCATATATCAGATTACTCACTTATTTATTTAATTATTTAAATACTACCGACGGTAATCGATATATTAAGTCTACAACATCCTAGACAATATATGTAGATATTATATTATCACGATGGATGTGAGTGTACATTGTGACCTTATCATGATTAACTGGTATATATATTCTACCATAAATGAAGCGTGGTTGTCTAGACGTGTCCGTGAGCAAACGGGGATAAGTGACCTGTGTGACAAGGAAGACGTTACAATGACAGGGGATATTACTAAAGTCAGGACCTAAGATCTCAGACTGTATCATAAATCATCAGCCATGCTGTGCCGGCATCCCGTAGGCAACTCCAGATCCCTTACATTGTGCTCAGGATATAGAAGGTCGTCGTATCAAATACTTGCATATTGCTTGGCCACCAAACGCCTGAAGAACATATTCAATCCATTGATAGGGACAATATTATAGAATATTCAGTTATCGGTAATCTAGCATAGTCCGGTGACTTATACTGCGTTTCATTTTCAGACTTGATCTATCACTACATAATATGCCTAAATATGCAATGACATTACATCTTCTTTTTCATCTACTGATTTCAAAAATTAAAAAAATGTCCTCGCGACAGCATCTCGAAAAACGTATTGCCTGTAACAAGACGAAATCGGAATGGTATTCTTTCATTGAAATCTTTGAAGCTGATCAATGTGTTTGTAAAAAGTAGAAAAAGTGAAGAACTCAAGTGCATGTTTATTCTTAACTCCATAGATCGCCTCAGTGGTCTAGAGGTAGCGGAAGATCCGGGGTTCGATACCCGGCCGCGTCATACAAAAAGACCTTAAAATATGCTTCTTGTTACCCTGTCTGGCGCTCGGCATTAAGGGGATAAAACAAGGACTGGTCGTGTCTGAGTGGGGTATTCATGTTAAACTGCGGCATAGTATCTCAGTGAGCTAGCACAATAAATCGGCATCAGTCTTGACTAGTACAAGCACACACACACACACGTTCATGCACGTTGCTATATAAGTACAATAATCTTGGACGCGACTTTAAACCCCATTTCACCTCACCTCACCTCACCGCACCGTAACTCACGAACGGGTTCCATTCAAGATATGAAGGTCAATGATACATAGCTTCCTCTCTTGTACAAAATGGAATAAGACAAGCAGCTTCACCTATTGTGAAGTACCAACATTACTCATGAACTGTTGAATTTGTGATTAAACGTTGTGACATTATCAAACACAATGTCTTTTCTAGATACCGTGATATCAGAAAAGGCATAGCTAAACATCCAACACATCATAACGATTTTGGTCAATCGACAAGTGTTCTGTGACGCAATACGATGTGCGAGTTGCGTATCTGACATGTGCTAGGATCCGCAACATGTTCAAACACCGATCCGCTAAACTTTGGCTGTGACCCTCCAGGTCTGTCCTCGTCGTTCACTCCAGCGATAAAAGTCTGGTACAGTGGTTAGACCAATGGTTAAGCGTTCGCACGTCACGCCGAAGATTCGGGTTCGATTCCACACATAGACACAATGTGTCAATCCCTTTTTCGATGTGATATTTCTGGAATATTGACAATATTTTGCATACAACCCAACTCACTCACTTTTCTCTAGCCTCAAGGTGACACACCGGGACCTAACGGAAATTGTATTGATGCCTAACAGTTGTAAACGCTAACTCACTCACCTCTGAGGAGATGTCGGTTGAAATCAACTAAGCGACATGGGATTCCGTATTGGATAAAGCATTAATACACCAAAGACAACTTAACGTTAAACATCAGATTAAAGATTTTGGACATTTTTAAACTAAGCAAGAACAACAACAAACATCGACTATAGGATAATCTTCTCAGAATTATACACAGATATTGTGACATTAACTGAAGTGCTTCTGTGACAGTTTAAAACAATTAAGCAAACCGTTAGAGGTTCAAACAGCATTTGTCCGAAAGGATCGTAAGTGGAAGAAGGAAAAAACAGCTTATTAAAAAACGCACAATCCGTTTTACAAAATTTAAGCTGTAAATGTCATTTCCATTGCTTAAATTAAACGTTCAAAACATGACACTCATGAGGCTCCGGGAACAGAAAAGGTTCCCATGACTTTGAATTATCTAAAAAAAAAAAAAATGAGTGCGTGAGTGATTTGGGTTTAACGCCGCCTTTAACAGTATTCCAGTTATATCGTGGCGTGTCAGCTTAATGTGGGAGGAAATTAAAGCCCGAAGTGATGCAGGTCCAAAGCTATTGTCCTCGCTGATTGTGTATCACCTCTGCGGCGTTGGTCGTTACCGATGCAGTCTGCAAGTAAACAGCCGGACAAAAGAAAGTATACACTAGCAAATAAAGAACATTATAAACCAATCAGGCACCGAAACAACATGAGGTCCAAAACCCAAATGTGATACCCGTATCACCCTGGAATAACCATTTCTTGTTTGTTTCATCATTAGTCACCATGGGTGTATATTTTCTTTGGCCAGCAGTTACGTCTTTCTGGCCGAGACTCGATTATTTACAGGCTGTTGTAATGCTGACTGTCATGTTGCCGAGAACAACCAGTTTCCGGATGCTTAGGAGTTGCCTCCCTTGGCTACTATTTTAATGGATCGATCGTGGTGTTTGAGGGAGACTTCTTTTGGTCACGAACACTTTAGGGCAACAGGCCAATTTATCGGGCCGCCTGTAAGGTAATTATGGTGTCAATCAGTATAACTACATTTATATTTTGTTTGTGGAGAGCAGGTGTGCTATGTATTGTTGATGGCTTTGTGTGTGTCATATTCCGAACTCACGTGCTTGTTCACCCAGGCTGTAAATTCTCCTGACTTATTCATAGTATCATTATGGTAATACGTTTGATAAATACGTATTCCGTTGTGGCTCATTGTGTTGTGTAATCCTCTAGGTGTCGCATTTATGGTGAGAAATTGTATAAATTGGTATGACGTGCTCCCAGTGAAGAGAGGCCACACGTGGTTGGCGTGAATTTTCAAATGTCTATATGGGACATTATGGTGTGTGAAAAAAACACACGTGTGCTTAGATAATTCTTGAGTATTTTATTTAGCAGTTTATTATTGGACATGCATTGTGGGTTGGAAACAGAACACTGAACTGAATTGAATTTAGATGTATTACACCAAGGCTGCAAACTGCATCCTAAGAGGTACAGTATATATACAATTTTATATGTACATAGTAAATTACAGTTATACAGTGATGTTGAATTTGGGGTTGTAACACACATTAAATTAAAAAAGAGAGAAAAAAGGGACAGATGAGATACAAGTTACACAATAAAGATTGTAAGATGCTAATATGTGATAAACACACTTACTTTCCAAAGGCAGACATAATAATTTTGCAGAAAATAGAGTTTCCTTATTGTTCCGACATTATGATTATTAAGAAGAATATTCATTTTATATATATTTGGTTTTGTGTAAAAATGTTTATGAAATAGCGTTTATTCCTCACAGTTTCAAAGTTGGGACAAACAAAGAGATAATGAAATTCATCAACGACATCTACATGTAGATTAAATAAATGATACTTTTTTAATTAATGGGATTTTCTGCCATCATTAGCTGGAAACGAATTGATGCACTTACTATTGTTAATTGTGAAAGTTACTTCTGATGTTAATACTGACTTGATGCTAGTTTGCAATGCAGCTTTACGAAACCACGTGAACGAAAACATTTTTAGGAAACATATAATTATATTTATAAACAACAAAAAGATGAGATCAATGTCCATGTACATACGTTTTTCCATTTCTCTTCTTTCCTTTGTGTCATTTACTGTAATTATACATGTAACGCTCTAGGAGATGGCGTTCGTTCCACGTTATTAATAAGTTGTGACAAATTGTGCTCAATCCTTTTTTATGAGAATAAAACATGTTTCAATTAAACGTGTTTCTGCTTACCAATAAGTAAATTACAGCAAATCTAGATATGTGCTCGTGACAACACAGGCAATTTAGGATGCTGACACATATTTCCGATATTGGTATTCATAATGCCTGACAAATAGTCAGCTGGCAGTTCTTCACATTGGGTAAATAACTCTTTCCTCCAATGTACAACATCAGTAGTTCTCTGTTTGCAACTTGTTGTCTATCACCTGTTGTTACTGTTTATGTGCTGCTTATCGTAACATATCACCTGTATATATATATATCTCATCCCTTGGTTGTTGTCCCAACACCTTCATAACGACGTAAGAACCTACATCGAAGCGTCGCTAAAAGCAAAAACTAGAAGTTGTTAAACAAAACGTTTTTTCAATAGTTTTAAATTTACCCGATGCAAGCCTGTCCACCAGCCTATATCAAAGTATAGTTTCCACCCTTTCATGACGAGCTCTCTGTGCTAAAATATGAGTGGACTATCGTACATATCGATTGTCCAATCAGGGAATGTTTTACAAAATCAAAATCGGTGTTTCGAACACGAGGTCTCTGCTTTCCAGTTTGCGATGAAATTATTCCAAAAATTAAGCGAAGACAAAATATGGTTCGAAGTGGTTCAAAGCTTACAATGAACTCGCCAAAGTACTTTCAGATATTTGAGTGCAAACCTCTGTCATGTAAAACAAGTCTTGTCACGGACTATTGACCGCTCCGCTCCCCAGCTTTATTTCCGACACCGTCGTTGCACAGTGTCCTTTCATTCTTTGTTAGAGAATTTGTGACCGACTATTTCTTTCTCTTGTGATTTAATGGCCCATTCGTACCATGTATTGACTCAATTAAGTTTTAATTTAGATACTGTTTGGCTCTGTACCGGTAGCAGAAAACATAATCCAGTCCCCATACAAAATCACGTAATTTATCTTGCACATGAGAGTTTATTTCATTGAAAGGCTCGTGAAGATACATATTTCCAGACATGTTCGTCAATGGGAAATTCTTCCTGTGGGCTCGGGTGGCCCAGCCTTCTAAGGCGCCACAATTCGCTGCGCGCCCCTTGAGCACGCCAGAAACCTATGATTGTGGGTTCAAATCCCAGTTAGACCTGATTATGTCTTTAGGTTTGTCAGGACTCAAGTGTTTTACCAAAGTGGTAAACGTCTGGGTTCTGCATCACTTTCGGATTTTCTGCAACACCAACCTGACATGCCGTGATATACACATGTAACTGGAATACTGTTCGCTCATCCACTCAGACATATGTGTCCATGAAATTTAGATATAGCAATGACCCGTGAAAATCAGGGGGAAATATATAGATATATAAATAATATATATCCGTTTAATGGAATCGTCAAAGATATGTTTACGTGAACACTGGCAATAGACACAGACAAGAATAGATTTCATCAAAACGAAAAGTAGACTGTTTATGTATAAATATCTGCAGGCCTGTTCATAATATGCATTGCATTGACATTGTTTCTGCTTCAGAAAGGATTAATTGCTTGTTTTAATGAATTCTTTTGTAAAAACGTAAATATACCTTCCCCATATTTCTCATTGTTGTTGGAGATATTTTCCAATAAGGTTTCCTAATGCTTGTGGTTTGAGGATCATAAAGTTAGAATCAGATATTTACAAATTTGTAACGGCGTGGATCGTTTGTCATCTTATCACATGACTGTTATGGAATAATAATATTATATGCCAACTTGCTGGAACCGGACCCAGCAAAAAACCCATCTACTTACCATTCTTACACGCTTATTGTTAGCACACTGTCCGAGAGTAGAGCTCTGTAAACATCTCTGTTTATACTTGATAATCTCATGCAATTAAAACATTAATATTGATGTCGCTACAGGGCAGGTATTACACACAGCAATGAATACAAAACAGTTTTCTAATCCTTCAGAACGGGAGCTGTTAGTTTGCGATGATTGAGCCAATTCTTCCTCCTTCAGATAGTATTGTTGCAATTAAGAAACACGCATATTATTCCTTCAATGTCCAGCTTACCAAATAACTTGTAAATGTAAATTTAAGTATGCCTAGCTCGATATTCAAGCATGTGATTCTCGTCTACTCCTCCCACAAACGTATGATTATACATTAGTCATTTACAAAAACATTGTTATTTCAATGCACATATGATTATTTAGTCCTGTCAACACACAGACGTTTCATTTTATATTCCCCTATAACAATATTTTCCTTCTTTTGAATCACAACATTGGCTAAACCATTAGAGTTGCATGGAATCTATGTGCATTCTTTGAACAAAACCTGTGTAACGTTTATGGAATACTTCCGCGCTCACTACATCAATTCCAATTTCGACAAGCAAATATCGTTATAATGACTGATTCTGGGGCCTAGGGTGTATCTCATCATTACACCGAATACGTCCTTTTACATGAGAGCTCCTTTTGTAAAGTTGAGTATTTGCTTTGTCAATATGCAAATACCTCGTGCACAAGATATCCATAATTACAACATCACAATTCTTCCAAGTTACAAGGTAAGAATAATGATTTGTCATCCGAGGAACCATTCGAATTGACAAACCAATGAAAGTGAAAATGGGTTGATAAATGAGATATTTTCTGCGAGAGCGAGACTTATTTGATTATATTCTCGGCAGTTGTTAGAAATCTTCCTTCAAGGCAATTTTCACCGATAAACATGACAAGCAAGGTTATAGCTGTCACCGAACACAATTGCATTCGTCGTCATCCTGAGTCTTAGGTCAGGTGATATCAGGGATATCAGATTCTGTGTATTATTAGGTAAAACGGGGATGACATGGGTTTCAATAATCTTGAGTTTAAGTAAATAAAAGGGAAAGATGCTCAATCAAGGGGAAGATGCTTATGTTTGTCTGCACGGCTGCCGGTTTTAATGCTAGCCGACTGAAATACCATTTTGCTGTTTAAAACATTTTGCTGTTTAAAACATGTCCAGCAAATCGAAACGCAGACATTCCGCGCTCATGATGGACACTCTATCCACTAGACCAACATTCCAGCAGGTCAGCAAGACAGGAGCACTTGAGTGGCGAGAGCTTGGAATAATGTGGTGTATTGGGGGTGCGGAGAGAGGGTAAAGGGTGCATATGCTTGTCCGGACTTCTGCCGGCTTATAATGCTAACCGACTGAAATACCATTTTTAGATACACTGCATAGTCACTCCGATCCTACCAGTCCTTGTTTTATCCCATTAGCGTCGAGCGCCAGGCAGGGTGATAACAAGTAACGTCTCTATCCACGAGTCCAACAGGCCAGCAGGAGCATTTGATTGGTGAGAACAATTATGGAGCGGGAAGAGAGTGTTGGGCATGGTGAGTATGAGGGCAAAAGGGCAGGGAGCGGAAACCGGTAAACAAGAGCCACTGAACAGTAAACTCGGATTACCTAAAGGCGATTGGGTGAGTGGTTTTTCACACTTTGATACATTGTAATCCTTGTGATTTTCCACGCGTCATATTCAATAATTGCTTGGGGGTGGGGGGTGGTGGAGGGGATTAACATCTCAGCAAAAACAGTTTAATGCTTTCAACTATACACCTTGAAAATAATTAGGTACCACACATTCTTTCATGCATGGCTCAATTTACTTGCAGCCTAGTGCAACATGCATCAGAGATAACAGTATCCGATGGTGTTTACAGGTTACAAGTCATCAATCATGAAGGACAACAGGGGTGGACACCAAAAACAAAGTGGGAATTACCATTGCCGTACACTAAATACTGAACTGCTTCAAAGCAGTCTGTATCAACAGGATCCTAAACCAATGTCAGTAGATGCAAGAAACACAATTCTCGTCAATACTTGGTGTAATCACCTTGCACATGTACATTAACGACTGCCGCCTGATGCCTCCTCACTCCATGATTCAGACATTGCACTTGACTCTGAGGTATTCTATCTCCTTCCGTGTGCACAGCAGCAGCAGGTTCACGCACATTTTTGACTGATGGGTCTCTCTGTGGAACTTGATGGCCTAAAATGTTCAATAGATATTGGATTAAGATCGAGATTTCTTGCTAACCGAGGAAGTGTCTCGATGGTTTTCTGACGCAAGCATTCCAGAACAGCAAGTGATCTGTGAGGTCCAGCATTATCATCCATGAAGACATGTTTAGTGGCCAACCCATGAAGGTCAAAATAGGGGATAACTGCCGTCTCCAGGATGTCATGCTGATACCGAGGTCGTACAGATCTAGAATGCACTGCGCAATTGAATGAAACACAGCCCCACACCATTATGGATGAGTTTGCAGAATGTTATGTGCGGACATGGTTGTATTGTCTGCCTCCAGACACGTGTACGGCCGATAACCATGTGTAACAAAAACCGACTTTCATCAAGAAAATGAACTCTCGAAAAAGCAGTATTCCAGTTTAAAAGTTGATTAGACAATAACAAACAAGCCGGATGAGTTGTATTAGCCTGAGTTAACAAGCGACGTTTGATTGGTCTTCTGGCTCTGTATCCAGCAGTTATTTCCGATAGATCTGGGTAAAACCCCTGTGCCTGGTATCCACTGTGCCAATAAAACTGTACCGTTGTCTTTGCTATGTGGTTGTCTAATATGTGTGTGGTATGCATTGTTGTCTTACAAAGACTAGACTTAATAACATTCATTTGAGTTAATTTCTACAATATCAGTTTCTAAAATGTCTTTATCCACTTTGGTATTCATTGTTGTCGAACAAAGGCAAGGCTTAAAAACATTCATTTTAGTTTATTTTAACAGTATCAGTTTCTAAAGTGTCACTCATCCAAATAAAAACACAATTTATTTTATCTTCACGTCTTACATAAAAGACTGTGACAGACATCAGCCATTTTCCTGTGAGTGACGACTGAAGTTATGAGGTCGCACAAGCATCTCTACGGAGTTGAGCTGCTCTCCGAATTGCGACATCAAGGTGTCCACTGTAACATATGACTGAATAAAGCCTTATATACATACATTATTCGGACGGCTGTCTCGTAAACTATGTAACCTCTCCTGGCATGCAGCCCTCAAGGGCATCGCTTCGTTAATTTGATTGGGTACTGGTTAGATTAGTAATATTTCAAACATGTACGTGTACCAATTTAATTGAATTCCATGCCATTCCTTGGTTGGTTTGTTGTTTTACGCCGTACTCAGCAATATTCCAGCTATATGACGGCGGTCTGTACATAATGGAATCTGGACCAGACTATCCAGTGATTAATATCATGAGCATCGATCCACGCAAGCCTGACCACCCGATCCCGTTAGTTGCCGCTTACGGCAAGCATCGGTTGCTGAAGACCTATTCTACCCCGAAATCTTCACGGGTAGGGATAGATTAGAGTCCATGCTTGTAGACAGATATTGGATGAATATCATGTGTGACAATCCTCCATCTTTGATATCGTACACGTCGGCGTTTGGTCATCGCATTGGTTTGCCTGGTATTGACTGGATTAATTACATGCAAATTGTGAATCATCGGGTCTTGACCAGACAAAAGAGTGACACGACAACGTATTTACTGAGTTTGTTGGAGAAAGTCTGTTACCTCTTTTTTCAGTTCGTGCGTTCTACAAATGAAAACATCACGCACATCTTAACCCACTCCTATGGACATTCAAACAGTTTATCTTCTCTTTTAGCCCATTTTTTATGGCAGAGGTTTCGACAGCATCATAAAGGATTTCAAAATTATGACAAAAATTGTTAAAGGGCAGGGATTGTTATTGTCAACGATAGAGAACTTACGCCTTAATCCTAATGTCCAAACACAATAACTATAAGCACAATGCAATTGTTTTCTACGTTTCAAAATTAACTGATATCTCCCTCCTGATCTTTATTGTTAGCCTGCCACAACACAATGCACTGTCGCGACGTTAAACACTTAAAGCGCGAGATATTTACAACAACCTTTATAAGAATAGGCTATTAGTATTGCGTATTTCCACACCACTCATGGGCATGCTCAAGCCCTACTATTACCCAGGCCACTGGATCAATGTGCACTCAAGAGCATTCTCAGCTCCCTGGGGAATATACAACCCACGCTGCCTGTAAGGCGCTAGAAGGCTAATAACTACATTGCTTTATCATCCTTTGGGTACCCATTCACTGCTGGGTTCTATGGCAGAACTACATCTGTGCGGCGTTAGGCAACAAACACTTACTTTCTTCTGCAAATTGTCTGAGAGGTGGATTCTACATGAATAGTGATATTGTGGCCTTTGAAAACAACAATAGAAAAGGCAAGATGTACACTTCAAACGCAAAGATTGTGAGCTATGTCTTCGGCAGTACAAGCAGCACTATAACATCTACAGCCATCTTGAAGCTTTTTTAACTTTATTTTCAAGAATGCCTATAACTTTGTCAAATGTGGTCTATCATTGCTTTTTTTATAGTGATTCACGCACATGCTATGAAGACGGAATCAAATAATCGACTGCTTTCCTTTGTTTGTTTTGTTTTTCTTTTCGCGCCGCACTCTGCAATATTCCAGCTGTATGACAGTGATCGGTGTATAAGTCTGGACCAGACAATCCAGTGATTGACATCATTGCTTTATTTACCTAAAAACATCGATTGGCAGACACAAAGGACATGTATAAGAAGTTTGTTAAATATGATTGTATGTGAAAGTTATCTCTATATTTGAACTAATGATGCTAAAGTTGATTCTGTCACTGTAGACCATATGTATATGTACACCACTGTTGTTATAAACTGCCTAATGAACAGATAGATCACTTATTTCAAAGGCATTTAGAAGTGATACACATAAGGAAGAGAATATATGGATGTCAACCTCTTTATTGTGAGGAAGACAACGTTTCGTAGTATATGCTTACTCATTACTCATGTCCCCGATGAAGGAGTAAGAATATACTCCGAAACGTTGTGTTCCTCATAATAAAGACGCTGACATCCATATATTCTCTTCCTCAGATAGATCATGGTTATTCAGTAGTCACTTTTCATATCATGGTTTTGGACACAAAAATACATTGTTGCAAAAGGTTTTCTTTCAAATATTTAGACTCAAATTAGTTATAATTTAAAAACTATCTGGTTCTGTAGCTGTAGCTGAAAACATATCCAGTCCCCACACAAAATCCCACAAGCACAGAATTCATCACGCACGTGAAAGTTAATTTCATTGGAAGGCTAGTGAAAATACATATTTCCATACATGTCAACCAATTTGAAATTCATGCAAAGAGCACGGGTGGCCCATTCTGCTAAGGCGCCACAATTCGCTGTGCGTCACTTGAGCACGTCAGAAACCTAAGAATGTGGGACTACATCCCGGTTAGCCCTGATTATGTTTCTAGGTTTGTCAGCATTATACCCGAACTCGCAAGTTTCACCAAAGTGGTCAATGTCTAGGGCCTTCATCACTCTCAGATCTCCTGCCACATTAACCTGACACGCCGTGATATAACTGGAATACTGTTCAAAGCAGCGTTCAACCCAAACTCGCTCATTCACTCTTACATATGTGTCCATGAAACATAGATATAGCAATTCTACTCATGTTGAGATGATATGTAATTGTATATTATGTGTCATTAAAATTGTATATACTACCCTTAACGAAAATTATCCGTTCAATGGAATCGACAAAAACATGTTTACGTGAACATTGACAATAGACAAAGACAAGAATAGGTTTCATCAAAATAAAAAAAGGACTGTTTATGGATACACCGTGCAGACATTTCCATACACTACATTGCATTGCCATAGTTTCTGCTTCAGAAAAGATTAATGAATTCTTTTGTAATAACGTGAATGTACCTACCCCACCTTTATTGCTGTTATTGGATATCTTTTCCAATAAGGTTTCCTAATGCTTGTCGTATGAGGATCATAAAGTTAGAATCAGATATTCACCAATTTGTAATGGCGTAGATCGTTTGTCATGTTATCATATGCCTCTTATGGAATAATTATTTTTTATGCCAACTTGTCTGACTTGTCCATAGACTGAGCCATAAACCAAACAAGATCTACTCACCATTCTTTCACGCCTATTGTCAGCACACTGTCCGTAAAGAGATTTCTGGTCGACAAGTAGAGCTCTGTAGACATCTCTGTATATACTTGATAATCTCATGCAATTAAAACATCGGTGTCGCAACAGAGCAGTTATTACACACAGCAATGAATACAAAACAGTTTTCTAATCTTCCAATACGAGAGCTGTTAGTTTGCGATGATTGAGCCAATACTTCTCTGTCAGATAGTATTGTTGCAATTAGGAAACACGCATATTATTCCTTGTTCAACGACTAGCTTACCAAATTACTTAAATGTAAATTTAAGCATGCCTAGCTCGATATTCAAGCATGTGATTCTTGTCTACTCCTCGCACAATATTTTCCTTCTTTTGAATGATCACAACATTGGCTAAACCATTAGAAAGTTGCATGGAATCTATGTGCATTCTTTGAACAAAACCTGTGTAACGTTTATGGAATACTTCCGCGCTCACTATATCAATTCCAATTTTGACAAGCAAATATCGTCATAATGACTGATTCTTGGGGCTCGGGTGTATCTCATCATTACACCGAAAACGTCCTTTTACATGAGAGCTCCTTTTGTAAAGTTGAGTATTTGCTTTGTCAATATGCAAATACCTCGTGAACAAGATATCCATAATTACAACATCACAATTCTTCCAAGTTACAAAGTAAGAATGAGGATTTGTCGTTCGAGAAACCATTCGAATTGACAAACCAATGAAAGTGAAAATGGATTGATAGATGAGATATTTTCTGCGAGAGCGAGACTTACTTGATTATATTCTCGGCAGTTGTTAGAAATCTTCCTTTCAAGACAACTTTTACCGATAAACATAGCAAGCGAGGTTATAGCTGTCACCGAACACAATTGCATTCGTCGTCGTCCTAAGTCTTAGGTCAGGTGATATCAGGGATTATCTACGTTTTATTAGGTGAAACGAGGGTGAAATGGGTTTCAATAATCTTGAGTTGAAGTACATAAAAGGCAAAGATGCTCAAAGAAGGGGAAGATGCTTATGTTTGTCTGCACGTCTACCAGTTTTTAATGCTAGCCGACTGAAATACCATTTTGCTGTTTAAAACATGGCTACCCTACGCAGAAACAGTATACTGACTCCGAAGCTACCTGTCCTTGTTTTATACAATTAATGTCCAGCGCCAGGCAGGATGACAGCAAGTACAACGTACCATCTTTAACGTTTTTTGGTATGACATGTCCAGGAAATCGAAACGCAGACATTCAGCGCTCATGATGGACACTCTATCAACATTCCAGCAGGTCAGCAAGTCGGGAGCATTTGAGTGGCGAGAGCTTGGAATAATGTGGTGTATTGGGGGTGCGGAGAGAGGGTGAAGGGTGCTCATGCTTGTCCGGACTTCTGCCGGTTTATAATGCTAACAGTCCGAAATACCATGTCGCTGTTTAACATGGTTACCCTCCTCAGACATACTGCATAGTCACTCCGATCCTACCAGTCCTTGTTTTATCCCTTTAGCGTCGAGCGCCAGGCAGGGTGATAACAAGTAACGTCTCTATCCACAAGTCACACAGGTCAGCAGGAGTATATGATTGGTGAGAGCGGTTATGAAGCTTGGGAGTGTGTTGTGTTTGGTGGGGTGAGGTGCGGAGGGTAAAGGGTGTCGGAAGCACTTTGGTAGTGAGCGATTATGATGAAACTTGGGGGTGAGAGCCGTTATGGAGCGCGAAGAGAGTGTTGGGCATGATGAGTATGAGGGCATCACTATGGATGAGGGCAAAAGAGCAGGGAGAGGGAACCGGTAACACGAGTGCCACTGAACAGTGAACTCGGATAACCTTCAGGCGATTGGGTGATTGGTTTTTCACAGTTTGTTACATTGTAATCCCTGTGGTTTACCACGCGTCATATTTAATAAAACAATATATATACTCACACGCAAAAGAAACGCAAGTCGGGTATGCAGTATACATGTTATTTATTTTCAACTGTAAAGAAAAGAAATACTAATAGGGCAAGATTGACAAAACTTTGACTGAAGACAGTTTAATGGATTAAAAGGCAGATGACATAATTGTTTTTTTTCAAATGTTAAGGGCTTACACAGTTTCGTGTCAATACCCAAAATGTCAGTCAATACCTGGTGTGACCACCATTAACATTGATCACTGCCACACATCTCCTGTACATTGAGTGGATCAGACGATTTGTGAAGGCTCTAGGGATCCTCCTGCACACATCCAAAGCAGCTGTGCGTAGTTCATCGGCAGTTGTAGGGACTGGGCGCACATTGTGCAGACGCCTTTGAACCTTATCCTACAAGTGTTCGATGGGGTTCTGATCAGGGCTGAGGGCTGGCCACGGTAGAACACGGATGTTGTGTTGTTGCAGAAAGGCCATGGTAGCTCTGGCAACATGGGGACGAGCGTTGTCCTGCTTGAAAATGTGTTGTTGATGTTGTGCAAAAACTGGAACAACGTGGGGCCTGATCACTTAATCGATATACCACTGAGCTGTGACGCCGTGTCCCCGACCTTGACTAACATTCAGAAAGCACATGGGTCCAAGTTTAGCATTAAGTCCAATCCCTGCCCATATCATGACGCCAGGTCCACCCCATGGATCCCTTTCCACAACGTTTCTGTCAGCGAAACGATCACCTTGACGCCGCCAAATTCTGACTCTTCCGCCTGCTTGGGAGACACAAAAGCGACTTTCATCAGAGAAGATGACACGCCTCCACTCACGATGACGCCAATTGTGATGAACCTGTGCCCACTGAAGTCGTACTTGTCGATGCCGTGGTTGGAGAACAGGACGACGTGCTGGTCGGCGACATCTGAGGTTGTTGGAACGGAGTCGTCGGATCACAGTGTCCCGGCTAATGTGTCGATTATGTGTTCCTATGGTCTGTCGAGCACTTTCACTTGCAGTTAGGAACGGATGTCGCTGGTGTTGACGGGTAATCTGCCGATCTTGTCGAGGTATGGTGACCCTAGGACGACCGCTCCGAGGAAGGTCATCTGTGGTCTGTGTAGCATTGTATCGATGCAGGAGACGGTAAATTGTGGTTAACGTTGAAATGACGGGCAACATCTTGGACAGACTCTCCAGCTTCCAAACGACCGATAACCTGGTTTCTCTGAATTTGAGTTAGACGTGGCATTGTTGACCAAGGAGTGGTAGATGTTGGGGTTGTAAGGATCAACTGCTGGTTCAGAAAATGATCCTTGAAGAGTCTTACACTTACCACCGTAACCTCTTAATGTGTTGTATAGACTACAGAAAAGCTTATGATTCTGTACCGCACGAATGGATTTTGAAGTCACTGGAATGTATTGACCTCCCCGAGCGACTACTTGTTTTACTCAAGCTTAAATGGATTTCTGGTCAAGTCAACTTGAGATGTACTCACAGAGGCAGGTGGTGACTTCGGAACCCATTTCTATTAGAAGAGGAATATTTCAGGGCGATTCTTTCAGTCCTTTGCTTTTTTGTTTGTCATTAAATCCTTTGACGTTTTTGCTTAGCAAAGAGGAAGGTTATCATGCTGGACCTCCTAAGCTCAGATCCTCTAACACCTCTAACTCACCTCCTTTACATGGATGACCTTGAACTTATTGCCAATGGAGGATCTACACTCAAAAAACAGATTCTGCTTGTCGAGTCTTTTTCTAATGATATCGGCATGTCCTTTGAACTTGATAAATGCAACATTCTTCATTTGAAACCTGGCAAAGTACAAGAGGGAGGATCAGTCAGTGTACTTGGAGGAGGAGTTATTGGCCATCTTGTGGAAGGTCAGGCCTATACGTACTTAGAGTTCAGAGCCGAACGCTCGCAATAAAGTCAAAGCCACACATACTCATGCTGTGCCCGTCCTTTCGTATTCTTTTGGTGTTGTTGATTGGACGAAACAGGAAATTCAGGGTATTGACACCCTCACATGAAGAATGATGGCAGACAATAGATCCCACCATCCTCGCTCTTCCCTCAAACGCTTATATGTACCAATTATCATGGGAGGGCGTGGTTTGATTAATGTGGAGGCTCTTCGTTATAGATTTGTTTTGTGCACTTTTGCACACATTTATTTGTCTGATGATCCTATTGTGAAGCTGCCAAGGGTTTGGGACATTATTTCAATGTCAGTGTTGATTTGGTTGATGGTTCTGTACTGCTGGACGGTACAGAAATGAGTGTCGACCCAATGAAGTGCCATATCAAATCGGCCCAGACTCAAGGAGAGGCTATCTGATCATGAACGACCATTTCATCGAGTTTATGTGCCAAAACTCAATGTACAAAGACAAGACTTAATAACATTCATTTGAGTTAATTTCAACAATATCAGTTTCTAAAATTTCTTTATCCACTTTGGTATGCATTGTTGTCTAACAAAGGCAAGGCTTAAAAACATTCATTTTAGTTTATTTTAACAATATCAGTTTCTAGAGTGTCACTCATCCAAATAAAAACACAATTTATTTTATCTTCACGTCTTACATAAAAGACTGTGACAGACATCAGCCATTTTCCTGTGAGTGACGACTGAAGTTATGAGGTCGCACAAGCATCCCTACGGAGTTGAGCTGCTCTCCGAATTGCGACATCAAGATGTCCACTGTAACATATGACTGAATACAGCCTTCTATACATACATTATTCGGACGGCTGTCTCGTAAACTACATAACCTCTCCTGGCATGCAACCCTCAAGGGCATCGCTTCGTTTATATTTCAAACATGTACGTGTACCAATTTAATTGAATTCCATGCCATTCCTTTTTCTGGGTTTGAGTTTTTTGTCTGTTTAACCCCCAAGCTGCACGTTGGGGAAACGTTTTTTGTACCTACTCAAGGGTTTCATCGCATTCCTGTTCCGTCTCACGTCGTATTTTTCAAAGTGTTCAATTTGTATTTCCTCGAGAACCACAGCGACCTTATATTTCAGAGATGCAGCGTAAATGAGAGGAAACGTGTTATTAGGGTGTGGAATGGCTTAATCTCACCCTTTGAAAAGTAGCCATGACAGATCATCAATTAAGTAGTTTGTAAATTAGCAAATCTGACAGTCAACTGATCAGATCCCACCCCTTCTGATGCAGCATAGACATTGTAATAGTTGAGCATTTACTCCTTTACACTGGCCCCTCATTATGGTGTTACTTCTTGAAACCGATACCCGAATATCTGTCAAAGACACAGACGTTATCAGCGACGAACAAAGTTGCTTTGATGGTAATTAGGATTGGTTTAAAGTGCTGAATTAACCAAATTAACACTGGTCACGGGCCCTAAGCTACTACTTGTATGTAAATCCATAGGGGTAGATTAGAGCCAATGTTTGCAGACAAATGGATTGGATGAATATCATGTGTGACAATCCTCCAGCTTTGTCATCGTACACGACGGCGTTTGGTCATTGCTTTGGTTTGCCTGGTATTGACTGGATTATCTACATGCAAATTGTAAATCATCGGGTCTTGACCAGACAATAGAGTTACACGACAACGCATTTAATGAGTTTGTTGGAGAAAGTCTGTTACCTCTTTTTCAGTTCGTGCGTTCTACAAATGAAAACACCACGCACATCTTAACCCACTCCTACGGACATTCAACCGGTTTTTCTTCTCTATTGGCCCATTTTTTATGGCAGAGGTTTCGACAGCATCATAAGGATTTCAAAGTTATGACAAAAATTGTTAAAGGGCAGGGATCGTTATTGTCGACCATAGAGAACTTACACCTTAATCCTAATGTCCTAACACAATAACTAACTGTAAAATGCAATTGTTTTCTACGTTTCAATATAAACAAATATCACCCTTCTGATCTTTATTGTTAGCCTGCCACAACACAATGCACTGTCGCGCCGTTAATAACTTAAGGCGCGAGATATTTACAACAAACTTTATAATAATAGGCTGTTAGTATTGCGTATTTCCACACCACTCATGGGCATGCTCAAAGCGTTATTATTACCCCGGCCACTGGATCAATGTGCACTCAAGAGCATTCTCAGCTCCCTGGGGAATATACAACCCAAGCTGCCTGTAAGGCGCTAGAAGGCTAACAACTACATTGCTTTATCATCCTTTGGGTACCCATTCACTGCTGGGTTGTATGGCAGAACTACAGCTGTGCGGCGTTAGGCAACAAACACTTACTTTCTTCTGCAAATTGTCTGAGAGGTGGATTCTACATGATCAGGGATATTACGGCTTTTGAAAACAACAATAGGAAAGGCACGATGTACACTTCAAACGCAAAGTATGTGAGGTCTGTCAGCAGCAGCACAAGCAGCACTATAACATCTACAGCCATCTTGAAGCTTTTTTAACTTAATTTTCAAGAATGGCTTTAACTTTGTCAAATGTGGTGTTTCGTTACTTTTTGTAGTTATTTTCTCACATGTTATGTAGACGGAATCGAATCATCGACTGCTTTCTTTTGTTTCTTTTGATTTTTCTTTAACGCCGCACTCTGCAATATTCCAGCTGTAAGACGGTGATCTGTAAATAAGTCTGGACCAGACAATCCAGTGATTGACATCATTGCTTTATTCGATTGTGTCACTGTACTGTGTATATGTACGCCACTGTTGTTATAAACTGCCTAATGAACAGATAGATCATTTCTTTGAAAGGCATTTAGAAGTGATACACATAAGGAAGAGAATATATGGATGTCAACTTCTTTATTATGAGGAAGACAACGTTTCGGAGTATATGCTTACTCATTACTTATTTACCCGATGAAGGAGTAAGCCTATACTCCAAAACGTTGTGTTCCTCATAATAAAGACGCTGACATCCATATATTCTCTTCCTCAGATAGATCATGGTTATTCAGTAGTCACTTTTCATATCATGGTTTCGGACACAAACATACATTGTTGCAAAAGGTTTTCTTTCAAATATTTAGACTCAAATTAGTTATAATTTAAAAACTATCTGGTTCTGTAGCTGTAGCTGAAAACATATCCAGTCCCCACACAAAATCCCACAACCACAGCATTCATCTCGCACATGAGAGTTGATTTCATTGGAAGGCTAGTGACGATACATATTTCAAGACACGTCAACCAATCTGAAATTCTTGCAAAGAGCACGGGTGGCCCAGTCTTCTAGCTAAGGCGCCACAATTCGCTGTGCGTCACTTGGGCACGTCAGAAACCTATGATTGTGGGTCCAAATCCAGGTTAGCCCTGATTATGTTTCCACAAAATCCCACAAGCACAGCATTCATCTCGCACGTGAGAGTTAATTTCATTGGAAGGCTAGTGACGATACATATTTCAAGACACGTCAACCAATCTGAAATTCTTGCAAAGAGCACGGGTGCGCCACAATTCGCTGTGCGTCACTTGGGCACGTCAGAAACCTATGATTGTGGGTCCAAATCCAGGTTAGCCCTGATTATGTTTCTAGGTTTGTCAGCATTATACCCGAACTCGCAAGTTTCACCAAAGTGGAAAAGGTCTAGGGCCTTCATCACTCTCAGATCTCCTGCCACATTAACCTGACACGCCGTGATATAACTGGAATACTGTTCAAAGCAGCGTTCAACCCAAACTCGCTCATTCACTCTTACATATGTGTCCATGAAACATAGATATAGCAATTCTACTCATGTTGAGATGACAAAGACAATAGACAAAGACAAGAATAGGTTTCATCAAAATCAAACAAAAGGACTGTTTATGGATATACCGTGCAGACATTTCCATACACTACATTGCATTGCCATAGTTTCTGCTTCAGAAAAGATTAATGAATTCTTTTGTAATAACGTGAATGTACCTACCCCACCTTTATTGCTGTTATTGGATATCTTTTCCAATAAGGTTTCCTAATGCTTGTCGTATGAGGATCATAAAGTTAGAATCAGATATTCACCAATTTGTAAAGGCGTAGATCGTTTGTCATGTTATCAGATGCCTCTTACGGAATAATCATTTTTTATGCCAACTTGTATGAACTTGTCCATAGACTGGGCCATAAACCAAACAAGATCTACTCACCATTCTTTCACGCCTATTGTCAGCACACTGTCCGTAAAGAGATTTCTGGTCGACAAGTAGAGCTCTGTAGACATCTCTGTTTATACTTGATAATCTCATGCAATTAAAACATCGGTGTCGCAACAGAGCAGTTATTACACACAGCAATGAATACAAAACAGATTTCTAATCTTCCAATACGAGAGCTGTTAGTTTGCGGTGATTGAGCCAATACTTCTCTGTCAGATAGTATTGTTGCAATTAGGAAACACGCACATTATTCCTTGTTCAACGACTAGCTTACCAAATTACTTGTAAATGTAAATTTAAGTATGCCTAGCTCGATATTCAAGCATGTGATTCTTGTCTACTCCTCGCACAATATTTTCCTTCTTTTGAATGATCACAACATTGGCTAAACCATTAGAAAGTTGCATGGAATCTATGTGCATTCTTTGAACAAAACCTGTGTAACGTTTATGGAATACTTCCGCGCTCACTATATCAATTCCAATTTTGACAAGCAAATATCGTTATAATGACTGATTCTTTGTCCTCGGGTGTATCTCATCATTACACCGAAAACGTCCTTTTACATGAGAGCTCCTTTTGTAAAGTTGAGTATTTGCTTTGTCAATATGCAAATACCTCGTGAACAAGATATCCATAATTACAACATCACAATTCTTCCAAGTTACAAAGTAAGAATGAGGATTTGTCGTTCGAGAAACCATTCGAATTGACAAACCAATGAAAGTGAAAATGGACTGATAGATGAGATATTTTCTGCGATAGCGAGACTTACTTGATTATATTCTCGGCAGTTGTTAGAAATCTTCCTTTCAAGGCAACTTTTACCGATAAACATAGCATGCAAGGTTATAGCTGTCACCGAACACAATTGCATTCGTCGTCGTCCTAAGTCTTAGGTCAGTTGATATCAGGGATTGTCTATGTTTTATTAGGTGAAACGGGGATGACATGGGTTTCAATAATCTTGTGTTGAAGTACATAAAAGGCAAAGATGCTCAATGAAGGGGAAGATGCTTATGTTTGTCTGCACGTCTACCGGTTTATAATGCTAGCCGACTGAAATACCATTTTGCGGTTTAAAACATGGCTACCCTACGCAGAAACAGTATACTGACTCCGATCCTTCCTGTCCTTGTTTTATACAATTAATGTCCAGCGCCAGGCAGGGTGACAGCAAGTACAATGTACCATCTTTAACGTTTTCGGTATGACATGTCCAGGAAATCGAAACGCAGACATTCAGCGCTCATGATGGACTCTCTATCAACATTCCAGCAGGTCAGCAAGTCGGGAGCATTTGAGTGGCGAGAGCTTGGAATAATGTGGTGTATTGGGGGTGCGGAGAGAGGGTTAAAGGTGCTCATGCTTGTCCGGACTTCTGCCGGTTTATAATGCTAACCGTCCGAAATACCATGTCGCTGTTTAACACGGTTACCCTCCTCAGACACTGCATAGTCACTCCGATCCTACCAGTCCTTGTTTTATACCAATAGCGTCAAGCGTCAGGCAGGGTGATAACAAGTAACGTCTCTATCCACTAGTCCAACAGGCCAGCAGGAGCATTTGATTGGTGAGAGCGGTTATGAAGCTCGGGAGTGTGTTGTGTTTGGTGGGGTGAGGTGCGGAGAGAGGGTAAAGGGTGTCTGAAGCACTTTGGTAGTGAGCGATCATGATGACACTTTGAAGTGTGGGTTGTGGAAGGGGCCCGGGGGGGGGGGGGGGGGGGGGGGGGTAATTTAATGGGCGTTGCAGGTTGTAGGGAGCAGTTGAGGGGTGAGAGCCATTATGGAGCGGGAAGAGAGTGTTGGGCATGGTGAGTATGAGGGCTCTGCTATAGATGAGGGCAAAAGAGCAGGGAGCGGATACCGGTAAACTAGTGCCACTGAACAGTGAACTCGGATTAGGCGATTGGCTGATTGTTTGTTACATTGTAATCTCTGTAATTTACCACGCGTCATATTTAACATCACACGCAAAAGAAACGCAAGTCGGGTATGCAGTATACATGTTATTTATTTTCAACAGTAAAGACAAGAAATACTAATAAGGCAAGATTGACAAAAACTTAACTGAAGATAGTTTAATGAATTAAAAGGCAGATGACATTTTTTCAAATGTTAACGGATTACACAGTTTCGGGTCAATACCCACAATGTCAGTCAATACCTGGTGTGACCACCATTAGCATTGATCACTGCCACACATCTCCTGTACATTGAGTGGATCAGACGATTTGTGAAGGCCCTAGGGATCCTCCTGCACACATCCAGGGCAGCTGTGTGTATTTCATCGTCAGTTGTAGGGACTGGGCGCACATTGTGCAGACGCCTTTGAACCTGATCCATCAAGTGTTCGATGGGGTTCAGATCAGGGCTGAGGGCTTGCCACGGTAGAACACGGGTGTTGTGTTGTTGCAGAAAGGCAATGGTAGCTCTGGCAACATGGGGACGAGCGTTGTCCTGCTGGAAAATGTGTTGTTGATGTTGTGCAAAAACTGGAACAACGTGAGGTCTGATCACTTAGTCGATATACCGCTGAGCTGTGACGTCGTGTCCCCGATGACCAACTTTCAGAAAGCACATGGATCCAAGTCTCGCATTAAGTCCAATCCCTGCCCATATCATGGCGCTAGGTCCAGGAGACGGTAAATTGTGGTTATGTTAACGTTGAAATGACGGGCAACATCTTGGACAGACTCCCCAGCTTCCAAACGTCCGATAACCTGGTTTCTCTGAATTTGAGTTAGGCGTTGCATTGTTGACCAAGGAGTGGTAGGTCCAAGAATCGGCCACACTTTTATACCCACTACAGTTCGTAACAGTTCGTGCATTTTCGATTTCGCGAGAAATGGGTGCATAATAAACACATATTCATTGAAATGGTGCGTTTTGACGATTCGTTTTTTATGTTGCGATTTTACTCGGGGCTTCCAAAATGCAACCAAAAATATTGATAACGCCACCAGGCTTCACTACATGCTTAAACTCGTATCAATTTATTGTTTCGTGTTTGTTATCTATTTGCTTAAAACCACTTGCGTTTCTTTTGCGTGTGAGTATATAATAAGAATACTCATATAATATTTTCTTCTTTCTGTCTCATTTCTTTCACATCACATTTACCCTCCTTACTTTTTTAGGTGACTAGACGTTACTGAGTAGGTGTTCGTAACGATATGGCTGAAATATTGCCGATGTGACGTAAAGCGTAAACTCACTCACTGAGTGGGTGTCGGTCAATGAATGTCATGCAGTGCAGTATCCAACACAAATACCAGTACCTATGTACAGTATATTGTTGACATAAAGTCTAAGACAGTGTAGTCTGTGCTTTCATCAGAACCATAAAAAGTATATGCACTGAAGACTAAACTTTTAAACACATATATCGTGTATTGCACGTAAGCACGTATATCGTTCAGAAACACTCACGGTATACGATGACGAATCGTACCCAACAGATATATCAGCGCTGCATCAAACAGGGAAACAAGACGCATGGTACATAGTACGTTAATATACGTTCTTACACCAAGGCCATATGCCTATTTACGAGGCGATCTGGTATCCTTTCTCAAACCAATCACAAGTCTCAGGTTTCATATGCAAATTTGTGTCGTATGATTTCGACCTAACTGCATTGTAATTGGGTATCCTCATCATTAACGTCGGAATCGGCAGGTCAGTTACAAACAAATGACGGAGATGTTGAATCGTTTCGTTCAGACGCCCACGTTATTTCAAATTCTGTTTGGTATTAAGATGAAAGAACTCTTTGCTGCTTACATATCTCTGCTGTTCACGTGTCTGTCCGGACAGCATCCTCCGAAGGCCATATCCTTTCAGCTCTTCTTTCTCAGCTAGAAATAGAGTTTTACTGATGAATATCAGACAGCTACCCACGCAATCTTATACCATTAAAAGGATAACACTTTTTTCATGGTCCAGATAATGAGAGATGTTATATTGACAATACTAGGGTGTCTGTCAGTTTTGTATTCTTTAATATATTTACATCTTCACGGGTTTTCGCGTCTTTTCATTAAAATAGAGAATTGATTTAATGTGAAACATTACCCTGACCCAGAATACAGGTTGCAATGTTATTATTACATTATACAAATGTATACCGGAGGTAATAAAATAGAATATACACGCACACAGAATAGATTTCAGTCACGATTATGACGACACGTGAACGGAAACTAAATGTACGAATACTGCTTGTGGTAAAATTACGCCGATGTTTTACACGTTATTGTTCCTATGGATTGTATTTTGGGTCTTATCCTACTTGGGTTAACTCTTCGAACCTTGCTTCAATGTAGTTATACATGTATAATGTCAACGCCATAGAATAATCAGTCTCGGTCATCTGGCAAAACGGACTGCATTGGACGTAAAAGACAAAATAGTGGTGAACAATATATGAATTAGCTGATGACACCAAGAGTCCGAGACGAAGGGTAAGCAAACCCTGCTTTACCAGAAGCACCCGCCATTTACACAATTTGCGTAAAAAAGAATATGTGTGTGTCGCCTAAGAACGCACAGATGTACAAAATAATAATAATAATAAATCCAAATCTAATACGGCCCCAGGGCCTCATGGTATTTGAAACCGGTATTGGAAACTGTTCCCTTGTGTCCAAACGCTATTACTTCACTGTTTTAATTCTCTTGTGTATGCAGGGGATGTTCCGCCTTGGTTCTGCAATGGGCGAACAATACTTCTCCTAAAGAAAGCTGATCTGACTGACCCTAAAAACTTCCACCCAATTACCTGTTTGAACACACAGTATAAACTATTTACAGGGTGTCTTACAGATCTCGTGTGGTCCTACTGCACTTCGAATGACATTATCTTTTGTACGATTCTTTCAGTCCTTTGCTTTTTGTGTGTGTCATTAAATCATTTGACGTTTTTGCTTAGCAAAGAGGAAGGTTATCATGCTGGAGCTCCTAAACTCAGATCCCCAACAACCTCCAACTCACCTCCTTTACATGGATGACCTTGAACTTATTGCCAATGGAGGATCTACACTCAAAAAACAGATTCTGCTTGTCGAGTCCTTATCTAATGATCTAGGCAAGTCCTTTGGACTCGACAAATGCAACATTCTTCATTTGAAACGTGGCAAAGTAGAAGAGGGAGGATCAGTCAACGTACTTGGAGGAGTTATTGGCCATTTTATGGAAGGTCAGGCCTATACGTACTTAGGGATGCAGATTAGGGACAAACTCCAGAATGCCCAGATCAAGGACAAACTTCGGGCAGAGTACAAATGTAGACTCAAGAAAATCTGTTCAGAAGTTCAGAGCCGAACGTTCACAATAAAGTCAAAGCCACAAATACTTATACTGTGCTTGTCCTTTCGTATTCTTTCAGTGTTGTTGATTGGACGAAACAGGAAATTCAGAGTTTTGACACCCTCACATGAAGACTCATGGCAGACAATAGATCCCACCATCCTCGGTCTTCCCCCAATCGCTTATATTTACCAATTATGATGGGAGGGCGTGGTTTGATTAATGTGGAGGCCCTTCGTTATAGAATTGTTTTGTGCACTTTTGCACACATTTATTTGTCTGATGATCCTCTTATGAAGCATTGCAAGGATGTGGGACATAATTTCAATATCAATGTTGATTTGGTTGATGGTTCTGTACTGCTGGACGGTACAGTAATGAGTGTCGACCAAATGAAGTGCCATATCAAATCGGCCCAGACTCAAGGAGAGGCTATCTGAACGACCACTGCATCGAGTTGATGTGCAGTGTGTTGAGAAGGTCAGATACCCTGCAGAGTCCTTTGCTTGGATGAGATCGACTGGCTGCTCAGGACCAGTCACTTTCCAACTGAAACCGTCCTTGTGTGATTTTGCATCAAAATGTAAATATGAAATGAAGATTATGCCATGAATTTAATTAGACTATCCAACACATTGTGAGTGGATGCCCAGCTTTGGCCCAGACACAGTATCTTAAGCGACATGATGGTGTAGCTCAATCATTTTATTACCGTCTTCGCCATGCTTGTGAATTGACTCAGAGGTCCATCCATGATTCGACCCGGAATACATAGAGGACGTCATGGTAAATGATCAATACAAAATTCTTTGGAATAATCCCGTATACAGCCTCAGAGAAATCATTTATATTATTGAATTTTCTGTACCTTTTGACACTAATGTGATTGACAAGATTCAAGAAAAACACTATGCAGACCTCGCTTTCGAATGTCTTGGGAGGGTTCAACTCGGCAGCGCTGCATGGGAGAAGTCCCATTCGCTGTCTGGGCTGCGTGTAGAGGGGGCAAGTATAGAGAAATAGAGGTTAACGTCTCAGCAAAAACATTTTAATGCTTTCAACTATACACCTTGAAAATAATTAGGTGCCACACATTCTTTCATGAATGACTCAATTTACTTGTTGCCAATTGCAACATGCGTTCGAGATAACAGTATCCGATGATGTTTACAGGTTTCAAGTCATTAATCATGAAGAACAAGAGGGTTTGACACCAAAAGTGGAAATTACCATTGCCGTACACTAAATACTGAACAGCTTCAAACCAGTCTGTATCAACAGGATCCTGAACCAATGTCAGTTGATGCGAGAAACACAGTTCTCGTCATTACTTGGTGTTATCACCTTGCACATGTACATCAACGACTGCCGCCTGATGCCTCCTCACTCATTCAATGATTCAGACATTGCACTTGACTTTAAGGTATTCCAGCTCATTCTGCAACAGCAGGTTCACGCACATTTTGGACACGTGGGTCTCTCTGTGGATCTTGACGGCCTAAGATGTTCAACAGATGTTCTTTTGGATAAAGATCAAGATTTCTTGCTAACCAAGGAAGTGTCTCGATGGAATTCTGACGTAAGCATTCCAGAAGAGCACGTGATCTGTGAGGTCCAGCATTATCATCCATGAAGACAGGTCTAGTGGCCAACGCATGAAAATTGGCGATAACTGCCGTCTCCAGGATGTCATGCTGATACCGAGGTCGTACTGATCTAGAATGCCCTGTGCAATTGAATGAAACACAGCCACACACAATTATGGATGAGTATGTAGAATGTTGTGTGTGGACATGGGTGTATTGTCTGCCTCCAGACACGTGTACGGCCGTTAACCATGTGTAACAAAAACCGACTTTCATCCAGAAAACGGACTCTCCGTCACAAAGCAGTATTCCAGGTTGATCAGACAAAACTAAACGAGCCGTATGAGCCCGAGTTAACAAGCGACGTTTGATTTGTCTTCTGGCTCTGTATCCAGCAGTTATTTCCGATAGATCTGGGTAAAACCCCTGTGCCTGGTACCCACTGTGCCAATGAAACCGTACTGTTGTCTTTGCTATGTCGGTGTTTAATCGTTCGTGTGAAATATTCTCTGGTATGCATTGTTGTCTTACAAAGACTAGACTAAATAACATACGAGTTAATTTCAACAATATCAGTTTCCAAAATGTCTTTAACCACTTTGGTATGGATTGTTGTCTAACAAAGGCAAGGCTTAAAAACATTCATTTTAGTTTATTTCAACAATATCAGTTTCTAAAGTGTCACTCATCCAAATAAAAACACAATTTATTTTATCTTCGAGTCTTACATAAAAGACTTTGACAGAGATCAGCCATTTTCCTGTGAGTGACGACTGAAGTTATGAGGTCGCACACGCATCCCTACGGAGTTGAGCTGCTCTCCGAATTGCGACATCAAGATGTCCACTGTAACATATGACTGAATACAGCCTTCTATACATACATTATTCGGACGGCTGTCTCGTAAACTACATAACCTCTCCTGGCATGCAGCCCTCAAGGGCATCGCTTCGTTAATATTTCAAACAAGTACGTGTACCAATTTAATTGAATTCCATGCCATTCCTTTTTCTGGGTTTGAGTTTTTTGTCTGTTGAACCCCCAATCTGCACGTTGGGGAAACGTTTTTTGTACCTACTCAAGGGTTTCATCGCATTCCTGTTCCGTCTCACGTCGTATTTTTCAAAGTGTTCAATTTGTATTTCCTCGAGAACCACAGCGACCTTACATTTCAGAGATGCAGCGTAAATGAGAGGAAACGTGTTATTAGGGTGTGGAATGGCTTAATCTCACCCTTTGAAAAGTAGCCATGACAGATCATCAATTAAGTAGTTTGTATATTAGCAAATCTGACAGTCAATTGATCAAATTCCACCCCTTCTGATGCAGCATAGACATTGCAATAGATCATTTACTCCTTTAAATTGGCCCCTCATTATGGTGTTACTTCAGGAAACCGAAACCCGAGTATCTTGCAAAGACACAGACGTTATCAGCGACGAGCAAAGTTACTTTGATGTTAATTAGGATTTGCTTTGAAGTGCTGAATTAACAAAATTAACACTGGTCACGGGCCCTAAGCTGTGTAAATCATAGGGGTAGATAAGACCCCATGCTTGGATTGGATGAATATCATCTGTGCCAATCGTCCAGCTTTGTCATTGTACACGACGGCTTTTGGTTATCGCATTGGTTTGACGTGGGTTACTTACATGCAAATCATGAATCATCTTCAATACAAGTCAAACTTTGAACCACTCACGTGTGTATGAAGACAAGTTTCATAACCATTAAATCATTATTGTCATCGTGTAGGCGGTTCGTACAATGTACGGCTTCCCTCGGACGCTTTCCGGTGGTGAATTTGTTTTTGCATCTATCGTTGTTAAGACATTTGAGTGTGAAATATATCTTATAATTCCTTTTTCATCGTCGGTACCTTGTATGCATTTTGGTTTTTTCTGATTTATTGTTTGTCTGTTTGTTTGTTTGTTTGTTTGTTTGTTGTTTAACGCCTCAGTGAGCAATAATCCACTAGTATGGCAGCGGTCTGGACCAGTCAATCCAGTGATTGGTATCATGAGCATCGAGCTACGAAATTGGGATATGATGACATGCATCAACCAATCAGCGAGCCTGACCACCCGTTCCCTTTAGTCGACAAGCATTGGTTTTTGAAGACCAATCCCAACCTTGAATCTTTATGGGACGCTAATTGGTTTGATGTTGGCACGCGGACCTGTGTACAGCGTACAGGTCACAAATCAGGTGTTAAGCAACGCTGATCGCGGAGAGTCCTTGGATGGGTGACCGCGTTTCGACAGCCTGGCTCCTGAGCGTTTCTTGGGCGTCGGCCGTGCCCCGCACTGAAGCACATGTAACACGTGTGAATCGGTACCCGGTAGGATGAGATGGTTGTTGTTAGCCTTCTAGTGGCTAACAGACAACTTGGGTTGTTTATTCACCAGGGAGCTGAGAATAATTCTTGAGTGCACACTGATCCTGTGAACGGGGTAATAATAGGGCTTGAGCATGCCCTGAGTGGTGTGGAAATACGCAATACTAATAGCCTATCATTATAAAGGTTGTTGTAAATATCTCGCGCTTTAAGTGTTTAACATAGCGACAGTGTATTGTGTTAGGACAGGTAATAAATTAATATCAGAAGGGTGATATCAGTTAATAGCTTCAAGTGAGTGAGTGAGTGAGTTTGTTTTACGCCGGTTTTAGCAATATTACAGCAATATCAGGGCGGGGGACACCAGAAATGGGCTTCACACATTGGACCCATGTCGGGATTCGAACCCGGGTCTTCGGCTTGACGATCGAAAGCTTTAACCACTAGGCTACCCGACCGCCTCAATAGCTTCAAGAATAATACAGGTTAAGATTCATTTCTAATACTAGCGTATACTCATACATGTACTAATGTACTAAATCACTCAATTCAGAACACAGTTTAATGACACTTTATCAAGTATCCATTTGTTACTAAATGCGAAAAAACACATCCATAATCATAAGAGATCGTTGCAGTAAGCGAAGTCCATTGTATGATTCAGATTCAGATCTCATGAGCGCATGTGTTATTGAATTCCTATGAAATAGTGAGGATGCTACAGCGCCATCGGTGTCGCCCTTCACCAAAACATTGGACAAATGGACTCAACCGGAGACCCACTGTATATCGTATGTCCGTCAGGTTCTGTTCTGTTTCTTTTTCTGTTTTTTTATCACACTTCAGAGACAACAAAGGACACAGTGTGTGATTGTGATATACTTACTGCCACCATGCGGTATGTAATGGCAGAAAGGTTACAATCGATTGTCTTCCAAACATTGTTTCTACTTAAGCCAAGTGAGGAACAATGTTTCGCGTAAACTGCTTGATCTTGTAACTAGTAGAACCATACAACTAGATCGTGTGACAGCCTGATTGATTTGTTGGGAATTGTTGCATAACATGTACGGACTTCTATCCATTAGCGAACATTGTAGTGACATTTATATTCTCGGTACACTATCTAGTATACCACTGCCACACAAATCTTTAACACGCTTGACAAGAGAGTTGAGTATTGATATATCTGATGGTTTTACCTTATCCAACCCCAGCTACGTTATCAGTTACGACGCCATCAATGGTGTTCTCAGAGACAAAAATATCTAAGCTGCTCTCAGGACAGAAATTCTAACAGCAATAAGTAAATTGAAAAATAATAAATCCGCTAGTGTTGATCGACTAAACAATACTACTGTAAATTACATCCTGGACACAGTGAATTCACAAAACAGTAAGTAAAAATGGTATAATTATTAAACATACAGAAATAAGGGTGAGTATTGCAGTCCAGAACATTATCGTGGAATGAATCAAATTACCTGCATTGACAAATTGTCCATATCTCTTGTAAGTATTAGATTATCAGAATTATGCGAATGTGATGACATATTCAGAAGTTCAGACAAGCATCCAGAAAGTTTATTGGATCACAGACCATATGGTAATATTATGTGGATATTTTGAAACGTAAAAAAAACAACTGCAAATTACTGCATTGCACACTTAGTTATTCTGTTTGGGCGTTAGGATTACGGCGGAAGTTCTCTATTGTTGACAATAATAACCTTTGACATTTACCAATTTTGTTTATAATTTTGAAATCCTTATGATGCTGTCGAAGCCTCTGCTGTAACAAATTGGGCCAACAGTAAAGATTTGGTTGATTGGTTTGTTGTTTAACGCCGCACTCAGCATATCTTCCCGAGGCAAGAGAGTTAACTGACTTTAAAAGTCCAGTTTCCACCCTTGCCGAACTAGGCTGGAATTCCTGGGCTCGATCGTAGCGCCACCAGTGGCTATTACCAGTTATGTCTGCTTCAAACAAAACGGTGGCGCCCAGTCAAGACAATCTGATCGATAATCAAGATCTATATTGTGATAAAACGGGCCTTACTACGCGAAATGCATCAAATCACGTGAGCACCTTGATTAAAAACATGAAAAGATTTGGAAAATATCTGCTGACAACGAGTTGGCGGTGCACATGCTTGGCAAATCCTGCAATCGACCGAAATCTGCACGACAGTTTACGAACCTGATTTCGATTTCGGTGCGCGATTGTGATTGGACTATGCATAGACCCGTTAGTCCAGCCAAAATGTAACTCCATAATACAAGCCTAGTTCGGCAAGGGTGGAAACTGGACTTTTAAAGATGTGCGTGATGTTTACATTTGTAGAATGCACGAACTGAAAAAGAATAAACAGACTTTCTCTAACAAATTCTGAGTCAGTAAACGCGTTGTTGTGTCACAATATTGTCTGGCCCACCATCACTTGATTGTCTTGGTCAAGACCCAATTGTTTACATGCGACCGTCGTTAGGCAGAACTGCTCCTGTGCGGCTTTAGGCTTTTGTTGCAGATTGCCTAAGAGGTATTTATTGAAATATATCTAGCTAAAGGAAAGGCAAGATGTACACGGCAAACGCAAAGAGGATGAGCTATGTCTGCAGCAGCACATGCAGTACTATGGCATCTGCAGCCAACTTGAAACTTTTTTTAACTTTATTTTCAAGTATGGCTTTAACTTTGTCAAATACGGGCTCACATTAATTTTAATGTCACAAACAAATGTTAATTTTTCGCTAACAAAATGCTTCAAAGGGGACACTTGCAATATCCAGCCATCTCTTGAAATTCCATGTCCGATTTAGTTTAAAGTACAGATATCTGCAATATCTGCTATTACTGGTTGTACGTGACCGACATCATGACATAAGACTACAACACATATATTTAACATACCCGATCCCATCAACTAAGGAATTGCCACATGTAATGCTTGTGTAACGGTGTTAACTGCCTTAAGGGATGGGTTCACGAATGCACGGAGATCTTCACTCGATGTCATCTTTGTTCAATAATGTCATTGTACAACCAGTGCAAGAGCCTACTTGAGTATTGCATGCGTGTTCTTTCAATAGAGTAGAATCGCCTCGAGATACAGTAAGTGGATATGACAAAGAACATCCGAACAAACCCTTTAATCAAATCTGTCATTTGATCCTCCGATTCGTGTCTCGTATTACCTAATTTTCTCGGTTTGACAACGTACGTGACTTTTTCAGATTAGGACATCTAGTGTCAACAATGTGATTAAATGTTTTTTCCACAATTCAACCCACATGACATTTCACTGTTACGAATGTACATAAAAGCTACGAGATTCATTAGATGGTAGTGATCGCATCGTTAAGATGACATACACTCTTCAAAAAAAAGAAACGCACAGGTAGATTTTTAGTAAATTTATTGTTCCTAATAAAGTCGATATATTTCATTTGATATCATAGATACAAATATGAAATTTGGGGGCTCGATAGTCACAAAGCTGTTCATTGTCATGTCACATAAGGCCACAAGGTTGCGCTGAACTCAGTATCTCGTGTGAATTCTGCCCTGCGGAATTCTGCGCCATTCTGCTTGAAACGCGTTGGCCAGTTGTGGAAGTGACTGCGGCGTGTTCTGACGTTGACGTACACGTCGATTGAGTACAGTCCAGTGGTGTTCGATCTGGAGATCGACGGCCAGGGCAAGGCGTTGATGTTGGCATTATGACGGTAGTCTACCGTGACACGAGCTGTATACGGTGGAGCGTTGTCCTGTTGAAACAGCTCCCTCTGAGGATCAGTGATTGAAAGGAGGTGATGTTGAAGAATTTGATTCATGTAGTGATTTGCAATGTAGTGAAATTGTGGAAACATAAACGCAAAGAAAATTGATTTCCAATCCAATTGAAATGTCAAGGAATAAAATCATTCGCAATGTATTTGCTGATAGGCAATGTTTTCGAGATTTAATGGAAATCTGGTATTTGTAGTAATTACAATTCGAAAAGTGTTTGTTCACATTCTGGTCATGTAAAACTTTCATTTTTACCTGACACGATTTCAAATTTTCCTTAGCTACTTCAAATGCCTTTGACAGTCTCGGCTAGGATGTAGATGTATATAATCGAATATGTTCAATCCGACCGACCGCACCCGTGGTTTACTGGTAGAGCGTCCGCCCGGAAAACGGAAGGTTCGGGTTTCGATCCCCTGTCGGGCCATACCAAGAGACGTTAAAAGATGGTACTTGTTGTTACCCTACCTGGCGCTCGGTATGAAAAGGCTACAACAAGAACTGGTCAATATACTGTGTCTGAGTTGGGTATTTATGTTAAACTGTGCCATATCTCAGTGGGCGAGCACTATCAAATTGGCATTAGTCCGGATTGGAACAAGCCGAGACAAGCAGAGACACACACGCACGTCGCTGTGTAAGTGCAATAATCTTTAACGCGACGTGAAACGCCATTTCACCTCACCTTCAGTCTGACAATTGCCCTTTAAAAGCATTAAAATCCCGCGAACGGTATGTAAAAATATACTTCACCGACTCCCAAATCCCAACTCCCAAATTCATCCCGAACTGGCTGAGGCCTAATCATGTCAATGCCTTTCCAAAGCAGCCTGAGGTCCAAATATGACATGGTTAGACTGTATATGGAGTTGGGGGGACCAGCTATATACAGTGTGTCTTATCCAAAGGCTTGATAATAACTTGGGCCATACATGTTTCTATGAACAATAGCCTCTGGAAATTTAGTTGATGCAAACATAATTGACAAGAGGTTATTACCTGACTTTGCGATAGTCTATGCTAACTCAATTGAAAGGTTCTTCAAACGCTGGTGTTGGTTTCAAAGATGAAGGGATTTTTCTTATACGATTTCCATTCCATCTAACATGGCTGACATGATCAGAAGTTCTGGGATTTCGGCGAAACGATTGTCTCGATAAGCAACATCTATTAGCCTGTAAAATATTGTTATCCGTAGGTCCATCAACACCCAAGTATATGGTCTATGGCGAGTGTGGCAGATACCTGTTATACATGAACTCCAAAATCAGATGCTTGAAATACCGGTATATTATTGTTGGAATGCATGAACGCCGAATCCCCAAACATGCTTATGATATGCTTGTACATTTAGATGACATGGGCAAAGTAACATCGGCATCACATATTACAAACCTTATGTTTTCCCCTGGCTTTGTATGGTTAAACAAAACAGTTGGTGATATTAAACTCTTCTTGAAAAAAAATCGTGAAAAATGTATATATATAGGTTTTACCAGGAATGGCATACCACACTAGAAAACAGTTCAAGGTATGACTTGTATAGGACTTTTAAGAGTCTTATTCAACCAGAAAATTACTTATCTACATTAACATCAAGAACCCTTCGACGTCCATTTATTAAATTTAGGCTCGGATTGTTAGATCTCATGATAAACGAAGGAAGAAAATGATCCACTGAAAAGTCAAAAAGGTTATGCCCATTATGGCATTAAGCTAAAGAAAATGATATCATTGTGATCTAAGAAACAAGTTTATACCAGACCGTTATCTGTCAAATTATCCTGTACATGCTTTTATTTCTCTTTTTTCTTCAAAAGATTATGCTGTCATATATAAAAACTGGCTATATGTTCAAAATGCAATTTACCTCAGAAACAAATTGTTAAACATGAGTATATATATATCCAATTATGTAAAACTACTTATTTGTAATTCTTTTGTATATGGGCCGGAGGCCTTACATGTAATAAATATCTTTTACTTTTACTTTGAGAGACAGAACTGAGAGACATCATGCCGCAACTTAGAAAGTGATCTTGGTTAACTGATAACTATACAAATAATCCCATTTCAAGACAATAGTTTTAATGTATTACTATTTCGTATGCAGTGTTTCAAATTAAACATTGCCTCTTAATATAAACCTTTTTGTTGATTGAAGTGAAAAACATTTACGAATTGTTTGGTTAGTGTGGTCCGCTGATTGTAGAGATGTTATATCAGTGTTATTCATCAATGTCGTTTTGTTCTTCATGTTTGTAGTTGATGAGGTTATCTGTGTATTAATCTATGTCAGTCAGTTCTTGTTCTCAGATGCAGATGTTAACTAGCTCCGATTCATTTGTCAAGGTTTTTATTCTTGTCCTCCGTTTGTAAGATTATATTTCCGTTTATTCATTTATCAATATTTCTGTTTTTGTCCATCAATTATTATGTTTTGTTTTGATTCCTCACAAGGATGTGTAGCTATTGCCTGTTAAATGACGAGGTTCCCTTTGAGTTTCATATCATCTTATATTCTTTTGCAGTCTGTCAGTTGTGATGATATTATTTCAGTGTTTATTTATTAATCTACATCATGTAATCGTGTCCTTGCAATGGCATTATTACACGATCTGATGGACATACATAATTACATTGCAGAAGTTTCACAATAAGAAGGCTATTGTTATTAAGCTACTCGTCATGTTTCTTTTCTGTTTCAGTCTTCTCGTTACATATGTATAACCCTAGTAGATATATATCAATTCCCAGGTCACTTTGTCTCATTTATGGGTTAATTGTGGATCGTGATGAATGAATCGTAATCTAGATTCACCACCTCGTGAAATTCGATTGCAGTGAATTTAAAAAAAACAACGACAAATGACTTGGCGTAAATTTAATAACGGCAAATCCAGCACGCTTCCCACATTATGCATTATTCACCTGCTACGTTGAGACTTGCGCTTTTTTAATGGGATTGGGGGTTAGCGATTTATCTCTATTTGCACTGAACTGTCAAGTTCCCGGCAAAATGTCATTACACTAAAGGAACTTTCAGATGACTGTCTGCATGTGAGATGCTTTTGTCTGCCACATTGCTCCAATCGGTGTATATTTATATACTCACTCATTTACCGCAAAAACAACTAGGAAATACAGGATATGAAAATTTGTTGTCATGCTGGGAAATATAGTTTTCTGACACCATCTGTGTTGTACGACAATGCATACGTTTCTCCCGATTGGGAAATGATGAACACTTGTGACATGAACTGATGAAGATAAAGGCGGTTGCAAAACACAAGATCCATCCTAGATCCCGACCATGCGTTATATTCACCTTACCACCTATTGTAAATAACAAGTTAACAAGTTGTTTCTGGATGGCCTAGATAGATTGTAGAAACGAAGGAAGGGACATTTCCATTCAGTTTTGACGTTGATCTGCTATATGCTACGTCGCTGAAAACAGCAAGTAGGGACTATGGGTTCTCTTAATTATGTAATTTGACCCGAAGTTGGTTCTGAATGTCTTCCATTAACCATCAAGAGCGTTAGTCAGCAGTCGAGAGGATCATTACATCAGTTCATCGGCTTATGTTTACTGATCGTTATACTGGGGGTAGCCCTGAATCTAATCATTGGTATTAGTTGTCTGACAGATAGCATCAAACGCCCAGATGGAAGCTTTGTAATTTCGTCATGTCGATGCTTGGGAATACATTTGTCGCATTTTTACATCTGGATTAAGGAGGAGCCTTGGTCCAAAGAAAATATAATTAGATTCGGCTTCCCTTCAGTGAAGAAAAGCCAACAATCAAGGCACATGTAAGCACACTAAGTCAAATAACATGTCAATGTAATACTATTTTCATGACCGAATGTGTGGAAGCTCTTATCCTTGATAGCCTGCGATGGTGACTCTTGTACCATGGAATCACGTTCAAACGATCTAAAACGTTGTGTGAAAAATACTAGCGTTCGCATTCAAGTGGAATAACATTATTCCCAATTCAAGTTATAAGGTGAGGTGAAGTGAAATGGGGTTTAACGTCGCGTCCAAGACATGCACTTATACTGCGACGTGGATGCACGCGTGTGTTTGTGGCTTCTTGTACTAGTCCGGACTGATGCCGATTTAAAGTGCTAGTTTAACATGAATACCCCACTCGGCCACAGTGTACTGGCTACAAGCCGACCAGTCCTCGTTTTAACCCCTTAAGATAGGGTAACAACAAGTACCTCTTTTAACGTCTTTTGGTATGACGCGGCCGGGGATCAAGCCCCGGACCTTCCGCTCTCCGGGCGGACGATCTACCACTAGACCACGGGGATGGTCTCTAGTTATAATATACTCAAAAACACACAATCCCGGACCTTCCACTCATCGGACGGACGCTTTACCACTAGACCACGGAGGCGGTCTCTAGTTATAATATATATACTCAAAAACACACAACCCTGGACCTTCCGCTCTCCGGGCGGACGCTCTACCAATAGACCACAGGGGCGGTCTCTAGTTATAACATACTCAAAAACACACAACAGGACAGCAGCAAAAGAGACGGAACTTCTAACTAGGCATACTGTCTTGAAGAACGTGCCTAGCACCAAATCCAAAATAATTGACATTTCCAGGTACAATACCAAATGGTGATTTATGTTATGAGCAATGGCCGACGCCGTTGGCTTCGATGGCACGCAATCAACTCAGTCACCCAGCCTGACAAAAGACGCATTATGTCGCCTCGTACCACAAGCATAGACTGTTACTGCATATGCTTCATCTTCCCGAGGCAAGGGAGTTAACTGAGTATGAAAGTCCAGTTTCCACCCTTGCCCAACTTGGCTGGAATTCCAGAGTTACTTTTTGGTCGGACTAATGAGTCTATGCATAGTCCAATTAAAATCGCGTAACGAACTAGATATCCGGTTCGTAAACAACATAGATTTCAACGTTCAGAATTCGATCGACTGCTGCATTTGCAAAACATGTGTACCGTCAACTGGGCGTCCACAGATATTTTGCAAATCGTTTCATGTTTTTTTTAATCAAGGCGCTCAAATGACTTGATGCACTTCGCATTTTATTACAATATAGATCTTGGTTATCGATCAGAACGTCTTGACTGGGCGCCGCCATTTTGTTTGAAAAGCAAATGCAAGTGATATGAGAGATTTAATCTGATTGGTCAACAGGCGGGACATAGAAGGGACATTACTCGTGATAGCCACTGTTGGCGCTACGGTAGAGCCTGGAAATTCCAGCCTTGTTCGGCATTGTGGAAACTGGACATTTATAGTCAGTAACGTCTTGCCTTGGGAATATGCATAAACTTTAGAAACTGGATTACATGGTGTATATATCTATTCATGAAGGCAGTAATGGCTTGTTATCTAACATATCTTATGTGTCTTTATTGAAATCGTACTATATATACACTCTTCAAAAAAGGTATGCGATCGTGAAATATAGACGTTAAAACAAAGTATTAGAACAAAGATAATTCTTGTTGACAAACATCGTGCGCAAGAACGTTTATACCTGTAATCTTTCTACCAAAACACATCCGATAGTCTCACATGCCGAACGCAGTAGCGCCCCATACGTGCGTTGGCAGTCATTCCTTGTTTTAACACTTTCAACGAAGGTCAATTAATCTCTGTGGACCATTATTTCTGTCACTCTTGTTGATTCTGCTTGTCATATATTTGTGATTTACTTGATTTCATTCATTGTTTGTGTTTGAACTAGCGTCGCGGCGTCTACCAGCTATTGGTATGTATCAGAATTAGGCGCTGTGGCCAATACGTTCAATGTTTCGCAGTCTGTGATTAGCAGACTATGGAACATCTACCAACAAACCAAAAATGTTGACGATCGACATCGTTCACGGCGTCCCAGGTCAACGGCAAGAGTACATGATCGATTGATCAGAAAGCAGGTTCTACGAAATCGAGCTCAGACGGTGAATCAAACTGGTGCAAACTTTCATCAAGCAGGTGGAGAACGATTTACAGATCAGACAATTACTAATCGTCTACATGCAGAGTTGTGCTGCCTCTTACAAATAGTCATATTGCCAACATGCCTCAATGATGTACACAACGTCGAACCTGGGGCAATCATGTTTTCCGATGAGTCCCGATTCACTTTGCACTTCCATGAAAGGCGGGGTCGTGTCTGGCGAAATGAACGTCAAGCCGTCAATCTGTGAAATATTAGATCCGAGATCTGTTTAATATAGGACCTGAAATCCATTTAAAAAATAATATAATATCCGAGGTCTCGTGATTAAACCGTAGAAACGTCTCTGACCTGCATCACTCGAACAGTATGTTGACACGCTGCAATATACCTAAAGTATACCTGAGGCTTGGAACATGTAACCGGTTATATTTTGCTCAACTTGAACAACCGCTGGTGACTTTTGACACCCGACATATTGAGCGAGTTTGCTTCCTAATAGACGTGCCCTGTGTTTACCCTGGCTTTAAATAAAGTTGCTCAGCGTCTTATATCAATATGTGTCGAAGGAATCGTCAAGAAATAAGCCTCAGGGACGTTGCAGCGATTACCATTCTACTTGTGGCCTAATCTAATTTCGCCGAATTGTTTGCTTATCGACTTCAACGTGTGTTTACTTTTCTTTAAAATCCAAGTTCATAGCGGTGTAAAAAGTACGTGTTCGTCCATGATGATGCCTAATTTTGCTAGTTTTCAAAAGTGAACTCTTTCAAGAGGAAAAAAGGCATGATACAAATCTTGTAAAACCACTGAATCTATGTTAAAATCCGCAATATCAGTTTAGTCCAGTTCAGTTTTTCTCTGCAAAAACAACAACGTTGGTACAAAGGTTTAGATGGATGCAATATATAATATGCATTCGATAGAGATCAAGATGGTAACATGCTTTAATAAGTGATTTAGAATCTTCAACGCAATAATGTATTCAAATATACAATGAATCTAGACAGATGTTTAAAAGTTGATATATTTTTAGGTGATAATGTGTTTCACACATTAATCCAGATAGAACAATTCTGTGGGATAGAGAGAAGTCGTTGATGGAGAACAGCTTCACACGTAAGTATTTGCTCGTAGTGAAACACGTCTCCAAAGGCAGAAACGCAGTCTTCTCTCAGTGACCATCGCCGTCGGTCGGTTTCAATAGGTAAATTATGCACATGTTTTATTTGGGATAACACTTTCTTGGTAAAGTACAGATTCTCGTTCTCTTTGGGGTTGAGTCCCGTCCGGAATTCGAACCCATACTTGCCAGAGTGAGGCACCTAATCAGAAGAAAAAGGAACATTTCAAATTTTGGTAATTCTTTTAAGTGTTTGGTATATAAACCTTTTGAACAAAATACACTCAAGCCACTTTTGAATAAATTGATCTCTTAGACCTCTTTTGACGTTGAAAGCAGCCATGACTTTGAGCAGCATGGTGGGTTGGTGAATACTTTTGACAATCCGACATCATTTAGTATTTGTTTTACTGTTTCTATCCATTTATACGATGTTTCATTTACACCATAATCTACTATCATATAATTATATAGATTTTGTGATAACTTTGTTGGACCGTTAAATTTCGTTAATGTATGACATAAGAAGATCATCCGTTTCAGTACCTTCATATTAATGAGTTCCCTGCCAAGTTCCCCACAAACCATAACATTGGGTGTTGAATTTCACTGACCAGTTAAGAATTAAATAAAATTCACTTGTATTTTCTCTATTATTTCTGAATTGTTAAAACCCCAATAAGGATTGTTACTACCACCACATCAAAAGTTTTCAATAGACAATCTAATGGTAGGTTAACGTTTCTTGCTCTTTTTATTAGCCGGTACCTTGCTTTTTCGCGTTTGCTGTTTCACATTTCTATCGTCGCTGAAGATTTATACCTAGGTATGTCATCAACACTGTGCAGTATCTGTCTCCAAAAATAAAATATTGATTGGTGGATTTGGCTGGCCCCCTCCACTGCTTATAATTTTGGTTTTAAGATATTTACATTAAGCTTCCATTTTAGGCAATATTGATTGAATTAATCTATTGATTTATGGAACCCCGAATGGGTAGCGCTGAAAGGACTGTGTCGTCTGCACAGTGTAATACTAGAAATTGTAATCATACTGTGATGTCATTTTCTGATATACAATCCAATACCATCCCTTCACTTTTGCTAAATACGATTCATTTAAATCATTTAAAAATACTGAAAACAGTAATGATGAAAGATTTCCGACCTGTCTGACCCATGATCGACAAGGGAAATATTCAAAGTCTACATTATTTGACTGTACAACTGATTTAATACTACTGTACATACTTTTAACTAACGTTATAATCGGCCGTCAATTCCAATGGCTTGCGGGGCGGTCGGTTAGCCTAGTGGCTAAAGCGTTCGCCCGTCATGCCGAAGATCCGGGTTCGATTCCCGACACGGGTACAAAGTGTGAAGCCCATTTCTGGTGTCTCCCGTCGTGATATTGCTGGAATATTGCTAAAAGAAGCGTAAAACCATACTCACTCCAATGGCTTGCATTTCGACCACAGTCCTACTCTTAATACAGTATCTAATGTCTTTGTACAATCTATGTACGCACAATAAAGTGTGTTTTTTTTAAGTTTCAAATTATGCATTAATGATGGTGCTGAAGTTTGGACATTTCGTCAACCGTTCATTTAGAAAACTTGTAAATGAAATTCCCAAATAGGTCAGTACGAGTTTGGAGCAAATGGATCGCTTTCATTTTTGAAGATAGGTTATCATTCCTGTAAACGAGTTGTTAGGGATTTTCCTGTTAGCCAGTTGTCAGGGATAACACCAGATGAGAGCACAAGATTAAAAGGTTCCGAAAATAAAGGTATCTATTATCTGTTCATTCTCGACAAAATTGTCCGGAGTACTTATTTCTTTTTAGTTTCTTTGCAACTTGTATAATTTCTTCAGACGTTTCATCATCATTTTACATTCATGTAACGGCGTTTCTTCTAATGCAGAATCATCGATTTTGTTTTCATTTAGGGCTTTATAAAGGTTAAAGAAGGAGTTAATATCAGGAGATATCAATGACAAAATACGTTCGACCACTATTGCGCTATTGCATAAGCTCTACTGGTCGACGATTCACAAAATCAAATGGGTAACTACACAAGGATATTCACAAATTCACCAGTTCCACGAAGCTAAAAAAGCTCGTATCAAAACATACAAAAAGTGCACATGTCTAATTTGTATTACTGCAGCATAATTGAAATTCTCCCAAATCCAGCTTCAATTTCGTTGTAGCTCCCAACAACCTTAAAAAGAGATGAATCAATACCATGGTAACGCTCGGGCAGAATGGTCCAGATTTCGACACAGGGAATCAGTAGAATCATTGTTGTTCTTTGTCTATGTTATCAGCAGTTTATGCAAAATACGAACTCTTAACGCCATGTTTTTCGTGCTTGCTTCCTCATATCTAAATATGAGTCTAGCCTCTGCTTGTATCGAGTTTAATGTTAAACACACCAACTGAGGGCTCTAACACGAACTCCTTTTGTATTAACGTGATGTTGAACGGTATCTGGGGTTAATTTTCAGCAATATTCCAGTCATATCACGGCAGAATCCAACAATGGGCTTCAGACACTGAACCCATGAGGACAGTCGAATCCAGCTTACAACGCATCAACTACCCGGTTACTCCACCACTGAATAAAAAAACCTACATCTATGTGTCTATTTTCTAATTTCATAAAAAGTCATGAGTATGAAGGCTATGCAAGTCGGGTTGTAACATGGCGGATTCATAAGAAGAATACAAATTGTGAAGTTCAGTTGTGGTGTGCACAGTCGCGATTTGTATGTTTAAAGGTCCCTGCAAAACTCCCAGTTTGTCCTCAAAACGTTACGCTATTACTCAGATTGGTGCTGCTAGTGGTATGTTCAATTCTCTCGTTTGCCCCTATAATTATCATTTGTCAGAACATTATCATTACTATTGAGTTTCGAGTAACCTAAAACCGTCTACGACATTAATCACTTTGGACTAATCCATATTAAACTTGCACCTTGCACATTAGAGATACACCTTTATGCGAAATACTGTTTAATGTCACTGGGTGGTATTAAACAAAGCTTACTCACACACCTCTGTACAGCGGTCCCTAAAGCCTTTTAACAAATTAAATAAAGATTTCTACTTCGTTTGTTTCCTTCGAATTTTAAGATTGATTGTTATCCAATTGTTATATACATTGGGTATCAGTCGAACGGTAGTGATTCAAGCATTTAATCAAAACCCGTATATTGCTTTCCGACCTGAACCCATACGTCTTTACATCATATTTATTTAATTACGGTTTGCCTTGAGTTTCCTGAACTCACAGCTTTAGTCTCACAAAGTAGGTTATCATCAAACAGACTGACCAGCCGGTCATCACAGGCGCCGACGTTGATCACATCCGGACGTCGGAGAAGACAATTTTGTCACGTGACAAAAGTGGCCAATACAATGGGCCGTAGCCCATGGTAGAACGATGGAGCTTTGAAAAGAATTGATGTGCTAACTAGACTTGTCCTTCATCCCTTCTGGTGAACAGAGTGTTATTGATCATTGGCCAGCAGTGATCGCGATTGACTTTCGGGGGATTATGAAGAGGAATCATGGTGAATTGCTCTCTGATGTAACGTTCCGCTCAGAAACAAATTAAATGTCTCAATTATATAATGTTTCCTTATACTAGCGTGTCAAAATTATTTTGATTCATGGGATACTGTGTGTGAATGTAGCAGCTGTTTTTGTCATTGATTGTGAGATTTTCCCTTTCCCGTTATACTACCTGATAACAGACGCCTCTATAAGCCCCATGGTGTGAAATGAACATCTCTCTTTCACGAATATATTAAAAGACAATTCCTTAAAGATGATCGACTGAGTCTGATCCCGTTCTTAGTGACAACGTGTGCCGAAATGTTTGTCTGAATGAATACGTGATTGCGGAATGTAGAGCTACGAGATTTAAAGTGATCTGATCAATGCTCCATATGTATAGTAATTACATGCTTTTAAGGTCCTTTAATGCATGATGGCCTACAATTGGACTCAGGTCCTAATGGAACGCTTTATTGGTCTTCGTGGAAAATGTTTTATTCGAAACTTTCACTTGAGAAATGGATTACTCCTTTAGATTGATGGATAGTGTCACTATATTTTACAATAAATGAAAAATGGCATCCTTAAAATTCAAAATAGACTTTATACACCGCCATACGATATGTATGCTTCAACAATAAGGTTTCTGCTCCCACTTATCTCAGCCATATGTATTCAGACGCATGTTGATCGATGTCTGATCCGTGTGACGACATACCTAGCAGTTAACTTGGCTTCTTTCAACCTACAAGTTCAAAGTTTACTGCTAGCTGGTGTGAACATGTGTCTTCATTCTCTCATTGGATTCGTAAGGATTGAGATCCATTAAAGCTAAAGTGGCCCATTAATGGTAACCAAACCCTTTGAAGCTAGCAAATTGTCATCAGTTTATTCCACCAGTTTATTCATCAGTAAGTATTCTAGATGTTGAAACATGCAGGCACTGGAAAATTGAAGTGAACCAATATGTATAAATCCAACAGACTATTAAGCTGGCATCTACTGACAAATTGGAGTGAGTGAGTTAATGTGGCTTTCCCTGGTAGTCGCCAATGTTACAGCAACGCCATTGCAGCCTGTCTGTCCTAGACAGATTTATGGCATGAGAAACGACCCATGCTCACGAGGTACAATGATACACAATCAGCTTGGTCAGGCAACAACCATTAGCCCATTTTGCCACAGCAGCCTCTTCTAGCAGGGACGATCATTAACCATATGGTTTCATCATCAAACTGACTAAGAAGCGCACAAGTAATATATGATACTAAAGTAGTGTATATTTAATACAAATATCATTGTTGACTCGATACACATACGGAATGACGTCGCATTAGTTTTATGCAGGTATTCGTATAATTGTTGGGCTGATTCTGACTATGCTAGCTCGACACATTATTCAACATTCAATATACATCTCATATTTACTTCAGAGAATTATTTGTGCGAATAAAACAAAATGATCATTGCATTAGTGGTTGATTTTAAGATTCCAATCACATTCCACGTATCACCCACATTTATAACATTCGTTTCAGAACTCAGAACGACGCACAAACATTCATGTTATAATTTTTTGTATTCTACATTGCTTCGGGCTTTCCTCCCACGTTACGTAGATACGCCGAGATTTCATGAAATGGTGGCCTGACTCGGTGACTCGTTTGATGAATGTCATCGTATCCCAATTGCGTAGGTCGAGGCTCATGGTGTCGATCACTGTATTGTCTTGTCCAGACTCAGTTATTTACAGACCGTCGTCATATATCTGGAATATTGCTGAGTGAGGCGTTAAACAACCAACACCCAAACAAAATTGTTGTGTTTCGTTACACCGAACTCACTCATTCACTCATCAAAATAGGGAATCGAATCGGAAATCAATTTCGTCACTGATGGGTCAAATGTGACCTCCACATATCTACCTAACACCTTTGAGAGCTTTTCTAAGTCCACAAATGTTGTAGCCCTATTCAAACAACCTCGGAGCAATAGTCGCATGACGCTCTTGAAATATTTATAGATTGTACCTCAAATGTACTACCGAAGGCTGGAACTGCTATAATATCGCTCGACTTAAAGGGAAAGTTGACTACCGGTATTAGAAAGTTAAAGTCATCCCTTTCATACACACCTGTGGATAGGTTTTGTCTTTGAATCTTTATGCATTGATTTAAATATGAAACAGAGGCGATTGCACCGGGGTTTTTTTCAACCAATCCGAATTAGCCTTTTGCATAGAATATAACAAACTACTTCGATGTATATCCATCAAGTGATCATGGTTGTTCCGATCATACGTATTCCGTGCTTACGATCTTTATGCATTACACGCCCAGATCCATACAAAGCGATTTGATCAGAGACGGGATCGGTGGACTTCTTTCTTCCCTTTGACTCGCTTGTTTGATCTCTGCACGACACGTATTCCTGGAGGCAAGCTGGCTTTGTTTGTTCCGTTCCATTGTGTTGCCACTTGCATTACCGTAGCCTTCAAGCAGGATCGATTGGGGAACTTGTTAGATACATCCAGGTAGTTACAATAGGTTCCTGCTTTTTGTGTCCCCTTAAGAGACAGCGGCTAGTTGTTTTTTTCTAACTAATTGCTTACTTATCCTGCGAAAGGTGACACTTGTTACTTTGTTAGTCGTACTGACTCTGGTTTAATAAAGTAATAGGTATTTGTTGCAAGGACAGGTTTCGGTATCAGGTTTCTTGGAAATCCTTTCATAACCATTTTGCACCAGGCCTCGCCCGAACACACGAAAGGATTTAATTATATATATTACACTACTCACTTACGATGATTATTATTGATAGATAAGTGTGGAATGTATCGCGGGATCCGTCCCCAATCTAAGGTGGATAATTTCTCCCATTTCGTATCTCCACAAGATGCGATGACGAGCAAAACACGAAGATGCTATGCGCAGATGCGATGTTATTTCGCATTTCCGCATTACTCACTATCTAATTTCTATCATCCAGTAATCACCATTTACCTTTATCATATGTCCCGTGAGGATCCGGGGTAGAACAGGTCTTCGGCAACCCATCCTTGCCGTAAAAGGCGACTATGCTTGTCATTAGAGGCGACTTACGGGATCGGGTGGTCAGGCTCGGTGACTCGGGTGATGTATGTCCTCGTTCCCAATTCCGTGGATCGAGGCTCATGAAATTAATCTCTGGATTGTCTGGTCCAGACTTGATTACTTACATATAGCTGGAATATTGGTGAGTGTTGCGTTAAACAACAAACCAACCAACCAACGATCTAAAACGATCCATTCAATATTCATCCACCTCCCATCACGCACTGACAATCATCCATTACTCACCATCCATTACTCACCATCAATTACTCCCCATCCATTACTCACCATCCAGGACTCACCATCCAGTACTCCCGATCCAGTACTCACCATCCAGTACTCACCGTCCAGTACGCACCACCAAGTACTCACCAACAAGTCCTCACCAACAAGTACTCACCGTCCACTGCCAATCAAAGAGTACTGACTATCTCGAACTCATCTTCCAACATCCATTTTTCACCATCCACTATCCATCATACATATCTCACCCTTAAAAGCTTAATATCCACTATTCACCATCCCCTCTAAGCATTCACTGTACGCCGCTGTGCTGAGGCAGACATTCTTGTTCAAACATCTCACTTTATGCAGACTCGGTTACCAATGTACCTGTCTCTAATGACCGCCTCCGTGGTCTAGTGGTAGGGCGTCCGCCCGGAGAGTGGAAGGTCCGGGGTTGTGTGTTTTTGAGTATGTTATAACTAGAGACCGCCCTGTGGTCTAGTGGTAGAGCGTCCGCCCGGAGAGCGGAAGGTCCGGGGTTCGATCCCCGGCCGCGTCATACCAAAAGACGTTAAAAAATGGTACTTGTTGTTACCCTGTCTGGCGCTCGGCATAAAGTGGCTAAAACCGGGACTAGTCAGCGTGGAGTCAGTAGTCTGTGTCTGAGTGGGGTATTCATGTTAAACTGCGGCATGGTATCTCGCACGATAAATCGGCATCAGTCCGGACTAGTACAAGCAGCCGCACACACGTGCATGTATGTCGCTTTATAAGTGCAATAATCTTAGACGCTACGTTAAACCCCATTTCACCACACCTCACCTGTCTCTAATGGGGATTAATAGGTCTAGGTATATATATTCCAGTTGCATCTTCAAAGTTCTGATATTTTCTGTAATTACGCATTTTTACAGAATTTCCTGTTTCCTTATCTCATCAATAAAACAATTTCCTGACAGTGATGTTTTTCGTCCTCTCGGTTTATTGACAATTACCCAGAAGCGTTTTTATTTGAATTGGTTTACGCACCTATGGATAGCAAAAACGATAATTCGCGCGGAAAAGCAAATACTTTGGAAGTCGCAGGAAAAAATCCCACAATATCGATTGTAAATCTTAAAGCTTTGTTGTCGAAACTATCAATCATCGGTTGGAGGTTGAGGACAATGGACGGGCAAAACTCTGTAACATCCACTGCTTGACTTTCATGCCAGAGTTACAATAACACGATCGATTATTTATCTTAACTCTTGTCTTGTACACGACTGCTAGTCCTTGAAGTAAGCAATACTTATATAAACGAACTTTTAACGCGGCCTTGGTTCCTTGTTTAAAAATGGCTCATGGTATTTGTTCCGAGCTCGGAAGTATAAGATTACTGGTTACAAGAAGTTTCAGTTACATCCTGTATCGCAACCCTGCTGTTGTTTCCCGCACAATAATTGCAATCCGTAGTGTTCATAGACAAATGAATATTGATTGGTTATCATGAAAACATAAAGCTCATTCATATTTTCGGATTTATTACTTAAAACTTGGGCATAGTTTGAGGAGATCATCCTTTTTCATTAGATGTACGTTTGAATGTTTTTGTCATTTTCGAAATATTGATTTACAAATTTCACAATAATGTATCGTGTTTTTATTTTAGTCTGATCTTTCAAAAAACACTTGTATACGTTTTGCTTTTTGTATTGTTTTTTTAATAAGGTACAGCACTCACTCACTCACCCACTCACTCACCTTGGTCTTTCGACATCAAGATGCTGTAATATTGCATATATTCACCCATTTTACAATCTCTGGCATTATATAGCATACATCAGATCGACAGTACCGTTCCCAAGTGTGACGTTGTATGGATTAACAAACTAAAGGCTTAATGTATTATTATAACTGACTAGATAGATAGATACATTTCCACATTTACGAGGTGCCACTGTATATGGCTGCTCGAGCGAGTGGAATGGCACTAAATCAATGTAAAGTGATCGGAAGGTTTGTGGCAGCCATTGATATGTAATGTTTGTATTGCATAACAGATGGAGTGAGCTATATAAGGCATTTGAGCCAAACAATAGAATATTTATGACATATTACACATGTCAGGCTGATACAAGCCATTAAAGTGCATGCTATTTTGCCAGTGCATTGTCATATTGTTTTCTCTGTAAACTTTGGATGATATTATTTGCTTTCATTTTTGACAAACAGCCCTAAACCATTGAAGTTTCAAATGTTACTATATAGTCAGCATTGACAAATCATAACAATCACAGTAACTGCAATTAACCATCCGCGAAAAGTGAGTGAGTATGGTTTTACGCCGCTATTAGTAATATTCCAGCAATATCACGGCGGGGGACACCAGAAATGGGCTTCACAAACATTATGCCCATGTAGGGAAACGAACCCGCGTCTTCGGCATGACGAGCGATCGCTTTAACTACTAGGCTACCCCACTCACTAAGTTTAGTCCCATTGGATACGTGTTTCATCGTTAACATGGCAGTATCGTATATACTCACATGCCACGTTGACTTCCATCAGTTGAGGAGGCACGGGTGGTCCAGTCGTCTAAGTCTCCTCAGTTCGCTGTGCAGAGTTGCGTTCCTTGGGAACGACAGAAAACTTTGATCGTGGGTTCGAATCCTGGCTCCCCCGATTATGTTTCAAGGTTTGTCAGAACCATACCCGTACTCGTAGGTTTCACCAAACATGTCTAAGACCTGCATAACGTTGGGCGTTCCTCCCACATTACGCTAAGACGCCGTGATATGACTAGAATACTGTTCAAATCGGCGTTCAAAAAACTCAACTCACGAACTTACCTTTGTGTCGAGCAATAATCCCGTAGCAAGCCCTTATTGCCTAGATTTCAAAACTTTTAAGATATAATTTCAAAAAGCGTCATTCCACTCTTGATAAAAAACAACAACTTTGGTCAAGGCCTTAATAAAGCTTTCAAACCGTTTATGGTGAATATGTGCTGGAGATTCAGCGACGAAAATTATATGTCATGCAATCCCTATTTTGACTTGCACCATGCCAGTGACGTTTCCGGGTATTTCAGGTGAAAACTGACTTGCCTTTGTTTCGGGCTTCTCCGGTAGCATAGGACAGGTTCGCCTTTTCGCGATCACCTGGTATCATCATTTATTTCCATGAGGAAATATTGATTATTCGTCTGTTTGATGACTCAGTTGTTATCAGTTCTACAGCATTCGTTACTCTATACTATATAAAGATGTAGTTATGCGTGCGTGCGTGATTTGGGTTTTAACGCCACTTTTAACAATATTCTAGACTAAGTTATATCGCGGCGTGTCAGCTTAATGTGGGAGGAAAGCCCGAAGTGATGCAGATCTCAGACGTTTACCACCTCGGTGAAACCCACGAGAACGAGTATGGTGCTGACAAACCTAGAAACAGAATCGGGGCGAACCGGGATTCGAAACCACAATCATAGGTTTCTGGCGTGCCCAAGGGACGCAACTCTGCACAGCGAATCGCGGCTCCTTAGACGACTGGGCCACCCGTGACCCTAGATGTAGTAATGCACTCAGAACGTTGACATATTACATTACAGGCGTTACTACATGAACGTTATAAACGTGAAAGTTGCAGCAGCTGTGTTCGCATGTTCATAACTCCCTTCGTCTCCGCGATTATGAGTAAAATCGTTTGATATGGTACTATAAATCCATAACAGGACACGATCCACGAAGATGCTAATGTGTATATTACAAATACGTTCTCTGGTTGTGCTGGGTTTGTTTCTATTCACGATTACCTCACTGTGTCTACTCTGTCATTATCGTATGGATGTACGTCAAACGGTTAGGGCAATTCTTGTTTTGTCTCTATATTTTCTAATCTCGCCTTCTGCAATCGTCCAGCTATTTGAACTGAGTGGCTAAAAAAGTACACCGTGTTTTTAAAGTAATTGAAAATTGAAAGAACTGTTGTTGAATTTGATCACGCCTATCTAAACATCACTCATTCCTGCAACAGTTTGTAAAAAGTAATCTGTGGCCTAGTAATTGTGTGTAAAACTAAATTAGTTCAATGAAGGCTGGGCAAGAAATAAATTGGCAACCACTTGACCCCCACCATGTTTGTAATGTAAATATATGTGCCTAAAAAAGGAAATTTATTGACTTAATGTCTAAGAAACCCCCCAGCAGTTCTGTATTATGCCAATTCCTTTTTTTAAAGTTTTAAATCAAATCATATTTTTTAGTACTCTTCGATTGCTGTTGAAACGTCAAAACACGCCAGTTCATTTTTTTGGATATGATATCGCAAACATATGATATTTTCAATTGAAAATCAACTGGGGTCTATAGTTTCTTTTGCTACTCAGTTTATAATCAAATTTGGACTAGACAAGCCAGTGATTAATGTTATGAGCAACGTCATAAGGTGTCGAGTTACGGCGAAACGCAATCAACAAAATCGCCGAGCTTGATCACCGACCAATTCAGTGGCTCTTACGAAAAGCATAGGTTGTAGGATATTTATTCTATTCAAGAAGGTGACATTGTTTTAAAATGTGGAATCAGCAAAGGCTGACAATTAATCTCTTATTCAAACTTACCACTCATTGCTGGAGTGCTTATCCATGTAGTGAGATCGAATTAAAGCCGCAGTGACCGAAATATTTAACAAATTCCGTGCATGTGCACATATTGTTAAAAAGGCGCGTGCATCGAAATATAAAACATTCCTAGAACGAACAAAATGTAAATTGGTTACACAATTCTTAAAACATGTTATGCTTCCTGCAAACCATGTACAGACCTGATATCATACATGTACATATGATAGAAAATGGTTGTTGTTTTTCTATGAACTATAACAGATTTATTTCTATACATGGATTTGTTTTATTCAATTCACCAAATGAGCATAGTCATCTTAGGTATAAGAAGCTTGATGGACTCATTAACATACAAAGAATAAGTATCAAGGTCGTTCATCTAGGTGTGTCTCTCTCTCAAGTTACAAGGCTTCAGCGGGCACGTTTAATATTTATTGATACAAGTGGCACAAGTTATGAAAACAAAACAACGCAGCTAGCAACGCAAACTGAACAAAAGGCCGTTATGGTATGAATGTCAATGCACACATTGCGTCACACATATGTCTCCTGTGCATTCGTCTGTGTCTTATCTTCGTCTTTTGAATTGTTCCTTATCACATGGGTACTTCCGTTTCGCATGCTTCGGCGTGTGTCTTTTGGAACAAGTTCGGGTCGGCATGCGCAGAATATCCTCAAGAAGGTGTTGCGGAAAACAATGCTTAGGGCACAGTACAAAAGAAAATTAAACGCGGAGTTGACAGCAAGCAGGGAGTCTGTAATTTCGCGGATGCCCTTGACCAGGTTCCCCTCCTCGACGTAGCCTTTGCCAAAGAACGTCGACATGACGGCGTCGGGTGTGATGCAGATGACGAAGACGAGGATTATTATGATGAGCATCAGAGTGATGCGGTTCCTGGAGGAGAGACGCTTACCCTTTACTCGTTCTTTACGCAACTCGTTGATAATACGGGCGTTTAGGTAAATCAGAACGAAAAGGGGGATAATAGCTCTCAGAGCGTTTTGGATCCATGTATAGGGTACCATGAAGGCTTCATTCTTACCAAGGTCCGTCGGGATAAACTCACTGCATGTAATATTGTTCTTGATGTCATGAAAAGTCTCTACCTTATATCTGAACAGTGATGGGAGAGACAGAAGGATCATCATGATGAACACTATAGCGCACACCAACCGAGCGCGGGAAATGGTGCATAGCTGTTTCGCACGGGAAGGGTGACACACGGAGATGTAGCGCTCCATGGCAACGGAGACAGTTAACCAGGCTGTGATACACACAGCCATGTTAAATATGTAATGGGCAAATGGATACAGAGTGATTTTCATCTTCTCCGAGAGTTCTGCATCGTTCAGAAATAGTACGACCATTATAAAGTACAAAAGGTCATTGAAGAGTTTGATTGTGTCGGAAACCGCCAAAGCTGACAAATACACATTGGTTGACGTTGCCATATCTCTATGGCTTAACACAATCAGAGCAAGGACATTTCCAGTGATGCCAATGATGCACAATATCGGATATATAATCAAGCCTGTGACGTACTGTGCACGACGATAAAACCCCTCGTAGTCCGAGGTTTCATTTGTCAAACAGGATCGATTGTCGACAGCCACGTGATACCCAACATCCGATGACGTCAGGTTCACAATCAATGCTATGACTGGTTGCGGTTCTTTCCCATAGTGATGGGCCTTTTCTCCCAGTAAATCCATGTTTGTTCAGTTGTCGCAGTCAAAGTTGTCAGTAAGACATCTCATGGCTGGATACTCCTGTGAATAAACAAAAGAACAGTTATAAACCTTCATTTTAATATAAGTATTATCATTATAATCTTGGATGTTTGAATCAACGTTTTCGTTAAGAAATAAGCGAGAGAAGGAGTTAACTGTCTTTAAAGCCAGTGATAACGTGTAAGTGTTGTGCGTGTGTAAAAAACTATGACGCAGGTCATAGACACTTCAAAGAATGTGTTTGTTTGTTTGTTTGTTTTTAGGTGTTTAAAGTCGAAAACAACCATATATATTCCAGCAATATTTTCGCGACCTGTAAAGTATGTAGTCTGGACCAGACGATCAAGTGGTCGGTATGGTGAGCAATGATCGACGTCTTTGGTTGTTTGGTTGGGTTAGGATGTCAACCAAGTCAGCGAGCCTTGTCATCCGATACCGTTATGCTAAGATGACTGTAATCTCATAATTTAACATAGTTTTGAAGAAACTATTGTGACGGGGCTTTGGGAGGTATTGGGAGTTTTGTTTGTTCCAGGCCGCGCTTCATTATTAAAAGAGACATCGTTTTCATTCTGATAGAACATGTGAGACATTTTTATTCGGAACATCAAATGTCGGACGGTGGCTCACACTAATCTGACATTTAATATTCTGAATTAAATATTCTGAAGAAAACTGCTGAAAGATTATTTGTTCTGAAAATTTACGAAAATGAAATCGTTGGCATTTCGCACGGTTGCTTAAACTATTCTGACCCGTGAAGATCCGGGGTAGCACATGTGCAGGTCTTCAGCAACCCATGCTTGCTGTAAGAGGCGACTATGCTTGTCTTACGAGGCGACAAACTGGATCGGGTGGTCAGGCTCGCTGACTTGGTTGATGCATGTTATCGTGCCTCAATTGCGTGGATCTATGCCCATGATGTCAATTACTGGATTGTGTGGTCCAAACTCGATTATTTACAGACCGCCGTCATAAAGCTGAGCGGCGTTAAACAACAAAGAAACAAATAAATCATGGTAATCTTCATAAATGTGTCGCTCTGATATAGTGACTCTTTCCATTGCAGAATATACTACAAAAATCGTTTCCACCTCACAAGATTAATAAAATATTTTACGCAAGCGTTGTTGCAAGGAAGAGCTGGGGCGTGTTTATTCATTCAGTCAAAATAATGTTCTCGTGTTAAAAGGATAAGCTAAATCAGTGGATATTGTCAATTTTAGGAGATAACGGTGTCAAACTCGAGCAATAAAACAGAATTCAGTGGAAATGTTGTAATTACATTCATGCATAATACATCGATAACTTTCTTGCACAAACATAGACGGTATTCAGACAATACAGAGTACAGATGCCAATATGTGCTTCGTCGGAGATTACAATTATGTAATTTCAACTTTCAGTATGTTTTCTTGGGTTACCATATCCATGCAGACCTTCATTGTTAGTTAACTGGATGTTTCGTATTAGTGCTCTGTAATCATGTCAGTGGAGCGGTGGCATGTTAGTGCGGAGATATGTTGGTAAGGAGGTCTTACTGTAGTGAGGAGGTGTCATGTTTGTGTGGTATTATCATGTTAGTGGTGAGGTCAGTTGTTAGTGTGGAAACAGCATGTTAGTGAGGAGGCACCATATTAGTTTAAAGGCAGCATGCCAGTCATGTTAGTGCGAAGGTGGCATGTTTGTGGGGAGTCATGGTGGTAGTGGGAGATGTCATGTTTGTGGGGTGTCATGGTGGTAGTGGTAGGTGTCATGTTTGTGGGGAGTCATGGTGGTAGTGGTAGGTGTCATGTTTGTGGGGAGTCATGGTGGTAGTGGGAGGTGTCAATGTTTGTGGGGAGTCATGGTGGTAGTGGGAGGTGTCATGTTTGTGGGGAGTCATGGTGGTAGTGGGAGGTGTCATGTTTGTAGGGAGTCATGGTGGTAGTGGGAGGTGTCAATGTTTGTGGGGAGTCATGGTGGTAGTGGGAGGTGTCAATGTTTGTGGGGAGTCATGGGAGTAAAGGGAGGTGTCATGTTTGTAGGGAGTCATGGTGGTAGTGGGAGGTGTCAATGTTTGTGGGGAGTCATGGGAGTAGTGGGAGGTGTCAATGTTTGTGGGGAGTCATGGTGGTAGTGGGAGGTGGCATGTTTGTGGGGAGTCATGGTGGTAGTGGGAGGTGGCATGTTTGTGGGGAGTCATGGTGGTAGTGGTAGGTGTCATGTTTGTGGGGAGTCATGGTGGTAGTGGGAGGTGGCATGTTTGTAGGGAGTCATGGTGGTAGTGGGAGGTGTCAATGTTTGTGGGGAGTCATGGGAGTAGTGGGAGGTGTCATGTTTGTAGGGAGTCATGGTGGTAGTGGGAGGTGTCATGTTTGTGCAGTAGGATCATGCCAGTGAGGAGATATCATGACATTATGTAAGTTTTATCTGTCTGTATATTAGTGCGGAGGTAGCTTGTAAGTGTGGAGATACAATGACATTATGTAGGTTTTATCTGTCTGTTTATTAGTGCGGAAGTAGCTTGTTAGTGTGGAGATATCATGACATTATGTAGGTAAGTGCGGAGATGTCTTGTTAGTGTGAAGATACCATGACATTATGTAGGTTTTATCTGTCTGTATATTAGTGCGGAGGTGTCTTGTTAGTGTGGAGATACAATGACATTATGTAGGTTTTATCTGTCTGTATATTAGCGCGGAGGTGTCTTGTTAGTGTGGAGATACAATGACATTATGTAGGTTTTATCTGTCTGTATATTAGCGCGGAGGTAGCTTGTTAGTGTGAAGATACCATGACATTATGTAAGTTTTATCTGTCTGTATATTAGTGCGGAGGTAGCTTGTTAGTGTGGAAGTATCCAAATCTGTTTCTTGAACATCCCGTACCTTCGAATGTATAGTAGAAACACGGTTCGAAGCTCAGTTGATACATTTGTCACACGTCACTTCAACGAAAGTGTAATTGTTGGAGTCTCAGGTTAGACGTCACTTGATGACAATTTTTAGTACTTGCTTTTTCTCGTCAACAAAGGACGTACTTATTACCCTTAACGCTTAATGGTGTTAACAATGAAGCCATGAAAATTAATGTTCCGCTATATTAATCAGGTTGGCCAATGTTCATATTATGACCCCACGGCTGTACACCTACAGGTTAAAGTATCAGTGGTCAAGGCAAGGCCAGTGCACTAACTGACTCCGACCAACGGGCAGCCAATAAAGCAACACTGGTCAAACGAGCGCATTCAGCTTTGTATCAAATTAAGTCAAACGTGCCCCTAGAAGTGGAATTAATTAATCACCAAATTGCTCATGTGTCAAGAAGTAGTTGGACCTGGTGTGGATGAGCGTGAATATTATGCTGCCAAGCCCTCCTTGATCCAGGTGGAACCTTTATATTGTCCTCCCTACTGCCTCCAATGTGCTCCAAGTTTGTGAATTGAACCACCCAGCTTCGGATCATGATCTCTGTGTGTCTGTTGATGGGGGACAGGGGAAGGGGGAATGGGGGTTATTGGTTTATCATGAAACTACTGGCTCAAAAGCATAACGTTTTATCACCCAGATTAATTTGTACATGTGACACAGATACACTTTCAAAGATCCTGGGCCAGCCTGACTTTGCACCGAATAGCATACAAGGACCTTAATATATATATTACATACCAAATTTCAGTGTTGTGTATATGTGTATATGTGTATGTGTTGCGAAACTACAGATTTCAATTGGAGCAGCTGCAGTTGCACCAAAAGTCGCAAGACAATTCGCTGCAAGTGCTTCAAGACAGAATTAAAGCGATACTCTAGATGCCATCACGCCACTGTTGCATTAAAACATCATGTATTCTCTGCTGTACCAATGCAGGGGCGCGTTGACACGAGACAATTGTAACAGCTTCAACTTCAACTGATACATTTTGTATTCTGTATGTGGCGATGTTGACAAGGGCTGATTCAGGTAGAACAAAGAAATCGACTTACATTTATCCATTATTTGTTTCATCAAGGTAATGTATGGGATAAAAAGCACAAAATATCATTGAACATGATATCAGAAGTAATATGTTGATTTCTTGACATCACTGGTCATTATATCTGTAAAGGACTACATGAAATCCCTGACCAAATCTGGGTTTCATGAACTTACTGAAATGTTCAGGTATCTCACGCAAAATCACAAATTTTAACAATCCTACTGTATAATAAAGCTGTTTTTTAATGTTGAAATTCGCCTTCCTGTTATTATACGGATTTCTCTCTTGATAACAGGAGCAAAAATTTTCAGTGTTCCACTGACTTTCACTGCAATTCTATCGCTATTTCCATTTAACGCCCAATGGAATCTGTTTCGGTGGATAATTGAGACTGGTCGTTCCCTGGTTTCATATTAAACCTATCTGCTGGTTGTTCATTGCAACATGCGGCGTCATGAATTGTCTTTGCAGTCTAAAATTATAATGGATCTATAAAGCGATATCAGATACCCCTACAGTTTCAATCTCCGTTTTAGCCACTCAGCATACAGGGGATATATTTTCATGATGTATGAAACAAATAGTTTGTAAATGGATAATCTTGTTTTTTTCGTCATTGGAATTATTAGAAAAAGCACAAATGCACAACCATCATAACATAGGGATTCAAAAATAAAAACTGGTTTAAGCGGTTGCTCCCATTTTATGTTTTGATTTTCAGGAAACGTATTTTTCATCAATAAATAAAGAAGTTAATGTTGTTTCTGTAATCATTTTAACTGTAGGGATCGCCACAAACCGAGTCAAAGGTCCAATGAGCACATGAAACATCGTCGACCTTTTCGTGATAGTTTCTATGTTGTTGTTATTCATTGAATGCCATACACGTTCATTCATGTAAAACTATGAGAGCAACAGGATTTGCAAAACAAATGACACAGAATAAAACGCATCTCCTTTGAGGTAGTGACCTTTAGTGCTGATGTAGCAGAATGAGAGTCATTCACGGCCAATAGCTCCGTGTTTAAATACATTACTGTTATGAGTTTTACTGAAAATCAATTCATTTCTGTTTTATGTAAATTTCATTGTTATGGCGGTTGGTTTGTGATTCATTAAAATTATGTTTATTGCATTACAATCGTTTGTGGTTCTGCAGTTTAGTTTGCGTTGCAATTAGACTGATGGGTAGGAATGACCCATTTTGACCGCTTTTAACTGTATTGACCTAAATAAAATGTTACCGAATGCTACAGAACATATATATGGTTGTCAAAACGACGATAAATGTCACAATTCCTTGTAACCAAGATCCTGAAATAATGCCATTGCTTTGTAGTCGTTTTGTGGTATCAAACGCAAAAAGAATAAGAAAAAAATAAATAGCCTATGATTCCTCTTTTATTCTGAAAGCGAAGGTATATAAAAAGATTCCATCTGTAGAAACTACAGTTATACATATTAAATCAATTCAGAATGTGCAGCGTAATGACTATACTTTGTAACTCTCAAGGATACACGCCACATCACGTTTCCTTATTTAGATCAACCTTCCTAGTTTCAGTATATCAATGGTAAATTGTATCACGCGTACTTTTCCTTTGTCATTTGGTGTTTATTAAAGCGTCTAGATTTCCAGCTAATGCTATTTTTAGTATTTTACATAAAATATTTTTATGGTGCTGTAACTCGAAAAACCAGGTTTATCAAAGATTCAGCGTATTAATATACGTCATAATTAAAGTTTTTAAGGGGATTTTTGACATTAAATATCAACACGAGAATATTCAATAGCAAAACGCCGACCCTCCCAGAGGATGTTTTCTACTTTTATCTATTTTTTTGGTTAAAGGTTGTCTAAAGATAATCTCAAGGTTTGAATTTGAACTTCAATATGTCATGTTAACGCTTACATGTATAAATCGATCAAATAATAATCTTGAAAGTGATTAGGCAACCAGTATTAACGTTAATAATAAGTGTTATATAACTAATGAGCATTTATGCTTGTGCACTGATATATATTTGGATGTTGGCGATATGCCAGAAGCGCAGGTCGTTGGTAAAGCTCCTGTCCCTTTACACGAATCCATTGAGACAAGTGGAAGTATATGTCAAATAGATTTGTGAAGTTGATAATATACGGCTTTTATGACAGAGCTGTTTCAGGGCATCCACATCAATTAGATTTCATCTGAAACGACTTATCAATACATCTACGCCATATGGACTCAACCGATAAATGCACATGATATTACAGAACATGTTAACCCCTACAACCTACACGTGGATTTAAGGATTTGCTGTCGTTATCGGCCAGACATATCTGTATTAAATCATGATTTGTCAGTCTGGATGGGTTCCGACACATGAGATGGCTCCACGGCTAGAGGATGTGTCGGTGTTATCTGAATCACTTGAGGATAGTGTCTTTCATCGAGTATTCTCAGCGGATGGCAATTCTACTCGGTATGCAAGTTTGATATCTCACTGTACAGGCCGTCATTGGTATTGTATAACAGATGTTTAACCGAGTGGGTATGTGTAACGGTAATGGAATAGCTTTAGGGCGGTTTGAATATGTAACAGGTATTATTATAGAATGATAGTCCTTGAATAATTACCCAACACCAACATGAATCTGTTCATATGCACATAAAGAACCTGTCAATAATTGTAACCGGAAATTGAATTATGTATGAACCAGATATTCCTCAAAGAAAAAATAATTAGTATGGATTTCCTTTTGTAATGAGAACGTAAGCATAATTAATGTAGTTTCGCTTTCATATAAATATTTATTGCATAGAAAGAGTGATAACAATAGTATGCATCGACACATCAACAACTATGCGAATACAACACCCTTTTGTAATGAGAATGTAAGCATAATTAATGTAGCTTCGCATTCATATAAATATTTATTGCATAGAAAGAGTGATAACAATAGTATCCATCAGCACATCAACAGCTATGCGAATACAACATTAAAGAGCTGCAGTGACGAGTTTGGAAGGAAGAATGGCGTGGGGGTGAGCGTGTATCAGTTGTAGTATGGCGTGGGGGTGAGCGTGTGTCAGGTGTAGGCGTGTAAGCAATTGGTGCGTTAGGCTTCTGGTCCGGGTTCAAATTCCCTAGGGTAGCCACGTTATAAATTGTTCTTTAATTCGTCATATTGAAGGTTCATGTTCTGGTTTGATTCCTCATGCAGGTACACAATGCAAATTATGTTGTTTTTTGTGTCCCCGTCTTTTTACGACTTGATGTACCGTTGCAGAGATGCGCCCCTTGGACGCGCCAGAAACTTATGATCCTCGGTTCGAGTCCATATTCTGCCCGAATATCTTGTTTGTGGTTTGTAAGCTCCATGGCCGTGCTCATGGGTTTCACCAGTAAACGTCTGAGACCTGTGTCACTTCGGGTTTTCCCGAATAATAATAATACATTGAGGTGACACGCCGTGATATAACTGGGTTCTGGAATACTGTGAAAAGCGGCGTTAAACCCAACTTAATCAGTGAAAAAGAATTTTTGGGGCCGCAACAAATATTTTGGCCTTTCGTTGGATGGAATTATGTTTCGATCCTGAAATTTAGTTTCTGATACATCGGTATCCATCTTAAGAACATGTCTAACACAATGGCGTAGGGATATCTCTTCCCTAGAGCTCATTACAAGGAAATGTTCCAAGCTCTGCAATGTAATGGATGCGGTATTCTACCTGTTGTTTGTCCATGTTAACCTGCTGCTTATCACAACACGTCATGCATGTATAACCCTCGTCACTCCTGCTTGATAACGGTGCAAGAATCTACATCGAAACGTCGCTACATGCAATGAACCAGAAGTTGTTATCCACAAAGTCGTACGTTTTCTCAGGTATTCCATCAGTTAATGATATGTAAGACATTAGTATATATTAGTAAATATAAATTGTGTGAGTGTCTATGTGGTGTGTGTGTGTCGTGCATTTGGTGTGTGTGTCTGTGTGAGTGTGTGTGTGTGGTGATTGCGTGAGTGTGTATGTGTCTATGTGAGTGTGTGTGTATGTGTGGTGGTGTGTGTGAGGGTGTATATGTGTGTAATGTGAGTTTGATGGGTGTGTGTGTACGGTGTGTGTGTGAGTGTGTGCCAAGAGTAACATCCAAATGTGTCAAGAGATATGAAGAACAAAATCTGAATATGTTGTGCCAGTCGCATTTACACTATCTATCGAGAGTATGACCAAATAGCCATCATTCTTTGCGTACCATATAAACCTGGAATTTAGATCCCTAAGCACACTGTCGATACCATAAAAGGTTCCCCATTTCCACATCTAAATATGTAACACATCAAATGAGGTGAATTATACAGTCAGCCTTTTCACTAACGTCAAAATAAAAGAAGCAGTACATAAGGAAACGTCATTGAAAGAGTATTATCAGCGCCCGACTGCTCTGCCCTTTCAACATCATGTTCATATGTGAAGGAACTTTTTTCCGTAATTAGGGTTCCTGGATATAGCTTTCGACGTAAAGTCCATATACTTTCTTTTTTGGTTAATTATCATTATTCATCCGCAGCCAAAGCAGCGATTTTATCACACTAAAATATCATAAACGTCAAACCCGTATGTCCTCATAACATGCTAGTGTCTTTATAAGAAGTAAAAGACATGCTGTGATCCTTATGATCACTCTCTTTGTGAACACCTGGCCTCATCTTTGCTTTTACATCAGATCCTTCGTGCCGTCTTTTTTTTACTTCCAACTTCCATTTGATTGAATTTAGGTCATAGACACTGTTAGTTCTTCCTGTAGCACTGTTATCAACTTCCTTTTTGGTATTTTTGCAAATCTATAATTTGCTGGTGATGAACCTCTTTTGTTCAAGGCGAGAAATAACGATCTTCATTAGCATTATAAATATATGAGTATTTTGAGAAAACAGATTTTGCAAGAATTTAAATATTTTGACTGCACAGTGTATGTGTGAGTTAGCGAGGGAGCGAGCAAGCGAGTGAGTGAGAGTGAGTGAGTGAGAGTTAACGCCACTAGAATGCTGAGAAAGAGCCGTTTGACATGAGACACACGTTGTGACTTGCACCGTACGGTTACAAACGGAGTATTGATATGGTTCTGACAGATCATATCATAATTTGTTTGAATCTGATATTCAGATCTAACCAAAGGATCCCAGTTCCTCTTACGGCTTAGAGCACTTGGTCACCAATGCCTTTCATAACGCTTGTCTGCGTACTATTAACACAAACTATCTAAATTACACATAATGGTGGAAAACAGACCGTTTTCATGTTAAGATTAAGGGCAGATTTCGACGTGTTAATCAATAAAAGTATGTGTATGTAATAAGATAGAAATCGAAATCTCATTTTGTTAATAATATAATAATGTGAAAAATATGTCTTGCACCAAACTTGCCGTTTTTATGTGTTAATAAATGTCCGATTTCTAATGTATGCAAACAATAATATTGACTTGTGTCAGCGATAATCATATATGCGTTCATCGCGAGACTGGATTTAAGGACAAAAGTTTGTTTGTTTGTTTGTTGTTTAACGCCGCTCTCAGCAATATTCCAGCAATTTAGGCTGTAATTAGTCGAGTCTGGAACAGACAATCCAGTGATCGATGGTATGAGCAACGGTCCACGTCGCTGGGGACGACGACGCGCAATCAACCAAGTCACCGAACCTGACCTCAGGATCCATTAAGTCGCCGCTTACGACCAGCATTGTTTGCTGTGGGCATACACACCTAACCCGGAATCCCCGTGGGGTCACACTAAGTGAAATACACGCTACTTGCTATTAGTTCAATAGATTGCTAGGGAAGTTCTATGGGTGTAATCTCGCCACCACGACATGAGAAATCGCAATTTTCAACATCCCAGCGGTGTTGATATATTAGATAGTAATACGTGCACTTAAAATCTTAAACAAACAATGCGTGAGTGTGTTGCCGCTTTTAACAGGATAAACTTTGATGTAGCGACGTGTCAGCTGATTGCAGGATTGCCCAAGTATACAGCTGCCACTGTTGTTAACCACATGTGTCTGTTCCAGTTATATCACGGTGTGCCAGCTCAATGCGGGAGGAATGCCACTTTGGAACCCACAACAATAGGTTTCTGGCGTGCCCAAGGGAAGCAACTCTGAACAGCGAATCGCGGTGCCTCAGACCACTGGGCCACCCGTGCCTCCGAGTCTGTTCAATAATCAGACACGGCGTGGAATCTGGGATGGGAACCTCTGACCAACGGATCAAACAGGGCTACGGGAACACATCCAGTTGCTGCTCCCCTTAACATAACTGTATTACACCACATACATACAGTACTCTGGATATAGCATAGACCTAGACAAAGAACAGACGTTACTGTATATAAAAGTAGCAATTACCCTTAAGAATAGAAATAGGGCGACAAAATCCTTTCCATATCCAGTAGAAATATCTACACAAAGCAGAGCCATGAGAATGTGTTTATGAATAGAAATGATACCTGGTTATCGCGAAAAGGTGAGCGTATACTGCCCCACCGGTGGCACCGGTCACAAACACATGCAAAGACAGGTCAAGTGTTTACCTAAAAAAACATGGGAGCATATGGTACAAGCCAAATAGGAAATTGCATCGGACTGATGCGTCAAATTTGGAAATGTCCTCCACATGTCTACCCTAAAAAATGTTGAAAGCCTTACTGAGACCTTGAATGTTGTAACCTTGACCAAACAGCTTCTGAGCAAGAGTCGTATGACGCTCTTTGAAATCTTGGTAGAAAGATCATGCTCCATGATATCTCAAAAGTTGCGAAATGTAAACACCAAAGGTTGGAGCAGCTGGAATATTGCTCGACATGACGGGAGAGTAATCACTATATATAAGTAATCCCTATTTATGTTACTCTACACATCACATTAATGAAACAAATATCACATACCTGATCTGAATCATTGGCATGTCTTGAAGAGTGTGATACGCGTCCACATGCATCTCAAATCACAAGTGTATGTGACAAGTACTTATCATAAGGGAATAATGTACACTTTGGTTTGACAGGGTTATTAATAACCTATATTTATCAAGTAATACAGGAACATTTTGAAAATCACATTGAAGTTCCCGCGTTTTGTGGTCACATGTTATAGTTCGTGGTTAAACACATTTCATGCTAAGAAAATCGATGTTTTCGATCAAGACAATTTCGTCTATGGTCACATGTACATTTGGAAAGATTACATCATTCGGTACGAAAATAGCTTCGTCACTGACAGCCGATTTCAATCACCTCTTCTTCTAATATATTGTGAACTATAGATATTTTTTTTCAGTCACTGTACAAAACTGCCACGACAGTTGAGAAAAACAGGAAGCTCCCAGTAGAGGCTGGTCTATTTAAGGTCCTAGAAGTTCAGGCGCAGCCAGAATTAATCAAAGATCTACCAATATAGCCATTTTGGCAGGGGAATGCACTAAGTCTAAGGGGAGTGTCCGAGAGGATGCTGGTTAAAACGGCGGTGACATGTAAACACAGCGTGAAAATGAGATGTTTTCATGAGACACGCTAGGAACCAGGAATATAACATAGCAAAAATATACAGCAGATATCTAAAATAGGCCCATCATTTCATATATACTCTACGTCCTAATACACTCAGCATGAAATGTACTAAAATTATCTGTTTCAACATGGAACATGATTACAAGTTACAGAATTACAGAATGGTATATTTGAAAACAAAAGCATACTGAAAGCTCCACAGTGAAATCAACATTTGTAATGTTCAAATCATGTTTCATATTGTGCATGAGTTGCTATTACTCAATGAATGTAGATTCATTTTTGCAGAAAGAAGATGGAGACATTTTCAGGCACAATTACGGTACAACTAGGGTTTAAATAAGGCACAAATACGGTACAAATAGGATCTAAATAAGGCACAAATACGGATAGCATATGAGAAGTATACGTCACAAAGACGTGTTAAATAAGACATAAATACACAACCTGACGGCATAACTATGGCACAAATACGGTTCAAGTATGACATAAATACTGCACAAAGGACATAAATACTGAAAAGGTACTGACTGGGTGTGGCAAAACATGGCTCAACCACAAAACCGACCTTTACAGGAACAAGGATATGAACAACGACACACGGCGTCGATCATAAACTCTCAGGAAAAAAATGTAGGGAATACTCGGAAATAACTGAACATTTCCAAACTTGTGACATATACATGTTTCCAGTAATAGTTGTATGATAATAATGAACGAATTGGGAATACACTGCAACCGTAGTAAAGTATGACAGTAGACCTTATGACCGCTTAACGACCTTGAAGGACGAAGAGTAATTTTAGAGTTGACGTTTTTGGATCAGTTGAGTGTAATACCGCCACGAATGCATTCCCTCGACGAGGCATACTACGTATGGGTCTCCCATTGGTGATTAGAGGGACTCTGTCCCTCTCCTCTGACAACGCCTGGACACATATCCCTATCATGTCCCCGACGTGTTCACCGGGGGAAAGGTCTGGGCTCTTCACGAACATAGGCGTTGTCGTCCTGAAAGACAAAACGTCGACCCACACGCCATGCAAACGAGACGACAAAGGTGCCGGTATCGATAGCAGAGTCCAGTGACCTTTCCTTGCACAATACGTAGTGGGGTTCGGTCAGTCATAGTGATCCTGCCCCACACCATAATTGACCCACTGCAAAATTTGTCTTGAGGTCTCAGATTGACTTTGGCCTGACTTTCATTTCGATGTCGCCAGATACGACCACACCTATCAGGGAAGCGTAAAATGACCCGGTTCATATCTGAAAACTTGACACGTCGCCAGCAACATTAATCCAGTTCCACTTGTTGCCACTCTGATGATTTATAAGGGGTGGCACAATACGTGGCCGTCGAGCATGGAGATGAGCTGCATGTAGAAGATTTCTAACTGTCTCAACCCTAACTCGTGCTCCAGTTACCTGAATAAATTTTGCAGCAATTTCATTTGCCGTTTGAGCTCGATTTCGTAGAGCTTGGTTTCAGATCAATCGATCCTGTAGCCTAATCGTTGACCTGGGACGTTCTGAAGGGGGTCGATCGTCAACATTTTGGATTTGTTGGTACTTGTTCCACAGTCTGCTAATCACAGACTGTGAAACATTGAAAGTATTAGCTACTGCACGTTGACTTCTGCCAGTTTCCAGCACGCCAATTACCCGTAGACGTTCCGTGTGTTACAGACGTCGCATCCCTAGTTCGTACAAAAATAACGCAATAGGTTCTGTTTATGCATTGGGTTTTACAGAAATAAACGTTCCTGCATGGTATGTTATCTTTGTTTTAATACTTGCTATTAACATTTATTTTCCAGAACTCCTATTTTTTTAAAGAGTATAGTTAAAGAAGACATGATTGCTAGGTAGTGGCGATCGCGAGAATGTCCCTTACAACATTCCATACTTAATACTTGTAACACAACGCTATTTATAATGTACGGATTCTAGGGGAAAAAAGATTAATGGTTCTTTCGAACCGTAATGTCGCCAAGCAAGGCGCAAAAATGTGTCTCATCATATAAATGTGACAGTTAAACATTCGACGTTAAAAATTACATCTAAGTTTTTGTTTGGTAGATGCAGTACTACTCTCCAACGGGGAACTTCGTGTTAGGATAAATCCTGAGTGAGCTAGGTTTGTCGTAAGAAGCATCCAGAGTGGATGGGTACGTGGTGAGGGTCATTGAATGACTTGACTGCGCCAAGGAACATGACATCGGTCATCGGTTTGTATAGTCCAGACTCGATTAGTTGCAGGTTGTCGTGATATAGCTGCAATAATGTTGACTGAATCGTTCAGCAACAACAAAATCCAACTGGACAAATGTCATCATGTTCTGTAATATTACGCAGTGACCACTCTCCTTCTTCCTCGATATAGCTTACCAGCTTTTTGTTTAAAATACCACGAAGGCATCACTCTTTTCAATATAATAATAATAATGATGGTACATCCACACACGAAGGATGGCTGTATAGATGACTAGGTGAAAACACAAAAACGCATTTCCACATTTATCGATCAAAATATGCTTGCCATCTATATGAGGAATCTTTTTTTGATGTAAAAATCCTTAAGGTTGAAATAGTGTATCGATTTGAGTATAATTGACCGAATGTTCTTAGGAGTGAGTGAGTGAGTGAGTGAGTGAGTGAGTGAGTGAGTGAGTATGATTTTACGCCGCTTTTAGCAATATTCCAGCAATATCACGGCGGGGGACACCAGAAATGGGCTTCACACATTGTACCCATGTCGGGAATCGAACCCGGGTCTTCGGCGTGACGAGCGAACGCTTTAGCCACTAGACTACCCGACCGCCCCGAATGTTCTTAGGGATAGTTACATGTAACATCATAAAAATGAAATAAAAAAGGATTATATCTTCATTGTTTGAAGAAACACGCTACAGAAACATTAAGATACCAATGTAGCACATTTACGTCACAAAAATGACACCAAAAACAGCCAATGACTTATGCCGATCCTAGGTTCTACTTTTATCCAAAGTCATTAGTAGATAACAACATCTTTGACAGAACGTAGAACATTAACAACTACTAGCAACGTCATCCCTTAACAAACAATATGCATTAATCATTGTTTAGAAATAAAAAAAAGATTTATACCAGTATCCACAACGCGGCGCCATTCATAGACTCACACACAAATATGATCAATATTTTTTTTCAAAAACGTCCGGCATATTTACAGGGTGCCAAAGAAAGCCTCGGGAAACACAAAACAAAATGAATTATATGATGCATGTGATATGATATTAAAAGCCAAAGCTGCGGAATGAGCGACGTCCTTTGTATGCATCACAAGGCCATTTTACCTAAATTCAGTAACGACAAACAATCTTCCATAATTGGACGTGGAATGCAGGACAAACAATACGCTTTGACCTTTCCTTTCTGTCAGAGGTGAAGGTTGTTTTTCGATATCAAATCGTCATTTAGCACGCGGAGTACATTCTTATCTTCTGACTGCTACACTATTACATGTATAAGAATGTGTGCTGTGATGTTATAGATTTCAGAGAAAAAGTGGGAAAACAATCTTAAATCCCACAGAGGTAACAGGTCTACACAATTCAGGCGCTTTAATGTTCAGGTCAGTAAGTTCCAGCAAATATGATCATACTTGGACACCCCAAATGAACGACCTCTTCATCGAACATGTTAGTATACGAGTTGCGTGACGGAGCAGACAATGAGACACACAAGTGAATGAGTGAGTATGGTTTTACGCCGCTTTTAGCAATCGGGCAAATATCCCGTCGGGGGATACCAGAAATGGGCATCACACATGTTACGTACAAGTGCTACCTGGAACAGTTTTACATGGGATAGAATATGACATTGAAGAGAAGACTGACCTATTTGTCCTTGATTTCTAATGGTAATAAACCAATTTCCGGAGAATATTTTCATGACTATGATATCTTGAATATGGGTCCCGATAACTTATGTGGCGGTGTCCTCACAACACAATACAAATCAAAGTGACAAACAATTGCCATATTTATGAAATATCTCTGCTAAATATTGTCTGTATCAAGATCATGTGTTTGGGAATCACTATCGTATAGTGATGATATCGGGTGAAAAGTAAAGACGAAGAGAAAAGCGCATCTTGATCAACCCGCGGCACACGTCATAGGCACATGCAACGGGAAGACTATTGTTCAACAAACATGGGAACATATGATTCAAGTTGCATAGGACATATGTTTTGTCATCGATGCGTCAAATTTAGTTTTACTGAAGCTTTGAATGTCCTTACCTTGTGCAACAGTCCAATGGCGCTCTTTGATAGAAAGAGCATGCTCGAATGTACCTCAAAAGTAGACACCAAAAGCTGGAGCTGATGGAATATTGCTCGACATGTCATCGTATCGCATTTGCGTGGATCGATGCTCATGATCTTAATCACTGAATTGTCTGGTCCAGACTCGATTATATTTTCAGACCGCCGTCATATAGCTGGGATATTGCTGAGTGCGGCGTTAAACAACAAATAGCCTAACCTAGTACATGTTGTGGTAGGGCGTCGAGGGATCGATCCCCGGCCCCGTCATACCAAAATACGTTAAAAGATGGAACCTGTTACTACCCTGCCTGGCGCCCGGCATTAGGGATTAAACAACAACTGGTCGATTCGGTGTCAGTAAACTGTGTCTGAGTGGGGTATCCATGTTCAACTGCCATGGTATCGCAGTGGGCTAGCACTATAAAATCGGCATTAGTCCGGACCAACATAAGCAGCCGCACACACAAACGCACACACTCGCGCGCACACACACGCACACACACACACACACACACACACACACACACACACACACACACACACACACACACACACACCAGCATGCACGTAGTAATAATCTGAAACGCGACATTAAACCCCATTTCTCTTCACATCCTTGTGCATATCCAAATGAGCAAACCCCAACTTCAAAGGAAAAACATCATTGTTTGCTGAGGATTGAATATGGACAGGGAGTATCAATTAGTCATAATAATGATCATATGCTTGATATAATATCCCAAGCCGCACGCCAGGGCATTGATTTGTGTCGATGCATGCCACGTGTTGATTTACAACCTGTCTGTCACACGTCTTACTCCACACATAATTGACACCATGCTGATGACAATGTCATGAAGAACAGGAAAAACATATTTGTGGCTGTCCTCCCACCAACTGGCGTTCAGTGCTGAGAAAAAAACCTTGACAATGTGTAGTAAATGTGAGAAAGAGAAAAAAACCATGATATATATGACTGGTTCATTCATGAGGAATATAAGTAACACTGAAATGAACAAATGCTCCTTAACTAGATTTACATTTAGTACTTACAACACATTTTGTGAAGTACATTTATTTTCCTAAAACCAGCTTGTCAGCCTCAGAGTCTTGATTTGATTTCCGTCTAGATGTGGTTTCTGGTTTCCTTACACTTTAAACTTCAACAGTTTGATTTTTAAACTTTTTCCTGTTGTAATACCTAGAATATGCTCGACGTTCTTCCATAACAATTTTCAATTGTCGATTCCGCACACGTTTGACTTCGTACAATGTGCATGTACAGCTGTAGAGCTTTGATTTGGATTAACTCCAAGATAACAATGCATGTGATGAGTCTTCTCGTATCAACACTTAATATAATCTCAAAATGTAAATATTTTACGGAGCCCCTTTGGGGACATGGATCAAAATATTTATCATGAGTACACGAGATAATATCATGTACGCTCAACATTAATAGTGTCCTCGCACGAATATATTTTGTGCACACAAACGTAATATATTTTGTTTTCAATAAACGAGAAGATCCGGCTTAGAATAGGTCTTCAACAACCCATGCTTGCCGTGAAAGACAACTATGCTTGTCGTAAGAGGCTACTAACGGGATCGAGTTGTCAGGCTCGCTGACTTGGTTGATGCATGTCATCGTATCCCAATTGCGTAGATCTTGGACGCGACGTTAAACCCAATTTCACCACCCAATTGTGTGGATCGATGCTCATGATATCAATCACTGGATTGTCTGGTCCAGACTCGATTTTTTATAGACCGCTGTCATATAGCTGGAGGTTGCTGAGTACGGCGTTAAACAACAAACAAAACAAAACAAAATCAATAAACGTGTTTGTGTGCATAACACAACATAAGATCTTACGCACTTTACAGCATCATGCACTATATCTGATAAATAAAAAAACAACCATTATCGTGTGAAGGGCACTGGCACATTAACACCACATTATGACACATCATGGTAAAACTCCGTAATAATGTTCTATCTCTTTATCATAACTTTACAACACGGATTTGTCCTAGGCACAGGCAAATGAAAGTGCAAAAAGAGAAGAGGGGCCTAATGAATGTCTTTCCGAGTGGGTTAAGTCAGTGTGTGATGTCATTGGTAGAATGCACCAACTGAAAAAGGGGGAACGGAATTGGATAAACCCATTCTGACCCAGCCAGCTGTCATCCAAAGTCTGTCCTGCATGAAAACCGTTTGTAGTTGTTCCCACTGACAAGCCCTCTAATAACAGAACCATTTTATGTAATCTAATTGTAATTGTTAATTAATTGTACAATTGTTAATTGTAATTGTAAAAATGCTGGATATAAGTGGCATATTAAATAATGCCAGACATGAGGCCGGTATGTTAACTGAGGAAGAAATCTGCCCAAACCACGCAGCAGTACTATCCTCTTTTGTACTGGATTCCAAAGCTCCATCAAAACCCGTACAAAGAGTGATATATTGGCGGTTCCAGCAAATGTACCACCAAATCCCTGTCTTAACAACTAACCCTAATCCTCAATACAATCAAGGAAGGGCTTTCTATATATTCACAGAACGTATTTGAGACAAGTGGAATTAATATTATTTGGATTCTCAAAAGCGCAAAGAATACTGCCAGTATGTTAACTTAGGTGGAAATCCTCCAAAAACCTGCATGAGTTCTATCAACTTTTGACTCTAATGCCCGAAGACTTGTCCATTCCTCTCTGGATTCCGAAGCTCCATACAAATCCATACAAATAGAGATGTAATGCTCCATGTAGCAAATGTACCAACAAATCATGTCTAAAAGATTAACCATAATCCTAAATACAATCACGGAAGGACTTTCTGTAGTATTTGAGACAAGTGGAATTAATCTCATGTGGATTCTCAAAATGTCAAAGGATTTGCTTGACTTTTTACAATCCCCCAAAAGAACCAGGTTCAATTCTGTCAAAACATTATACAAAACTTTATACACCACTATCCCACATGACAAACTTATGGAAAAACTTCATTTCTTGATCCATTGAGCTTTTGTTACAAAACGTGGTGACCATAGATGTAGTTACATATCAATATCTTCAGAGGCTCAGGTCAGTTTGTCAAAAACTGAAGCAATGTCATATGACATTTACTGAGAAAACAATACGTGAAATGCTGGACCACCTCATTGATAACGTCTGTGTAAACCTTTTGGGGGTAAGACATTTCGGCAAAAAAAAGGCATTCCCATGGGCACCAATTGTGCTCCCCTTCTTGCTGATCTGTTTTTTATATGAATCGGAATTTCTGCTTAGATTGGCAAAGTCAAAACAAGGTAATTTGGCCAAGGAGCTTAAGCAAGGCTTCGGGTATATCGGTGATCCGATATCGTTAAATACTGATCACATAACCACTTTCCTTCAACTGATTAACCCACCTGAACCAGAAAAAGAAGACCAGTGACCCACATCTGTTTCATATTAAGATCTATGTATAAAGATTCAGAGTGACAAAATGCTCTCCACAAAGCTGTATGACAAGAGAGATGACTTGAACTTTCCAATAGTCATCTTTCCCTTTATGTCGAGCAATATTCATGCTGCTCCAGCCCTTTTGAGATACATTCGAGCATGCCCTTTCTGCCAATATTTTAAAGAGCATCATACGACTCATGCTCAGAAGCTGTTTAATCGAGGTTACAACATGCAAGGCCTCAGTAAAACTTTCAAAACGTTTTATGGTAGACATATGGAGGACATTTACAAATATGGCTCATCAGTGACAAGAGTGACGTTCAATTTCCTATTTTGACTTGTAATATATGTTCCCGTGTTTTTCATGTGAACAATTGACTTACCTTTGCATGTGTTTGTGACGGTGCCACCGATGGGGCAGGATACGCTCACCTTTTCGCGAACACCTGGTATCATCACTATTTGATAGTGTTTCACAAACACACGCTCATGATATAGTCTTATATAGGGTTTTGTCGCTTTTATTTCGTAATAAGTTTATTTTCAGGGTTGGACAATACATTTTCGGTAAGTGGCATTCTCAAAGGTCACCGTAAACGTTACAGATCAAGACAAAATGATTATCATCTTCCGTACGACGTTTACACACAGGACATGTGCGCAGTGATAACTCTATTCCTAACTATCCAACCTCATGAACCTTCAGTTTTAACAATCCGGATTGAAGTTAAATAATCATATAGGCCTTCTGTCGTGAGCACGCCTTTCGCTTAGAGATCAGGGCCGCATGCAGAATAAAACTAACTCCGACGCTTATCAAGGGGGCCACCTGGGAAATACTTGTCTGTCTTTAAGTCCTGGAGCAGTGATTCCCAAACAGAAAATGTCTTATGCATATGAAATACTATCCAGTGCATCCAACAAATTTTGTGCACAGGATTATTATTCAGTGGACACTATATTATATTGTGCCCTCGCGATAAATAGTTTTCGTATTCGTGTCCCCAAAGGTGCTCAGTTATATTGAATGCATGTAACCTCTTAAGATAGATTTCTGTTTTTTGACTGACACGTATCGACCCTGTGTTTTTTTAAGAACATGAAGAAACGACAGTGCGTCCTCTTATATCATGTGTATATTTTCATTATATATATTCGATTTTAAGCTATAGCCAGATACGTACATAGCATGATAAATCATAGGCATAGAATGCAAGTACACACTGAGGCGATGAACAATATGATATAAAAATAAGCCTTCATGCATGGTGATGTTCATTCTTGTATCAAAACAAAAACAGATATATGGCAAATAAATATTGAAACAGAAATACTCAAAATATTCAAACGCAATAATAAAGCACTGTACATGTGATTTCAAATACCTCACCAAATGTTCGTGAAACATGGTATAACACTATATGTTTTTCATAACAAGTAAATATCATATTACAATGGCATATTTCACCCTTTCAAAGTGTGGATCAACGAAACATAATTATGTCCATTAACTAGTCTCAATATGGCATTTACTCGTATTATATGTGTATCCATTCTCTGTCAACTAACGTTCGTTTCAAGGCGTCGACATCCGTAATCTGTTCGTGGTTGTTGTAAATAACAGGGAGTTTGTGTGATCACTCACGATTTCGCCGAAATTAACATTTTGAATAAAATTGTAAAAAAATAAAAATTACAAGCATAGGTCCAAATACACGATGAACACATGTTATAACCAGTGTGTGTAATAACGTCACATTGTTCGCGCCCCTTTGATTGTTGAATGCGGGGTGATGAAATCCAAAACATATACAGTAAACTACGGTTATAACGAACACGCTTATAACGAACTGACGGATATAACGAACTAACTTTTTAGTCCCGACAATTTGCTGTAGTTATGCTGTATATATGCCTATAACGAACTACGGTTCTAACGAACTAAAAACAGAAGTCCCTTTGAGTTCGTTATAACCGTAGTTTACTGTATTGTCAAGCGTGGTCGCTGTCCGGCAAGTGGGACACACTAGTGTGTATTTTTCACTGTGGGTAGCTGATATTCACTGTCAGGATCCGGAAACCAGATAAATGCAGAATTAAATGATGTATATATCTCGTTTCACGTCAATATCGCGATCGGTAGGCGAGACCTCCAGATATCCGGGGTCCGGATAAGCGGGTTTCCACTGTACGTTATTGGAGCAACAACATGTATATAAGAATATCTAACCCACTATGAATGAAATTATGAAAATAATGTGCCTAATTTGAGAAAAAATAATGTTTTATGTAATCAACAAAAACATCAGGGATCATGAACTTCTGTTTTGATATTCATGATAGTGAGGACTGAAAACACAATATAAAATAAATCCCTTAAGTATTCATGAACCCTCGCCTTTTTCAGTGTAGGTTTGGTGTTTTATTCCCGGCACACTGATCAATATGTTGATTGAGTGGGATACACCGGCAAGAGGGGCCCCGGGTCCCTTATTTGTTGTCGGTGGACCCTCACTCTCGCTCTTAGGTTGTTCCCTGTCTGTCCAATCTATTCGGCCTTGCATCGAGCACATTCTATGACATAAATCACAATTCAAAAAACAACATTGTAAAACATAAGGGCAAGTACCACAATTTGGTCTGTTACACTTTTGTACTGTTTTACATTCTTGTTTTCCATTTGCGAAAGAAGCCTTAGTAAGAATCTGTTTCAGATTTTGGCTCTGTCTTTGCAACACTTCTAAATGATTCCGGGTTTGGGAGATTAAAGGTTGTAACAAAAGGGAGAGCACTCTCGTTAGGTTTATCTTTAGGTTTTAAAAGATCACAACAATTTTGTGATTTAGCCTTGTTTATTGCGTGTTCCACTTTTTTCTAGGGTAGTTTCTTTCTAATAGTGACTCCCTCAGTTCATCGAGTCTATACTGTGCACGATCCGAATAAGAGACTATCGCGCAGATTCTACGTGCTAATGAGTAAGGGACACTGTTTTTAGTCTGACGGGGGTGACAGGAATTGTAATTGAGGTATTTCTTGGAATCGGTTGTTATTTCAATGTTATTGTTTAAAATTGAAACCATTTCATCCAGAAACAATAGATTGTTATCGCTCAACTCTACAGTAAAGATTAAACTAGGATGGAGTGTCTGTAAAGTATATATCAAACACTGTGGGTTGTCTTTATTCCGATTCCACAGAACAAAACAATCACCTCAAAATCTTTTCCATTTATCTTGAAATCCCTGTCCAAATTCAAGCCGAATTTTCATCAATTTTTTAGTATAGATTTTCCTCCAATTAACCAAATACAAGGGTTGCATAAGTAGGAGCCATTGTTGTCCCCATTGCTGTGCTTTTAACTTGTTTGTTATTAGAACCAGCAAAATTAAAAGTATTATTGTTTAGAATAAATTCAATACTATCGATAATGAATTCCGAGGTAATGTCTTCTCGGATTTCCGAACGGTGTTTATTTATCCAGTATTCAACTATTTCAACATGACTTTGTATATTCTCTTGTATTGTATTATATTTTATTCATTTAATTGCATACTCAACAAAATACCTGCGTTCACCCAAATTCACAACTTGAGTTTTTTTTATACAGAGCATTTACGATTGCCTGTGCCTTGCTCCACATCACTGTACGGATAGCCGCACTTTGTTGAGGAAGAGCTGTCATTATATGTAACCTAACCTGCCAAACCTACTTAATAAACCTCTAATCCAAGGTTATTTATAAAGAATGCTATTTTTTCCTAATCGTATAGACCGCCTCCGTGGTCTAGTGGTAGAGCGTCCGCCCGAGAGCGGAAGGTCCTGGGTTCGATTCCCGACCGCGTCATACCAAAAGACGTTAAAAGATGGTACTTGTTGTTACCCTGTCTGGCGCTCGGCATGAAGGGGCTAAAACAAGGACTGGTCGGCTCGGAGTCAGTATACTGTGTCTGAGTGGGGTATTCATGTTAAACTGCGGCATGGTATCTCAGTGTGCTAGCACTATAAATCGGCATCAGTCCGGACTAGTACAAGCAGCCACACAAACACACACACGTGCATGCACGTCGCTATATAAGTGCAATAATCTTGGACGCGACGTTAAACCCCATTTCACCTCACCTCACCTAATTGAATAGGTAGTAATCTCTACGTCGATAGACCGGACTCCAGAGGGTGCTCCCGAAGACACACACAGTTCATGCCTCATATCCTTCTGTTGAGAATCCGAAAGGCTCAACGATTTCCAATGTAATCATAATGAAATTAATCGGTGTGGTTTATCAGCCTTATTCCAATTAACCCACTGCTGAGAAATCGTATCTAAGTAGGAACACGCATTTAGTTAGTAGCATTAGAGGCGTGATCTAGAACGAAGTGTTCCATCTATACGATGATAATGCCCAAAGGTGACTAAGTGCAATGGTATCAATGTCAACAGGAATGAACATTTGTACCAATACACACAAATCAAATATGCACATTAACTGTTCCTGTCTGTCTGTCCCCCTCTTCTGTTTATGAGTGTACTCGAGTTCGCGGTTTTAAAACAATTAGAAAGCAATCATTAGTCCTCTCTCGTTATCTACACGCACATACAGAATGGTGAACACTAAAAGCAGTTCCTCTGTAAATGTCGAAGACTTGCCATTTCAGATAAAAGCATCTGTCACCTCACAATGGTATCAAATAATAGAATAAATCCATAATATAAATAAAAGCGACAAACCCATTTCCATAATCATAAGAAATATCTGCTAAAAGCATAATCCACTGTGGATCATATATCTCGCAGCCGTGAAGGCTTATGTATTTCATGAATGCCATCGCATTTAAAATACATAGATTGATGCTCATGATATCTGGTCCGCATTTAATTAGTTTCAGGACAGTCGCTATGTATCGGCGTTAAATGAAAAACAACAATGCGTTTGTTCGGAACAGATGTTAGTGCCTTCAAAAAGCAAGTGATAGATAGAGGTACTAGCATGTTACTGAAACGTCTTTTAGCAAGATGTTGAAATCAAACTCTGTCTTCATTCAACTCATGTTCCTCTGTGTTTTTTCGCATTAACGGTCCTAAGGGATATCCATACTTTACTCTGTCACATGAAAGTGTCTAGTCCTCCCTAGCCCTTTCACTACTTGAGTGAGTGAGTGAGTGTGATTTTACGCCGCTTTTAGCAATATTCCAGCAATATCACGGCGTGGGACACCAGAAATGAGCTTTACACATTGTACCCATGTCGGAATTCGAACCCGGGTGTTCGGCGTGACGAGCGAACGCTTTAACCACTAGGCTACCCGACCGCCCCTCACTACTTGAAGAAAGAGAATCAAACAATGGCTTTAACTTATCAACATGCTAGGTAAAGTCCATCACTTCAGTGAGTGAGTATGGTTTTACGCCGCTTTTAGCAATATTCCAGCAATATCACGGCGGGGGACAGCAAAAATGGGCTTTACACATTGTACCCATATCGGGAATCGAACCCGAGTCTTCGTCGTCACGAGCGGACGCTTTAACCGCCAGGCTACCCGACCGCAAACGGCCCTGGTGTAACATTGCGATGCCTTCTCCTCCCCATCAACTCAACACAAATTACAAAACATCACCGGATCATACGGATACATGTATGCGATATATTTCTTGTGCTGTTATATTCCACACAGTGTTGCAACCAGAAGGTAACAGCATATTTTCCTAAACACAATGGAATGAACAGGGTTACCCAACACCCAGTCTCTTTGTCCCTCAGCAAAGTATACAATTTGTGCTGTTGACATCGTTGAAGTTTTGCACCGTCGAAAATTACGATGGTTATCAATGGGATGCTTACAAATACATGTATGTCTATGAACCATTTTATATGTCTGTCAAACCAAATCTTGAGGCACAAATAGAATGTTTCTTCAAATCAACAATGCGTGAAATATATATCCGGGTTCGTACATTGCGTAGAAACATGTTGCATGCTGAATTTGTCAAATATGTGTATGTTTTTTAACATCAGTTGTTTTTAACGTGTATATGATATACATGTTTGCAACTCTTTCAACTCTTGCAAACAATACAGTGAATACAGAATGTCATATGATTTACATACAATTCCAATCTGCTTCATTTATTTCACATTATCATATGTTCAGCATAGCATTTCACACATGCATTTAGCATCAACATGTTACAGCCACATGTTCAGTATCGCTGTCAACAAATCTAATATAACATGGTATATTTTGTGCAGCATTTGAGTAGCGAACTAGCTCTAATCAGTCAGTTGGCAAACCCTAATCACTTTCTCAGTTTCTCACCAGATGTGTAATACTTTAGAGCAGCAATATTTTGAACACTTTATCAAACCTATTAAGTTCGCTCAATGTCCTACATTTGTACCCACATCCTCATCCACATCAACTTCCACACCAGCACTCACACAACTACAACCACCCACACCAGCCCACACCCTTATCCACATCCACACCCAAACCAGCACTCACACAACTACAACCACTCACACCCACATCCTCATCCACATCCACACCCACACCAGCACTCACACAACTACAACCACTCACATCCACAACCTTATCCACATCCACACCCAAACCAGCACTCACACAACTACAACCACTCACACCCACATCCTCATCCACATCAACTTCCACACCAGCACTCACACAACTACAACCACTCACACCCACAACCTTATCCACTTCCACACCCAAACCAGCACTCACACAACTACAACCACTCACACCCACAACCTTATCCACACCAACTTCCACACCAGCACTCACACAACTACAACCACTCACACCCACAACCTTATCCACATCCACACCCAAACCAGCACTCACACAACTACAACCACTCACACCCACATCCTCATCCACATCAACTTCCACACCAGCACTCACACAACTACAACCACTCACACCCACAACCTTATCCACATCAACTTCCACACCAGCACTCACACAACTACAACCACTCACACCCACAACCTTATCCACTTCCACACCCAAACCAGCACTCACACAACTACAACCACTCACACCCACAACCTTATCCACACCAACTTCCACACCAGCACTCACACAACTACAACCACTCACACCCACAACCTTATCCACACCCACACCAGCACTCACACAACTACAACCACTCACATCCACAACCTTATCCACATCCACACCCAAACCAGCACTCACACAACTACAACCACCCACACCAGCCCACACCCTTATCCACTTCCACATCATATAAAATGGTTCATAGACATACAACCACCCACATCATCATCCACACCAGTACTCACACAACTACAACCACCTACTTCAAAACCAACACACAACCCCTCATCCACATCATTATCCACACCCACACCAGCACTCACACAACTACAACACACACATCCTTATCCACTTCGTCACCAATATCCACACACACACAACTACACCCACTCAAACCCATTTCCATAATCATAAGAAATATCTGCTAAAAGCATAATCCACTATGGATCATATATCTCGCAGCCGTGAAGGCTTATGTATTTCATGAATGCCATCGTATTTAAAATACATAGATTGATGCTCATGATATCTGGTCCGCATTTAATTAGTTTCAGGACAGTCGCTATGTATCGGCGTTAAATGAAAAACAACAATGCGTTTGTTCGGAACAGATGTTAGTGCCTTCAAAAAGCAAGTGATAGATAGAGTTACTAGCATGTTACTGAAACGTCTTTTAGTAAGATGTTGAAATCAAACTCTGTCTTCATTCAACTCATGTTCCTCTGTGTTTTTTCGCATTAACGGTCCTAAGGGATATCCATACTTTACTCTGTCACATGAAAGTGTCTAGTCCTCCCTAGCCCTTTCACTACTTGAGTGAGTGAGTGAGTGTGATTTTACGCCGCTTTTAGCAATATTCCAGCAATATCACGGCGTGGGACACCAGAAATGAGCTTTACACATTGTACCCATGTCGGGAATCGAACCCGGGTGTTCGGCGTGACGAGCGAACGCTTTAACCACTAGGCTACCCAACCGCCCCTCACTACTTGAAGAAAGAGAATCAAACAATGGCTTTAACTTATCAACATGCTAGGTCAAGTCCATCACTTCAGTGAGTGAGTATGGTTTTACGCCGCTTTTAGCAATATTCCAGCAATATCACGGCGGGGGACAGCAAAAATGGGCTTTACACATTGTACCCATATCGGGAATCGAACCCGGGTCTTCGTCGTCACGAGCGGACGCTTTAACCGCCAGGCTACCCGACCGCAAACGGCCCTGGTGTAACATTGCGATGCCTTCTCCTCCCCATCAACTCAACACAAATTACAAAACAGTATATAAAATGGTTCATAGACATACAACCATCCACATCATCATCCACACCAGTACTCACACAACTACAACCACCTACTTCAAAACCAACACACAACCCCTCATCCACATCATTATCCACACCCACACCAGCACTCACACAACTACAACACACACATCCTTATCCACATCGTCACCAATATCCACACACACACAACTACACCCACTCAAACCCACACCTTCACCCACACCCACACATCACTCAGCCAATCACGACCATGCACACCCACACCCACATGCACATCCACATCCACTCCTAGATCCACATCCTCCTCCACATCAACTACAGCACTCACACAACTACAACCACCCGGCCACACCTACATCCACACCACATCCACACACACTTATACCTTTCCCACATCCTTATCTAATTGCATATCTATCCACATATATATATATATATATATATATATATATATATATATATATATATATATATATATATATATATATATATATATATACACACGCATATCCATTATTCACTTGTTTAACATTTGGAGTCTCCCTTGAACGCCTCTATCACTGTTTTCGCACAAGAACGCAATTGTACAACACATGTTGGTTACATTCAAAGAAACATCTTGAGAAAAGCCTTTGAGAAGAAAGGCGCGGTACATATACACGTGTGTGTGTTGCATACAATTCCACGATCGTCAACACACTTATTTTAAGTGGCAATAGACAATACATTATTACTACTGTTGCGTTATCAGTTGCCTCACAGTTTTGTGATTTTCAAATTCACCTTTCACTTACTTAAAACCTCGAGGAGCATTTCAGTACATTTCTCCGTAGATCATATTAACAGAAACTCCACTCCAGTCACGCAAGTATGTGTCCACGTAGAACTAATGTTAATCTTTTTGTCTAAAATTATAGCCGCGATTTAAAAAAAAACTAAAACAATTCCAGTAAACCCTAAGTATGGACATCTATCTTTACCTTCAATTAAGCATTCATGTAATGTGACATAAAAAAAGCATTAATGAATATGAAAGAGGTAAGACCATCATAGTTCATCCTAATCCGTCATACTTACGGAAATCCTTAGCCTGTGAAGACTTTCTCCTGACCATGATTAATTCCTACGATGCCTCTGGAACGGTTTTAATCTATACATCTCGCAGTGAACGCAGCCATGAAATAACAAATGTGACACCGCATCAGTGTGATCCGGGGCAGGACAAGAGTTATTCCCCTCCTTGTCTCCTTTCATATGTGTGTAATTGCCAGCTGAAAGCTATCACCAGTTCTCCACTGCGATATGGCTCCAAGACTATTGAACAACTGTCGCCATCCAAAATTTAAGTTTCGAGGTTATGCCACGCTAATGGGTGGAATAAATGTGTGAATAGTTATACAAATATATATTAGCACCTGCATCCTTATTGCAATTCGAAACATGAAACGGGAACATTGTACATGGAATCAATGATAACCCAGTTGTAAAGTTAGTGGCGCGATCAATTCCCGGACGTGGCCGATGTAATGAATAGCGATTCTCATACCTTTCCATATGACATCTGCGTAATGACGCATCTGATATAGTAAATTCATATCATCTGTGTGTCATCACGTTCTCAAGTTATGGAAATATTTAATCATACTGATTCCCCCTGAAACGACACGGTAATATGATAAGTATCCTTTTTTTACTCGCAGGATCTGCATAATTTGAGAAATAAGCAAACGTTTAGACAATGTCATCATTATGAACGTTTTCTCGACGGATCACATTAATGAAACATGTCAACACTTGATGTTCTTGTTCACTTATAAGAACACTAAATATATAGGTAAGGCCTAATTATGTCAAAAAGGATGATTTTGCATATTTTGAGGAAGCCTTTTTCTGATATTTGAAAATTAGAAAGTCTTTAACCCAAGCTGATTTTCAAATAGGTACATGCTTATGGTAAAAAGTCAATCTTGGGTCAGCGACTTGCTCATAGACTGTTTCTTGGAAGTTCGAACATTTAGTTTTTTTCACTCATTTTACGCACATTTATGTATTTGATCAAGGCTTGTTGTCAGCCATTTGAACATGTCCGATAACTTACATGACAATGTTTGAAAATTATCCGTAACATTTTGGGTTTCCAGTTGGCCGAAAGGAGCCCTGACCTCGTCCTTTGCATGTGGTTATGACGTGTGCCACCGGTGGGACAGAATACACACACGTTTTCGCGAACACCTTGTACCATCGCTATTTTGATATTGATTCATTAATACATGCGTATGGTTTATTCGAAACCGTACATGGACTCTACTTTCAGCAGAGATTTCGTATGATTATGGAAATGGTTCTGTCACTTTCATTTTATGACGTGTTCATTGGAACTGTTCGTAACATGTTTCCTTGAAACATCGTACTGATTTACACTAGGTCATTGTTCTTGGTGTTTTACAGGATATTTTTGTAAGCTCGCCTGTATCTTCGTCTCACATGATTAAAAGAAATGTCTCTTATTCTGAACAGTTTCACCTTGCCAAAGTGTTAATCTATTCTGCAAACTGATACCACACATCGAATAAAACAAATGCGGAAACAGACTCAATCCATTTTATTTCCCCGTGGCCATCCATAAATTCTATTTATTCTATTTATGTATTTGTGTTCTTGTTGAGGTTAGTAAATTTCTTCATTATTCATGTGATCGTTCATAGATCTTTATGTAAAAACACCGAAGGCACAGACGCTGTGGTTGCAGTTTTAATGTCAAAGAATGCCCCTTTCAGCCGAGTTCAACATTGTATGTATACTCTCAACAATCTGTTATGAAGACCGTTCTCAATCTGACAGTTAATGGTCTGATGCCTTTCATATGAGAACTGAACCTTATCCTACATGTACATATGGATGATGTTATTTGCCAATCGGTCAGACGTTCATATTTTGTACATCGAATGTGAGAATATGCCGCAGTCACATGTGGTTGAAAAACGTCGTTAAATTGGATTAGAAAGCCTGAAATCTCTGACTACTTTTGTAACTAAGTAGTAAGCATAATTTCTTTTTTTCATTTTCGTGGCATTCATCGAGGCTCAGAATTATTTTAGAAAGATCACCGCGTATCAGTTATTCTCTTGATTATTTTTAAAAGTATCATTTCGTGTTTATCCTTAATTTGAAAAGCGCGTGATTCGGAATAAATTGAGGTGAGGTGAAATGAGGTTTAACGTCGCGTCCAAGATATTTGCACTTATATAGCGACGTGCATGTACGTGTATGTGTGTGAGGCTGCTTGTACTAGTCTGGAATGATGCCGATTTCTAGTGCTAGCCCACTGAGATAACATGCCGCAGTTTCACATGTATACCCCACTCCATTCATAGAATTCTAACCACTATTTTGCCATTTACGCACGATGGAATCTGTTTCAAAAGATAATCGAAATAATTTTCATGCCCTGACTTTAAATTTATACATATAAATGTAGAGGCACAATAATGATCTAAATTAGGTGCAAAGCATCAAACGGTGCATAAAACATAATAACGGTATTTTATCTCCAAAGGCTCATACGGTGCATGAAGAGTTATCAAGATTTTTTTATGTCCAAAGTTTCATGCGTTGTGTGAAGAGGTATTACGGTACTGTTATTTGATGACCTAAGGCTCATACGGTGCGTATAGAGTTATTAAGGTATTCCATGTCCAAAGGTGCACACGTAAAGAGTTATTAAGGTACAAAGAATTTGATGTCCAAAGGCTCATACGGTTGGTAAAGAGTGATTACTACATTTCATGTCCAAAGGCACATTCGGTGCGAAAAAAGTGATAAAGGTATTTGATGTCCAAAGTCTCGTACGGTTTGCAAAGAGTAATTGCGGTAGTTGATGTCCAAACATCTAATAAGGTAGTAAGTTACGTCTCTTACGTGCGTAAAAGTCATTCTCGAACATTACATGTCATCTACTTAAAATAATTGAATTAACTAATATTGCCATTTCCGGGCACCTTCAAACAGTCATTAATACAACGTAGTAACTTGGGTCAGATGTGCTGAGATGTCATCGTTTCAAAACACTTGTAAATTCCGATTGCCGACTGATGTTCTGACAACATTATAAGTCTCTATTATCAGTATGATCAGTAAATCCAATTTGCGGATAGGATCGATTTAACGATATTACACAGCTGCAATGTTATCACATATTAAAGAGAAACTGTTCTGCGTTTTTTCGTCCATCTTATCTCGTATATATTGGAGGTTTATTTGGCCACTTCCGTTTGTGTCTGTTGTACTACCCACTTAAATGATCAAACGTGTTTTTTAACCTATCCACGTAACTTGAAACCAGATCGACTGATGAAGAAAGTGGCGGTTGAAAGACAAACAAGAGTTAGGATGTACGTTTCTTGAGATAAATGTGAAGACAATTTAGAAATTTCTAGCCAAAGGCCTGAAACATTTTTATACTTTTTTAACCCAAGGAATAGGTTGAATATTAAAAAAACGTTGCTCTTGGAGAATCCATTTCTCGTCCTGATTGATTAGACAAAGTTGATATGTCTCGACTAAATCTCAACAGGAAATACGAACTCGAAACAAGTTTACTGCATTCGCTCTCTTTATGTCAGATGATAGAAGAGTTGGATTCGACTTCACGGTGGCGAAAGCAGTGTGTTAAAGCCTGTCTACGGCTAGGCTTCTACGGCTCTTACACAACTCTTCTAATTGACTATATCAAAAGTTTAATTAAATAAAAGGCACAAAACCCTTTTAACAAGCAAACTGCTTTTCTGCTGAAAGCACAGTCTCTGTTATGATTCCGACTACATTATGAGCATGTATTTAAGAATGATTCTAAAAAAGTGATGCCACGCGGTGTTCGCCATAAGGTGAGCGTATCCTGCACCAGTTATTAATACATGCAAAGGCAAGTCAATTGTTTGCCTGAAAACAGGACAGGATGCGCTCAATTAAGCTAACATCTTTTTTATTAGTTTGGTGTTTAAGGCCGCACTCAGCAATATTCCAGCTATTTGACGAAGGTCTGTAAATAATCGAGTCTGGACCAGACAATCCAGTGTTCGACATCATGAGCATCGATCCACGCAATTGGGATACGATGACATGCATCAACAAAGTAAGCGAGCCTGATCACCCGATCCCGTTAGTCCCCTCTTACGACGGATGGTGAGACATATTCTTTCCCGGATCTTCACGGGTCTTCGCAAACACCTGGTATCTTCACAATTTGATAGTGATTCATAAACACATGCTCATCATACAGACGGAATTGTACAATCGACTTGGGTTTTTTTTAGGGATTTCAACGGTTTATAGGTTTTGTCGCTTTTATTTATGATTTTTTCTCAAATAATGATGATACCAGGTGAAAATGATGACACCAGCTGTTGCAAATGCAAGTCAGTTGTTCATCCGGAAAAAAACACGGGAACATATGGTTCTATTCAAATTTTGAATTGCATCCGGCATCATTTTATGCCACTGATACGTAAAATGTCATTGTATGTCAACTTAATGTGGAGGCGTAGGTCTGTAGGTTGTAAATTATACTTTGGTGAAACCAAGCAGAACCCATCAGATAACAACACGGTTAAGGGACGCAACTCTGGACATTTTCCTGACAACCGAGATAACAAATGAAAACAATAATGTGCAGAAAGCATATCCTGAACCATTACAAGGACAACGCACCCGTGGTTTTCACATCATGTTCCGAAAATAGATTCTGCAGGTGTTACATACATGTAGGTGCATTTCAATGTATTATGGGCCAGTGGCAGTCTACTTTAAGCGTTAATAAATTTAGGATATTCTTTAAACTTCATGCTATTTGTCTGGTCCTTCAATTCTTGGCACCAGTGTTGAGCCTGCATCATCGGTGGAGTGTGAGCGAGTACGGTTTTACGCTGCATTTAGCTGTATTCCATCCAGTACACGCGGGGAACACCAGCAATTTGCTTCACACATTGTACCCGTGTGGGGAATCGAACCCAGGTATTCGGCGTGACGAGCGAACTCTTTAACCACTAGGCTAGCCCACGGCCCTCGACGGTTGAGGGAGGTGTGACCGTGTGACGGTGACCAGTAGAGTCAACAGATGATGTGAAAGTTTCCCAGAAAGGTAACGTGGTTAGGTTTAAAATGAAAGCATCTGTTTTGGGTGCACGAATCCTCTGATTGTTGGGACGAGATCCAGATTCCGATGATCGTGGATGTCATCAAGGTGGTGAACTTCTAAGACATGCCTCACTTCGTCTTTCCTCCCGCACGAGGTGTTGATCCTTGATCCATGCACTTTTCACTAAAACTTTTACTTATCGTTTACAGCCTGCATCACTCTAGTCTTTCCTCCCTATTAAACTGCAATTCTGTTCGAGGTGCTTTAAACCTCACCCCCTCACTCTCTAAAAGCTACATGCTGTGGTATAAACATCTGAAATAGCCATTCAATAAAACCTTCATATTTCAGAAATGAACAGATTTGTTTCGAAGTCACGATTTGAAACTGACTCAAGGAAATCTAGTGGGCGATGCTCAAACAATTCTCAGCCGCGGTACAGTAGCTGCTATAACACGCCCACCCAAATGCACGGAGAAAGACGATAATCTACGACTTGCCGAAGGCAATTCTCGATGACGCTACAAAGTAATCAAACACAATGTATGTGTAAGCCTCGCCGAGATGTAATCTACACTCAATAAATGGCGAGTATTTTTACAACGCGTTGTTAAGTCAGCAGAATAATGGAGACACCAGGCATTATTATTACTACTCTGCACAAGCTGCTTCCGTCTCAGCAAACTTGTTTTATTTCATTTGGACATTGTGTTTAGATACATAAATATGTAAGTTCTAAATCGATCACATATGATGGGGATATTTGTATGTTTGACAAATCAACACACCCCAAGAAGGCCGCATTTTGATTGACACGATAATTGCATAACAAACAACAATTGTACATTGCAAAAACAAAATAGTTTTCGTCTTGCCCATTAGTAATTAAGTATTTATAGCACGCGTATAGGGAACATTATGAGCTCAATACCTCTCACGCATATCCTCTGTGTTATTTCTATACATACATCATCAATCTTCATTACAGATTTAACGTCCATCAAAGAGAACGTCCATTGCGACCAGTATACAGAACGCTTGGATATAGAAATGATTGTTTTCTTGCGCCAAGTAGTCAATGATTCAATAAATCATAGCTGGAGCACACGAAATGTGTATGAGTAATCAGACACTTTTAGTGCAATGATTTAAGTATTAATACATTGATCAATTCCAACTTCTCGTGGCGTATCTATAGGTAGTTGATTCATGGTTTGAACTATGGGTGGATATAGACGATTTGAGAGTAGACGATGCAATACATTGGAAACTGATCAAACCTGCCGAGCAAAAGAAAGTATAGCGTGAATATTGCTCGCCGAAACACTGCAAACTTAATGTCCAAAGTACACTTATGATACCCGCAGCAAATACATCACAAAAAAACATTTCTTGTTTGTTCATTTTATCCACCACCAAACATGAGTGTGTACATCCCTTTCCCGGCAGTTAAGTTGTGGTTTTGCATCTACTTATCTGACCTCTGTCTTGCAACAGTATCAGGTCCAGTAAATACAGCGAACACAACACCAACATATGTTTGTTACAAGATGCATTTAATTTGATATTAATGTATCAATCCATCCGTGACGTTGGGCGATGAGATAGACTTAAGGTTTGGTTCAGCGTTCGCGGGACCCGGATTCGATTCCCCACACGTGTGTAATGTTGGATGACGATTTCTAGTGTTCCCCGTCATATTGCCGGAATATTGTTAACTGTGGTGTAATGTCATGCTAGCTCATACACTCTTACGCTGTATGTAACATGATTGTCTATAAGCCGACGAAGCTCAGAAGGGAGTGTGACTTATCAGATTGAGCGCGATGTTGCCCCAATGACGTGACTCGTTACTCCTCAGTCATAAACTGACTAGGCTAGACACGATTATTTACAGGCCGACGTGATTTGGCTGGACTATTGCTCATGAATAACATTGACATTAGTTACTTTTGACCAGAATAATTGTGAATTGACCTGAGTATTTACTTCAACAGTGAAAGTATGTACCCATTCATACTTTAACAACTCGTTGCCTTTGAAGTCACATACGCTGCAGGGACGTCCTCTGCAGGCCACTACAACCTACATGTATGGCTACTTTTGGACGTTAATTTACTTGATGCATCGAAGACTACTGTCAACATTGTGCTCAGGGAAGTTTACAGGGACCACAAATAGGTCTGTGAAAATATACTAGCTTACATTCAGTAAAAGGAACAATAATATTGTGCGTTTTTTCACATTGTGTCATTTCATACTTTGACACTGACATAATGTTATGATTTCTTGCAGCACTTTCCATTTGATAAAGCAAAGAACACGTAAGCTAATTTCGAACCTGTTGATGCGTATCTTTAATGTCCCAAAATACTACGATCTAACAGTATTGATATATGATACCACAGGTACCACTACTGTTGGAAGACATGTCAGTAACGTAACGCTTTGAGTGAACACATGCCTGTTTGCAATCTGTGATCTGTAAATGTAATGTATTCCTCAACATATACCAATATATTGATTTAAATATAGACATACAAGTTATGAATGTTAAAGAAAACGCGAAGTGAATGAGTAGGCCTACCTGTCACAGTGCGTTACCCCTCCTCTGTGTTTGTTTGTTTGTTTTCTATATGCCTCGTTGAGTGATAACCATCCATAAATGGTCTCCACAGCGTAGGGACAATCAATGACACGACACGACAATTACATTTTCCGTCCGGCTTAATAGGTCATTATGCTCGAGGATATATTGATTGAAATGTATAGTGCCGACAGCCGTATTGGGACCCGTTTGTTCTGTCATTACATCAACAGGTATACATACAGGTGTGATTTTATGAAGGTGACAAGGCAGATGACACACGACCAGCTGTGGTATAAAGGTTTGGCGGTGGATAATAATCCCACCTATCCACAGTAAAAGCTTTCAGTAATGCCACACGTAGATTGATGACGTTCAACGATGGTGAGTGAGGTGGATTTGACAGCTCATATGGTTAGTCATATTCACTTTGTAAAGCATATACTCACAATATTCACAGTGTATACATTGAACAAGATGTATCACTCTCAGAAAGAAGTGGGGTCATGGTGATGAAGCACTTACTTTCCACATTTCGTGGGTGAGAACAGACCATCGTTTAAGGAGGTCTTTTGATATTGTTCAAAGAGACTAAAAGTTCTTCAACGTAGGAGACCCAATGACGTTAATATACTATTCGCGCAAATCACATGACACGACTCCTGCCACTGAAGTAGGTAATGTGGGCTATGGTTTGGTGCACTAATTCGGCTTTGGTGGAACAAAACGACAAAGATGAGCGTTAATAATTGTACCTCAATTCATGCATAAGAGACTTAACCAACCTTGGTTTCTTTTGCATTAATTTTCAAGAACGTTTGACTCAGTAGACTACCTAACAGTGACATAACGATCAATAACCATCAGATAGCCAATTCCCTTCCACTGATTTACTCACCTGAACTAGAAGTAAAGGAGACCAGAGAGACCGCCTCATCTGTTTCATATTTAGGGTGGCCCAGTCGTCTAAGGCGCCGCGATTCGCTGTGCACAGTTGCGTCCCTTGGGCACGCCAGAAACCTATGATTGTGGGTTCGAATCCCGGTTCGCCCCGATTATGTTTCTAGGTTTGTCAGCACCATACCCGTGCTCGTGGGTTTCACCGAAGTGGTAAGCGTATGAGACCTGCATCACTTCAGGCTTTCCTCCCACATGAAGATGACACGCCGCGATATAACTGGAATAGCGTTAAAAGCGGCGTTAAACCCAACTCACTCACTCACTCACTCACTCATATTTAGATCTATGCATAAAGATTCAGAGTGACAAAAACTATCCAATGGTTAACTTATCCTGTATGTCAAGCTATATTCCAGCAGTCTAGCCGTAGGCGTCTACATTTCACAACTTTTGATATCCAAATTTCACACACCAGTGACCAAAATGATACATTATTCCTTTTTTGAGTTGTACCACATATTCCCGTGTTTTATCAGGTGAACAGTTGACTTGCCGTTGTGTGTTTGTGACGTGTGATACGTGTTCATGTTATAGTCGGAATCGTTCTGTGGACTCTGCTTCAAGCACCGATTTCTTATTAACATAAAAACGTCGCTTTATTCACATGAAACGCTGTAAAAGTTTACAAATTTGCCTTTGAACTTTGACTCTCTTCGTAGACATAATCGTTTTTCGTATTTCGGTGGACATGCAATTTACGCATTTCAGAAAAAAACGGCCCTAAGCAATCATCTCTTCCCTGAGCCAACATTTACACCAAATCGATGGGCAAAGAAGATAGTATGCATGCACCTGCATACGTGCCTTAATCATTTTGATTATTTGCCAATTGCGGCTCAATGTGTAACTCCAACGTTGAGAATTAATAAAATTCATCTCGATCACGCAAATATGTTCATGTAATATGATCTAGGTGATCCAAAAACTGTTAGGTTTAACAGCATTGGGAAACTCTTAACTAATCATAATAAAAACCGAGAGATAATCCTTTGAACGAAATTGCTGTTTAAGTAGCTCATGAGCAGCATATGACGCTTGGACATGGACCTCAACTTCATCAATCTCCATTAACTAATCAGTGTGAGTTGTCAATAGGAGCCGTCTATGCTTCCGCGACTGAAGTGTTTGGAGAAACAGTGGACAAAAGGTCATCGAGAGATATAACCATGAAGCTGTGCCTAAACTCGAAAGTGGCATCGCTGGGAGCTTTTTTGACAATTCGCTTAGGGACCGATAATTTCAATTTTAGGGGACAGGCAATTTCGTTCGAGACAAATAATTTTTCGGACTTTGAACGACAATTACTTTTAACGACCAGAGTCTCGTTCTACAAAGTAATCTCAGGGTTCGTTCATGTTAACGTATAGGGCTTGCGTATCCAGAATATGAGTGAGTGAGAAGGGGTTGACGCATAATTCAGCAATATTCCAATATTCCAGGGCCCACTTGCACAAAGCGATCTTAGCGCTAAGACTATTGTAGGCCTATGCTAAAGTATGGGAGTTAAGATCATCTTAGCGCTAAGATCGCTTTGTGCAAGTGGGCCCTGGACTATAACTGCGGCGGGCACCAGTCAAGGGCTTCATGCATTGTACTCGTGATGGGAATAGAACCCGGGCATTTGGCGTGACGAGCGAACGCTTTAACCACTAGGTAACCCCACCGGGTTGTAACCCCCACCATTGGTTTCAATAGGCGCAATGTGAATTTTACATATTTATCATGATACATTAATAACTTTGGCCCCCGGTGGTTTACTGGCGGCTTTAAGGAATCAACTCGTAAAATGATGATTTACTAATGATGCCCGAAGTGTCCCTTCGAAGATTCATCCGATTATCATCCTTGGTCTGCCAGCATAGTGTATGTGCAGTTTGGTTTCACTGGCGCTTTGCATCGAGTTAACCACATGTATGTGTTCTGTACGTTAATCTGACTGCCGTGAGATGACTGTTAAAATGTTGCGGTAAAATACAAATCACTAACATCTGCGAAAGATGCACTTTCGGCTTTTCGATGGCAGCGAACGAGTTTTACTTGAGATTTGCAAGGAAAACATTCGATCCTTATCACGTTTTAAAAACTTCGAACATTAAGCCTTAAATCTTTGATTCTATGGTAGGCGAATGTTTCTCATTGATTCCTGTCAAACTACAAAAGAATTTCACGTTTATATTTAATCAATAGCATTTCTGCAATTCCTTAGTAGAAAAGACAACACATAATGAACTGGCATCCATATAAGATTATCAGTGCAATGTTATTAAAGTGGGCTGATATATTACCATAACTTGGCGTTTCAATTTAAAGAGTGTCCCAAATGACAATCACGCATCGATCTTGTGAAATCCCATTAAGCTGTTGCTTCACACACCGTTTGGTTCAGCTTGATACATCCAATTTCTCTCATAAATCCCGAATGACAAATTTATTTTTCCACACTCAGGGTTGTTTTTCAAAGATCAAAAAGATAGCTGTAATTGCTGGGTAAGGTGTAACCCACTCCAAGGGAAAGGCTCAGTTCCCTCATTGCTACAAATGGCGCATCCCTCTTGGTCGCAACAATGGACTTAACACATAAAAAAGTAACAACCTAGCAATGGAACAGGACACTAAGGACGAATGCAAGGCCCCATTGTCAAACGTGTGACATATATGTCACTGCTACTTAAGTTAACGACAGGCATTGTGGGGATGAAAGCAATTCTGGTTTGGTTTTTCTTGCTCCCATGAACTATCCCCATTGAAATAAATTCGCAACGGCGAATGTGGTGTGAAATATAAAACAACAGTAGTCTCTTGTGGTCATAAGATGGCGTCAATATAATCACAGTTAACATGTCACGATTTCTCGTTTCATCAGCAGTTTTGTGTTTGAAAGGCATCTACACAGTGTAGAAGAGAATGTCATATTTTACACACAATCCTAAACCCGACGACCCGTGAAGATCCGGGGTAGAATAGGTCTTCAGCAACCCATGCTTGCCGTAAAAGGCGACTATGTTTCTCGTAAAAAGGCGACTTACGGGATCGGGTGGTCAGGCTCGCTGACGTGGTTGATGCATGCCATCGATCCCAATTGCCTGGATCGATGCCCATGATATTAATCAGTGGATTGTCTGGTCCAGACTCGATTATTTTCAGACCGCCGTCATATAGCTCGAATATTGCTGAATGCGGCGTTATAACACAAACCAACCAAACCAACCTTAACCCAACATACGTCTTTTCTTTCTTGTATATTCCATAAGTAACACGATTGGGTGAGTGCGCTTAATTGATCGTCGCCGTGAACAGCTTCCCGGTTATAGTTACCATTTTTTTTTAAATAAAATATTTTATTTTTTAAAATCTGACCTCTTTGGCAGGAAATCCTTTCCCGTTTCGAAATTCGTATTTGACAGCATAATAACTATTTTATGGCTGTCTTTAAAGATAGCCAGTCGGGCTGCGTAGATTTCATTTTCACTTGTCCGAAAGAAAAGATAACAGCCACGGGCTACCGGGCAGGCGCTTATTTCGCATACTGCTTCTATATTGATTTTGTACGAGAGGGTCTATTAAAGTTTTATGATGCATAAACGTACAGGCACTGTCAAGACAATCACGCTAGTTAACTGCAGATGCGATATCCCTTTCCTACAGTAATACTACGCCCGTTTCTTCTTGTGGTTTCCAGAAAAACAATTGGCATCATGATGGCGCACAGTTGTAGCATGTAGTTGGGATCGCGAATGGTCTGGCCGCTGTCGCTAATATTCTGTAGTCACGTAGCTTTGCATCCACATGATGAATCAATAACAGAAGGCTTTACATGAAAGATTCAGGATCGAATCCAGATATGGTGAGGGGCTTGACTATATTTCTGATCTTCTCGGTGGCTCATTATTTATTATGTTTGATCAATATCGCAATTTGTGTAGAACAAGATCTTGACATTAATTATCTGCAAACAGAAGACAAATATGAATTTGATGTCAAGCATCGGAGATGAAACATTCCGATTTTGATCCTCTTGTTGAATATGGGACGTTCTTTATGTGAAGCGTTGGCCAACAACCTTCTTCTGCGGTTTTGCACTTTGATCTTTATATTGATATTGGGAGCAACGACATTACAGAGGTAGTCGGAGTGCTGGGGTATCACTGACTGTATTGATAATGCCCTGTTTCTCATTACAATGTGCCGAATACTTTATAACAGAGCACATTTTGACTGACGCCGGGTCCATTTACGGGCTAAAAATTGAGCGACCTTAATATTCATGTCATGATAAAAACTGGTGTCGTACCGTGAATTAACAAACTGTATGAGTAGCTAGACACAGAATTCCGGTTTGAAAGTTGTGCTTGTTCTACTCGTTCACTACACAAACTTCAGATTCCGCATTTCTTTTCTAATATGTTCAAGCGCTGCACTGAACCAAACTTCGTCGATGTATGTATTTTCTGAATCTAAAGATGTTTGAGTTGAGCATACAACCAAATCGTTCCCGATCGCTATCAAGAAACACTATGTTTTGCTTCGAGAAACATTCTGCAGTAGTAGCAGTATTAGTATTATAAGTAGTAGTAGTAGTAGTAGTAGTAGTAGTAGTAGTAGTAGTAGTAGTAGTAGTAGAAGAAGAAGTAGTAGCCTCTCCATGGAGCCGGGGCTAATGTGATGTGACACTCTGTACCGTCCAGCAGTACAGAACCATCAACAAAATCCACATTGACATTGAGATTATGTCCCACATCCTTGGCTTGTTCAAGAAAACTGTGGAATGCCTTGTTTTCATCACTCGTCTTGACATGCTTCGTAAGAGGATGATCAGACAAGTACATTATTATATCCCAAGTGTTAATAGTGTATCCACAATTCCTCCAACGATTTCAAAGAGCGTCATACGACTCATGCCATAGTGTTGTTGGATCAGGCTAACAAGTCCTAAGTACAGAAGTTCCCATTGATCGATCAACCGTTACGTATTCTTGAACACAATGTCATAATGTACTTACGTAAAACAATTAAGGCACACGTGAGTTATAAGGCATTCTTCCATGACCCTGAAGAACACTGATTGGTCAAAACACGATCAGAATAAAGTATCTTATCCCAATTGATTTAAAAACAAACAAAAGACTAGCGTGTAGATACATCATCGGAAGACCGATATCCTAAATATCGATGCATATGACAAAGGCTGTCCATAACCCATTAGAACTTTACGTTCGATATTGGAACATAGCTTGTGGCGACGGATTTGACGTCCAATATGACTGGTTTGACGACGAGATGAAAACTCTAACGAAATTACGCTCGTACAGCTGAAGCGATCGGTTTCAAATTAACATAAGAGGTCTCTTATCCACAGTTAGACTACCTCAAATTTAAAAAAAAGACCGAGTCTCGCTTGTATCCGCATTTACTGAATAGTGTCTTGTTGCTCTTACCCAAGCTGGTACTGGTACACCAGACCGTATTTTTAGAGTCGCAAAACATGCTGGTTCATTAACCACTGAACTTTAATAACTATTTAATAGAGTGTTTACGTAATGTCTGTCAGTTGTTTAACTATCCCTGCAACAATCATTTAGCGTTTGTAATTAAGCTTGCTAGGACATATTTCGTTACACAAACACATTCCCAAATATAGTGTTCTAAACTAAGCGATTTGGTTATGTTGCTTTCTGTAATACATGTAGTTTCGCAGATACTAGAAATTTTAAAACATTCTGCGTAGTCCCTGGGAAGCTAGGGCATAAGTGTTACAATGCTTGGCGTTGTAGTGTATGCTTGGGCTTTTAATGGCGAATTATTTTTATGTCTATTTTTGACACTTAATATAGGTTAGATATGTAACAAGCTTATGTAAGCCTCATTACAAAACCTGATAACATCACAGGAAAATGTCAAGTCCTCATACTGAAATGCCGTATGCACTCTATTGATCCAGTTGCTTATTGATCCTAGCTGTATATTTGGAAAGATGTGGCCTACAAAATCTTCCGCCCTGTTAAAATGAAATATATATTTGTGGTAGATGGCTCTGCGTTTTACGGGTGCAATATCTAAACTTCCATGTCAGAGTTATGTCTGTTTCACGCAATAACCGTCATCGGGTTCCGCCAAGAGATAACGATAACATACCGACATGGGAATTATAATGACCCCAATCCGAGAACCGGAACCGGGACCCGGAAACGAACCTGACCCCGAACCTGAACCAAAGACCCATGACGCAAGACCTGGACCCGAACTCAAGCCCCAGGACACACGGACAGGGCCCTAACTCCAACCCGAGACACAAGACTCAACCCTGGACCCGAACCCCAACCCCCGCCCCAACCCGAACCAAAGAGACAAGATCCAAGACCTTTGATCCGAATACGAACCCGAACCCAAGAGACAAGATCCAAGACCTTTCACCCGAACCCGACCCCAAGAGACAAGATCCAAGACCTTTCACCCGAACCCGACCCCAAGAGACAAGATCCAAGACCTTTCACCCGACCCCGCACCCGAACCTAAACACGATCCCGAACCAAAGGGACAGGATCAAGATCCAAGATCCAAGACCTTTGACCAAAACCCGAACCCGAACCCGAACCCGAACCCAAGAGACAAGATTCAAGACCTTTGACCCAAACCCGAAACCGAAACCGAACCTAAACCCGAACCCGAACCAAAGAAACAAGATCCAAGATCCAAGATCCAAGACCTTTGACCCGTATCCGAACCCGAACCTACCCCCGAACCAGAACCAAAGAGACAAGATCCAAGATCCAAGACCTTTGACCAAAACCCAAACCCAAACCCGAACCCGAACCAAAAAGACAAGATCCAAGACCTTTGACCTGAATACGAACTCAAACCCAAGAGACAAGATCCAAGACCTTTGACCCGAAACCCAACCCGAACCCGAACTTAACCAAACCCGAACCAAAGAGACAAGATCCAAGATCCAAGACCTTTGACCAAAACCCGAACCTAAGTCCGGACCCGAACCCAAGGGACAAGATCCAAGACCTTTGACCCGAGCCCGAACACGAACTCAGGGATCTAAGATCCAAGACCACAGACCAAATACACAAGGTTTAAGATTCAAGATCTGGACCATAATTCGAACCCACAACCCACTCGACACAAGACCTGCCGCACGTTCCAGAAAGCGTTTTTAGCGCTAAAATGATAGTAACGTCCATACTTAAAATTGGATTACGACTGACTTTGCTCCAAGATCGCTTTGTGGAACGGGCCCCTGGACCCTAACCCGAACTCAAACCCTAACCCAAGACACAAGACCTAAGATCTGGACCCAAACCCGAACCCAAGACACAAAATCCTAGATGCAAGACCTGATACTAACACCCAAGATGCAATACCCCAAAACCAAGATCTAAGACCAAAGACACAAGACACAAGGGCCAAGACACGAAATGGAAGTTCGCAACCAGAAACCAGAAACCCAAAGCGAACACGATCCTGATCCTAATCACGATCATATCACGTTCCCGATCGTGCTTGGATCCGGGTTCAATCGCGAAATGATCAGTATGTGCGCGGGCTGGTGGGTGTTTGAGTGAGTGAGTGGGCTGTAGGGCTGCAGAGGGCACTTCGTGGAGTCTAGTCTGCGGTTATAATGACTCATGGTCATGTCTTGTCTGTCAGGTATAAAACATCAGCATGATCAACAGAGAACAAATAGAGCAATGCTAATATTGCAATGTAAAACGGATAAGGGATCGAAAGTGCAATGCAATGTTAAATTCATTTTGCCAACAGCTCGTACTGCCGACACAATGTGACCTGGAAGTGCGCACGTGTCTGCTGGTTTCCGTGTGAGTGAGTGAGTGAGTGAGTGAGGGGAGAGTCCGTGGCAGCCACCGGACGACACATCACTTCACGCCTTGTTGTGGGTTTGGTACATATTTAGTCTCAAATAAACAGATAAATATTAATATACAAATTATCGTCAGTGCGATCAATATCGTTTATAATGACACTTGTGTAATTGGCAAAAATTGAAAATCCAATTTGTGTTAGTGTTACATCAGTAATTCTCAATAACATTATTATTGTATTCATTGAGCCAATATCAAAAAAAATCTTCATGGACCAATAGTTTCAGGATAAATCTACGAATAACCAATTACAAAAACAGATGTTTCACGCAAACAAAACGTTTTTAGGTATGCAAACGCTGTCGACAGAGGTACTAGAATACAGTAAACTACGTTTAAAACGAACATGCTTATAACGAGCTTACGGATATAACGAATTTTCTATTAGTCCCGGCCATTTGCTGTATATATACTGTATGTATGCTTATATCGAACTACGGTTATAACAAACTAAACTTAGTGGTCCCTTTGATTTCATTTCAACCGTAGTTTACTTTCTGTGACTCCTTTCTTTTATCGTTGTCGTAGTGATCGCGCTTATAATAAGAATGCAGGGAAGTAAGAACAGCGCCACCAATCTAGGGATTCCTACATTATTTCGCTACCGCGACTCAATTTTGCTGAGGTCATAAGTTCCATGAGCAAAACTTTAGATGACCATTATATTGAAGTGAGCTTAAAAACACCAACCTCACTACAGTGAACTACGGTTATAACGAACTCAAAGGGACCACTAAGTTTAGCTCGTGATAACAGTAGTTCGTTGTAAGCATACATACAGCATATATACAGTAAATGGCCGGGACTAATAATAAGTTCATTATATCCGTCAGTTCGTTATAAGCATGGTCGTTATAAACGTAGTTTACTGTAGCTCCAATGTGATGCGTGTTTATGTCCTTTAAAAAAATATCATTTCACACACATTAGTACTACAGTTATAATATTACCAAAAAACAATCCAGGCAGTACTAATGACTGTTAAATTAGTTACGTAGCACAGATATTTCAGACAGGGACAGAACCAATGTCTTATAAATACGTAATATTTTTCACAAGTCGAAACACATGCGCTCGCCCTATTACACTTTCCCATGCTGACGTTGACACACATATGTGCTCAACCAGGACACTTGTGTGTCAGCAGAACGAGCTGTAGGCACAATGAGGATTGATATTGCATTGCTCTTTCTATCCCTTATCCCTTTCACATGTCAAGATTAGTTGTGCTCTATTTCCCCTCTATTAGCCTTGCGGATGTCATACGTGTCAGTATGGACATGAGCCATAATGACCATAGACGACACAACATGACCTCCGCAACCATAAGGCCAACTGACAGCCCGAATAACTACTGACCTGTATTAGACGAGTGAGTGAGTGAGGGAGTTGATTTTAACGCCGCTTTGAAACGTGTCACTGTGTGTCAGCTTAATGCGGGTGGAAAACCTAGGTTTCAGACGTTTACCACTTTAGTGAGACCCTCGAGTATGGTGCTGATAAACCTAGACATATTGGGGCGAACTGGGATTAGAACTCCTCACTCATAGGGTAACATCGGTGATACAGGATGTGCTCACCTTTTCGCTTGATATCGTCACTAAACATGATATAGTCTGAAGCGTACAATGGACTCATAGATTTCTTCTGATTATGAAAAGGGTTTTGTCGCTTTTATTTCACCAAATTGGTAAATTTGCTGTGCGGAGTTGCGTCCCATGGACACGCCAGGAACCTATGATTGTGGGTTCGAATCCCCGTTCGCCCCGATTATGTTTCTAGGTTTGTCAGCATCATATCCTTGCTCGAGGATTGCACCAACGTGGTAAACGTCTGAGACCTGCATCACTTCGGGCTTTCCTTCCACATCAAGGTGGAACACTGGTAAAAGCGGCATTACACCCAACTCAATCACTCACTCATCAAAGAGGTAAACGTCGGAGACCTTCATGTACATCTCTTGTGCTTTCCACCCACATTAATCGGAAAAACCGTGAAATGATGTTCAAAGCGTCCTTTAGCCCAGCTCACTCACTCACTCACAAGCATACATTACCTTTTTTGCAGCATACAATTTGTTACACTTTAACAAACGTGATTTACGGTTTTTACTCAATCTTAATAAAGTTGCCCTCGTCAGGGTATTGAACGCATGTCCTTTGTGGGAATAAATGCGTGCAAGAGGAATGTCCGTTTAGTTGAGGATAAATTGTAAATATCCTGAAATGAAATGCTCCTTTTTCGGAAAATGAATGTTTTATGAATTCCGATGATTATCTACGAGAACGGGGCGGATACAGGGCGGTGATTATCACTTTTTAATCATGTTGAAGCCGCGTGAATTATCAGAGAAAGGCCATTACTGGTTGGACAAGAAAGGGCATTTTGTAATTGTCTGCCGTTATTATTTCTATGCGTTCTACAAAATCTATGAGAACTGTGTTATCTAACTCATGAGTAGGGGAGGATATGACTACTGAAGGTTCACTATCAAAGAACTTCCTAATACTTTATACAAACTGTTAGTTATCATTTCTCTCAATACAGAACATCGGCACACATCTTGATGTTCTTTTGATAATCTAAACAGACGCTTTTTCATTCATAAAAAAATCACTTATGAGAATTATGTGGTAGTACGTTGTGATTTGATTACTTCTAGGGAACTACGTGGTTGAAATATGTCATCACGAAGGTTCCTTGAGATAAAATGCTTCACAGTAAGTCATAATCAATGTACGATTATTTTTTCAGAGATAATCGATATAAAAGACTGTATGCAGCAACTTAAAAAGAAGATACGGTTGCATCAGGAGGCAACAGAACAGCCTACAGTCAGTGTAATTAACTATGGCATCCGTCTGTCGGGTCCGTGATGGAGTTGCAAAACCAGAACATGTCAACATAGCCGGGATGAGATAAAAACAAATAAAGCAAGCACTTAGTAGACAACCCTGCTGTTCACATTATACCTGGTATCAACTCATCTCAATTCGAGCTAATACTTTAGACCCATTTCAATCTTTGAGAGCATCGTCTAGCCTCATCGGCATCACTGGAGAAAATCCAACCAGAGATTGTCTTACAATCTTTGATTTTTGCCTTTGTTGCAGTCAAGGCTCAAGATGTTCTAGACAGACAACTTGGGTTAGCTTGACAAAGTAATTATTATCTGGGGCAATATCAAGTAGGTTTGATCGAACACAAATCACTCAATTTCTCAGGTCGACTGTTTCGATGTGTGTATAATCCTCATAACAGCCCTTCAATACGGTATGCGTGTCAGCTCTGGTAGCTTGAAATGCGTGGGGGTGTCTACAGATAGATGGTTTGGCTTGATTCGAAGACACTGATAAGATGTAGGGGTGTGATTAAAAGCGCTGAAAAAAGCAGGGACAATGCGGATGCAAAGTAACATTACACCAGCTATTTGGATTGGGTAATGTAGAGAAAATATCAGGCACACATAACTTTATTTACACAATTTTGACAATATTTTTGTATGCATTCGGGAATTAATGAAGAGCATTCCACTTATAAAAATGGAAAACATAATTCACAAGCTTTTATTATTTTACATATATGATTTTAGTAGAAAAAACAATGGCATCACGGAATATTGTTGATGCAGACAGTATGAGAATAGGTTGGTGTTACTTTAGTAAGACATTTTCCAATCTATACAGAAAAACGTTTTTATACTTATTTGTATACTGATCGCGGTTTCTTGATAAACTAGTCACAGACAAACTGAACGCTAATTCTGTTTATTTACAGGATCCGCGTGTAGACCACAGGGAGACGTATGCAAGAACGACACCAGAACGTAATTACTCTCAAGTTGAGCTGCTCGACATATGGCGCACAAGGTCCACAAACCTGACTTTCGGAAGGTTTTCTGTCAGGATAGGACGTTTGTCTGTTTGTTCAATAACACGGCAATGTCACATGGTGAGTGAGCAAGTTAAGTTAGGACCTTCACCCCTTGAACCTTAGTTCAGTAATATACTACCCAAAAGAAGTTAAGGATCACCTGATTCTTTCATATTACTATAGTTAATCTCTCATGTCATGACAGATTAACTTTACTATTGTGAAAGAATCGGGTGATCCTTAACTTCTTTTGAGTAGTATATCACGGCGTGACTGATAGAAGGTTAGCGCAGGGACGTATTATGGTATTGCAACACCGTTGTCACCGATATTAATTGTGTAACCATTTCAGTTAATTTGTACCGTAATAATTCTTTTTAAGATCTGTGTTTGTGTATATGCTAGTGACTTAAAATATCGAAATCTTTGTTACTGTGTTAACTTCGTTAATACAGATATTTTAAAGTAATGATACATTAAGTTGAAACAATTGATGAAACGTCTGTAAAACAACCCAGTGCGCGTTCGTGTAACAAACAGACGTAAGGGAACAATCATTTGATATTCGGGGTGGGGGCGTTTCTATGGAGACCAGATATTTCTACATTTTATACACATCGTGAATCCAGCTTTTTCAGGGTCAATTCATGTTTTTTTCAATAAACTCCTAGCCCCTACAGTTTCCAAAACTTTTCCAAATTTCCCGCATCACTGACCCAAAATATGTTCAATGCAATTATTGCTATTTTACTTGTACAACGTGTTTCCTTGTTTTATCAGGTGAACGAAGAGTTTACTTGCATTTGCATGTATTTGTGACGGGTGCCACTGGTGGGTCAGGATACTCAAACCATGAAAAAATATACTAACCTTTGCTTCGTGAATAGTTTATACACATGTACAACCGCTCAATGGACGGTGACAACCTCCTACATTTCTACACGCAATAGATACAAACAAGTCTCCTGACCGACATGTACAAAATCCCACCATCTGTCCAGTTGTCAAGCAGTAATGTGTTTCCAGTAATGGCGTGCCCTTCTAAAATGAAACTGCCAGGAAGAAAAATACGGTAATATTTCACCAGGCATTCAATTTTCTGTGGCATTCAAAGAACAACGTCGTACGTGAATCAACCATATCCGGGGCAAAAAGATTCAGTTCAATGAGACGGTCCAACGATTAAGGTCTTTGTAGAAAAGAAAAATATCTCCTGCACATCTGGCAGGATGCATTGGATCTAATTTCTTCAAGTGATATCATCCAGTGGGAGAAGAGGATGGCGTTAATGACTCTGACAGTGTATATTACAGTTTCTGTGATTGATCTTCTAAAACTACATAAATCATTTTGGATTGTTTACCAAGCAGAAAACCGACCATTATCCATGGTATGGCTTTGTCGTGGTGTACGTTTCTAATCTCAAGGGCCATTTTACAAAACTGTCTTTATACACACTTCTTACTCAAACTCAAAGTCAAACATACGCATATGAGTGTCTTCATGTTCGTTCCAGTCATCAGGAATATCCCAGAACCTTTCTTTGCACGGGTATTTCTCAATACTCGTCAAAACATCGAGCTGGTAGACGGACAAAAGATAGATCTCAATATTTGTCCTTTCAGTTCTTAAAACCCAACACAATCCTCACAATGAAATGTACCTGTACCAGGCCTTCCACAGGGATGACAAGATGGCGGGAAATGTACCGATACCAGACCTTCCTCAGTGATGGCAAGATGTAGGGAAATGTACCTGCACCAGACCATCCAAAGGGATGACAAGGTGTAGGGAAATCTACCTGTACCAGACCTTCCACAGGGATGCCAAGATGGCGGGAAATGTACCTGTACCAGACCTTCCACAGGGATGACAAGGTGTAGGGAAATGTACCTGTACCAGGCCTTCCACAGGGATGACAAGATGGCGAGAAATGTACCGATACCAGACCTTCCACAGGAATGACAAGGTGTAGGGAAATGTACCTGTACCAGACTTTCAACAGGGATGACATGGTGGCGGGAAATGTACCTGTACCAGACCTTCCACAGTGATGACATGGTGGTGGGAAATGTACCTGCACCAGACCTTCCACAGTTATGACAAGATGTAGGGAAATGTACCTGTACCAGACCTTCCACAGGGATGACAAGGTGTAGGGAAATGTACCTGTACCAGACCTTCCACGGGGATGACAAGGTGTAGGGAAATGTACCGATACCAGACCTTCCACAGTGATGACAAGGTGTAGGGAAATGTACCTGCACAAGACCTTCCACAGTGATGACAAGATGTAGTGAAATATACCTGCACCAGACCTTCCACAGTGATGACATGGCGGTTGGAAATGTACCTGTACCAGACCTTCCACAGGGATGACAAGGTGTAGGGAAATGAACCTGTACCAGACCTTTCAAAGGGATGACAAGATGTAGGGAAATGTACCTGTACCAGACCTTCCACAGGCATGACAAGGTCTAGGGAAATGAACCTGTACCAGACCTTTCACAGGGATGACAAGATGTAGGGAAATGTACCTGCACAAGACCTTCCACAGGGATGACAAGGTCTAGGGAAATGTACCTGTACCAGACCTTCCACAGGGATGACAAGGTGGCGGGAAATGTACCTGTACAAGACCTTCCACAGGGATGACAAGGTCAAGGGAAATGTACCTGCACCAGACCTTCCCCAGGGATGACAAGGTGGCGGGAAATGTACCTGTACCAGACCTTCCTCAGTGATGACAAGGTCTAGGGAAATGTACCTGTACCAGACCTTCCACAGGGATGACAAGGTGTAGGGAAATGTACCTGTACCATACCTTCCACAGGGATGACAAGATGTAGGGAAATGTACCGATACCAGACCTTCCACAGGGATGACAAGATGTAGGGAAATGTACCTGTACCAGACCTTCCTCGTTGTTGACAAGAGGGCGGGACATGGAACTGTACCAGACCTTCCTCAATGATGACAGGATGGCGGGACATGGAACTGTACCAGACCTTCCTCAGTGATGACAAGGTGGCGGGACATGTACCTGTACCAGACCTTCCTCAGTGATGACATGATGGCGGGACATGTACCTGTACCAGATCTTCCTCAGTGATGACAAGATGGCGGGACATGTAACTGAACCAAACCTTCCTCAGTGATGACAAGGTGGCGGGAAATGTACCTGTACCAGATCTTCCTCAGTGATGCCAAGATGTAGGGAGATGTAACTGTACCAGACCTTCCACAGCGATGACAAGATGTAAGAACATGTATTGTACCAGACCTTCCTCGGTGATGACAAGATGGCGGATCATGTAACTGTACCAGACCGTCAGAATGACGACGAGGACTTAATTAGGGAAATGTGCCTGCACCAGACCTTCTCCCTTGAAGGCAAATCTGTAGGGACATGCTCCTGTACCAGGCCTTCCTCCATGACGGCAAGCCTGTTGGGACTTGTTGTTATTAAATAACTTTGGCGACATTTAAATGAAAATTGCTCTATCCACTGCACTGTAAAAGCGAATTCTGAAAATGTAATGGCTCTTTTCAGTACACAAGTTATTAAATGGTAATTAACATGTCGTTTATGAGGACATCAATTCTCGCACAATATCATATATGAAACCGTTAGGATCTCTGGAGACAATTTTTGTAATGACAATAGTTATTTATGCCAAATTTGGTCTGGTTTATTGTCACAAACAACGCTTTGACGTCAACTCAATGCCAGCTTAACATGGGCAAGAAATGAAGTCCACAGTCTTGATGATAATCATATCATATCGTTGATCTAAACTATTGTATGAATGAATTGCTGGGGTATACTGTATTAAGTAACTATCAGGGTGTAATTGAACGACATAAAACCAATATTAGACTTTTTACAAAGATCATATAGATCCCACGTGTATGTACTGCATTGTTACTTGCAAGCTGATCCCATTCACATTATGTACGAATATATTTTGATCTAACCCATCGGCAGCCATGTTTTAAACGTTAATGACACAGAGATGTATAAAGTACAGATCTGCTATTGAATACATTTAACAGACTAAATGGTTATTTCCGTTTGACTGCCAGTCTGTCTGTCTGTCACTCTGAATATCATTCTGTTTCTGTGTGTACGTGTATGTGTACGTGTTCGCATAAAATACTGCGATCTATTTCAGAGTTTCGTCTTGTCATGATGGGATAATATGTCAATACATAGCCCTGAAATATCACCAAGAACACGAGGTTGTCATCCAATGGCTTTTGTTTATTCACGTGCCCTGACATCAGTGATCAGGTCTAAATATAATACCAGTCAATACGTAACTTAACCATCTACATTGATTAAGAGCGCACGTTGTGCAAGCTTCAAGATAAATGCAGATGCGGTTCAACAATGTCTTTATGTGTTCGCCCTCGGTTTTACACTTGAACACGTCCAGACTACGATCTTCTTCAAGATTAGCTCATGGGTCGTTTATATGTCTAACCGCCAATACAACATCTAATCTAAAGAACATGTCTCGTCCTTTATAAAGAAAATCCCAAGTCATGACACCCATGCTGTCTTCCAGGTCACATCCCAATAACAATTCCCTTGTGGAGTGTATTGCGAGTAACATCGAGAAGTTGCTGATGTCTCTCGCTCAGTTCCACTGTTCATAACTATTAGGTGTAGTACCCTTCACCCAACCGAACAATCTGCGTCTGTCTGCAAGTCTAAATCGGCCTGTTATAAGAACTGTTCGCCCATGAATAGATTCCTCGAGGACAAAATGAGACTTATCACAGAGCACAGAACCCGAAAAGCTGGTTTAGTTATATAATTAGCTTTCCCTGATATTCATCTCTTGCATCCATTATAGTCGCAGATATCATCTATTGCTTCCAACAGGCCATTAGTAATATCGTCTAGCCAAGAGATGGATTATTGCCGGTTGTATTTCATATCAGGAATATTGATAACGATATCTTCGTGTACAGGACAGTATTTTTTTTTAGCCTTCGTCATCACGATACTCTGCAAGTAAAATAGAGACTTAGCCGCCATTTACTCAAAGGGACCACTAATATTATTTAGTTTTAACCCTAGTACGTTATAAGCATATATACAGCACCTATACAGCAAATGTATGGGGGGAAAAAAACCAGTTCGTTATATCCGTCAGTTCGTTCTAGGCATGGTCGTTATAAACGTAGTTTACTGTAGTTGTTTCCCGGACACACATGAAACTTGAAGACGTCGATGAGTATGCAACAAACAATTCATTCAAAGTAAATACAAGTGGAACCGTTAGTTAAACATTGTATTATTCTTACAGCTGTACACGCGTATTTGAACACGCGTGGACGATATGTTTGCTTAATTTGAAATTAAAGAGCATTATTATCCCAACCACATGCGTGAGTGAAGCCTTGTGACAGAGCAAGGTATGAATAAGGTTTTAAAGTGACCAAAATACTTAAAGAAGCAATAGAAAAAGTGTGAAGACAATGTTCACTTATACATTTTCCACTTTTCCATTCTTTCAAAGAGACTTTTCGTACACATGCTTGTACCTTTGTCAAACAACTGTTCTATCAATCATTAACTTGATAAAGGAACTAGCAATTGTACCGAACAACGCATTGTTCTTTCATTGTATGTTGTTTAACGCCGCACTACCCAATATTCCAGCTACACGACGGAGGTCTGTACATGATCGAGTATGGACCAGACAATCCAATGACTGATCGATATACGGAATTGGGATACGATGACATTCATCAACCAACACACTGAACCTAACCACCCGATCCCGTTAGTCGTTTTCAACGACAAGTATGGGTTGTTGCAGACCAATATAACCCGAATCTTCAAGGGGCAAGGACTGAAATGACACTGCTTTTGAACTGTAGTTCCGTTATTCCGTGGGAACAAAGGCCCAGCTGATAGCTCCAGCGCACAACTCTGCAAACAATACAATTCAAAGGAAACTGGACCATTCCGTAACTTCTTTATACCACCATTGCCGTCAAATACCACCATTGCAATATGTCTATTACATGGACGGAAAACGAAATGGAAGCGACGATAGGTTGTCTTATTGGTCTCACAAATCAGCATTACCATGACGACATTGTCGATGAATGTGTGAGGATGTCATTTCCAGACGATAGGAATTGTCATTGTGAACCTGCATGCCACTATTGTTCGTAGTTAAATCTACGACCTTTAGGACCAAGAACTGTTACAAAATGTCTTAAACATCAGTGTGTAACATTAATAAATATGCAATTGAGACATGTAAATTAAATATTAACAATCGTGCAGTACAGACAGAACAATATAAAAACCAATGCATGTATAGTAATGTTCATTGTCACCAAGTAGACATAACCTGCTTACCACCATCAACTGCTGGGCCAAAGAATGTATACACCCACGTTTAAAGGTGGCTTACAATGAACAAACCAGAAATAGTTATTCGATGACAGGTATCATACCGGTAGCATACCGGTATCATACCTGTGTTCTGATCAATAGGTTTCCAGTTAGGTTTCCAGTGTTCCGGCGACTGTTTGCACGTTTGATTACGTATGGAATTTTAGGGACAAATCCAGTTTCCAAGTGTATATTTGGCCACCTCATATGGTCTGCATAGGAGGGGACCAATTCTTACCCGCAGTCGTGGGGATTCAGGGTGTGAGAAGCAGTGGATCCAATTTCATCTTGGTAAATGGAAATATTCAAGTTGAGCAAAAGAACCATCTATTGCGATATTTATCTTATAATTAAGTCAGAATATTAATTAACCCCTGTAAAAGGCGACTATGCTTGTCATAAGAGGCGACTAACGGGATCGGGTGATCAGACTCGGTGTCTTGGTTGATGTATGTTATCGAATCCCAATTGCAAAGATCGATGCTCAAATCACTCACTGGATTGTCTGGTCCAGACTCGATTATTTATAGGTCGCCGCCATAAAGATGAGTGAGTGAGGGAGTTGGCTGTAACGCCGCTTTTAACAGTATTCAAGTTATGTCATGGCGTGTCAGCTTAAAGTGGGAGGAAAGCCAAAAGTGAGGCAGTTCTCAGGCGTTTACTATTTCGGTGAAGCCCACGAGCACTGGTATGGTGCTGAAAAACCTAGAAACATAATCGGGGCGAACCGGGATTCGAACCTACAATCATAGGTTTCTGGCGTGCCCAAGGGGCACATCTGTGCACAGCGAATCTCGGCGCCTTAGACGACTTGGCCACCTGTGCCCTCTGATAATACATTAAAGCAAAAATGGTCAAAGCTTTCATACTTATGTTTTATTATACCCCGTCATCTGCGAACTCTGGAAATGAATAATAATTATTTGTTGTGGTCTCATTTAGAGTAAGTTCACATTAGGGGTTCAAAGTGTGAAACGACAAATTATTTGTACAGGATTGGGGACCATCATTCTTTGAAATATGTCTCCTGGCGAAAGTCTCAATAACCCAGTCCACTTGTCACCTGTTGTGTTGGATGTCACAACGACTCTTGGTCAATTAATCTGACGACCATAAACTTGACCAGTGACTGGTCTCCGCCATCTGGGGCTGCGAGGGGTAATGTCTGCTAACGTAACTGGTCGTGCCAACAAGCGTCTCGCCATCAACACGCTTCAGAAGTCACTGAGGACTTTCCAAAAACACAGCCTCTGGTTAGAGTGGTTCATTTCGGCTTCAACAGACAGGAATAACACATTTTGAAACTCCCTGGTGATAATAAATTGGCAGGAAAGCATTCACATATAATGTGTTTCCCGTCATGTCTCCCTTGACCACTGTGGGAGTGTGAGGAATGACAATAGAGCTGACTTGATGTGAGGCGACTCTACATTGTCCCTATGCCACGGGGGCTAAAATTGTCCAATCATTTTTGGATTCAAAACGTCAAAGCCAGAGAATAATCGGTCTCGGTTTTCTGCCGAAGATTCCATTGGGAATGGAAGGCAAAATAGTGATAAAAGTAATAGAATGACTGAAAAGTATTGATGGTACCAGGTGTTGATAACTATTGATTGATCTGTCCCTCGATATTCGTCTTTCTGCCCGTCCACTAAAGGTTCAACATCTTGAATCCTTGTTCACTCATACTGTTGGTGTGAATAGGTATGTGTGGATTTTGAAAAATGAATGTTTTCACACAAGATCCCAGCCCTTGCTGCAGGTGTGTGGCCCTTTGTTATCATAGACTACATATGCATTCATCACAGGAAGGGAGAGGCGTTTTTAGCCAGAGATATGTTGTTTTCCATGTAAATAAGACGTTAGCAGTTTCAGGAACATCTCACGTATTGATCAAGAATGTCATTGATGTGAAAATGTGGGTAATTTTATGAACGTTGCACACTTAATATTCATGATGAACGGTAGCGACGGTCGTGGCTTGAATTAAACTTTTAATAGATGGTTTTCATTTTCACCAAATTTCTTGAAGCTATCATTGACTGAAGGGGTTATTCATATCTGCCCATGGAGAGGCGGAAAACAGGATGAGATGGGCATGTAGATGTGTAGACGATGTGGGAGGAAGACATCTGAGGGGACCGTAGCTTGATTCGAAGACAGGTGTGAGAGAAAAACGTGAGGGGAACATAGCTTCAAGCGAAGACTGGGATATGTCAAGAAAAAGCCAACAGAAGACGTTTGAGGGGAACGAAGCTTCATGCAAAGACTGGTGTGAAGACGAAGCGAGAGGAAGACTTTGAGGTGGACTCAGTTTGAGATGGTTGGAGCTTTGTGCTGAAGACGTTTGAGGTGAGGTTTCCGGTAAAGACATTGACGGTGAATACGTTTAAGGTATACACAGTTTGAGACGAATCAAGTCTGATGCGATGATGTGGGAATATGGGAAAACAGGTTAAAGCGATGACACCAGGATCCGAATACATTTGAAACAAAGACATTGCAGGTGTGGACTTTTTGACATAGTGATTCCTAAAAACATGCTCATTTTACAGTCGGATCGTCCAATCGACAACGGCAGAGATTTCTTATGAATGAGAAAAGGGTTTTGTCCTTTCTTGCCTCAATGTGTATTAGCCTCAATGTGTATTACTTGACGACTTGAGGGAGGTCACAAGAGGGGATGTTAGCAAAAAATGTTTTAAGGTGAATATGGTTTGAGAATAATACTGTTGGGGATGAAGGCAGTTGGAGGTGAAGAAGGTTTGAGTTCTACCGAACTCAATCGATAAGAACTTCCAACATTATGTAACATTGTAAGATTTCACAAAAATAAAAACGATTATGCCCACAGCACATTCGATTTTATAACAAAACAGTTCTATCATCTCGTTAGTTTTTCTTCTTTCACGAAGTAATAAATACATATGTCAAATAATCACTCTCTGCTGTTATTATTCAGCCTCAAGTGTCAAAATACTGACATATATTGATGAGAATGATCTAATTCATGCCTATCCTGACAGGTTATGATCAAGTACAGCAACTACATTATTTATCAATAATGTCCTTAAATAAATTAATTCAATTTGTCAAACGTGTCTGTCACTTTTCCATCTGTATAGGCAGGCATTATACAATCTCATTAAAATCATAATCTTTTCCTGCGCTACGTTACCTCTCTGGACTCAGTTCTGAGGACACCTCCAAATCATAATGAAGGATGGGTTCTTGAGCAAATCTGATGTCAGCTGCCAAAACCTATTTGGCTTCATTTCTTCCCAACCTGGATTTGTAAATATCGATCACAGGAAAAGAAAATGGGCACGAAATACAAATATACTAACTATAGTTCACTATTTTGAGTGTAGGTGCACTCAGAAACGACAGGATATACAAACTATGCACAACAATATAACAGCGCGGCTTTATTTAATAGATTCGGAACTTCTCGATTATATCCGAACTACAGAAATCCGAAATGCTTTCCTGAATGCTTAGCTTACTCGTATCAATGTAGAAGTTGTGGCGCACAGTGGCTCATTCGAAAGTTCACCTAATGCTACTCATACAGAGTTGTCCTCTTTCAGAGGGATATCATGTCGGAGTGAAAGATCTGATTTAATGAGAGTGGATATTAAGTACTTGCAGAGAAAGCGACGAGACGGATGGCAAAGTCGTCGAGTGTAAATCACTGTACTTTCGTTGTACGAAACGCCCTTCCGCGTGCCCTGATCATATATGATCGTTGGCTCGAATCCCAGAGTTTCCCTGGTTTATGAGAACCATATCCCGTTTTCATGGGTTCCTCTTTCATCAAGCCGACATTCCGCAGTATAACCACCATATTGTTCAGAGCGGCGTTAAACCCAACTCACTAGCTCACTCACCGATGCAAAACGATTATGAATCTCAACAATAAGGAGGATGATTGTAATATACAGTTGCTTCCTTTTAAGAAATATTGTCAAAGGAAGTGAAACTAATGACGAAACTGAACATATTCTTATTTATCATCTACCTCGGTAGAATACAACCAACGTATAAAATCGATATCCCTTTTGGTCATGTGTGGATAGAGATGCAGATATCAAAGGTCAAGTAGGGACTACTTTCAGTGTTTAAAACAAACATGGCGTCGCCCTTCGCCCTTCGCCCTTCGGCGATCCATCGGCAGTCTGGAGAAACTACTGGGATAATTGTTATCATTGTCAAGAGAATAGTCTAATACACTGAAAATCAGTGTCTAACTGTGACGTAACTAGGGCAACTTTGGAGATATAAATTGCAAAAAAATTTATCGAGGACACTTGCCTAGCAGAGTCAGTTTCCATATCTGCTTTTGTAGACCTCTGCGGCCTGGAACCTTTTCCCCAGATTAAAACAGTTGGATTTGGCCGAAATGTGTCCGAATTTTTACCTTGTTTCGTTTTCTCGCTGTGTGTACATCTGACTGCACATCGTGACGTTATCACAGGGCAGACAGACTCTAATAAAACGAAACCTCTCATAGACTAGAGTTAGAGTAGCTTCCCTTTGATAAAGGCCAGTTACTCTAGCAGACAGACCGATGGATTGCCGTAAAAGGCAAGTAGAAACAATTTGTATAGACAATTGTAGTTACGCCACTGTATACGAAACATATTTAAGTTAGAACTATATTGACTGCTGCCACTGTCCGACTGACACATCTCTTACCTTCCGAAGTAATATATATTAATGCGAACATTCCAGGAAAACTTGCAATGTTTGTGAGAGATTGGAAGAGATTTTTCGAGTAGGGAATTGAAGAATGAAATCATATAATAACGAGGTTATTACGCTTGTGTGTTTGGGTATGGCAAATATCCTCGCCAAGGCTCGCTAAATATTTATTCCTAATACAGGCCATTTACCATACCCAGATACATTCGCGTTATAACCTCAATGTACTGTTTAAAGCGCCGTGAATTTTAAATCCCTCACTAAAGAGAAAGAGAAAATCATTTTTACGAGCTCGTATTGTATTTTCGTCACGTCTGCAGTATTCATCGAGCGCTTGTTTAACTGCGAACACAGATTAAATTATTGATATTAAGCGTTTACTGATATACAATGTAATAGACATTTATTTATTTTATAAAAGCCCAATTAGGAGCGAGTTTGCTTTTGCCTCAAGGGGGATCACAGTGTCACGTTGCTAATACCAAACAAACTCTCCGACCTTTTCCCCCTAAAGTAATCAGATATAACTGCCAATTTACCATTTAATAAAAAAAAGATTTATATCATGAATATTTGCCCTGTACTTGACATCGCATTTCCATGGATTTTCAGTGATGTTAAAGGGCACATAACCATACCACGTACGGCGCTAACTAAAACGATTGGACAGATTGAAATTCTAGAATTCCTATGGTATTTTCACACAGCACTGTCAGCTTGAGATATCCGTCCGATAACTTGCCCATAACAGCGGAGTATTGCACACGCGAACAAAACATCTATTTAAACTTTCAAAGCATAATCCAAGGTCACTTCGCAGCTACACTATTGATTTTGTTCGCAGTGAGCGACTAATTCAAGCTCGAATGTCGTTGTCTTGTAAACAGAAGGCCAGCGAAGAACGTTTGCGTCCATCATAGATGGTTCTCCTTCATCCACTGTGACACATGCAATGAGAATGAATGGTATCATATATCAAGAAGGGTTCACAAAAGCCCTGCCGTGCCAAGATCTGTTAATCGTAGGTTCGAATCAAATCCAACCCATTCAGCCACTCACTCACTAACTCATACATAATCGTGACTCAAATAATTGTTATTAGAACACTATAGTGAGGGAGTTGGGTAGAGGTCACAGCGGCGTTAGAACCCAACTCCCTCACTTTAGTGTTCTAACGCCGCTGTGACCTGTGAAGATCCAGGTTAGAATTATCTTCAGCAACCCATGCTTGTCCTTAGAGGCGGCTAACGGGATCGGGCGATCAGACACGCTGACTTGGTTGATGCATGTCATCGTATCCCAATTGCGAATATCGATGCTCATGGTATCAAGCACTGAATTGCCTGGTCCCGACATGGATTATTTACAGACCGCCATCCTATAGCTCGAGTACTGCTGATTATACAAAAAAGCAAACACACTAACAAAAAGCAGCTCTGAAAAACGACTCTTACTCAAACTATGTTGTTCCAGGTTACAACATTCAAGGCCTCAGTAAAGTTTTTTAAAAAGTTCTGTGGTAGACATTTGGAGGACATTTTCCAAATTTGACAAAAATTATTCTGACTTGTGCCTTATGGGTTTTTTTCAGGTGAACAATTTTCTTGCCTATGCACGTGTCTGTAACGAGTGCCACCGGTGGGGCAGGATGCGCTTACCTTTTCGCGAACATCTGGTTGCATGAGAAAAGAATGATTCAGGGGCTTCCGGAATGTTTCCTCAAACATACACGTGTATGCATACAGTGAAACCCCATTTGTCTTGACATACACTTAATCCGTAATGTGGTAATAGCGATGACTTCACTGGTTCGCACCGTTCGGATTAACAGGTTGCAAGTTTAAGGGAATTGGCAGCCAGGATGATTGGAACATTTTATTACTGTCTCAGCAGATACATACATGACCCTTTACTGACAGCGAGACCAATAAATAATGACATTAAATATCAACAGAATTCACACTAGTGCCAGAAATACTGTCAGGACTTTCCAAATTCTTATACGTTGGCATTTTCTGTTCAGCTGAAGTTTATAGTCATGGCGGATTTACAGAAAATACGTCATGAAGAAAACGTTTCGACAAATATTCATGGTATTGGCATCAATGAAGGCCATTTGATAAATTTCACTAATTGATCACATTTGAGATGTATTTGTTCAAGAAATGGTTGATCGTTTCACGTTGATATGAAAGTCTGTAATTGACATAGGCAATGTTTGTACAGAGTGGGCAATCGTTATTTAAGTCATGTTATAAAGAACGTGTTTACGTACGGTTTGGAATTGCTGGTTTCAATCAGAACAGAACCATTTATTTCAGACTGGAACTTATTCCTCGTCTATAATTTGTCTAGTTTGGACATGGTGTTGTTTAACACACGTGCAAAGTATCATCAGAGATTTCAGATGACAAGATTGGATTACACTTCAGTTGTTCCGTAGTTGCAATAAATCGTCTTGACATAGGTAGTGTTAGGGTTATTTTTCAGGTGGACAATGGACTTGCCTTTGCATGTATTTGTGACAGCTGGGACAGGATTCACTTACGTTCACCCCTTTCTTCACCTAGTATCATCTCCATTTCATAATTATTCATAAACAGACGTTCCTGATGTTGTCGAAAACGGACACTCGACAAGAGATTTCTTGTGAATATGGAAAGGATCACTTCATATCATTGGCACATCGTAAAGTACTGTATATCATACAAATCATTTTGAAAATATATCCCGAGACTATAGAACCGTAACATCTATTCGTAACTTGTGCAAAAGTGATCTAATGGTCTCTGATATAGCAGATACCAATCACGAAAACGATCCAAATAGATGCCAACCAATAGAGACTTTTGTTTCAGGTGCATACAAGTAACACACGTCCATGAGAACTTCCCGGTGTCAATCCTGGGACCTGATAGTGTTATGTCAAGTCCGTCATCGGTTGGCGCATTGTACACTTATCGAACTCTTCTATAATGCCTAATACGATTTCCTAATGAACTAAAGGATTCCATCAGGTACTGATGGGTTAATGTTTAAACCTAATCGCCAGCATCTAAATCTATCTAACCCACTCAGCCACCGAAACTTCCACACAAATGAAAGTCCGACAACTGATCGTCTAGATCACGTACCTCTAGGTACCTCACTCTGGCAGTGAGGGTTTGAATTCCGGATGGGACTTAACCCACAAAAGTACTAGAACATGTGCTTTACTAAGAAAGTGTTATCCCAAATATAACATGTATTACATTTAACCACTTTCTAAATGGCATTGTTGACTTTATATAATTAATTCACACGTATATTTTTCAACATATTTTTCTCTTATGTGAGTGAAAAAGTGACTTTGGTTTGAAAGGTATTATAATAATATCACAATGTGTCAGCTAAATGTTGAAGGAGCTGGTGGTTTTTAGCCTGTTTCTAATTGATAACATTAAGTACATAGAAGAAGAATTTGATCTGGTTTGTTTTATACTTCAATAGTGATATTACCGAACCGTTTAACTGTCCTTTGTTGACAGGAATTTAGAAATGATTATCTTGTTCTCATCGCGATATGGTTGCAATATTGCCGATGTGATTTTTAATATCAACTCAATCCCTAATGTGGAAGGAATGCCAATGTTTGAATAAATTACAAACTAATTAAGACTACATAACCATATTTGTTCTCTAAGTTCTTAGATTATTTTTTTCTCTCCCTGTGCTAATGACTTTACAGATGGCGCTGAAATAGTGAGTGAGTGAGTATGGTTTTACGCCGCTTTTAGCAATATTCCAGCAATATCACGACGGGGGACACCAGAAATGGGCTTCACACATTGTACCCATGTCGGGAATCGAACCCGGGTCTTCGGCGTGACGAGCGAATGCTTTAACCACTCGGCTACCCGACCGCCCCGGCGCTGAAATAACTTTTGGCGTGTTTAATTGATGTCACTGCTGTCATTAGTATTGTAATAACTGTTCAAAGATAGATCCGATGGTTCAGACAGATTGACCAGTCCGACATCATGTTAACGCAAGATGAGAATCACGCCTATAAATGTCTGTATTGTCTGATCCAAGCTAATACAACTATTCTGAGAGTACTTTGTATAATTGTAATGATAAATTTGAATGTCACAGCTTTAAATGACGGTTTTGAAACTGAAAGGCAGGACACAAGACGAGGCTGTTAAAACGTGTTATATGTCGTACATTTACAAAACTACACTGTCACATTTCAACTAAACTCCTTTTAAAGGAGAGGATTGGTGGCCTAGCTGCTATAGAGTTTCCTCGTCACGCCTAAGGCCCGGAATCTATTCACCATATGTGTGATGATTGGTTTTTGACCTGCAATGATATTGCTGGAATATTACTAAATGCTACCTAACGCTCTCACTCACTCACTCACTCACTCACTTTTAAGTGCAAGAGGAGAACGGGCATCAGTAAAAATAAATACATCGGCCAAACTATGGGAAGAAGATGTCAACGAAACATTTGAACATCGAGACATTTGTGCAATATTAATGCTTCAGCAAGCAAGTATTTATCTTGGGTATTCTAATGATAAGCGCTTCCATCAATCCTTGATACCCACCCTCGCGTCACACGTCACATACAAGGATATGAAGAGCAGGATACCTCGACCGACAGGATGCTAGCGCTCTGTAGGGAGACAGGTGGTCATCACGGTTAATTGAATGGGACGTACACTATCAGAGCGGTTCTAACTGCATCGTTAGCGTCCATGTTCACAGAGTAACACGCTCTCCTCGCACTTTAGAGGGGTCTCGCTGATTTCATGACTGACCTAAGACACGGCATGCTTTATGCGGTACTTCTATCGTAACGAAATTCCTTTCCATATCTTTGGTTGGAATGATGTGACTAGATTGACGGGTTGGTGATATACAGATTCGTCACGCACGATGGCGATATAATTTGTATTTTTCGAATTTCAAGAATGAACATTTCTACCTTAGCTCATATTGACATGCTATTATTATTCGGGACGTTTTGGGGATGGATGAGTGAGTGAGTCAAAATCTAAAGTCGCATCGGCTTTATTTCAGCCATGTAGCGACGAGTCGAAGGCAATGTAATCCTAATTTAGTTATTTATGCAAAGTTATATTTGAAAACTATTTATGAAACATATTTGAGCATACCAATTTCATTTTATACAGTTTTAAAACATGGGCTATGTTCAAGATTATTGCACTTATAAAGCAACGTGCATGCAAATGTGTAAACAAAGCTAGGCCACCTCGCTGGGGATCATGAGGACTTAGAGTGAGTGAGTGAGTTTGGTTTAACGCCGCTTTTAACAGTATTCCAGTTATATCGCGGCGTGTCAGCTTAATGTGGGAGGAAAGCCCGAAGTGATGCAGGTCTCAGACGTTTACCACTTCGGTGAAACCCACGAGCACGGGTATGGTGCTGACAAACCTAGAAACATAATCAGGGCGAACCGGGATTCGAACCCACAATCATAGGTTTCTGATTCTCTGCACAGCGAATCGCGGCGCCTTAGACGACTGGGCCACCCGTGCCCCCTATGAGGACTGAGAGTACCTCGGCTTCCTGCATGATTATCTGCTCCAACACTTCAGTTTGACATTCCAGATTGACATATTCTTACCCACAAGGTGACAGTCCTTGAGAAAATGTTGAATGATCAGACTGCCGAAAGGCTTACAAATGTAAGACTGGTGGTTGCGAGACTGGTAGTCGTTCTCTGAGGAGGCGTAAGTGAACGTTAAACCGGTCGCAGTGGCGATGACGGGGCAGTAGGTTTAGCATGGCACCAATGGTGCGCCTTATTTAGTAAGTTCTAAAGCTCGACTGTCACCCAGGATGTTCATTTGTAGGACCTACCAGAAACAGCACCTCTACTACCTCGAGTCTCAAATCCCACTGCATTCACTGCAGGTCACATTCGCATTTCAACTTTCATATTTCTTTGAAATTTTGACTACTATTCAAATTAGCTTCCTTTTACATTATGTGGCGTGTATGGACTTTCATATTGCGATGACGTTTAATTTGACGTTACCACGGAAACCTCTGAGAGACAGGCGTCTTTGGAAAATGATCGTCACTGGTTTTTATATCGTTGAAGGAGTCCTTCCCGCTTCTGCCAATATATACGTCGAAATAATTCCGTCTATTCAACCTTTCCAACTAGTGAGCATAATGGAGGTCCCAGAGAACAGCGGACAACCTTCCAGTGTATTTCTGTACGTCATATTGAGCTTCATATTGATTATACCTATATCACGATGCAATTAAGTATTTTGTTATAAACATTTCTTATCACGCTGTCTTTTTGAAACAACAAAATAAAATTGTGTTTAAACAATCAGGAAAGGGTTCCCAGCTAGTACTACAATATGGCGAAATTAATTGCATTCCCAAATTGCAATTATACAGCTTTCTGGTCTTCCTTCCACAGACGTTTCAATCCTATCAAAGAATATTAGTATGATACCATATATTATGATTGTCTATATTTGCAATATGTTTTGAATGTTTCATGTAAAGGAAGTTGATTTTGAATAATGTATAATTGTTGAAATGTTACACATTGTATTTTATTTGAAATGTGAATAAAGATTTAAATAATACAAAAATATTTTGAAAAATATAAAAAAATAGTGTAGCTGGAATTGTTTATATAACTTATAACTTCGAAAATAAAGTTGTTTTCATAAATGTATTGATTTAATGTGAAGCACTCAGTCTGTTTTCTATCTTCCATGTAATGTTCTTATTCCTTTTGCAAGACAAACTGTCTAATTCATGAAACATGTCATGAAACATGTCTTTCCTTTATGTTATTAAAACAAATTAGAGAGTTGTTTTTAGAGTGTTGAGTTGTTGAGTTATTAGTGACATATAGGTACATGTATATGATGTAATATAAGTTGCAACTTACATTTAAGCAGCGGTGCTTTCGGGAACTCGTGAATATTCTGAAAGACAAAATACAATCCATTAGAATTATCTATTAGATGTAATGTTTATAATTATATAACGTCTACGTCATTGATGACTCCAGGTGTTCCCGAAAACGCTAAGCATGTCCTGCTCTGTCGACATCACCCGCCACTCACACAATTTGCATACAAAATGGATGTTTGTCGCCTGACGCCTCATCCAGCAATAATCCTGCCATTTGACATTCCTGTAACAAGCCAGTGACACGACAGGCGTTTACTGATTTTGAAGAAACAAAAACACAATGTGTTAATTTTTTAATTACGTTTGCTGCGTCCAAGAGCGATTCTGCTGCTTACAGGTAAAGATAAACATTAAAGAAATATGTTTGTGGAGGCTGATGAGGGCAGTTTTAACGTCTTACCCGACACATGTCGTTTATAGTTGACTCAGCAAAATTTATAAACGCTACAGAGCTTGAGATAAAAATCTCGGACTTCAGTCCACCAGCTGAAAAAAACATGAGGCCTGCAAGATCATCAAGAGGCAAAGATAAACCTATTTTCCACAGAACAACAGGATATACTACTCAATCAACGATCCAAAGAAATACGTGACAGCTCTGGAGCACCGTCGTGGTGTGATCGCATCTACATACGTCGTGGTATATTTCACGTCGATTTATTAGCATATGTTTGGGGAACAGCTAAATACTTATTGGGATCAGTATGCGTTATTCATATTAATCCAGTTTATGAGAAGAACTATTTCTCCAAAGGTCTGAGTGTATCTTACTTGTGTCCCACTGTCTGCAACATAAACCACGATCAAGTGTAAAAATGGTACGTGCAGAGTCTGTAATTTTGTAACGTTTATCACGCATTTCTGGCTAGATTGCGACGGGCGATTTATTGCATGCCCTGACGATATGCCCAGACCATCGTAATCAAATAGCCGGTGATATCGAGTCGAAAGGGCGTACATATGTATGGATACACTACTGCGACACAAGTCAGAATAGATAGGGTGAGAGTCATATATTTACCCACAATGCTTGTCTCAAGATGTCAATTAGAGGAATCGCTGGGGTGTATTTATAACGGGGACTGTCACGCCAATACCATCCTTCAAAGATGTAATAACGTTTAGAATGGGAAGACGACAGGATTCCATCGATTTGTGATATATCTCAATTACTGACGACAGGCAGCATTTGCAAGTAATAAATTAACATTGTATATAATCCGATACCAAGGCTTATTCACTTACGTATGGCTTCGTATGTATTGAATAATTATATAACTTTTTCAGAGATTGATATCGAGTCACCTTACATGTAGTTAAGTTCTCAGGACGGGCACACAAACATGAATGAACAAAATAAATAAATATTGTACTTTAGCATGTCAATCTGCTCTGTCGGATGAGTGTGCGCTGGTATTTAGTAAAACTGTCAGGTGAATAATTTGCCTGTGCTCTTCATGTAAACTTCATTAAGTGCGTTTATGAGCGGTTGTTCCAAATAAAAGCGACAAAACCCTTTCCATATTGATAAGAAATACCTGCTACAATCCGTTGTACGACTCCGACTATACCATGAGAATGTGTTATTGAATCAGTAACAACTCATTAGTGATCCCCCAAGGTTTCTCGAAAAGGTGTCTATCCCCACCTGTTGCACCCGTGACAAACACATGCAATGGCAAGTCAATTTTTCACCTGAAAAAACGCGGGAAATAGGGAATTGCATTTTTATCGCTGATGCGTCAAATTTGGAAATATCTTCCACATGTCTACTATGAAACGTTTTGAAAGTTTTACTGAGACCTTGTATGTCATTACTTGAGTGACGCTCTAAGGTTTTAGTTGAGTAAAGGCAAACAATAATGATGATAGATTAATTATGTGTCACTCACACATGCCACACCAAACGCGTGAAGCATGCATCAAGTTGACACAATGACCGCATATTGAATTTCTATACCAGATATGCGTCTGACGTTTTACAGACATGAACTTATTCCATGGACAGCATGTGTAGAACCAGTGACAGCTGTGACAGTTTTCACATTGTCTCATTACTCATTGCATAAGGTGAGATGGTGTGGGGTTTAATGTCACGTTAACGATTACTGCACTTATATAGCGACGTGCACACGTGGGTGTGTTTGCCTGCTTGTGATTGCCCGAACTAATGCCTGTTTTATAGTGCTAGTCCACTGAGATACCATGCCGCAGTTTAACATAGATAAACCACTTAGACACAGTATACTGACTCCCAGCCGACCGGTCCTTGTTTTAGCCCCTTAATGCTGAGCCCAAGGCAGGGAAACATAAATTATCAGATAGCAAAAGAGAGGAAGAGATTGCAGTGAAGACAGCTAATCAGAATACATGCTATGCAATTGTTGCAAAGATTGGTCCTGTTCAAATACATTCGGCATGCTTATATATTTTATTATTTACTCAGATTCAGAGCCGACCAGTCCGTGCTTATCCCAATTAATGCCACAACAAGTATCTTTTAGCGTCTTTTGTTGGGATGCGGCTGGGATCAAACCACAGACTCCTTGCTCTCTGTGCCGACGCTCTATCCACTAGACCAAGTAGGCGACCCAACCATGCTGAAGGAATTGATATGGGTCTCTTTTGTCCAAATTTGACAACACTTTTGCATCCTACATAATCTTACTGAGCAATAGCCAAGATGACGGCCCTACATGCATATATTACTATATGCTAGTTACTCATCGTTTCAAACCAACTGTTCGAAATCGTTTTTGTTTTTAGTTGAAATAAATGTCCTGTTTGATCAAAACACATACATGGGTTCTGTGTTTTGTAACAACACCTGTTTTCGAACAGCCATAGTGAGATGTGATCTGTCGCGGTTTAACGAGAGGCGTGACGCCCTCAAAGCTGCCGACTTGACAGTACACACATCCGGCCTGTCCACATTTGGTTCGCGCGAAGTACTGTACGCCTGTCAGAACAGTCAGTCGTCATTCAGAACTTTGGTGCCCGTGACATGATGAAGAGGAAGGATAAAATGGTGAACGTTTCTTCAAAACGGTCCAAAATATGTTAGTATCTGACAAAAATCTGACAAAAATCTGATAAAAAGGTTTCAAACTTTCATTCACTTTTTGATATTTAATGTAGACCTGGAAGAACTCTGTCTAAAACTGCGCACCATACACGGATTTTCTTTCAAGGAAACTCCGCTAATGTACCATGCCAATCATGAAATATTCATATTTCTTATTTTTATGCATTTTATGTTTGAAAATTGGTGAATGGTCTCTTGAATTTTAAAGACGAAGCAATGAAGATCAAGACATTTTGAAAGGGATAGTTTTCTATCGGAATTTAGGGTTATTAACACGAGTTTAGATTTATATTTACTCATCCCTCGCTGAATTTGCTGTATTGAACAAGTAGTTACCCTTATAAAAATCGTATAGTGAAGCAATAGTGCCCCCATGACGTCAATAGTGATACGACGACGAAATCACATAAATAAAAGCGAAACAACCCTTACCATAGTCATAAGAAAGTCGATTGTTTGATTCCGACTACATCAAGAGCAGGTGTCAGCTGAATCACTACCTAATTACGCCACGAAAGATTGTCTGCAGTTCAATCAACAATGATGCGTTGGTCCATACTATCGTTTCTAACGGACGGCAAATCATAATGATAACAAAAATTAAAAAGTAAACTTGAGTTTAGCAATGCACAAAGACGCTTCAACGATATTTGAAAGCAAAACAGAACATTTCCATTATCATTCGAAAGCTCTAAAATACAATTCCTACCATTTCATAAGCCCGACCCTAAAACATTGGTGTATAGATGCAAAACCTGTGTCAGTCACATAGAAAATATCACAAGTAACTATGCTTGCCGTGAGGTGCGACAATCGGAGAGGGTTACTTTTCGGTGATATGGTTCATTGCGTGGCACCGTCAACGGTCGGACGCAACTCACAAAAATGATTTCGATTCAAGTCCCTAGTTTGACTAGCCTTTGAATGGGTTTGTGATGGATGCCACCGGTCGGGCGGGATACGCTCTGCTTTTCAAGGATATTTTGTATCACAACACCTGGTATCGTCATTATTTGATACTGATTCATAAACACATGCTCATGAAAAAGTCGGAATCGTACAATCGAAAGAGATTTCTAAAGTATATGGAAAGGGTTTTGTGGCGTTTATTCACACAACTTGCATTACTTGACACTACTTGCTTGTCCTTTTTGATAAATCCAATGAAATCATTTCTATTATTGAATTTTCTGTCCCTTTTGGCTCTGATGTGATTGACACGATTCAGGAAAAACAGGGCAAATATGCGGACCTCGCTTTCGAAATATCACGCTTGCATCCCTCATACTAAGTTGTCCGACTCCCCATTTTTCTGTGTGCCTCAGGTTTGGAACCTCCAAATCTGTTGACCGACATTTGGAGAGTGCCCGGGTTTGCTTCCAGGAATACAGCCTTTCTGACAATCTTGGTAATGCAGAAGGCTGCAGTGTTGGGGAGTCTTCACATTCTCCGAAAAGTTCTGGGTGGTTTGACTGGGCAACGCTTCCTGGGAGGTCCTATTCGCTGTCTGGGCTGCGTGTTGAGGAGACAAGGGCCCTGAGCTGATAATGAGGCTAACCAGCCTGACTGTGCCAGGATCACCCAAACCCCCTTTGCTGCATTTGTTTATTTTAATCTGTACATAATAATAATAATAATAATAATAATAATAATAACATATAAACGTCGCCTATTAATCGGATACATTTCTCACGGGGAACACCGCTCTTATACTATACAGGTAATAATGCTTTGAGTTGAAACTCAGGGCTAAACTGTTTTTCAAATTGGATTATGCCCAATGGGAAATGGTGGAGTTAGCAAGCCATGAAGTAATGTTACATCCTGTAATCTAGGAGCGTTCATCCTGTTTATCATCTTTCGACGAGATCTATCTTTTTTGTCTCAGATATCCTTTTGTGAATAGGATACAATATACGGTTTCAGAATTCCGTCTGCAGGATGTCTTCCAGTCTTAACAACAGAAGATCTGAAGATTGTTCTTCCTGGTTCGGGTTACACATAACACTGTCAGCAACATACACAGTCCGTATCTGTATGTGGACAACGGCCACATCACACTGTGTGCACAACACAGTTGGCGGACCCTGGCGGAACCAAATTAGAATCTGATGTGGGAAAAAACAAGGAACACACTAAATGTATGCGTGTTAACCAAACATATATCTAAATATATCGGGAAATTGATCGTATATAGATACACATATATGCAATACAATATAATGTTAGTCTATGGTGTACTTTTGTCACAGAAAGTGACTGCGTGTTCTTCCTACACGAAAAGATCAAATTAAACATTTTTTCATAAACATTAATAACAAATGTTCTGAGTCGATTTAGATCCACCGGGGAGGGAAATGTATTAGCAACATGAGAAATGTGAACGAAATTGAAAACCATAAATTTGCTGTTTGAAGAAATAAGATTGGAAATAAGAAATTAGAAATAATATATCGCATTACAACTTAACTGTTCAAGCAATAATCATTTAATGTTGAAAAATAATCTCGAAGATCTTCCTGAACAGATTCCATTGGACGTAAAAGTCAAAATAGCGGTGAAAATGATATGAATGGATCACTGAAATTCAGTGAGGACACCCGATGTTCGAACATTCATAACGTCAGCATATTATGTCTTCCACAGTGAGTGAGTTGGGTTTTTAACGCCGCTTTTAACAGTATTCCAGTGATATCACGGCGTGTCAGCTTAATGTGCGACGGAAGCCCGAAGTGATGCAGGTCTCAGACGTTTACCACTTCGGTGAAACCCACGAGCACGGGTATGGTGCTGACAAACCTAGAAACATAATCGGGGCGAACCGGGATTCGAACCCACAGTCATAGGTTTCTGGCGTGCCCAAGGGACGCAACTCTGCACGGCGAATCGCAGGGCCTTAGACGACTGCCCCCATATCTTCCAAATGTAAACTCGTGAAAACTGTGTCGAGTAAAACTTTAATTCCTTCAGATGTTTATTTTATTAATTATTAAAACCTACTGTAAGCTACAGTGTAGTTTGTTAGCTGAGGTGTAGTTTGTAAGCTATGGAGTATGTGGGTTTTTGGTTTATTTCAGCAGTTATTGAGTTTGTCGTAAGCTAAGGTGAGTGAGTGAGTGAGTTTGGTTTTACGCAGCTTTTAGCAATATTCCAGCAATATCACGGCGGGGGACGCCAGAAATGGGCTTCACACATTGTACTCATGTCGGGATTCGAACCCGGGTCTTCGGCGTGACGAGCGAAGGCCAAAACGTACTCCAAGTGACATCATTGCGCATTTACTCATATTGATGAAACGATATGTTAATTTTGAATTTAAACTTCAATGTCGGAATGTCATTCAATTCTGAAACACCAGAGCTTCAGATTCACGTCGACAAACTACACACATCTACTTTCATTATCATAGGTCCCCAGTACCTCATGTATGTTGTTAGAGTCGAATAAAATGGAGCTTGAGTGGTCGGGCATAGTGACATCGTTCATCATGTTTATAATCACCTGCGTGCTTGGTCCAGGCGTGATAACATAATGTATTTACTGATGGAATAGTTTGCCTACGGCGTACAACAACAACAACAAAAAAAAGCTTCCCACTATCGAAATATCAGACCCCACCCCAAATTCTTTATAAAATGATAAACAATGATACAAAAAATAATAATAATACTATACATATATTATTTTAATAATATATATGTGTGTATATATATTATTTTATTTTTATTTTTTGTATCATTATATCAATAAAAATAGAGTAATTTGACACAAACGTATAAATGAGACCCATTATCAAAACTGATTCACTTCGAATATGCATGCATTCCATTATTCAAACGTCAGGGTTGGAAATTCCCATCGCCTTTCTGTCACATTTCAAGCAAGTCGAATACATCTAGAACAACAGGTCTCTATGCACATTCAATTATTTAAACGACGAAATGAGAAATGTCTAATCACCTTTCTGTCACATGTCACTAAAGACTAAGAGTAATGGAAGGAGCAGAGCAACGCCCTTAGTGAATGAGTGAGTGAGTATGTTTTACGCCGCTTTTAGCAATATTCCAGCAATATCACGGCGGGGGACGCCAGAAATGGGCTTCACACATTGTACCCATGTCGGGAATCGAACCCGTCTTCGGCGTGACGAGCGAACGCTTTCACCACTAGGTTACCCGACCGCCCCACAACGCCCTTAGGGCTGCATGTATGAATGTTATAGCCCGCTTTGTGAAACAGGTTAAAAGTATTCACAAAATAAAGGATGTTATCAGGAATAAATCTCCTTTAACGTCACTTTCTGTTAGCCCAGGCCGTATTCCACGGCAGTGAAAGTGGGCACCACTCCTCCACAAACATGAAAAGGTAACAACTGAAGGTGTCATTATGCGTTGAGCACTACCCCCCGGAAACCATTCACCTTTTGGTCAACAAAGCATGAGGAGATATAACACAATTGCAATATAATAACGATATTTAAGAGCGGATATACGCCGTGTCATTAATGCTTATTTTCCTTTGTAATGACTATCTAAATTTGGGGAAAAAACGACAAAACCCTTTCTGTATTCCAGAAATGGACATTTAAATCCGATATCATCTGAAATGTAGAGTTGAAAGCTCGGATTATACAGGGACAATTAATCTGGTCACTCATATCACTCGGAGGAAAATGATTCTCTTTCCATGTGGCTATTATCCGCCAGGTGATCTGATTTCAAATACCCAATAACGACGACGGTATCTCTGATCACGAAATAGTAGCTGACCGTTACATAGTCACTGATGTATTTGGATCTGATGAAAAAACATATTTTACTATCTTCCTCATGCAAGTCCATCATGTCGAGACTTTTTTCTGGTGTAACGATGAAATTGAAGTACGTTTAACCAAACAGTTTCATTTCAGAGACACAAACTGTATGTTAACAATAAGTATAGGTAGTATTTCCTTTCGTCAGAATCCCATCAGATCGAAACCGGTAATAACAACGAATCCGACTTTGACAAAACTGGCTTTATAATAGAACGTTGTATGTCTGCCTGAGCGCCAACGCTTACAGAATAAGATAGTGGACATAAAAGATGATTTGCTTGATTTTATTCACATTCATCCTGATGGGTGGCCTTTCACCCATCTCGTAAGTCTTAACAATCCGATTATGTCCACTGTAAAAAAGGAGCAATTCCAAGGACAATCTACAGAAATACATGTAATACTTTCCTTTGTTTAATTTCATGAGAGAAAGTTAGCACAAAAGATGTGTTGAGTTGATCCAATATTGAACTCATTATAATAATACACAATGTCTCGTCCCTGGGCACTCAGGAAAAAATCAAACTCAGCAGCCTTAAAACTGAGAAAAGTATCTTCATCCCTTACGAAAGCGAAAGTAGAAAGTAAACCATAACCGTTTTCTATTTGTTTCTATGCAATAATGCTCATTATTCCATTGAACAAAATTGTCATACAGTTTTCAAGCTGGTCTTGTCACCCACATTTGGCATCGAAATGAAATATACATTCGGCAAGGCACTGTGTTCTGAAATGAAGTGTATTATGTAAATAGCAATGACTCAAGAACAATTCGCATGCCCTTTACCATGAGGCAATCTCAACATCAGCCTAAATCACTATTTAAGACTACAAAGTATTCTATAGCCCATGTTACGCCACCACGGAATAGACAATGCATATTCACAACCCATATTAAACCCTAAGGTCAATAAGGGTAGTGTCGTTGACGTATTCCTTTGGGAGATAAGGTCTAAATGAGAAACTCAAGTCGTGGGCAAAATGAAGCCCATCGGTGGTCTGCAATTGGCATGTCCACTCAGATATGCAGGCCCGTTTGCAACATCCACTCTTAGAGATCGATACTGTGTTTGTGGTCAAGCCTTGTGACCACTGATTACACTGATAGGGAAATCTCATCGACATCGCATCGGCCGAAGGTGGACTTTCTGGACAACGAATAACAGATATTGTTTGTGATATACAGTGCTGGTTTTTTCACAGTGCGCAAAGACACAGATTTTTTGCTGTTTTTTTTCTTGTTTATGTTTTTGTGCCTCATATTGTTCTGTGTTGGGATTCAAGTCTTTAAGTGGCATTTAGAATCGATTCACATCGAGAGAATTTATGGTCGATCCCAATTGCGTGGATCGATGGTCATGATATTACTCACTGGATTGACTGGTCCAGACTCGATTATTTACATACCGCCGTCATATAGCTGGAATATTGCTGAGTGCAGCGTTAAACAACAAACCAACCAACCAACCGTATGACAAAATTCGCAAACACTTTGATAGATTGAATTCAGAAATCGCCTTCACACAGAGGGTCGTAATTCGTTGGCTGTATTATTAAGCGTTTCCTTCATGATCAGGAAGCCGAACCGACTTCATTTCCACACACACGTGGCACAATATCATTACTTTTATGCTTGTTTTAACTTTTCATCCAGAGACATGATTACCGAAATCGTTTGATGGCTGACACAGATCATTTGGAGGAATACCATATGATCAGCGAATCACCTAGCTCTGTTTTTTCCTACAAACGTATGACCGGTAATTCGCGATCGCCTTTGTATTAAATGGTTTACTTAATGTACTGTATGTATGTATATATATATATATAGGCGTACCAGAAATATATGATATTGGCTTTGAATCCGATTCGTACTGACTATGTTTCTAGGTTTGTCAGCAACATACCGGTGCTCGTGGATTTCACTTAAGCGGTAAACGTCTCAGGTCTGCATTACCTCGTGTTCGTTGACACGCCGCGATATGACCAAAATACTGACCAAAGCGGCTTCAAGCCATACTCACATATTCACATATAACCTACATACGAGGGCGTTCAATAAGTTTTGCAACTTTAATATAAGACCAAGTCGCAGAATATATTTTGCACTTTTATTTTTAATATAATATCCATTCACCTCAATAAACTTATACCATTTGTCCTTCAAACTTGTAATACCACTTTTATAGAAATCCGCAGATTGGCCCTCTAACCACGCCTCTGTGGCAGCCTTTATGTCCTCGTCATCCTGGAAGCGTCTTCCACGGAGGGCAGACTTCATTTGCTTGAACAGGAAATAGTCAATGGGGGCTAAGTCTTGGCTGTAGGGTGGATGATTTAACTGTTCGAATCCACATTCACTTAATTCACAAAGGATTTCTTTTGCTTTGCACCCAACCTTGGTAAGGAACGTTATTACACCGCGTTGTTCATGTTTGGGAGAATCCATGATTGTCACCACCCTAAGGTGAATGAAGACATCATATCTAACTTATTGTTGTGTCTGGAACTTGTAATGACACGTGTCAACCTGATGTTATGACTAGTGCCACACCTGCCGCAAGTTAGCATTGCTTGTGTAAACAGAAATGCCAAAGTAGCAAAACTTAATGAACGCCCCTCGTACCCCTCCTTTGCGTTATGAGAACGTTGTAGCCAGGTTTATGTGATATGTAACGAAGGATATTCTAAGTATGACATCTGTCGACTTAACTGAACGGTTCTAGTTTGCTGTCAATGAAACCAAAAGTGTGACCATACGACGACGAGGGCACATATGGTACCTCATCGGACTGTGCTTCGCTAGACCGGCTCAAGTTCCACTGGCCGTAGGTTCGAGTCCCATTTTCGCAGAGATTATAAACCTAAGTGTGCAAGATCCATGCTTACCTTTGGGATTTCCCTAATGTGGTAAAGGATCACGATCTGCGTCACGGGCCGTCCGCCTTCAATAAACTATATGTATTGCGATTTAAACAACTGTGACCAAATAAACTGAATCGGTCACTCACTGAAGTTGTGAACATTAGTGACAGGTCTAAAGACTGCAGTGTAGGATCTAAGAGGATTTGTCTGATGACAAGATTTATAGGTCAGATGCTGACATGTGGTCCTGCACACTGACTGTGGAAAATATGTAATTTATGACACCAAAACTAATCTAGATTATAAACATGCAAGTCTCTATCCACCACGATTCCACACGAAATCAGCATCAGGAGAAGGAAATAGTATGGTAAAAAATAACTTATCTTAGACTAGATAACATTGTACAAAAAGAATCATACAGAGAAGTCTCGACAGTTCTAGTTGCATACGTTGTGAGTTGCATGTGTTAGAACACCTGATGTCATCACTGATTCTCAGTGATCTGATGATAAACTTTTCACAACATGTCTGCCTTTTACACCCAATGGATATCGAGTGTGGTTATCCCCTAACGTTGACATTATGAGTGAGTGAGTGAGTTGGGTTTAACGCCGCTTTTAATAGTATTCCAGTCATATCACTGCGTGTCAGCTTAATGTGGGAGGAAAGCCCGATGTGATGCAGGTCTCAGACGTTTACCACTTCGGTGAAACCCACGAGCACAGGTATGGTGCTGACAAACCTAGAAACATAATCGGGGCGAACCGGGAATCGAATCCACAGTCATAGGTTTCTGGTGTGCCTAAGGGACGCAACTCTGCACAGCGAATCGCGGCGCCTTAGACGACTGGGCCACCCGTGCCCCCTGACATTATGTATTTGCTAGAGCGTGATATATAGTATTTTCGAGCTGGATGGCCTTGTACACCCAAGTTTGAGCTTGTACACGACTGTGCAGCTTGTACAATCCCCTTATCCCACTGTTTCACTTGTAACACATTTATCATGAGGAGTTCACAAGTTTCAGAGCCTTATCGGTGATGTGTTTTGATGACACTTTTTGTGACTGCCAGACTCTCAGTGAGATAGCTCGAATTGCGAAGAGAGTCGAATGCGTCGTTGCAGCCAAGTGACATATCGTCACTGGTATTCGTAAAGTAATTATATAGAAATGGGTCAGATTGCCACATTCTATTGTGGGTGATGAAAAACATAAAAGTGTTTCAATACAAAAGAAACATATTCTAGTTGGGATTGTGGTGTATTTACAGTTTATTCAGTAATGTGTATGGTGTATTCATAGACATATTGTTAATGGAATTTTATTAAGAAGACAAAATGCATTTTTTGAGAGAAATAGCTCCACATCTCAATACAATAATGATTCTTTATGAAGGAACTGGTGTATCTATGGCACCTCAATATCTCTCAGATGACCCGCGTCCTTGTTTTTGTGATAGTATTTTCCACACTGGCGTGATTTTATTAATATAAGTGATATAACCATTCAACAATCACAAGAAACGCTAAACGCAGATTGTATTGTACGAATCCAAGTATTTCAAAAGCAAGCAGTATTTAAGGTTCTCTATCAAGTAGGGTGTGTGTGTGTGTGTGTGTGTGTGTGTGTGTGTGTGTGTGTGTGTGTGTGTGTGTGTGTTTGTGTGTGTGTGTGTGTGTGTGTGGTATCATACAATTCTCGGCAGCCGTTTGCAACAAATGCTATAACACGTTTTCGCAGTCGTGTCGGGCTAACGTTTACTCTTTAATAGCATAGGGTTTTCGTTTCCAATAGCAACTTTCTTAAGCCGCGTCGTGCAAATCACAACTGTTGCAAAACAAAATGATAGCTGTAAGATTAACAGAATATTCGTGTTCTAAAACGAGGGCATATGTCAATATACACGCAAACGAATGGGGTAATAAAAGATATGAAGATATCAAAATTGCTCTGCTGACAGGTTTAGCACGCGTCGCCAATATCAAATTACCAGGATTGTGAGATTTATTGGGTACTTTGAAACATTTCTCATGTGTTTTAAGCAAATGAAATCTGAAGAAATCCTGCACATGGAGAACACATACATGTACCAAAGAAACATGTGCAAAATATAAATATTATTTTGTTAAAGCAAATACTCACTTTCAGATTTGTAAATGATACTTTTCCTTTCTGCTGATAGCAGTATTAAAACCTTTTTCTTATTCGATCTATTGACTTGACCCAAGTGGAAAATCCAGGTTAGAATAGGTCACCAGCAACCAACATAACTTAACCAGACTTAATAGAACTGGTGGTCAGACAGTGACCTGGTTGATTGCGTTTATCGTTGCTCACCGGGTTGTCTGGTTCAGACTCGATTATTTACAGGCAATATGTATTTATTCATTTATTCATTTATTTATTTATAAAACAACAGGCAACTTATCCAAGCTTTGCGGAGGCCTGTAAATAAATATGTCTGGAACAGGCACACCCGTGAATGACTAAAAACCATTGACCTTTGTGAAAATGACTAGACTGCATGATTGTGATGAACGTGATTTCTCACGATTCAAACTCAAGCCGCAGAAATGAATAGTATTGATAAGCATTGGAAATTTCGACGCACAGTGTAAATATGTGATTTGTTTCTCTGAACACAGACGCCTAACACTAACCTGTTGGGAAAAGAATGACACCACAATTTTGCCCGAGACATCAAAATAATAGAATATTATCCGACTACTTCGTGTGCTACGTTACTAAAATTCTGTGGCTCCTGTTGAAAGTTTGCTCTTTGGCTATGACAACAATCCACGTCATCAGGACACGATAACGTGCCTTCAGCAAGTCATTTAGAATGGGGTACTGTGAACCTATTCTCTCCGTTCATTACTTACTCGTGCATGTACATTGAACAGTCGGTGGCCTAGACATCTAAGGGGCCTCAATTCACAGTGCAGAATTGCATCCCTCCAGTGTGCCAGACAGTTATCCTCGTCGGTTCCCATCCCCAAATCGCCCTGATAGTGTTCCTAGGTTTGTCAGCACCATACTCTTGGCAGTAGAGGTAAATCCCTAAGACCTGCATTGCATCGGGCTTTTCCCCCTTATCAAGCTCATAAGCTGAGATGATTCGAATATTCTTTTCAAAGCGGGGTTAAACCAACCTCACTCACTTTAAACAGAACTTTGAACGGTATGTGAATTTTAAACAGCAACAACTGATACGTTCTGAAATGCTATTCAAATTAGCGTTGAACCTAACTCGGTCGTGATCGTCAGCCACTGTTTACAGGATATATATTTTTATCTCAAAGGAAGAAGACCACTTGTCCACCACCCACGATCATGTCAATCAGAATATGATGTCACGTCTATTCCCGTCTATTCAATTAGTTTCAGTTGGCAGGACGAGTGTCTGCTATCGTGTATTCAAGTGTTAAGTGTCCTCGGCTAAAGGTTATGTTGAAACAGAGACACAGTATTTGACTAGGTCTACTTCATAATATGTACATAGTGTCTCACGAACCTGTTTTATTTTGTTCGGATTGGTTCCCGAGTGCAAGTAATATCCCTTTTAATGTGTCCGAATTAGTCCCTGCGTTATTCTGACCACGAGTTAGGGCCTTGGGGAGTATTGGTATAGTCCAGAACTTTGACAAGGCTTACAGCCTGTACACTGATGGGGTACTTGGAGTCTAGGAGGTCTTTTATGACTTAATTGAAAGCCTTGAATCATTTGCATGGTTAACAGAGTACCGGCGGCATGTACCTCTTTCCGTATGCTTACCAAGTTTGAAGGTGCATTTCAAGAGTCACAACAAAATTATATTTGCAAGACGTTTAAATTTACAATATATATACAGACACCTAAATTGACTACCTTAGGCTACTGTCCGGTAAATAACAACATAAATTTGCCACCAGGTTTAACATGCTCACAATTCATCATAAATGGAGGGAACGTCTCTCTTATTTACGTTTCTTCACCATGGTATATACTTAGGGGTTAATCTTAAAATATTCAGCTTTTGGGGGGTTCAGTTTTGGAGAAAAGTACACTTCTTGAAGCATTGACTGAACAGGAAATTGAATAAAGTTCTCAAACCTGAAGTGATGCTGGTCTTATAGATATTTAGAACTTTGGTTAAACCCTTGAGTACAGTTATGGAGCTGACACACATAGAAACAATATTAGGACAAACTGTGATTCGACTCATGACTCACCCTGGACCGGAAACATCCATTCAATAAAAGCGACAAAACCCTTTTCATATTCAAGAGAAATATCGATTCCAACTTTATCAGGAGCACGTGTTTATGAATCACTATCAAAAAGTGATGATACCAGATATTCGCGAAAAGGTGAGCCTATCCTCCCACACCAGTGCAATATCAAGTCAGTTGTTCACCTGAAAATAACACGGGAACATATGGTACAAGTCAATAAAGGGAAATGCATCGGACATAATTTTGTCATTACTCTACATGTCTACCATAAAACGTTTTGAAAGCTTTACTGAGCTCTTGAATGTTTTAACCTTGATAAAAAAAAAATTCTGAGCAAAAGTAGTATGACTCTCTTTGAAATCGCGGAAGAAAGAGCGTGCTCGATTGTATCTAAAAGGTTGTAAAATGTAAACACCAATCGCTGGAGCTGCTGGAATATTGCATGACATGAATGGCAAGTTAACTATTGTAAAGTTGAAGTCATCCCTCTTGTCAAAAAGACATGTGGAGAATGTTTTGTCATTCTGAATCTTTATACATAGATCTAAATATGAAACAGATGAGGCGGTCTCACTGGTTTCCTTTATTTCTAGTTCAGGTTGGTAATTCAGTGGAAGGGAAATTACTATTTGATGGTAATTGAAAACATCTTCATTAACCATCTTTGAAATTGTTTTCTGTTATCAGGGGAGACGTTTTTGGAATCATGAAAAGGACCCTCTAGTTTGTCTCGAGTCTCTGCCACCTCTTAACAGGATTCCGTGCGCTAATAACAAAGTTTTGTACAATTACGATATTCGTTCAGCAAAAGTTACTTCTGCAAATGAACTCTTCGACATGTCACCTTCAACAAAAACAGAACATGATTTCAGCCTTGAGCTTTTAGGCATCTAATACGTTCCTGACAGCATTCAGTAATATGTCGGCAATGGATTTTTTTGTCAAAGAATCTCATTTCTTTAGCTGTTTTCCTTATGCCATATCGTAAGGAATGATTCAATCTTTCTTATTTTTTATTCATTTTTTTAAACATAACATGATCAATGCGATGTGTCGTCCTGCTGGCTATAGTTTTTTTTAAATATAAATAATTACAGACACCAGTGTACCCTATTTCTCTGGATTCTGATAACATGACGGGAAGACTTTGCAATATGTTCTTATGGAGTGTGAAACTGATTAACAATAATTGCGGTGCACTGCCAGTCTTAGCATTATTACAAACTTATCTATTTATAATTAGATTACAGAATGTTCTACTCACAACTCGTTGAAGGTTCAGCTGCACTGGAAGTCAGTGACTGTCAGTGATGGCTCGATCGTTTACGCAATCTATACAAAGATGTGAAAACATCAAATTCCGTACCTAGTAAATGATAGCCGTGTTACCATTAAACGCAGAATGCGTGTTCCGATAACAGGCTCGGATTGCTTAAAACTGTGATAACATTGCATTCAGGCTATCAGTGACGACGGTAGCGTTATATTCAGTATCTGGCAACTGCCGATCAAAGTTGTGTTTGTCACAAGTTTGACCAGCACATTATCACTAACTAACTATGTGTGTCTTGAAAACAAACAGAAACGTAAATTTAGTGTGCCTTTACAAACGAACCCCAACGTTTCCCAAATGCATTACACATTGTCTTGTCATTCCTGTTTTACAACAGATAATTTGGTCAGACCAGCTTCCTGAACCCACTAGACTGCTGGCACTTGACCAGTTGCACACATGGTGTCTCTTCTAACAAGGTCATTGTCCAGAGAACCCCAGCTGCGTATCTGTACCAACCACTCTTATAAAGCATTTAGTCGACGTTCTCGAAGTTTGCAGTGCGAAAAGGTTTGTAATTACCTCTACAACATTTGAATATTTGCTTTCAACTGAATTGTTGTGTCAAGTGTAATCGATTTAAGTTCAATATGATTGGTAAAAGGAAACTAAAGGTCCTTATTGTAAAAGAGATCAGAAGCCACGAGATAGCCGACAGACAGCTGTTTGAGTTGCCTCTGAAATAAATGCATGAGTTTGATTAAACACTGTTATGCATACATGTAGTAATATCACACGATGTCTGCTTGAGGAAAGTGAGAAGATCAAGGAATAGCGTTCACATTTAGAACTTAATGAAATCCTCGAGCACGACTACTGTGCTTCAAAACCGAGGATCCGCGGACCTGTGGATCCTATTCCTTTAAAACAAAATGGGTAATGGTGGGCGTATTCGTTGAGCTACAAATTACCCCCGACCTCATCACATGTTCACGAAGCTCTTCGATTTAGTTTTTAAGGGCGTTGATATATATATTATGTATCCATTATAAACGTATCGGTCCTGAGACGACTGATTTATAGATTAAAATGTGAAATCCCAAAATATAGTATTACAGCGATTGTCCTTCACAAGAGACTGAACGTGGACGTCCTATCAGAACATACATATTTTTTAAAGATAAAGTATGTGTTTTTCGTGGCGGAGAGTAAGTTTTTATGTGTTATTTAATTTCATGGCAAACAGACAGGACAGTGAAACCTGTCAGCAAAGTTAACAAGCATGTCAAACAGACAGAATGTCATATGTGGAAATGTCACGCTGTGAATGCAAAACAAATGCAGTAGAATTGGCAACATGGCGTTATGTCTCCTGAGGACAATCAGGATGAGGACGTGCAATCTCAACAGCCCCAATTAATATCATGCTGACTCATTTTTTTATTCAATACATTAGGTGAAACACTTTCAAAAAGGTAACGAGGCTTATTCATCTAAATGACACCCAAATCCAATTCCTCTGAATATTGATGTTATCACAAATATTTTTTGTCTTCCTGCTAAACACCAATGTCATTTCTCGAGGGCACTTAAACTGTATTTGAAATAATATATTGTGTCCAGCATACACGATCATAATGAGGAGAGACTAATGTGTGGAAGATGTTTTATGATGGATATTTTTACTCTCTAAAGTAATAATAAGTGAAGAAAATAGGTATTATTTCATCATTAAGTGTGTTTATGACACTGACGCAACGTCCATTTTCTCGTACACGTGTTCTTTCAAAACATATTGTTGTTTAAACATACATGGGGTGTATCTATTCAAGCAAAGGTTTTGCACACCTTACCGATAATGATATAGTATGCATTTTGAGGGAATTCAAAATGGCGGACAATGTTTCGCGAGTAACGAATTATTCAGGATATATCAAACAAATGTCACCAGTTGTTGGAATTTTCACAAGTTTGTTTACTGCACGTGCTTTCTAGCCAATTGCGTACACTTTTGGAATTCAATGTGTGTACTGCCTCCGAACACAATTTAGAATTCTAATTGGTTTCAGTTTGGAATATGGTGATAACTACATGTTGATTATGTTCTCAATCCGTTTTCCCAACGAACTGATATACATGATTATTTTCGCTCACTTATTTGGTTGTGGTATGTGCACTGACCCATGAGTTAGTGTTGTGACAGCTTGTGTGTGAACACATTGTGTATGGACAAGAACAATAAGAACTTCTTCGGGTTTCATTTTGTTCACAGTCTGAAGTGTAGTATGGAGACATACACTATCGTTAAAGGCACTCGTGGCTTAGGAATCGATCTGTTTACTGGCATTTCATCCTAGTTATGTGCTAAAGCTGTGAGTGTTTCGAGAAACAGCCCGCGTGTGGGATTGATGCTGTCTACCCTAATCATGGTTATGAGAGAGAGAGAATTCCGGAATCCGGAGAAATATCTTGAGTGAGTGTGTGAGTATGGTTTTACGCCGCTTTTAGAAATATTCAAGTAATATCAAGACGGCGGGGGGGGGGCACCCGATATGTGCTTCACTCATTGTCCCCATGTCGGGAATCGAACCTGGGTCTGGGGCGTAACTATCGAACGCTTTAACCACTAGGCTACCCCACCGCCCCAGAAATATCTAGAGAAAATAATTAGGACGCAGTATGCGACCAAAGGGGAATGTCAAATCGGAGAATGCTCTCGTGTTGGATAATCCGTAGTTACGCTAGAGTGAAAACAAAGTAAAACGTATGGTACATGCGTCCCCATGCGGTTCATGCCTATATTTTTCGTATTTGACGATTTCGTTCTCTGACGGCAAGGAAATAGAATGTGATGAGAGCTAGCGACTGTTTTGAATACCATTTAAATACATGCCAGGAATAATAACCCTCTAACGTGTTTTGGTTCATTCCTCTCAACTAAATACATTTTCTATGTACCATATCAGTATTAAAACTTAACTTCATCTTAACGAGACACTAGTTACGTTCGTTTAGCAATTATTGATTGTAACTTTTCATCGTAGCAGTCTGGTTGTCTCTCATAACCCACCCCGTGTACACCAAGTATCATTACCGCTTTGTGGTCATATTAATGAATTAGTTATAAGGTATAGTAATATTAATTTAATTACACATTTTTATATTCCCATGTTACAGATTCTAAATTACCTCGAATCCTTGTGAAGTCGACACATGTTCTGTGCTATAATTATTATGCTTCACAACATTTGCCCACAGTCTTGCCCTTTCGAACACTTTGCATAATGCAGTGGTATACGATGACGTTGGTATACCTTAAGGGTTTGATAACTTTGAGGTAGACAAATATGAGGATATCATGTTTTTTCTACAATCTGCAGCTGCACTTTGACGACGTTTGTGAAGGCCGGCAGAAATCAGAATCGGACTCTATAAAAGCGTTACTGTAAAATGGATGTGTAATTATAGTTAATATAGTATGGTACATATGTATCACAATATATATATATATATATATATATATATATATATATATATATATATATATATATATATATATATATATATATATTCATTCAGTACAGACTACAGAACCTATATACTCTCAAGAAGAAGAGTGTGATTCAGCAGACATTCACAAATTGATTACTACGGATGTGCACCAACCCTGCCTTTATAAAGGCTACTATTGATTTCCGATACTTAGCGCCTACATCAACGTCAATATGTCTGATAATCACAACCTTGACATGTCCATGTAATTAACAAGCTTCATAAGTATGTATAATGAATAAAGATAATTAAGAAGTACAGGACATCATCAGTAACATGCTCTGGTCATATCTGTATATGTGGCGCGGCACAGTAGTGTCTGTTAAAAAATGCATGTGACATGTGATACGAATGTACACATGTAACTGTGTCTTAATATTTATTTCTCTGAATATGTTTCTCTGAATAATCAAGGACGTCCGAAAAGCATGTATCGGTCTGTTAATACAGTGACAAGACTACACATGACCATAACAACGCTGCCAGTGACCCGGAAAATAGAGAAAGGGGCTAGGGAAGAAATAAACATAAATATGAAACGTCAACGCCTTCGGTTTTTTGCCGAAACATACACTGGGCAAAAAGGTAATTGAAATTTTTGATTTTATAAAAGGTCACAATGCTTTCAAATACCCTTTAATGACAGAAGTAACCCACTTTTATTAAAGGACATTTCATCAGACCATGTTTTCCCATCGAGTGCAGTCACATGAATGTTTATTACTGTTTGTAATCCCTCGGATAAACCTCCTGATTGTATAGACGGCGTAGTACCAACAGATACATTATCATTACTGTGTTACCAATCGTTCCACCCATCAGGAAAGGCACTTCAAAGAAAACAATGCGTTTCATTACCTGAAATCTTGAAGGTACCGTGTCATCAGCGTCGTTAGTATATTTGCACAGAGAGTCATGTACAGGAAGATCTGTACAGAAGGAGAGTACAAAGGTCGGCCAGATCAACCATCGTGTTTGCAGTAACGGTACGTCAGAAGAACCACTGGTCTTTGAGCTTCACATTGATTCCAAAATCAGGCCTAACTTTGTTTAAGGTGTCTCAGACAGAAGGGGTTCATTAACTTTGTTGCAAGATCGTCTTCTTTTCCTATGTAATCATGCATCATAAAGAAGGCATGGTTTCAATGTGATTTTTTTTTATTCCCTCTCAAGCTATAACGAGACACGAATGAATGAATTCTTCGGTACTCGCCACTGACCCTTGAATCTACAGGATCATGTTTGAATTAAATCAACTGTGCTAACAATGTCTGTCTACACGATGTCCCTCACGCAGATATCCCCTCCAGACAAACACACATCAAATCAAAGAAATTAAGGTAAGTGACCCCAATGTGGCGCCATTACTACGCCTGGGTGCAAGATTCAGAAAACATCAGTTGCTTCAGGTCAAGAAGGGTTCTGGGCACATGGAGCCACTACCTCCACATCAGTCGCTGACGTAGACTCATAACCCTTGTGCCTGCAGACCAGCGAGGCAACACTTAAACAAAATCTTGAGCATTAAAGGTGGTGCACGTCAAGTGGTATCAGTACGTCCGTGTCTGTATTGTGATTAAATGTGCTCTTATATTGCGTGTTATGGAACGAAGCATACCGTTATGTGTTAGCAAGATGTTTAATGTAATCTGCTCGTTTTAGTAGAGGCTTGAAAGTGGATAAATGCTGCATGAACACATTAAAATATAGTGGTAGTAAGATTATACTATTCCCTTCCATCGGTACTAAAAACAAGTGAGTATGTCTCCTCAAAAAAGCTTTTAGAAAATAAAACCATCAATGCCTTGGGGCGTTCATACTTGTATATCAGTCAGAAGTTAAAGAACAGATGCTTACTTACTTATCTCTCATGGCATGAGATATGCCCCCTGGACAGGACATTTGCAAGAACAGAAGGGTAGTTGCTGCCACCGTGACGATTACTTCCAAAATCAAACTATTCAAATACACAAATAGGAGATATTTGATAAGTTTATGGTTCAAGACATCAACATTTAAATACTAGAACACTTACATACAGCTGCACTTTGTTACTTTGCAATACCGCTGTTAAATGAAGACACGGCAGCTGTTAGATGGATTGCTTCTCAGCCTGACTATTTACACATCTGTATATGTGTATATAGCTTTCCATACAATAACACACGGACATAGTGATGTCTTCCCCTTATGTTATATAAACGGGTGCTGCCTTTGTTAGAAAATATTAACTTTTAACTGTAAAATACAAATGACAGCAATACACATTTGTATTGGAACCGAGGGTATGTATTCAAAATCACAATTTGTTTTAACTGTCAATGATTATTCTTGTCGATGACTTACGATAGCCGAAGCAATAACGACGATTGTCATTGAGTTACAATAGCCGAAACAATAACGACGACTGTCACTGTGTTAGATAGTCGAAACTTTTAAGGCGATTGCTATGGAGTTACAATAGCTGTAACATTAACGGCGATTGTTATTGCGTTCCGAAAGTCGTAATAATAAGGACTCTTGTCACACTATAACGGTTTGACATTAACTTCTTAAAATATCGATATTGAGGGGTGTCACTGCTGACATAAATGGACGATCATAATAGCAGTGATTTTGTTTGTTTGGTTGTTGTTTACGCCGCACTCATCAACATACCACCTATATAACGGAATCTGGACCAGACAATCCAGTGATTGACATCATAAATCTGAAGCGGAGCACCACTTCCTCGAACACCTGGCGACTTGTTCTCCCCTTGGGGCACGTGCATAGGTGTGTGTGTGTGTGTGTGTGTGTGTGTGTGTGTGTGTGTGTGTGTGTGTGTGTGTGTGTGTATAAGTATGATCTAATTGCAGAAGAGGGTGACCTCAACACCCCCAAGCCGAGCAAAAAAGAAAGGGTCAAACTAAAAACCATGTTTCATTATGCCTGATGATCGTACGCAATACCATGGGTGCGTGAAACTCATAGTTGCAAAATGATATAAGGAAAGTGTATTCAAATCTGTGTATATATATATATACTTTCATGGGAAATGGTGGCTGTACGAACATGTACCACCAAATGGTAACTTATACATCTACATTATTCAGTCTTTAAGGTCATGTTGTCGGTCTATGGTATAGATTTTCTTACATACACGTATAAATGTAAGTTACGTGAATTTGTGAAACATTTTCTTCTGATATCAAACACATATTTTAAGAAAATAGCAACACGTCAGGGTTTTCTGAACTGAGAAGATGTATCAACTATTTAATATCTATTATGCAAATCAGGAAGATATTATCTTATGTTGATAACTATTTGAAATTGTGACAATAACACAAGATCATGAGAGTTGTACGTGTATAATCATAGTAATGATCAACAGAATGGGCCAAGGCAATCCGTATAGTCAGTGTCATACCGCTCTGTGGTGTGCTTCCGCCTGAATATAATTAAGGTCATTTCCGAAATTGCATCCGGATTTCAGTATGAACGTACTAAGCTGTAGGGAATAGTCTTCCTGAATATACACGGGCAGAAGCTCCCTACTGCAGTGCTGGCATATTGATCTTTCAATGAAGGTGTAACGAAGTCGACTCAGGAGACTAAGAATCAGCAGGCAACTAGTGGAATAGTCCACACAGACTAATATCATTCTAAGTTGGCTGTAATACTCCAGGAACACTAACGACTTTCAAGGTTGGGTGAAGTACTCCACAAAGACTAATGTCTTTCAAATTTGGGTGCAATACTCCACAAGAGTTAATGACTTTCAAAGTTGGGTGTAATACTCCACAAGGACTAATGTCTTTCAAAGTCGGGTGTAACATTCCACAAGAGTTAATGTCTTTCAAAGTTGGGTGTAACATTCCACAAGAGTTAATGTCTTTCAAAGTTGGGTGTAATACTCCACAAGGACTAATGTCTTTCAAAGTCGGGTGTAACATTCCACAAGACTTAATGTCTTTCAAAGTTGGGTGTAACATTCCACAAAAGTTAATGTCTTTCAAAGTTGGGTGTAACATTCCACAAAAGTTAATGTCTTTCAAAGTTGGGTGTAATATTCCACAAGGGCTAATGTCTGTCAAAGTTGGGTGTAATATTCCACAAGGGCTAATGTCTGTCAAAGTTGGGTGTAACATTCCACGAGAGTTAATGTCTTTCAAAGTTGTGTGTAATATTCCACAAGGGCTAATGTCTGTCAAAGTCGGGTGTACTACTCCAGGAACATGTCTTTCAGATTTGGGTGTGATACTCTACAAGGTCTAGTGCCTTTTAAAGTCGAGTGTAATACCCAAGGAACACTATTGTCTTTCAATGTTGGGTGGAATAAGTCAGAAAGGCTAATTTGTTGGGTGGGTTACTCGACACAGACTAATGTCTCTCAAAGTTGGATGTGTATATATTTGGAGACCATGTGCCTTGACTGAATATGTTATGGCTATAAGAAAACATTATTCATATTGTTATCTTAATACAGCTCAATATGGAGAGAGAGAGAGAGAGAGAGAGAGAGAGAGAGAGAGAGAGAGAGAGAGAGAGAGAGAGGTAACATATAACTGGCTTTTCTTTGGGGTAAGCGGGAAGTCGAAATGACTTTGAGATGAAAGATGATGCACGTCGAATGTAAATACCGTATATCAAGACATTTTGATGGTTTTGAACGTTTCCTATAACACAGCATAACATTGTATTGGCTTTTGAAATATACTTAGCGGAAGCTCCTGTACAGTCAGGGGTCATCTCATTCCCAGGGAGCTGAGAAAGAAAGACAAATGCTTACTGATCCGTACACCATGATAAAGATACCATGTTCAATGAGCAGACCCACACCATCGCCACCTGTTCCAAACCAAAATTAGAAATATGCACGTCAAATCACATTGCCTAGTTTGTCTCAGTAAAAGAAAAAGCTGCACGATGAAGTTGCTTCCCTTTGTGTTAGCTGTAAGATACACACACACACACACACATATACACACACACGCACACACACACACACACACACACACACACACGCACACATAAATATAAGGTGCAAAAGAGAGTATACTGCAATACACACAAATACATGGATTTGACCAAACGTTTACAAACGTTATCAAAACGCTACAAGGGTGAAAACAGTCGCCGAAACAATGCAAACTAAGGTCGAAAACCGTTACAGTCTCAAATATATCACCATCAAATAACTATTTCTTGTTAATGTTTTTATTTGTAACCTTCATCAAGCATGGCTTTATACTTTCTCTCGCCTATTAGTTCAGCAACCACATTATTGAACCATTTCATCTACACGTGCAATACAACATAATCACTGTATACAGTCCACTCACGCATCGATCATGTTTCATCGACAAATTTATGTCAAGGATTATATATAAAACCAAATTCGATTAAAAAAACAAACATAAATAACATATAAAATAAAATACAAGGAATCTATACATAAAACGCTTCTGTTATGTATGCATGAGTGAGGTAATGATAGTTTTAAAAACTACATTTGAATATGATTTTAATTTAAGCTTCCAATTATCGTCTGGCTGTTCAGCTATAAATTTCTTTTAGCACACTGTCTCATAACATATTAAATTAGATTACATCATATCGCTATGGCTACGAGGTATAAAATTAAGATTGATTCGCACCGTCATGTGGTGTTTTGAATCACATTCCTCTTTTCTGTGATATTCATGTGAAATCTTTGTCGGTATAAATGATCCAATCGAGCAAACTTTGAGCGGACAGGATTGCACTGTGAAAAGGTTATGAAACTTGTACCTGATTACTTATGTGCAGGACCAACTTGATTCTCACAGCTCCCTTTTCAATATGAATGTAACATGAATATAAACTGCCAGGCAAAAGAAAGTATGGACAGTTAGATTTGACCAAATAATTACCAATGTTAGCGAAACGTTACTGGGCTGAAACACAGTCAACTTATTGTCCAAACACATCTATACAATCCATCATCACATCATAAACTATGGAATAACCACCTCTTGTTTGTTTCATTTTAGCCATCATCAATCAAGGACGTATACTTTCTTTTGCCAGGCAGTTTATGTTAATTCCTTGGTGAAAATATTCACGTCACACAAGGCAATTTTTCCTTTTTTTGTCTTGTGAAAGAGAAAGCTCAACAAGAGAAGGAGCGTGTCAAAGAAAAAGCACGATGTTGTTAATTTGACGGCGAACTGCCAATACCAAATACAGACGGGTTCTCTCTCTTTTAGTTGTTACATCCTCATAAGTCGTTGGCGGATTATGTCACACAAAAACAAAATGATTGAAGACTTAGACTTTTCTAAAAAGCAATATTTAAGTTTCATTTCGGTCCAGAAATTTTGGGTCTCATAATTACAAGCATGCATTTTATTGTAACGTGAAAGAAATGAAGCCCTTCGTAATGATGTGAGTGGGCACGTAAGACTCATGCATCTTCTCCTTACATAACTCAAAGTTTTTCTTATGAGGATGCTAATAGAATATTCACGTCACAACGATATTATATTTTGCAACTGTTGATATTTCCCATATTAAAAAAGCCGAGTGAATTCTATATATTATCAATGTCACCTTGAAGTATCCTCTTTCAGAAACAAGTACATCGACTTCATATACACCTTACAGTACTTTAAGCGTTGTGAAATCTTTATTTCTTAGCCGCGTGAAGCAAAGCAAAATATTTGAAAATTAAATCGCCGAGTATTAAGATCCTGGATCTATATCATAGTTGAACGGATTGCTGTAGCAAATTCGAAATTTTTGTGTTGGTAATAACAGTAAAAACTATTTATTCTGTGACATTTGAATTTTCCATAAATAATTTCACGAGTTTTGTCATTCGATCCAAGCCAATCTCTCACTTTCAAACGCAGACGGAGAGATCACAATAGCACATTTTAATCGGTATCACTCTCACTTTCGTTGGAATTCCAGCGTTTTTCACCGGAGCCGGGCTTGTGGGTTTAGCAAGATCGATCGTACTATTTCCTCCAGTTATTGTGCCAGTCAACATAGTACTCACGCCACCAGAGCCATGCCTAGCTTGAGATTGTAGACTTGTTATAATATATGCTGGGTTTCTTTCTTCTTCTTTTTTAATGTCCCACTCAACAATATTCCAGCTATGTGTTTATGACGACGGTCTGTAAATAATCGAGTCTTGACCAGACAAGCCAGTGATTGACATCATGAGCATCGATCTACGCATATGGGATATGATGACATGCATGAACCCGTTGGTCGCCTCTTACGAGAGGTGAAGGTTGCTTAAAGCAAATTTTAACACGGGTCTTAACGGAACGTTGCCAGCTGGTTACTTTGACAAACCATGCAGCCGCTATATCAAGGATGTTGCCATGTGAGTTGGATGTTTCCTAACATTAATTTGGATATTAGTTTGTGCTGGTCAGGATTTATGTGATGCTTTTTCTAAAAATGTAAGTGTTCCTGGTATTGTGTGTGCAAAATTGACTGTAGTAACCATCAACCTCTTTATTTAAGAATCACTTTAAGAACTGGAAATCCAAGCGCAGGGATCTTAATAGAGCGGCGCAGTTATCTCGTTCGTACAATCGAAAGCTCAATCCCCTGATGTCAATGTTGTGCAATCAACATTTACAAATATTGTCACACAGTTTACAACCATGTCCGCTTTTTGGATAGAATAATCAGTGTGGTCGCTACAGAAGCTTATGTTAATTGTAGCACCCTGTTTCTGAAGAAGTGAAAATGAAAAGATCGGGTCGGCTGAGATATTGTGTCGTCCGACTAAGGGCAAGGTCAACTTGTCAGTTTGATAAACGGCAATTGCGAGCCTGGATTCTCACGTCAACTGCTATTATAACAACCACAATCGCAAGGGTTTGGGGCGCATATCAATGGTCACAATCGAGTGAATAGGATTTGATCATATAACCGGCGGGTGATAACACTATTAGGCTACCATGTCCGTGCAGCAACACTACAGTTTCGGTCAACAAAGTGTTGTGATCAGATGAATTACTGCGTGTATTGGCTACCCAAACTGAAGTTGGAAACAAGAACATCAATAATTCATGGTTAAGTCGCTCTATGGAAAATGACTCCAAGATGAAGATGGGGAAAAGAAGTTATGAATGTTTGGCAGTAATGTAAACGATTGTCCGCACACCAATCCTTCACCGCTAACCCACGTGTCGACCTTTAAGCTATCAGAGCGCATACGGCATATCAACGTTTAAGCATCACTCAACGACAGAGATACGATTGAGTGCATTATTTGAAAGAAAAAATCCGTTAAGTGATTTACGCAACGTCGACATTATCAAGCTACTGTGACAAGGTTGATTGAAATCAATGTGACCTATCCCTACAAAGTATGCCTAATCTAGTTTCTTCCCGAACACTCAATCATTGTGTAACACGAATATCCACTGTTGCTTCAGAGGAAAGAGCGATCACACAAGAAGCAAGCCAGATCTTCAGTTTCTAATTCTAACATGATAACTGTCACATTTTCTACTGACAGAAAATACATGTACATTAATGGATTGCACTCTTCCGAGGTGTTCGTCATCAAAACGTGGTTAACTGGTGTGCGATGGTTTTCCAGATGTCATTAAGTGTAATGTATTTCAGATGAATAAACGGACACGAGTGCAATCATTATGTGAGATTTTTTACATATAAGTATTATTTTGTTTCAGGTGAATAATTGACAAGCCTTTGCATGTGCCACCGGTGGTGCAGGATTTACACTCGCCTTTCGTGATCACCTGGTATCATCACTATTTGACAGTGGTTTGTAAAACACATGCTCGTTATATAGTCAGAATCAAACAATGGATATTTAGCAGAGTTTTCTCGGAATAATATGGAAAAGGGTGATCACCCGTTTAATAAACATACAGCTGTATTACACATTGTGTAATACCAAAACGCGTGCTTGTGTACTCTCGGAACACGTTTCACGAACAAATATTGAAAGCTCTCGACATCACTTGGCTTATTCAAAGACATTGCGTGTGGAGTTGATAGATCACTGAGAGGAGCTTAAGCACACTCGATGACCCCAGCAACCTTGTTGCTAGGGTGACGTCACTAGGCATCGTTTCGCCGATGGGTCTTGCAACAAAATTCCACAAATTACGTCATCGGGTATTGTGACGTTATTGTAAAGTTTGAGGTACAAGGCCCGTTCCACAAGGCGATCGTATTGTAGCGCAACGACAGTCATTAGTCTAAGTTAAAGTATGTGAGTTGCGAATGTCTTAGCCCTACGATAATTTTGTGAATTCTAAAGATGGACCGTTGTATGGTATTAAATTCATACCTTTCAACTTTTGACGTGTTTGAAGTATTATTCTGTTAAACTCAATTGGACTTTGCCGTGGATCGTGTAGGTGTCAGCTAGCCTATTCATACTCAACAGTATAATTCTAAAAACGTTGTAAATGGCAAGTAATAAATAAAATACTAAACTCGCTCCCGTGTAAAACCAATTTTATGAAACTCGTGAATAGTTGTGGTATCTGACTCGCTTTCGCTCGTCAGATACCAGAACTATTCACTCGTTTCATAAAATTGGTATTACACGGGAGCTCGTTTAGTATTCTATATATGTGACATGGATTCCAGCTCGCATGTTACATGTGTGCGTGTGTGTGAGTGTTTTGAGTGAGTTGAGTTAAACGTCGCTTTTCAACAATATCCACGTTACATCACTCCAGCGTGTCAGCTTAACGTAGGAGGAAAACCCGAAGTTATGCAGATCTTAGACGTTCAACCCTTTGGTGAAACCAACGATCATGGGTATGGTGCTGACAAACCTGGAAACATAATTGGGGTTACCGGGATTCGAACCCACGATCATAAATTTATGGCGTGCCCCGCGATATTGCGGCGCCTTAGACCACTGGGCCACCGATGTCCCCTTGTGTTTAAAGGTGCACACGAACAGAATTCTAGTCTTTTTCTATTGATGACTTTGCGTTCTAAATATTGGAAATATAAAACGAATGGATCTCTGAAAATCAGTGATAGCAGCAGGTGTTTTATGACATTTATTACAGGTCTTGGGCAAAGACACCGGTCTAAAGAAATTATAATTTATTATGCTTCACATTATTAACGTGACGCAACGCATGTCTTGCCATGAACCAGGCCCATTCCTAGTGCACTTGGAAGGGAATTATATAATGAAGAATCTGCGTATTTATATCGCAGTGACGTAATAATCAATGACGCGCGTCAAAGCATAAAGGTCAACGTAGTTAGCGTTACATTAAGCATACGTTGCAGCCGCAAAACAGTCTAAAGCAATTGAGTGTGCAGGCGAATCCCAATGAAAACGAATGCGAATCTGATCTTCCACCTTTAACCGAATCATTAAATCGATCTCTCATATAACCACTGAACTTTGAACAAATTATTGGTTCCTGGTTGTTTCCTCACAACCAGGAGTGTTGTAATGTGCAATCAATGCATTTGCAGACAACATGATGCTCGAAATTACAAATCAGTTAGTGCTAGGAAAAAGCTTGTGATAGTGCTTGTCCGGCGGGCGTTAGCTGCACATGTTCTGTGTAATGTGTACGTGTACTGTGATCTGAAAAGCAAGCGTTCAGTTGGCGTTGACCACCCTCGGGAAATTCTAAAATTTCACAATTCCTTTAACGCAAAACCTGAAATAAAAGCGACAACACCCTTTCCCTATTCTTTAGAAATCTCTGTCACAAACAGTGTCGATTGTACGATTCCGTCTAAACAACGTGAGCATGTGTTTATGAATCACTAGCAAAGAGTGATGATACCAAGTGTTCTCGTAAAGGTGAGCGGTGGAACCCGTCACAAACACATTCAAAAGTAATCATGGGAACATATGGTACAAGTTCAAAATGGGGAATTGCATCGGACATCATTTTTCGGTGCATGGCGAAATATTAAACGGTTAAGAACGTATCTTCCACAAATATACCCTATTCTCATTTGGAGTCCATATTATTGCTTTGGAAATGCAAAAACTATCACACATGTCTGAATAGCTAAACGCATCAGTTCAGTTCATGCATGATATGTAAACAAAATTGACGTTAATTGAAACGTTATAATCCGGGGTAGAATAGGTCTTCAGCATACCATGCTTGTCGTAACGGCATCGGGTTATCAGGCATGCTGACTTGGTTGAAGCATGTCATCGTATCCTAACTGCGTAGATCGATGCTCATGATGTCAGTCACTGGATTATCTGGTACAGACTCTATTCTTTACAGACTACCGTCATATAGCTGGAATATTGCTGATCATGTCGTTAAACAACAAATCAACAAAAGTTATGCTCCGGAAGCGGACAGACGGAGCCCAATTCAAAATTCCTAACAAAAATTAGTTTGTGCGCGGGATAATTACTGAAAAATATCTTCAAATTTGTAAATTCATCTTGTTCTGCGCTCGTGTTCTTGTGACGTAAAACTGCCGTAGACCGCCGCTGAAGCAACAATAGAGTCGATATGAAATTGACTCACTCGACAGGGGGCAAATCACTTGTTGGGTCTCATTAAACAGAAGCAGTATAAGACAGTCATGAAGATAATCTTGAACTGAGCCGACAGCTGATGGAACGATGAAGACACGAGGCAGTGAAGGAAGAAAGAAAAGCCAGCTAATATTCTGCAATGACTCACTGACAACGTTAACCGAGTCACGTACATCCGTCTTACTTATAGTAACGAGCATGACATTGGAAAGAACTATCATGATCAGGAACACTCAGTATTTATGTCTTTTGCGTCTCTCAACTTCTCCTTTCGCTTGAAACGCTACAAATTCCTGCATTTCAACCTCTCTTCTGACTCGGTTTGTCTGTAGGACAAGGGAAGGGAATGCATCTCTAAATCAAACAAGACAACCCACGAGGATCAAAGTGGTCGCTACTGTTTGATGTACTTCCATTCCAATTCTACCATTCATCTGTCGGCCTGTATCTCGATTTGAAGATTTGGCCGCTAGTGCATACAGATTGCATATCAACAAAACGCCATACCGCTTCGTTACACCCCGCTCTAAGTAGAACGCCTTTTCCAAGCTCATCTACCGAGACTTAAATAGTGAGAGATGCTTTGCTGGCTTCTAATGTTATATAACACAGCACCCACATAACACAGACTACCACTTAATTGATATTTTTTGGGATTTTCCTTCCAAACGAGGAAACGGAAGTCGTGTATATTTTGAAAAATCAACTATATTTCCCCATATTTTTTTCATTGTTCCCATATTCGTTTCTATCAGTCTATCAATGATTGTATATTATTCTCCGTCTTGAACACAGATCACATTAAGTGGGATGCACAAGTCTTGGTACTGATACCGGGAAACACCACAATATTCTAACATCTGAAAGATCATGCACAAATCAAGCAGACACATTTTTACCCAACGCATATTTGCATGATTTGCCATTTATTTGCGAAACCATTTGTTCGGCAAAGTATTTAAACAATAAAAGTAAGTAAACGCGACAAAACCCTTTCCATATTCATTAGACATTTCTACCAAACGATTGTTAATTTACGATTCCAGCTGGATCATAAGATTATATTATCAATCACTTTCAAAGAGTGATGACACTATGTGTTCGCGAAGGTGGGTAAGTATACGTAAGTATGTAAGTAAATAACGAGTCCTGTCCCTTGTTTAGACAACCCAACACACTGTGGCATGTGTAGATCCCAACAGGAACATCTGCAGCAACTGTGACTGACTTAGGATGCGTTTTGGATAATGTGTGGCGTTTGTGTGACCGATTTAGGGTGCATCTTCGTTAATTGAGTGACATCTGTGTGACCGATCTAGAATGCTTCTGGGCTAACTGTGTGTCATGTGTGAGTGACTGACTTGGATGCTTCTGGGCTAACTGTGTGTCATGTGTGAGTGACTGACTTCGATGCTTCTGGGCTTACACTGTGTCATGTGTGAGTGACTGACTTGGATGCTTCAGGGCTAGTTGTGTGGCATGTGTATGATTGACTTAGGGTGCATCTTGGTTATTTGTGTGGCATGTGTGTGACCGATTTAGGATGCGTCTTGTTTAATTGTGTGGCATGTGTTCTGCACACACTATAACCACAATGCCTTTGTGCCTGAGCTTGGGCTGTGACCGAACAGTGGCCTGCCCACAAGGCCACGCTCCGGGGCCCCGTTGTGAAGGCAACGATCTGATCAACGACGTGTTGAGCCGTCACTGCAACGCCGCAAGTGACTTCTCGTCTGTGTTGTTCCAGATCCCTGCTATAGAATGGACAGATACAATGGAAACCAATTTAACGAAGTTGGCACCAAATGCTTCTTTTTCCAATTTCCTTACGCAGCAACCGTGAGGTACATAGCTTCCCCGCACACTTCATTGTTAGAATTGGGGGTAACAGTCTTTATGAGGTATAAGGTCGATGGTGGAGGGTCCACAGATTCTGTGGCTTGCCATCTCCAATGAAATAAAGGAACACCTCTGTGCACGAGGTATGCTAGAGGCTCATATTGATCCACTGGGTATGGCAAATTGTTTAGTTACGGAAAACGTTATATTATCGTTATCAAAGTTATTGGATATGTTCCAGTACCTTTCTTTCGTGGTATTATTCTTTCTGTTAATTGCACCACGTGGGCCTCCACCTTAGGTAGGGTGAAATGGCGTATAAAGGCGCTTTCAATATTATTTTACTATACACTTTACTGCTTGTACTAGTCCGAATTAATGTCATTTTAGTGTTAGGACGCCGAGATACCATGCAGCAGTTTAACATGGATACCTGACTAGGACGCAGTATACTGAGTCCTAGTGTGATTGTGGTATCTTGTTAATCCCGAGCACCAGTCAGGGTAATAGCAAATCTAAACCATATCTTAACGTCTTTTGGTAGGATACGGTCGCCCCTGGTTAGAACAGGTGCCTAGCATTCTGTTCCTGGATGGATTTGTTTCCAGGTTGAGTTATTTTAGGTAGTAGCGGGATTTAGCTCTAACATCTCTGCGGCGTTACAAAATAATTACTCACCCATTCAGTCTATAAGTTTCAAGATCAAACACAGAAGTATTGCTAACACGAGAGGAAAGGCTCATACATCGCAGATATATTGCAGATATACTGCTGATATATTGTTGATATACTGCCGATATTATGCTGATGAAGTGCTGATATACTGCTAATATATCATTGTTATATGACTACGATGTCGCTGTGGCAGCCACCGGACATATTGATCAACTATGATGGAACATAGGCTGATTGTAACAGACCATTCATACCAACATTTTCAATATTTAAATTCTTTATATGGGTTCACACATACCAGTGACTTGCGGTTGGTGTGCAGTAATACGGCGATTATAGAAAAGATCAGAAATCACCATCGGCGTCAAAGTTCGCACTGGTCCTCTATTTTTCCACATAATCTGCACGACACAAACAGAGCACTTGGAACCTATTTTCCCTATAAACTGCTCGACACAGAGCACTTGGAACCTATTTTTCCCTACAAACTGCACGACACAAACAGAGCACTTAGAACCTATTTTTCCCTATAATCTGCACGACACATACAGAGCACTTGGAACCTATTTTTCCCTATAAACTGCTCGACACACAAAGAGCACTTGGAACCTATTTTCCCCCACAAATCCTTTGTAATTCACTGCATCATGTTTAAGATTTGTAACATTCTTCAACAAATGGGAAACAATAAACGTCACATAAAAGAACCAAACAATGGGTGTTTTCAGCTCTGCCACATGAAAATAAAATCCAAACAATGACCGACGAGCATTCTTGTAGAGACATGACATCATTCTTTTCATTCTGTGTGTATGACGTGCGTTTGTTTCAACTGATCAATCAGCTTTGATGTTTGCCATAGTGCCCATGTGCAATATTTTCACACTGGGCCCATATGGATAATAAACTGCGATTCAGAAGAAAGTATACATTGTTAGATTATGATTAGGCTTCAATAGCTTGTCGAAAGAGATATGAATCGGAAACTAGTGTCCGTACACTGATCTGCCCAGAATCTGATTTTTTAATGATAGCACGAGATGAAAGTGTATAGAGGGTATGCAATGCAAGCGGTTAGATACTGAAACATCTCAGCTCATAAAAGCAAGAGAAGAAGGTTAAATGTATCAGCAGAACAGGGAGCAGAATTGGGGTTTGCGCAGATCCACATGGCAACAGCGCTCGGATGCAGCCGACTGACCATTATCAGTTCACTTTAGCGATGCCAGCAGACTAGGCACACAAGGGACTGGCCACGAAGCGACAGATCATGTGTGACCACGCAGGAGGAGCGCCAACTGCGCTCGTTACATCTGCGCTAACACTTTTTGAAGGAGGTGTCAGCGATGACTGGAGTGGGACGCCGCGTCTGCAGACATATAGTGTCAATGCCATTACGTGTTGCAGGATTGGCCTTGACCCTTCACCATCGGTGAATATAGTAAAACGTCAGTGGGGTCTCGAATTGTGCGACGTTAGCAGCGACGTGAATGGTTGAGGGTACAGAGCCGACCAGAGCAGGTCCTGATGGACGGATCCGGATTCACGATTGGCTCTTGGATGCATCCATGACGTTCCCCTTTTGGAGGTGATGGCGTCGTGGTCCTGGGCGGGATATGTGGCAAGATGACGACACGTCTTTTCATCATCCCTAGAATTTCATCGCTCAACGATACAGGGATGTCATTCTGCAAGCAGATGTGCTTCTCTTTCTCAGAAGACAGCCACAAGAGATACTGTTCCAATATCAATGCCAGGCTCGACATTGCTTGAATAATCCAGGAATTTATCAACATTAACTTGTCTGTGTTACCCTGACCATCACGCTCACCCGAACTCTTACAGATACAGCATACCTGGGATCATCTTGGGTGGCGGACAAGACAAAGCCCAAACTTGCCAAACAACGCAAAGCAGCTGGAACGTACGTTATTTGAGGACTGGGGCTGGATAACAATGACGTCGTCAATAGGCTCACGTCATCGTCGCGACGTCGTGTCCAGGTACCCACAAGGAGGACTCAAAAGACGCAATTACCGACGTGCTGAGGAAGCGTTCCGAAGCCTTGACACCACTTTTCATCATCGTAAAAAAAGTGAACGTAGTGACCCCAGTTGTGTTTGAATGGGTTTTTTTTGTTAACTCATCCATAGTTCATAAAACTGCCTTTCGGCTTATCATAAATGATCGAACTTTGAAATAGAATTCAAATGACATTTCTTTATATAAGCATTCCAAGCCATGTATACTTTCTTTTCATCATTAGATTATATTAAAATAGTGCCCGGGGTATTCGCAAAACTGATTAGAGACTCATCATAGATTAGAGCCCTGTAGCTATGCTATCTAAATTCAGTCCACATATATAGATCAAAGAGAGGGAGGGAGGGAGGGGGAGAGAGAGAGAGAGAGAGAGAGAGAGAGAGAGAGAGAGAGAGAGAGAGACCTAACCCTGAGATGATTAGAAACAATAGGAGACAAACAAAAGAAGGTTTCATATTTACGGATGTTATTGACCATTCGATGCTTGAATAGTTCATTTGAATATGACGGCATCAGCATTCCTTATAACAAAGTTGTAACAATTTTCAACAAATTAATTGCACAATGCACAACCGTTTAACAATGCTTACAATAATTAAACAACGATTAATCCCCGTGTACGGTGTGAAACCAGACACGTCCAATCTACAGTCAAGCATTCAGTTTTCTTTTCAGTTTCAGTGGTCCAGCTTTAGCTGCAAATTATTCAACGGTTCTGTTTGTTTTATCAGGTTTTCAGCAGTTAGGTATTCACTGTTCAAGGATTTAGTGGTCCATTTTTAGTTTCCTAGTATTAAGTATTCAAGTAGTCAGTATTCTAGTGTCGGTATTCTACGATTCTGTAGTCCATGGTTAGTTGTCAAGTATTCAGCATAGAGAGACAGAAAAAAAATGTTTCAATAGGATGTTTGAAAATGGTATATTCCTCAGAAGCTGGTCTTGTTCGTTACTTTTTTCCCATACACAAGAACGGAGATCATATAAGAACATCATATGCCATAATCCAAAAATGTCTATCACGTCGTAAACACAAAGAGTATGTAGCATGTGTCGATTTTGAAATAAAGCTTTTGACTCCGTTGATCGTTATACACTATGGTACTGTTTAAGAACTACTGGTCTTCAGGGGGAAATGTATTCTGTATTAAAAATTATGTATTCAAATATCAAATCATATGACGATATAACCGATTTCTTTGACTGTCCTGTTGGGTTACGACAAGGATGTATCTTGAGCCCGATATTGTTCTCATTTTTATTAGTGAATTATATTATGAAATTATGGCTAAGGGTAAACATGGTATTAAAATGTTCCCAAATGTAATAGAAATGTTGAGGCTTCTTTTTGCCGGTGATGTTATTTCATTATCAGATTTTGTTTTTAGACTACAAAAACAACTTCACATTTTAGAATGTTACCCCAAAGAGTGGAAATTATCAGTTAACTATGATAAAACAAATATTGTCATGTTCGGAAGAGGGGGTTAGGTGGCACTGAATGAAGGATTGTTTTTCGTTAGTAAATGGGTTAATGTTCTGAGCTATTATACATATCTTGTGTAATGTTTATCCATACAATGAACTTGTCTCAGACATAACATCACGTGCAAAGAAGGTTTTAACCAATGTAAAATTAGGAGGGTTTAACCCGAATATATCTTTTAAAATATGTGATGATCAAATCCAACCGATCCTCTTATATGGATGAGAAGTATGGGGATTTCAACGATATGACAGTCTCGAAAAGCTTTTAGCCTGTAACAAATCCTATCCGTTGGTCCATCAACACTCAATTGTATGGTCTATGGCGAGTTGGGCAGTTACCCGTAATACATCAACTCCCAAATTGGATGCTTGAAATACTGCTTTAATATTCTTGGGAGGCATGAATGCCGAATCCCCAAACATGCTTATAATATGCTTCTACATTTAGATGAGATGGGCAAAGTAACATCGGGATCACATATTAGAAACCTTTTGCTTTCTCATGGCTATGGCTTTGTATGGTTAAACCAAACAATTGGTGATGTTAAATTTTTTTTGTAAAAATTTCGTGAACAACGTATAAATATGTTTTACCAGGAATGGCATTCCACTCTAGAAAACACTTCATGGTATGACTTGTATAGAACTCTTAAAAGTCTTGTTCAACCAGGAAAAGATTTATCTACATTAACATCATGAACCCTTCGACGTCCATTGATTCAATTTAGGTTCTGATTGTTACATCTCAATGATAAATGAAGGAAGACAAATGTCCACTGAAAAGTCGAAGATGTTATGCACATTATGTCATTCAGCAATAGAAAATGAAATTCATTTTATTTTTGTATGTCCGAGGGTATGACTTATTATTGTGATCTAAGAAAGAAGTTTATACCAGATTGCTATCTGTCCTGTCCTGTACCTGTTTTTATTTCTCTTCTTTCTTCAAAAGATGATGCTGTCATATTAAAACTGGCTATAAATGTTAAGACCGTAATTTGCCTCAGAAACAAATTGTTAAACATGAGTATATAACCAAATATGTAAAATTACTTATTTTTAATGCTTTGGAAATTGGCCGGAGGCCTTACTTGCATTAGATATCTTTGACTTTTGACTTTGAGAGAGATCTACGAACATGGCCGACAACGCTTGTATTTTGAATGTGGAAAAAAAATGAATTTCGGGATATTATATTTTGCAAGTGTAATTTCGAAATTGAACCAGACAATTTTACACCAGGAACACAATGTACAATTCTCCATAGACTGGAATTTTAATTTAATACATCAAAAACTATTTTTATCTTTTCCCTTGGAGAATCGTATTAACCAAATGTGTTCACAGCGTATGGACTTGGCAATGCAACATCCCCACGGTTCGTATTGCTCTCGTGGGACAATCTGAATCACGAATCCCCATAACTTTATGCTTTTTATCACATCATGTGAAATATCATAAAAGGGGTCATCACATTTTCATCAGGTTCCTGAAACATTAAACTTTAACTTGCTTTCGGCAAACATAGAAGTCGCACATTTCAAAGATTGAAAACACGCATTTGTCAGGAAACAGCTCAGTATTTTTCTATCACAACTTATGTAACCTACTCGGCTATCCGTCTGCCTATAAATGCCGATAAACTCCATTGCTGGTTACAAAAAACACATAACGATAACGTCGACCCTTGCATGTATGTTCATAAATTCCGTATCAATTTCCAATCTGAGGCCAAGTCTTAATTTCTCTATGGTAACAGTGGAACCTGCGTTCCCGATGAAATGGGCATTATCAAACCCTATCTGCGGTGCTACAGTTATATCACTAGCCAGAATTCCCCAATCAGTCGTAACGGTTGAGATGAATTCGCGTCTACAAGTCGTAAAATGACTTTTTATAACAGTAATGGGTGTAAACGAGAGCACTTGCGATAGATGAATTCCATGCAGGATTGAGCCCCGATTTGCCGCATTCACTGTGCAGAGTTACGTCTCCTAGTCCCGCAAGGATCCACAGGTCGAATCACAGTTTCGACCCCATTAGTACCGTGATCAGCAACCGTTATTGGTGAGTTCACCAAAATGCAAATGTCAATGACCTGCGTCTGTTTGAACTTCCTTTACTCATTAAATATACAAAAATACAGTTTAAGACGGCGCAACCTAATCAGCCAATAAAACACAAGCCCAATGATCAATTTGTTCATTCTCTATCATGAAATTTTATCCCACGCAGATACATTAACAGGACTTAGGGGTATTGATAACCGTAGCCCTGTCACACAAAAAGTAATCATAAATACAAATACCCAACGAGCTCACTGTAATGATACCAGGGAAATGATACCAGGTGTTCACACATCTGGTCATTAACTGTACGATACTCTATAATGGCGTATTTCGACCTGTTTTATCTGCGATATCATGTGTTGTTCTCAAAATATGTCCATGTACCCAAGACGTAATTGGTAGGTTAAAACCACTTCAGAAATGAAAGGTACCGATGACTTTGGCAACAGCGTGCTGGAGACACACATATCTACATCCCGTGTAAAAGGAAGTGTCATCAGCATATTGTAAGCACGGGGACCTTCACAATGGTTTGGGCCATGCTCTAGATTTGAAACGTGCTGTAACAAATGTAAAACAACTGTCTCACGATGAGGATCCACATCCCTTGTTGAGAACAAATCAAGACTTCCGGGGTATATTTGCATTTCTATTTTTTGGAACATCACATATATTATGACCGACTTTGACTCAATCATACCTATAATTAAAACTATTTTCCAAACAATAAAATTTCAAAAATACTTACCTTTCGCTCTTAATCCTTAAATGAAACGTTACTCGCATGACTTCATCCCATTTCGGTAGAAAAGAAACGCTGCCATCGGCCACCCGGAACATCATAGCTACATCATTCTGACAATTACCACAATGTAATTCTGAGTCTCTTCACGAAACATGGAACTATATAGGCAAGGCATACGCCTTTGCTTTAATAACATGTCTATAGCATATAATATTAACATTAACCTTCAGGCATATACCCTAGATATTAGTTAAATCGGTCTACGTACGGTTTCCACGCGAATACAATTTAGGGGATCGTTGTTGACACAGAAATGTCAACTCCGTTGAATCCATTCATCCTCGGCGGCTCCCACTGATGCCATGGCTAAAGATAGGTCAAGGCACTCTGGCTAGTTCAAGCCAAGTGGGTCTTAGTTTCCGACAGAGAAGCAGAGGAGTAGAAATACCTTAACTGTGCTTTCCCGGACCCAGATTTTGTAGCGAACCTACCAAGAAGTATGTTGGGAATGACGCAATGTTATGCTGGTGGCTGAACCGGTGTGGAAAATACGTTAAAATAGGTCGCTGCTATGAGATTTCTTTGGATCGCTGGAAAAAAGGCTGAGTGTGCCTGGAAACACGGAGATGTCCACACATACAAGATATAGTAATCTTATGTCTCCACAACAAAGTCTGATGGATCAGACTGAGATCAGGACAACCAAGTTTTTTTAATGTAGGATGTTTCCTCAACAGGTATATACATTTTCACTAATGTTTCCTGTCACTACGTGAGAGTCCTGTGTTAGTGTACCACGGCGTTTCGTTGAGTTTCTTTATGAATACAAAAAATCTATGGTTTGGTTGTGTATATGTCATTTCATATTTAAATGTAAGACCATTTTCATTTCAATTTTAATATGATGCAGTAGTGATAACTATATTCGTCCTAACATCAGCACCAAAACTTCAACGCCAACAAAAATGATGAGGGATTGTCGGGGTACTTTCAATGTATCCAGTGGTATTTTCTATGGCATTGTCCACCACAAATGCTTCAGTATATCAAACTACAATGTATGATCAGAAAACCCTAAACTGATAAACAACCTCAATGTGCTTCAGACTCTTACTGGGCCGGTACCAGTGTTGCTGACCCATGAAGAAGAGCAAGGAGCCATGACACTCTAATTCAGATTTATATGGCCTCCTGTCTACTGCTCTACTACATGACACGCCATTTTAACAGGTATGCTGACGCATCAGAAGCTTTTCCCATCAAACTGTCTACATCCGCAACAGAAAGATGCCAGCACCTGTTTCTTACTTTCGATATAGCACGGTACACCGGCAGCACACAAACTGCAGATTTAATAGTCGCAGAAGGAACGTTTTGACATAACACCATGTCCATCGCAGGAGTTGACGTGCAACACAGCGGTCCCAGATTGTGGCTTTCATTTGGAAATGGGTGGTCTCTCTGGGCATCGTGACCGTGGTATAACTCCCTAAGACGACATTGCACTGTCTGAGTAGTGACATTGAGTTGTCTGTAGATGTCTGAAGACGGGACAGGAGTGGGATATACCGCTCCAGTTGCTCCACACCCTGGACGGTCATTACCGGAACTTCTGACATATAATCCGTCCTAAAGTCTCGTATAATCAATTTAGTTACACCAAACCGTCTGGCAACTTCAGTTGAACTTCTCATCGCTTCAAGCATGTCAACAATCTTCTCACGCTTCTTAAAATAACTTCAAGCTTTAAAGTTGCTTTTTCAGCTGTGCTGTCAAGAATAAGGAGATTCGAAAACTCTTTTTGCATATTATAAGATAATTAATGCTTAGTGGGAGAGTTGGAGTTTTTGTGATAATGTTCACAGTGTGATTTGAAAATAGACTCTGTATTAAAAATATATTTAATAGCTGTAGGGGGGGGGGGGGAGGGTGCTGTCGTCTAAGGCGCCGCAATTCGCAGGGTTGCATCCCTTGTGTACCCAAGAAACCTTTGATCGTGGGTTCGAATCCCGGTTCGCCCCGATTATATAAGTTTGGCACCATAACCTTGCTCGTGGGTTTAGACCGAAGTGGTAGACGTCTGGGACCTGCATTACTTCGTGCTTTTCTCCCTCATTCAGCAGACACGCCGTGGAGCAACGCGAATTCTTTTCAATTAAATCGACAAAACTCTTTCCATATCCAAAAGTCCAAGCCCCAAGTGTCCATTGTACGATTCGGGCCTATATCATGAACATATGGTTATGAGTCACTATCAAATAGTAAAAGATACCAAGTATTGGCGAAAAGGTGCGCGTATCCTACATTCACCCGTGGCGCCCGTCACAAACATATGCAAAGGCAAAAACATATGGTTCAAGTCAAAAGCAGCGTTAAACCCAACTCCCCCACTTACTCATATCGGTATACCTTTTGTGTGGAGTAAATGCAGAACTCTGAAATGCATTTCTTCATCCTCTGTGAACATCAATATCAACGCGTTAACATGAAAACGACGAAAGTAGGTGAGTGAAAGATTGCTTTCCGCCACATCAGCAATTTCACAGTTATTAGTGACTAACAAATGATGTACGAGTACTCGAGAGATTGTCCAATGTATTGTCTTATCCTGACACAATAAAATAGCTTCACACTGTAGATCCACAAGATATATACGCCTTATGCACACGGTAAAACGCAGCGTTGATATGGCTTCTGGAGAGAAGAGACGCCTACACACATGTTCTAATTCACAAAACCACCAACAAAGGCTTTTTATCGATGGCATGACGTTCAGAAAATGATTGCCCTATTTTCTGTGTTTAGTTGAAAGTTCTTGAAATTGATGAACATGTTTAAGCCTTTTCTTTCAGCCTTCTTTTCTTTGACCTTTGAAACGAACATGTTTTGTTCAAATAAATCAGAAAAACTTCCATATGGTGTACATTATAACTTGTTGTGATAATCAACACAAGGACAAATGAAGCCGGAAGAGATTTATCTTACGGCGAGACCTAATGTTTGCATTAATTTTGAGATGTGTGAGACGTCACAAAGGAGATAAATTGAATACCATATGTGTGTAATTATATTGAAAATGATGTTGGTGTCATTGCACAGTGTATAACGACTAGTTATTATTTGTTAATTAAGTTCGTGCAGTAAAACAGCACTGGGTGCTACTGGTAGGGCAGATCATGCTTACGCTTTTCGCGAACACCATTCACATAATTTTCACCGCTCTTTTAGCTGTTTCGGTTCTTCCCTGGTGTTGACGTTTTATGTTTGCTCATTGTATCCTGGAACACTGTACTAATTAGCGCTACTTCCAACACTAATTAGGGGCGGTCGGATAGCCTTGTGGTTAAAGCGTTCGCTCGCCACGCCGAAGACCCGGGTTCGATTTCCGACATGGAAAGTGAAGCTCATTTCTGGTGTCCCACGCCGTGATATTGCTGGAATATTGCTAAAAGCGGCGTAAAACCATACTCACCAACTCCAACACTAATTCACCCATTTCGATTGCAACGGCCGAGTTTACTAATTTGAGTGAAAGTGGGGTTCTCTATAGAGTTGATTTTACGATGCTGAGGTTTCTTTCGCCTTTTCGATGACATAATGAACCCACGCTGCACAGGGTTTTACGGCATCACCAGGCAACTTGGCGATGCTCCCGTAGACTCTGCATATGAAGACACTCTGAGCTGAGAGGAAAGTAAGGTAAATTCAAGTCTCATACTGACAACCTGCCACAAGTATGTACACAAGCGCTAATTAACAATGACTTAAGTGGTCAAACGGCACATTTCAGAATGACCCTGGATTGGGGAAATGGTAGACAATAGGTACCACATTTTTTCTCTTATAGTCAGGCAAGGCTTATGTAACCTCTTTTTTCAGCCTCGCATCACGTGATATTCACGTTTATAAGTTCAGTGTGCACATTTTGGTTTATTAGAGTTGATCGGATGTACGATGAAACAACTTGCTGTTAAAACATTTCCTAAGCTAATAAAAGCCTCCTCGGAAACCAAGGTCCCGAATCAGTACCATGATCCTTTCTATCCTTGCGTACGTATGGATTTACGTGCAGCTTAATTTGGAACTAAAGTCAATTGAACCAGGTTTAACGTCGATCATGAGTGTTGTGCTAAAATAAGTGAAAATAGTTGGGTTGACTCTCGGATTCGAAGCCTTCCCATCGGATTCTTGCACGACTGAGAACATGGCCAACAACCGAGACCAAATATATAGAAATAACCGGATTTCGATATTTTTAAATTCTGACTGACTGTGAGTGAGTTGGTTGGGTTTAACGGCGCTTTGAAAAGTATTCCAGTTACATAACAGCGTGTCAGCTTCATGTGGGAGGAAAGACCGAAGTGATACAGGTGACAAACATTTACCATGAGACGAAACCCACGAGCACAGTAATGACAGCCTAAGAAACATAAGAGACGCAACTCCGTATAGAGAATTGTGACGCCTCAGACGACTGGACCAACCGCGCCCCAACTGACTGCAAAAACCCAATGTATGAATCTATGGCTCCCTGGACATAACACACGCCCTGACTTTACCTTAAAGTCAGCTTACTCAAATGTAGCTCTGAGATATTAACACACGCCAAATTCTGTTTGAACAGACACGTTAACCTCAGTAAAAACTGTCTATGTTTGTTATCTCTTAACGCTTCGAGCACCGCAAGTAGCTTCCGGGTCGGACTGCCCTGACTTTGAACCAGAGGAATGCAGAGATAATGAATAATGTCTGTCCCCTCACATCTCGCAACATTTAATCTTGATATGCATTCATTGCGCTACGACACACCATACTGTCTGGAAACAAGTCATTTGCCATCTATCAAAGTTGTTTGGTGATTTGATCTTTAATAAATGTGTGGACTAAACACAACAAGAATGATGTAACGTGATGTTGGTAGTGTTGACCGTCTGTGTTGTATCTGCAGATCAAAGACTATCATACGCTTTGCCAGGGCAACATAAATTGCGAGATGGTCAAATTGTTGTTTTGGTTCTAATCATAAAACCTGATTGCCGGGCAAAAGAAAGAATACGCCCATGTTTGATGGTGGCTAAAATGAAACAAGTAATGGTGATTCAATGATGATGTCATGAGCAGTGTGGCAGGTATTGTCATGATAAATTTGGTTCTCATATACCAGACCTTAAGCCTGGTAACGTTGTGGTATCTTTGTACTTATTCGGTCAAATTCAATTTCGTAGTGTAAACTTTCTTTTGCCTGGCAATTTACTTCTATGATGTTTCTTTTATTGACAACAACTTCTGCTGTTCTTGAATGATATCCATAAAACGTTCATGTCTCCATGTTCTTAAATATTCTGTGGTTTTTCATAAACACGACATCAAATGAACTACAACATAGGTACCATTTCATTTGACGTTATTTAATCACAGTAAGTGTTGTTGCGATGTTGTAGGCTGTGTCGTCATTTCATTTTTTTCGGCTTGTTTCGTGTATGGAGTTTTTGGCTCTTTGTCGACAACATTATTTTGTGTAATAACTTCTGATACATATCGGTCCCTTTTGTACATTATACTGACCATGATAGGCCTATCTGACGCCCAACACGGCCGTCACACCACGTCGAGTTTCGATACATACAGCTCCCGTAATTACGGGTAACGAAATACCAAAAGGACGAGGTAGGATAAGGAACCTTATTGCCTCGCCTCAGCATAACTTGAGTAAGTATACTTTCAGAAACGTTCAAATTACCAAGTACATGAACATGAACAAACGCTTAGACCCTTTTTGCACAAGTAAGCCGGAACTAACCATATAGTGTCAGAAGTCCAAACGTTGGAAGGTCGCCTCCGTGGTTTAGTGGTAGAGCGTCTGCCCGGAGAGCGGAAGGTCGTGTGTTCGATACCCGGCCGCGTCATACCATGGGTACAATGTGTGAAGCCCATTACTGGTGTCCCCGGCCGTGATATTGCTGGAATATTGCTAAAGGCGGCGTAAAACCAGACTCACTCACTCACCCATTCCTTAAATAATGCAGATCCCGTGGACCAATAAGGTCTTTTATCACACCTCGCCTACCCACAGCCTATCAAAATAAAAGTCATCCTTGTTTTGAAAACCCGTGGTATATCTAACCCATATACCATTACCCAAAGGTTTCCAATTATATATACTTACAATAACTTGTTGACCAAGACATAATATATTTTGTACATACCACTGGTTGTGACTGACGTCCACGTTTACACAGAGGTCATATATCTTTTCAGTTCAGTATGTCTCTTCATAACCTTGGGCGTGTGTCAATAGCTTAAGCACTGCTGGTTTAACGGTGGTTAAAGGGATGACAGCACTAACACGGTAATCTCAGATACATGCTTCGGTAAATCAGCAAGCGTCCTTCCAGACAGAATACGTAATTCCATCCCGCGTGATTTGCATAGCGGCGATCTACTTATTTGAGGGAACACGAATCATTTCCTGTACATTGGCTCGTATGGAGATAAATGATATGATCTATTACTCTCACGTGACCACGCTCAGTCATTTATATGGATGCTACTGAAACGCATGAGCCACCTACGGTGGTACGAATGAATTATTGTCTGAACTTTAAAAAAACATGAGCGTTTATGAAAATCTTAACGACGATCGTCAAATCATGCACATATTTACAAAAGTAAATGTTATCGCCATTGTTCCTATTCTTTTCGTGAGAAAGATGCTAACCAATGCAAATGTGGGGAATGTTCTTACTAACACGAACTTTAGTTGACATTTACGAGCTAGGCGTAAGCATATATCATGACCATAGTCCTGGTCGATATTTGTAGCTTGGCTGTTGGAGCTTCTAATACATATGGGGCGAAAACGTCAGTTTCGTTTGGATGTTTTCAAACATATTATAGGGATGTTATGTTTCGCTAATAAACATCAATAGTCGCAGTAGTGGTGGTGGTAGTGGCGGTGGTAGTAGTCGTAATAGAAGGAGTACTGGTAATGTTGTATGGGAGACTCACCGCAGGAAATCTTGCAAATCACATGATGTCCCCCTCTTATAACGAGTATACCCCACACTCGATTATCCGCAGAAACAGAATCCATAGGACGGGAAAGGCAAACACGCGATGCAAATTATACGAATGGATCACTGAAACTCAGTTATGCCACCTGGTGTTCGCGAGAAGGGTAGGCAGCCCTGCCCTACTGTAGCACCCACCACTAACACAATTTGTTTGTTGCCTGGCACCATTGCTTGTCAGGACCTGGACCAATGGGGTAGACGAAACGTCCCTTGTCACTTCCGCCACGTCGAACTGGCACGCTGATACAGCTGAACATGGCCTTATTACCCCAACTGATTCGCTTTAAGTCAATATATAAAGTCTACTGAAGCAAGCAATCATACGTACGATAAAATATGGTTGCTGCGACAACAGTTCCTAAACACAACACAAGTATTGAGAAAAAATTAGTTCTTGGAAGTTGACAGCATCTCAAAACCGATGCCCGGTGGTCATTCTGCAGAAAAGTAGCTGTCACTTTCATCAAATTAGGAAACATTAAAATAATCTTTTCGCCTCCCGCAAGAGTTTACATTGAGGATGAGAAGCTGTTTCGTTTGTCAATGTGACAATTCAAACTGGCTGTTTTTGACGGAAACATAATATCCCCAGCAGATGAATTTCTCCATCATTGTTTGTTAAATCCACTTTGCATGAAAGCTGAAAGAACATCAACACTTGATAACATCATGAACATCACCACGCCGTGGCAACTAAACAAAACATGTTTGCAAAAGAACTGACAATCTGAATGGAAATCTCAATTCCAACATGTGTTGCTAATTTTAGACCACTTCAAATTACGGTCAAATTGAGAGGAAATCAGCAAGCGCCTTACTCGCCTTTGAATGTACATATTTTTACTTGGAGCTGTCATAATTTATACAGCGAAGCAAATTTCGATGGGCATTTTCATGAAAGTGTGTTTTTACGTTGTGAGAAGTGTTATCAGAGTTTTTATCCTTGGAATGAGTTATGAATTATTCATTTTTAGGAACGATTACAAAATTCCTAGTCCTCATCTTTGATGGAATGGCATCCATAGCAACGTGCGTGAATCATGAGCATTCCAAGATAGCAGGAACGTCCATTAGTGTACTCAGGAGATAAAATTCATTACTTATGGGTCAATTAAATATAGGAAAAGTAGGCCATGAATAGTGTGAAAATCATCTCTGGCTGCGATTAAAACTTTAATGGGAGGACACATACTTTATGATAAAACAGAATGTTCTTTTTTAATTTGGACACCTTTATAACTAAACACTACGTATTATTCACACAAATGCAAGCCGAGCAAAGGCCATCCATGTCATATTACAGTGACACTTGAAGATCCGGGGAAGAATTGGTCTTCAGCAACCTATGCTTGTCGTAATAGGCGACTAATTGGTTCGGATGGTCAGGCTCGCTGACTTGGTTGATGCATGTCGTCGCATCACGTCAGCGTAGATCGATGTTCATGATGTTAACCACTGGATAGTTTGGTGCAGACTCGATTATTTTCAGACCAACGTCATATACATGTAGATGGATTATTGCTGTGCGCGGATCCGAGTTAAGCAACAAAGAAAATATATAACACGACTACACCTATTGCTTGATCTGGTCCTTCATACATTTCAACAGGTTAGTCAAAGATTCGTACTTACATGCATATGACAATTTGTTGTCTACATGTGTATAGACACTTGAGCACTATGTCTGTGTATGTGGGTTTCACCAAAGCTGGCTTTCGTCGGACACAATTACAATATGTGTCCACTGTACGATTCCGACTAAATTGTAAGCATGTGTTTCTGAAATTACTATCAAAAAGTGATGATACCAGGAGGTCGCGGAAAGGTGGGCGTATCATGTGCCACCGTTGGCATCTGTCATAAACACATGCAAAGGCAAGTAAATTGTTCACCTGAAAAAAACACGGAAACATATAGTACAAGTCAAAATAGGGTTTGCTTTTGACATAATGATGGCCACTGACGCGTCATACCTGGAAATATATCTTTTGAAAGTTTTTCTAAAGCCTTGAATGTTGTCATACAACTGTTGAGCAAGTGTCAGTCAACGAACGAGCGGAGTTCTACAGCTGCCATCTGCCCTCACCGAGGACAGTGGTCTTGGACTGAATTATCCACGGGATGCATATTGCTAGAGCATTCTGTCAATGATTTATTTAAATGTCCACTGTGTGTTTTTACTTCACACGAGAGCAAAGTGGTTTTATTTCAACGTTTGACACTCCGTTGCGTGCAACTGATTTCATAAGTACCAGTCTTCGGACAGGATATCACATTGCCATCCCAGAGCGTCACGCTTTTAAATGGACGCCTGAAACATGCACACAGAGCGAGTTATTAAACGCGCGAAGACAGCTGTAGTGCTGATAAACTTAGAGCGAACCGGGTTTCGAATCCTTGATGACAGGATTCTGTCCAGCAAAAGGGGCGCAACTCTGCGCAATTAACACTGTTATTTAAACGACTGGGTCGCCCGTGCCTCCTAACACAGATAAGCCAACAAAAGGATTCTGTATCTTCAAAACGGAGAAAGCCGCAATAAGTTAGACTACGCACAGAGCTTGACTTCCGTTCAATAACATGCCTATATACTGAACATTAAATTTTGCCCCGTGAAGATCCGGGGTAGAATAGGTCTTCAGCACATCCATGCTTGCCGTAAAAGGCGACTATGCTTGTCTTAAGAGGCGATTCACGGGATCGGGTGGTCAGGCTCGCTGACTTGGTTGATGCATGTCACCGTATCCCAATTGCATGGATCATGATGTCAGTCACTGGAATTTCTGGTCTAGACTCGATTATTTAGAGACCGCCCTCATATAGACGGTATATTGCTGGGTTCGGCGCTAAACAACAAATAAACTGACAAACAAACAAGGCATTGGATGCATGTTGCAGCAAATTAACTTCTTGAACAAAACGCCTCTCTGATATATGGCGCAATCCATGCCATAGGCATTACACAGCAAGCCATGTCCTAACCATGTACCGTCTCCCTGTTGATGTAGGAGGTGTGCGCTGTGGAGACAGCCAAGTGCCTTTCCTCTTCGTTAGTGTTCAGATGTGCAATTCGGGTCGATCAAAGCCAGACGCTAATTAAGGCCCTAATTATGACCGTATCCCGTTTTGCATTAGAGCGCCCCAGTCGCTAAAACTTATATGCATCCTGTCTGGGCATGGGGAGAGTATTTTACCAGCTACTGAATTATACAGCAGATTATGCGATCAGACAAGAACGGACCCCGTATCACCACTGGTCACTGAACTGTGCTGCTAAAATCTATCCAAACGACTTCGCAGAGCCACCATTAAGGTTATTTATTTGCTTCTGTCAGGTCAGGTAGCATAGATAAGTACATACAGACATATGTATAGAAAGCGGATAGAGTTCTTCTTCAGTGGGGTTGCCAAATGGACGGTGGTCGGTGCAGCGTTCGCTTGACCCGTCGACGGTTGGGTTCAATTCGATTGAGTACAATGTGTGAATCCCATTTCTAGTGTCCCCGTTGTGATATTGCTGGAATATTGCTAGAAGCGACTTATACTCACTCATTCTCCCACTCCAAATGATTCACCGGTGCATCTTGATGTTTAACTTACCAATACGATATACGATATAATTGTTTTCAGAGGCATTTGGAGGTTGGAGTACTAACAGGTTTCTCCATTCCACTGTAACCATACCCCAGCCTATTCAACTATATAAACTCCACCTTATACTTGTTTCGGTGCTTGTCATTCATACTATGTACCTCATTGCTTGATAACGGCGTTAGAGCCTGCATGAAAACGACTCTCCTAATTGTAATAAAGACGTTGTTCATCCATTATACGATTTATCAACGCATTTATTTGTTACAAATTTATTTGTACATCACATAGTTTCCACACTGGTACTAATCAACATTTAAGTTTAATTCTTTGACGTGCGTGATTATGGTTGACATTGTTTTAAACAATATTCCAGCAACTTTGGGTCACATCGAGGTCACTTCAAACTCACCACAAGGGCCCCTTGAGATCACATATGATTTCAACTCGCTTACATATGATTACATGGTAATCTACCATATGATTACCACTAGATTGCCATTAGGTCAATGTTAGGTCACGATTTTGGGGGTCAATAGCTCTGTGTCAATTGTCAAAATAGTTCTGCCCCAAACACCATTTGTTTGTGTGAGCTATCGGAATTCTTAAAGCGATATCCAGTTCTCCACAGAGAGAACAACGAATATGTATATTTGTAATTATATTGATATATCTGTATGATACTATCTTCCTTTGTGATCTATTGATAGTGACTGGTGAGACCGGGAAGTGACTTTGCGGTGACCTAGGTAAATAATGTCAATGAGTGTGTCAATTTGTCAGATCACGGTACCTTCACGAGTTGGAAAAAGAGTTGTATCAGAGACGGCCGTATAGAATTCTTGTATAAATTCTTTCTGGTCTCCTAACAATATGTCTCATTCAATCACCCTGGTATATGATCAGATGTCATCGATATAAGCATGTACCAATCACTTGATCGATAATATGAGCATGTAACCACGCCGTCGGTGTGCAATGACACACGATCAGTCAAACAAACCCGCCCCTAGAGTTCCGCTATCCAGATAAAGCCCTGCTGGGATCTTCTGTGGTCAACATGGCTTGAAACACGCAGACAAGATGGAAGTATTGGGACATATCGGATGACGGTTCTGAATCATAACGTGCAGGAAACACTTTGCATCCTCATACACGCAGATTTCTCATCAACAGACCGCGTCAATCCATCCCCTCATGTTTCTTGATTATGTTTTTGGTTGTGTGTCGGACACTGTAATATATATTCATTTCATTTACATGAATTTGCTGTTGAAAACCATGAAGTTTTATCATTACAACGTGTCTCCAAGAATGAAATCTTTATCAGTTATTTTTTAAAAACAATATACAAAAAGCATCTTTAAATGCTTTCATCACGTAGGTAATATGTGGAAACTGTGGAACGCTGCCAAGTAAACAATTCGAACAAAAATCTCATTTGAAAAATGACCCGCTAATCTAAAACGTCAACGACAAAGAATAATCAGTCTCAAATATGCGACGAGAAACAACCTGCTTCGTACATGTATGTATAGTGGATTTTGGAGCAAAGTTTTGATGTTGTGCCATAGTTGTGTTCCTTAGAAGACCTCTTTGTGCGGGTTTGAATCCAATACTTAACCTTAGTACGTCAGCTCCATATCTGTGCACGTTCACATCACGCTTCATTAAAGGCCCAACACGGATTTCAGAATGTTTTTGATTGACATGTCGAGACCATTTCCAAGTTTGACGTACAGCAATACACTATTTTTACTTGTAACCCTTTCTCCCGTGTGTTTTTTTCAGGCGAGGAATTGACTTCCCTTATATGTGTATGCGACGGGTCGAGGAGGTGTGGGACAGGATACGCTCATCTTTCGCGAACACCTGGTGTCATCAATTTTTTATAGTGATTCATAAACATGTTCATGATAAAGTCGGAATCGAGTAACCGAAGTACAAAGAGATTCCTTATGAATATGGAAAGGGTTTGTCCTTGTATTTAAATTATGCTTCTTCCAAACCAACGCCACTGATAAGACCAAATTAGAAGCAGACATACACCCAATATACCTGCCTCACATCTAAACTAACTCATATCACTTACTCACTGGAACAAGTAACTAAATATCGTCACCCACATGGTTTGGAAATTTGGCCATTAAGCAGGCATTGTGAGGTCTATTGGTAATTAAACAGCACCAGCCCGTGGCTTCCAGCTGGCATGCGCGCAAATACGTTCCCAATAACCGCATTGACCACAAATGAGTTAATGTGAAAGGTATGGATGGGTAACGCCATCACGACTGTGTGCTTCAACAGACGAACCAATCCTGACCACCTTTAAATATCAAATATAATCTTATTAAACGCATGCTACCTGTAATCTATCACTGAAAACGTAAATATCTTTGCATTATAATTACATTTTATGATTTGAGACAAATCTATCTTGTCATAACACACAGATGCGTGGTTTTGTCAGAACTCTTTTATTCCTGATAATCAGGAATACTGTTTTATACATTAAATATCCATACATTTTCCTTTATACCTGTCTCTCGGAGATTTTATCTGAAGAAGTAAAAGACATCACGTCTGAGAGAATAAATCAACGCATTATGCTCTGTCAATTTCCATTTGGTCGCATATCGCTGAAAACCTGATTTATATAAATGTGGAATCATGGGATCCTTTGATACGGCAATAGGGATGGGACGTCGGAGATGCAACTCCACTCTAATATCAGGAATCTACTCTTCATCATCTTTCATATGACCGAATGCAGTTAACACAGGAGAGCAGTCCTCATAGTCTCTGACCGCCTCCGTGGTTTAGTGGTAGAGCGTCCGCCCGGAGAGCGGAAGGTACGGGGTTCGATCCCCGGCCGCGTCATACCAAAACACGTTATAGATTGTACTTGTTGTTACCCTGTCTGGCGCTCGCCATTAAGAGGCTGAAACAACGACTGGTCGGCTCGGAATCAGTACACTGTGTCTGAGTGGGTATTCATGTTAAACGGCGGCATGGTATCTCAGTGAGCTCGCACTAGGCATCGGCATCAATCCGGACGAGTACAAGCAGCCACCCACACACACATGCATGCACGTCGCTATATAAGTGCAATAATCTTGGACCGACGTTCAACCCCATTTCACCTCACCATATAGCCTCTCACTCATCTACATATAGGGATTAAGCCGCAATACTGATGAGCCATAAAACTAATTCACGGAGTGCTGTTTCAACACTGCTTGTCCATTTGGTCACTGACCTTGAATCGACGAAGGAGCTGGAAACAGCCAACGATTTCTGTTTATCACTGGCAACTAACGTCATGGAATGTGTGTATTGAAATAGCAAATATTTGAAAGAAAGACCAAGCTACAACGTGCGTGTGGGGAATGATACTCGGCTGAGTTCGTAATGATTACAACGTGCCTACAACGAGTCTAAGCACATTGATCCCTGCGATGCGAAAATGTGTTACTATTACACTGTTTCGTGTGTATATAACCATGCTGTTACCGGATAGTTTTTCACCAACTCTCACGAGTAGAGTTTGAGGAGTTTTACATGAACCTGTAAAAGACACTGGCTCTGATTCTATAGAATGACACGAAACTTGGGTTTGTTCATTGGAGATCGTCGATGTGTCGGTATCGATCCACAGCATCGCATCGATCCTTACCATCAAGATGCGACACAATTGCACCTAGAGCAAACATTGTTTTCTGTTTCTTCAACAGTGGCAGTGTCGAACTTGCTAGTCTTGTTTCACACCCAATGCTGACATATACTGTGTACTGCAAATTCCGTCAAATTGTATTTCGGGACACAGGATACTACAGAACAGTTGTAGATGTTGCAACGAAACACAGGACACGTGGAAATACGATTTCCGTAACCCTCAAACACACACGACGCGCAACCTTCAAATCTATGCGTACGGCGTTAACTAATCTGCGATACCGCAACCTTCAAATCTATGCGCATGGCGTTAACTAATCTGCGATACTGCAACCTTCAAATCTATGCGCACGGCATTAACTAATCTGCGATACTGCAACCTTCAAATCTATGCTCACGGCGTTAACTAATCTGCGATACCGCAACCTTCAAATCTATGCTCACGGCGTTTACTAATCTGCGATACCGCAACCTTCAAATCTATGCGCATGGCGTTAACTAATCTGCGATACCGCAACCTTCAAATCTATGTTCACGGCGTTAACTAATCTGCGATACCGCAACCTTCAAATCTATGCTCACGGCGTTAACTAATCTGCGATACCGCAACCTTCAAATCTATGCCCACGGCGTTAACTAATCTGCGATACCGCAACCTTCAAATCTATGCGCACGGCGTTAACTAATCTGCGATACCGCAACCTTCAAATCTATGCGCACGGCGTTAACTAATCTGCTATACCGCAACCTTCAAATCTATGCTCACGGCGTTAACTAATCTGCGATACCGCAACCTTCAAATCTATGTTCACGGCGTTAACTAATCTGCGATACCGCAACCTTCAAATCTATGCCCACGGCGTTAACTAATCTGCGATACCGCAACCTTCAAATCTATGCGCACGGCGTTAACTAATCTGCGATACCGCAACCTTCAAATCTATGCGCACGGCGTTAACTAATCTGCTATACCGCAACCTTCAAATCTATGCTCACGGCGTTAACTAATCTGCGATACCGCAACCTTCAAATCTATGTTCACGGCGTTAACTAATCTGCGATACCGCAACCTTCAAATCTATGCTCACGGCGTTAACTAATCTGCGATACCGCAACCTTCAAATCTATGCGCATGGCGTTAACTAATCTGCGATACCGCAACCTTCAAATCTATGTTCACAGCATTAACTAATCTGCGATACCGCAACCTTCAAATCTATGCTCACAGCGTTAACTAATCTGAGATACCGCAACCTTCAAATCTATGCCCACGGCGTTAACAAATCTGCGATACCGCAACCTTCAAATCTATGCGCATGGCGTTAACTTATCTGCGATACCGCAACCTTCAAATCTATGTTCACGGCGTTAACTAGTCTGCGATACCGCAACCTTCAAATCTATGCGCACGGCGTTAACTAATCTGCGATACCGCAACCTTCAAATCTATGCCCACGGCGTTAACTAATCTGCGATACTGCAACCTTCAAATCTATGCGCACGGCGTTAACTAATCTGCGATACCGCAACCTTCAAATCTATGCGCACGGCGTTAACTAATCTGCTATACCGCAACCTTCAAATCTATGTTCACGGTGTTAACTAATCTGCGATACCGCAACCTTCAAATCTATGCCCACGGCGTTAACTAATCTGCGATACCGCAACCTTCAAATCTATGCGCACGGCGTTAACTAATCTGCGATACCGCAACCTTCAAATCTATGCGCATGGCGTTAACTAATCTGCGATACCGCAACCTTCAAATCTATGTTCACGGCGTTAACTAATCTGCGATACCGCAACCTTCAAATCTATGCTCACAGCGTTAACTAATCTGCGATACCGCAACCTTCAAATCTATGCCCACGGCGTTAACTAATCTGCGATACCGCAACCTTCAAATCTATGCGCATGGCGTTAACTAATCTGCGATACCGCAACCTTCAAATCTATGCGCATGGCGTTAACTAATCTGCGATACCGCAACCTTCAAATCTATGCGCACGGCGTTAACTAATCTGCGATACCGCAACCTTCAAATCTATGCCCACGGCGTTAACTAATCTGCTATACCGCAACCTTCAAATCTATGCTCACGGCGTTAACTAATCTGCGATACTGCAATCTTCAAATCTATGCGCACGGCGTTAACTAGTCTGCGATACCGCAACCTTCAAATCTATGCGCACGGCGTTAACTAATCTGCGATACCGCAACCTTCAAATCTATGCGCACGGCGTTAACTAATCTGCGATACCGATTTAACATCAATGCACAACGTAAGTTCCATTATTATTTCCTTAGCTTTAACACATAAGCACGACCTTACCTGCTACGTTCCCCAGAATATTCACACCAACACACAACCTAGTCGTCTACAGGCTTCCATAACCTTAGCACAGGTACTTGACGTTAGAGCAGGAACTGTTACCGCAACCTTAAAACACACGTGACAAGAGTGAAGCTGCTGTTGTCGCAAGCTTAGCACAGACACGTGACACAAGTGAAAGTATCATTGCTGCAATCTTGATGCACACTTGGAGCAAATACAGCTGCTATTACCGCAAGCAGAACGCAGACTCTTGGGCCACGCGCAGTTACTATTAACGCAACCTTAATATAGACAGCTGACGCAAGTGAAACTACTACAGCCGCCATCTTAACATAGACAGGTAGCACAGGCGAGTATACCACTACCACAACCTTAACATAGACAGGTGGCGCAAGTGAAGCTACTACTACCGCAACCTTAACATAGACAGGTGGCGCAAGTGAAGCTACTACTACCGCAACCTTAACATAGACAGGTGGCGCAAGTGAAGCTACTACTACCGCAACCTTAACATAGACAGGTGGCGCAAGTGAAGCTACTACTACCGCAACCTTAACATAGACAGGTGGCGCAAGTGAAGCTACTACTACCGCAACCTTAACATAGACAGATGGCGCAAGTGAAGCTACTACTACCGCAACCTTAACATAGACAGATGGCGCAAGTGAAGCTACTACTACCGCAACCTTAACATAGACAGATGGCGCAAGTGAAGCTACTACTACCGCAACCTTAACATAGACAGATGGCGCAAGTGAAGCTACTACTACCGCAACCTTAACATAGACAGGTGGCGCAAGTGAAGCTACTACTACCGCAACCTTAACATAGACAGGTGGCGCAAGTGAAGCTACTACTACCGCAACCTTAACATAGACAGATGGCGCAAGTGAAGCTACTACTACCGCAACCTTAACATAGACAGGTGGCGCAAGTGAAGCTACTACTACCGCAACCTTAACATAGACAGATGGCGCAAGTGAAGCTACTACTACCGCAACCTTAACATAGACAGATGGCGCAAGTGAAGCTACTACTACCGCAACCTTAACATAGACAGGTGGCGCAAGTGAAGCTACTACTACCGCAACCTTAACATAGACAGGTGGCGCAAGTGAAGCTACTACTACCGCAACCTTAACATAGATAGGGGACTACGATTCAACATCTCATCAAAGGCCATGCCAATGATAAAAATAGCTCTGGTATACATATTTGAAGCTAAATTGTTACATGTGGACGAAAACCTCTATCATAATATGGAATAATCTAAATACCAATTTTCCCATCTTCCATAACATCATTACACTGTATTTATTACAAATCTCATAAAATCGGGGTAACGTTTAGTTTTTTCTAGTCCCATAAACAATCATCAAATTTGAAACTCAATGCCTTTGTGTAACGCTTCACCGCAGGCGTTTCTTTCTATGATCGCCTTTTGAGACGATTTATTGCAGAGTATCACGAATGAAAGTAATTATAACTCACCAAAGTAAAAGATGAAATGACTGCACCCACTGCCATGAAGTAGATGAAAGTCATTAGGATCTTATTTACGGTAATATGGTACGCTTCTTGCACTAATAAGAGAACAGAGAGACACTCAAGCTCTGATATATAATGCCTGTTCTATACGTTGTTAGGTCTGTGCAGGAGGTACGATCGTTCCGAATTACTTTCACGTTACACAACCAATCAAAACGAATTGGGGATTATCTGCAATACGCCACATTGGTCTGTCTAGAGCAACATAAAATGCAATTTTTATAATTCATTTCCATTTGAAACGAAGTATTTTCTGTGATCGTTTTAAGGGCACAAGAAAGGAGAAAGTGAACTCAATATACTGGTTTTAAAAGAAGAGATGGGTTGTGCGATATTTGGCAATTTGATTTGAATAAGTTGGGCATTTATTACTTCCCTAACTAACAAGAAAATACAAAGGTCGCAGGTAGGGGGTAGAATGTTTGTTTGTTTGTTTGTTTGTTGTTCAACGCCGCACTCAGCAATTTTCCAGCTATATGACAGCGATCTGTAAATGGTCGAGTCAGGATCAGACATCATGAGCATCGATCCATGCAATTGGAATACGATGACATGCTTCAACCAAGTCAGCGAGTCTGACCACCCGATCCCGTTAGTCGCCTTTTACGACAAGCAATGAATTGGACTAGAATGTGAATCGGGTGGTCTCAATGAAACAACTGAATGGACGTGGATCATTTTTCATGATATAAAACGTTATTTGCGTGGATTGGTAATTATACAGTCGTTGAATGCTTTCCCACAAAGTATTATGAATCCCTTCCATACTGAGTCCATTTAAAAGAATGTATACACTTCCAAGTTTGAGGGGGCACGGGTGGCCCAGTCGTCTAAGGCGCCACGATTCTCTGTGCAGAGTTGCGTCCCTTGGGCACGCCAGAAACCTATGATTGTGGGTTTCGAATCCCGGTTCGCCACAATTATGTTTCTAGGTTTGTCAGCACCATACCCGTGCTCGTGGGTTTCACCGAAGTGGTAAACGTCTGAGACCTGCATCACTTCGGGCTTTCCTCCCACATTAAGCTGACACGCCGCGATATAACTGGAATAATGTTAAAAGCGGCGTTAAACCCAACTCACTCACTCACTCCAAGTTTGATTTAACCAAAATATTGCAAAGAAATTCATAACGTTACTTGGCCGAAACATGGCTAACGTAATGTCCAAAACACTTCTTATTGAGTGTAATGAGAGTGTAATTGCTGTTGATCAGAAGCGAGGAAGTAACTTTATCATCAGCTAAATACAAACGTGCTTGATAATTGATACATTAATGAGCACGAAGCGGGGCCTGTCATTGGTAGACAATACCAAACGCCCACTCATGACGCTATGTTTGAGTGTGTATTTCCAGGAGAACTGCAGCACCGCAAGTAATTGGATGCAACGTTTCTGATACATGACAGTGTGGAGGAGTGTTGCAGCTATAATTCCAGGAACTACATGTTCAGGTTCAGGTAACGGTTAAGTTTTCAAGCTCTGTACCGGTTAAGTGGGCAAGCTCTGTAGTGGTTAAGTGGTCAAGCTCTCTAGTGGTTATGTGGTCAATCTCTGTAGCGGTAAAGGGACCCACTTCTGTAACGGTTAAGTGTTCAAGCTCTGTAGCGGTTAAGTGGTCAAGCTCTGTTGTGGTTTAGTGGTCAAGATATGTAGCGGTTAAGTGGAAAAGCTCTGTAGCGGTTAAGTGGAAAAGCTCTGTAGGGGTTAAGTGGTCAGTGTCAGTAGTGGTTAAGGGGTCAAGCTATGTAGCGGTTAAGTGGTCAAGCTCTGTAGCGGTTTAGTTGTCAAGATCTGTAGCGGTTAAGTTGTCAATCTCTTACTTACTTACTTACTTACTTACTTACTTTGGAGATTTAACGTGCGCTTTCCGACAGATGCGTATTTCGCACACGGTGTCAATCTCTGTAGCGGTTAAGTGGTCAAGCTATGTGGCAGTGTAGTTGTCAAGATCTGTAGTGGTTAAGTGGTCAATCTCTGTAGCGGTTAAGTAGTCAAGCTCTCTTGTGGTTTAGTGGTCAAGCTCTGTATCGGTTACATGGTCAATCTCTTTAGCGGTTAAGTGGTCAATCTCTGAAGCGGTAAAGAGGACCACTTCTGTAGCGGTTAAGTGTTCAAGCTCTGTAGTTGTTAAGTGGGCAAGCTCTGTAGCGGTGTAGTGGAATACCACTGTAGCGGTTAAGTGGTCAAGCTCTGTAATGGTTAAGTGGTCAAGCTCTGTAGTGGTTTAATGGTCAAGCTGTGTAGTGGTTAAGTGGTCAAGATCTATAGCAGTTATGTGGTCAATCTCCGTAGCGGTTAAGTGGTCAAGATCTAAAGCGGTTATGTGGTCAATCTCCGTAGCGGTTAAGTGGTCAATCTCTGTAGCGGTAAAGGGGCCCTCTTCTGTAGCGGTTAAGTGTTCAAGCTCTGTAGTTGTTAAGTGGGCAAGCTCTGTAGCGGTTTAGTGGAATACCACTGTAGCGGTTAAGTGGTCAAGCTCTGTAATGGTTAAGTGGTCAAGCTCTGTAGTGGTTTAATGGTCAAGCTGTGTAGTGGTTAAGTGGTCAAGATCTATAGCAGTTATGTGGTCAATCTCCGTAGCGGTTAAGTGTTCAATCTCTGTAGCGGTAAAGGGGCCCACTTCTGTAGCGGTTAAGTGTTCAAGCTCTGTAGCGGTTAAGTGGTCAAGCTCTGTAATGGTTTAGTCAAGCTCTGTAGCGGTTAAGTAGTCAATCTCTGCAGTGGTTAAGTAGTCAATCTCTGTAGTGGTTATTATATATATAAGTAGTCAATCTCTGTAGTGGTTAAGTAGTCAAGCTCTGTAGCGGTTAAGTGTTCAAGCTCTGTAGCGGTTCGGTGGTCAATATCTGTAAACGTTAAGAGGTCAGTTTTTTTATATAAATATACTGTCTCAAAGTAACTTACCATAATTATTTTAATTGCTATCCAATCCAAACCCATACCTACATTATGTATATATAACATAAAAAGTCAATGACAGACCTGATCTACGCCACCACTCACCATATATAAATTTATATAAAACGTCAGGGCAGAGGAAAGCCTGGAAAGCGGAATATCTGCAATCCAATTAAAATCAGATGTTAGTGCTCGCCACTGATAAACGTTTTACGGTAGCGAGCACTTTGATCTGATTTTAATGAGATTGTTTTCTGCCGAAACAGATTCTATACGGCGTAAAAGGCAAAATGGATCAGCAGAAATCAGCGGGAACAACTGTTCTTTTCAGGCTAACTTTGTCCCTTTTGTTGTTAAAATGTAAGCGTCAATATCCATGTTATATATATCACAAAGAGACACGCTGATGTGACCTATTCCGGTTAGTGTGAGGTTATCTATTAATCGTTCGTATTCACATCGTTATGAACCTCATGACGACCCATCTACCAACTGGTAACCATGTCTATATAAGACCTGAAGAGATTCCTTTGCCTGGTTAAATGATCACACAAACCAACATACCCTCATATCTCCCACGTTTCCTATATACGTCTGTTTCGTCTGGCGGTTACCTCTTAGGACTATTTAGTGTCTACGCCCTGAAAAAACGTTGGGATTCGGGGTTAGACTTGGTCCCTAGCAACCTATGCTAGTCGTCAGCGGTGGCGTTATGGATCAGGTGGTCACTTGGTTACCCTGACGGCGTGGATCGTTGCTCACATGTTAAATTCTTGCAGTGTCTGGTTCAGACACGATTATTTAATGGCCACGTCAAAAAAGGTGGAATATTGCTGAGTGCGGTGTTAAACTACAAACACACGCACACAATAAACATGCCAATCAGGCATGTATTGGACACCGCGGCAGTTCGTGGAGTTCTACTTGACAGTCTCAGATGAGCTGACCTCATCTTATCTAATTCCAGGGAAAGGCTCAGAGGCGAACTAACTTCATTTTCAGCCGTCCCTTGCATAATACCAATGACTGTCTGGATGCTGAGCGAAGAGATTAGTTGAACTTGGAGTAGGAAACGCGTCAAATGGGAGGCCGTGCTTGATTTTCCATTCGAGTAGTCAACATTTACCAATTGAATGAAGAGCACATGTTGACATGAAAAGCTCCAGTACCGAACAGTGACTGACTCCAGAGTTTCTACAGTTGTGTGATTCTGTCAATGAGAACTAGTGATGTCATTTGAATAGCACTGTGTGCGATAATTTTTGGTTGTCTTGTTCACTGAGAAAAGGCATATCTCCACGTGGAAGGAATTGCAACGTACAGAAATGAATTATTCAAACTGTGCAAATGTAATAATCGGAGAAAATAGGACCATGAAACTATTTGGGGTTTTTCACATGGATATACAGTCAGGGCTTGTTTCTATTCAAATGTCCATGCGTATGATGGAAACATAATCTTCAGGGTGAAATATGTTTTTCGTCTCTTCGATTCCTCCAAAGCAGCTGATAAAAGGAACATTAAAACACCATGAGAACAGCATGAACTGCACATTTAATTAATCGATTACCATCGGTAGCGATCACATCCGAATATCTGATTCTGAGATTTTGTCACCAGCCTTGCTTACAACATTGACTTTGCATGCTAGAAAACGATAAGGTAACCTGAACGGTTTGTCATGCTACGAAAGCATCGATCCCACTTCAATAAAATCCCAAAATCCCAAATCCCACTGTTCGACTGACTAATGAAGGTTAAGGGGAAGAGTTGGATTAAACACCGCTTTGAACAGTAAATCTGCTATATAACTGTGTTTCAGTAACCCCGAAATAAGGCAGGCCTTAGAAAACTACAACTTTGGTGAACCCAGCGAGTTTAGGTATGTTGCTGACAAACCTGTCAACATAAAGTTGGATTCATACTGACAACCAAAGATTTCTGAAACGTCTAAAGGACGCAAGTTTGCGAATGAAATCCGGCAATATATGCAGACTCCGTTTCCAGCGGTGCGTTAATCCCAACAATTCAACTGGGGACTCTACCGGATTGACATGCTTTCAACGTATGCATAGCAACATCGACAAGGGATGACTGTGGTATACACCAGCGGTTGTATTAACATATATTACCACTACTGTGATACATCAATATGGTTGACAAACCTAGAAACGTAATCATAGGTACCGAGGATTGGAAACCACGATAATAGCTTCCTGGTACGCCTAAGGGAAGCAACTCTACACACGGAACTGCAGTACCGTAAATGACTGTGCCACCCGTGCCCCCAGAAACATGTCAATGAGCAAGGGGTGTGTATAACAAGTACACAACGTGACTATTACTGTATTTCAGATCACATCACAAGCCTAGACCAGTGTCTAGCCAAGATCCTTAATGTCTTCAAGGATAGTAATTCCATGTGACACAATTACGTTGAGTGCAGCGGATCAATATCAGTACGTATCAACAGCTTTCAACAAAATGTCATATCACAATGTGGCTTTATTGTCAGCATTCGGCATTGAGATCACCCCTAAAGGCTTCCATACAAATGGCGACCCTGGACGGAAGCCCTATGTCAGTTTCCGGCAACGGCTACGGTTACAGTATAATTCTGACACCAATAGAGATTTTTTAGTACTGTGTGATTGGTGTTTACGGAGTGGGTAATTACGCCGTGAGAGGCAAGTGATGTGCGGGTGTAGCGAGAAACGAAATATAAGATATGTCTGAGAGAAAACTCACGTTGAACATCATGTACGCTTGAGGCTGACAGTGAAAGGGCAACAGTCGAAAGAAAATATTATCCAATAAGATCAGTCGTCATATTACCAGCACACATTGGTCTTTGGATCAAGTGGCCAAGAAGACTGTGCTTCCATCGTAATGATTACTGCGTATATACAAACAGGGGATCAGTTTCGTCGTGTCTTATTTCCATAATTTGGTTCTCTTTCTTAGTTAGCAACGAACGCGTGTTCCACCTGTTTAGTGTCAATGCATATTGAATGATTGTAGGTAGGTGCTTAACTTGGCTTTAAATACTCTGTGTGGCGAGATTTACACTGAAAATTGTCAACTCTGCACATTAATGCAGGCTGTATACACGGAGGTGCTACGTTTATAAAACTATGGACGTCATTAGGCTGTAAAAATCTTTATATTGAACCCGACGCACCAACATTGACATTTGTTGGGAAAGAAACTTTGAAAACTTTGTTGTACGTCAGTATACGTAAGTGAGGTGGTTTAACGTCATTTGTATTTCAGGCCCACTGCGGTGTGCCAGCTGATTTTGGGAGGAAGGCCTAAACGACCACGAAGTCGAAAAGAAGCTATAGCAGATGAAGCAGAAGCATGTCTATTGCTTGTAAAACGTGTTTTTCACCAGGCGTATGCAAAGTCGTTTCATGCAGAAACTGAGAGTCAAAAACGAGCTACGGGATAAACTATATAATCTTGTGGGACGTTGCAGGGATGTTTTAACGAAATCCATATTTATTCTGCTTCTTCAAAATATTTAAAACAACATTCGCTGAAAGTGAAAATTATATAAGTTTCATCTTGTAGACTGCTGTTCTGTTCAATATTGTGTTATTTTATGTAGGTTGACGTTCTGGTCAACATAATTGGGCTACATAATATAGATGGGATTTCTAGTCAATAATACTGGGTTGGTTATATGATGTAGAGTGTGTGAGTGAGTTGGGTTAACGCCACTTTTAACAGTATTCCAGTTATATCGCGGCGTGTCAGCTTAATGTGGAAGGAAAGCCCGAAGTGATGCATGTCTCAGACGTTTACCACCTCGGTGAAACCCACGAGCACGGGTATGGTGCTGACAAACCTAGAAACATAATTCGGGGCGAACCGGCATTGGAACCCACAATGATTGGTTTCTGGCGTGCCCAAGGGACGCAACTCTGCACAGCGATTCGCGGCGCCTTAGATGACTGGGCTCCAAATGGGTGTTCAGGTAAATACAGTGTTATATTACGTAGATGGGTGTTCTGGTTAATAACACTGTGTTATAATATGTAGATAGGTGTTCTGGTAAATACCGTGTTATATAATGTAGATGGGTGTTCTGGTTAATAACACTTTGTTATATAATGTAGATGGGTGTTCTGGTAAAATACTGTGTTATGAATGTAGATTGGTGTTCTGGTCAACAATACTAGGCTATATAATGTATATTTGTGTTTTGTTCAGTACTGGAGAGGGACTTGATTTCGAACACTACCTAAAGCATGTCCAGCTAACACCTTTTTCTAACAAAACTAAAGCAATTGTTCTTAACTTGAAATTCACTCCTTTCTCTGTCTTATTGACAAATGTATTTCAAACCATTTCAGTAGCTCTTTATGTGCTGGTCGTTTGATATGGTGGGTTGGCATGACATTTAAAGAAATAAAGTGTTCCTGAAAATAATGCATGTTCTGAAAAAATGTTGTGTTGTGGGTATCAAACCAAACAAAAGATATGCTTTGAAGTGCTGACAGCAAATATAAAAACAGTACACGTTTACAAATAGGTTTGCCATGGTAGAGTTGAGTTGATCGTACTGTGTGTTCACTCTAACCAGTTTCAAATTACATTTAAAGCTATCAAGGCCGCATTTAACATATCTCAAAATTGAACAGAAAAGTTGAACTTTTCAGCAAAAGCAATGGTGTATTATGTGTAATATTTGATGGAAAGAGATTGTTACCTTAGAAGACACAATCAGCGATATTGTTTGTTCTTTCGTAAGAATCTATTGAGAATTTAATTTTGAGAACCGCTGTATGCCAAATGTCACCACAGCTCACAACGCATAAAATAATTGTCATTTATATTATCCACAGAAATGAAAAACGACACTATCTAAATTTATGTCACAGAAAAAAAACTGACATGAAAAGCGATTAAATATTTTAAAAAACATTTGCATCTCGCTGATGCTGCGTAATACGCATTGAAAGATTGACAAGCGATCAGTGAGATGCTAAAGGCATGTGTTAAAAACAAAGTAGCGAAGCTTTATTGGGTCAGGAGCAGGCCCTTGCTGTATAAGGATGTTGTCAACAGGATGCGAAAAAAAGAATCGCTTAATTTGAAACCGTTTCAAATATCACGAACATAATAAGTGACGTTAGGATGGATAAACACAATTTTGGCCTGTCATTATATCATTGTGTTTGTTGTCAAAGGAAGGGCATCTTATGAAAACTGAAGATAGAGCAGTGAACATAAACATTATGAACGTTTGATCGTCAGATCTGTTTTATTTTGAAGTATCAAATTGTATGTCACGTGGTTTAAAAGGCAACGTTCAGATGTGCTTATAGTTATCAGTTGTATGACCACTGAAGCGGTTATTATTAACAGATGATTATAATAAGTTGTGATACGTCATCCGATTTCATTAGAGTGAAGAAACGAGGGATGACTCTGTCAAAGGAACGTCAGAATAAACACACTGCCATAGTAATATGCGAATAAAATGGGAGTGATATGTCGATGGAAATGAGACCAACTTTGTGGTACCCAATATCAAATATTAAATGTATTATCCGAAAAGTTTAGTTGGATGTTAAAGAGAAGGAGATAAAGCGAGTGAGTGAGGGAAATTGCTTTAACGCTCGTATTGCAGAATCGTGTGAGTGGACAGCTTGAAGTGATGCCTTAAATTGTGAAACCTACGACCACAGGTACGATGCTGGAAGCATAACACGAATCTGTTACGTGAACCCAAGACAACAGGATTCTGGTACATCCAAAGGGAGGCTACTCTGTACATATAATTGGGCACCCATGCCCTCGTCTAAAAGGACAACAAAAACAAAGCTACATTGGAATACAAATGACAAAGTCTTAAATAGTGGACATACAGTGTATACATTACCAACACATCTTGACTTCTTCACGTAAAATTTGTTGAATGTCGGACAACATAAATGAACGTGGTTGCTGCTATTATGATAAATCCTTTTGTTTTAAGGTTTTTTATCAAAGTTCTCACTGATCTTCGTAACTTGATCCCTGTTCCACTGAAACATGTATTTTGTCGTAAATGTTGTACAGAACATTACATGTTTTATAATAGTTAGTAAAACATGGTTACTTGTTCTATAAAGTTAGTTTTTTGTTAAGGAGCTTATGCCTTTTTGAGTGCAGGTTCGAAAGATGTAGTCGATCTACAACGCACCTGTGTCCTTGAACACAACTTTATCCTAAAAAAACATTTATTGAACAAGATTAAAAGAGAAAAGTTTATAGAGTACAATCTGAACATTCAATTCCCAGCGTACTTCCAAATAAGTTCATGTATTTCGAAAAAAATACAGTTTGATAGTTTGACAACTTGATAATTTTTATTGCAAACGATAACAGTGATAAAATAGCTTCCGTTGTCATAGTTACGTCATTTGTGGAGACATTACAAAATCTAAGCCGCCAATCATATCGACACCGACTGTCTCGGCCGATGTGAAAGACAGGAAGCGACATATTGGTTGATTGAATATGCCAAGATCAACCTTCCAGGATTCTTTGGAAGTGTTTCTGGCACAGTGCAAATCATGGCGGTGCTAAATTTCAACTGTTGCGTTTCAGATCTGACACATATCAATATCTGTGCTTGATGATAACAGCTATAAAGCAATCAGCCTGTTTTATAAGGCTTGAGTATTGTGTTTGATTTCGATATAAATGCACGTTTCAGAAACTCGATATGCGGTGCAGCGAGTACGATCTAAAGCACAGAACTTAAGGAACATTTAGCTGTGGATTTTGATAGAAAGGAAAACTTGTTCTATCATGGAGACTTAAAGTAACAGTAAAAAAACGTGAAAAAATATACACGTATATAGTTACACATCAAAACCCTTTTTTGACGTATTGATGCACAGATGACAGAATCAATGAGGTTGTTTTTCGTTTTTACAAAAAAATATTTGTCCACGAAGCCAAAACGAAGAGCAATTCAAATAATATTGAAGTGCTATGGGATGTGTTTACCCTTTTCTCGAACACCTGGTGTCATCGCCGATTTTCAGTGATCCATTCATTTAATTTTCTCTGCTATTTTTCCTGTTACGCTCAAAGGAATAATCAAAGTCAATTATCCTCTGGCGTTCTATATTATATCCTGATTTCATCATTCCTAATTACACATGATTTTTCGATTAGGTAAACAAAATAGAATCTTCGGTAACGCTTTTTGTGTCTCAATCAAAATAAGTAACGTGGGTTTCTATTACATTAACTTCGTCTACTTGCTTTTATTTCATTTGCAAAAGGTGTTCAGAATTCATATCCATTCCATAAAGACCAATACTGATCACCAGCTTGATCTCAAAGAAATACATATAATTCTGAGAAATAACGAAAGGTTCCACCAATATGAAACCTGGTTCGATTTAATGACAAGCTGAGTAAAGGATGCAGTCGGTAAAGATATACTCCCAATTTTCAACAGACTGGCTTGTCTGAGGTGTTAGTCGCTGATGAGGACCGTATGTGTCGCAGATTCCTAATCAAAGAATCCATATGGTGGGATTAGGAGCACGCTGACTGGTTATGCGGGAATTGGTAATTGCTGTGGCATACGACCAGGTCTCAAGGGAAACGGAGCTGAGTTTTTTCATTAAAAAAGTTTACTTTTTATGGATATCGGAAACACTTCATCTTCCAAGAGCATAGGTCTTGACACTGTTCATGATGGAGTGAGTCGGCCAGCACCGTCCTCAAGCAGGGCCAACAGTGTTAGATGTAGGCTATAACTTAACATCAAGAAAACGCATTCTCCATCTACATGGTGAAGACAGCATATCAAAAGAGAGATTTTTTTACATTGATCTTTTAGTTTTTAATGACTTGATCCTTTTTGGTGAAAGGATATTAGTTGGCACGTTAGAACTGGTAATTTAACTTTTTTTTCCAAAATGCAATGGCAGTTGCACTGCTTATATTTCACCTTCATGTCTATGTTGAAACGTGTAAAAACACAGTGGACATATCTACCGATCGCACTGTCGTTTTCTTTAATAGCTGTCCAATTATAAGTCTCTATAAGAGTAAAAAATGCAAAGTAGCAAAGAGCAAAAAATGTATACAGTGACTGGATAACGTCAAAGTCACAGAAGCCTCGAAAAGCTAGCGAAAGAGATCCATTGGACGCAAAAGGGAAACCAGTGATGGCAAGTTCTCTGAATGTACATGTACCACGGACATTTTTATTCCTGGGTATGGATTAAACAAATTCAAATGTTAAATTATGTGTATGTAGGACATGTGTTCGAAACAGTAGATTGCGGTTAGGTAGCTTAGTGGTTAAAGCCTCCCCTAATCAGGCCGAAAGCCCTGGTTCGATTCCCCACATGGGTACAATGTGTGAAGCCCATTTCTGCAGTCCCTTGTCCTGGCACAGTCAGACTGGTTAGGCCCATCACCAGCTCAAAGCCCTTGCCCCCTCTACACGCAGCACAGACAGCGAATGGGACTTATCCAAGGAAGCGCTGCCTAGTCAACCCCACCCAGAAAGTTTCGGACAATGTGAAGACTGCCCAGCACTGCAGCCTTCTGCATTACCCAGGTTGTCAGAAGGGCTGTATTCTTGGTAGAAAACCCGGGTACTCTCCCAATGTCAGTCAACAGATAGGGAGGGACGAAACTACCGAAAACAATGGGGAGTCAACTTGGTACTGGGGATGCAAGCGAGATATTTCGAAAGCGAGATCCGTATCATTGTCATTGGGTTTTTGTTATGATATAGGACAAGATAAGATCTGTTAGCCTGGATTTGTCTGTGGCTGTATATTCCAAAATAACTGAGTCTGGGCCGATTTGATATGGCATTTTGCTTGGTTGACACTCATCTGCACCGTCCAACTGAAGAGAACCATCAACAAAATCAACACTGACATTGCGATTATGTCCCACATCCTTTGCTCGTTCAAGAAAACTATGGAATGCCTTGTATTCATCATGAGTCTTTACGTGCTTCACAAGGGGATCATCCGACAATTACGACCTGGTGGTTGACAGTGTGTGGTTTGACTAACCATTCCCCTAGAGAGTGGGAGTTACTCATGCTTTTAACGACTTAATTCCCTGGTCATGGCCTTACTGGAATACTGAGGAGCTAAGGAAAGTATACTTCCCAATTCATTTCATCATGTAACAAATGTTATAATTGGGATAACACTTTCTTTGTAAAGTACATATTCTCGTACATTTTGGGGCGTGTGTCCCGTCCGGGATTCGAACTCACACTGCCAGAGTGATGTACCTAATAGCCATCACACAAAGTAAGCGATCTAACCAACTCAGCCACCGAGGCTTCCACAAAAATGTAAGTCCGACAACTTGTAGTCTAGATCACGTACTTTGTGTACCCCTCTGAATAGTGTGACTTGGCACAGGTCACATGGCCGAATGCTATGAAAGCATTGTGTGTTTATTTTATCATGTTTGATTATAAATTGAAAATAGCTTAAGTAAGCAATGTTATAGCCACAATATTAACTGTACTGGCGCTCAGTCAGCACCCAAAAAGTAGTTCTTCATGGTTTTATTTTTTTCAAATATAATTTGATTTATAAACTTAAATTTGCTTTTATCGGCACAAATACTTCAAACAAGTTATAAGGAATGTGGTTGCTAATTCATTTCTTATTGCAATCTTCATTGAACCATTTCTTTTCACACACAATTACACAGTCGCAGATTACGTTTTCCAAAATGTTGCAGGAATGAGTGATGGTTTAATAGACATAATCAAACTTATGACGGGACTCAACCCCCAAAATGTACGAGAATCTGTACTTTACTCAGAAAGTGTTATCTCAAATTATAACATTTGTTAAACTCTGTTCACTTTGAGGTGGTCGGATAGGCTAGTGGTTAAAGCGTTCGCTCGTCACGCCAAAGACCCGGGTTCGAATCCCCACATGGGTACAATGTGTGAAGCCCATTTCTGGTGTCCCCCGCCGTGATATTGCTGGAATATTGGCAAAAGTGGCGGAAAGCCATACTCACTCACTGTACACTTTCTTTTGGCCCTCAGTCTATCTAATTGCGGAATGCAATCAAACTCCTTTGCTCGTTGTAAAAACAATAAAATATCCACTTATCTTGGCCTGAAGAGGTGAAACATTCAAATGATTTAGGTTCAAGGAGTGTGTTGATTTTATAGTCACTTTTAATTTGTCATTGCGGTTTTAATTGGCAGTAAAATCTTCATCAACCACATCTTTTGCCCATTTTGAATGACATTTTAGAAAATCAAGACATTTAGGAACTATCTTATATAATAAGACAAAAACATAGACATCTCTGCCTTCTCATTATTCTAGCATCGAAGTCGTGCTTAATTTCCTGATGATGAGAAATGCCTTTATCGACAAACGCTTATATCGAATTTTTACATTTCAAAACGTCTCTGCCATCAAAACAAACATCCACGAAGTAAAATTCAATGTGACGAAAAACACCGATTAACCTTTTCAGTCTCGTTTCATGTAATTTCTTTTCAAGACGTCAAGACGTGCACTGTGAATTTTTATGTAGAACGTCTTTTGTGTTGTTAGCTTTCACAAATTTAAAGAGACTGTTTTGATGTGAATTGATATTACGTTGCGTTGTCTCGGCTTATCCCAGTTGTGAAATAGACCAGAAGCTGATATGCATAAAAGTGAAGTGGAAAGACACATACATTGTTATAGCTGTGATGGTGTCTCTCGGCAACTTAATCGCTTAAGATGCATATTGTGCGTCAGGCACGTGTCATCTTCGATAAATGTGTGTCAGTGAAAATATCACTGTTATATTATCTTAAGTCTGGTTCATCTCACTATGGTATTCTCCCTGTGCCTCACCAGCATAACCAAGACAATATATTTGCCAGACAACAAATGTCGCTCATTTTTAAGAATTGACAACAATAAAATTTTCAAATTCATAGACTGCTTTATATTTAATCCTTCAAACAGAAAACTTTGTTCACAACTGAATAACGCAACTCAAGCAATGAAAGTAGTCAGGTAGTGCGTGTGGACTCATTTTACTGGAAAAAAATCAATAATTTGTTGTTTAGCCAATCAAATATATTTCAATATATTTTTTCAGAACTACAAAAAAAAGTGTTTGCCGGTTGCCTTTGGTCTTTAGTTTACGTGTAACACACAGAGTAAACGTGCTCCTATTACGTCGGAGGTACGGAGCTACTTTTGCAGAGTTTCTTCCCTTAGCCTCGCCAGGATCTAATGGATGTGGGTCATCACAGAATTGAATGATGGTGATCCTTGAATTATTATCCTTAGTCTGTCAGCACATGTTGCACAAATTTTCAAGGCCGCGATGGAAACTCACCAATACCCAGAGCAGTGACCCGGGCACTCCTGCTGCATCCTCTTGAATTCATAGAGTGATATCCCAAGCTTTGGATGTGAATATATATCGACGTTGTAGGTAATTATGAACCTAAATGCTTTGTCTATACTTTGCGAGTTGTTACAATAGAAAGACTATGACCGATAGTCACCGCCATTCCTTAAAAGCTTCTTTCTTACCAGATGACAGAGCTGGCGTTCCCGTGAAGACTAGATAGGTGGATTTGTTTTCAATGTTTCTCCTTCACCCGCGCATCGTGTCACTCCTACAGACATCCTACTCTGTCTATAAAGATGGGAGGTTAATGTACATCATTGATCAGAAAGTCGGGAGGCTGCACTGACTGTCAACCCAATAAGACATCTTCAGCTGAGAAGCACACACCTGGTGCACACACAGGGAAAATGATCACAACGCGGATTCCGGGCTAAGTGTCGGACAGCTATATTTAGTGTCTAAGCACCACTCTCAGTTTGATTAGTAAATATGTGTCGACGTGTAACATATCTATACGTGCGCAATCTGAATTATTCGACATCTTTTGCGCTAGATGATGCAAGTGCTTGATAGCTTCTACGCAACTCTGAGACATATTCTACGCAGCTTTGAGTAGTATTTCAGTTATATCACGCGGTGTAGGCTCAATGTGTGAGGAAAGCCTTAAGTGGCATTATTGACAGATCAACGTTATAATCATTGGATCCTGGAACTACTAAAGAACGCCAACCTGTACTACTGCGATGCCTAAGACCACTGGTATTCAAAGGAAATGACAGACAATATTAAGCTACTGCAAAGACAATAAATCCTTGTAATTCTGTTTCAACACGGGCGAATGTATTTTCAGGGATGGTTTGTTGTATATTTATAACCCCTATTGTATTGTATAACTTTCACATATCGATTCATCAGATTACAATAATGTGTGGCCGGAGCTCCTGGAATATTGCTCGACATGAAGGGAAAGTCGACTATTGGAAACATCCCTCTCGTCATACAGTCTTGCAGATAGTTTTTTGTCACTCTGAATCTTTATGCATATATCTAAATATAAAATAGATGAGCCGGTCTCTCTGGTCTCCTTTATATCTAGTTCAGGTGAGCAAATCAATGGAAGGGAATTGGCTATTTGATTGTTATTGTTATTGTTATCAGATCGTCGATATACCTGAAGCTTAAGTAAAACGTCTTGGCAAGATTACTTTGTTTTGACTTTCCAAATCCAACAGAAATTCCGATTCATATGCATAAAGAAACTGAACCACACGAAGGGGAGCACAAAAGGAGTCCATCAGGATGCCTACTTCTTGCCGAAATGTTTTATCCCCCCACATTTTACGTAGACGTTATCAATGAGGTCAAGCATATCACATACTATTTTTTCACTAACATTCAGATGGCATTTGCTTTAACAATTCATAAATTGTCCTGAACCTCTGATCCAGGGAACAAGGAATAAAGTTGTTTCCTTAAGTTTGTCATGTGGGATGTACAAAGGTGAAAAGTCAAATGTTTTGACAGAATGGAACTTGGTCAAGCAAAATGTCTAGCAGATTCTTTGAGTTTTTGAGAATCCACATGGTATTAACTCCACTTATCTCAAATACTTCCTGTGAAAATTAAAACGTCCTTCCATGCTTTATTAAGGATTTTGAGACAGGTACAATAATGTACAATGGTGGTACAATAATGTAAGTTTCATTTGAACATAACAAGATTGGGTACTTGAATGAATTACGGTTTAACACCACTGTATTTTCTCCATTATAATACTGTTTTAAATATATATCGAAATACGTACATGAACTGATAGTCCTCAAATGTTGTGCATTGATCAAAATCCTAACAAAGTGATGTTCATAATTTGCAGATGTAACAGCTTTCAAAGTTGATACCAGGTTGTGAAATAGAATATATAACAATATTACACATTGACTACACGCATGAAAAACATTTAAAACAACATTACCATATGAAAATATGAATAATATTTGTAAACATCGGATGAGTGGACGGTTTAATAACCTATTAAATACACATTACACGCTAAACATCAATCACATGCTGTGACATTTACAATTGTCTTTCATAGAAAAACATGTAAGTACTTTTTATTTCTGTATTAAATGTAGCTGCTGAGACAGAGGAAACGCACGAAGGGTGGCTGAAAAGTTTTGAGCCTTACTGTGATGAACTGCGTTGATGAAGTTGGTGGTTCCTTAACTTGTCTGAGCAGGTTAGCATAGTGATGGCCATTAGTGGTCTGACCTTTCTGGAGGTAGTTCATTGTAGGATTCCAATGGAATCCCAGAAAATCAAAGTCATGACCATGCCAACAGATTTCCCTTCTTAGGAGAAGGAGATTTTCCCTCTGCATTGCTTGTTGTTTAGTCTCTGGGTGATAGGGGCGAGCACAATACTCTGTGGTTGCAAAACGAGCTGGGTCTGTTTCAAAACGAAAGATGATGAACCAGGAACGTTTCTGATCAGGATGCACAAGCCTAATGCTTATAACCCTTTTGTAACCCAACGAATGTTCTTAACACTCATATTTAAGATGACTATTGTATCGGTTGTGGACGATGTAGTGAGTCGTCGACTATCCATAATCATGTAATTTATCCACTCTTTTCTTAGTTCTGATAGCAGTAGATCTTCTTGATTTTGGATCATCTTCGATGTTTTCTGTTCCTCTCTCGAACTTTATTACATCTTAACAGTATCAGCCCCTTAAGTTGATACCATCTCCCCATGAATGGGCTGTTGGAGTTAGTCCTTTTGGTTGGAGATACTTGCGCTGAAGGCAATTTTGTCTATTTACAACAACAGAGAATACTTAGTCACTGCGGTGCCTGCAGTCAATTGCTGCCTGGTTGTGTGTTTGGTTCAAATGCAAACTTCGGCATGGAAAGTATTTTATTGAATGCATGCAAACTGTTAAGGGCGTACTATACAACCTTCGAATGTAGGCTCAGAAGTTTTAAGCAACCTTATTCGGGAAAAGAGGGAAAAGGACGGATGAGAGGATAGGGTAAGGGATTTAAGAAGCTGAGAGGAGTGAGTGAGTATGGTTTTACGTCGCTTTTGCCAATATTCCAGCAATATCACGGCGGAGGATACCGGAAAATTGGCTCCACACATTGTACCTATGTGGGGAATCCAACCCGGGTCTTCGGCGTGACGAGCTAACGCTTTAACCACTAGGCTACCCCAGCACCCCGGAGAGGAGAGGGGGTGAGGGGGGAAGGTGGTGGAGAAAAAATGAGGAGGAGGGGGAAATAGGAAAGAAGAGATTGAGATGATGGGGAAGTGGAAGAGTAAAAGATCAGACAGAAAAGTCACAAATGAAAGGAACACCAGCATTGCCATTGATAAAAAAGTGGACAGAACATTCAAATATAAAATTATTATGATTTAGGGCGAATTGCCAAACAAGACAATTATCTTGAATTAGGTTTGACCTGTGAACTAGCCTATTCTACTCAACTTTCATGACAAACAGGTCTGAAGAAACTACCATGAATAGAGCTTGTTACTAAATCAAAAAAAGTTTGACCATATCACACCGATTCTACGGAACCTCCACTGGCTCAAAATCAATGAGAGAATCCAGTATAAAGTGATGCTGATTGTGTTCAATGCGAGACACAATCAAAAACCAACTTATATCAGCGAGCTTCTTGAAGAGTACGTGCCTGGGAGATCTCTCAGATCAAGCTGCCAGTCCCTACTCTCTGTGCCTAGTGTTAGAACGGCGATTTTTGGAGGTCGGAGTTTCGCCAAAGTTGCCCCTGAGCTATGGAATAGACTGCCATTGGATATCAGGAACATTGACTTTCCTACTTTGTTCCGATCAAGACTCAAAACCTATCTTTTCACCAAATCTTTCTTGGAGTATTGAGGCTTTGCGTTTTTCTAGCTGTGTAATGTCACTTTTTTGTGTAGACTTTTTGTGAAGCGGATACACAGACAATGTAAATGTCAAATGATGGCTTGTTTTTAAGATAAAGTTGTCTCTAAGACAAAGCTCGTCATCAGCATCAACACAATCATTGATATTGAAAGCAACTAAGTACACGCGAGTACTATCTATCATCTGAACGAGACGCAGCCTATTCACCTTCTGTCATATTCTCTAATCTGCGCAAAATACCGACATGTTTTTCATGTTTTATATTAATGTCGAACTATTATAATTATAAGACAAAGCTCGTCATCAACATCAACACAACCATTGATATTGAAAAATACCGACTTGATCCTGTTTTTCATGTTTTATATTAATATCGAACTATTATAACTATATCCGCTGTCTCTGCAGCGTCAGCTTTCCTTGGATGGCACTATGATAGTGATGTGACGTGATAGAAAACAGACAAATATAGCTTTGTAAATAAAATTGAATGCATCATCTAGTAGTTCATTATACCAACGTTTCTTCTACATATGCCTCAATAACTAACGACAATCTCTCTGGTAGACACTAAAGAGATTAACGCAAGTGAATAACAACCTTCCATAATAGGTAACCCTCCCACAGTCTGGTCGAATACAATCTACGTGTTGTAGGTTTAAATGAATCATCTGCTTTCCGATTATTTAAACTATCCTATGATATTACGTATCTACATACTATCTTACATACTATCCAATGCTATACACCCTATCTGTGAACCATTATCTTATCCGTGAATAATACGATATACATCATACATGAGTACAATGTCATATTGAATATGTCATACCTGAATACGTTATCCTATGAAATACAACATACGTGAGTACATTATCCATGAAATACAACATACGTTAGTACATTATACTATGAAATACAACATACTTGAGTGCATTATCCTATGAAATACAACATACTTGAGTGCATTATCCTATGAAATACAACATACGTGAGTACATTATCCTGTGAAATACAACATACGTGAGTACATTATCCTGTGAAATACAACATACCTGAGAACAGCATCTTGATAAACACCATATTTGAGCTATTATCCTGTTTATTCAAAATACCTGGTGCATTATCCTTTCAAATGCAACATACTTGAGTGCAGTTTCCTGATATGCAACATACCTGAGTACATTTGCCTATGGAATACAACATAACCAAACCACGATGCATGTACAACATACCTGAGTGCATTATCCTATGATATACCATAGGTGGGTGCATTATCCTATGATACAACGTATTTGTATGTGCTTAATTATCCTGAATCTATATTGTTCCGCGAAAAACAATTACATTACACTGGTGTACCTTAAATAGAGTCACGTAAGTATTGATGATCATATGATGAACATTCCTATATTACACATGCTTGTATATGTCACAATACTGTATAGATAACTTCTAAATTATTTGATCGTGCATATTCTTCAAAAATACCATTGAAAATTACCCAATCATTCATTCAGAGTTATCAACATAAATGCGTATCCTGGTACTACCCGAATATATTCCGTAACAAAAGACAAACATTAGCACTTGCAAACACTCGTCTCGGAATACATGACATATGACCCTCGATGCCAGGCATGTATAATACATCCACTAAACCACATTTTTTCCTTCAGTATACATCAGGATGTCATGTGACCTCTTCTTGTGGAAAGATTGTTGTTTTCGATGTGTAATCAACTTTTTGTACCAAAGTGTCTTTTGGTATGACAAAGTGCCATCCAACGATCATCGTCATAACATGGACGAAATCAGGACATTCTTTGACTCCTCGTACGTACGGCATTTTGACTCTAAAACATATTCAATCGAAGTTGATTGCCATCGAAAAAGCACAAATTTAATTTGATATTCCATTCAAAATTAATTAATTACATTCTGATTAAAAGGAAACCCTTCCTTATTTGCATCAGGCACATGAAAACCTAATTGACTGTTATTAGTGGAAAGCTTTATTGAACGAATAGAAGTTGTGATCAAACACACAAACCAATCTCTTTACAAGGCAATTTGTGTTACCGATCCACCAAAGAGATGATGTTGTTACAAATTTCAGGAACCACCAACAGTTTTATTTTCCTATCCGAACACAATTTCATTAAAGTTTTTTTCCATGGTAGGAATGCGTTGCAGAACGTTGCAGCTCGTGATGTAAATTCTACTACTAGCGGCCGCCAATATTCATCATTCTGCTACCAACCTTTTGGTCTTATAATCACAGGTGACTTCTCTATTGTGTATAGCCACGTTCGTTCATAAAAGAAATTGGAATAAATGTACTCTGTCCCAGCCATCCAAAGTCAGATTGTCCTACATGAACGATTTGCAGTTGTTCCCACTGACATGGACGCAAATAATATAACCATTATATGCAGGCACCACTACATAATATGACAAAGAACTAGGTATAGGTGACATATTAAATAATGAGTGAGTGAGTTAATGTTTAACGTCACATCGGCAATATTGCAGCCATATCGTGACTATTAAATAATGCCACACATAAGGCCAGTATGTTGACTGAGGACGAAATCTGAAAAACATGCATCAGTACTATGAACTTGACTCTAATATCTGAAGACATGTCCATTTCTCTTTTGAAATGGATTCCAAAGCTCCATAACAATACGTACACATAGAGATATATTGCTGGGTCCAGTAAATGTACCAACAAATCCCTGTCTCAAAGATTAACCGTAATCCTTAATATATTCTTACAGGTACTTATATTCACAGAACGTAATTGAGACAAGTTGAATTATTACGAAAAGTTGTTACCCTGCAGGAGATTGTGATGGTAGTTATACCATCAGGGATGCCGTGTAGTAGACTATTTTATTGGATTAACAACCATTGACACATACTGTACATCATTCGTCATAGAAAATAGGACAGAATCTAAACATATGCCAGTTTGATTACTCTTAGAACGTAGGCCAAGCAAAACCTTTAAGGAAAAAACTACAGAATGTAATCAGAAAAACACACATTGTTATACATGGAATATATCCCAATCTGGTGTTTCTTGACATATGATACAAAAGTACTTGTTTTAATGAGATCATTGAAATGGTGGAATTGGATCTTATCCTTGGTGCGGCTGAATGGGTGAAAAGGCCTTTGTTTGTTTCTAGTTTTTGTGGGATTGGTTGTAAACAAGCTAAGCGAAAAGCACGATAATGTCTTAGACGATTCAGATGTAATAAAACAGATGAACATATAAGAACATAAATGTGTTTACTGACGTAAAAGAATGTGTATAAATATGTATATAGACAACTAGCAGGTAAATTTTGGAAAGAAATTAGAAGCATTTCAGGGTGATCTCATTGTCAGTCGAATATCGACAATGATTCCTGATTTAATCAGTTTAGAATGTAGTTACCAGTGTTTATACTCGTGTAACTATTAATGACGATATTGTCCATGATCATTGCCATTCGATTATGTTGATCTGTTGATCATTCTGTAAATATTGCTATGCCCTTTCTTGTAAAGCTGTTCGACTCTTGTGTGTTTCCCGATTTGTAGGCAAAACGATAATAGTCCCAATTCATATGAAATGATCGCGTAATACTCCGGGTAATTACAGATTTTTTTGTGAATAACCGACATTCGACCTTTGCACGAAAAAATACCAGAGACTCCAGCTTGGTTAATATAGGGCTCTTCCAGTGTAGATCATATGTTTACTTTGTACGCAATAAATGTCTATCAAAACGGAAAAAAAGAAACTGTATATTGCGTTTGTTGATTTTGAAAAAGCATTTGATTATGTGAATCACACTAAACTTTGCCATTGTTCATAAACAGCTGGTTTAAATTGAAAAATGTTAAAGGTACTTAATAGTCACCTTATCATGTTCATCAGTATAAATTGCCGATGTGACGTCAAATATAAACTCACTCACTCATCAGTAAAAACATGTGTAAAAGGTAATAACAAATGTTGTACAGATTATCTTAATAATCTTGGACTAAGACAAGGCTGCATACTAAACCCTTGTTATTTTCATTTTTCATAAACGAATTATGAAGAGAAATGTTAAGAAATGGCAAAGATGGAGTATAGTTGTTTCCGGGCATGTTCATCGTGCTACTTGCTACTTATGTTTGATATCATCCTCGTAAATGACGCAATACAAAGATTACAGAAGCAAATGTACATTCTTTAATCAAACGCAAATGTGTGGGGTCTAATTAAGAAAAGACAAATATTGTTATACTCAACTGAGGTTGTAGCTTTTCGGCAAAAGAATTGTGGTTACCATGTTTTTTAAGGTGAACAGTTGACTTGCATTTGCATGTGTTTGTGGCGGGGGCCACCGGTGAGGCAGGATACACTCACCTTTTCGCGAACATCTGGTATCATAAACTATTTGATAGTGATTCATATACTCCTGCTCATGACATAGTCGGAATTGTACAATCGACTCTGCTTTAGGCAGAATTTCTATTAATTATTGAAAGGGTTTGTCGCCTTATTTATAACGTGAAACAAAAGTTATTTGTAATTTGATATAAATATTTTAAAATTAGTTTCTCTAGTACTTTAAAAATAAATACTTTCTGTCACACTGTTCTGAAGTATGGGGTCTACAAAGATATGACAAGATAAAATATGTACATTTAATAACATATGAGAAAATTCTGAATGCTGGACTCAAGACACCAATTGTTTTTGCTCTGTGTAGAACTGTTATGTATTGGCTGACATTGATAGAGATGCATGGTGGCTGGATACCAAAAAGCCCACAACATGCTTTTATATCGTGATAATTCTGTCATTGTGAGAATTCTGTCTTTGTGATAATTCTGTCATGTCATATATTCGAATTTGTGTTAAAAAGATATGTAAACAAACACTGATATTTATGTGTTTTCAGTCTTGTAATAACCTCTTGAACAGTAGTTCCAGGTGCAGTTTGTATAGAGAGTTTAAAACTTTATAAGAGCCTAAGAAATATATATATCTCTAATGTCAGACAAGGAATATCGTAACATGATTCTTAGACTTTAAGCTGTATCCTGGGATTTCTTTGCCAGGGCCACACAACACTCCCTTTGCAAAAGTATATGAAAGCAACACTTCTAATCAGTGATGACACCAGGTGCTCGCGAAAAGAGGTAGCAAAATTTGCATAAAAAGGAAGCGTTTGTTGTCTAATCTAGTACAGCTGCCACACGAAACCAGGGCAAGCGGAAAACAGGCTGGCAACACACCACGCTTACATGAGTTGTATTTGTAATATGGGAATATAGTGCACTGTTTGATGCAAATGTCTTTGAATATCATATTAGACATTTTCTTTCGGTAGAAACATTGTTTGATGCTTCTAATCACCCCTGACGTCAGAACTTTTAAAAGATCTGTATTCAATTTAACTACCGGCAAACACGATGTTTAGAAAATTCTAAGTTTTAATGGACATGGATTAAATGTAATCTTAAGGTAGAGAACGACATCAAAGGATCAATGGGAGAATTATCAAATGGATCTGTGAAATATTGTTTAATTTGATATTGATCAAGTTGATGCATCGGGCGACTTCACTAACACCTCACACTTTCAACGGTAAACTACATCCTCAACGGCTACTACCGTTCTTCATTCCTTGAAATGAGTTTGCATAATAGTCGTTAAAACCTAATTCCATCTCATATGGAAGCATTACCCTATTACGTAGTTAAATAGCTTAAAAAGCTGTTCTTTTTCATAACTACAAGAAAGACGTAATGAGTGAGCGAGTTCGGTTTAACGCCTATTTTGAAAAGTATTTCTATTATAATGACACGTCGGCTTAATGTTGAAAAAAGCCCGCAGTGATGCATGCTGTGAAGGCCTACCACTTTGGTAAAAACACACACACGATAATGGTATGGTACTGACACCAAAACTGGTTATCGGGACGAATATGAGATTCGAATTCCGACAGTTGATCATGTGAGAGTCCACTTTAAAGATGTCACCTGTGTCCCAAGAAGATTTAATGTGTGGTAAAGATAATGTCCTCAAACATAAAGTTTTACCACAATGTTATAATACATGTAACCTTCGGGAACATTTATTTTTTGTACTTCCAGCCTGTCTTTGCATAACTAATTTCTGTGGACAGTATTGGTGATGTATGGGTTGCACAACGCGTTGGCAATGCAGAATTATTTGTACATATGTTCAGCGAAAGAGTTAAATATTGTCCATTTCAAGACTGACATGCATCTCTAGACAGCAAGACCCTCTCATTCTATAAACTGCATAAATCGTATATCGTTTGAGAAAAATATTTGTGAAATATTAAGTATTGTGAATATAGAAGGCTAATAACCAAGTTTAGATGTGGACAAAATACTCTTGGTATTCAACATGGTCTTAGGGGTGTTGCTTATATTGAGGAGGATGCCGTCTTATGTAAACACTGCCATGTAACTGAGAATGAATTTCATGTTATATACAATTGTCCTCTTTATGCAAGTCGACGGGAAATGTATATCCCGAAGACAGTTAATCATTTTTGTGTAGAAAGACTATCAATTAACCAACAATGATACAATGATAAATTTTCTAATGTACGTGTTCTCAACAACAACAATAGTATCAATTAGGCATCTCTTACATCAATAAATATATGATGTAAATGTATTTTGTACAACGGGTCAATTGGCCTTTATACAAATGAATATGTCTGTCTGTCTGTCTGTCTGACGACTCAATTTTCCAAAACGTTCAAATAATTCTTTCGTTTTGTAGATCTTCCATTTCAGTTTGGTAAAGTTTCTTGTATACATCTGTATATAACATCATGATATTGCTAATGTGCATGTAGAGGCTGGATATTTTGCCCAAGTTCCTTATACCCTTAACCCAAATATCCTGCCTATTTACTAATTTTCCCATAGAAACAGCTTTCAGCCAATAGCCTGGGGCTATGGGGTCACATGACAAGGGCCAGTGCCACCGTGGGACCCCTAAACTTTTTAACAGCCTCTTTCTGCCTGCACTGCCTGGACACCAACATCGCCAACTAGATGTGTTCATTTTGGTTTAGGTAAGAGCACCAGTTTTTTTATATGGCAACTATAGGTCTATTGTCTGCAATTGTGGTATAGTCCAGTGCATAGTTATAACATTTACAGGACTAGAAACTGGGTGTATTGACATACTGTTGGTGCTAGCCCCATATGGACTGTTACGATCATCCAACAGGCAGTCATACCCCACTCCTCTCAGCCACTTTTCTAGTACAGGCCAGATATCCTGTTGTGGTTATCAGTATTGCGTCAGGTGGGATCTAATATGTATCCTGTGGTAGAAAGGATGCGATGATTATATTGGGGGATTATTAGTTATCATCATTTCTGTAAACAATCATTGGGGTTGTATGTTTATCTATGCACATATGCTTTCTGGTATCAACAATGCGTTTGCATAGTCTTTAACAATATCGTTTTCTCCTATAAGTATTATCATCACACCCCGAATATCAGTTGGATTATTGTTAATTCTTTAAAAATACATTTTATAAACTCTTTCTGCCTCCACTGCCTGGACACCAACATCGCCAGATAGATCTGCTCATTTTGTTTTAGGTGTCTTCCAGACTGTGCAGCCAGGACTTGCACCCTGTAACTTTTTGATACTTCAATATACTATTATTACTGTCTTTTTTGTTGTGTTAAGGATTGACTGTGTATTTTGTTCGTTTCATTGAGGTATGAATCGAAAAACCAGTGTGCAAACTGTATGAATCCGCATAGCGGATTCTTACAAAAGTTTGCACACTGGTTTTTCGATTCATACCTCAATGAAACGAACAAAATACATAGTCAATGCTTATAATTAAATTCGACAGCATAAAACATGTTTTATCTACAATAGTTTAACCAAAAACAGTTGTATATATCAAAACAGACAAAAATGACGAGATTGATAAACATTCCAGGTGTAGGAATACATACTGTGGAGTGACATGAATCAGGTGATTGTTTAATTTATGCACATAAATTGACACGCCTACACTGTGAGTAGCCAGTCAACGGAGAGCAGGATCAAAACAATGTTCATTGGACCTGTCAGTTAAGACAAGTTGCGAAAAGAACTGCAACAGTCAGACTGTAACGAACTGGAAGAAATATGTCGGGGAGAAGGCGGCTGTTTCAAATTACATGGTCAGTTACCGCCAGATTCAAACATTACTTCCCCGATTACGGTAAAACACAGTTGGAAAAATGCTTGTTAGAAAGGAAACCCGAAGACATGAAAGTTGAACTGAGGCGAGCAGAAAAAAAAACAGGCGATCGAGCCTGCACGTTTGCTGTTTCATACATTCTCGGCCTTCGGTTTCAAAGGTTTGTTTGGGCAATGAATATGCATGAAAGTCGCTAAATGTCCTGTGCATGACGATACACGTGATCAGAAAGGGAATTCCCTCGGCTGTAATATTGGGATTCCCCGACATTCCGAAGTAATAAAAATAGTGCGCCTCGGTGGGCGTGGCTTAATTTTTTACATTCATTGGGAAATGAATGCAATAACACGTGACCAATTCAGCTAATCAGAATACAGGAATTTCAATGAACACAACGAAAATTTAATTATTCATCTTTGAATGGAATACTTCGCCCAGTCAGCACACTTGCCCACACCTTTTCCGTGAGACGAAATTGTTACGTAACCGTGGTGATTTCCAGGTCTTACATACACCTCGTAAATGTCATACGTTTCTTACTTTACATTCGATTCCACGCAAAGTTCCCCACACCTCATTCCGCGTTTTATTGAATTTGTTGCTTCATCTTCGTGTAAAAGAGATAGCATGATGAATACCCTTAAGTCACAGACATTTCTAATTTTATGGATAAACGTTTTGCCGTTGGTACTCACAGTACGTGATCTGATTTTATTACGAGCAAAGACACATACATTTTCTATTACGTACGCAAGTCTCAAGGACTATTCAGTTCTGTTGTATTAGAGTAACTGTAGGGTAAAAGTAGTGCACTAGTGTAAGTGTAGAAAAAAGGTAGGAGTAGATCCCAGATAAGTATAGACCTAGGATAGCGGGAGAACAAGAGTAAGTGTAGGGTAGAAGTAGAACAATTCTGAGTGTAGAACTAAGGTAAGGCTAGTTCCCGGAAAAAAAGTAGAACTTGGGTAGTGGGGGAACTAGGGTAAGTGTAGAACTAAGGTATGGGTAGTTCCCGGATATGTGTAGAACTAGAGCGAGTGTAGAACTTGGGTAGTGGGGGAACTAGTGTAAGTGTAGAACTAAGGTATGGGTAGTTCCCGGATATGTGTAGAACTAGAGCGAGTGTAGAACTAGGGTAGTGGGGGAACTAGTGTAAGTGTAGAACTAAGGTATGGGTAGTTCCCGGATATGTGTAGAACTAGAGCGAGTGTAGAATTAGGGTAGTGGGGGAACTAGTGTAAGTGTAGAACTAAGGTATGGGTAGTTCCCGGATATGTGTAGAACTAGGGTTGTCGGGGAACATGGGTAAGTGTAGAACTAAGGTATGGGTAGATCCCGGATATGTGTAGAACTAGAGCGAGTGTAGAACTAGGGTTGTCGGGGAACATGGGTAAGTGTAGAACTAAGGTATGGGTAGATCCCGGATATGTGTAGAACTAGAGCGAGTGTAGAACTAGGGTTGTCGGGGAACATGGGTAAGTGTAGGACTAAGGTATGGGTAGATCCCGGATATGTGTAGAACTAGAGCGAGTGTAGAACTAGGGTAGTGGGTGAAATAGTGTAAGTGTTGAAATAAGGTAAGGGCTGCACAAGGGTAAGTGCAGGGTAGGCGTAGAACTAGGGCAGTAGGAGAACTAGGGTAGGGTAGAACTAAGGTAGCAGGAGAACTAGGGTAGGAGAGAACTAGGGTAGGAGTAGCACTAGGTTAGGGGAGAAACAAAGTAAGGATAATTGCAGGGTTGGTGTAGGACTAGACTAAGGGTTAGGTTAAAAACTGGGAAAATGGCAGTTCTGGAGTAAGTCAGTAATTGAGAAAGGGTTTTCTAAGCTGTTGTAAAGTTTTTCTCTGTCGTAATGCCCAACGACTTGGCTACCACAATACCCATTCATCACTGGACACTAAGCCTGTCAAACAGACCCAAGATAAAAGTTTTTGGCGGGAGAATGACATCAGTTGCATCGAATGATTGATCGAAGGACTCGATGACGTCACATTCAGGGACAGCCTGAGACAGTAATTCGTACCTGTCGAACAGCTGCTAAACAGTGACAAGAAGGCCACTCAAACAGACCTCGGGGAACGACGTGAACCCACGCGTCAACATCGTGGTAGCTTACCATGTCGCCTTTTACGTGTAAATTGATCAGAGAAACTCACGAAACCCAATACCAAACAGTATGTGCCTCTCTGATATATAGCCTGCGGAGTAAAGATTTGAAAAAACAAGCTGCTGATACACAGGTATTTATGGGGAGATTTATCAGATCAAGGAATGAATGAGATCTACAAATAAGGTTGAGGTTGATCCATATATTCTTCTAATACTAATACTGTTACACTAATTGGGTGTTGTTTTGCGAGGGCATTGTCAACATAACATTTCCTATCCTTTGCCAGTTTAATACTAGAGTATGGTATCATTGACAGTGCTACTGACGAGGTTCAATAGATCTACCTTCACTCCATTAAGAATCTAGTTTGTCTATCTATTTCAATGAAAACATATTACTAGTTAGTGTTGGTTGTTAAAAGTGATGCATATGTGACGTGACGACTAACAGAAATGTCTTGCGAATGTAACTGGGGGATAATCGATGAGGAAAGACAACGTCAAAGGATTTTAGCCAATTAAAACCTTTGTAACCAATGAGTGCGAGACTGCTGATGGCGCCCCCTATCGTAGAATACAGGCGACATGTCGCCGAACATGAATATATAATCCAACAAAGAATGATCATTGGCTTCCGTTCAAAGACAATTCCGGGTTTTTTTATAGACACAAAACCTGGTCACGGAAAAACACTCACTGGAAGGGCTTCGTTGTGAAAAAAAACGTTAGATAATTAGGCAAAAGACACAAGGTCTCCTATAAAGAAAGATGAGTATATACATTTGCTATTTGTGAGCTGATAAAGAAAAGGGATAATCACTTTCTCGAAAGAAATGCTAAGACGCATATTCTAAGACACGTAGCACTGGATCTAGTTTGAATCGCTTTCCGTTTATAAGCTTCAAAAATAAAGCGGTATTCAAAGAAACAACGACCAAGCTGTATGTTAAATTGAAATCTAAATGAATACAAGCCCAATTCCGATTGAATTCCAACAGTTATTCAATATCGAATCAGCGCTGCATATCCATTGCTGAATCAGGTTAAGCGCCCAAATTGCGATCTGCGCATGGAACACTAGCACATCTGACCTTTTACCAATTAACATTTCAGCTTGTGTCGTGTCTGTGGAAGCTCGGGATCAATGAGTAGAAGATGCTTGTTTGTATGAACTGTGTACAGATTAAATACAGTGTTAAGTACCTCTCTGTTTGACCTGTACGTGATGGCATCTTTGACACAAATGTGTTCTATGGTGAGGAAAGGTGAAATGGGGTTTAACGTCGTGTCCAAGATTATTGCACTTTTATAGCGACGTACATGCACGTACCCCGGAACTTTCGCTCTCCTGGCGATCGTTCTACCACCTGACCATGGAGGCGGTCGAAATGTGATCTATATGTATAGTAGAGACATGTTAGAGACAATGGCACATACCAGCAATTAAAGCAATGGGTCGAGAAGAAAAATGGTGCAATTATTCTTTGATCACCCATTTTATATTAAAGCCGTGAATAAACATGTTGTTGGTCTCACAGAAATGCCTCGTACATGTAATAAAACATCCCTGCCAAGGCGTGGGTATATTAGAATTGTCCCTGATGTACGTTTATGTAGTAACATCTCGCAGATAAATGTCCTTGCTCGGGTGAATATTTAAGTTTTCTTGCCAGTGTTTCTTCTCTAGTAGCTGTAAAATGTACTTTTGATATGTACGTAATGGTGAGATATCGCTTAGTTATCGATCTTAATGGTTGCATCATTTAACGACATACAATAAACCGTTGTTTGGCAGTAACATTGTGTACGACCCAGACTTAAGCTGCCAATCGAGTAACTAAGTGAGTGAGTTGGGTTTAACGCCGCTTTTAACAGTATTCCAGTTACATCACGGCGTGTCAGCTTAATGTGGGAGGAAAGCCCGAAGTGATGCAGGTCTCAGACGTTTACGACTTCGATGAAACCAACGAGCATGGATATGGTGCTGACAAACCTAGAAACATAACCCACAATCATAGGTTTCTGGCGTGCCCAAGGGACGCAACTCTGCACAGCGAATCGCGGCGCCTTAGACGACTGGGCCACCCGTGCCCCCCTCGAGTAACTGAACGAACCACCGCTTTCCGACTTTACATTTTACATGCAATGCACTCACCCAAGCCGTATAATGAAGTATGTCCGGTCTGTTTGTACCCCACCGAACTAGCTTGTATGTTCGTGTGTGTGTGTGTGCGTGCGTGTGCGTGTGCGTGTGCGTGTGCGTGTGTGCCAAATCAAACGACTGTGTATGCCCTTCAACCAAAACGACATTTAAGCTATGCATTGGAAGAATATGCATGGTTCGTGGTTAAGCTGATATTTTCACTGGACGTAGTGACCTGTGTCACAAGTAATGTTATAACTGTGAATATGTATATCGACCAGAAACACAACCTGTGTCATCTGATTAAACACCTTGGGACAAGGTCAGATCTTCACACGCATTGGGGCACAAACACATTTTCCGACTGAACACCACAATGTCATTTACACGTACCTGAAAACACGTAGTGTTAAGTCGAGCCAGGTAGCGAGACAGGCATTTCTCTTCTTCCTATTTCTCTTCTTCCGCTCTGCACATTTACATAATAAAACGTCAACCTATCGCCGCTTTAACATAAGTGGTACTTTCACACCACCACGTCTCCATGCACAATAACAAAAATGTTTGATTCGTTTATGTAAATACTTTTTTTTTAAAGAAACACTGCCTTTATGTGGAATTTTTTTCCATCAAAATGAAGAAGATACATAGGTTCAGACAGTAAACCAAGCGATGTTCTACAGACCCCCTGGAAATCCGGGTTAGAATTGATCTTCCGCAACCCATGCTCGCCCTAGGAGGCGAGTTAACGGGATCGGGTGGTCAGGCTCGCTGTCTTGGTTGATGGATATCATTTTATCCCAACTGCGTAGATCGACGCTCATGATGTCCTCTGTACTAGGTCTTATATGTCGAGTGTGCCTGATATATGTACAATTACGCTTCCCGTTAATGGGGCATACCATTACCCGGCATTGCTTGAATCAATAAGCCTCGAACTCCCATTCAATTGGTACGAGATTAACGCGAGATTCAAGCCCCGAACATGAATGGATGATATATCCGGTCAAGGCAATACATTATACGTTGTTGCTTTTCCGGAAGTTTTGACCAACTCGCACGGTGTGGCGTTGCCATTTTGGAGAAGGAGATGACGATGGCTTGATGGCTTGTTCTTAAAGCTATATTACGTGGGTATAACTGGTACGTCATTGCATCTTTTGCGTCATGAAATCTTATGTAACATAGGTTGTGGCTCAGGTGTATTTTTTATTGATCAACGTGTTGGCCAGGGACGTGTATTATCTGCCTGGCTCTTCACATATATCAATGATCTCATTTGTCATTTGAATGTTCTGGCAACGGCCTGCGCTTACCATAGGGTCACTCTCCGGGTCAACTACTAGCAGACGAGACAACCATTGTTTGTAGCTCTCCATCAGCACTGCTACATCTGTTAATATATTGCTCACAATCATGCATGTAGATGGCATTTGGTTTATAATGTGAATAAAAGTGTTGTCGTCGACGTTCAAATTAATCTGTTGTTTTCGTAAATGTCCCATTTTCAATTTGTTAAAGGTTTTTGTGAACATCAGTAAATGTCATGACTTACAATTGTCCAGACGCATTTACCTTTGGCAATGGATCTGTAATTCAATGGTTAAAGCGTTCGCTTGATACGCTGAATACAAATTAATGGCGTACCTCCGTACCCCATTACCAAATATTGCTTCAATGAACATTGCTTAAACCTCATTTAATCGCCACAATGATTGACTCGAGAGTTATTCTGAAAATATCGCTTCACTACATTTCTACACTACGCTATTTGCATGACAGTTTAAACTTTTTGTGACGATTAAACTAACCTCTTATTGTGAAAGACGTATTCAGCGTCACTGCCATCATGGCTTGTTTGTAAACGTAACAGTTTTTCAGTAGCGAGTTTCTATAACACTCCCTGATGGAAGTATTCAACATTAATGAAATGTGACAGCGCTGTGAGGAGCTTGTGTCAGCCGATGCCGGAGGCAACCCGTTCTATGGTGCAAATCAGCAACTATATTTTGATGAATATGAATAGGTCTAACATAAAAAAACACATTGCATTCTAGTCAGTGTAACTACATTTAACGACGTATTACCCGCGAACAAAGATTAAAAATGATATATTTCGGAACAATACATCCATTTGTGTCAGCTGGCGTTTCAATTAATCAATGTACATCACCTGATCAAAGTTTCTGCATTCAATGCCTCAGTAATGCTTTAGCAAATTGTATGGAAGACATGTGGATGGGGTTTTTTTTTAGGTGAACAATTGACTTTCCTTTGCATGTATTTGTGACGGGTGCCACCGAGGGCAGGATATGCTAACCTGTTTCAGCCAAAGATTTCTTATAAATATGGAAGGGTTTTTTGTCGCTTTTATTTATTATTTTACAGATTAATAAAAAAAAGTGCAGTTAAGAGGGTTTGGGTGATCCTGGCACAGCCAGGCTAGTTAGGCTCATTATTAGCTCCGGGCCATTGCCCCTTCTACACGCAGTCCAGACATCGAATGGGACTTCTCTCAGGAAGCGCTGCCCAGTCGAACCCTCCAATACCTTTTCGGAGAATGTGAAGACTCCCCAACACTGCAGCCTTCTGCATTACCCAAACTGTCAGAAGTGCTGTATTCCTGGTAGCAAACCCGGGTACTCTCTCAATGTCAGTCAACAGATACCAAACATAAGGCACCGAGAACAATGGGGAGTTGGACAACTTAGTATTATGTATGCAAGCGTGACATTTCGAAAGCATATTTGCCATGTTTTTCGTGAATCTTGTCTATCACACTAGAGTCAAAAACGATTTCATTGGTTTATCAAAAAGGACATGATCAGGTTTGTTGGCGTGGAAAGGCCTGAGGCTGTATACGGGCCTATTCCAAAGAATTTTGTATTGTTCATTTTCCATGACGCCTTCTACATATTCCTGGTTGTATCATGGATAAACCTGTGGCAAAAAACACAAGCATGGCGAAGACTGTAGAAACGGATTGATCCACTCCATCATGTTGCTTAAGATGTGTTTGTGCCAAAGCTGGTCATCCACTGACAGTGTGGTGGATAGCCTCACTAAATTCATTTCATAATCTACATCATATTTACATTTGGATGCAAAATCACACATTGATGGGTTCAAGTGGGAAGTGACTAGTCATGAGCAGCAAACAGAAAGCCTTCTGTTTCACTTTTCAGGCCAGCCGACTTTATCCAAGCGAAGGACTCTGCGGGATTGCTTTTCCTTCACATAAACTCGATGCTGTGGTCGTTCACCCCACACTCACCTAGAAAAACTGGGCCGATTTGATATGGCACTTCTCTTGGTTGACACTCATTTCTATGCTTTCCAGCAGTACAGAACCATCAACAAAATCAACATTAACATTGAAAGCGTGTCCCACATCCTTAGCTCGTTTAGGAAAACTATGGAATGTCTTGATTTGTGTTGATTTCACTTAAAAATATCAACGAACTAGCAGTCCCCTCGAATGCATATACGTTGGAAGGATCAATAATCCTGTTCAAACACCCACAGAATAATGAGACACTAAGGGCGACTAATTAAGCTTTATTACTCGTTGCTGGTGCTTAAATAGATTCGTAGTTGTGTGTCACCCCCTGTCCCATGACACATGCAGAAACAATACAATAGCCAGTGCTCCACATGCACTGCTGACAGGCACTCACCAGCAGGAGTAGCTTGGGAGTTCAGATAGGACCGTAATGAGTTCTGTGGGCTACCAGTGTCTATGGTGGATTAGCAGTCTACTGATACTGTCCAAATCCAACGGCTGCCAGTTACTCTGATTAGAAATGGCACCTACGTGACAGAACATTGCATCTCCCTTGATAGGGTGGAGAAACTTTTAGCGACTCATCACGTCTGCGCTCCACAAATTGAGAGTTGTTGGCCTGCCTTTATCTGAAGCTGGTGAATGTTTAAATAAGATATTCTTAAATCCCAAGAAGTAAATATATGGTACGGCTATCATTTCCTTGGGTGGTCAACAAACTGGACTGGTTGACTGGATCTTTACCGAATTCTTCACTGAGACTATGCACCGAAATACTGTCCTACAACCACTTCCTAACTCCGGAAGCGTCTTAGGGCCATCTTTCTTTTCTTGAAATGTTAGTTTCACAAAGTTGAAATTTCATGATACTAGCCTGAAATTTCAAATAATAATCTTAAAATTACAACTTAGTATCTTGAAATTTCAATTTCAAGTTAGCATCTTGAAATTTGAAGAAAAAAACAAATGGCTCTGAAAGGCTTCCGTACCTCGAAATTAGCAATTAAACATCAGAAGATTTTACACAATGCGTATGTTTCATAAGCACGATAATAGCTCATATGGCACTGACACCATACATTAACAATCACATAAAAAACAACTATGAAACAGTTCCATAGAACGGTTTTGTCTAAGAACTGTTCCACCAGTTACACAATACCGGATCAGTTTGCATGTTCTGATGGAAAAATCAATTCCCTATACATTATGCAAGAACAAAAATATTATCTTAGAGAAAAGCGATTTAACACTTGGCTTTATTGCACAGTACAATATTAGACACATAAAGTGCATATGTCACACGCTTCTTAGGACGTGCCAATTGGAACTCGGTATTAACTCTCTTTCCTCCAGCGCCTTATGCTCTGGTCTCGTGACAATGTGAAATGCGTACATCTCCTTATTCGCCTCTTAAAGTCCTCACCTATATCCTTCATTAGCTAATGATGCTTTGACGGGAGTGCAGGCGACCTTATAACGGGATAAAATGATGTATCCATGTAAAAGTGTTAGAAATCCGACGAAATGAAAGTGTCGTGGAATTATAAAACTTGTGAATCAAATACATAAACAATATGGATGACATCGATTGATCGGTGCTGGTAGGTCATCCTAAGCATAATCCTCTTCATTCCACCTATCACGCATACTAATCAAATGTCGCTTCCGGTCAGTAAAAGTCCTTATGGAATGGACACAACCGTGACTAATGACACCCATACACTAGAGGAACATGAAGAATGACTTCAATAAAGTCGCCTGAGCGTAGTGACTGCTGCTACGTGCCATCATGTCACCATTCTTATTACTCGTTCACAGTTTATTTCACATGCAGGGCACGTGTTGGAGGCCCGCAACAAATGCGTTTATACCATCCATAAATGAAGTTATTGTATTCCTCGAAAAACCAATTTCACTGTTTTCTCTATCAGGAGTATCATTATCGGCCTTTCATTTTCCAAATCAGATTTTTCTGAAGTTATTTGTAAATAACTACACAGCCTGAATCACCATTCATATTGCTTTCGCAGTGTAAGTGTTAAAGAGATTATTTTAGACAGATAGAAAAAGAGTTTTAGTTTTAGGGCATATGTTTTGTGTGAGTCATATCGTGAAGACGCATAGAAGGATTTATGTCACTCACTAAATGTCAAGTCAAAAGACACATTTTATTATGCCAATGTTTACGAATATGAATGACACTGTATTTGTTGAGAGGAGAGAGGTGATACACGTCAACTACCTTGAATCATGTAACATATTACTGACCTAAACTGATGTCCAATGCATAACGCAAATGTCTCAAATCAGGGAAGTAGAGGAACGTCGGAGAGCAGGTGGGTGGGTGACTGTAACACAGATCTCTCAAGTAAAGCAACATTGGAGAGTAATTGGATGGCTACCTGTTACCCAAATCAGGCAAGTGAAGTAACGTCAGGCCGTGATACATAACTGTCAAGCAAATAAAAATTATCAACGCAAGAGAATAACCAGTTTAAATTATGCACTGAAACAGCATCGGAGAGTAAGTGGGTGGGTGACCGTGATACAAAGGCTAGAAAAGCAACGTCAAAAGTAATGGTTGGGTGCCTGTAACGCAAATTTGCCAAGTAAAGCGACATCTCTGAGTGGATGGATTGGTGGCTGTTACCCAAATCAGGCAAGTAAAGTATCGTCAGAAGTTTTGCATGGGTGGCCATGACACAAAGGCTAGTAAAGCAACTTTGAAAGTAGTGGATGGATGACTGTAAAACGAACCCTCAAGTAAAGGAACATAACATCAGAGAGTAGTTGGATGGTTGCCTGTGACACAAATCAGGCACCTTACCACGGCGGAGAGTAGCTGGATGGGTGACACAGTTGTAATCGAATTGTTTCAGTTTCAAACCGCTGCTTTTCGTAGATATACATGTATTTGATCAATCGTTTATATAACTTTCACTCTACCAGGGCCCGTTTGTCTATTAACTTGAATACGAATATATAAAAGTATTAATGATTTAAGAGGTAAACTGAATAAATATGAGACGGAATCAAAAAGATCTTTATCAGGGTGTACTCTCTCTATTCTGGAGAAATAGGATAAAGGTACCTAACATATTCCCTTCAAACTGAGGTTCCCGTCGATCCAAATCCTATTTGCCTTTTCTTATATTAAATCAGACTTGGTGGCTAACATTTTAGCTTTCCTGCAGTATCCTGCTATGGCTTTTAATCTAATGAAGTTTTCGTGGAAGGTACACTACTCTACTTTCGAGCACCACATACATACATATGTGAAAGGACAAACACTTCCCGATACTTTATTGAACAACGGTTAACCAGGTATAGAGTTCTCCAGTAGGAAAAAGAACCGTCTACTTTACTTTCTGCAGACCAATATCCTCAAGCCCGAGTAAAAGATGTCAGCTGCACCATCGCCCTCCGGTAAAACCTAAAGCTGCATTGGATTCTGATAAAGACGAAGAATACGCTGCACGTCGGAAGGTCAGTACGGTACTACTGCATTCGAGACTAGAGTTTCATATCCTTATATAGAGAGACCAACTATAGTATAGTTAATTTAAGTTATGTCCCTGCCATGTACCCGTTGTTTCCCTCAGTGTTTAATTACAGAACCTATACAAGTTCCAGTACGTTTCTGATACAGTTCTTCACTCCCCAAATAGCTTCGTTTACATACTTTTCCTTTTGAAGGTCGTCGTTTTAGATGTGAGGTGAGGTGAAATGGGGTTTAAGGTCGCGTTCAAGATTAATGTACTTGTATAGCAACACGTGTGTGTGTGTGTGTGTGTGTGTGTGTGTGTGTGTGTGTGTGTGTGTGTGTGTGTGTGTGTGTGTGTGTGTGTGTGTGTGTGTGTGTGTGTGTGCTTGTGTATGTGCTTGTGTGTGTGCTCGTGTGTGTGTGTGCTTGTACTAGTCCGGATAAATACTGTTTTATAGTGTTAGCTCACTAAGATACCATGTCGCAGTTTAACATGAATACCCCACTCAGACATAGAATACTGACACCGAGCCGACCAGTCCTTTTTGCCGAGCGCCAGGCAGGGTATCCGGCTTTTAACCTTTTAGGTATGACGTGGGGTTACAGATCTGCTGGTATTAGGTTCGAAGACAACATTTCCATGTTTCCACAATACTTCTGTTCACCAACGTCCTTTTGGGCTTTTTTCACTGAAATATTGTTCAAAACGGCGTTAAACATGACACACTCACTCGATGGATGAAATGTCCATGAAAAACCAAAAGTGACATCGCGACATCGTGCTTGGACTACTAAACGATGACATGACGTCCCTTGTGGTCTTCCATAGTTCTCGAATTTATCTTAAGTGACGTCCATTCTGGCATTTCATAGTTCTCCAAGTCTTGTTCTCCTTATATGTTCCAAACAGATAATGTCAACGCGCACGTGCAGCCACACGCAGACAACACCTTACAGAACCAATGCTACACCTACACGTAGACAAATTACAGTGATAATTACATATTGCATTAAAGTACTACATATACCATATATCCTTACTTCGTACCCTTTTTGTCCTTTATAGGAATCGTATCATGTGTTGCTTTGTAATGTATGGATATATTTCATCAGAGATTGGCACTGTTGGGAAATATTTTGTACAAAGTATAGGTAAAGTTCGATTGTAAACCTTAACGTTGTCAAGGAAACAGATTGATCCTCTTCCAGCTTCATAAAGAAGCTTTACCACAGCAAATACATGTGTAATAGTGTTATATGTGTGAGAACGTTATTATTGTCCAGAAATTGAAACATTTGCCCAGGTAGTCAAGACAACTGTTACGTCTATCCATCACGTCCTTAATATATCTGTACGATTCCCTTGTTAACCTAATAAACGTATTTGTATCACAAAACGTCAATAGCCTAGTACAATGCCCTCAACATCCCCTTTCATCGTGTTCATGACAAATATAGATCCATCATATTGTTCATGTATCACCTCAACGCTTCATTAGCCTAGCGTTCATATTTGCCAGATTGACTAAAGTTAACGGTGTCCGGCCACCCAGTGATATGTGACTGCCTTGTTACTTCCCAAACGTTACAATAGAAACAAGTGAGCATGTTATGAAAACAAACACTAGGATGTTTTGAGACACTACAGAGAAGAATGGCAACGTATTACTACACTTGGAATTGCATCCGGCACCCTTGGCTGGTCGTAAAAGGCGACTTAATGGATTGGGTGGTCAGGTTCGGTGACTTGGTTGATAGCGTGTCGACATACCCTGGCGGCGCTGCTAATGATATAAATCACTGTTATGTATGCAATATAGCTGGAATATCACTGAGTGCCGCGTTAAACAAAACACACACACACACACACACACACACACACACACACACACACACACACACACACGACATTTTTATGAATTTTTAACAACTTTCTTGTTGTTTCTAACGACTTGTTAGGGTATCATATACATATGAACGCCATGTTCACGATGCCGATGGGAGCTAAGTTCTAAGCATAATGGATTCACCATCGCAACGTCAAACACCAACACCAACTAATCATTGTAAACTTCCGTGATGACACTATAATTAAATTGAAACGATATGATATGGCCTACCCAACCGTCAGCTCACGTAGGGAAAGATGACATTAAATACGCCCTTGAAAATTACTGTGGCTACCGACGCTCAACACATTTCGTAGGTTAGAATCGCGAATTGCTACAGTGTGTACCATCAGGGTAATTGATGTGTCTATGCCCATCACCTTGGGTTTCAGCTAAATGCTAAACGTCAATGAGGCAATTACGGTTTCCTTCAATATTATTATGACACGCTGTGATATATCTAAGGGCCACCTGTTAAAATTTCAAGATGCTATGATGAAACTTCAAGGTACATACGTTGAAATTTCAAGTCAAACTTTTGAAATTTCAACTTTATATCTTAAAATTTCACGATTTGTTTCTTTAAATTTCAACATAGTATGTATCTTGAAACTTCAATTTAGTATCTTAAACGTTCAACATAGCATCTTGGAACTTCAACATAACATCTTGAAATATCAACTTAGTAGGCCCAAAACTGTGTCAATCCTTTCGACCACCAACAATCAGCAACTTCACACACACGCCAATTCTGACTGAGACCTTTGATGAAAAGTGACAAGATTCGAATGAGTCCCGTTTCAACCTATTACAGAGGTAACGAACATTTCTATTCCAGAGATTTAAAAATATTTAATAATTCAAGATTCAAGATGTGTTTTCGCGCAGTATAGCTGTAAATACACTTGTTTGATGTTTTTTTCGAAGCGTTCAAAATGACATCAAGGTAATCTACAGTCTCGGAAGCGATCATCAATCCCTACTTCATTCTGTTGGGTGACAGACCTGTTCTCAACTTAGAGCCTACATGTATTTTCCTTTGGTCTTAATGCAATTTTTGCCAGTGACATAACAACAGTCTATAAATACTTCATTACTTGAGACTAGGATTTCAAAAGTAATTTGATCTAGTTTCTATGTTTTGTCATGCGGCACACCATATCAATATCTGAGGATGTTGTAGAGCCTACACAATAAGCCCTAGGGGAATGCCTTCTCGTATCTCTGTCACATGAAAGGTGCAAGCGAAAAGGGAGCGCCACATTCACAGTAACACTATCTATTAATTCTGAACTCCATGTGACCCGTTGTGAGTGAAGTTCAAGGTCACAGCAAAGTTGTTAAAATTTAATTCAGTAATCATCTAAGCAAAATGTATTTTTTCCCTAATTAAGCTTTTCGGGATGACGATATTTTCAAAGGTTTGGAAATAATAAATTGGCGAGGGTGCACACTGGTTTCAATTTAATATTAAACACCAACGCCACAGTCTCAGTTTATCATCTATCCATCAGTCTCGATTATCTACCAAAACAGATTCCCGATTCCTACATTTGGGCGAAGTAAAATGCACAGATGTCATGTAAAGGTTGTAACGTAAACGACTGGATTATCAGTCGACCGTAAAACAGACGTCACATCAAAGATCTGCTAATCCCAGCACACAGCATTACGAGTTTTGAACGTCATATTTCAACCTCGTAAAATGGACGGCATCTCGATTGTAGCAGTAATAAACGAGCATAGTGAAAAAAAATTGTTTTGACATACAATCTCTTTGATGATGTCAACGTTTTCCCATTCATTTATTCATTCATTCATTCATTCGGGGCGGACGGGTAGCCTCGTGGTTAACGCTGTCACGCCCAAGACCCGGGTTCGATTTCCCGACATGGGCGAAGCCTATTTCTGGTGTCCCCCGACGTGATATTGCTGGAATATTGCTGAAAGCGGCGTAAAGCCATATTCGTTCAGTCAGGTAGTCAGTCAATCAGTCATGTCCTGGGTATGTTTTCATTTAGAATTCAGTTCTGGCATAGGATGCACTTAATTATTTTTCCATGGTTTCTCACACAGCCCGCCGTGATATTGCGAAATGTGGTGAAAAACCATACTCACTCGCTCACTCCTAACACAGCATGTGTATACTTATTGTGTAGCTACAATGACGTTAGTCACTTTATTCCGCTGTGTTAACAAGATCCATATGATCTTGGTCACAGAAGTGTCACAGCATTAGGCACATTATCGACATTGTAATTCACGCCATGGGATGACAATCGGTTCCAATTAGCAGAGTTGATCCCATTCTGTCACTGCCCCCCGTGATACAGTACCCACACTCCTTGGCCATTCCAGTGCAAGTGGTTGACATGGTGACAGATCAACTGTGTGGATGTGGCAGGTGATAATTGCATCACAACTATCGGTAATTTAAATTTAGACAACCCTGTCACATCCACGCTCTGATCTGTTCTATTGTGAAACCTAAGTTTGTGTCCTTTACAAGAACTGCTTCGGTAGTGTCACTGATCAAGGAAGTCAATTACAGACTATTGGCTCGTGTGGACATTTCTTCTTGCGTTTTCAACCACCGTTTTATAAGAAACAACGATGTAGTGTTACATTATCTAGGAAGGCCTCTGAAGTCTCTGACATCCTGCTGAAAGGTTAGCTTTGTTTCTAATCCAGTTCACCCGTTTTTAACAGAGTCTATTTCCATTACGTGACTCCATTATACATTATAGTTAATTAACGGGTATTAGGAAAGACATTAAGCCCTTATTCCCACTGATGATCAAACAATATTTTGTTTGCGAATGTGTGACCACTCGATTGAAACGTGAAAGTGAAAATATGGAAACAGACAAAGGAATCTTCAGGGTTGTGTAAAGTGCTGTAACGAACATCAATTATTCAGCACTGTCAAGGTTAAAGCAAAACAATATAAAAGGTCGTGTTAGACAACAGAGCGATACATACGTCATAATGCACTAAGGATTGGCAAACACATCGCAGTTTACAAATAGTCTAACTATGTATGTATGTATGTGTGTGTGTGTGTGTGTGTGTGTGTGTGTGTGTGTGTGTGTGTGTGGATGCATGCATGCATGAATGGATGGATGGATGGATGGATGGGGTGGGGGAGGTCGGGGTGTGCGTGTGCGTGTGAGTGGGGGCGGGTGTATGTGTGTTTGTGTGTGTCTGCGTGCGTGTGTGCGTCAGAGAGTGTGTGTGGGTGCGGGTGTGTATAAGCGTGTGTGTTCTGTTTGGAGGTATATGTAGGAAAAGAACACAAGCATTAACAAGAAACAAACCCAATTAATTCGCGACTAGATGTCACCGTTCTCCCTTTGCCTATGGTATAAGGTATGATCGCAAAAACATAATTTACAGTTTGACCCCTTTATTCCGAACAACAGAGTATTCATCTTCAAATTTAACCACTGGATAAAACAACATACAAGCCATATACAAAGGTCACACACAATGCACAATGTTGATAAGGGCGTGAGAAAAAACGGACAATTATATTAAGTTATAAATTATAATATTTATTCTATTCTGAATAAGCAGACTACTTAATGGGTCATTGTTCCTTTGTGGAACATCATGAAAAGCTGATAAGCGCACGAGACACGATTTGATGCCACTTTAAATTAAACGCCCACTTGACAGACCCATTTGTATGATGTGAAAAGATATAAAAAAACGAATTGCCTGTGATGTTTACGGGTCGTAGTTCTAATGTCGTAGTCAATGGTCCTTGACACTTTATCATCTTTTAAATTGGACACTTACTCGATGGCCACTATTATAAACTATCATTATGAACAATCATACGTACCAAATGATGACTGTAGGGAAATCTAGGTTCCTGTTTTGTCACTGTATTATAATAAAGCTAAAACTAATATCAAATTACTTCCAATGAAAACAACCGACACTCTCGACTAGGGACTTGTCTTGCGATGTTTTCACCAGTGGGTGGATTGGTTTACGCGAATGGGAATATATATTTTTTATACTTATTTCTCTTGATAGCTCTGGTGTTCATGAAAAATCCATTATAGCTTCTCATTTCCCAGAAGGTGAGTGTGTATTCTCTCTCCTGGTCCACAGCTGTGGAGGAGTGTGTGTGTGTGTGTGTGTGTGTGTGTGTGTGTGTGTGTGTGTGTGTGTGTGTGTGTGTGTGTGTGTGTGTGTGTGTGTGTGTGTGTGTGTGTGTGTTTGTGTGTGTGTGTGTGTGTGTGTGTGTTTAGTAGTTACATTTCTGGTGTTCCCAATTGTCATATTCCAGGAATAGTGCTAAAAGCGGCGTAAAACCATACTCACTCACTTACTCATTTAAGATTAATCGATACTATTACAACAACTGTGTCCACCAAATTGCACATAATATACAATGCACTCAAAACAAACATTTGAATATACACATATTTTAAATAGTTTTGTTTTGCATCCAGTGGTGAGAGTGAGTGAGTGAGTGAGATGGGTTTAACGTCGCTTTTAACAGTATTCCAGTTATATCGCGGCGTGTCTGCTTAATGTGGGAGGAAAGCTCGAGCACGGGTATTTTGCTGACAAACCTAGAACCATAATCGGAGCGAACCGGAATTCGAACCCCCAATCAGGTTGCTGGCGTTCCCGACGGACGCAACTCTGCACATCAAGATCAGTGATCAGTGGTGGCCCAATGGTCTAGAGCGTCCCTTAGTCCATCTTCCCGAAGCAATGGCGTTAACTAACTATAAAAGTCCAGTTTCCACCCCTGCCGAACAAGGTGTGGTATTCCGGAGTTACACTTTGCCTGGACTAACGAGTCAATGCATAGTACATTCAAAATCGCGTAACGAACTAGACATCCGGTTCATGGGGTAAAACCCGTTTTATTACAATAAAGATCGTGATTATCCATCAGATCGTCTTGACTCGGCGCCGCCATTTTGTTTGAAGCAAATGCACGTGATATGAGAGATGGAATCTGATTGGTCAATAGGAGGGACACAATGAGCGATATTACATCGAAATGATGACGTGTGGTGTAGACCGAAAGCTTTGAAAAGCTTGCTTAGTTTTCTTTAGCAGTGCCCACCTCACGTTAGCTTACCAAGTTGCCGTGAATATATGCTTGTAATGCCTGTCATATGTTAGAGTGAAGTATTATGGTGTAAACAAACATATTGAGCATATACCGCGCCATATTTGTTTAAAGGCTGTTGTCGGTGATTCAGAGCGACAACCCACGACCACACGGCTTCACTCAATGTGTTTGCGGACACCAAAGACTTCGCGTTATATTTAGTCATGGTTGAATGGAGATAAACATACTAAGTTTTCATTGTAGAGCTTGGTAACCTGTAGATTTAACCGCGCTAAATTGAATTAAGAAGTGCAGTGTGAGGTTTCAAATGTTAAATTTATGTTTATCTCCTAAGTGTAAAAACGGTATCCGTTGGAGTCATTTAGGGATAAATATGAAAATATGTAAGGTCAGGTAGGTGCGACTTTCAGTGTTTCCAAACAACTATGGCGTCGTCCTTGTTCATCGGCGATCAAGTCAAAATTGACGATCGGGAGCCTGGACAATTTACTAGGATAATTGTTATCATCATCGAGATAATTGTTTGAGGTACCGACAATCGATGTCTAAAATGTGCGTAGCCGAGGCCTTCGTTAAGTGTAGGCAACTTTGTTAAAAAGTTCAGCGAGGACGGTAGGGATAATTTTCACAATACCTGTGTTTGTAGACCTCATTTGCTTGGGGTTTTTTTCCCGAATGAAATACATCTGGATTCTGCTAAACTATGTCCGAATTTGATCTTGTTTCATTCTGTCGCTGTGGGATATCTGACTGCATTTCGTAATCTCGTTACGAAACATTATGACTCAAACGCAAAACAAATGCGACGTTCAAAACACAAGAGTAGCTTTCCCTTGACAAAAGGGCAATAACTCTAGCGGGTAAACCGATGGATTGCCGCGGAAGGAGATGATTCACAAAGTTACAAACATGTCTTTTACCTATGGTAGTTATGCCACTCTCTAAAAGACAATTTTAAATTGGAACTATGTTGACTGTTGTCACAGTCCGACTAACTTTGGTTGGTTGCTTTGTTGTTTAACGCTGCACTCAGCAATATTTCAGCTACGTGACGGCGGTCCCTAAATAATCGAGCCTGGACCAGACAATCCAGTGATTGACATCATGAGCATCCATCTCAGCAATTGGGTTGCGATGACAAGCATCAACCAAGTCAGCGAGTCTGACCACCAGATCCCGTTAGTTGCCTCTTACGTTAGTACTTTACGTTAGTCGTCACCTTTTACGGCAAGCAAAGACGCCTTTTACGGCAAGCATGGGTTGCTGAAGATCTGTTAATCACTGATTATTGATATCACATATATATATATATATATATATATATATATATATATATATATATATATATATATATATATATATATATACACACACACACACACACACAGTTTGTAAAATGTATTTCTTCATGGGACGTCATCTAACATTTTGTAAAAAGGCTATTGTTTCAAACATAATGTCATGAAAAAACTGATCACAACACAACTCTCCAACGCGATGTAACTGTGAATGAAAGATGTTCCCCAAACAATGTCCCACGTCATAATGAACATTACAACAAAGTGAACCAATACCCAAATACAACTTGCCAAAATATAGGTTTTCTCAGACAATGGGTATCACAGGTATCACATTTCGTTCACCCTTAATGATCTTCTGAATTATTAACAGACCATTGGGAGATAACGAAATCACGTTATACGGGAAAATGTCAAACCGTAACACAAGTCGCAGCGTTTAGCTTGACACCGTGCATGTGCGCATGTCTGCCCCTTTGGCCTAGATCCACTATCTCATCATTACGTATCTCCTCAAGCGGGCGATGTCAACGACTAATGCGACGGTGATGATGCAGAAAATTGCAAATCGTTTATTAGATTAGTTTTATGCAAACAGTACATCTGAAGTAGAAAGGCTCGGGCTTGGTGTGTGAAATAGCCTTGGATCATGGGCACTTTACATCAGGGTTATGCTCGCGCTGGTTTAACATTCATAGACTGATCGGAACAAATAGACGCTTGATTGTATATAATGAAACATTATTAACTCGAAGTCATCTGGACCGTCGATCTGTATCGATATATCCCTTGTATCGATATATCCGGGAAGGAGGGTACCGATGGATCATAATGAAACCTTATTAACTCGCAGTCATCTGGACCGTCGATCTGTATCGATATATCCCTTGTATCGATATATCCGGAAAGGAGGGTACCGATGGATCATAATGAAACCTTATTAACTCGAAGTCATCTGGACCGTCCATCTGTATCGATATATCCCTTGTATCGATGTTTCCGGAAAGGAGGGTACCGATGGATCATTATATCGATGTTGATTACGTCGTGAAATAACTGATAGCAATGATCGAATTATGAGTTCGAATCGATCAGTTTCCCTGTACGTATGTGTTAATTGTCCAATTACATTTAAACTGACGAGGAAAAGAAAGTATTCATCCATCCATATTTGATGGTGGCTAACAATTAACCAAACAAGAAATGGTTATTCGATTGTGATTCAGTATTTCGGCGATTGTTTTCATCCCAATAACGTGTTGATTTCGTTTGTAAAATTGGCGGTCAAATCCAATTTGGAAGTACCGTATTCGACGTAATAAGCGCCCCGCTCTAATAAGCGCTACGGCGGTATTTGCTAATAATTTGGTGAACAATCCCAATTAGCACCCCTTCCGATTGATCAATGTTCACAAGACTTATTTATTAGCGTACAATACGCACTCGTGTGTCATATGTACCCTTAATTATGGGCAATTAAATTCTAGAAAAATATATTTGTCGTGCACAAACATTTCAGGCTGTTAGCATAAACCACGAAATTTATCTTTCAACTCTGTTTTTTAACCAAAGTAATATTCAAATAAGAGGTACCGTCATGTTAACAACCCTTTTCGGAAACTCCGGATTTGTGCGATTTGTTTTCGAATGTCCTGACGAGTTCCAGATAATAAGAGCCCCCTTTTTCTAATTTTGAGAGCGCCCTGGGCGCTTATTACGTCGAATACGATATTTTAGTTGGTATATCCGTATATTTCAAACTGTTGCCCTGCAGTTTAGTTGGTGTGTCCGTATATTTCAAACTGTTTCAAATTTAATGATAACGCTGAGAAACTTGTTTATCTCGCATGTCACAAACTCGATATATCGTTTAAAACGAGGTAACGTCATGTTAACAACCCTTTTCGGAAACTCCGGATTTGTGCGATTTGTTTTCGAATGTCCTGACGAGTTCCAGATAACTTGGAGATAGCTGACTTCACAGCATCTTATCTTCTTTGTCAAATCCCCATACACCAGCGTAGATGCGAAGTTACGGTTTGGGTCACAGCAATGATAGTTGCCTTGTTACATAAACCGTGTAAGTCTTTATAGAGATGAGGGGGCACGGGTGGCCCAGTCGTCTATGGCGCCGCGATTCGCTGTGCGTCCCTTCGGCACGCTAGCAACCTATGATTGTGGTTCGAATTCCGGTTCGCCCCGATTACGTTTCTAGGTTTGTCAGCACGACACCAGTGCTCGTGGGTTTCACCGAATTAGTAACCGTCGGAGACCTGCATCACTTCGGGCTTTCCCCCCACATAAAGCTGACACGCCGCGATATAACTGGAATACTGTTAAAAGCGGCGTTAAACCCAACTCACTCACTCTTTATAGAGATGTGAATGAAATATACTTGTCAATGTAAGGAATGGTTTTATATACACAGCGGAACTGTTAAAATTATTCAAAACTGGAGCTATTCTTACTGAACGCTTTGAGAAAGAGTAAAGGTTGCCGGTGACCCATATTCCTAGAGATTACTATTATCACTGACACATCCATTATTTCATCGCGGTGAACAGGTTCTGTATGGGTGATAGTAGGTAAACATTGGCGAATGATAAAATAGTGATGTTCCTATTCAACTCGGTTTGCGACCTGTTTGTTTGATGTAAATTGTATACATACGAGGGGCGTTCAATAAGATTTGCAACTTCAATATAAGACCAAGTCGCAGAATATCTGTTGCACTTTTATTTTTCAATATAATCCCCATTCACCTCAATACACTTATTCCATTTGTCTTTCAAGCTTTTAATATCACTTTTATGGAAACCGCAGATTGGCGCTCTAACCACGTCTCTGTGGCAGCCTTTATGTCCTCGTCATCCTGGAAGCTTAAGCGTCTTCCACGAAGGGCAGATTTCATTGGCCGGAACAGGAAATAGTCACTGGGGGCTAAGTCTGGGCTGCAGGCTGGGTGATTTAACTGTTCGATTCTACATTCACATATGGCGGCCTGTGCAATTCTCGACTTGTGAACCGGAGCGTTGTCATGCAAAAGTAGAATACCACGTGTTAACATTCCACGGCGTGTGTGAATAGATTTTCGCAATTCTTTCATTACATTAGCATAATACTGTTCATTGATTGCAGTTTTGGGTGGCATGTGATCAATCAGTAATATGCCTCTTGCATCCCAAAATATGGTGGCCATTACCTTGCCATCCGATGGTTGAGTGCGAAACTTCCTCGGAGGCGGAGTATTGGGGTGCTTCCATTGCATGGATTCCAATTTAGTTTCTGGGTCCCAGTGGTTGACCCATGTTTCATCACCTGTCAGTAGACGAGAAAGAAATCCGGCTTCATCAGCAGTATGGTCTCGACAACTTTCAGTTCTCTGATGGCGATCTTGAGCTCTGAGGTTTCTAGGTACCCATCTTGCAGATACCTTGGACATTCCAAGATGCTCATGAAAGATGGTTACAACAGTTCCAACTGATATTTGGAATTCCCTGGAAAGTTCAGATACTTCCACTCGTCGGTCAGTAGTAGCAATGGTTTCCGGTTGGGTGGCATCTGAAAGCCTGCCTGACCTTGGGTCATCGTCTATGAACTCCCTACCCCTTTTAAGCTGTAGAGACCAACGGCAAACTGTGGAATAGTCAGGAGCATCCTTACCTTTCACTTTACACATGCGATCATGGATTTCTTTTGCTCTGCATCCCTGGTAATCAACTATTATACAGCGCGTTGTTCATGTTTGAGAGAGTCCATGATTGTGACCACCCTTAGGTGCATGAAGCCATCACATCTAACTTATTGATGTGTCTGGAACGTGTTATGACACGTGTCACACCTGCCACAAGTTGACATTGTTTGTGTAAACACAAAGGCCCATGTTGCAAAACTTATTGAACGCCCCTCGTACATTTGGCATATGTTTGAAGCACAAATACTGTTATTATTGTGACTGTGAAACGCTGGTTCAAAGAGAGGAATATTACACGTTGTTAAAAGTATGAGCGTTATCGTGGCAGTATGTGATTTTAAATGCAAATATTCCGGGCATAGCATATCCTAAGTAGCAATGACAATTTGGAATATGCATCGGCATTGATTGGATAAAGTAAAAAAAACACCTTGACGTCAAAAGGAAGATCTCAGACATAAATTTAGAATTTATGTGAAGATGAAGGTTTTCGACGGTAGACATTTGAATGTATTTTAAAAAATATCCATACTGGCATGTCAAATAACATTACTCCCAACAGAGTTCGATAAATGTTCTGGCTTATCGAATAACATTTAAACAAAAATACATTTCTGTTAACGTGTAACAAAAAAAACGTAATAGCTCACTGTTATTGAATAGCTGGAGAATAAATGACGTTATACTACACAAATGTTTTTCTGGCTATGTTCAATTCATTCTATTCTAAGCCACAGAGTCGTTCATGCCAAGAAATTATACACATGGTTCAGCGGACCTGTGCCTGACGATTCAGCAAAATTCATTAAAGTACGATGTTTACATTAGTATTGGGCATCAATACAGCTCAGTGATTAACATATACTAGTATATGTTACAGTCAATTTGTAAAATCATTCAATTTGTAAAATCTGATTCACTTGGAAATTTATAAACTATTTTATATATAAATATGTCAGTCATTTGATAATTTGACTGAAAAACTGGTTTATAAACACACTAATCATGCTAGGATCAGACTGAGTGACTTGAGTGACTTGAGTGACGGTTAGGTGAGCAATTGACTTGCCTTTGCATGTGTTTGTGAAGGTTGTCACCTTTTAACGAACATCTGGTATCATCACTATTTTATAGTTATTCATAATTACATGATATAGTCGGAATTTAGAATCGACTATTTTAGTACAGATTACTTATTAATATTGAAAGGTGTTTTCGCTTTTATTTACGACGCGAACAACCAAACCAAGCTTTTCTGCTTTAAAAACGTTCTAAACTTAGATATCTCAGTGCACAGTAATATTAATGCCCATCAACAATACAGCTCAAACTCCGACAGCGTATTTGAGCCGCGGTGTGAACCGATAAACTGCTTCATCTCAAGATGGCATTAGGAATCACTCACACAATCAGGGGGCATAAAGGAATACGTGTGTAAGCTCATTGACTGTGCGTTAGCTAACACTGACGTTCCTTTTGCCAAAGATAATCTTGTACTTAACGGCGAGAAGACTTTTGCGAGGAGTCGTTTCCTCAATTTGTGTTACATGTAAGTGTCAATTACTTCTTTATCACGGAGTCAACACTTAAGACATGTAGACCCCTCCCTTTTATAAACTTACGACGTTGACAGCATGACTGACATCTCGAAAGCCCCCTTTCTTTTTCGTTACGACGAAATCAACAGCAACATTTGAAATTTCGAAACCACCCTTCCTATTGTAACTTCTTAATGCCGTTATGATAAAGTATGCAGCAACATTGAAAGTCGAAATCCACTTCTTTGTGTTCTTCAGCAACCCATGCTTGCCGTAAAAGTGACTATGCTTGTCGTAAAAGTGACCATGCTTGCCGTAAAAGTGACTATGCTTGTCGTAAAAGGCGACTAACGGGATCGGGTGGTCAGGCTCGCTGACTTGGTTGATGCTTGCCATCGATCCCAATTGCGTAGATCGATGCTCATGACATAAATCACTGCATTGTCTGGTCCAGACTCGATTATTTACAGACCGCCGTCATATAGCTGGAATATTGCTGAGTGCGGCGTTAAACAACAAACCAACCAACCAACCTTCTTTGTGTCGTTACGACGAAATATACAGAAACATCACATGTCGTAGGTTCCCTTCTTACGTCGCTATGACGAAATCTTCAGACATCTTGACGAGTGCAAAACATTTCGAACTTACTTATGTGTAACGTTGACATGTCGCTCAGAAGACATCTAGGTCACACCTTTCAGTTAGAAAATGTACTTCTCTAGGCAGGTGAAAATAAATACTACATGCTTATAAGGTTCACAGTCGGAGGGGGTGGGGATGGCATGTTTATTACCTGAGATTAATTAAAGTGTTTGTTCAAACGTTATTTAATCAATGTTATAACTTCCCTTAGGTTAACTGAATGTGGACGTTTTGGGCAAATGCTTTCATTTCGATTAAGTCGTCGGCCCGTGCCTTCCCCGATCTGCACAGCTCATTCCTCAAGCTGTGGTATTTATCGGTCTGGGCCATTCCCAATACAGCATCAAATTTCTTAATCGCCACTTCCACCCTTCACACTGCTCTCTACCGGCATGCTCTCTTAGTGCCATTCTAGAGCTTCCACTGACTTCAGATGGACTATTTCTTCTTGTCACTGTGGTCGTTATGTCGTTTTGAAGAGGTCAAGTATGCTACACTGGGGAGCAAAAGAAACTATACCTCTCAGTTGATTGTATGGTATGTTTGATTTTCAATTGAAAATTAGCGATATTATATCCAAGAAATGAACCATACTGGCGCCTACTCAGCACTCAAAGAATACTTCTACTTCTATAATTTGATTTAAAACTTTTAAGAATTAAAAAGGATAATCGCAAAATACACCGCTGCTGTAAGGTATCACAGACATTTATCTCTGTAAATCAATAATTATGACTTTTTTTCGCCTCAAATTTACAATTCAAACATGGTAGCGGCATTTGGTTGAAAATTCACTTCTTAACCAAGTCATCATTAAACTAATTTAATATTTACACAAAATTACCCAGCCACAGATTACGTTTTACAAACTGAAGCAGGAATGAGTGGTGGTTAGATAAATAAAATCAAATTTAGCAGTTCTTTCAATTTTCGGTTGCATGACAACAAAACTCGATGTACATTTGCTCTTCAGTTTATTTCTCTGACGGTTAACGTTTGGGAATGAAGGTCATATATTATCATGATTTTGAAAGGAGGAGCGACGGTCTGACGAGCCAGACTTCACAAGGCTTCTACAAATGACGACATCACTGCAGGATAACGTTTCTCTTATTACGTACAATCAATCAAACTGAAAGTGATTTCTAAAATATCGATCTTAAAGTTAGACTACGGTTCCAGCTGTATCAACATGCTTATCAGTTAGTCCCAAGGGTGACCTTCCTGATTGTGTATCAAGGTGCCCAGACCAATCGTCAGTGATGCAGTGAACCAATGGCATGTCTGCTCCATATTCGGTTACTTACGGACATTTAACTGTACTATTGACCAATGAGACTTGATATAACATTGACCCAATTACACGATATGTATGCTTCAGTGCGCAGTTTTACATACGAGCGGTGTCTCAAATGTACCAAGGATATATAGTACACCCTTAAACGATTGCATGTATTGCGTTCAACGCTTTCCATTCTTGCTGGCTGCATTTGAACCAAATACACAGGCAGGCAGAATATGTCTGATGGCTTCAAAGTGACAAGTTATTCTCAGTTGATGAATATTGGCAAAATGGCTACCGCGCTGTAATCAAGTGTCTCCAACTGAAAGGGATAGCTCCAACAGCCATCCATGTGGACATTGTGTCAACTTTAGGGATGATGTTCCTTCCTCTGCCACAGTTAAGATGTAGGCGGCTGAATTCAAGAGAGGGGACAGTGTAAAAGATGGTCCCAGATCAGGAAGAACTCCAACTGCCTTCACCAAGGGAAATGCTGATAAGATTCATGAAATGACGATTGGTGATCGAGGACCCACCAACTAACACAGAGCCACAACATTGGACATATGTCATGAGAGAGCTGAGAACACTCTGAGGAATGAACTGGTCTTTACAAAGGTTTCGACTGACTGTTTTCCACTGCTTCTGGTCAGAAACCTTCCCGTTTCCTCATCTCCCAGTGAGTATTTACGTCGTTGGAAGCGATCCCAGCTGATATCAGTAGCGATTTGTAACCATGGATGGGCCTTGGGTTTACAACTATCAGTCAAGACTAAACAACAACCAAAACAGTGGAAACATTTAACGTTTTATTCCTCCAAAGAAGACAAAGTCTGTCCCATCAGCTGTCAAAGTGATGGCTTCGGTCTTCTGAGATTCCAAAGGAATCATGCGAGAGGGCTACCTATTGAAAGGTCAGACCATTAATGGCCAATCCTATGCTAATTTGCCAATGAGGGCAAACTCGCTGACGGTGTAAAAAATGTTATATTTGGGATAACACTTTCTTAGTAAAGTACAGATCCTCGTACTTTCTTTTTCACTGAAGGTGTTTTGGTCCACTAGTTCAATTCATGCGACTTTGAACTCATGGGACTTTCTCCGTATTCACTAGATTTGCCACCGCCAGATACACTACTGCCTAGAAGTTCATTCCCCTTATACGCATGGGCAACGCGTTACGCAACCAGTGTGCATCGGGTTGGTCACGCGTGTGATACCCGTGTGCAACGCGTTGCACACGGGTGTGCACCCCGTCCGCCACTCGTGTGCAACGCGTGACACACTCATTAGAGGGGGAACAAACTTTTGACCAAAGGAGGACCCGTCTTAAGCTGAACCTGGAGGTGGTAACAAGGAGAGAAAATTTTGTTATCCTGACGAAAAATGATAATGCACATGTATTTCCTAATGTCTCCTTTCTTTATGTGATTTTGTGGGAATAACATGAATACTGTTGTGATCAAATAGATGTGTTTTGTTTTATACGACCATTGCTTCTAAATCCGATGGTGTTAAGAGAATACATGGTCCTGGAACATGTTATTGCAATTGAAATGCTTTTATTGTGATTTGACATTAACCGTCTGTAGTACGACTTTCAGTGATAATATGTATGAGGTTTGGCGGCGCATTGTTTTTATTGGACCCTAATTACTTTATGATGACTTGGACTCTTTATCACAGCTCCATAGCCGTGAGGCTGGAAAAGAGCAGCATGTAATTAATGAGGGTGGGTTATATCATTTAGGATACACTTGAGGGAGAGAATACTAATTACCGTACTACAGGAAGAGACCTGTAGACGTAAGCGCGGGGTTGTGTTTTAGCTGGCCGTTCGATAATGGCCGCCAGGAAAAGTGAGCTTTGACTGCGTCATCTAAAATAAATAATAAGATACAGCAGTGTTATTTTCACGGTCTGTTGAATAAACTCCCAGTGCAACGGTCAATGTATCTTCTACTTGATCCTTGATACATCATTTTGGCATTCACAATATATAGTATTTCAACGTACAAAAGAGCACTGATCTAAAGCAATTCCGCGGGAGTAGTTGTTACCTGTGCATTACTGTATTTTCTCAGTGAGTACCTGGATGATATAGCAGAAATCTAGTCTTGTTCGCGACCTGTGCTCGCCATTCGTAAGCGCATTTTTATTGAAAGTAGAAGGACATATGGTCACACTGATCAACAAAAATGAAATACAGTTTTTGAAATGTAGGTATATTTGTGGGGAGCATCGGTAATGGTGATGCAGTTTTGATAAGTCACTTGCTTGGTAATTGTGCGATCATCGTGTACACTATTTTGACTTGCAACACAAAGTAAATATTTCATCTGCACATTGCTTATTTTACCGTGTGTATATGTTTACATTCAAAATGTAAACAGATTTCACTAAGGAAATGTATTAAACGCCTAAATATTCAGTTTATTTTACAAATTAACTGAAAAATATGTCCATCTTTATTAATATGATAACGAATTCCAAATATTTGTTTATGTTTAATATCATCACCAAGTACAGTTCTGTATTGTTTGGCTTCTTTTCTTAGCATAATTAATATATTGTGATGTGTTTAAGCTCTTTTGGTCGTCTTTATCATTTTTAGTCAGTCGGTTAAATAAATGAATGGATTATTCAGTCAATTTGTAAAATGACTGAAATATTTAGATATTTTATAAATTGCCTGAGTGAATCATATTTTACACATTGACTGTAACATATACACGCTTACAAAAGAAAATACTTGTGAAAATAACGTCTATCGCGCATCGAAAAACTTCCCAACCAAACGGAAAGGAACAAGAATGATTCTGTTCAAAGCTGCAGCGAATGAATGAAAACAAAATGCAAATATCATTATTACAACCTACCAAAGTTATAATGTATCCGGGAATATCAACATAAAGGAACAATATCCATTGCGTCTGCAGCTGTACAAAAATACTTATTCGATGTCAAATGTCTATGTGAGAATCAAATACTTTAATAATAATTATTTGGAAACAATATTTGGAATATATATGAAATATATTAAAATATTTAAATATATCGTTTTTAAACGTTATTTAAATGTATCGAATATTATAACCCGTGTCTGTTTCTTAACTGATCACTTAGTTTGTTTCAATTGTTTCACATAGGTGCCAAGTTAGCTGAGAAAGCCCACGTGACAACTATTTTTATAATGTCCACGGTTCTTAAAAACATACATTGAGTTAGATAACAATGAACAACCAGTCAGTGTATTATCGGTTACCCTTTGAACAAAGTATGTTGTTTTTACATCTGTACTTCACGCCATGATATGAGTGTATTCCCTAGGTTTAGTAACCCTACCTTCACATGTAAACACTTACTTTTGACATATCCACTGTGCAAGATAACAGTAATTAATCAATCAACGTATTTCCTGTTGATCCTTTGATGTCTGGGAATGATCAGTTGATTTACAAAAAAAGTAAATCAACTGATCATACATCTCTTGCTGGGCTGCCACGTGCATAATTCACATTCCACCTCACTTCAAACCTGGATTTAGATTAAATAATTACCCCAGGTACAAGAAAGACCAAATTTGAACCTTTATCCGGTAATCTGAGTGGTGCTACAACTGAGTATACATAATATAAATTCATTAACTGAGCAGCATGTGAATTACGACAAATTCAGAAGTGTAGGGTTATACCAGAAAATGTGGATGACAACAAGGGAGTAGTAATTGTATCATCCACGCAATCCGAAATCCGCAAATGCTTTCACTCAGGGATACTTTTTTTATTATCAAACTGTAACAATCAGGGGTATTTCCAAATAACGACATCCGATGAGCTTTCGCCGTTATTTGTCTGTTTGTTTAGGCTGAAAAAATTAATTACCATGCGCCCTTTGTTGAAATCTTCATAGATCACGGGTAACCAATCAGTTTTCAAAAATGCGTAAGTTTATTTAGCTGTCCTTGCAGACTGGTAGCCCAGTCTCTTGTCACGCTCGGTTGCGTTAACGAGCAAATTGACTCACGGCAGCTAGTAAGCCCAAGCGGAAATCCAAAGGTCGTATTACCTGAAGAATCAACCTTCATTTGCGAAATATCTACTGCTCTTAAAATCAATATTTCTCCCAATACTAAAATTCAGAACTTTCTAACCAAGGATTACCAGTTGAAACTGGTCGATGGCTGAACATTCCCAGGGAAGACAGCCAGTGTCCACGCTGTGATTCTATCGCTGTGGGAGATGAATTGCATTATTCATTCCGATGTGAAGCTTTACACCAACGGCGATATGAACTCTTAAATAAGCAATATCTTAAGTTTCCAAACATTTAAGAAAATTATGACCACTAACAGTGTAAGAAATCTAAAAGGCCTATCTAAATTCCTTAACAATGTGTACAATACAATTGGTAAATTGTATTAGTATCCACGTATCCTATTTTTATTATTTTTGTTAAATTGTACATAATAAAAATTGTAGATAATTGTATGTCATGTTATTCTAAGAATAAATGAGTTTGAGTTTGAGTTCGACACCCGAGAAGAAGCCAGAGATTAGTGCTCCTTTTTGAATAGTTTACAATCATGTGTTTTAGGGTTAGCTGTGTTGGCTTAAACGTATTTTTATTTCAAAAGAAATCTGGATCGGTAAACAAGCAAAACTTGCTTATGTAATACCTCTCCAGGTAACAACTTAACAACAGCTGGATATATATATATAAGAGAGTGATGAACATAAACATACAAAATGCACAAATGAAATACACGAAGCCAGTACACTGAAGCAAGTGGTGTCTGTGAAATAAGGTAATGCAGTTTTCCTTTACTACATGCATAAAATTAAGCTACTCAAACCTTTTGCTTTTGACAATGATGTCATGAACTGATTTAAGAAGAGTCATGTTTGTAGAACTGCTTAACTACTGCCATGTAATATCATGTTTAGACCATACCCATGTGTGTAGAAATACACACTGTTTCTGATATTATCGTATTTTTTAACAGTTATAGAAAAAGTGAATTGCATCTTCAAGGTGATATCCACAAGTGCAGTCTGGTATGTCTGATACATGTCGTCTAAACTTATCAGCGTTTAAGTCACTGCAGCCGAGCCTAAGGCGACAGTGGACAATTTGGCATGATCTATGAAAATATTTGAAGTCAAAATTATTAATAATTGCATCAGAACGATTAATTAAGGATTTGATTTCTTTTAATGAGCGAGCATTAGTTACTTCATCGGATAGAGGGTTCCGCAGGTTGATCATATCCAGAAGAAATGATAATAAGCATAGGTCTGTGTTCTACATTTGATTGTTTGTATGTTGAATCTTTTTCTAAGGTTATATTTGCTGTTATCAGAGAATTGAATATACACTTTTCAAATATTTTGGCTAAGCAACTTGTGAGTGCTACAGGTCTATGATTTGGGCATTCATGTTCATCGCTGACACTGATACCGCATCAGCCCGGCAGTGGACTTGACACAGTTATTTGCGCACTGATTATATAACTCCTACAGACAGGTGGGGTGGTTGTTCAAAGCGAAACGGACGACCACGTCTGTTATCTAATAAATGCTGTGCGGCGCCTTTGATCTTGCCTCCAACCATACACCTTATAGTAGTAAACGACGATCAGGATGGCCTAGAAATAAACACAATTCTGTCTGCCCAGTGTATCCACAATTAACTAGAATGCTTCATATCTACAAATATATATATAGAAAATTGCATCAGTGTGGTTTATCATGTACAATGCTTTCTTACGCTTGGTGAGGCAGACTGAAATTGAACATTAGGATAACGTCAGCAGGGATAAAAGAGGTCATACCAAAGAACTTTATTTACTAGTGGAAAAATCAGACATTCCGATCAACCACTACAAGCCCCGGCCGGATCTCAAGGTTGACCAGATCAACACCCCAAAGGAATATCTCTACGCCAAACAAGGAGTCCCTTTCGTCATGGTGCACAAGAAAGGGGGACAGGACATCGAGTAAGACATCACAAACTACACATACTTGTACCACTTCTTCCAGAGTAGTGGCGTACCGACCTCAAACCACTTCGTCGCCAATACCGCCGCCCTCCTTGCCAAGAGTCTCTACCAGAATCCCGACCCCCAGGATGAGAAGCTGACCAAGAGACTACTACAAGGACTAAACTTAATTTTTTTTAAATTTTTTTTTTTTTTGGGGTGGGTGGGGGGTGTTTGCACTTCTTTATTTAATCATTACGCTTTTTTACCCTAATAGTATAAGTGCTTCCCCGTGTGCGAGATAGGCTAAAGTCGGAAAGCGCACGTTAAATCTCCGAGGTACCTATCTACCAGAACTTTATTTGCTGTTCTGGTCATACATAAATATATGTAAGTTACGTACATGGGGAGGCTAGATTATTTACAGCTTACAGCAATATAGTGCAAATAGTATGTTCAATAAAAGAAAACGTTGATAGATCTATAACACACTTTTTGTACTTTTAAACAAACTGTGGACTTTTAAGACATTTTCGCTTATTGTAATAACATCTAGCTAACCAATCATGTCAATCTATGAAATCTACAAGCATAGTTGCTGTCAAACCTAAAAAACATATACAGGGAGGTAAGTTTTGACTTGCCAAGCACCTTAAGGTGAGTTTACTTTTAAACTGTCAAAAGCTATTGTCCCTTCAATACTAGTATAAGTCTGGAAGCTGTCTCTCGGACTGTTATGAGTTATGATGTATTTTATGATATAACTGGGGAATGTTCAAATTAGTTACTGTCATTTAATCCAACGTTCTAACTGTCAACTGTCTCAACAGGATCATAGGTTTGGTTATATATCTCCTCCCTGTCTCTATGTCTTAAGTTGGTAATCGGTAACTGCGGTCCAAATGTATCAACTTACTCATCTATTGTTGCAAACTTGACTGATTTAAACATATCTTATTGATCATAAACTACTCAGTCAGTCAAGCACCTGTATCAGAAATGTAAAACCAGCCATGTTTCATATTGTCCCAATATCACTGAAAAATGCCGATGTAACGTGACATATAAATTTACTCACAGACAATATATTTTTCGTGAGAGTGAAGCACAATTTTATTAAAGTTTTATTAACAATTTCATAAACTATAATAATATTAATATTAAAATTCATCATCACTTGCCAAGTTTATGAAAATGTCCCCATTTGGGAGATGTCACATATAAACAAGGATTCGAACTAAATTTGATCGTCTTTGACACTGAGGTTTATCCCCACTTTGCCAGCAAACTGCAGAAGATTAACAGTGAGTGAGTGAGCATCGTTTCTATGTTTATACAAGAAAAGATGTCATGCCAAAAACGCTCACAGTAGTTAGTGAGTAAACTCACGACCTGTCATGACCTGGTTGAGTGACTTCCTCCAATCAACATGAAAGGATTACCCACAGAGAAAGAAAGGATTAAAGTCACCCATAAATCTTCTCCTAACGTAGTACTCCAACTTCTAAATGCCTCTCAAAGAAGGATTAAAATCCTAAAGATATCCTATCTACGTGGTATAGGTACTCACAACCTCTAATAATAAACTGTTACGTTTGGTATCACCAGCAATACTCACCATGGTCATTGGGCAAATGTAAAAATCACAAACCCTAACGAGATTCTGTCAACATGGTCACACCCGGTGATTGTGAAGATCTCAAATTCTATCAACTGTCAGACAGCACGGCTGTTCATATTCATTTACAACATCCTCTTATAATTAGTATAAAAGTGTCCCACACAAAACCTTCTTTTATTTATTCTTTCAAAATACAACACAGAAAGTGGGGTGTGGGGAAATGGGACATTTTCCTACGTGAAATAATGAGACATTAGTAGTGGTGACGGCTATATCATAATTGTACTGTCTAAAGCATAAATTTGGCGAACGAAAAACGTTATATTTGCAATCAAATGGAATGACTCGTGTGGGCAAATGAATATGTTCGCAATCCACAAACAATCATTTTATTAATGGCGAACATTTACCAACCCGCGACAATCGTGTCAACACGGGCGTTCCCCTAGCAATAAACTCGCATCTAAATTCACTACTGTTCTACTGTCGGCTAGCCACAATGGCTAGACTGGACCCTAGTGGAATGGTTCATGCCATAAAAGTCTAGCAACCGAACACTAATAAGATGGGCCGACCTTGTATTTACGGTCTGGTGAGCACAGCTCAATGGCCGCTCATTAACTCAAATTTCACATCTCACTGTTTTGTTTTATCTCACTATTCATTTGATAAATTTGTCAACTTCAACTGGAACCCGGTCCCGTGTTACACGCGTGGCACACGCGTGTGCAACGGGTTGCACACGCGACGCACACCCGTTGCACACCCGTGTCCAACGGGTGCTCACCCCGTGTGCAACCCGTTGAGCACCCGTGTCACATGCGTGTTACACGCGTTCTCAACGCGTGTTAGGGGAATGAACTTTTAGGCAGTAGTGTACTTCCATCTGTCCCAAAACTTGAAGAAAGAAATGTCTGTCAAGCATAATGCATATGCTGAAGACGTCGTTTCTGCTGTAAAGGACCTTCAACCAGGAGTTACTCATTTCCACCAGCAGCTGGAAGCCTTCTACACCAGAGGCATCCAGGAACTCCACCATCGCTGACAGACGTGCGTGGACCTCTGGGGGGGATTATATTGAAAAGTACCTCCATCACCGCAGTTCATCTTATTTAGACATCCCTCTACGTCGCTGGGTGCGGTACCACATATGGGTCGTCGTGTAGCACTACATAATTATGTTTAGTGCATGGTACTACATACGGAAGAAATGTGTTCAAATATCGAGTCATTGTCGGACAGAAGAGTCTCAGAGGTCATTAATGTTTCAGTATACAGGACTACATATGTTTCAGTGTGCACGCTTATATATGCTCCAGTGCACAGCGCTACAAGCATCAGTGTGAGGTGTTGCACTGATGTTTCAGTGTACAGTGCCATATATGCTTAAGTGTTTAGTAATGCGTATGTTTCAGTGTTTAGTAAAACATATGCTTCAGTGCTCAATAATGCGTATGTTTCAATGTTCAGTAATGCGTATGTTTCAATGTTCAGTAATGCGTATCTTTCAGTGTTTAGTAAAGCATATGCTTCAGTGCTCAGTAGTGCGTATATTTAGGTGTTCAGTAATGCGTATGTTTCAGTGTTCAGTAATGCGTATGTTTCAGTTTTAAGTATTCCGTATGTTTCAGGGTTCAGTAATGCGTATCTTCAGTGTTTAGTAAAGGATAAGCTTCCATGCTCAGTAATGCGTATGTTTCAGCGTTCAGTAATGCGTATGTTTCAGCGTTCAGTAATGTGTATGTTTCAGCGTTCAGTAATGCGTATGTTTCAGCGTTCAGTAATGCATATGTTTCAGCGTTCAGTAATGCTTATGTTTCAGCGTTCAGTAATGCGTATGTTTCAGCGTTCAGTAATGTGTATGTTTCAGCGTTCAGTAATGCTTATGTTTCAGCGTTCAGTAATGTGTATGTTTCAACGTTCAGAGATGTGCATGTTTCAGTAATACATACGTTTCACAGTTCAGTAGCACGTATTTTTCAGTGTACGGGACTACACATCTTTCAGTTTTATTGTTATAAACAACCCTCGGTGTGTGCCTTGGCTGAACATAATTGTTTACAATGTATCCAAATCTGTCGAGACAGTACCTTGACTCTAAGGGCAACTTGATTGAACCCCGAACGCTCGTTGAGAAGACCATAAAAGCTCGTCCAAGATAACCCATTCTAATTAATTCTTTCTCGAACACGGCATATGTCGCCCAATCAATAGAGTTCATCACCACTGGGATCAGTTATCCTAACCTGGGAAACATGATGCTTTCCTTCCTTCCTTCCTTCGCAAACGCATTTCAAATATTGTTCAGCAATCCTACGCTTGAGTTCAATAGCTGGACAATTAGAACCGATATGTATGAGAGTTGAGTGAGCATATTGCCCCATCGTATGGCAAGCATACGACTACCTCTAATCGCTTTGTCAATAGTTATTTACGACACACCTGAGGTTCCATTAGAATAATAGCAATGACGATTATTTGTCCTTTCTCTTGTGTAATATATCTAGTATAACACTTCGTTATATTGCAGGAATATTGCTAATATAGTATATAGTTTGTATAGTAAGATGCTTGTTTCCAGCGCATTGTTTATTTTATTTTATTTACTATTTATAAGGGGACTGTGGTGTTACAGTATAGAATACTATTTATTGAGTGAGTTTATTGGTTTTACGCCGTTTATCAATATCCCAGCAACATCAGAACAGAACATACATTGTTCCTATGTACTTGTATTATCAGCGACACATTTAGTGAAGAAGGTGGCAGCAATCATGGACAAAAGGATATTATTCGGCTCGAAAACATGTAAATATGTATGCATCGATATGGTGTACGTTTCTTCACATTCGTTGCACGAAAAAGATTACCAAGCAAACAAATCCTGCATATTCGACGGGATGAACGAACACTTTATCTATATAACTTCATCTACCGCATTACCTATCTCACTGAAACACAAAACAGTGTCAGCGTTGCAATTATCGTAATTTCCGTACGTTGATGGAGTATTACAATAGTTGAAGGGCTACGAATTCCCGAACCTCATAATAGTTGAAGCGCTGCGATTTTCGTAATTCCTATTCTTTAACGTAGACTTACAAAAGTTAAAGAGCTGCGACTATCGAAACTCCTATATTCTAACGTAGACTTACAAAAGTTAAAGAGCTGCGACTATCGAAACTCCTATATTTTAACGTCGACTTACAATAGTTGAAGCGCGGCGGCTCTCGTAATTCCCATACATAACTTAAAAAATAACTGAGGAGATGCGACTATCGTAACTCCTATATTTTAACGTCGACTTACAATAGTTGAAGACCTGCCACCATCGTAATTCCAATACTTTAAAGCAAACAAAAATTGAAGAGCTGCGACTGTTGAAATTCCATACGTTAACGTAGTCTCAGATGTACAATAGCTGAAGCGCCGCGACTATTGTAAATCCCATACCGTACCGTTGACTTTACAGTAGTTGAAGACCTGCGACTATCGTAACTCCCATACGTTAACGTAGACTTACAATAGTTGAATAAAGCGACAAAACCCTTTCCATGTCCAATAGAAATCTCTGCATAAAGCAGGGTCGATTGAACGATTTCGACTCATATCATAGTGATGATACCAGGTGTTTGCCGAAAGGTGAGCGTATCCTGCCCCACCAGTGGCACCCGTCACAGGAGATGCGACTATCGTAACTCCTAGATGTTAACGTACACTTACGCTAGTTGAAGCGTGGCGACTATCGTAATTCCCATACTGTAATGTAACCAATAACTGAAGAACAGCGACTTTTGTAATCCCATACGTTTACGTGGACTCAGATGCACAACAGTTGAAGCGCTGCGACTATCGTGACTCTTATATTTCAACGTAGACTTACAATAGTTGAAGAACTGCCAACGTCGTAATTCCAATACAGTAACGCAACCAGCAACTGAAGAGCTGCCACCATCGTAATTCCAATACACTAACGCAAACAACAACTGAAGAGCTGCCACCATGGTAATTCCAATTCAGTAACGCAAACAGCAATTGAAGAGCTGCCACCATGGTAATTCCAATACAAATAACGCAAACAACAACTGAAGAGCTGCCACCATGGTAATTCCAATACACTAACGCAAACAACAACTGAAGAGTTGCCACCATCGTAATTCCAATACAGTAACGCAAACAGCAATTGAAGAGCTGCCACCATCGTAATTCCAATACAGTAACGCAAACAGCAATTGAAGAGTTGCCACCATCGTAATTCCAATACAGTAACGCAAACAGGAATTGAAGAGCTGCCACCATCGTAATTCCAATACAGTAACGCAAACAGCAATTGGAGAACTGTAACCATCGTAATTCCAATACAGTAACGCAAACAGCAACTGAAGAGCTGCCACCATCGTAATTCCAATACAGTAACACAAACAGCAATTGAAGAGCTGCCACCATCGTAATTCCAATACAGTAACGCAAACAGCAATTGAAGAGCTGCCACCATGGTAATTCCAATACAGTAACGCAAACAGCAATTGAAGAGCTGCCACCATCGTAATTCCAATACAGTAACGCAAACAGCAATTGAAGAGCTGCCACCATCGTAATTCCAATACAGTAACGCAAACAGGAATTGGAGAACTGTAACCATCGTAATTCCAATACAGTAACGCAAACAGCAACTGAAGAGCTGCCACCATCGTAATTCCAATACAGTAACGCAAACAGCAATTGAAGAACTGCAACCATTGTAATTTCAATACAATGGGTGGGGTGAACGGGTAGTCCCGATATGGGTACAATGTGTGACGCCCATTTCTGGTGTCACCCGCCGCGATATTGCTGGAATATTGCTAATAGCGGCGTAAAACCACATTCACTCACTCACTCACTTCTTTCATATGGATACAGAACAAACAAACACATAAGTATTCAAGGACCTGAACCGTTTAAAGTTGAATAAATCGTTTGCAAATCGTTGCCCAGATTAATTTATAATTTTAACAACTGGCACACAGTCACACAAAATACGACTTTGTAATGCATGCAGAAGTAATGCGCTTAAACATCGAATCATTAAACATAGTCCGACAGTTGATTCAGAGAGGTCATTAATTTTCCCAGCACGACAAACTGTAATTTCACAGTACGTCTGAGTACGCAGGTATTGATTGTGCAGTTAACCTACAGTAGTTTAAATCAAGGCATTGGCGACAGGCAGCACTTATTAACTTAATCTGGCACAAGAAGAAAACATCTAAAGACAAAAACAAAATGACCGACAAATACTGAACACTTCTATTGAAATGAATTTCCCATTACCGTGATCTTTGTAGTGCATAAATGTTCCTCAGGAACATCTTCTACCCATAAGGCTTTGAACTAAATTTATGCTGAGACCGATAAAACATAACAGATATATAATTAATCGACGTTTTATTAATTAAATAAGGGACCAAAGCAGCAATTCGATTTTAGTGTGAAATAGTCTATATCGCGAACAGAGATTGATCATAACTTGCAATTGCCTACCAAAACGATGTCATTAATTCATTTGCCTCAATCCATAATGGGGCGGGTGGGTAGCCTAGTAGTTAAAGCGTTACCCCGTCACGCTGAAGACCCGGGTTCGATTCCCGACATGGTTTCAATGTGTGAAGCCCATTTCTGGTGTCCCCCGCCTTGATATTGCTGGAACATTGCTAAAAGCGGCGTTAACCCATACTCACTCACTCACTCAATCCATAATGACTTTCTGTGCAGGTGTTACACTTCAATGGTACATTAAGAATAGGGTCACCTAAAAAAGTAGGCGAAATACGGCCCTTGTTTTCCTTCAAATCCGTCTTAATATTATATATTCTGTTATAGCGATGTGGTGTTAATAAAGGTATAACCTTCTTGTGCGTTCTGTCCGCGGTGCGTCTTCGTGCTCTCTTGCCCGTCTTGTTATTGCTGGAATGTTGCTAGAAGTGACATCAAACCATATGACACACACACTCACATACTCCTTGACCATGTTCACTCACTTCATATTGTATACGGGGCGGTCGGGTAACCTGGTGGTTAAAGCGTTTGCTCGTCACGCCGAAGACCCGGGTTCGATTCCCGATATGGGTACAATGTGTGAAGCCCATTTCTGGTGTCCCCCGCCGTGATATTGCTGGAATATTGCTAAAAGCGGCGTACAACCATACTCACTTACTTACTCACCCACTCACTCATATTGTATACCCTAAATGTTGATAGATACAATGTTGTAAACCAGGCGATATGCATATACTTAAATCAGTTTGTAACAAATGAAACGCATCCACACAGTGTGAAATAAATTATATGGTGTAGCAGATTTCAATATCTTTTACACCGGTTATTGGTGAGGGAGTGAGCTGGTACTCTCCGATGGTCAGAATATCCAAGTAGTAACGAGTAAACTTGCCTTGTTAATCTTTGCAGTTCAACTGATAGGTGATCATGAGGTGAAATTAGGTTTTAACGTCAGGTCCAAGATTATTGCACTTATATAGCGACGTGCATGCACGTGTGTATGTGTGTGTGTGTGTGGCTGATTGTATTAGTCCGGACTAATGCCGATTTTTAGTACTAGCTCACTGAGATACCATGTGCAGTTTAACATGAATACCCCACTCAGACACAGTATACTGACTCCGAGCCGACCAGTCCTTGTTTTAGCCCCTTTATGCTGAGCACCAGACAGGATAACAACAAGTACCATCTTTTAACGACCTTGGTATGACGCGGCCGAGTATCGAACCACGGTCCTTCCGCTCTCCGGGCGGACGCTCTACCACTAGACGACGGAGGCTGTCAGCTCAAATGATAACGCACACTTGAAAGTCTATAGCAATGAACGGCAAGCTATTATACAAATTCCAATATTCACCCAAAGAAATAATTTTATGGATAACACCTTCTGGTGTATTGCATTTAGCAACGTTTCGATATATATTCTTACACAGTCATCAAACTGGTAACGGTTCAAGAACCAGAAGTTGTTTTCCAAAAACGTTTGTGTTCTTATTTACTCACCAACTTCTAGAATGCCGATCGGTCAAAGAATTTATGGAAATAGTTAACTCCAGCAAAATACTATCTGTTCTTGTGGCCAGACACCTAAACCCTAGGCGAAACTTAATATTTAGGCCCCAGTTCATATCCCTACCAGTCTGCGACGGAAATGGTATTCATCACCTCAAAACGAAACCACTTTCGGTCCACGTTCTTCACCCTACCAGGAGTCCTTCGTTGTCTGCTGCGGAAATAGTATTTATCCCCTAAGAACATTATCACTTCCGTCCCCATGGCGTCCCATGAATGAACAGATCGGTAAATTCTGGAAGGAAACCATGCTTTGGCCTGACCAAAATCCTTAGAGAACAGCCCTTGAGTCTACTGGTTGAGTTGTTTGGTGTCTGACTGTCCACGACTTGGTTGTAAGGTTCACAGCTTCTCCTTGTATAAGGAGAACAGCCCCGCCCCAAAGATCTGCTGAGTACTGGTATCTGTCTATGCCAGACAAGGTTCTCAATGTTAACTTCTGCTCCTTGTGTGCGAAGAACAGCCCCACCCCAAGGATGTCTGCTAGTCGAATACTGGTGTCTTTCCGTCGAAGACAAGTTCTCAAGGTATTGGTAGATCCTCATCTCTAGAATGGCTACTATGAGAACCGATTGGTATCCAGAGTATGACCAAATTCTAAGAAGCCTGACGCCATTTCCAAGACCATTTCCAATTTTATATATATCACAGCTATCTACAGGACGACGATCGGTGTCAAGCCGCGCTTGAGGCGCTGTCCACTGGAACTTTCAGTACTGACCTGTTCGCCAATATTCCCGGATGGCTTTCCACTTTAACTCATCTTTAGACGTGTTGGTGCTTCACTGCTTTTATCTCCACGCCGGTTGTATGCTAGCTTTGCTTCCTGGATACAAGCTGAAAGTTGGCGTTGTCACGCCGATACTATGTACAGACCGCCGACTTCAACGCATTATCAAGTGGCTCCGGCGAAGGCTATTAGCGTTACCTGGTTGTCACCTGTCTCCACTTATCACCACACACGCTGAGACCATTTATCTACATTTCTTTCAGTTCAATTTATAAATATAAAGTCATCACTTATATTAAATCGAAAAATAACAATCTCATAAAGGGATATTAATATCAACACAGCGCAGATATCTAAAACTTTTGAAGGTGACATCTTCTTAACAAGGAATTTTTTATGCACTCGTTCCATGTATTGGTGTTATATATGTGGATATAACATTATATATCTTCATTGTTCGCTTGCATTGTCTCACTTTTCAGTGAAGTGAAGACTGATAAAATTCTACAGCCTGCATACATAAAAAAACAATGTTCAATATGCACAACAAAAGTTTGTCTCATACTGGGAAATGTAATACGGAGTTGTTTAATGAAACAACATGAACATACCAAGCTAGTAACACTTTCCACCTGTTCACTGACGTCATCATTACGTCATGGCATGACGTCACGATGTCAGTAAAGTGGATTTACTTTGCCGTTTCCTAGTTTCTGGTGATTCTTACAGTTTCAAACTTTTTCATAAATATTTATTTTGTAAAATAAGTCAAAAGCTATGTTTGTCAAACTACATCTTCTAGTTTAGACTAAGTCGATAACCCAGAGTGTATCTAACTTATAATTTTGTTTGATCAAGCCGTTTTACCTCGCCCATGCTCATGTGAAATTCAGTTTGTTCTCAGGGATAAACCGTGAGGCAAATTGGGGATAGTCTAGTTGCTAAAGAGAACGCTCCGGTACATTTCTGTTTGATAGGTGCAATATGTGCTGACGTGTCCCCCGCCGCGATATAGCAACATTCCGGAAAGATGCTTAAAACCTACCCATTCACTCATGAAAGTAACTCGCGCAGTTGCAATTGGAGAATCGGACTACAAAGCAACTTCCGCACGATGATAAGCTGACCACATGATTATCACAGCAGCGTTCTGAAGTTGTTAAAACGTGTCTACATCTTTGATCTTAACTTTCCCAAAAATATCTTCCCGATCTGCCACTATAAGGGTAAACGTTAGCTATTACCAGCGTTGTAGGAATTATGATAGTATACGTGACATAACATAAGTTTTAATCATAAACCCCATAACCTGTGTATTTTAGCAACACATAACGCTTTGAAATTGCCTACATTTTTACCTTTAAAAGAAAGACCACAATGTGTATAGCAGATACAGGCTAACTATAACATTAAATATTCACTCGTGCAGCGTCTTTGGATCATGTTCTGCCTTCATCTCAACACTGAATGTCACTCAGTTATATGTCAACTATACTCATCCCGCAGTGTGAATATTTCATTGAGCCATTACAAAACCAAGAAACATGCGGGGGTATGTAAATGACATCTGGGGAAATGTTAGATTGGTAAATATAATAAAAAAATATCGATACACTTCTTAGTTGCGATAATCTGGGATTGTATGAACATGCAGGATCTTCAGTTTAAATTCTGACTCGTCAATAATTAAACCGCGATGGATTTCTCCGTTATAAATGTTTAATGTACATATTTCCTGAGACGGTCATGAGAAGAAAAGGTTCCATCAAAGATAATACTGCGGAGATGTGTCTGAATTGTCTTATTATCATTTCAATACATAAATACACAAAATTGGTTGATTCTGATCATGTTTAACAAACACAATTAATATGGATTGAAACACTTAACATGTTTCGAAAAGAACAATTCTCGTTTGCCGCTGTGAAATACTTCCAAAAACAGATTAAATCAACAATATCCCGTAAGTTTGCTAGCCTTCAGTTCCCACATGCACTTCCAACAAGACATATTTCCACCTACCTGACATGCACCTGTCGAAGGTCTCCTTTGATGTGTGCCGCCCGCGAATACAAGTTAGGTATATCCGAAGCGACGAGGTAGAGGGAGTAATGCTTCGAAGAGAGACGAGAGCCTACTGTGTGTGTCGGCGAGACAGTGATTCCACGAGCTGGTATCGATCTCAAAGTAGTGTTTCCGCAGCTAGCGCTTGGCTCATTTCGGTCAAGGACTATGTACGGCCCCGGAGAAACACAGTTACCTCTCTTGGACACACTGCAACAGCGAACAGATGCATATATGATCATAGCTCCAAACATTTATGACATGAGAAATGCTGGCTTTTAGACGATCTTATTGTACCACTGTATTACTACTTCACACCAATGTATTACGTCAAAGAAATTGATGTCCCTCAGAGTCACTATGAAATTACTATATTAGTCACATTATAAGTGAGCGACAGTTAAAACTAGTTTGTAAAATTAAAGTATTGTGTTGGTGAATAATGAATAGGTACTTCTGTCACGGAAGTCGACTTTCTGTGAGACGGCGCATGTCGTTGGCATTTACCACTTTGGAGGAACCCGAAAGCACGAGCTTAATTACAGACAAACCAAGAATCATTATAAAGGCGAATGCAGGATTCGAACCCAAGTTCGGGACGCAACTCTGCATAGCGATTATAGACGAGGGGCCTACTCGTGCCATTCAAGTGCAAAAAGTATGAATGTCATATGCAGACAGTACCCGTAACGATAGACAGAAAGCGTGTAATGTTCTTCCGATATTTGCAAGTATGCAGTCCAGCGGGTGTCAATGTTGATTGGTCAGTTAAAGCGACACCATCCCCCATTGGTTAGTTTATATCAAGGCGGATGTGTACGAAACGTATCTAACGAGCAAAAGCAACTAAGATATTTTGTGACATACACGAGTTTTCATTTGAACAGCATCTAACCACGGCGAGCGTTTTAATTTATTCTTTTAAATGCTAATTAAATTTAACGTTGAATGATTGACGCCAGTGATATATTTTAGGAGTATGAATATTTAATTCAAAGAAGGTGATTCGTCAATAGCTCTTTAGCTCAGTGTGAGATCTTAGTATAACGTGCGCAGCTTTCTGCGAGCAAAGTGATAAAATAGATAAGACTCAGAATGAAAACATGCTTGTACTTTTCAACCACAAATAATTTATCAGAACGTTAGAAACATCTGCTTTCAACTGGAAAATGTAGCTTCATATTAAATCAAATTCGGTTCAGTGGAGTAGACATCTTCTCTCGGCAAACTCTCTCGGAGTGAACTGACTATAAACGTCCAGTTTCCACCCTTGCCGAACTAGGCTCGAGTTATGGAGTTAATATTTGGGGTTGACAAAACTATGCAGATTTCGGTCGATTGCAGGATTTGAAAAGCATGTATGCCGACAACAGATATTTCCCAATCTTTTCATGTTTTTTATCAAGGTGCTCACGTGAGTTGATGCTCTTTGCGAAGTAAGACCCGTTTACAATATGGGTCTTGATTATCATCAGATCGTCTTTACTAAGCGAGGCCATTTTATGTGAAGCAAATGCAAATGATATGAGAGGTGATATGATAGTCTGATTGGTCAATTGGAGCGACATAGAATGGACTGGTGGCGCTACGATCGAGCCTGGCAATTCCAGCCTAGTTCAGCAAGGTGGAAACTGGACTTTAACAGTCAGTTAACTCCCTTACCTCGGGAAGAATTGCAGTAGAGGAGAACCCCCGAGACGACGTTCGCCTTATCGTGGCATTCAATGTTTACAGTTGGATTTCACACGAAGAGCAGATGGATGTTATGACATTTGTTGTAATGACTGTTACACCAATACCGAACCACCACAGATAAAACGACAAAAGATTGAGAGGTGCAGAGGTTGACATTTCTAAAGACTGTCCACTTCATCTAAGGGAGGCTACTCTCATTTCCAGCCCGAAGTTCAAGGTCATAAGTACGTCTGCCATGAATTGGATGACGCTGCGACGAGAGCTTTCATTTATTGATCAACTAAACCTTCATAAGTCCACCATGCTTGCATTGCTAAAATACATGGTCGGATGTCCATATACTTTCTCGATTTCAAATATTTGTTCGTAAGTCCTAAGCTAGATCAAAGGCTAAGATAAACAGAAAAAAGGACTTAAACAAAATCGAGTCAAACATGTTAATTCTTACATGTATACATACATCTCTTTTGTTGGGTAAAAATGAAAGGGCCTATTGGGAGCAGATCATCGATCTGGGAGAGAAAAAGTAGTGTGCAGCTGCATAATCCTGACGACGCCAACATTCGATTGACAAGTTCATACATTTTATCTCCGAGTGCGTGACATCTCCGTGTGCAAGTATCATGAAAAATGGTAATACCTTTTTTCTTACATATTATGTATATCATCCAGTATGATGCACAATACGAGGGCCGAGAAAAGATGTGAAAACGTTAGAAAAAGTTAGCGTTGTTGCGTTTAATTAAAAGTACGTATTTTGAAGTCTGTATTTGCCACAACCCATACGAATCTTAAAAGCGCGAACGAGGAGGCGTGGCTTAATAAGCACGGCCGCTCTGCTTGCAAGGTAATTGGATATTACCACCAGTCACGTACAGAATATAAGCGATTGTTTCATTAGATGTTGGGAGACCTGTGTTGTATATATAACTCTGGTGTGGATTCCATGTATGTCACGAGTATGGATAGTGGGAGGTGATATTTTCCTCTTGAATTTTAAGGGGCGCGGGTTCCATCCACACTAACACCCTCAATCCGTGCCGTTATTAAGACAGACATCGATTGTTCTTTCTAGCCAATTGGGGATAGTTAACAAGAACGGTATTTTTCTCATCTATAGTAACTCATCTCACAACAATATGGAGCTGCAGAATATTGCTGCATAATGTATGCCAGCAGTCAGTCTAGGTGTCATAAAATACTGAGCCACGTGTACAGTGAAATGTGACACGTTAGCAAGTGACACGGATTCACAGAGTCTATGTCATGTAGCGTCTTCTTAGTCGTGTTATTTCAAGTCTAAAAAGGGATGTTGTGATTTGGGGAAAATATACTAGTGAGTGGGTGAGTTGGGTTTAACGCCGTTTTAAACAGTATTCCAGTTATATCGCGGCGTGTCAGCTTGATGTGGGAGGAAAGCCCGAAGTGATGCAGGTCTCAGACGTTTACCACTTCGGTGAAACCCACGAGCACGGGTATGGTGCTGACAAACCTAGAAACATTATCGGGGCAAACCGGGATTCGAACCCACAATCGGAAAATATACTTATATATTATCATACTATCGCATGTAATACATGCGTCCAAGGTGGGGAACATTTATACTTCTTCCAAATCAGCATCTTCCGAGAAACATTCACATTCCTTGATAACTCGAGTGAGTGAGTGAGTGAGTGAGTTGGGTTTAACGCCGCTTTTAACATTATTCCAGTTATATCGCGGCGTATCAGCTTAATGTGGGAGGAAAGCCCGAAGTGATGCAGGTCTCAGACGTTTACCCCACGAGCACGGGTATGGTGCTGACAAACCTAGAATCATTAACAAGGCGAACCGGGATTCGAACCCACAATCATAGGTTTCTGGCGTGCCCAAGGGACGCAACTCTGCACTGCGAATTGCGGCGCCTTAGACGACTGGGCCACCCGTGCACCCCCTTGATAACTCGAAACAGTCACAGTTAGAGTCGGACATATCGGAAAGTTGTGATCAGGATACCGGAAAAAGGAATGAAGTAAGTACGATCGATGCTTCATCATTTTTATACACAGATAGCGAATATTTTAAAACACAGAATAGTCTCACAACAAAATAAATGAACGTACCGAAACCCCAACAATCAACGCAATTGAAGAAATAGTATGTTTCGCACATTGTTTTCTCACAGAATAGTGAACTCCATTTGAGATATTAATGGCCTTTGTCACATTTCCGTTGTTGAAAGAAAGAGGAGTATATTTCCATACTTTAATCCCACTCATATTCATGCCTGCTGGAGTGCGAGCGGAGGGGTGGGCTTGGCGATCAAGCGTGTAATTTTGGAGGCAATGTCCTCCAACAAAAACAGGAGCGGTCGGGTAGCCTGGTGGTTAAAGTGTTCGCTTGTCACGCCGAAGACCCGGGTTCGATTCCCGACATGGGCACAATGTCCGAAGCCCATTTCTGGAGTCACACAAAATGCAAACTAACCAAATTTGCGCGCTGCTTTCGATGTTTGCGTTAACGATGTTACGATCTATCCAAATCTGCAAAGTTATATATACACCGATGAGGCTGGCGCTTTAAACTTGCGTTGCCTCCAGTGTGGTCGACTGGGCTCCTGTCTACCTAAAAGATAGCGCCGCGTTTCAACAGTGGAACCAGTTTATCAATGTGCAAGCGACCTTTACAAGAATCTTGAACATTTTCCTTCTAACCCCAAATGTAGTGACATTTATATTTGCCTGTTTGTCGTTTGAAATGCAATTATAGTGAATAGTGAAAATGTTAACGACGGACTTGCTATTTCCCAGATGCATTGACTTTTGTTTGTGTAATCAGATTGGTCCGAGATTGCAGACTAACGGGGAAAAAACACCCAAATCCCCCCTTGTATTCTGACTGAACTAATTACATGATATATGAAATGAAATTGAAAAAAGAATTGACAAACGAACAAAGTAATTCAGCTTGGGGACGATCATTCGGCTTCACGGCAGTCGTCACTTGTTTGTAACCATAACTTTCAGTGTGCACAACACCATGCAAGGTTGCATGTCGCCTAGTACATAGTCCAGTCAGCATGTGATATTATTACATAATGGGTAAGTGAGTGAGTATTCCTTTACGCCGCTTTTAGCAATATTTGGGCAATGTCACGGCGCAGACGCCAGAAATGGGTTTCACACATTGTCCCCCAATGGAGAGTCGAACCCGGGCCTACGATGATACTAGCGAACGCATTACCCACTAGGCTACACCACCAGTTGGAATTATGGATTATCGGTCCCCATCTTCCCAAGAAACGGGATGCAACTGACTATTAGATTCCAGTTTCCATCCTTGCCGAACTAGGCTTGAATTCCGAAGTGACATTTTGGCTGGACTAACTAGTCAATGCATAGTCCAATGAAAATCGTGTAACGAACTAGACATCCAGTTCGTAAACAACATTGATTTCAACGTGCAGATTTCAACTGGGCGTCAACAGATTTTTTCCAAATCTTTTCATGTTTTTAATCAAGGTGCTCAAATGATTTGATGCACTTTGCAGGGTACGACCCGTTTTATTTCAATATACATTTAGATCTTGATTATCCATTCGGTCCTCTTGACTGGGCGCCGTTATTTCGTTTGAGGTGAGGTGAAATTGGGTTTAACGTCGCGTCCAAGATTATTGCACTTATATAGCGACGTGCATGCACGTGTATGTGTGTGTGTGGCTGCTTGTACTAGTCCGGACTGATGCCGATTTATAGTGCTAGCCCACTGAGATACCATGCCGCAGTTTAACATGAATACCCCACTCAGACACAGTATACTGACTCCGAGCCGACCAGTCCTTGTTTTAGCCCCTTAATGCCGAGCGCCAGACAGGGTAACAACAAGTACAATCTTTTAACGTCTTTTTGTATGACGCGGCCCGGGATCGAACCCTGGACCTTCCGCTCTCCGGGCGGACGCTCTACCACTAGACCACGTTATTTTGTTTGAAGCAAATGCAAGTGATATGAGAGTTGGAATCTAATCGGTCAATAGAAGGGACATTGAAGGAACATAACTTGTAATACCCATCGGTCGCGCTACGATCGAGACTGGAAATTCCAGCCTTGTTCTGTAATGATGGAAACTAGACTTTTATAGTCAGTTAACTCCCTTGCCTCGGGAAGATTATCTACCCTCTCGTCAAGAGATGGAGGCACATACCGTTCATTTACGTAGGACAGATCATCGTACGCGGCTATTCACTGCACATTTAACCTAACAAAGAGTTATGCTCAGAAATGTAAGTTATGATGAAACATTTGCTAAAGTAAAATAAAATCCGTGGTGTAGTGGATGCAGTGACAAAACCCTTTCCACATCCGCCAAAATCAGAGTCGATTGAACGATTCCGTCTATATTATAAGCATGTGTCAGTGAATCACTATCAAATAGTAATGACACCATGTGTTCGCAGAAATGTGAGCGTAATCTATCCTGCACCAAAGGTGGCTCCCCTCATAAACACATGCAAAGGCAAGTCAAATATTCAGCTGGGGAAAAAACACGGGAACGTATGGTACACGTAATTTGTGTCACATTTGGAAATAAAGGTAAGCTGACTATTAGCCATCTGAAGTCATCCCTCTTGTCACAGGTTGTCACTCGGAGTCTATATGCACATATCAAAATATGAAACAGATGAAGCGGTTTCGATGGTCTCTTTTATTTCTAGTTCTGGTAGGTAAATGAGTGGACGGGTATGGCTATAGTGTATTGGCTGTCTGACCTTTATTCAACGATATAAGATCATCGATAAGGGTCGTCTTACTTTTTCTTGTGCCTGCAGATTTCTCTTCCTCTGAAAGATTCTCTATTAAAATTTGTTTTAAAAACCGCGGTCGAAAATATAAATGACAGCTGGCGTACATAAATTGAACTGTTGACATGGAAGCAGCTCCTGGCTACTTCTATTTGTGTGTTGCCATAAGAGATTTGCTACCGCTATGGTTCACATATATATCTGTGTTGGGGAGATCACTCAGACGTGCCTCACACGTGTGTACCACAACAAACTTGACTCTAACCAGCACAGCCTGTTCCAGCCGCCCTCCATGGACCTATATGCCCGGTTCCCTTGCAATCACACAAATTGGTAATATTCCATCTATCCGTGCGTATATTTTTGTCATTTCATATACAGCTATTAATGAAACCCATAGGGTAACCAAAGTTTACCAGGGAGTTAGTGAGTGAGTGAGTATGGTTTTACGCCGCTTTTAGCAATATTCCTGCAATATCCCGGCGGGGGACATCAGAAATGGGCTTCACGCATTGTACCCATGTCGGGAATCGAACCCGGGTCTTCGGCGTGACGAGCGAACGCTTTAACCACTAAGCTGCCCGACCGCTCCTACCAGGGAGTTAATATAATAGTATCTTATTTCAAGACAGTCTGATTAATATTTTATTATTTGCTTATAATATTTGATAGTTCTGGAATTTGCTTGACATCTTTAAGATGTTACTAGCGGGGGACACCAGAAATGAGCATCACACATTGTATCAATGTTGGTAATCGAACCCGGGTCCTCGGCGTGACGTTTATATGTATGTAGGATAATGTTGCAAGCATTTATTTATTTTCATGTTTTGAAATCTACTTCACTTAGTGGGGACATTTTGCATCTTTTATTGTAAAATTTAAACTTGACTGAATCAGGAAGATCAGGTCCATCTGTCATTCTGTCCCCCAATAAATATGAAACATGTTTACTAAACTATCTCAACTATTTTCCCTTGTTCGAAAATTTGCAATATAGAATCCGGTTCCACTGTTCCCGAGACCGCATGTCAGAGTATACATTATATATTTCAAAGTAAAAGATTTATTAGTGATTTTACAACTGATTCGAAGCTGTCTTTTATGCAGCATTTATGACTTGAAAAAGGTCAATGGTAAAGATGTTTTTATTTACATTATGACTTTATGGTAAAAGTAGCTTGTTTATCTACGTGTGCTTTGCTTTAAGATCCTTTTCAACCATTCTTTTAATTTTCGGTTTTCGTGTTCAAAATATGCTCTTAATAGTCGACCAGACATATGTTAAAATTGTCAAATGCCTGGTATAGATTGCCAAAGCCTTGAGACTGTAGTTAGCCCTTTGGGTGCACATGGTGGGTTTTGACCACCATGAATAGGAATTCTGCAATGAGAAACCTTTTCCCTGTTTGTTTTTTATTTTCCGTCCGCCCACTTCCTTCAGAAAAAACCTTGGGAATGAGAAAGACAAAAATATTACGGACGCCCTAATCCTAAAGCTTAACTTAAATTTCTTGGCCAAATGCCCTTGTTTTGATTTTGCCAAATCCGAGCCGAAATTCCGATGCATTAAGAAATAGAACAACAAGAATGGGAGAACAATTTGCAGCCCATGCCTTCTTGCCTGAATGTGTTACTCCAAAATTAACACAGATGTATTCGATGAGGAGCTCCAGCACTTCACATTTTGTTTTCTCAGTAAACTTCAGATGGCATTTGCTTTCATTTTGACATTTCTGAAGATAGATATGCAACTATATCTATTGTCACAACGTTTAGGGACAAATGCCCCAGGGATCGAGGAATGGAGTTTTCCTTAGGTTTGTCGCATGGCATGGTGGTGTACAAAGTTATATCATTTTAATGTTTTGACAGACGTTTACTTGGCTCTTCTCTGAGATTGAAAAACTTCAAGCAAAACCTTTTAGTTTTTGAGAATCGACAGATGATAATTCTACTTGTCTTAAATAATTTCTGTGAATAGAAAGAAAGTAGCTCCTTGGTTATAATTAAGGATTATGGTTAAATTTGAGACAGGGATTTGGTTGTTGGTACATATACCGGACTCAGAAACATACCTCTCCTTGTACTGATTGTTTTATAGCTTTGAATGTACAAATGAGGAAGGGACATGTCGTGAGGTTTTAGCGACAAAGAACGGCATTGGTCCGGAAAATACCTCCTTTCTCCTGATGTCAGCTCACCTCATCTCACGTAAAATAGTTGTGTAACTGTAATGAATACATTTTCATTTTCATTTTCAGAATCTCTTAAATGATGGCAATTAATCATAAATCATTAACTTTCACTGTCAGTTGTTGCGGCTTAGTGTGTTGTGTACAAGATGAGCTGCTTGCACTGATATGAGAATTCGTGAAGGGAGATAACTCATAAAGCTTTTAGAGGCCTTGAATGTTGTAACATTTATCAAAGTTGTATAACGCTAATCTCAATGCATACTTATTGCATACTGATACTCGAGAATCGGATATAGAATAGGGGAAGTAGTTTGAGCCTGATATTGAATAATTGGATATAGAATAGGTGGAGTAGTTTGAGCCGGATACTTGCGACTTGGAAGTAAAACACAAGGAGTATTCTGAAAAAATATATTATAGGTTAAGAAACGTATAGAGATTTAAGAGAGACACGTGGAGTTTTTCCAAAAAAAGTTAAATATAATACTGTAATAACTGGTACTAAAACATCTGACACACAATATTTGGGATTGTTCTTAACCTGACATTTCAGAATAGAAAATGAGGATGAGCGGTTGAAAACCTTTATAATACAAGATATGTTTGATCTTTTCTGCAATCATTTTAATTCAAAACAAAGGGAGTCATTTGGGTCCAGTAGGAGAGTTAGCTAAGCCCAGAGGGAGTGTTTTGAGCCTGGCTAGGGGAGTCATGTGAGCCTAGGGCCATATGACTCCAGAGTCAAATTTAGGGGGAGTCGTTTGAGCCTACTACACAGGAGCAACAAGACCATAGTCTATATTGGAACTATTTTCGCGTTATAAAACAATCCTGGGGCACCATAGACCTTTTATAACTGTTTATAAGCACAGAATAAAATGTCAACTGTTATATAAATCGACCAACTCGATGCGGGATCTGGATTTGTTTTGTTTGTTTGATTGTTGTTTGACGCCGCACTCAGCAAGTCTTATGCAGGTCTAAGTACTACTTCGTACTTATAATGACATTGTCTTCATCTGTATGGGATAATCATGTCTGGCTGATGGTGATAGATAATTGAGGTAAGCATACGTGTGAAGTGTTTGTATGAGGTGGCTGAAATTGGTTTGAGGTGCAAGTGTGAACGATCTCATTCAGCCGCGTGAATATCCAGGTGTATGATCCTAAGACGGGAACTGTCGTCGCAACTGCTTTTACGAAGGTTGTGAACCTGGCATATGCATAACAACTACGCTGCATTTCCGCGTGTTTTTAATACCCATACATCGCCCCACTCATACAAAAAGATCACAACAGTCTGGTAGTTACCATGGCATTTGCTGTTATACAACATAACGCTTGTGTAATTAAAATAGATTGAACGAAGGCATACACGTACGACACTGTATCTAACTTGAGTTGGTAAAGCGAAATGTGATAAAGTAGCCAGTATAATATTTCCAATTCCATCTGAGCTATCCAATAAGCTTCGGTTACATTGTCATCGCATCAATTACTCGTCTAGATAACCCGTATTTAGATGTCGCAAGTTATATGGACATTTCATTTATTAAGTTTATTTCAAATCTAATTACAAAGTCTGAAATGTGATGAAACATACAGCTGATTAATGTGTGGATTCCCATTCCAAAGTAACTTCCAATCACAAGTACCTTCCGGCAATTTAAATGCGTAGGTTCGCTTTCAGTTAGAAATATACTCTTATGTCTCAAAAGTTGTTTGATGTGAGGTTAAAAGAGACTAAAAGAATAGAGATACATGTGCCTGGCAATACATACCAGATGGTATAGCTTTGGAAAACGGAATACAACATATCACCAAACACGTCACACAAAGCCAAACTTATTGAAAATGTACTTCGATATATTTAGCCTGCACCACCACTCACACTATAACCACACTAAACTCTACCGTTATTGTATAGACTTTGTATGTCACTTCTACTTAGGGCGTATTTATAATGATATTATTCATGGCCATTTTAATTCGCTGCATCCACTAACTGATCCATGCTCACAGCGCTACATTACAGAGATAGTGGTCGGGAGATTAAAAATAGTTTAGCTTGAAAAGTTGGGCTTTAAGAATCTTAGAGTCAAGATGGAGGCCGCTTGATAGCCATGGGAAGCAGATTCCACTGAACTGGTGATGCATGTACACATGTTGGGGAACTAAAGCATTTGAGTATCTTTTTAGCACTGTCAGCTGTTAGTGTCGGATCTAAGCCTTCTTGCTGGCGTGTAGTCACTGATTATCTCGGTGCTACATATAGATGGTACGACCATTGAACCATCCTAAAACAGTCTATTCTTTATGTCAATCAATCATTCTGTGATTTGGTCTTTTACATCTCAAACATATTTGGGAACCAAGCCCTGTTCGGGCCCAAATCACCTATAAGGGTTCACAAACGAGATAGAAAATATTTTAAAATTTAGACACTACAGTAAAGTACGGTTATAACGAACTCAAAGGGACTACTAATATTAGTTCGTTATAACCGTAGTTCGTTATAAGTACATATACATCATGACTACAGCAAGTAGTCGGGACCAAAAAGTAAGTTCGTTATATCCGTCAGTTCGTTATAAGCGTGTTCGTTATAACCGTAGTTTACTGTAATTACCGAAATATTGAAACTAACGTGCTAGTGTAATAGTATCAATGCATTAACAATCTAATAAATTAGGATGTACGAGTTGTAAGACCGTATGAATATTTGTGTCAAATTCATAATAAAAGCATTAATTAAGTGTCCAAACGGTGTTCACCTGTTTGTAAACATGAAGCGTGTAGCATTAAAAGAGAAGATTGTATACAGATCATTGGGTTGGCTCAGAATAAAGGTCAGACAATTGCTGTTATCAAATTTAAAAGCGACATGTCAACGTTGGCGATCCTGATCTTGAGTACTCCTTGAGCTTGAACTATGACCAGTAACTATACATTGTATGCTCACTCTCAAGGTTATATATGCCTAAAATCTTCACTTCATATCCGTATGATTTTTATACCCTATATTGTCGCTCTTATGCAGCCATATACACAACGACCTGGTAGTCATTGGTTGTTATACGTGATAACATTTGTGTCATGAAATTTAATTAATTTATTACACAGAACTTAGAGCGGTGATGATTTCTTACATGGATATATTGGTATGTTTATTGAAAAAACAACGTCAGCAATTTGAAAATCCAAGATGGTGGACATATTTCAAGATAGTCGCCATTTGTCATAATCAGCATCTATTTGTGACATAGATCGAACGTCATGGAACTGTCCGACTTTTGCTAAGTAATGTTATTACGATGCTGAGTTAGAAACTCTCAGGTTGTCCTTCTCGTAATAACAAAGTCTATTATTCAAAACAAGACTGCCAATCGACGTGTCTCGCAATCATATCTGCAGTATTTGCATTATGTAACTGCAGTGAAACCCGTTATTCCGGGCGGTATCGTTCCCGGTGCAATCGTCCAACAGATATTCTGGAGTCGATTCCACAGCTCACATTCCACAGAGTTCCAGTGATATGGTTGTATCAACAGAAAATCTCCGTTGACACCATTGATCAGGAAACCCCATATCCGGACGACTATTCTTGGAATGTCCAAAACATTTGATAACTGATTTGACAGTTAGGAAATTCGCATTCTGGACAAATTCATTGTTTAATTTCCAGTTTTTCTATCTCACTGGATACACATTGTCACTGTACTATATGTGCTGCGATAACTAGCTACGCTACGATACAATGCAGCCTGCAAGCATGGATAGTTTTGTACTTAATACATGCAAACTGTTAAGGGTGTAGTCAGAGTGTTTCAGCCACCCCACGAACTTATGTACTTCGGTGAATCTATACAGCGTCATTACCTTGTACTGTTTGGTACAAATAACCCAATTGCAAAACATTACCTCGCGAAAATATTTAAACACGACAAACAACCAACTTCGCTCTCTTTAACTCGAATTTTTAATGCTTATTTCTGTTTTACGTCCTTGAAACATTGTCCTTATTGTCGCCAACTAAACTTTTTCATTGCTTGACACGTGTCAACGTATTCGTTTTTGCTGACTTGATAAACGAAACGGAAATTTAATACAAGGACGTCAACATGGCTTGTCGTCGATTTGTCAGAAACAAAACACGACTATATTTAGATGTATCTAATGTGGAGAAACATCTCTGGCAAGTACAATTGTTTGGAAGCTTTTCATTCTGCTTTCGCAGCACCGTGCGACATATATGTGTGTTTGTTTGTTTGTTGTTTAACACTACACTCTGTAATATTCCAGCAATACGACGGCGGTGAGTAATCGAGTTCAGACCAGACAATCCAGTGATTGACATCATTAGCATCGATCTACGCAATTGTGTAAGATGATACGCAACGGAATGAGGGATTACGTTAGTTAATTCAGCCTTGGACAACTGAGATGCTTGAAAATATTTGTGAATGACAGAGGCACCATCTCGCAAAATTAGTATAGAAATATTTCAACTGTTATTCTATCAAGGGCTGGTCATTTCTCGTAAAAAGCATACTGATTATCAATTGTATGGTGCAGTGAGATTAACTGAACTTCGTTAACTTCGTTAACTTCGTTAACTTCGTCGTTTTACTATAACTGTCTTGTTTCATTACAGATTTTTACAAATTTATTATTCCTGCATCCAAACGACAGCCACTGTGATGATCACTTCTGATCAATCTGTCTCTCGTGATGCCCCCCTTCTGACCCATTTGTCTCTGATGAAATCCCCTTCTGATCCATCTGTCTCTGATGACATCCCCTTCTCATCCTTCTGTCTCTGGACATCTCCTTCTGATCCATCTGTGCCTGAAGACATCCCCTTCTGATCCATCTGTCTGATGACTTCCTCTTCTGATTCATCTGTCTGATGACCACCCCGTTCTGATCCATCTGTCTCTGATGGCTCCTTCTGATGCATCTGTCTCTGATGATGACTCATTTCTTATCCATCTGAATCTCATGGTGGATCACCACTCTAGAAAAGATACTTCGATAATATTCATTGTCTCGGGAATCTGATACTGTCAAACGAAATGACCTCGGTGTGAGCACTAAATTGCGTTGAATGGAAAAAAGGCAAATTTACATTATTAGAGATACTCGACCAGTCCGTCGTGTTTAAAAAAGAATTTAAGCATTTACATTTACATCTGTCCGTGTATTCGATCAAGATCAAGACGACAATAATCATTTACGTACAACTAATTGTATAAGAGACAAATTTGACAAGTAATTGAACATTTGAAGAGCATAGCAACCATTTGAATTTTTATAAGCTTGACTATTTGAGTATTTGGGGGATAGACAGTGATCTTTGCAATGAAATGTTTGGCATCTGTATCAATAGCTATTGAATTACATATTAACATATTATCTACATTCTCCATACTTCTGAATACTTTCTCCGACTGGTTTCAATGTTTCATTCGTATGATCATGGACAATGACATCACATTGATCATGCGACAATTTAAGTAACGATAAGATTTATGGATGAACAACTTTATTACAATTAGGAGCGACGTTTCGGTGTAAGTTCTAACACCATTATCAAGAATGCGATGCACAGAACAAGGTTGACCAGTATATATACAGGTAGGAGGCAGTGTTTGTACAGTAGAGTAGATATCAGATATAGTTACACTGGACTGAAGAAGCCTGTTATGTACACAAAAAGGGTAGTGGACATATTGACCGGCGAAGTCAGTAATATAAACAGAAGGGTGACGCCAGTAATATAAACAAAAGGATTATGACTGATTGGGGTCTTGATGAGTTGATGGTACGCCAGGGGTATGTAATAGCCTTGGTCACGGTTGATTGACGGTTGGAGTCTTTTGATGTTGATGGCTTCTTGTAGTTTTCTGATTTTGAGGTCTTTTAGGCCAATGGTGAGGGCTTTGACTTTATCCCACTTGATGCCATTGATTGGGTTGTCACGGATATGGTCTGATAGAGCTGATTGGAGTCACATTAGTTCATTTGATTATGACGTCATTAATTGGGGGTAGGGGGTGTGGATGTAGGGGGAGGGCCAGGTATATCATGCAGCTATGTGGCAAGAAAACTTTGCTTTTGATGGAACATTTATGTTCAATTAAATGGAGGATTTAACATAACGAAAATAGTGTTCTTTCAGTTAGTCCGTTGTAGACATTTCGTAAAAAGGAACACATTGTAAATCTTATTTTCTTTTCCCGTGCACATGTTTCGAAGTTCTTGGTTTTTTATTTGATGCTTGTGCACTCGGGTTCAAGCCCACAAATATTCATTTTGTCCAATATTGGTTTTTGCACCCCATACAGGTAATTACATAAATGACATTTCTGGCAGAGTAATGTTAATCACATCGAACATGGAGAATACCGTTATTTCTAAATGTTACTGAACTTCCCTCCATTATATGTTAAAGGGTCTTACAGTCGCCTCTGATGCATTTTGAAACCTCAGTCCACTCTTCTTGAGCATTTGAATCAAAACGGAATTTGCTTGAGATGTTCTTGAGATTTAAACTTTGACGTTTACTGTTTATAGGTTGACAGAGTTAAAAATAAATTTAATTCTTTTGTATTGTTCTAATATGTTAACATTTGCCTCAATTTTGTGGAACATGTTTGAATTTCGTGAGCTGTAGGTGGACACAAAGACAATTGATTTATTGTGTCGTTATCGTTCTTCTGCTTGACTCCTAATGACTTTTTTCTGTCGAGGTGCTTTTGACATTCCATCTTCATTGAGTGCTATCGGATATATTTTCATCAATAAGTAGCCATTTAGCTCCAGAGGCCACTGATGACGTGTTTCTTCATTCTTCATGACGCAAAGGTACATATTCTTCGTGATAGGTTGTAAGGTAAACTTTTTTTTGGTGTGACTTGGATGACAGGAACGAAACCTCAGGTACTGCTTGATATCTGGGATTTTGTAGAATATATCAGCATTCACTCTTTTCCATTCTTGATGACCTCACTGTCAAGACATGTGATTTTGTTTGGATCCGTTGCCATGGCAAATGTTATATTTCTATCCATGTTGTTTTCCAGTGCCTAAATGTATTTAGACTGTCCACAAGTGGCCATATAAAGACACAGTCATCCAAAAATCTTCTCCAGTTAATACAATAATTTCCAAAGTCTTGATATATGTTTTTGTCACAACATCTGAAAAAACACTTCTAGAAATACTAGAGCATGTGTCGCTCATGTTGGTGCCCATTGCAGTCCTTTAATCTGTTTGTAACGGTTTCGATCAAAGTAGAGGGTATTGTTTGGAAGTGTTATTTAATACTCTCCGAACCAAATGATTTTGATATCCTTTAAGACTTTCATTTTGACCGCCAACTATCGTGGAGGAAATCTCAGAATATATATAATTGGATGTTTTCGCATCTGTTTTATTCAACTGGAAAATTGCGATTGCAGCTTCGAGCACTATTATCGAATCAAAATATTGATTTGGACTAAAGCTTACATCTGTGATAACGCGAGTGGATTTTGTTGTCCTCACGGAGTTACGATCTCAAAATACAACTGCGCAGTGAAGCAATGCTACATTCTTTTTGGTCCGGCGAGTTGTTCCGTTACAAGTATTGGTAAACTCTTCTCGTCGTTTGTCAAGTAGACATGTTTGTTAAAGCATACATTCTGGCGTGTCGACGTTTTGGTATATGAAGGGAAGTGGAATTAGGTTTGTGCCGTGTGGCTGCTTGTGCTAGTCCGGACTAATGGCAATTTTATGGTGCCAGCTCACTGAGACACCATGCCATGCTGCAGTTTTAACATGGATAACCCACCCGAACACTCCGAGCTAACCAGTCCTTGTTTTCACCCCTTAATGCCGATCGCCAGGCAGGGTAACAACAAGTACAATCTTTAACGTCTCTTGGTATGACGCGGGCGGGGATCAAATCACAATATAGACGTTCTGGCACGTAGACGTTAATGGATGTAGAAGTGTAGGCATGTATACGTTTTGGCATGTAGACGTTAAGGCATGTATGTATACGTTAATGCATGTAGACGTTAAGGGGTTGATACGTTTAAACATGTAGACGTTATGGCATGTAGAAGTTTTGGCATGTAAACGTTAAGGCATGTAGAAGTTTTGGGCTCAAGACATCTTGGCATGCAGAAGTAAGCGCATGCACAAAACATGGGAGAAATCGCCTGAAGCTGTATTACGTAGCAAGGTTTATAACGGACCTGGCCTCATGCTGAGATATATTCCTGTGATGTGGCTCAAGGCAATATGTTCTCAGTTGTGTAACGCTATTACACAATTACTGGATCACGTTGTGTCTCGTTATAGAGGAAGGTAAAGGCAAGGACCAATTACTGAGTGAAAACACGGTGTCAGGTACTTAATGCTGAATCACTACAAGCTAAAATACAGCGTGTGCGTGTGAATGAATGCCGTTTTACATAATTGTCAGCAATATTCTATCTGTATCACGGTAGCATACCTTTTCTGGACCAGGCTGCATGAGCAGCGTGTAACGTCATCACTGTACAACATCATCAGGTCACGAATTGTGGAGATTCAGGGTGAGAACTTGTCCCCAGAAACCTTTGCTGGTCGTAAGAGGCATACGAGTGGATCGTGTGGACAATGCAGTTGCTCATAAAATCAATCACTGGATAGTCTGGTCCAGACTCGGTTATCTACACTGGATGTCATACAGCTGGGAAATAACTGAGTGCGGCGTAAAACAACAAGCACACAAACAGTTATTTTGATCATTAACAGCCAGCTCTTACAACAAGTATGCATTTTGGGGACCTATTCTAAAACCTGAAGACCCGGGGTAAAATAGGTCTTCAGAAACCCATGCTTGCAGTTAAAGGCCGCTATGCTTGTCGTAAGAGGCGGCTAACGGGATTGGGTTGTAACGCTCGCTGACTTGGTTGATGCATGTCATCGTATCCCAATTACGTGGATCGATGCTCGTGATATCAATCACTGGATTGTCTGGTCCAGACTCGATTATTTACAGACCACCTTCATGTAGCTGGAATATTGCTGAGTGCGGCGTTAAAAAAACAATCAAACGAAGTTAGAATACTCTAACGTATCAGTTACAGTTTGAAATGTGTACCAGCACGGTTTAACACGAACACCTTCAAACAATGAACATTACATCAATGCCTCCTCTCAACGACGACCAGAAGTCAAACTAATGACTTGCTTCAATATTTAACGCTGAATAAGTTCAAACTGTTTTCTTTTCTGGATCGATTAGAGAATCTGCAAAGGTGTGTGCTGGTTCACCTTAAACCATGTTGGCAGCGCGGACTCCTGGGAGTGCAGTGTTCGCGATATCACCAGACCGTTAGGTTATCTGTTTCCTCCAATTAGAGATTAATGAAGTGAAAACGGGACCAGAGACACAAAAGGCAGTTCTTCCGCATAAAGACTTCTGTATATTGATGAGTACGACACTGTGTATCTATCTTCCGAGTACCTCAGCCTTACAGCTTAACATTAATGCTAGGAATATACAGACCATCATAACCTTGGGTCCAGGAGCCCGATCCACAAAGCGTTCGTTGCTTCGAACAAGGCATCGATCTTAATTTACGACAATCATCGTAAGACAATTAATTTATTAATGGATTATAAACGCTTTGTGGATCGGTCGTAAAATTATCTTAATTTTGATCGTAAACTCTTACGATCTGTGCAGGTTAAGAACGTTTTCGGGGACGGGCCCCTGTAATGCAAACGAGCCTTTGATGTTAACAATTCTTGATAGGATACATAGGTGAAATAAAACTTTAAATGGCAATCTTGTACAGATTTGGAATCGTTTACTAAATTTTTACTTGTTTACTAAATCAATGTTGACATCAAGCATTACCTGATTGTCCTAATGAAATTGAGACAATGTCCAACGGTCACTAAGATAATAATAATTATGACTGGATCTGCACTGGAAGTGGGTACACGACCATGGAGCATAATATCACTTTCAGCTCATGTTGGCCATGTTCTCAACACCTATGTCCCATGTGGGCGGGATTTGTAACGTACTGATGACTTTGTCGAAAATGATTGGGCTAGAGATGAATAATTGATATTAGGATTAACACGGTGAGACAGGATGTGATGTCTCGGGAGGTATCAGGTGCGATTTACCTCGCCTCCCTTACCCGTACCAGGACCCCGTTCGACAAAGCGAGCGTAGCGCTAAGAATGTCGTAAATCGTCTTAGCGCTTCGACTGTCGTATGTCTATGTTAAAGTATGAGAGTTACGATCGTCTTAGCGCTACGACTGCCGTAAGTCTATGTTATAATATAGGAGTTACGATCGCCATAGCGCTAAGAATGTCGTAAAGGGTCTGAACGCTACGACTGTCGTATGTCTATGTTAAAGCATAGGAGTTACGATCGTCTAATTGCTCCGACTGCCGATCATGTATGTCTATATTAAAGTATAGGAGTTACGATCGTCATAGCGCTATGACTGTCGTAAGTCTATGTTAAAGTATAGGAGTTACGATCGTCATAGCGCTGCGACTGTCGTAAGTCGTTGCCTATACTTTAACATAGACATACGAGAGTCGTAGCGCTAAGACGATCGTAACTCCTAAACTCTAACATAGATATACGACAGTCGTAGCGCCAAGACGATCGTAACTCCTATACTTTAACATAGACATACGAGAGTCGTAGCGCTATGACGATCGTAACTCCTAAACTCTAACATAGATATACGACAGTCGTAGCGCTAAGACGATCGTAACTCCTATACTTTAACATAGACATACGACAGTCGTAGCGCTATGACGATCGTAACTCCTAAACTCTAACATAGATATACGACAGTCGTAGCGCTAAGACGATCGTAACTCCTATACTTTAACATAGACATACGACAGTTGTAGCGCTAAGACGATCGTAACTCCTATACTTAAACATAGACTTACGACAGTCGTAGCGCTAAGACGATCGTAACTCCTAAACCCTAACATAGATATACGACAGTCGTAGCGCTAAGACGATCGTAACTCCTAAACTCTAACATAGACATACGAGAGTCGTAGCGCTATGACGATCGTAACTCCTATCATTTAACATAGACTTACGACATTCGTAGCGATATGAGGATCGTAACTCCTAAACTCTAATATAGACATACTACAGTCGTATCGATATGACGATCGGTACTCCTATACTTTAATATAGACATACGATAGTCATAGCGCTAAGACGATCGTAACGACCACAATTCCCACACTATTACATCGACTTTCGACAGTCGTAGCGCTAAGAAGATTTACGACAGTCGTAGCGCTAAGACGATCGTAACTCCTAAACTCTAACATAGATATACGACAGTCGTAGCGCTAAGACGATCGTAACTCCTATACTTTAACATAGACATACGACAGTCGTACCGCTAAGACGATCGTAACTCCTAAACTCTAACATAGACATACGACAGTCGCAGCGCTATGACGATCGGTACTCCTATCATTTAACATAGACTTACGACATTCGTAGCGATATGAGGATCGGTACTCCTATACTTTAACATAGACTTACGACATTCGTAGCGCTAAGACGATCGTAACTCCTATACTTTAACATAGACATACGACAGTCATAGCGCTATGACGATCGTAACTCCTATACTTTAACATAGATATACGACAGTCGTAGCGCTAAGACGATCGTAACTCCTATACTTTAACATAGACATACGAGAGTCGTAGCGCTATGACGATCGTAACTCCTATCATTTAACATAGACTTACGACATTCGTAGCGATATGAGGATCGTAACTCCTATACTTTAACATAGACTTACGACATTCGTAGCGCTAAGACGATCGTAACTCCTAAACCCTAACATAGATATACGACAGTCGGAGCAATTAGACGATCGTAACTCCTATACTTTAACATAGACATACGACAGTCGTAGCGCTATGACGATCGTAACTCCTAAACTCTAACATAGATATACGACAGTCGTAGCGCTAAGACGATCGTAACTCCTATACTTTAACATAGACATACGACAGTCGTAGCAATATGAGGATCGTAACTCCTAAACTCTAATATAGACATACTACAGTCGTATCGATATGACGATCGGTACTCCTATACTTTAATATAGACATACGATAGTCATAGCGCTAAGACGATCGTAACGACCACAATTCCCACACTATTACATCGACTTTCGACAGTCGTAGCGCTAAGAAGATTTACGACATTCTCTAGCGCTATGACGATCGTTACTCCTATACTTTAACAATGACTTACGACAGTCGTAGCGCTAAGACGATCGTAACTCCTAAACTCTAACATAGATATACGACAGTCGTAACGCTAAGACGATCGTCTTAGCGCTACGACTGTCGTATATCTATGTTAGAGTTTAGGAGTTACGATCGTCATAGCGCTATGACTGTCGTATGTCTATGTTAAAGTATAGGAGTTACGATCGTCTTAGCGCTACGACTGTCGTATATCTATGTTAGAGTTTAGGAGTTACGATCGTCTTAGCGCTACGAATGTCGTAAGTCTATGTTAAAGTATAGGAGTACCGATCCTCATATCGCTACGAATGTCGTAAGTCTATGTTAAATGATAGGAGTACCGATCGTCATAGCGCTGCGACTGTCGTATGTCTATGTTAGAGTTTAGGAGTTACGATCGTCTTATCGCTACGACTGTCGTATGTCTATGTTAAAGTATAGGAGTTACGATCGTCTTAGCGCTGCGACTGTCCTATGTCTATGTTAAAGTATAGGAGTTACGATCGTCTTAGCGCTACGACTGTCGTATGTCTATGTTAAAGTATAGGAGTTACGATCGTCTTAGCGCTACGACTGTCGTATATCTATGTTAGAGTTTAGGAGTTACGATCGTCATAGCGCTACGACTCTCGTATGTCTATGTTAAAGTATAGGAGTTACGATCGTCTTAGCGCTACGACTGTCGTATATCTATGTTAGAGTTTAGGAGTTACGATCGTCATAGCGCTACGACTGTCGTATGTCTATGTTAAAATATAGGAGTTACGATCGTCTTAGCGCTACGACTGTCGTATATCTATGTTAGAGTTTAGGAGTTACGATCGTCATAGCGCTACAAATGTCTTATGTCTATGTTAAAGTATAGGAGTTACGATCGTCTTAGCGCTACGACTGTCGTATATCTATGTTAGGGTTTAGGAGTTACGATCGTCTTAGCGCTACGACTGTCGTATGTCTATGTTTAAGTGTAGGAGTTAAGATCGTCTTGGCGCTACGACTGTCGTATATCTATGTTAGAGTTTAGGAGTTACGATCGTCTTAGCGCTACGACTGTCGTATGTCTATGTTAAAGTATAGGAGTTAAGATCGTCTTAGCGCTACGACTGTCGTATATCTATGTTAGAGTTTAGGAGTTACGATCGTCTTAGCGCTACGAATGTCGTAAGTCTATGTTAAAGTATAGGAGTACCGATCCTCATATCGCTACGAATGTCGTAAGTCTATGTTAAATGATAGGAGTACCGATCGTCATAGCGCTGCGACTGTCGTATGTCTATGTTAGAGTTTAGGAGTTACGATCGTCTTAGCGCTACGACTGTCGTATGTCTATGTTAAAGTATAGGAGTTACGATCGTCTTAGCGCTACGACTGTCGTATATCTATGTTAGGGTTTAGGAGTTACGATCGTCTTAGCGCTACGACTGTCGTAAGTCTATGTTTAAGTGTAGGAGTTACGATCGTCTTGGCGCTACGACTCTCGTATATCTATGTTAGAGTTTAGGAGTTACGATCGTCATAGCGCTACGACTGTCGTATATCTATGTTAAAGTATAGGAGTACCGATCGTCATAGCGCTGCGACTGTCGTATGTCTATGTTAAAGTATAGGAGTTACGATCGTCTTAGCGCTACGACTGTCGTATATCTATGTTAGGGTTTAGGAGTTACGATCGTCTTATCGCTACGACTGTCGTAAGTCTATGTTTAAGTGTAGGAGTTAAGATCGTCTTGGCGCTACGACTGTCGTATATCTATGTTAGAGTTTAGGAGTTACGATCGTCTTAGCGCTACGAATGTCGTAAGTCTATGTTAAAGTATAGGAGTACCGATCCTCATATCGCTACGAATGTCGTAAGTCTATGTTAAATGATAGGAGTACCGATCGTCATAGCGCTGCGACTGTCGTATGTCTATGTTAGAGTTTAGGAGTTACGATCGTCTTAGCGCTACGACTGTCGTATGTCTATGTTAGAGTTTAGGAGTTACGATCGTCTTAGCGCTGCGACTGTCGTATATCTATGTTAGAGTTTAGGAGTTACGATCGTCATAGCGCTACGACTGTCGTATGTCTACGTTAAAGTATAGGAGTACCGATCGTCATAGCGCTGCGACTGTCGTATGTCTATGTTAGAGTTTAGGAGTTACGATCGTCTTAGCGCTACGACTGTCGTATGTCTATGTTAAAGTATAGGAGTTACGATCGTCTTAGCGCTGCGACTGTCCTATGTCTATGTTAAAGTATAGGAGTTACGATCGTCTAATTGCTCCGACTGTCGTATATCTATGTTAGGGTTTAGGAGTTACGATCGTCTTAGCGCTACGAATGTCGTAAGTCTATGTTAAAGTATAGGAGTTACAATCCTCATATCGCTACGAATGTCGTAAGTCTATGTTAAATGATAGGAGTTACGATCGTCATAGCGCTACGACTCTCGTATGTCTATGTTAAAGTATAGGAGTTACGATCGTCTTAGCGCTACGACTGTCGTATATCTATGTTAGAGTTTAGGAGTTACGATCGTCATAGCGCTACGACTGTCGTATGTCTATGTTAAAGTATAGGAGTTACGATCGTCTTAGCGCTACGAATGTCGTAAGTCTATGTTAAAGTATAGGAGTACCGATCCTCATATCGCTACGAATGTCGTAAGTCTATGTTAAATGATAGGAGTACCGATCGTCATAGCGCTGCGACTGTCGTATGTCTATGTTAGAGTTTAGGAGTTACGATCGTCTTAGCGCTACGACTGTCGTATGTCTATGTTAAAGTATAGGAGTTACGATCGTCTTAGCGCTACGACTGTCGTATATCTATGTTAGGGTTTAGGAGTTACGATCGTCTTAGCGCTACGACTGTCGTATCTCTATGTTTAAGTATAGGAGTTACGATCGTCATAGCGCTGCGACTGTCGTAAGTCGTTGTCAAAGTAAAGGAGTACCGATCGTCTTAGCGCTACGACTGTCGTAAGTCTACGTTAAAATATAGGAGTTACGATAGTCATAGCGCTAAGAATGTCGTAAATCGTCTTAGCGCTACGACTGGGGAAAATCTATGTTAGAGTATGGGAGTTACGATCGTTACGATCGTCTTAGCGTATGTATATGTTAAAGTATAGGAGTACCGATCGTCTTAGCGCTACGACTGTCTATGTCTATGTTAAAGTATAGGAGTTACGATCGTCTAATTGCTCCGACTGTCGAACATGTATGTCTATATTAAAGTATAGGAGTTACGATCGTCATAGCGCTACGACTGTCGTAAGTCTATGTTAAAGTATAGGAGTTACGATCGTCATAGCGCTACGAATGTCGTAAGTCTATGTTAAATGATAGGAGTACCGATCTTCATAGCGCTACGACTCTCGTATGTCTATGTTAGAGTTTAGGAGTTACGATCGTCTTAGCGCTACGACTGTCGTATCTCTATGTTAAAGTATAGGAGTTACGATCGTCTTAGCGTTACGACTGTCGTATATCTATGTTAGAGTTTAGGAGTTACGATCGTCTTAGCGCTACGACTGTCGTAAGTCATTGTTAATGTATAGGAGTAACGATCGTCATAGCGCTAAGAATGTCGTAAATCTTCTTAGCGCTACGACTGTCGAAAGTCGATGTAATAGTGTGGGAATTGTGGTCGTTACGATCGTCTTAGCGCTATGACTATCGTATGTCTATATTAAAGTATAGGAGTACCGATCGTCATATCGATACGACTGTAGTATGTCTATATTAGAGTTTAGGAGTTACGATCCTCATATCGCTACGAATGTCGTAAGTCTATGTTAAATGATAGGAGTTACGATCGTCATAGCGCTACGACTCTCGTATGTCTATGTTAGAGTTTAGGAGTTACGATCGTCTTAGCGCTACGACTGTCGTATCTCTATGTTAAAGTATAGGAGTTACGATCGTCTTAGCGCTACGACTGTCGTAAGTCTATGTTTAAGTGTAGGAGTTAAGATCGTCTTGGCGCTACGACTGTCGTATATCTATGTTAGAGTTTAGGAGTTACGATCGTCTTAGCGCTACGAATGTCGTAAGTCTATGTTAAAGTATAGGAGTACCGATCCTCATATCGCTACGAATGTCGTAAGTCTATGTTAAATGATAGGAGTACCGATCGTCATAGCGCTGCGACTGTCGTATGTCTATGTTAGAGTTTAGGAGTTACGATCGTCTTAGCGCTACGACTGTCGTATGTCTATGTTAGAGTTTAGGAGTTACGATCGTCTTAGCGCTGCGACTGTCGTATATCTATGTTAGAGTTTAGGAGTTACGATCGTCATAGCGCTACGACTGTCGTATGTCTACGTTAAAGTATAGGAGTACCGATCGTCATAGCGCTGCGACTGTCGTATGTCTATGTTAGAGTTTAGGAGTTACGATCGTCTTAGCGCTACGACTGTCGTATGTCTATGTTAAAGTATAGGAGTTACGATCGTCTTAGCGCTGCGACTGTCCTATGTCTATGTTAAAGTATAGGAGTTACGATCGTCTAATTGCTCCGACTGTCGTATATCTATGTTAGGGTTTAGGAGTTACGATCGTCTTAGCGCTACGAATGTCGTAAGTCTATGTTAAAGTATAGGAGTTACAATCCTCATATCGCTACGAATGTCGTAAGTCTATGTTAAATGATAGGAGTTACGATCGTCATAGCGCTACGACTCTCGTATGTCTATGTTAAAGTATAGGAGTTACGATCGTCTTAGCGCTACGACTGTCGTATATCTATGTTAGAGTTTAGGAGTTACGATCGTCATAGCGCTACGACTGTCGTATGTCTATGTTAAAGTATAGGAGTTACGATCGTCTTAGCGCTACGAATGTCGTAAGTCTATGTTAAAGTATAGGAGTACCGATCCTCATATCGCTACGAATGTCGTAAGTCTATGTTAAATGATAGGAGTACCGATCGTCATAGCGCTGCGACTGTCGTATGTCTATGTTAGAGTTTAGGAGTTACGATCGTCTTAGCGCTACGACTGTCGTATGTCTATGTTAAAGTATAGGAGTTACGATCGTCTTAGCGCTACGACTGTCGTATATCTATGTTAGGGTTTAGGAGTTACGATCGTCTTAGCGCTACGACTGTCGTATCTCTATGTTTAAGTATAGGAGTTACGATCGTCATAGCGCTGCGACTGTCGTAAGTCGTTGTCAAAGTAAAGGAGTACCGATCGTCTTAGCGCTACGACTGTCGTAAGTCTACGTTAAAATATAGGAGTTACGATAGTCATAGCGCTAAGAATGTCGTAAATCGTCTTAGCGCTACGACTGGGGAAAATCTATGTTAGAGTATGGGAGTTACGATCGTTACGATCGTCTTAGCGTATGTATATGTTAAAGTATAGGAGTACCGATCGTCTTAGCGCTACGACTGTCTATGTCTATGTTAAAGTATAGGAGTTACGATCGTCTAATTGCTCCGACTGTCGAACATGTATGTCTATATTAAAGTATAGGAGTTACGATCGTCATAGCGCTACGACTGTCGTAAGTCTATGTTAAAGTATAGGAGTTACGATCGTCATAGCGCTACGAATGTCGTAAGTCTATGTTAAATGATAGGAGTACCGATCTTCATAGCGCTACGACTCTCGTATGTCTATGTTAGAGTTTAGGAGTTACGATCGTCTTAGCGCTACGACTGTCGTATCTCTATGTTAAAGTATAGGAGTTACGATCGTCTTAGCGTTACGACTGTCGTATATCTATGTTAGAGTTTAGGAGTTACGATCGTCTTAGCGCTACGACTGTCGTAAGTCATTGTTAATGTATAGGAGTAACGATCGTCATAGCGCTAAGAATGTCGTAAATCTTCTTAGCGCTACGACTGTCGAAAGTCGATGTAATAGTGTGGGAATTGTGGTCGTTACGATCGTCTTAGCGCTATGACTATCGTATGTCTATATTAAAGTATAGGAGTACCGATCGTCATATCGATACGACTGTAGTATGTCTATATTAGAGTTTAGGAGTTACGATCCTCATATCGCTACGAATGTCGTAAGTCTATGTTAAATGATAGGAGTTACGATCGTCATAGCGCTACGACTCTCGTATGTCTATGTTAGAGTTTAGGAGTTACGATCGTCTTAGCGCTACGACTGTCGTATCTCTATGTTAAAGTATAGGAGTTACGATCGTCTTAGCGCTACGACTGTCGTATATCTATGTTAGGGTTTAGGAGTTACGATCGTCTTAGCGCAACGACTGTCGTAAGTCTATGTTTAAGTATAGGAGTTACGATCGTCTTAGCGCTACAACTGTCGTATGTCTTTGTTAAAGTATAGGAGTTACGATCGTCTTAGCGCTACGACTGTCGTATATCTATGTTAGAGTTTAGGAGTTACGATCGTCATAGCGCTACGACTGTCGTATGTCTATGTTAAAGTATAGGAGTTACGATCGTCTTAGCGCTACGACTGTCGTATATCTATGTTAGAGTTTAGGAGTTACGATCGTCTTAGCGCTACAACTGTCGTATGTCTATGTTAAAGTATAGGAGTTACGATCGTCTTAGCGCTACGACTGTCGTATATCTATGTTAGAGTTTAGGAGTTACGATCGTCATAGCGCTACGACTGTCGTAAGTCTATGTTAAAGTATAGGAGTACCGATCCTCATATCGCTACGAATGTCGTAAGTCTATGTTAAATGATAGGAGTACCGATCGTCATAGCGCTGCGACTGTCGTATGTCTATGTTAGAGTTTAGGAGTTACGATCGTCTTAGCGCTACGACTGTCGTATGTCCATGTTAAAGTATAGGAGTTAAGATCGTCTTAGCGCTACGACTGTCGTATATCTATGTTAGAGTTTAGGAGTTACGATCGTCTTAGCGCTACGAATGTCGTAAGTCTATGTTAAAGTATAGGAGTACCGATCGTCATATCGCTACGAATGTCGTAAGTCTATGTTAAATGATAGGAGTACCGATTGTCATAGCGCTGCGACTGTCGTATGTCTATGTTAGAGTTTAGGAGTTACGATCGTCTTAGCGCTACGACTGTCGTATGTCTATGTTAAAGTATAGGAGTTACGATCGTCTTAGCGCTACGACTGTCGTATATCTATGTTAGGGTTTAGGAGTTACGATCGTCTTAGCGCTACGACTGTCGTAAGTCTATGTTTAAGTGTAGGAGTTACGATCGTCTTGGCGCTACGACTGTCGTATATCTATGTTAGAGTTTAGGAGTTACGATCGTCATAGCGCTACGACTGTCGTATATCTATGTTAAAGTATAGGAGTTACGATCGTCATAGCGCTGCGACTGTCGTATGTCTATGTTAAAGTATAGGAGTTACGATCGTCTTAGCGCTACGACTGTCGTATATCTATGTTAGGGTTTAGGAGTTACGATCGTCTTATCGCTACGACTGTCGTAAGTCTATGTTTAAGTGTAGGAGTTAAGATCGTCTTGGCGCTACGACTGTCGTATATCTATGTTAGAGTTTAGGAGTTACGATCGTCTTAGCGCTACGAATGTCGTAAGTCTATGTTAAAGTATAGGAGTTACAATCCTCATATCGCTACGAATGTCGTAAGTCTATGTTAAATGATAGGAGTTACGATCGTCATAGCGCTACGACTCTCATATGTCTATGTTAAAGTATAGGAGTTACGATCGTCTTAGCGCTACGACTGTCGTATATCTATGTTAGAGTTTAGGAGTTACGATCGTCATAGCGCTACGACTGTCGTATGTCTATGTTAAAGTATAGGAGTTACGATCGTCTTAGCGCTACGAATGTCGTAAGTCTATGTTAAAGTATAGGAGTACCGATCCTCATATCGCTACGAATGTCGTAAGTCTATGTTAAATGATAGGAGTACCGATCGTCATAGCGCTGCGACTGTCGTATGTCTATGTTAGAGTTTAGGAGTTACGATCGTCTTAGCGCTACGACTGTCGTATGTCTATGTTAAAGTATAGGAGTTACGATCGTCTTAGCGCTACGACTGTCGTATATCTATGTTAGGGTTTAGGAGTTACGATCGTCTTAGCGCTACGACTGTCGTATCTCTATGTTTAAGTATAGGAGTTACGATCGTCATAGCGCTGCGACTGTCGTAAGTCGTTGTCAAAGTAAAGGAGTACCGATCGTCTTAGCGCTACGACTGTCGTAAGTCTACGTTAAAATATAGGAGTTACGATAGTCATAGCGCTAAGAATGTCGTAAATCGTCTTAGCGCTACGACTGGGGAAAATCTATGTTAGAGTATGGGAGTTACGATCGTTACGATCGTCTTAGCGTATGTATATGTTAAAGTATAGGAGTACCGATCGTCTTAGCGCTACGACTGTCTATGTCTATGTTAAAGTATAGGAGTTACGATCGTCTAATTGCTCCGACTGTCGAACATGTATGTCTATATTAAAGTATAGGAGTTACGATCGTCATAGCGCTACGACTGTCGTAAGTCTATGTTAAAGTATAGGAGTTACGATCGTCATAGCGCTACGAATGTCGTAAGTCTATGTTAAATGATAGGAGTACCGATCTTCATAGCGCTACGACTCTCGTATGTCTATGTTAGAGTTTAGGAGTTACGATCGTCTTAGCGCTACGACTGTCGTATCTCTATGTTAAAGTATAGGAGTTACGATCGTCTTAGCGTTACGACTGTCGTATATCTATGTTAGAGTTTAGGAGTTACGATCGTCTTAGCGCTACGACTGTCGTAAGTCATTGTTAATGTATAGGAGTAACGATCGTCATAGCGCTAAGAATGTCGTAAATCTTCTTAGCGCTACGACTGTCGAAAGTCGATGTAATAGTGTGGGAATTGTGGTCGTTACGATCGTCTTAGCGCTATGACTATCGTATGTCTATATTAAAGTATAGGAGTACCGATCGTCATATCGATACGACTGTAGTATGTCTATATTAGAGTTTAGGAGTTACGATCCTCATATCGCTACGAATGTCGTAAGTCTATGTTAAATGATAGGAGTTACGATCGTCATAGCGCTACGACTCTCGTATGTCTATGTTAGAGTTTAGGAGTTACGATCGTCTTAGCGCTACGACTGTCGTATCTCTATGTTAAAGTATAGGAGTTACGATCGTCTTAGCGCTACGACTGTCGTATATCTATGTTAGGGTTTAGGAGTTACGATCGTCTTAGCGCTACGACTGTCGTAAGTCTATGTTTAAGTATAGGAGTTACGATCGTCTTAGCGCTACAACTGTCGTATGTCTATGTTAAAGTATAGGAGTTACGATCGTCTTAGCGCTACGACTGTCGTATATCTATGTTAGAGTTTAGGAGTTACGATCGTCATAGCGCTACGACTGTCGTATGTCTATGTTAAAGTATAGGAGTTACGATCGTCTTAGCGCTACGACTGTCGTATATCTATGTTAGAGTTTAGGAGTTACGATCGTCATAGCGCTACGACTGTCGTATGTCTATGTTAAAGTATAGGAGTTACGATCGTCTTAGCGCTACGACTGTCGTATATCTATGTTAGAGTTTAGGAGTTACGATCGTCATAGCGCTACGACTGTCGTAAGTCTATGTTAAAGTATAGGAGTACCGATCCTCATATCGCTACGAATGTCGTAAGTCTATGTTAAATGATAGGAGTACCGATCGTCATAGCGCTGCGACTGTCGTATGTCTATGTTAGAGTTTAGGAGTTACGATCGTCTTAGCGCTACGACTGTCGTATGTCCATGTTAAAGTATAGGAGTTAAGATCGTCTTAGCGCTACGACTGTCGTATATCTATGTTAGAGTTTAGGAGTTACGATCGTCTTAGCGCTACGAATGTCGTAAGTCTATGTTAAAGTATAGGAGTACCGATCGTCATATCGCTACGAATGTCGTAAGTCTATGTTAAATGATAGGAGTACCGATTGTCATAGCGCTGCGACTGTCGTATGTCTATGTTAGAGTTTAGGAGTTACGATCGTCTTAGCGCTACGACTGTCGTATGTCTATGTTAAAGTATAGGAGTTACGATCGTCTTAGCGCTACGACTGTCGTATATCTATGTTAGGGTTTAGGAGTAACGATCGTCTTAGCGCTACGACTGTCGTAAGTCTATGTTTAAGTGTAGGAGTTACGATCGTCTTGGCGCTACGACTGTCGTATATCTATGTTAGAGTTTAGGAGTTACGATCGTCATAGCGCTACGACTGTCGTATATCTATGTTAAAGTATAGGAGTTACGATCGTCATAGCGCTGCGACTGTCGTATGTCTATGTTAAAGTATAGGAGTTACGATCGTCTTAGCGCTACGACTGTCGTATATCTATGTTAGGGTTTAGGAGTTACGATCGTCTTATCGCTACGACTGTCGTAAGTCTATGTTTAAGTGTAGGAGTTAAGATCGTCTTGGCGCTACGACTGTCGTATATCTATGTTAGAGTTTAGGAGTTACGATCGTCTTAGCGCTACGAATGTCGTAAGTCTATGTTAAAGTATAGGAGTACCGATCCTCATATCGCTACGAATGTCGTAAGTCTATGTTAAATGATAGGAGTACCGATCGTCATAGCGCTGCGACTGTCGTATGTCTATGTTAGAGTTTAGGAGTTACGATCGTCTTAGCGCTACGACTGTCGTATGTCTATGTTAAAGTATAGGAGTTACGATCGTCTTAGCGCTACGACTGTCGTATATCTATGTTAGGGTTTAGGAGTTACGATCGTCTTAGCGCTACGACTGTCGTAAGTCTATGTTTAAGTGTAGGAGTTACGATCGTCTTGGCGCTACGACTGTCGCATATCTATGTTAGAGTTTAGGAGTTACGATCGTCATAGCGCTACGACTGTCGTATGTCTATGTTAAAGTATAGGAGTACCGATCGTCATAGCGCTGCGACTGTCGTATGTCTATGTTAGAGTTTAGGAGTTACGATCGTCTTAGCGCTACGACTGTCGTATGTCTATGTTAAAGTATAGGAGTTACGATCGTCTTAGCGCTACGACTGTCGTATATCTATGTTAGGGTTTAGGAGTTACGATCGTCTTAGCGCTACGACTGTCGTATGTCTATGTTTAAGTATAGGAGTTACGATCGTCTTGGCGCTACGACTGTCGTATATCTATGTTAGAGTTTAGGAGTTACGATCGTCATAGCGCTACGACTGTCGTATGTCTATGTTAAAATATAGGAGTTACAATCGTCTTAGCGCTACGACTGTCGTATATCTATGTTAGAGTTTAGGAGTTACGATCGTCATAGCGCTACGACTGTCGTATGTCTATGTTAAAGTATAGGAGTTACGATCGTCTTAGCGCTACGACTGTCGTATATCTATGTTAGGGTTTAGGAGTTACGATCGTCATAGCGCTACGACTGTCGTATGTCTATGTTAAAATATAGGAGTTACGATCGTCTTAGCGCTACGACTGTCGTATATCTATGTTAGAGTTTAGGAGTTACGATCGTCATAGCGCTACGACTGTCGTATGTCTATGTTAAAGTATAGGAGTTACGATCGTCTTAGCGCTACGACTGTCGTATATCTATGTTAGGGTTTAGGAGTTACGATCGTCTTAGCGCTACGACTGTCGTAAGTCTATGTTTAAGTGTAGGAGTTAAGATCGTCTTGGCGCTACGACTGTCGTATATCTATGTTAGAGTTTAGGAGTTACGATCGTCTTAGCGCTACGACTGTCGTATATCTATGTTAGGGTTTAGGAGTTACGATCGTCTTAGCGCTACGACTGTCGTATCTCTATGTTTAAGTATAGGAGTTACGATCGTCATAGCGCTGCGACTGTCGTAAGTCGTTGTCAAAGTAAAGGAGTACCGATCGTCTTAGCGCTACGACTGTCGTAAGTCTACGTTAAAATATAGGAGTTACGATAGTCATAGCGCTAAGAATGTCGTAAATCGTCTTAGCGCTACGACTGGGGAAAATCTATGTTAGAGTATGGGAGTTACGATCGTTACGATCGTCTTAGCGTATGTATATGTTAAAGTATAGGAGTACCGATCGTCTTAGCGCTACGACTGTCTATGTCTATGTTAAAGTATAGGAGTTACGATCGTCTAATTGCTCCGACTGTCGAACATGTATGTCTATATTAAAGTATAGGAGTTACGATCGTCATAGCGCTACGACTGTCGTAAGTCTATGTTAAAGTATAGGAGTTACGATCGTCATAGCGCTACGAATGTCGTAAGTCTATGTTAAATGATAGGAGTACCGATCTTCATAGCGCTACGACTCTCGTATGTCTATGTTAGAGTTTAGGAGTTACGATCGTCTTAGCGCTACGACTGTCGTATCTCTATGTTAAAGTATAGGAGTTACGATCGTCTTAGCGTTACGACTGTCGTATATCTATGTTAGAGTTTAGGAGTTACGATCGTCTTAGCGCTACGACTGTCGTAAGTCATTGTTAATGTATAGGAGTAACGATCGTCATAGCGCTAAGAATGTCGTAAATCTTCTTAGCGCTACGACTGTCGAAAGTCGATGTAATAGTGTGGGAATTGTGGTCGTTACGATCGTCTTAGCGCTATGACTATCGTATGTCTATATTAAAGTATAGGAGTACCGATCGTCATATCGATACGACTGTAGTATGTCTATATTAGAGTTTAGGAGTTACGATCCTCATATCGCTACGAATGTCGTAAGTCTATGTTAAATGATAGGAGTTACGATCGTCATAGCGCTACGACTCTCGTATGTCTATGTTAGAGTTTAGGAGTTACGATCGTCTTAGCGCTACGACTGTCGTATCTCTATGTTAAAGTATAGGAGTTACGATCGTCTTAGCGCTACGACTGTCGTATATCTATGTTAGAGTTTAGGAGTTACGATCGTCTTAGCGCTACGAATGTCGTAAGTCTATGTTAAAGTATAGGAGTACCGATCCTCATATCGCTACGAATGTCGTAAGTCTATGTTAAATGATAGGAGTACCGATTGTCATAGCGCTGCGACTGTCGTATGTCTATGTTAGAGTTTAGGAGTTACGATCGTCTTAGCGCTACGACTGTCGTATGTCTATGTTAAAGTATAGGAGTTACGATCGTCTTAGCGCTACGACTGTCGTATATCTATGTTAGGGTTTAGGAGTTACGATCGTCTTAGCGCTACGACTGTCGTAAGTCTATGTTTAAGTGTAGGAGTTACGATCGTCTTGGCGCTACGACTGTCGTATATCTATGTTAGAGTTTAGGAGTTACGATCGTCATAGCGCTACGACTGTCGTATATCTATGTTAAAGTATAGGAGTACCGATCGTCATAGCGCTGCGACTGTCGTATGTCTATGTTAAAGTATAGGAGTTACGATCGTCTTAGCGCTACGACTGTCGTATATCTATGTTAGGGTTTAGGAGTTACGATCGTCTTATCGCTACGACTGTCGTAAGTCTATGTTTAAGTGTAGGAGTTAAGATCGTCTTGGCGCTACGACTGTCGTATATCTATGTTAGAGTTTAGGAGTTACGATCGTCTTAGCGCTACGAATGTCGTAAGTCTATGTTAAAGTATAGGAGTACCGATCCTCATATCGCTACGAATGTCGTAAGTCTATGTTAAATGATAGGAGTACCGATCGTCATAGCGCTGCGACTGTCGTATGTCTATGTTAGAGTTTAGGAGTTACGATCGTCTTAGCGCTACGACTGTCGTATGTCTATGTTAAAGTATAGGAGTTACGATCGTCTTAGCGCTACGACTGTCGTATATCTATGTTAGGGTTTAGGAGTTACGATCGTCTTAGCGCTACGACTGTCGTAAGTCTATGTTTAAGTGTAGGAGTTACGATCGTCTTGGCGCTACGACTGTCGTATATCTATGTTAGAGTTTAGGAGTTACGATCGTCATAGCGCTACGACTGTCGTATGTCTATGTTAAAGTATAGGAGTACCGATCGTCATAGCGCTGCGACTGTCGTATGTCTATGTTAGAGTTTAGGAGTTACGATCGTCTTAGCGCTACGACTGTCGTATGTCTATGTTAAAGTATAGGAGTTACGATCGTCTTAGCGCTACGACTGTCGTATATCTATGTTAGGGTTTAGGAGTTACGATCGTCTTAGCGCTACGACTGTCGTATGTCTATGTTTAAGTATAGGAGTTACGATCGTCTTGGCGCTACGACTGTCGTATATCTATGTTAGAGTTTAGGAGTTACGATCGTCTTAGCGCTACGACTCTCGTATGTCTATGTTAAAGTATAGGAGTTACGATCGTCTTAGCGCTACGACTGTCGTATATCTATGTTAGAGTTTAGGAGTTACGATCGTCATAGCGCTACGACTTTCGTATGTCTATGTTAAAGTATAGGAGTTACGATCGTCTTAGCGCTACGACTGTCGTATATCTATGTTAGAGTTTAGGAGTTACGATCGTCTTAGCGCTACGACTGTCGTATGTCTATGTTAAAGTATAGGAGTTAAGATCGTCTTAGCGCTACGAATGTCGTATATCTATGTTAGAGTTTAGGAGTTACGATCGTCTTAGCGCTACGAATGTCGTAAGTCTATGTTAAAGTATAGGAGTACCGATCCTCATATCGCTACGAATGTCGTAAGTCTATGTTAAATGATAGGAGTACCGATCGTCATAGCGCTGCGACTGTCGTATGTCTATGTTAGAGTTTAGGAGTTACGATCGTCTTAGCGCTACGACTGTCGTATGTCTATGTTAAAGTATAGGAGTTACGATCGTCTTAGCGCTACGACTGTCGTATATCTATGTTAGGGTTTAGGAGTTACGATCGTCTTAGCGCTACGACTGTCGTAAGTCTATGTTTAAGTGTAGGAGTTACGATCGTCTTGGCGCTACGACTGTCGTATATCTATGTTAGAGTTTAGGAGTTACGATCGTCATAGCGCTACGACTGTCGTATGTCTATGTTAAAGTATAGGAGTACCGATCGTCATAGCGCTGCGACTGTCGTATGTCTATGTTAGAGTTAGGAGTTACGATCGTCTTAGCGCTACGACTGTCGTATGTCTATGTTAAAGTATAGGAGTTACGATCGTCTTAGCGCTGCGACTGTCCTATGTCTATGTTAAAGTATAGGAGTTACGATCGTCTTAGCGCTACGACTGTCGTATGTCTATGTTAAAGTATAGGAGTTACGATCGTCTTAGCGCTACGACTGTCGTATATCTATGTTAGGGTTTAGGAGTTACGATCGTCTTAGCGCTACGACTGTCGTATGTCTATGTTTAAGTATAGGAGTTACGATCGTCTTGGCGCTACGACTGTCGTATATCTATGTTAGAGTTTAGGAGTTACGATCGTCCTAGCGCTACGAATGTCGTAAGTCTATGTTAAAGTATAGGAGTACCGATCGTCATATCGCTACGAATGTCGTAAGTCTATGTTAAATGATAGGAGTACCGATCGTCATAGCGCTGCGACTGTCGTATGTCTATGTTAGAGTTTAGGAGTTACGATCGTCTTAGCGCTACGACTGTCGTATGTCTATGTTAAAGTATAGGAGTTACGATCGTCTTAGCGCTACGACTGTCGTATATCTATGTTAGGGTTTAGGAGTTACGATCGTCATAGCGCTACGACTGTCGTAAGTCTATGTTTAAGTGTAGGAGTTACGATCGTCTTGGCGCTACGACTGTCGTATATCTATGTTAGAGTTTAGGAGTTACGATCGTCATAGCGCTACGACTGTCGTATGTCTATGTTAAAGTATAGGAGTACCGATCGTCATAGCGCTGCGACTGTCGTATGTCTATGTTAGAGTTTAGGAGTTACGATCGTCTTAGCGCTACGACTGTCGTATGTCTATGTTAAAGTATAGGAGTTACGATCGTCTTAGCGCTGCGACTGTCCTATGTCTATGTTAAAGTATAGGAGTTACGATCGTCTTAGCGCTACGACTGTCGTATGTCTATGTTAAAGTATAGGAGTTACGATCGTCTTAGCGCTACGACTGTCGTATATCTATGTTAGGGTTTAGGAGTTACGATCGTCTTAGCGCTACGACTGTCGTATGTCTATGTTTAAGTATAGGAGTTACGATCGTCTTGGCGCTACGACTGTCGTATATCTATGTTAGAGTTTAGGAGTTACGATCGTCTTAGCGCTACGACTCTCGTATGTCTATGTTAAAGTATAGGAGTTACGATCGTCTTAGCGCTACGACTGTCGTATATCTATGTTAGAGTTTAGGAGTTACGATCGTCATAGCGCTACGACTCTCGTATGTCTATGTTAAAGTATAGGAGTTACGATCGTCTTAGCGCTACGACTGTCGTATATCTATGTTAGGGTTTAGGAGTTACGATCGTCTTAGCGCTACGAATGTCGTAAGTCTATGTTAAAGTATAGGAGTTACAATCCTCATATCGCTACGAATGTCGTAAGTCTATGTTAAATGATAGGAGTTACGATCGTCATAGCGCTACGACTCTCGTATGTCTATGTTAAAGTATAGGAGTTACGATCGTCTTAGCGCTACGACTGTCGTATATCTATGTTAGAGTTTAGGAGTTACGATCGTCATAGCGCTACGACTGTCGTATGTCTATGTTAAAGTATAGGAGTTACGATCGTCTTAGCGCTACGAATGTCGTAAGTCTATGTTAAAGTATAGGAGTACCGATCCTCATATCGCTACGAATGTCGTAAGTCTATGTTAAATGATAGGAGTACCGATCGTCATAGCGCTGCGACTGTCGTATGTCTATGTTAGAGTTTAGGAGTTACGATCGTCTTAGCGCTACGACTGTCGTATGTCTATGTTAAAGTATAGGAGTTACGATCGTCTTAGCGCTACGACTGTCGTATATCTATGTTAGGGTTTAGGAGTTACGATCGTCTTAGCGCTACGACTGTCGTATCTCTATGTTTAAGTATAGGAGTTACGATCGTCATAGCGCTGCGACTGTCGTAAGTCGTTGTCAAAGTAAAGGAGTACCGATCGTCTTAGCGCTACGACTGTCGTAAGTCTACGTTAAAATATAGGAGTTACGATAGTCATAGCGCTAAGAATGTCGTAAATCGTCTTAGCGCTACGACTGGGGAAAATCTATGTTAGAGTATGGGAGTTACGATCGTTACGATCGTCTTAGCGTATGTATATGTTAAAGTATAGGAGTACCGATCGTCTTAGCGCTACGACTGTCTATGTCTATGTTAAAGTATAGGAGTTACGATCGTCTAATTGCTCCGACTGTCGAACATGTATGTCTATATTAAAGTATAGGAGTTACGATCGTCATAGCGCTACGACTGTCGTAAGTCTATGTTAAAGTATAGGAGTTACGATCGTCATAGCGCTACGAATGTCGTAAGTCTATGTTAAATGATAGGAGTACCGATCTTCATAGCGCTACGACTCTCGTATGTCTATGTTAGAGTTTAGGAGTTACGATCGTCTTAGCGCTACGACTGTCGTATCTCTATGTTAAAGTATAGGAGTTACGATCGTCTTAGCGTTACGACTGTCGTATATCTATGTTAGAGTTTAGGAGTTACGATCGTCTTAGCGCTACGACTGTCGTAAGTCATTGTTAATGTATAGGAGTAACGATCGTCATAGCGCTAAGAATGTCGTAAATCTTCTTAGCGCTACGACTGTCGAAAGTCGATGTAATAGTGTGGGAATTGTGGTCGTTACGATCGTCTTAGCGCTATGACTATCGTATGTCTATATTAAAGTATAGGAGTACCGATCGTCATATCGATACGACTGTAGTATGTCTATATTAGAGTTTAGGAGTTACGATCCTCATATCGCTACGAATGTCGTAAGTCTATGTTAAATGATAGGAGTTACGATCGTCATAGCGCTACGACTCTCGTATGTCTATGTTAGAGTTTAGGAGTTACGATCGTCTTAGCGCTACGACTGTCGTATCTCTATGTTAAAGTATAGGAGTTACGATCGTCTTAGCGCTACGACTGTCGTATATCTATGTTAGAGTTTAGGAGTTACGATCGTCTTAGCGCTACGAATGTCGTAAGTCTATGTTAAAGTATAGGAGTACCGATCCTCATATCGCTACGAATGTCGTAAGTCTATGTTAAATGATAGGAGTACCGATTGTCATAGCGCTGCGACTGTCGTATGTCTATGTTAGAGTTTAGGAGTTACGATCGTCTTAGCGCTACGACTGTCGTATGTCTATGTTAAAGTATAGGAGTTACGATCGTCTTAGCGCTACGACTGTCGTATATCTATGTTAGGGTTTAGGAGTTACGATCGTCTTAGCGCTACGACTGTCGTAAGTCTATGTTTAAGTGTAGGAGTTACGATCGTCTTGGCGCTACGACTGTCGTATATCTATGTTAGAGTTTAGGAGTTACGATCGTCATAGCGCTACGACTGTCGTATATCTATGTTAAAGTATAGGAGTACCGATCGTCATAGCGCTGCGACTGTCGTATGTCTATGTTAAAGTATAGGAGTTACGATCGTCTTAGCGCTACGACTGTCGTATATCTATGTTAGGGTTTAGGAGTTACGATCGTCTTATCGCTACGACTGTCGTAAGTCTATGTTTAAGTGTAGGAGTTAAGATCGTCTTGGCGCTACGACTGTCGTATATCTATGTTAGAGTTTAGGAGTTACGATCGTCTTAGCGCTACGAATGTCGTAAGTCTATGTTAAAGTATAGGAGTACCGATCCTCATATCGCTACGAATGTCGTAAGTCTATGTTAAATGATAGGAGTACCGATCGTCATAGCGCTGCGACTGTCGTATGTCTATGTTAGAGTTTAGGAGTTACGATCGTCTTAGCGCTACGACTGTCGTATGTCTATGTTAAAGTATAGGAGTTACGATCGTCTTAGCGCTACGACTGTCGTATATCTATGTTAGGGTTTAGGAGTTACGATCGTCTTAGCGCTACGACTGTCGTAAGTCTATGTTTAAGTGTAGGAGTTACGATCGTCTTGGCGCTACGACTGTCGTATATCTATGTTAGAGTTTAGGAGTTACGATCGTCATAGCGCTACGACTGTCGTATGTCTATGTTAAAGTATAGGAGTACCGATCGTCATAGCGCTGCGACTGTCGTATGTCTATGTTAGAGTTTAGGAGTTACGATCGTCTTAGCGCTACGACTGTCGTATGTCTATGTTAGGGTTTAGGAGTTACGATCGTCTTAGCGCTACGACTGTCGTAAGTCTATGTTTAAGTGTAGGAGTTACGATCGTCTTGGCGCTACGACTGTCGTATATCTATGTTAGAGTTTAGGAGTTACGATCGTCATAGCGCTACGACTGTCGTATGTCTATGTTAAAGTATAGGAGTACCGATCGTCATAGCGCTGCGACTGTCGTATGTCTATGTTAGAGTTTAGGAGTTACGATCGTCTTAGCGCTACGACTGTCGTATGTCTATGTTAAAGTATAGGAGTTACGATCGTCTTAGCGCTACGACTGTCGTATATCTATGTTAGAGTTTAGGAGTTACGATCGTCTTAGCGCTACGACTGTCGTATATCTATGTTAGGGTTTAGGAGTTACGATCGTCTTAGCGCTACGACTGTCGTAAGTCTATGTTTAAGTGTAGGAGTTACGATCGTCTTGGCGCTACGACTGTCGTATATCTATGTTAGAGTTTAGGAGTTACGATCGTCATAGCGCTACGACTGTCGTATATCTATGTTAAAGTATAGGAGTACCGATCGTCATAGCGCTGCGACTGTCGTATGTCTATGTTAAAGTATAGGAGTTACGATCGTCTTAGCGCTACGACTGTCGTATATCTATGTTAGGGTTTAGGAGTTACGATCGTCTTATCGCTACGACTGTCGTAAGTCTATGTTTAAGTGTAGGAGTTAAGATCGTCTTGGCGCTACGACTGTCGTATATCTATGTTAGAGTTTAGGAGTTACGATCGTCTTAGCGCTACGAATGTCGTAAGTCTATGTTAAAGTATAGGAGTACCGATCCTCATATCGCTACGAATGTCGTAAGTCTATGTTAAATGATAGGAGTACCGATCGTCATAGCGCTGCGACTGTCGTATGTCTATGTTAGAGTTTAGGAGTTACGATCGTCTTAGCGCTACGACTGTCGTATGTCTATGTTAAAGTATAGGAGTTACGATCGTCTTAGCGCTACGACTGTCGTATATCTATGTTAGGGTTTAGGAGTTACGATCGTCTTAGCGCTACGACTGTCGTAAGTCTATGTTTAAGTGTAGGAGTTACGATCGTCTTGGCGCTACGACTGTCGTATATCTATGTTAGAGTTTAGGAGTTACGATCGTCATAGCGCTACGACTGTCGTATGTCTATGTTAAAGTATAGGAGTACCGATCGTCATAGCGCTGCGACTGTCGTATGTCTATGTTAGAGTTTAGGAGTTACGATCGTCTTAGCGCTACGACTGTCGTATGTCTATGTTAAAGTATAGGAGTTACGATCGTCTTAGCGCTACGACTGTCGTATATCTATGTTAGGGTTTAGGAGTTACGATCGTCTTAGCGCTACGACTGTCGTATGTCTATGTTTAAGTATAGGAGTTACGATCGTCTTGGCGCTACGACTGTCGTATATCTATGTTAGAGTTTAGGAGTTACGATCGTCTTAGCGCTACGACTCTCGTATGTCTATGTTAAAGTATAGGAGTTACGATCGTCTTAGCGCTACGACTGTCGTATATCTATGTTAGAGTTTAGGAGTTACGATCGTCATAGCGCTACGACTTTCGTATGTCTATGTTAAAGTATAGGAGTTACGATCGTCTTAGCGCTACGACTGTCGTATATCTATGTTAGAGTTTAGGAGTTACGATCGTCTTAGCGCTACGACTGTCGTATGTCTATGTTAAAGTATAGGAGTTAAGATCGTCTTAGCGCTACGAATGTCGTATATCTATGTTAGAGTTTAGGAGTTACGATCGTCTTAGCGCTACGAATGTCGTAAGTCTATGTTAAAGTATAGGAGTACCGATCCTCATATCGCTACGAATGTCGTAAGTCTATGTTAAATGATAGGAGTACCGATCGTCATAGCGCTGCGACTGTCGTATGTCTATGTTAGAGTTTAGGAGTTACGATCGTCTTAGCGCTACGACTGTCGTATGTCTATGTTAAAGTATAGGAGTTACGATCGTCTTAGCGCTACGACTGTCGTATATCTATGTTAGGGTTTAGGAGTTACGATCGTCTTAGCGCTACGACTGTCGTAAGTCTATGTTTAAGTGTAGGAGTTACGATCGTCTTGGCGCTACGACTGTCGTATATCTATGTTAGAGTTTAGGAGTTACGATCGTCATAGCGCTACGACTGTCGTATGTCTATGTTAAAGTATAGGAGTACCGATCGTCATAGCGCTGCGACTGTCGTATGTCTATGTTAGAGTTAGGAGTTACGATCGTCTTAGCGCTACGACTGTCGTATGTCTATGTTAAAGTATAGGAGTTACGATCGTCTTAGCGCTGCGACTGTCCTATGTCTATGTTAAAGTATAGGAGTTACGATCGTCTTAGCGCTACGACTGTCGTATGTCTATGTTAAAGTATAGGAGTTACGATCGTCTTAGCGCTACGACTGTCGTATATCTATGTTAGGGTTTAGGAGTTACGATCGTCTTAGCGCTACGACTGTCGTATGTCTATGTTTAAGTATAGGAGTTACGATCGTCTTGGCGCTACGACTGTCGTATATCTATGTTAGAGTTTAGGAGTTACGATCGTCCTAGCGCTACGAATGTCGTAAGTCTATGTTAAAGTATAGGAGTACCGATCGTCATATCGCTACGAATGTCGTAAGTCTATGTTAAATGATAGGAGTACCGATCGTCATAGCGCTGCGACTGTCGTATGTCTATGTTAGAGTTTAGGAGTTACGATCGTCTTAGCGCTACGACTGTCGTATGTCTATGTTAAAGTATAGGAGTTACGATCGTCTTAGCGCTACGACTGTCGTATATCTATGTTAGGGTTTAGGAGTTACGATCGTCATAGCGCTACGACTGTCGTAAGTCTATGTTTAAGTGTAGGAGTTACGATCGTCTTGGCGCTACGACTGTCGTATATCTATGTTAGAGTTTAGGAGTTACGATCGTCATAGCGCTACGACTGTCGTATGTCTATGTTAAAGTATAGGAGTACCGATCGTCATAGCGCTGCGACTGTCGTATGTCTATGTTAGAGTTTAGGAGTTACGATCGTCTTAGCGCTACGACTGTCGTATGTCTATGTTAAAGTATAGGAGTTACGATCGTCTTAGCGCTGCGACTGTCCTATGTCTATGTTAAAGTATAGGAGTTACGATCGTCTTAGCGCTACGACTGTCGTATGTCTATGTTAAAGTATAGGAGTTACGATCGTCTTAGCGCTACGACTGTCGTATATCTATGTTAGGGTTTAGGAGTTACGATCGTCTTAGCGCTACGACTGTCGTATGTCTATGTTTAAGTATAGGAGTTACGATCGTCTTGGCGCTACGACTGTCGTATATCTATGTTAGAGTTTAGGAGTTACGATCGTCTTAGCGCTACGACTCTCGTATGTCTATGTTAAAGTATAGGAGTTACGATCGTCTTAGCGCTACGACTGTCGTATATCTATGTTAGAGTTTAGGAGTTACGATCGTCATAGCGCTACGACTCTCGTATGTCTATGTTAAAGTATAGGAGTTACGATCGTCTTAGCGCTACGACTGTCGTATATCTATGTTAGGGTTTAGGAGTTACGATCGTCATAGCGCTACGACTGTCGTATGTCTATGTTAAAATATAGGAGTTACGATCGTCTTAGCGCTACGACTGTCGTATATCTATGTTAGAGTTTAGGAGTTACGATCGTCATAGCGCTACGACTGTCGTATGTCTATGTTAAAGTATAGGAGTTACGATCGTCTTAGCGCTACGACTGTCGTATATCTATGTTAGGGTTTAGGAGTTACGATCGTCTTAGCGCTACGACTGTCGTAAGTCTATGTTTAAGTGTAGGAGTTAAGATCGTCTTGGCGCTACGACTGTCGTATATCTATGTTAGAGTTTAGGAGTTACGATCGTCTTAGCGCTACGACTGTCGTATGTCTATGTTAAAGTATAGGAGTTAAGATCGTCTTAGCGCTACGAATGTCGTATATCTATGTTAGAGTTTAGGAGTTACGATCGTCTTAGCGCTACGAATGTCGTAAGTCTATGTTAAAGTATAGGAGTACCGATCCTCATATCGCTACGAATGTCGTAAGTCTATGTTAAATGATAGGAGTACCGATCGTCATAGCGCTGCGACTGTCGTATGTCTATGTTAGAGTTTAGGAGTTACGATCGTCTTAGCGCTACGACTGTCGTATGTCTATGTTAAAGTATAGGAGTTACGATCGTCTTAGCGCTACGACTGTCGTATATCTATGTTAGGGTTTAGGAGTTACGATCGTCTTAGCGCTACGACTGTCGTAAGTCTATGTTTAAGTATAGGAGTTACGATCGTCTTGGCGCTACGACTGTCGTATATCTATGTTAGAGTTTAGGAGTTACGATCGTCTTAGCGCTACGACTCTCGTATGTCTATGTTAAAGTATAGGAGTTACGATCGTCTTAGCGCTGCGACTGTCCTATGTCTATGTTAAAGTATAGGAGTTACGATCGTCTTAGCGCTACGACTGTCGTATGTCTATGTTAAAGTATAGGAGTTACGATCGTCTTAGCGCTACGAATGTCGTAAGTCTATGTTAAAGTATAGGAGTACCGATCCTCATATCGCTACGACTGTCGTAAGTCTATGTTAAATGATAGGAGTACCGATCGTCATAGCGCTGCGACTGTCGTATGTCTATGTTAGAGTTTAGGAGTTACGATCGTCTTAGCGCTACGACTGTCGTATGTTTATGTTAAAGTATAGGAGTTACGATCGTCTTAGCGCTGCGACTGTCGTATGTCTATGTTAAAGTATAGGAGTTACGATCGTCTTAGCGCTACGACTGTCGTATCTCTATGTTAAAGTATAGGAGTTACGATCGTCATAGCGCTACGACTGTCGTATGTCTATGTTAGAGTTTGGGAGTTACAATCGTCTTAGCGCTACGACTCTCGTATGTCCATGTTAAAGTATAGCAGTTACGATCGTCTTAGCGCTACGACTGTCGTATGTCTATGTTAGAGTTTAGGAGTTACGATCGTCATAGCGCTACGACTGTCGTAAGTCTATGTTAAAGTATAGGAGTTACGATCCTCATATCGCTACGACTGTCGTAAGTCTATGTTAAATGATAGAGTACCGATCGTCTCAGCTACAACTGTCGTATGTCTATGTTAAAATATAGGAGTAACGATCGTACTAGCGCTAAGACTGTCGTAAGTCTACGTTAGAATATAGGAGTAACGATTGTCATAGCGCTACGACTGTCGTAAGTCCATGTTAAAGTAGAGGAATACTGATTGCCTTAGCGCTACGACTGTCGAAAGTCTATGTTAGAGTATGAGTGTTACGATCGTCTTAGCGTCACGAATGTCGTATCTAAGTTAAAGTGCGGGAGTTACGATCATCTTAGTGCCACGACTGTCGTTTCTATGTTAAAGTATGGGAATTACGACCGTCATAGCGCTACGACTGTAGCAACTCACCTACCTTAACATGGACTTACGATATTCGTAGTGATAAGACGATGGCCAATCCCCAGCATCTTTTTGCCAAATCGTGATGTCAGTGGGATGCTTTTCAGTTATATTTTGCCGTTTTAGACAGATATCAATGGAATCAGAAATACCACCGCATACGAGTCATCTTTCAATGAACGAATTCGAAGGAAGAAGGAATGATCGGTGGCCTTGCCAGCAATCACAGAAGCTAGCTGACAGATGATTCGGTTTCACTCCATTATAAATTAGGAAGCAAAAGAAACTATATCTCACGGTTGATTTTATCATTGAAACTATCTTAAGTTAGTTATTATATATAGAAAATACACTGCCTGGCGCTACATGGTTATATTTTTCCACAAAAAAATTGATCTTAAACTTTTTATAAAATAAAATGCAGTAAACTACGGTTATAACGAACTCAAAGGGACCACTAATTTTAGTTCGTTATAACCGTAGTTCGTTATAAGCATATATACAGCATAACGACAGCAAATAGTCGGGGAAAAAAGTAGGTTCGTTATATACGTCATTCGTTATAAGCTTGTTCGTTATAAACGTAGTTTACTGTATATTCGCATTATACACAACTGCTGATGGGTATCTGAGACATCTTCTCTTTGGGGGGGGGGACACAAATTACAATATTTCATACATGGCAGAGGTCGCGTGGTTGCAATTATTTTGTACCACAGTCTGCATTGAACCAATTTATTTTTATACACAATTACCGAGCCACAGTTTAACTTTTACAAGCCGTTGCAAAAATGAGTAATGTTAAAATGGACATAATCAAATTTAACAACAGTTCTTTCAATTTCATTCAAACGAACTCGGTATACTTTCTTTTGCAACTCAGTTTATGTTGTTTTCGTAGATCCTTGATTATCTAAAGGACAAAGCGATGACTTCCATGACTTGGCAGATGATATTGCTACTGATTACTGACACCAGAGACCATATAATATCTATTATATGGTCTCTGCTGACACCAGGCGTTAATGGTGTCTAATAACATACCGGCGAGTGAGAGCAGTTCTAATTGAACCAAGCTGATAAGGAACCTCATTAATGTTATCCATGACTGTAATATGATATAACAAAGCAGGGTCCGTAATACGGTACCATCATCTAAAGATGTGTCTGTGAGTGTTCTTTTGTGAAATATAGTGTGATGCAGGATTCAGACTATAAACGACGCCTACTGCTTTTTGTGTGTTGAAAACAGGAAAAAGCCAGCAAGTTCTATTTCCGTGACTCCCATGATTTCAGCTCTAATGAATCTGACTCAACAACCTAATAAATTGGAGTGAGTGAGTATGGTTTTACGCCGCTTTTAGCGATATTTCAGCAATATCACGGAAGGGGACACCAGAAATGGGCTTCACACATTCTACCCATGTAGGAATCGAACCCGGGTCTTCGGCGTGACGAGCGAACGCTTTAACCACAATGCTACCCGACCACCCCCAGCTGACTACGAATATATACCTTGGTATCGCCTGTGATGGCTAGATATATCTTCGTGTCGACTGCGATGAGTAGATCTTCCCTTGTAATGGCTGGAGAGATGCATAAGAGATATACCAAGGTGTCGATTGTAATTGGTAGATATATCATGAATCGACTTTGATTGGTAGATATATCTCAGTGTTAACCATGATTGGTAGATATACCTCAGTGTTAACTATGATTGGTAGATATACCTCAGTGTTAACTATGATGGGTCGATATACCTCAGTGTTAACTATGATGGGTCGATATATCTCCGTGTTAACTATGATGGGTCGATATATCTCAGTGTTAACTATGATGGGTAGATATATGTCAGTGTTAACTATGATGGGTAGATATATCTCAGTGTTAACTAGGATGGGTAGATATACCTCAGTGTTAACTAGGATGGGTAGATATACCTCAGTGTTAACTATGATGGGTCGATATATCTCAGTGTTAACTATGATGGGTCGATATACCTCAGTGTTAACTATGATGGGTAGATATACCTCAGTATTAACTATGATGGGTCGATATACCTCAGTGTTAACTATGATGGGTAGATATACCTCAGTGTTAACTAATGATGGGTCGATATACCTCAGTGTTAATCATGATGGGTAGATATACCTCAGTGTTAACTATGATAGGTAGATATATCTCAGTGTTAACTATGATGGGTAGATATACCTCAGTGTTAACTGATGGGTAGATATACCTCAGTGTTAACTATGATGGGTAGATATATCTCAGTGTTAACTATGATGGGTAGATATACCTCAGTGTTAACTATGATGGGTAGATATACCTCAGTGTTAACTAATGATGGGTAGATATACCTCAGTGTTAACTATGATGTGTAGATATACCTCAGTGTTAACTATGATGGGTAGATATACCTCAGTGTTAACTATGATGGGTAGATATACCTAAGTGTTAACTATGATGGGTAGATATACCAAGGTGTCGTCAGAGGTGGGAGATTTATGATGGAAAGATGTAATAGCTGTGTATCGACAGTAACGGATAGATATACTTTAGATGTCGACTGTGATGGGTACATGGTATGATGCCTTGGTGATGGTAGATATAGCTAGGTGACCGATGTGATTGGTAGATATACTTAACACCCGTGACAATACGGGTTAGAAATGGTCTTCAGCAATCCATGCTTGTCGTAAGAGGCGACTAACGGGATCGGGTGGTCAGACTCGCTGACTTAGCTGATTAGACCGATGCTCATAATGTAAATGAATGGATTATCTTGTCAGTACTCGATTATTTTCGGACCGCCTTCATATAGCTGGAATATTTCTGAGTGCGGCGTAAAAACAACAAGCAAACAAACAAACAATTAACATAATTATACATAAATGTCGACTGTGATGGTTAATATAACTAATTGTGGAGTGTGATTGGTCACTCTCATTTTGTATGTGTTAGCGCCAATATATTTCCGCTATATCGTGTGACGTCATGCCTACGTCATCGATCATGCGTCGTCATTACACTTACGCTCCGGCGCATTGATGACAAGGTTGTTTGGTACAATTTGATTAAGTGAATTTCACACGGTATCTGGCTATCTATTAGATAAGTGGCTGATCAAGTGGCAGCACATTTCATATTAAGCATATGACAGACAACGTGTGACGTTCACACGTTCTTATTGTGTGAATTTATTCAACAAATGTCCAAATTCCTGGGGACAACCCTCGTGATTTCCTCGAGTGAAATACGTCAAGCGTCTTGTTCATACCATTGAAAACGTCATTCTGGTCTGACTGTAAACTCAAGGATATAAGAAACGTCACCTCACATATTTTTTCAAAATATTTTCAACCATTGTCAAAATACTTTTTAGTATAGATTAAAACGTATCGCCTTAACGCAACTTATTCCTTCCTATCACTGACATGCGCAATATGCACATTCTGGGTGTTAACAATGCCCTTATTGCTCGGAAAAAGGCATAATCTTTGAATAAATACCCGTATGCAAATCTGGTATAAAACGGGTGCGAAAAAGTTCTTTGGCATTGATACATTCAGTTGCCAAAAGAGGTCATGCCGCCATTAATATTGGAAATGAGAGAAAGGGCAATGGGAATGTTGGATATGGGGGCAAATCATGCCCATGTTGTTTGGGTAATGGGCTGTTCGAGAAGGACAATACTGAGGTCAGTCGGCAGGTTTAGGCAGACAGGTGGAACAGCAGACAGGCCTCGGAGCCGTAAACCCAGGGTTACCTCCCCTTAGGAAGACCGCCATTTACGGCTGCGTCACCTTAGGAACAGATAACTCACAGTGACGTCATCTTTCTCTTGGTCATCCAAACAGCAGAAAGACTGTGTTTAGTTTACTTCGTCACTATGGTCTGACAGCCAACTGACCGTTCAAGGGCATGAACGGGGGTGGGGGGACACACCCGATACTGACTGGATATTTTAAAATTGGCGGCTCATTTTTATTGGTGATCGAATATTGGACAGTTAACCTTCTTCTCAAAACATGTCGATAAAATTAATTTCTTCGGCTGTAGTGTCAGTGTTTATGCACCCATTTTGTAAAATTACCCTTTTTTAAAATACAACAATCACCGTTAAAAAAATATAGCTTTGTTTGTTTGTATTTTGTATACGAGGTGACGTTTTTTATGTCCTTGAGTTTATATTCCTTCATACCTTCACTGATAATCATTATAATGACCAAAACGAAGGAATGCAGACTACATCGTTGAATAACAGTGACAATAAAAAGAGCATGATCCGTAAAATTCGTAAAAGCTTCGATGACAACCCAGTTCAGCAATGATGACTAGAGACACACGTTTGGAGACAACACTTTGTGGCTCTTTGTAATTTAAGCTAATGTAATAAAGAAACCAATACTCCGTGTACGATAGTTATTAACTCGAAATGTCAGCGCTCACTATTAATACTATTACTGAAATATATTTGCTGTAACAGATCGAAACAACTACATTTTAATAAATGTTACACGCTCGCGCCCTGTTCCATGATGCGACTGGTGGTTATAGATACGAAATTATGAAATATATTGTTTTAGGAAAACATGTCACTCTTTGTGATAAAATCAAAGGATTTTTATGCAGTTTTACATTAAGTCTATATCATCTCGTTACATTATGCAATTTTACTGCATGGAGAACATGTCATGTCGTAACTGTCATGCAAACATGTCATGTCATTAAGATGTGCGAATGCACGCGGACTTGTTTGCGCGCGTGTGTGTGTGTGTGTGTGTGTGTGTGTGTGTGTGTGTGTGTGTCTTTTAACGTGCTGACGAACGATAGGAATTGGGATGACGAAGGCTAAGAATGGTGTTGACGATGTGTGTGTGGAATTTGTGTTGACACACAGCTGCTGGGTAGAGCTTGTGTTGACAAATAGGTGAATCTTGTGTTGACAAATAGGTGAATCTTGTGTTGACAAAAGGATGGATTTTGTGCTGACAAAAGGACTGATGGACTGAAATTGTGTTGACGATATCAGGGAAAGATGTGGACGGTGGATGAGAATTGTGCTGACGAACGATCGGAATTGGGATGACGAAGGCTAAGAATGGTGTTGACGATGCGCGTGTGTGTGTGTGTGTGTGTGTGTGTGTGTGTGTGTGTGTGTGTGTGTGTGTGTCTTTTAACGAAGGCTGAGAATCTTCATGGCGATTGGTGGAATTTGTGTTGATAACAGGGAGTATCTTATGTTGATAACAGGGTGGAATTTGTGTTGACACACAGCTGCTGGGTAGAGCTTGTGTTGACAAATAGGTGAATCTTGTGTTGACAAATAGGTGAATCTTGTGTTGACAAAAGGATGGATTTTGTGCTGACAAAAGGACTGATGGACTGAAATTGTGTTGACGATATCAGGGAAAGATGTGGACGGTGGATGAGAATTGTGCTGACGAACGATCGGAATTGGGATGACGAAGGCTAAGAATGGTGTTGACGATGGGCAGGTGTCATGTTATCGGTGGTTGTCTAATGTTGAGGAAAGGCGTGTATCCATGTTCTGATATCTAGATTTCCTGTAATCACCGTCTACATTTCCTCGAAAAGCGCAAGCGTTGTACCATACATTTTGAAGACAAACTGGCGACGGGGCTTGGCGCGTGTGCATCAGTAACAGAGAACCTAGTCCTGGTTCACATGCATCGCACAAGGACGACTCACACAGAATGAATACAGACTACAAAGGGATCTGGTTTAATTACAAATACTTTCCACACAAAAAATGTTGTTAAAGGCTAAAAGTAATTCGTTTGAGAAAGAAGGATGACTGTTAATCATCGGCTGGTGACAACGAATGTGTTGCTTGCTGATTCTTATTATCGACCCGCCAGCTGTTTTACGGCGCACTCATCAATATTCCAGCTGTATGACGGCGGTCTGTAAATAATTGAGTCTGGACCAGACAATCCAGTGATTGACATCATTCGTATCGTATTTTTTAACCCAGACTTCATCGACGCACTATATTGAGGTATTAATTTCAACTTATTTTTTGTATTCAGGTTTTAATTTAACAATAGCTAAAGAGAGTATAATGTAAAGGTCGGATTATGACGTGAAACTTTAAACATGCTTAACGTGGGGGTACACTCCCCTACACGTTCATGTGCATGAGGGTTATGTTTTTTAAACAGTAATATAATCTAATGACCATACTGCTATAAACATATGTTTATTTTAAGGAAATGATTCACATAAGTATGTTTCCATAAACACACAAATAATCCTCACCTCGAAATCTATACCCTTAGAATACATATAAATAGTCAATTCCTAAGTTAATTAAGGGTTATGAATTTTAATTTTAGGTGGACAAAAAGTTTGTGTTTACAAAGGAAATTCACAATCTTACACAATTTGCTGGAATTGAAAAAGTCGTCGGGAACGATACAATGATATGCAAGCTTTATAAAGGTTGTGTGATGTTCAGAATAATTCAGTAAAATATTAAAACAATCCCGTAGTTTTCATTATTAGATTTTTCTCCGATTTCTACAGGATATATAACAGCTTCTTTTTATGAACTTCCTGACAAATGAACAAACTTGAAACCCACACGTGTGTGGTGATATCCGGGAGAACTACATTTATTCTTAAAAGAGTGAGTGAGTGAGTGTTAGGTTTAACGCCGCTTTTAACAGTATTCCAGTTATATCACGGCGTGTCAGCTTAATGTGGGAGGAAAGCCCCAAGTGATGCAGGTCTGAGACGTTTACCACTTCGGTGAAACCCACGAGCACGGGTATGGTGCTGACAAACCTAGAAACATAATCGGGGGGAACCGGATTCTTAAAAGAGGGATATGTCCTCATAAATGAACGTCGTACCTCATCACAACAGTGGGTACAATGTGTGAAGCCCATTTCTGGTGTTCCCCGCCGTGATATTGCAGGAATATTGTTAAAAGTGGCGTTAAAGCAAACTCTATCACTCACTCATCACAACAGTATCACAAACGTTGTTGAAATCTATTCTTCTACGTCACAATTACTTGCATGCAATAGTCTTTCCCGGTTGTCCAACTGTACAATTAAGGATACTATTCAACAGAATGAAGTTGAATGTATTTAATCAAGTTGACTATGCCACATGCGTGTTTTCTTCTTGATGTTTTCCTTCATTACTGAAGTTCATGTCTCATGTGCATGCAGTTCAGGATTCTTGTTAATTTTTGCTTCACTTATCATAGAAAACATTTTTTCTCTTATCTCCATTGCATGTATATAGACGTAATTTCAAAATGTTCTAAGGAATTACAGAAATGTGCAGTTTCCCCGACTAAAGAACCTCGACTTTGTCCTCTACGCTTGCAAGCTCACTCGCAACGCATACTACATTCGCTTGACGTTAGAATCAGTACAGTTGTCGCTGAGAGGGGCTTGCAATGCTAACTAAATTTCAAAATTGTTTGTAAATAAATGTAATTATTTTCTCTATATCATCAGCGTCAACTTGCCATCTGCCATTTCAAAGAAATGTCTTTTGCTGTCAACGTATATTATAGACCGAGCTCTTTTTCCAGATTTACATGAACGAACGATCGAGGTTAGACCGAGCGAGACGCCATAACTGCAAAGTAAACATGTACTGTATGTTGCTGTAAGTGTTAAATTGGAATTCTAAAAGTTGGTGAGTAAATAAGAAAACTGCAACTTTATGGATAACAACTTATGGTTAATTGCATATGGCAATTTAGCTACAATTGTACAATGTACTCGGCTTTTAGTTAAGCTTTGTGGTTATGGAAAGGGCTTTGATGCTTTCATTGTCCAGAAACTCTCCTTTCTGTGAACAGTGTCTGTCAACGGTCGCAACAAATTTCTACATGGTGGTTTCATGGGTCCATACTGCAGTCTGTTGTTTAACGCCGCACTCAGCAATATTCCAGCTATATGACGGCGGTCTGTAAATAATCGAGTCAGGACCAGACAATCCAGTGATTAATATCATGAGCATCGATCCACACAATTGGGATACGATGACAAGCATCAACCAAGTCAGCGAGCCTGACCACCCGATCCCGTTAGTCGCCTTTTACTACAAGCATAGTCGCCTTTTACCGAAAGCATGGGTTGCTGAAGACCTATTCTAACCCGGATCTTCAAGAGTATTGGTTCTTTCATGTTTTCCGCACACAACACGCAGTGACGCAGTAAAAGGGTTGAAACATAAATCAGAATATCATTCATACAGATCAGTCACAGAGCGAGACGTGGATGTTTTAATGTGTTTATGTATCAGATTCGTCCAAATAGAACTGTCCTCCACATAATGCATTACACAACACGAACTTTAGCTGTAATCTGTAGCAGTGTCACTTTGCTTGACATGCGAGATCATCGCTTTCTTCTGAAAATAATCAAGGCTCTGTGATAACAACATCTAACAGGAGAGAAGCTGGATCCTCCGTCACCTTGCGTCTTTGATTAGTGCCACCGGAGACGGCAATTGCTGGCAAAGTTGAGATCTCTTTTCATCCCCAGGAAATCCTTGGGCCTACGGGAGGTTAGGACCATTCATATAAGGCCATAACAAATTGACAATTTGTTCTTCGTAAAATACTTCCACGGTAAGGATACGGGTTACCATATTATATTTTTGTCTATTTTCAAATATGATTTTTCTCTACATTTTCTCTCTGTTGATGATAATATTTTATAGACTGATTGAAAATCATTTAGCTTTTCCTTCTGCTGGGATAAGTCTAGAAGAAGACGTCTTAGTGTGGAATGTTAACCTTTTCGTTTCAATTCGGAAGTCACCTCGTAACAATGTGGACTGTATGTTAGAGCTGGGCGGAGACGTCTTCGTTCCAACCTCTTATTTAGCCATGGCTTCTTTATCTTTGACCGTGCTCTAACTAACTTAGTTAAACACCACTTGGCAATGACGGACCTTTTTTTTTCTTATCATTTTTCTTAATGATAGAACAATTTAATGAAAGAAATTCAGGTGATTGATAAATGTGCTCGAGTTGGTCCAAAATGAATGGTATACTGGCCCCGGGGCATGCATTTCATAACCCAAATCGGCAAAGTGCGAGGTTCACGTGGGAAAGGCTCGGGGAACATTCTTCACGTGCATCACGCTGGGCCGACTGCCAGCGTTCTCACAGTGCAGCATATAGCTCCTGAATATATTTCAAATTACATTTAACAAAGCAATGTTTTTAAAGCCTTTTAGGTACTATTAAAGTTGGACATGGTTTAAATAGGTAAATTCACAAGGACCATCCCAGCTAACACACGACGTTGTCACAACGTTGTGGAAAGGTTGTGGATTGGTAACGTCGTGATATTACGTTGTCACAACGTTGTTATAACGTCAACGTGCAACGTTATTTCACAACGTTATAACAACGTTGCACATTCACGTTGTGAAAACGTTGTGCATTGGACATCACACAACGTTTTGTAGCTACGTTTCTGAAACGTCGGTGAAACGTTATAGAGTTTGCTTCTCGATAGTCATAAAGGAATAGAACTGCTTTATCAAAATCAACACGAATTTGTCAGAATACCAAGGCATTAATGCATTACCTTTCTATATGTTCGGCATTTAAATTCTCATCTCTTAATACTAAAATTTCCTAAACGTAATTGCGTATCTCTATGACAACGTTATTCCACAACGTAACAACAACGTTGCAAATTAACGTTGTGATAACGTTGTGCTTTGGACATTACAACACTTTTTGTAAATGATGTTTAGGAAACCACTTGTAGATCTACCATCTCTTAGTTTTATTTTTTTTAAATATATATATATCTATAACGAAGTTATCTGTCTTCTAAATGTTGTCACAAGCAATATTACAGTTAAAAACAATTGCGCCCATTTTTAGCGGCGTGAGAGCGACTGCTGAAAAGTTTAGCCTGTTGCCTCGTGAAGTGACGTCAGAATGACGTCACATTGTCGCGCAAGATTTGTTGTCACCAGCCATCTTAGTTCAAGCCCACTCTAGACATATATTAGAAGTCTACAACCAAGAGATTGTGCAGCAACTAGAACTGGACAGAAGAGCTGTGAATTCGGATGAGGTAAGTAAATTTTTCAGAAGCAGCCTCCGCTTGTTGATATGTTTCTGTACATGCAGATCGTCAAACGATTTAAATGTATCGTATTATTCAGAAGTGGCGGGGTTAGAATGCAGTTTGCCGGTCACTATCACTGAACGTCAGTGTTGATAGTAATATTTAATACACAGAACATGATGTATATAGAGGTGAAGGAGGCCCAAGACTTTTTTCCATATTATTATTTTATGGATACCAAGGGTAATTACCAAGGGCAAGCAGTATATGTTTGACCAGAATTCAGTCTGGCGGCGTTTTGTGGCCGTCAATGGCGTCATATTATGTTCGGGTTTCGATCGTAAACGTGTAGGTCTGTAAATAGGCCTAACTAATGCAACGCCTACTGACCACTGACAATTATCGCCATTTCTTCCGTGTTATTTCTGAAATCATTACTATTCAAAGTTTACTTGTACTAATCTTCGGACTTTGATTTTTGTGAAACAATGTAGCTCATTCAGGCCATGGGAAAGGTTTAGTAGATTTCTCTTATACAGCGAAGAGAGGGAATCAAAACAATGGAAGTATTTTCAGATCGACTCTCTGTAGGCTACTAGTTATATAGCCTTAGTCTTAATGCGCTCAATGATGTTATGAAAAATTGTATTTTCGGGAAGAGATAGAAACACACTTGTTGTTTCCGAAAAGGCCTAATTAGCACTGACTGAAGTAGCCTAAATGTGGACCATCAGGTTGTTGGTGCTGTCTATATATTTTATTTTAGCAAGGCTCTTATCATGGTGTATTTTTATTATTTCCAAAAAAGAATCAATTCATCATTTTCCGATAACTAGATCTATTTCCGACTCCCTTCTAATGAAAACGAGCAAAAGTAAAACGAGTCTCTCGTCGCGCGCTATAACGGGGTGTTTGCGGAATTGTCATAGTGGTGATGATAAGCTAGTCGATTGTCAAAAGTTAAATATCACCATATATTGTCAGTGAGTTGGTCATCGTTTGTTGATTATTAAGGTGAGATAGGTGTAGCAAAAATAAATTGGAATTGATAGCAACCCTATTCGTTCGGTTTTCGATCTCCATATGTTGCCACGCAGGCTACCATACTAGGTCTACAGAATTATATTTAACGATATTGAACTGTATTATGTTAATAATCGTAGTAACAAATAAATTGCTGTTTCAACTTCGTCTGGTATTGTATAAGCTATTGCATTTTGTTAATTTTCCCATGTTTCTATCTTTGTAAATATTAGAACATAGATTCTATATAAATACCCTGGCATATTAATATGGAAAATATTAAGGTAAGTATTTTTTAAAAATAATCACAATTTTAATTAGGATAAATACCCAAAAGTGTTAACACTTCTATTCATAATTCATATTCAACATTCATGCTTCAAATATGGGAACTATTTATTTTATTTGGCAATATATATTTTTCATTTATGTATATATTTTTTAAATAAGGTTTTAGAAACTTGGCCAACATATTCACTGTGATGTACAGCAGAAAGGTAAAGTTACTGCTTTTGAATAACTACAGTTGATCTATTGACTGATAAAACTATTTGCCAATACTACCACCAGTTACATCATACTCTAAGTAAATGTTATTTATCTATACAGTACTGGTTTATTTAAAAATGTGATACTTTGTGGTTTCTATTTTTCTTTCAGGTGGAGAAAACAGTATTGTGGGAGCATATTTGTTTAAAGTACATCACTGACAGAAAGGTATGTATGATGCAATAATATATACAAACATCTTCAAGAATTAAAATTTAGATAATTCTTATTTAATTATACCCACAATCTAAAAGGGCGGGGGTATAAAGTTACATCAATGATTCAGTGCTAAAAGCCTTTCTGCCTATGTATGATCCTGTTTAAAGACTGACATCAGACATCAAAATATCATTTTGGGGAATGCAACCATTATTTTGTTATGTCAGAAATATGTCCCTTGCCTTGCCATTTTATTACATTTGTGTCATTTTTTATTCAGTTACCAAGGCTTAAGGAGAGACTATGGATACAGTTGAAGATCATCCCTGTGACTTTTCATTTGAGGACTGAAAAGGCTCCTCAGCCACTCAGCCCAAGTTCTGACTTGTCATTTAATAAATAAATAAAAGTCACCTCAACCAGAATTCTATTGTCATTTCGTTGCTGGGAAATGGATCTTAGGACATCAGATGCATAGACTATTCTGTTTGTCACAGTGTTGCTCTCAATGCTGAATGTATGGGGTAAGGCCAAGAAAATTTAAATGTTTCAATTTGTGCAGGGCTTATTGTTTGATGGTTATTAATTTGCAAATTCGTGGGAAAATCAAATATCTTTCAATAGTGTTGAAACATTTGTGAACAATTTGCACATAGCCTTGAAAACTGATTGGGAAAATAAATATTATATAACCAAATTGTACATGTAATTTAAAACATTTAGATTTTTATCTTGGCCGTATTTCAAACTCTGCCAAAAGAGAGTGCATTACATTGACTTGCTGTTTCATGGATAGGGTTAAAGTGAATTCAGTTTTCAGAATGTATTGCTTGGCACCTGATGTCTTAACTAGATTGGTACCTGATGTCTCAACTAGATTGGTACCTGATGTCTTAACTATAAGCTAGATTGGTACAAACTTTTCTGGCTGCCTGGGGGGTATTGAGGAATAAGACAGGCTTTAATCTACATGGACATTGCAACAACTGTAGTGTCCCCCTATGTGTGCGATACCTACGTTGTCGCGACGTTTTGGATAAACGTTGTAGCAACGTAAAAAATGGATGTTGTGACAACGTCTTGATTTGGTTGTATTTTGGTTTACGCACAACGTTGTAGCAACCAATCTGGGAGTCTACAGAATTACGTTGTGACAACGTTACGTCACAACGTTGCAGCAACGAAAAGTCAACGTTGTAACAACGTTGTCACAACGTAGAATTGTTTGCTGGGATGCTGCCTAATCATTGGAATGGTTAGCTAAGGACACCAGATTCTCCTGCTCTCATTCCTTCCTTTTACATTATGCTTTGAAATCGGTGAAATGGGGTTTAACGTCGCGTCCAAGATTATTGCACTTGTATAGCGACATGCATGTACGTGTGTGGGTGCTCCTTGTATTAGTAATGCCGATTTTTATAGTGCTAGCTCACTGAGATACCATGCCGCAGTTTAACATGAATACCCCACGCAGACTCCGAGCCGATCATTCCTTCTTTTAGCCCCTTTATGCAGAGAGGGAAACAGCAAGTACCATCTTTCAACGTCTTTTGGTATGACGCGGCCGGGGATCGAACCCTGGACTTTCCGCTCTCCGGGCGGACGCTCTACCACTAGACCACTGGGCAGGTCTGCTTTGAGAGAGGGACATACAGAAGACATGTGTAACATTTGCATACACTTCTCCAGGTAGTGTTTCTTTGTTTTGTTTTGTGTGTTGTTTAACATTCCAGCAATATGACGGCGATCTGTAAATAATCGAGTCTGGACCAGACAAACAAAGTCTGCGAGCCTGACCACCCGATCCCGTTAGTCGCCTCTTGCGACAAGCATAGTCGCCTTTTATGGCAAGCTGTAGAATATTTTAACGGTTGTCACACGCGTACTTGTATGTGATTTATAATTGTCAGAGGCCTCACAAATGCAATATACATCAGCTCTCCGTTTTTAATGTAATTGAATTTCAAGATTTTTTTTGGTAAATTTGTTTAATCATGTCAGTGAATTCAAGAAGTATCATCGTGGAAAATGCCCGATCAAATGGATCGACACATATCGGGACTGAAAGCCATGACACAAGTTAATATGTTCATATGCCGTATTTTCCTCTGTAATTGCTTCGTTATTGGATATAGAATGGCAAAACCGCCAACGTGAAAATAACAGCAGGGTACTTATAGCAAGATAAGTAAAGAAATCTTCAAACGGTGTCGCATAGAACATAAGCCTTTCGTCTAAATAAGGAGTAAACTGTCAGAGATATGAACATTGTGCGTTCCATTCGAAGCTTGGATTTTCTTTTGAACTAATATAATTGGATTAAGGAAGTCAATATTAGAAAAACAATCTATTCGCCTTGAAAAGGTTTCAATATTACGTCCCCATTTTGTAGCGTTCTTCAGACCCAAAGTGGATCCAGGTAGCGGTAAACGCACCCATTTGTTTGTAGACGTAAACTTAACTTTAATAACGCCCTTTCACACAGATATGTTGCTATGATTAACATTTATTCACACGAATACACGTATGAGAGGTATCAAATTGACTTGAGCCTAACGTACATAGAACTGAAAGTCAGTATACTGTGTCTGAGTGGGGTATTCATGTTAAACTACGGCATGGTATCTCAGTGAGCTAGCACTATAAATCGGCACCAGTCCGGACTAGTACAAACAGCCACACAAACACTGAGATAACACCAGGTGTTCGCGGAAAGGGTAAGCATATCCTGTTCTAGCGGTAGGATCTGCCGCTCATACAATTGCTCAAAAAAGTATTTGTTTGTTTCCTAACGCCGCACCCAGCAATAATCCCGTCATACGACTTACGGTCTGTAAACAATCCTGATTGGACCAGGCAATCCAGTGATCGGTATCATAAGCAATGATTAACGTCGTGGGGGAACGACGCCACGCTGTCAATGAATTCACCAAGCCTGACCACCCGATCCGTTAAACTACACGACCACAAGGGAGTGTGAAATCTGTATGCAGTAGAGTACATGTTCACAAGCAACACGTCATATTCAGTCAATATTTAGAACATGACAACGTCAGCGATTACCTCACTTTGTGTTTGTTTGTTTGTTGTTTAACGCCGCACCACATCCATGCTCATGAGTTTCATCGAAGTAGTAAACAGTGAGACAAGCGAACTCTTAAACCACTAGGTACCACACCACCTCTGACACATGAAATAAGGTTGGTTGGTTGGTTTGTTGTTTAACACTGCACTCAGCAATATTCCAGCCATATGACGAAGGTCTGTAAATAATCGAATCTGGACCAGACAATCCAGTGTTGACACCATGATCATCGATTTACTCAATTGGGATACGATGCCATGCATCAACCAAGTTAGCAAGCCTGACCACCCGATCCCGTTAGTCGCCTCTTAGTCAGGCTCGCTGACTTGCTTTGTTCATGTCATCGTATCCCAATCAAGTTGATCGATGCTCATGATGTCAATCATTGGGTTGTGTCGTCCAGACTCGAGTATTTACAGACCGCCGTCATATAGCTGGAATAGTTCTTAGTGCAGCGTTAAACAACAAACAAACACATCATATTAGTATAGTTAATCTACCATGCCATGGGTAATATAGGAAACGATGAGGTGGTCGGTCAGGCTCGCTGACTTGGTTGATGCATGTCATCGTATCCCAATCGCGTGGATCGATGCTCATGATGTCAATCACTGGATTGTCTGGTCCAGACTCGATTATTTTACAGACCGCCATCATACAGCTGGAATATTGCTGAGTGCTACGTTAGACAACAGACAAACTATATTCAACTATTTATAGACCATCGTGATGTAGATAAACATTGCAAACAATAAGGTAAATATCTACTTTTGCTATTTAATATTCATTATTAATTTCAGAATATTTGTTTCCAGGGAAACAGTGTGCCTGATATTTTCCACTGTGTAAGGACTACCTTTTGCTGACGCGCGGTCATTCGAAGAGGAAGAAACTTTTTATATTTACGAAACGAAACGAAATATTCTGTTTATCCTTATTCGTTTCTTTTCGAAGATTGATCGATATGAGGTAGCTTTATGTAAACCTAGTAATATGCCTTTGCATAAAGTGTATCATTTGCCACTTTTCGCACCTGTCCGTAAATCTTTCGGAATACCACGAGTGGTCACGACAATACATTGTAGCTGAACGTGCATACATATAGTTTCATCTTTCAATAAACAGGACAAAACGTATACTACCTAAGGACATATAAATTTGCCTTTTTAATTTAAAAATAGACGGATGTATTCCAATCAACACAAATCCTCAGTTCCTTTTAACGGATGGCATTTGTTTCATACGTGTTGAAGGCCGAAACGTTACCCTGACCTGGAAAAGGTATTTTCCTTGACTGCTGGAACCGGGGCAAATAACAGAACAGCAATCTATGCCCAGTTACTCGAGTCGCTTTACGACCAGTGTATACAAGACATGAGGTAAATATCACTGTTTATTGAGGGTAATCAATCCGACCTCACTGTAAAACAGCGTGTCAGCGTACATGTGCCCAGAGCGCATTTTCCATCATTATATGATCGGTAGAATGTGTCACGGGAAAAGACGACACGTGACTTGTTGTTCGACTTTTGCAAAGCTAAAAATGTAAAATTTGTCCTTCTCCGTTTCAAATGTTAACAGGTTCAAAAGCATAATCTGGGATTTGGTATTTATTAAGACGAAAAACCCCAAGGCCGTATTACTGAGCAGGTGGCAAAATAAGTAAAAGTTAATGTTTTGATACATTTGTTGGTTTGGGGCTGAAACAACGCCGATGGACGTTACAATTATTCTCATTCACTACATTTCGTCGCGTGGGCTGTCATAAATTCAACATTGTACGACTTAATAGTGTCTGCAATAGCTACAAGGTATTGCATCGTATGATATAAATACTCGATGCTATAATCGTTTCGCGATGCCGCCGCAAGGTATTTCCTCTACTGTTTGTTTGATTATGTTTATGATTCACAAAGCAATATTCCAGCTGCATGACGACGGTCTTTCAATAATCGAGTAAGGACCAGACAATCCAGTGACTAACATCCTGAGCATCGATCCGCGCAATTGGGATACGATGACGTGCATCAACCAAGTCAGCGAGCCTGACCACCCGATCCCGTTAGTCACCTCTTACGACAAGCATAATCGTCTCTTACGGCAAGTTTGGTTGCTGAAGACCTACTGAATGAATCGTCACATTATGAATTTTGACCTTCAGGTACTGTGTGTATGCATGTACATGTGTGTGTGCAAGTGCGTGTATGTGTTTCTATGAGTGTACACATGTGTGCACGTGTGTTTACGCGTATGTATGTGTCTATGTGTATGCGTGTTTATCACATGACTGTTCACTTCAACTTTCCCATAGTCGACTTTGCTTTCGAGCAATATTCTGGCACCTCAATACTGTTGCCTACTACATCCGGACATGGCCTTTCAAAGAAGGTTTCAGAGAGCATCATACGACTCTTGCTCAAAATTGTGTTTCATTTGGGCTACATCTAAAACCTAATTAAAGCTTTCAAAATGTTTAATGGTAAACATGCGGATGACAGTTCCAAATTTGGCGTATCAGTGACCACAGAAAGGTGTCTGATGCAATTTCCGGATATTCAAATGAATAATTGACTTGCCTGTGCATGTTTTTTTTATATCGCCACCGAAATAACTTTAAAATTGATCAAGTTATAAGAAAGGGATCACTTACTATCTGGTGTTCGCATTGAATAAAGTGCCACATGTTAACATCATCGCTCAGTTCAAGAGTTTGGTTGTTTGTTGTTTAACACATTACTCAGCAATATTCCAGCTATATGACGGCGGTCTGTAAATAATCGAATCTGGACCAGTCAGTGCAGTGACTGACATCCTGAGCATCGATCCACGCAATTGGGATACGATGACATGCATCAACCAAGTCAGCGAGTCATCAGCGATCCCGTTAGTCGCCTCCTACGACAAGCATAATCGCCTATTACGGCAAGCAAGGGTTGCTGAAGACCTATTCTACCCCGGATCTTCACGGTTCCAGTTCAAGAGGTCAGACCTTGGACATCAAGAGAACACGTGTTATCATCACTATTGGACAGTGATTCATAAACACTTGCTTGTGATATAGTCGGAATCGCGCATGATAACCTCTTTATCATATGTAATTAAATACAGTAAACTGCGGTTATAACGAACACGCTTATAACGAACTGACGGATATAACGAATTAGTAGTCCCTTTGAGTTCGTTATAACCGTAGTTTACTGTATAAGCGACAAACCGGGGGCACGGGTGGCCCAGTCCTTTGGGCACGCCAGGAACCTATGATTGTGGGTTCGAATCCCGGTTTGCAACAATTATGTTTCTAGGTTTGTCAGCACCATATCCGAGCTCGTGGGTTTCACCGAAGTGGTAAACGTTTGAGACCTGCATCACTTTAGGCTTTCCTCCCACATTAAGCTGACACGCCGCGATATAACTGGAATACTGTTAAAGCGGCTTTAAACCCACCTCACTCAATCACAATAAGAGACAAACCCCTTTCCATATTAATAGGAAACCTGGCAACAGCAGGGTCGATTGTACGATTCTGATTTTATCATAAGCATATGTTTTTGAATCAATATCAAATAGTGATGATACCGAGTTTTCGCGAAAAGGTAATGTCATCTATAAATTCTATCGTCGAAAATACTATTCCCAACTCTCATAAACGGTACCTAAATATTGCATGTTCTCTTAGAATGTGATTTTACACCTCGCAATGTTTATTCCTAACACAGGACAACTATCCTAAAAAAACACTCGCACCATTACAATCTTATCTTATGCACAATTTCGTTTGGTGGCTAATATATATATGCAGTAAGATTTTTTCTAGAAGTTGGAAACTTGGGGAATTAGTTATAAATATATACCATAGAAAGAATGTAGTAGCTATGTTGAGCTATACTCTACATATGAAATGACTTTCAAAACACTTTTTGTCAAAATTTCCACAACTTAGATACGAATCCACAATACCAGACAATAACCAGTCTCGATTATCCTACGAAACAGATAACATGCAAGGGCTCTTGTTATACCTCGCCCTTTAACATCTTGACCACTAACCCGTTTCACGTAAAGCTCTTTTCCATAAGTCACGCTTGGTGCTTTCACTAACCTCTCAGGAAGGTCTACGGCCGCGATGACAACCAGTCATTGACGCTGAAACGCGGATAAAGGTTACCAGATTGTCCCTCAGTTCGAGTAGTCATAGTCCCCGTCCCATGTGTGTTTTCAGCACCAAGCAATCCGCCAGCTGCAGACTATGGCTATCTGATCAGATCTCTAGAAATGAGTTTACCTGGCTATTCTGGTTTCTGCTCCAGACTACTGCTACCATCTTGCCTTTGTTTCACTCCCTTTCCCCAGTGCGGTGAACATGTTAACATTCGTCAAGCAGTATGGGGCGTTATACCCCTTCATCATCTGGCCAGGGCGTCAATGAATAACTGTAAAATTGTCCACACTTAAGTCCGGACTTTCCAGAGGGAATCAAATATCCGAATCAACATCAGCGCTTTTTTGTCTGTCTGGGTGAGGGTATTTGATTAGGTTGTTTGGTTAAACGTGGTAATTAATTAGCGCCTGAATAATTCTATAGAATCATTACCCAGTACAGTGGCATTTAAGCGAGTGAGTAGGGTAAACGCCGTTTTTGGGTAGTATTCCAGTTATATCACGGCGTATGAGCTTGATCTGGGAGGAAAGCCTGAAGTGATGCAGGTCCCAAGACGTTTACCACTTTGGTGAAACCCACTAGCATGGGTACGGTGCTGACAAATCAGAATCATAATTCAATTACAAAGACATAGAACACGCCTTTCGTAACGTTTTCCCGATTTGAAGTACATGTTTGAGTATAAATTTCAAAAATTAATTTCAAGTATAAAAAAACTACATTGTTTATGAATCCATAAATAACCTAGTCCCCGGTGTTCGCAATATGTGTAACAAATGACATTTATTTGTGGCTATTTCTTAAATGTGTCATATATTATGAGTCTGTAGGTTAATTTAAAGAAGTCTTGCCCCAATTGGCGACCTCTGTTTATGATAAACTATACATATTGTAGTTGTGACCTTTGAAATGAAAATTGCTTTGTTTTAATAACTTAGTTTTGGAATATTGGATAGATATTTATGGGAATATACATTTCCTAATACAGTATTGCCAGTTATTAAAACGTTAATGAGACTTCAATATGTATATGTTACATATGCTCTTACGACTTCCATCTGAAACTACATTCCCTGTAGGATCTTCAATGCACGTCTAAAGCCATGCTGGATAAAGGGGAGGCTTGTGGATGAACATTAGAGCGACTTGACGGGAATGGATAGTCGATGTGAGGGCCAGGTGACACAGTTTCACACAAGCTGCTTGTCTATCAACATGCAACCAGAAACATTAGACGGCGTCATCGTATAGTTCAGAAATCCCCAAATATACATTTATTGAATGAGCTAATAAAATATTCTGAACTCGATGAAAAAATCTTTTTTAGGAACTGCTAAAAAGCAAAGAAATTCACCAGGTCCTAGACTGATAGTGAGTGAGTGAGTATGGTGTTACGCCGCCTTTGGTAATATTCCACCAATATCACGGCGGGGGACACCAGAATAGGCTTCATACATTGTACCCATCTGGGGAATCGAACCCGGATCTTCGGCGTGACGAGTGAACGCTTTAACTACTAGGCTACCCAACCGCCCCCGACTAGTCTGGTGGCAAACATGTTTCTTAGTCACTCCAAGCTGTCTGCTTGGAACAGAACTGAATGATGATGTCGAAAAGGAAGAACCTTAAATTCACACACGTCTTCAGGACTTTATTGTGTAAACCGCAGAGATATCTTATCATTATGGATTTTTTGGTCGCTTTATGTGTTAGAATGATTTTCATAACAAGTCTTTATAGCTGCGAGAAAATATCGGATATCTAGGGGGAAACAAACTGATATTCACTGGACAATGTTGGGTACTGTTAGCAAATGCAAACTACAATTCTTGGGTATATTCTTCAGCTGTAATGTGTTTGCTAAAAACCTTTTCTGGGCATTTAATGGTTATATATGGAATCAAACCCGTCGATCCCAAGATCGTTAAAAGTTGACATATATACATTATAAATACAACCACAACGATTATCAGTGATTGTTTCTTGTTTAACGCCGCACTCAGCAATATTCCAGCTGTATGACGACGACCATAGCATGGTTTTAAGAGAGGAACATCACTTAATCCAGTCGCTTTCAACGATAGCACTCAGATTAAGCTTCAACTATAATAGCAACTGAATTTGTACTCACACCATACATCGTGTATGTTTGGTATTAAAAGTGATCTGAGCACGCAAATCCTCACAAGAATGTGATAACTACCAAAACCATCTTTTACTCTGATAATCATATTGTTGTGAAAACAAAAGCGACAAACCATATCCATTACCATACGAGTGAGTGAGTGAGTTGGGTTTAACGCCGCTTTTAACAGTATTCCAGTTATATCACGGCGTGTCAGCATAATGTGGGAGGAAAGCCCGAAGTGATGCAGGTCTCAGACGTTTACCATTTCGGTGAAACCCACGAGCACGGGTATGGTACTGACAAACCCAGAAACATAATTTGGGCGAACCGGGATTCGAACCCACAATCATAGGTTTCTGGCGTGCCCAAGTGACGCAACTCTGCACAGCGAATCGCGGCGCCTTAGACGACTTGGCCACCCGTGACCCCCATTACCATACGAAATCTTCGAGGTTGAAAACCTGATCAAAAATCTTTTGCACAAGACGCTCTTTGCAGTCTTCGTAGAAAGAGCACGAAAACAGAAAAAAACGTAATTATATTCTCTTCCCTTTTTTGGCTTGCGTGTTGTTCTAGTAAATCTTGAAACGTAAGAAGATAATAGCATGCTGACATTTACCAATAAAACATGCGGGACGTTTCGCATATCAAACTGTGATAAGCTCTTGTGAAACATGTCAAAAAAGACTTTAAACCATTTTTAAGTCTTTTCAGCCAAGGGCAAAAGCGTCATGTTTAATACTCGGTGATCGCTTTCCAAAATCTGTAAAAGTACAAGTATTCCCTTATTACATGTGCTGAGTGTCCGATGTGTGTTGTATGAATTGCTGATCATACACAAACTAAGAAGTAATGTGTACATATACACGTAAGCGACAAAAGTCATTTCCATAATCTCGAGGGATACATTACTCTAACAATTCCAACAATTCAACGATTATTTTTAAACAATTTTGTCCTTTCAGCAAAAGGCCGAGGATTACAGCAGAGGGCTTTTGCTTCGCTTTTAAATGTCAGTAAGGCCGTTAAGAGTTTAATAGCTCTTCCTAAGAACAGCCTTTGCTTGAGAGAAAATGTCATTAAACCGATTTTGTTATCACCCTTTCTTTTGTTATGGCTTCATCATACAGTTTTACCCATTATCAAAATAATTAAAAGTCACAAAACTTATTCCATAAACATCGTACGTACTGAAGAAAACAACCACCGAGCTATTGGATAAAACGGCCATCACGATTGGAGAAAAACGGCCACTATGATGAGAGAAAACGGTCTCTTTATTCATAATAGAAGAGGATGTTACTAACTGCTCATTAATCAGTTTCAAGAGCATTCCACAATGGATTTGTTATATTTTACTTCAGTTTCAACGTGACATGTGGTCAGTAGTTCACTGGTCGCCAGCTGATCATTCTTGTAGAGGGGCCAGGCTGCAAATACTTCCTCTTGTTTTCTGCTGCAATTCTTCCTTACTTTGGTTCGCAGTAGAGAGACCAGACTGCAAATACTTCCTCTTGTTTTCTGCTGCACTTCTTCCTTACTTTGGTTCGCAGTAGAGAGACCAGACTGCAAATACTTCCTCTTGTTTTCTGCTGCACTTCTTCCTTACTTTGGTTCGCAGTAGAGAGACCAGACTGCAAATACTTCCTCTTGTTTTCTGCTGCAATTCTTCTTTTCTTTGGTCCGCAGTAGAGACCAGGCTGCAAACACTTCCTCTTGTTTTCTGCTGCAATTCTTCCTTACTTTGGTTCGCAGTTTTCTTCTCCTCAAGTAGAACTGGATCTGGAGGAGTTGGACTTCTCGATGAAGGACCGCTATCAGTTTGTAGAGATTGAGCTCTTGCTCACCACAATTGACATTCAGTTCAATGGACCGCTATGGACCGCTATCAGTTTGTAGAGATTGAGCTCTTGCTCACCACAATTGGCATTCAGTTCAATTGACCGCTATGGACCGCTATCAGTTTGTAGAGATTGAGCTCTTGCTCACCACAATTGACATTCAGTTCAATTGAACAAACACGGACACACATCACACATGGTACAAGTCAAAATACGGAACTGTATCATATCAGACATCTTTTTGGTCATTTATTCGTCACATCAACCATAAAACGTTGAAAGCCCTTCTGAGGCCTCTTTTGAGCAAGAGTTGTATAACGCTCTTTGAACTCTTCGTAGAAAGTGCAGGCCCGATTGTACCTCAAAGTTGTTTAATGTAGGCACTAAAGGCTAAAGCTACAGGAAAATTTTCTACATGAGAGGAAGAAAGTTCACTGGAAAGGTGAATAAAGCGACAAAACTCTTTCCATATCCAATAGAAATCTCTGCGTAAAGCAGAGTCGATTATACGATTCCAACTATTTTATGAGCATGTGTTTATTAAGCACCATCAAATAGTAACGATACCAGGTGTTTGCGAAAAGGTGAGCAAATCCTGCCCCACCGGTGGCACCCGTCACAAACACATGCAAAGGAAAGTGAATTGTTCACCTGGAAAAACTCGGGAACATATGGTACAAGTCAAAATAGGGAATTGCATCGGACATCGTTTTTGTCACAGATGCGTCAAATTTTGAAATGTCCCCCACATGTCTACCATAAAAACTTTTTAAAAGCTTAACTTTGGCCTTGAATGTTGCAACCTTGATCAAACAACTCCTGAGCAAGAGTCGCATGTCGCTCTTGGGAAATCTTGGTAGAAAGAGCAAGCTTGATTATATCTCAAAAGTTGTGAAACGTGAACACCAAAAGGCTGGAGCTGCTGGAACATTGCTCGACATGAAGGGAAAGTTGAAGTCGTCCCTCATGTCTTGTGGAGAGTGGTTTGTCACTCTGAATCTTTATGCATAGATTTAAATATGAAACAGATGAGGCGTCTCACTGGTATTCTTTATTTCTAGTTCAGGTGGGTTAATCAGTGGAAGGGAATTGGCTGTTTGATTGTTATTGAACGATATCAGATCATCGATATACCACAGAAGCTTAAGTTAAACTTCTTGGCCAAATTTAATTGTTTTGATTTTGCCAATCCGAACAGAAATTCCTATTCATATACATAAAGAAACAGATCCGCAAAGAAGGGAAGTACAACTGGTTCCCAATAGGATGCCTACCTCTTGCCTAAATATCTTACCCCAAGATTTTACGTAGATGTCATCAATGAGTAAGTACAGTATTTCACATATTGCTTTCTAACTAAACTTCAGATGGCATTTTCTTTCATTTTTTACAGTTTTTTCTGAACCTCTGAATATAGATAGGTACCTGTATCTGTGGTCACCGCGTATTTTGTAACATAAGCCCCATCGATGAAGGCATGAAGTTCCTTCTTAAGGTTGTCCTGTGGGATAGTACTGTACAAAGTTGAAAACTCAAATATTTTGACAGAATGGAACTTAGGTTTTTCTGAGATTACAGAAAGTCAAGCAAATCCTATGAGTTTTGGGGAATCCACATGGCATTAATTCCACTTCTCTCAAATACTTTCTGTGAATATAAAGAAAGTCCTTTCTTGATTGTATTGAGGATTATGGTTATTCTTCTGCTTCCTCAGCGAAATCGAGTATACAATAAAACACAAAGATTTATGTAGGCCTTCCGAAAACCATCTTTCTCTAACCTTTTTGTCCACTGACTTCAACCAATCAGATTTGGGCAAACACTCACATGGTTTATTTTACAATAATATATTGCTTAACACCGAGCTTTTACAGGGATATGTCAAAAGAAATGCGTCGTTATGAGACATGTTGTATATGTCTTCCAAAGAAACGCGACATGACAAACACCAGGTCGGTAAAATCAGCCGTCGCCATCTTGTAAAGTAAATCGGAGACCAATGATCTCATATTCTTTGGCAGACATGAAGGTCAAAAGCCTGTCTTCATAGGCTGTGTATCTACTGTGGAAACCTCTCAAGGTGAAGTGAAATGGGGTTTACGTAGCGTCCAAGATCATTGCGCTTATATAGAGACGTGCGTGTATGTGTGGCTGCTTGTACTAGTCCGGACTGATGCCGGTTTTATAGTCCTTACACACTGAAATGCCATACAGCAGTTTAACATGAATACCCCACTCAGACACAGTATACTGACAGGGTAACAGTAAGTACCATCTTTTAACGTCTTTTGGTTTGACGCGCCCGGGGCTCAAAACCCTGACCTTTCCCCTTCGAGGCGGACGCTCTACCACTAGATCAGAGAGGCACCTTGTCTTGTCAACTCTCTAAGACAGGACTCATTTAAATATATGTTAATAAACTTAGTCAGCTGGGTAACTTTTGAAGGGTAATAAATGGGAAAACTTTCATCTTCAACTTGCAGCCAAGACTGCTGCGGTGATGATGTTAAGATTTAATGTGTTTGACACTTCGACAATGTTCTGGGTTTTTTTTTCAATAAATACTTTTCCTCAGCGAATTCAAAAGTTGAAACTTTGTAACACAAGAAATGGTTTGTTGAAGGCATCCAAATTAACAGTTATTTTTTGTTAGACAAGTTGGAAAAATCTAACTTGAACATGTGTTTCTTGCAAGCGCGGAGACTTGAAACTATAGATGAAAGATTGAAAACCAATATGTATGGCGACAGTTGTTTTGCCAAATACTCTCTATTGGTATTGAGAATTTAGATCATGTGAGTCTAAAGTGTATACCTCAGGTCAGTTGTCCCCATTTAATTCTTTTCAACAAAAGAGACAATTCTTTCTTTAGCATGTTTTTTTCATTTCTGGTCTTTTCTACCTTTCGTAATAACTTGTTAACGTGCACTTATCATTATTTATTGATAACATTCTTGAATAGCCCGACCCGTGAAGATTCCGGGGTAGAATAGGTCTTCAGCAACCCATGCTTGCCGTAAAAGGTGACTATGCTTGTCGTAAAAGGCGACTAACGGGATCGGGTGGTCAGGCTCGCTGACTTGGTTGATGCATGTCATCGATCCCAATTACGTGGGTCGATGCTCATGATATTAATCACTTGATTGTCTGGTCCAGACTCGATTATTTACAGACCGCCGTCATATAGCTGGAATATTGCTGAGTGCGGCGTTAAACAACAAACCAACCAACCAACCAACTTAAATAGCCCGCAAGGTGGCGGTGTTTCAGTTTCGAACAGTGACTGACATTGTAAACACAACCGAGTGTCGAGAGAAGCTTTTTGAATACCGTACGCAAATAAGATCACCAAAGACTGTCAAACTTCGTATCAACTTGAATGACAAGCCCTGGATACCACAAATGGCTCCATATCTAAATATAAGTCAATAAATTCTCTGTGGTTTTATCATAAAAAATCGAATCGATCATGTTTGGCGTCTGCATCAATCAAAGTGGGCGGAGCTTATTTACGATTGCGCTATAAATAGCAAGACGAACACAACGGGGAAAAAGTAGTTGAAACCCAAGAACTACGTGTTTGTTGAAGTCTTTGAACCGTTTGAAGGATATTTATCACCATTAAAACTTACGTCCTTGTTGTCAAACGCCCCACGTGAGTGGGTGTTTACATGACGTCATCTGTTTAAGCATTAATCAATTAAATTCGTGTGTTATCATGACCAGTTCGAGGTATCATTTTGACGGACCTGCATCTTTCGCTGCGACGTCAATGGTGTCATGGTCGACCGAGACAAGTTTGGTGCAGATGGTAGACGTTGTGTTTACGGGCGTCGCGGCGAAACTGCATATAGGAAGTGGACAGATTTGGCAATGGTAGTGTGATGATGTGGGCAGCCATCTCCTACACTGGTAGAACAGACTTGCTGCACGTTCTGGTGAATTAAACGGAACAAAGTTACACGGGTGAAATTCTTCGGCCACACGTCCTTCCCATTATGCAACAAGCAAATGTCATTTTCCAACATGACAATGCCCAACCTAACGCGGCAAGACTGACAACAGCCCTTTTGAGGAATCACAAGATCCAGGTATTGGCATTTCCCTCCAGGTCTCAAGATTTAAACCCAATCGAACATTTATAGGATGCACTGGATCAACGACTGCGAGCACTTCAGCAACAACCAAATAAGCCCCAACATAAGCACTGCAGGCAGGGGGATGAACATTCCCCTCAATATGGGGTCTGATCGCTTCAATGAGACGACGATGCCAGTCAGTATTGGACTCTAATGGTGGCCATACAAGACATTAAAAACAGATGACCTTCATCTTGAAAACCTACTGTTCTGTGTGTGCCGTTTGCAACCTGGGTCAATGACAATCGATTACCATATGTTATTTATTTATATGAGACATACAATATACATCTAAAATCACTTTTGCGTTTTTATGTTTTGCAGAGTATATTATCAACAACTCAAGGTTGATGCTCAAGTGAAATCGCAATTGCCAGTTGCGCAAATGTCTTCGTTGATATGAATGATAGAGAAAACTATACTCAGAAAATATTTCAATTTCATTGTCTCCATTATGGCATGACTTTCATCCCTCACGTGTGAAATCCCATTCCATCGGAATATCGATTTCCATATGGACCTTCAAATCCCTCCGTACACACTTAAGCTAAATTGCTCGCTTCGAGTCATAATCGTAGCCTTGAGCGACGGAAAGACACAAAGTTTCCCGGATTCATTCAAATTTTTGGATTTTCATCCTAAGACTAGAAATAGGCATTTGTTCGTGCGTCATGAGTAATTATTTCAGATACTGAATCTCTATAAAACACTGGTCGTCTTACACCGGAGACGGCCAATCTTGTCTGGCCTCTTGGCTGTCCTTCCAAGTTCAACTAGGATGAAACATTGCCACTGGCTTTTAAAGTGGTTATTTGGGTTAATGCATGGATAAAGAACGGTTAAAGTTTTTAACTCATAGACGTAGACGCCACGCAATTACCCACATTTGTCTGGTACGTAAATGTCTGTCGCCCCCTGTCGTGAATTGAAATGAAGCTTTCCTCCAATGTGTCTTCGCTTTGTGGAGATGCCTCATCTTGAACATAATCCTCTGTGGGTATTGTATCTCAATCATTCGTTCATCATTTACTATCGGGGGTTTTTCTTGTCACTATGGATCACCCTCTCGCAAAGTCTGCAGATGTGGGATCATACCATATTTATAAACTGTACCAGTATATCAATATCGACCTAAAGGAAAACTTTTTTTGTATGAAATAGAACACGTCAACGCCAGAGAGCAACCCGTCTTAATGAATCGCGGAAATAGGCTCCACTGCAGCAGGGCGTAAAATAGCGAGGAAAATTAATGAAGTGGTTAATTGAAAGCGAACTTTGAATAAGGATTCTAAATCGAAAACTGCTTTCATGAGTGCCGCCATCTTGTTTTCCAAACAAGTTACCTGTTTTCGTGCTGGATTTGAAATCCTTGTTCCATTAAATGAAGTATACATATTCAGTAGTCATAGATTTATCATTTATTTTAGATTTATTGGTATACATATTTGAAAGTATTTAGGGCCAGTCATACATTCAGGATTGTCATTACCATCCCGATTAAAATTTGACAAAAGTCTGATCAAGATCCTGCGATTCGTGGTGGGAAATTCACAAACAATCAGATTTTGTTTAGGAAGCGTCCCGATTCAGCCGTTTCCGGCCGAATTCCCGAATGCGATCCGACAGAGATCAGACAGTGAACGGACAGTGAACCGACAAAGACGGTTCACATTCGGCAAGATTTGGACTCAACGGACAAAAAACGGCAATGAACAATTCATGCCCCTTCATCATGACAATGTCTAGACAAGACAGGACATTTTTACGATTTTGATCCGATACAGCAGACTCACGATTGTAATCCGACAAAATCGTCTCGCAGTTTCCCGAATGTTATGGGATGTACCATACTGCCGAGCATGCTTGGCCGACCTCTTTGGACCTTTTCCCGATCCGTAGGACTCTGTTACGAACGTGTACGACTGCGTTCAAAACAATGATAGGACATTCCAGATGATTGAAGATACTAATCCAACTTGTTCACTTTTCGTCTCGTAGCGCTGTCTGATCTCAAACAGGAGCCATAATCGGCACTGTGTGAACCTGGCCTTACCCCACTGAAGTCAACCATTATACGATGAAGATAACTTGAATATGTGCTAGGGGCTTTGTCTCCAAATCATACTACGCAACTACTGGCTACAAATGTCATCATTAACACCACCAAATAGTCGCGAAACAGACACATAGTTACACAACATCCATAATGGTCACCAGGACCAGACACATTACTGACAATGTAATTAAATTAAAGCGATTTCCATTGTCATAAGAAATCCCCTTTAAAGTGAAATCCATTTAACTATTTCGACTATATCATAAGCATTTGTTCATGATTTACTATCAAATAATGATGATGTGAGGTTTTGACGAAAAGGTAACCATCACAAACACATGCAAAGGCAAGGCAATTGATAACCAGAAAATAAACATGGGAACAAATGGCACAAGTCGAAATAAGGAATTGAATAGGACATCATTCTTGCCTCTGATGCGTAAAACTCATAACGCAGGAAATCCCAGCCTCGTTCTGAATCCCTTTTGGTTCAGCACTTACAATTAAGGCTTGTCGTTAGAGGCGACTAACGGGATCGGGTGGTCAGGCTCGCTGACTTGGTTGATGCATGCAATCGTATCCAATCGATGCTCATGATGTCAATACCTGAATTGTCTGGTCCAGACTCGATTATTTACAACCGCCGTCATATAGCTGGAATATTGCTGAGTGCGATGTTAAACAACACACAAGCAAACACCTGAACTGAACGATGATGTTAACATGTGGCATTTTATCCCATGCGAGCACTGTCGAACACCAGATAGTAAGTGATCCCATTCTTATAACTGGATTAATTTTAAAGTTATTTCGGTGGCGATATCAAAATACATGCACAGGCAAGTCAAATCTTCATTTGAACAAACACACAAGCAAACAGTTAAGGGAAATCTGATACCATGACATCACAGAACAAGAAACCGTTACCTCTACAGTTTTTTGGGTTTTTTTTATATCTGGCGTGTGACATTAATAATCTATTTCCATGTCACATATGTTAAGTTACTATCACAGTCATTTTTTTTTAAAAAACATATTCTGTGATAGCCTGTAACAATCACAAATAATCACCATTTCCGTGAGTGTGTGACTTCCAAAGCTCTTTCCTGTCGATCGTTAGATGTTTGGGGTGTCAATCCTGCATTTAATTGACTGTTGGAGTTTGACTCAACAGCATGAGTATGACTGAGATCAAAGGTAAGCATGTCCTGCCGTGCCGGTAACACCCGCCACACAACTTGCATAAAACTAGTTTGTTTGTTTGTTTGTTTGTTTGTTTGTTTGTTGTTTAACGCCGCACTCAGCAATATTCCAGCTATATGACGGCGTTCTGTAAATAGTCTGCACCAGACAATATTGTGATTGACATCATGAGCATCGATCCATGCAATTGGGATACGATGACATGCATTAACCAAGTCAACGAGTCTGACCACCCGATCCCGTTAGTCGCATCTTACGACAAGCACAGTCGCCTTTACGGCAAGTATGGGTTGTTAAAGACCTATTCTACCCCGGATCTTCACGGGTCGCATAAAAACTAGTAATTTGTTTGGTTTACAAATATGATCAATTTCTGAAGGGAACCTTCAGACTGGCACTCTGGGAATTCCACTAATGTTGACATTTTATAAGATGAACAAGAATCGACCCGATGTCAGATATTTCACTCTAGGTCATTCTGGGACATTTGTTGTACAAAACATAACAGGTAATCAGTAGGATGACAGGTGTATTGATAAGTATTGACTGTGATGGGAATAATTGGGTGTGCTGTAGTTTAAGAGGTGTTTCCTCCCAGCTAACACAACCACGTTGTTATGTGAGGTGAGGTGAAATGGGGCTTAACGTCTCGTCCAAGATTATTGCACTTTTATGGCGACGTGCATGCACGTGTATGTGTGTGTGGCTGCTTGTAATAGTACGGGCTGATGCTGATTCATAGTGCTAGCACACTAAGATACAATGCCGCTGTTTAACATGAATACCCCACTCAGACACAGTATACTGACTCCGAGCCGACTAGTCCTTGTTTTAGTCCCTTAATGCCGAGCGCCAGACAGGGTAACAACAAGTACCATCTTTTAACGTCTTTTGGTATGACGCGGCTGGGGATCGAACCCCAGACCTTCCGCTCTCCGGGCGGACACTCTACCATTAGACCACGGAGGCGGTCACGTTGTTATGTAGCCCTGGCCAACTTCTCCTACATGATAATAAACACGGAAAACATGGTCAGTAATACTATTAAAATCCAGCAGTTGTATTTTTTGCCCTGAAACAGCAAGAAGCATATCGCCTCCATGGGCATAATTTCAATTTTTAATTTCTCTCATTGCATTAACTGAATAGATGTTTGTTGTGTTATACTTCATCTAACATAATCTTAAAAGCAGTGATTTTTCTCATGAAACATGTTTAAAATTATTTTTGAACAGGTTTAAGTCATTTGAGCGAAAGGCCAAGGCTTTCAAATGTCTAATAAACTACCACAGATGGCTTTGTCACTGTTAGAATGACATATAGAATGTATACGTGATCTAAAGTTTAATGGCCCTCTCTAAACATGCATGAAGATTTATATAAGCTATAAAGAGAAAGAAATGGAATCAGGACGACATCTGTCTCAATGAAGTAAGCCAATTGTTATTGAAAGGGCACATATCACTGTTTGAGTAGCGTTGTAAAGCTATACGCAATGATTGATAAGATGCTTAATTTGTTTTTTCCATGTCACTTATCGTTATCATTATTCGGTACTGAGTCACAACGCCATGTCAGAATACTGACTTCAAACATCCTTCTGTGAAGTATTTGCAGAATCTTAACAGAGTGGTAATATCTTAGACTGAAATTTCCTACAAAGTGAGGCGAAATGGGGTTCCATGCAACGTGTGTGTGTGTGTGTGTATGTGTTTGTGTGTGTGTGTGTGTGTGTGTGTTTGTGTGCTTGTGTGTGTGTTTGTGTGTATGTGTTTGTGTGTGTATGTGTATGAGTGTGTGTGTGTATGTGTATGAGTGTGTGTGTGTATGTGTTTGTGTTTGTGTGTGTATGTGTTTGTGTGTGTATGTGTTTGTGTGTGTATGTGTGTATGTGTTTGTGTGTGTATGTGTTTGTGTGTGTATGTGTGTATGTGTTTGTGTGTATGTGTGTGTGTGTGTTTGTGTTTGTGTGTGTATATATGTGTTTGTGTGTGTGTATGTGTGTTTGTGTTTGTGTATGTGTGTGTATGTGTTTGTGTTTGTGTGTGTGATTGTGTGTGTGTTTGTGTGTATTTGTTTGTGTGTGTATGTGTCTGTCTGTGTGTGTATATGTGTGTATGTGTTTGTGTATGTGTTTGTGTGTGTGTGTGTATGTGTTTGTGTGTGTGTGTGTATGTGTGTGTTTGTGTATTTGTGTTTATATTTGTCTGGACTGATGCCTATTTTATCGTGCTAGCCTACTGAGATACCATGCCGTAGTTTAACATGAGTATCCCACTCAGGTACAGTATACTGACTCTGAGCCGACCCTTAATGCCGAGCGCCAAACAGGGTAACAACGAGTACCATCTTTTAACGTCTTTTGGTATGACGCGGCCGGTGATCGAACCCCAGACATCCCGCTACCCGAGTGGACGCTCCTCAACTAAACCCCGGAGGTGGTCTTTCACACAACAAAGGTTGTGCGGTTACTTTTCAAACTCGCACTAAATAAAACTGGAACTATGATCACTTGCAGACATTCAATGCCCTTTATTTACTGGGTTCGCCTGGTTACAACAATATCATGAATCATGGGTAGATTCACTGACCAGCTCCTTACCTCCTTGCTGCTGTGTCACTTCTCATTACTTACTGTTGTGTATATTATGGGTACAATGTGTGACGCCCATTTCTGGTGTTCCCCTCCGTGATATTGCTGGAATATTGCTAAAAGCGTCGTAAAACCTCACTCACTCACTCACTTAGCCCGTGTCATGTGACTTCAGCTATATAAGCCATTCATGACCAACACGTGTTATTCCGGGACAAGCCGAATAACGACTCGTGTCTCTCTCGTGGCCATTTTTGCGACCGGGTTCCGTCTTAGCGCAAACGGGCATACCTAAAACAATTGTCAACTCGTTACGTAATGGTTCACACTTTTCCGCCATATATTACATATATTTCAGATGCAATTTAAAGCCCATCGGGACGCATTATACAGTATGATTGAACACATTTAAATGTGTCTTTGGTATATTTTTAGATGCAAGACATATGTAAAATCAAAAATTATTTCTGAGGGATTCTTTGACGAAGAACTTGAAATCATACGCGCATTCTGATTGGTTTTTCGTATTTTCGCACATAACATTCATCGATAAGGGGACGCGTCTTCTTGCAGGTGACGGAAAGGGGCGAGTGGTGACGAATGCTATATAAGCGTTTGTCCAGAGACGAAGAAAGAGAAGCTATCACTCTTAACCTCGCTAGGGTTAGGCAAGGTGCTCTGGGGTACCAACACAACAACCACCACCACTATAACATAGTGCTTCTTGTAAATACCTTCCTGTTTAAAGTAACTATTTGTACATGTATACACCGCAAGCTTTCGAGTTGATGTGTCGACCATGAACTGCATACCGATCCCACACATATCAAAATTTCAAATTATTTTCTTGAAATTTCAAAGTTGAAATTTTAAGATACTAAGTTGAACTTATAAGATATCTAAAGTGAAATTTCAAGTTAAAATTTTAAAATTTCAACTTTGTATATATCTTGAAATTGCAACTTAGTATCTTGACGTTTGTCACTATCCATTTTCAAGATTTTAAGTTGAATTTCAAGTTAAAATCTTTAATTTTCAACTTATTATCTTGAAATTTCAAGATAATTATCTTGAATTTACAAGATCATTATTTTGAAATTTCAACTTAGTATGTGTCTTGAAATTTCAACTTAGTGTCTTGAAATTTCAAGAACAAAAAAACAAATGGCGCTAAAAGGCTTCCGTAAAGTTCTGAGTCTCACAAGCAGGAAATCGTTAAATATTGTGTTGTGGACATTACAAGTCATACAGGTGTATCAACACCTCAAATTGCTCAAGGTGCTCAAATTGAGCAAATGTTTTCGCTGTGACAAGTGAGTAAAGCAGGAATCTGTGACTTTAAAACTTGAGGAACGTGCAGTGATCAAGGACTTGCAGTAAAAGGGCTTAAAGCAAAACGCCATCCATGAAGATACGCGTGCAACACGAGGGAAGGATGCCCTTCCCATGTAACCATAAAGAGGTGGGCAGCGGAGTTTAGGCGTGGCAGGGAGTGTGTTATAGACAGTCCCTGGTATACAGTGTTTCGTGTAAATACCTACCTGTGTATAGTAAATATCGAATACTATTCAAGCTCCCGTGGGATACCAATTTTATGAAAAGAGTGAATATCTGACCATTCATCACCACTCGCCCCTTTCCGTCACCGCTATTCGGCTTGTCCCGGAATAACACGAGTTGGTCACGAATGGTATCTGACGAGCGAAATATATCGAACTGATGGTGTCACTTCCGACCGAGACCCGTACGCGGATCCCTCAAATATGAAAATCTACCTAAACATGCAGCCAACGGGGTGTGAGAAATTTAAAGTTAACAGTGAAATCACAGCTTGCTTACCAACGTCATACGCTAGACGTGCTGTTATAGAATTAAGGGTTACTAGTTGACCTGTCCGTCCCTTTCGCCAGTGACCGTCATATGTAATAAAGGACTACTGACGACGCTCACACTTAGCGTCCATATTGATTTATCAATCATAAGTGTCTGTCAAGTTAATGTCAAACAATGAATTCATTTTCATGCAAATTGTACATAATGAATTTCATATCTTAATTGTCACCAATAAGAATGGAGCATATAACATTCTAACGGTGACCAATGGTATCGTACTGTCTGTTATTTTACATTACAGTAAACTACGGTTATCACGAACACGCATATAACGAACTGACCGGTATAACGAACATGTTTTTCAGACCAGACCATTTGTTGTATAAATGTTGTATATATGATTATAACGAACTACGGTTATTACGAACTAAAATTAGAGATCCCTTCGAGTTCGTTATAACAGTAGTTTACTGTATTCCTGCCTGTCGACCTGTGTTAGTTGTCAAACTATAGTCAATGTCTACAAGAACAGAACGTTATTTACGCTCGGGATACTCAGCATATGAGGTACCAATTTACATTATGGCGGGATGGTCTATATGGAAGATTTTACGGTTTATAATGACATTACAGAATGTACAGTTTTGTTTTGTACAATTAATAGTTCTTTAAATTAAACATATTTGGGTTATTGCCATATGAAATTGGGACATTTATTTTCTGTTGTGGTTTAAAAAATGGACAAAGAAAGATTTAATGGAATCCATCACCACCATGTCGCAGAGTTTACACGTTTGTTCATTGACAGGAATGTTTTCCACCTTCTTCATTCAATAGGTAAATGATGGCACGAGGCTTCAAACAAGAGGACATATACAGCCAAAGAGAAAGGGATAAATAATAAATAATTTTCAAGGACGAGTTCAGTTATAAATATGCGATACACATGTATATTTGATACCTTTTGAAGAATTCGTAATATCTGCATTCTATGTTTGAGAATATCGGATAATCTGATAGTCTCAAGGACATTTGCACTGCTTTTGGCTTAACCAATAAAAACTATAGCCTGTTTGATTGAAAATACTTTCCAAACATTTTATCCATTTATGATAGCTAGTGTTTGTACATAGTTCATATTTAACATTTGAAATAGGATTCTTGATAACTTTAGCTCTTTGCCAGATAAGAGTTTAGTCCAAAAACATATCACTCGACATTTAATTAAAGGTACTCTTCCAAGTTCCCCCATACTACATACTACGTTTGTTTTTACGTGAACAGATTCAATTTGTTTACAGTTTTCAAAACCACAATTTCACAACCAAATAATAGAATTGGTTTTGCAATCGCATTGAAGAGATATAGTTGGCATTTTATTGATATATTAAATGTTCTACTTTTACGTAATGCAAAGTACATGGTCTTAGCGGCAGATTCACGATTTGCTTTTATAGAGGGTTTGAAAAAGTTATTTTTGCTGAAAAGTGAATTCCAGGATGTTTATATTCGTAAACATATTCTATTAGTGAGTCATTTACTAATATATGTTTAATCTTGTCTCTTTTTGTACCACCAAAAACTATATTTTTTGTTTTTCTAGTATTGATATGGAACCTCCATTTTTATAGTAAAGTGAAAATATATCAAACATATTTTGCAAATATTGATGATTAAAAGCTAACAAAACAGTATCATCTGCATAATAATTATAGTAATGCGAACAAAACAACAGACCATTAAGTGAGTTAGATTGGAAAAAAACACAAGAGCAATATTGAGAATATAAAAATGGTTCCTGATCATGTAGAAACAATTATAACAATATTGGAGACAAAGTTTCTCCTTGATGGACACCAACAAGATAGGGAAATTGTTATAACGTACACCTTTTGTACACACACATGATTTAATGCGACCGTACATATCAACAATAATACGAATAGGTTTCCCATCATTATACCTTGTGCTAATACTTTTTTCCCATAAACCTATACGTCAAACATTGTCAAAAGGTTTTTGGAAATCATTGAAGAAGGAGTGAGTGAGTGAGTGAGTGAGTTGGGTTAACGCTGCTTTTAACAGTATTCCAGTCATATCGCGGCGTGTCAGCTTAATGTGGGAGGAAAGCCCGAAGTAATGCAGGTCTCAGACATTTACCACTTCGGTGAAACCCACGAGCACGGGTATGGTGTTGACAAACCTAGAAACATAATTGGGGAGAACCGGGATTCCAACCCACAATCATAGGTTTCTGGCGTGCCCAAGGGAAGCAACTCTGCAGAGCGAATGATTATTTGTGGAATAGCCATGTCTAAAACATGCTTGTGATTCGGCCAGAATGTTATCACATAATCATTTAACCTTTTGTTAAGAACTGAGGCAAACAATTTTCCGAGGCAACTTATAAAACTTATAGGCCGAAAGTTTCCAGGGTCATCTGAATATCCTTTACCTATGCAGATCGAACTAATAATTCCGTTAAACCATAATTAGAGTTGTTGGCACAGAAGATTTATTATATTCTTTGATAATATAATTATTCTAGCCACGTGCATTGTTATTCTTCAGTAGTTTGATGGCGCATTCAATTTCTTGTTTACTTATATCAGTGTTTAAAATGCCATTATTATTATTGACATCAAATTCACGTAAGTGTGTTTGTGGATGGTAAATACCCTGTATTAGGAATAGACATTGTATTTAGCGGGTCTTGGCGAGCTAAATACATAGTGCTTACTCGCAAAATTGTTTCGCAATTTATATCTCCAAAGTTATAAAAACTTGTGAAATTCCTTAGTTCAATAACAGTTATACACTGATGTTCAGTACATTAGACTATGATAATGACAGCAATTATTGCAGTCGTTTCTCTAGATTCCCAATGGTTAAGTCTGACTCGATCGCCGATTAAAAGGACGACGCCATGTTTGTTTATGAACACGCAACGCATATCGTTTTTATCTGTTGGCTTTATTCTACCAAGAAACCTACCCATTATATGATAAAAAGTAAGATAAGACGGATCATCAGTGATAGTTTCTGCATTATCTGCATTTAGGTTTTTGAAATGGTCAAAAACTTTATCGATAGGTGAAAAAATTGCTTCATTATCTTCCTGAAATATTGTTTTGCATTTTGAAGCGATGACTATTAAAGACTTTGAGGAGTTTTTTTTATAACTTCGAATACTGTTTAAAAGTTTTGTTGTTTTTTGTTTTGTAAACTTTAAAGTTTATCAAAATAATGGTTTGCCTTGTAATACCGCCCCCTACTGATCATACAATGGAGTCCGAGCCATGCCTTAGATCTATTGCATTACTGACACGCTTCACGCCAAATGCTGACTTTGCTGTGGGTAAGACAAAGTTGTAAATATTATGTACAATATTGTTTACGTCGTCTTTTAAAATACACCGGGCACCAAGGAAGCATTGTGAGACATCATACAAGAATTGTCACTGTTTTTAATTGATTGTAAAAATCATCAGCGCGCCTCTTATCCCAGCGTCTCTGAATGCACGTGGAGTCAGTGTTGTCAATTTCAGAGCGCAATGGGCATCAAATAAAATTTGATAAAAAATTCAACTTTAAAATCAGAAACATTTTTTAAAGTGTCTGAATAAGAGACGTTCACAATTTTTACAAGTATTTTTTCCACACCCTTATCTTGACCAACTCTGACATTTACAATAAACAGTGAGTTCATTTTACACATGTTCATGAGCTTATGTCCATGATTATTCACTCTCTCAGAATCCGTAAAACATCTTGTATCTGAAATACCTAGGTCTGATAAGCAATCAATGTCATTTACTTCATCGATTATATCATTTGATATACTCAATAGAGTACCGCCTCCGTGGTCTAGTGGTAAAGCGTCCGCCCGGACAACGGAAGGTCGAGGTCGGGTCGCGGCCGCGTCACACAAAAAGACGTTAAAAGATGGTACTTGTTGTTACCCTGCCTGGTGCTTGGCATTCAGGGGTTAAAACAAGGACTGGTCGGCACGGAGTCAGTGTCTGGGTGGGATATTCATGTTCTCGGTGGGCTAGCACCATATATTCAAAATCAGTCCGGACTAGTATAAGCAGTCACACACACGCGTGCATGCACGTCGCCACGTAAGTGCAACGATCTTGAACGCGGCGTTAAACCCCACTCACCTCACCTCACCACTCAATAAAGGCTCTGTCTACAGTAAGACTTATGTCTGGTCAAGACTCAGTTGTATACAGAAAGCCGTCTAGAGTACTTGATCCCGACTATATCATGAGCCTGTATTTGTGAATTACTATCAAATAATGATGATACAAGGTGTTCGCGAAAACGTAAACGTATCTTTTTAACTATACCCGTCACAAACACATGATAAGGCAAGGCAAGTGTTCAGACTGAACAAACACGAGAATCAGGTCAGTTACAGAATATCTGCTTTGCAGATGGATGTATATCAAATTACTTTTTGTACAACTAAGTTATAATCCATGTCGAGAAGAACGGCAACAAAATTATGATTTAAGTAGTCTACCATACAAACAAAACCTACGGCTTTTAAAACCAATTCTTTAAAAATACGGATTTTCAAGTGTCTACAGAGGATGATAATAAAAGCGACAAAGCATTTCAACAATCATAAGAAATCTGTGCTAAAGCAGAGTCCTATGACTATATCATTGGTATGTGTTTAAAAACCACTATCAAATTGCAATCAAAGAATGTCATGCATTTAGTAGTTTACCATAAAAAACAAACCGTGTTTCTACATAACAACGCGCTAATATGTATACCACAAGCACATCAGTGAACATGGTGGGAGATTATGAAGCCATGTTATATTGAAGAGTGTGTACCATCTAAAACACATCACGGTGACTGCTAGACACAGGCTGGGGTAGGATAAGGCCCTTTGAAATGCCAATTTATAAAAACTTTGAAATACTGATGTGAAAAGTATCAGATATCATCAACTAGCCTTTTTCGGTTTACACTGGCTAATTTTGGACTTCTTGCGTGATCAAGTGCAGCCCACATAAGTGACAAGTTCGTATTTACTATGATCAAATCCGTGATTGTTTTTACATCCATTTTCGCACATTTTTGTGAGTGAGTGAGTTAGTATTTTAGGTCACATCGGCAAATTTTCGGCCATATCGTGACTTGAATAAGTTATGCATTTATATTATATTTAAAAAACTGTCAACGAAGGACAGTACAACAACCAGCAATATATCACAGATTATAATTGTAAAATTAGTTTTAGAACAATAAAATTATCAGATTATAACAGACGACACATTATAAAAACGGGCTGTAGATCTCCAGGAACCAAAGTTAGGGCACCATACTAGGGACCATGGGGATTTACGGGCAAGTCGTCTAAGGCCCCGCGATTAGCTGTGCAGAGTTGAATCCCTTGGGCACGTCAGAAACCTATGATTGTGGGTTCGAATCCCGGTTCGCCCCGATTATGTTTCTAGGTTTGTCAGCACCATACCCGTGTTCGTGGGTTTCACCGAAGCGGTAAACGTCTGTGACCTGCATCACTTCGGGCTTTCCTCACACATTAAGCTGACACGCCGTGATGTAAATGGAATACTGTTAAAAGCGGCGCTAAACCCAACTCACTCACTCACTTCTTCTCCATGAGATCCCTGATTTAACTTCTAATAACAGGCTTATAGTCAGTGTATGGGATAAGAAGTGGTGTCACAGATTTGTTGAGAGCTGCTTTTGCAGCAGCAGCAGCCATCAGCAATGATTCCAGTATGGCTCGGTAACCAACAAAAAACGATGTCGTAATGGCCAGTAGCAAGATCACTAAACAATTCAATAATTTTGATTAGAATCGGATGCGAACAAGATAATTTTTTAATAGCTTGAAGGCAAGAGAGTGAGTCTGAAAATATGAAAAATTGTTAATGTTTTGATTGCTTATTGATGTATTCTAGTGCTGTGAATATGGCCTTGCTTCGGCCGTAAAAATGGAACAGCTTTCTGGTATTTGGTGATATAGTGATATAGTCACCATCAACAGCGTCACCATCCTTGGATCCATCTGTAAATATAGATTTGTGGTATTGTATGAGGATCGTAATTGATTATATTCTTGAAGATAAGTACGTTTATTTGTTTCAGATTTTTAAAAAATCAGTGAGTGAAAGGTCTACTTCAGATCTTACTAGTTGCCGAGTGGACAAAAGACGACATGGAGATAACAAATGTAAGTCAATATTAGCATCTGCAATGTGAGGCTTGATCCAAATGCCAAGTGGCGGTACATGTTTTGGCTTGTTGTGAAACAATTCCTCATTAAGAGGATGAAAGATGCAGTTTAAGCCGGATTTGATGGGTTTGTACGTAATTTAGTTATATACTGAAGGGATAATTTTAAGCGGCGTTGTGCAAGTGAAGGCTTATCGGCCTCCACATACAAACTATCTACAGGAGAGGTTCTAAATGCTCCAAGACAGATCCGCAGTCATTGATTATGTATGCTATCTAATTTCGTTTTCTAATTACTTTTAGCAGCTCCGCCATAAACAATTGAACCATAATCTAGTTTAGATCTAATATGGGATCTATACAGATGAAGTAAGGTTGCCTGATCCCCACCCCACTTAGTATTTGCAACAACTTTTAGCAGATCAAGAGCCTTCAAGCATTAAGATATTTTATATGATGTACAAACGTCAAGTGGCGATCAAAAATAAAACCCAAGAACTTGATCTCCTCAACAACCTTGATGGGGGCACCGTTTAACAACAGTTCCGGGCCTTTATGCGGTCTATAATTTCTACAAAAATGGATACATTTTGTCTTTGCTTTAGAAAATCTAAAACCATTTTCAATCGACCACATTTGGATTTTATTTAGGCAAACCTGCAGTTGCCTTTCAATTGTATGCATGTTTTTGCCACGACAAGATCTGTTGAAGTCATCAACAAAGAGTGACACATTAATTGAGTCATGCAATACCTTGGAGAGACTTTTAATTTTAATGCTGAATAATGTGACAGACAAGATACTGCCTTGTGGAACACCCTGATCCTGATTGTAATGGTCAGACAGGGTTGACCTCACACGGACTTGAAATTGTCTGTTGGTTACAGAACTGGATATAAACTGAGGCAACCGACCTCGCAATCCAAAATCATGAAGATCTTTTAAAACGCCATGCTTCCAAGTTGTATCATAGGCTTTTTCTAAATCGAAAAAGATGGATACAGCATGTTGTTTATTTACAATGGATTTTTTTATGAACGATTCTAAACGCACAAGAGGATTAATGGTACTTCTATTTTTTCCGGAAACCACATTGCATATTTGTAATGAGATGATTGGTTTCCAAATACCAAACTAATCAATTATTCACCATACGTTCCATAGTTTTGCAAACACAGCTAGTGAGAGATATCGGACAGTAATTTGCTGGATCTGTATGATTCCGTCCTGGTGTTTGTATAGGGACTACAATCGCATCGCGCCACGAAGGAGTAAAGTTTCCTGATGTCCAAATATCATCAAATATACTTAAAAGTGTTTGGAGACATGATTCAGGCAAGTGTGTTAAAAGGCAAGTGTGTTGATAATGAATGTTATCAGCTCCAGTATCAAGAACTTGCCCAAGGGAAGTATTGAGCTCATGTAGTGAAAATATGTATAGTCTTCGCCATTATCAGAATTAAAATTAACCTATTTCTTTTCCTGTTGTTGCTGAAATTTCTGAAATTGTGGATCATAGTTGGATGATGAAGAATGCTTGGCTAAAGTTTCATCTAATTTATTTGTCAGATTTATCTGTTAATATATCATTACCATCCTTGAGATGTTTAATGCTGGATTTAGAACCCTTGCCTTTGATTCTTTGAATCATATTCCACACCTTTGATATAGATGTGCGCGAGTTGATTTTGGATACATATATGATTTTGGATAAATATTCGTCTAGCCTTTACACTGTTTATTTTTACAATATTCAAATTATGGACCATTGGGTGTCGGCGGAAAAACATTTCTGCCTTTTTTCTTCGCTTTCCAGCCTGTTTGCAGTCATCGCCAAACCATGGTTTGCGAATGTTCGGGTTCACAGAGGACTTAGGAATGGTTTCATCAGCTATATGTTTCAGTTGTTCTGAGAACATCTGAATAGGGTCTGGAATGTTTAGGAAAGTTTCAGGAATGAGTGTTTCAAAACAACGAGTTTGAAAAAAGGGCCAGCTTGCTCTATTAAAATTCCACCTTGTTGAAGGTGGTTCATCAGTTTGGAGAATAGATTTTAGTACTGTGGGGAAATGGTCACTTCCACATAGGTCATCATGGGATGACCAGTCAAATTCATTTAGTAAATTAGCATCTGTGAGTGACAGATCTAATGCTGAATTAGTTCCTGTTGCAGGATGTAAGTACGTGTTTGAACCATCATTAAATTATTGCTTGTTATTAAACCTCCAGGGGCCGTGCCCTTAGCATTGGTATCAACACTTCCCCATAGAGGGTAATGTCCATTTAGGTCACCAATGATGACACAAGGTTGGGGGAGCTGGTCAAATAAAGACTGAAGATCAGTCTGCTGAAGAGCAGAAGATGGTGGAATATACAAAGAGCAAAGAGTGAAGGCGATGTGAAATGTTAGCCGGACTGCAACGGCTTGACGATTGGTGGTAAGAGGAATAGTTCTATGAATTATATCCTGTCTGACTAAGATAGAAGAACCTCCAGTGGCTTTTGCTCCTGGAAGTGAGAAAAGATTATACATTTTATATTTCCTGACATCACATTTATCTGTGTTCTTAAGATAAGTTTCTTGTAAACATATAGCTGATGGTTTACAATATTGAATTAAAAGCTGTAAATCATTCAAATTATTCCCAAATCCTCTACAATTCCATTGAATTATGTTGGACGATAGAGTCATGGTGGCTCAATCGGTGAACGCTCACGTACACGTGAGGATGAAGGACTCCTACTACTGCTCTCGGACGATGGGGTTACGTCCATGTCCAGAACAGCAAAGGAATTGTGGGTAACTATTTCTGAAGAAGAGGAGTTCCTTGTTGTCTATTTAGGTTTTTTTCATTTCTTTTGTGGTCAGAGTAACAATCAACAAGTAGAGCGCCACTACGAAGACGTGTCACATTATTAACTTCTCCGCAAATTCCTAAAACAGCTTTTTAAATAGCGAAGGATTAAGCTTTACGGTTGTTTATCAACCGCCTCGATCACAACGAATCGGGCCCAGGAATCCAATCCACAAGATAATTTTTCTTTTTGATCAGTTTCATCTAGATACACATGTCTACGTTTTGATATTGGTGAGACATGATGATATAAAGTAAACCTTGTCCTTATTATACCTTGTCCTTATTATACCTTGACCTTGTTATACCTTGTCCTTATTATGTCTTGTCCGTATGATACCTTGTCCTTATTATATCTTGTCCTTGTTATGCCCTGTCCTTACTTTTCTGTCATTGTTACACCTTGTCCTTATTATGCCTTGTCCTTATTATACCTTGACCTTGTTATACCGTGTCATTACTATACCTTGTCCTTATTGTACCTTGACCTTGTTATACCGTGTCATTACTATACCTTGTCCTTATTGTACCTTGACCTTGTATTATTGCCTTTTATTATTCCTTGTCCTTATTATACCGTGTCATTATACCTTGACTTTGTTATACCATGTCCTTATTATGCCGTGTCCTTCTTATACCTTGACTTTGTTATACCGTGTCATTATTATACCTTGTCCTTATTACACCTTGACATTTTTATACCGTGTCATTATTATACCTTGTCCTTATTATACCTTGACCTTTTTATACCGTGTCATTATTATACCTTGTCCTTATTATACCTTGACCTTGTTATACTATATCCTTATAATGCCTTGTCCTTATTATACCTTGTCCCTATTACATCGTGTCCTTGTTATACCATGTCCTTATTATACCTTGTCCCTATTACATCGTGTCCTTGTTATACCCTATCCTTATTATACCTTGGCCTTGTTATATCTTGTCCTTAATATGCATTGTCCTTATTATATCTTGTCCTTATTATGCCTTGTCCTTATTATGCGTGTCATTATTATACCTTTTCCTTATTATGCCGTGTCTTTATTATACCTTGATCTTGTTATACGTGTCCTTATTATACCTTGACCTTGTTACACCGTCTCCTAATAATGCCTTGTCCTTATTTTACCGTGTCCTTATTATACCTTGTCCATATTATACCTTGTCCTTATTATACCTTGACATTGTTATACTTTGTCCTTATTATGTCTTGTCCTTATTATACCTTGTCCTTATTATGACTTGTCCTTGTTATGCCAGTTGTTAGATTATCTTAATAAAAATATAATAAAAAGAGAGACCAGAGACTCTCTTCAGTAATCTAGACTTGCCAAACATTATATACTTTCATGAGCTGTATTTGATATATTTGTATCAGGGCCTGTAAGACAGACTAATGTTTCCCATTTACACTAAATAGTGTCATTGTCATAGTCCGGGGGCCTAAGCCCCATTTAGGGCAGATATAAGGCTCTGAATTAAAACTATTTTAAGGTTTGCTTGTTTTTTGGTAAAGCGTATTTTTATACATAATATAATGAGCCCAATGTATCTTTTAGAGTGTAGACTTGCAAATGTTTTGTCGGCTTGCTTAGGCATTTTCGAATAGTTTTGCATCAGGTTCTGCATGAGTGATTGATAGTTTAACAACATAATCTCATGTAGTTCGAGCTACTGGGGACCAGTGTTAGAATAGGTCCCTACTGTTTGTAATAAGAGGCGATTGAATTGGATTGGATTGTGAGGATCTGTGACTTGTGACTTCGACTGCGTGTGTTCATAATATCAATCACTGGTTTGTCTTATCCAGACGTGGTCATCCGCCTTGATTTATTTTTTTGTTTGTTTGTTTGTTGTTTAACGCCGCACTAAGCAATATTCCAGTTATATGACGGCGGACTGTAAGTAATCGAGTCTGAACCAAACAATCCAGTGATTGACAACATCAGCATCGATCCACGCAGTTGGGATCGCTGACATGCATCAACCAAGTCAGCGAGCCTGACCAGCCGATCCCGTGAGTCGCCTCTTACGACAAGCATAGTCGCCTATTACGGCAAGCATGGGTTACTGAAGACCTATTCTACCCCGGATCTTAACGGGCCCATGATTTATCTCGAACATTTGGTTATGTCATTATCTGTATGGAAATTATATTAATACATCATGTTAATCAATCTTTTGTCCTAAATTCAGTGCTAACAGATGGAAGATGGGTGATCGATTAGACAGATGAACAAAATAGTCGACGGGTAAATAAACTCATATCATACGTTCTATTAGCGACAAAGGGGAAATGACGACTTGTATAGTCTATCCTGATTGCAAGTCCTTTAATACATACAGAACCATTCCTGCAATGATAGTTCTCGAAATAACTGCCCCGTCCTCGGAAATGGTATACAAAATGTGATTAAATAATTAAATCGTAATTATATTAACCATTAACATTTAAGACAGACTGGTAACACACGAAGACCTTAATACCATGATCTCGATTTCATTATTGGTTATGTTAAATTTCCCAATGAAAGTTGATTCAATCAGTGTTCAAATTAGTCCCACGATATGTAAATATCCAGTCACGGACTCTATAATACTGACAGCGTACATCACTGTGATTGAATCAGTTTAAGAGTTTCGCCTGAAGGGGTAACTGCGCTGCCCGACTTGTGTAGCTCCCACAGGGATGAGGAAAACCAGAGCTATTGATGGTGATCATGACATATTTTACGACTGCTTGCGATGGCGAGGCAATTTCATCGGCCGCCTTACAGATAAATGTCTGCACTGAATGGTAATATGATCTAATTGACATGTTTATGGCGTTTAAACTACTGGCGAATGTTATATTGATCACCGCAAAGTAATAACTTTAACCTGGAACTGAAAGTATTGAATAGTGAATATGTTAAAATGTAAGTGTTTGTGTTTTATATCTTAATTTAACTCAGTATAAGTGCCAATACGAATATAAAAGTTTAATTTAATTTAAATTAAATTATTCTTAAAACGACAAACATAACGCATCGGTTCCTTATCAATTCGAAAATCATCTTTGCCTAATTGTCTTAAGAAATGATTATCAGCAAATGGGAAATCTGGATTTGAGTCTTTGATCGTGTAAACAAGAAGATGTCATATTTTATCGACTTTTCTTCAATTTCTATGGCAAATGGAAATGGTTACATGATACACTGATATTTTTACAGTTGGATTTTCAAGATATAACTCAAATAGTGAGAGTTGAGTTTAACGGTACTTGTCAGTTATTCACTTAAATCACAGGTATAAGCTTGGGAGGTGGGAGGGGGCAGGTGGGGGTGGGGGTGCAACAAAGTAATGCAGGTCCCAGATGTTTACCACTTTGGTGAAACCCACGAGCACGTGTATGAGGCTCCCAAACCTAGAAACATAATCAGGACGAACCGGGATTCGAACCGACGATCATAGGTTTCTGGCACGCCTAAGCGACGCAACACTGCAAGTGAATTGTGGCGCCTTTCATGACTTGAGTGAGTGAGCAAAGTCTAAACACCACATCACCCCAGGAGCACAAATAATTCACTTCACGTGATTCCATGGGAGGAATTGAACTCATTTTTGGCGTGGCTAACCAACGCGTTTACCACTGGGCTACCCAACTGCTCAGTATCGATATAATATGATATTCGATATTAATGCCCTTATGTTTTCCGTCCAACCAACCTAAATAAATCAAGGGTAACATTGATGAAACATTGATGAAACATTGATGAAACATGTTGTGCAGGTCCAGCATATTAGTGCCCAAATACAAACAAACATCTGCAGGTTAGAGTTTTGTTTGTTTGTTTGTTTATTGTTTAAAGCCACACTCAGCCATATTCCAGCCATATGACGACGTTCTGTAAATAAAGGAGCCTGGACCAGACAATCCAGTGATTGACATCTGCATCAATCTAAGCAGTTGGGTTACGTACGATGACATGCATCAACCAAGTCAGCGAGCCTGACCACCCGATCCCGTTCGTGGCCTCTTACAGCAAGCATAGGTCACTGGTCTTAAAGTTTGAAAGAAATAAGTTAGAGTTAGGGGCAGTGTGGTAGCCTAGTGGTTAAAGTGCTCACTCGTCACGCATAAGACCCGGGTTCGATTCTTCACATGGATACAATGTGTGAAGCCTATTTCTGGTGTTCCCTGTCGTGATATTGCTGGAATATTGCTAACCACAACCAAGAAGGGGCACGGGTGGCCCAGTCGTCTAAGGCGCTGCAATTAGCTGTGCAGAGTTGCGTCCTTTGGGCACGTCAGAAACCTATGATCGTGGGTTCGAATCCCGGTTCGCCCCGATTATGTTTCTAGGTTGTCAGCACCTCACCCGTGCTCGTGGGTTTCACCGAAGTGGTAAACGTCTGAGACCTGCATCACTTCGAGCTTTCCTCCCACATTAAGCTGACATGTCGTGATATAACTGGAATACTGTTAAAAGCGACGTTAAACCAAACTCACTCACTCATTCCACAACCAAGGGTCCAGATCCAATGTAGACGTTGTCAACAGTGTCGTGTGTGAAACTGAGTAATTCTGTAAGTAAGAAACGTTTAACTCCCAGAATATACACATCATTAAATGTATGTTTGTAGACAACAGAGACACGTCATTTAGCGTTCATACATGGTACATATTTCATTGTTATATATTCCTATTAAGACAATAATGGGTGCAGTGGAATAAATGTGGTCCATCTGACTACGTCCGCGATATTTTAAAGGCGGGCTAAGCTCTGGCAAATTAGCAGGATGTTTCATTCAAGACACTCAAAACGTGTTTGCCTGCTACCACAATTACAATAGAACAGTTAAGTACTAACCCAGAGACTATTTCTCAGTTTTACACAAGGTAGTGCTAAAGGCGTCAAGACGAAGACCGGAAATACGCGATGACCGTGAGAAGCACGGCGAACAGTGTATGGCATTTTATGTGCGCTTCTGAAAGGGTTATCCCGTTTCATTAACCCGCCGATAGGGGGCACAAAACGTCCTTGACACACCTCCGTGCGGCAATCAACATGGCATTGAACCGGTTTTCTCGCTTCAGCATTCTCTCTGTTCGAACATCAAAATGCACATCATTTGTGCGCTTGTTTTCAGGTATATTTAATAGGTTCAAAGCATTATTACCATTTCCAATATTTATGCAGCGTGACACCGTTCATTTAATTGGCATACCCAATGATACCTGGCTTATTCAGTGAAGCGTAACTATGAGTTCGTGAGCATGTCGACACCGGTCGAAAAGAATCTATCAGCTTTTCTATGAAAATCAAAGAAATTATGTGAAAAAAGGTAATCTAAGCCCCCTTGCCTTCGCTCTGTCCTGTCTACAGACATGTTTCAGCCCATTAGACAGCTTGGAATACAATATTTCGTCCATAATATTTTTGTTAAGCAAACCTTGTTCCTCTTTTACTGGCTATAGGCACTTTATTTATTTGTTAATAGCTATGTCATACTGCCAAGTGATTGGTGAGGAACTCTAGAATGTCTGCAGACCACAAGGTACTGACCTGCTCACAGTTTTATTACAAAAGAATCATTTTATGTAAGGATTATTTCTGCAAATGGCACTGTAGGAGCCTATCTCTGTTGAAGACCTCACCTCAGGTCTGCCAGTGTGGCTATCTCGATGTTCGCTGATGTTCAGTGCCTCTTTGATTATTAGGGTTATAGTTAGCTGTGTTAGGGTTTGCAGGGTACTCAGTTCTATGACAGTCTATCGATCCCTATCCCTGGGACCCACTTTTTGTTCAAGCACCCCGTTTATGATCATTAGAGTTTGGTACCCCGTTTTAATCAAATGCTCTTTCACAAACCTTAGAGTTGGACACCCTGCTTACCGAACACCCCTCTATGACCCTTGGGGTTAGTTAGGGTTAGCGCTAACTCACCGCTTGAAGAAAAATATTATTTCAGGTTAATCTGAATCACATTTCCAAGTTTCATTGAAATATAGTTTCATTGGTAACACAGTAACGTGTTACCGCAGATAATTCCATATACTCATTATCCCGGCCTACTCATCAAAGGTTCTGTGCACAAACCATGCTGTCGATCAGCAGTGAGCTGTTTAGCTAGCAGCTCTCAACAACGAGAGCCTTAATTATGTGTAAGCCTTGCTTTAGAGGAGGATCACATCTTCAAATGATACAAGTCCACCAGTTGTCCTCGCATGGATTTTGAGCATTGAGCTTTTGAACCCAAGAACATTGTCTGTCCTGGCTTCCTAGCTTCAACCTGGCAACACTGGTACACTACTCCCAAGAAAATAATTGACAAAGACCGGCATAACAGATGTTGCAATTCTAACCAAGTAGTAGCTGACAGGCTATGAAATATGAGAGGCAGTCAAGACACTTATAGCCTTGTAACTCCATGCTGTAAGTCTGGTACAGTATGGGAGTCACACATGGATCCAGAGATGCATTGCACTGCATACTGAACATATATGTATGACAGTATGAGTAAACTTAAGGTGATGGGTATACTAGATATGTATCTACAGGTTTTGTACAATGCCATTACTAACTCACTTGGTGCTACGTTTTCAACAAAATTGACACGAATACAAAATAGCTAAAAAATATGTACATCTTCACAGATCATTTTTTAATTCATATAGCTATCATGGATCGGATGATCGGAGACTTGGTTAAATGATGGTAATGATCGTTGCTCAGAATATTGATCAGTGGATTGTCTGGTCCTGACTCGATTATTTACTGCCTGTCATCAAAAAGAGCTGGAATGGTTCTGAGTGTGGTTCAACAACAAACAAAAATGAATGTTCCTGCATTACATTTGTTTGTTTGTTGTTAAACACCGCACTCACCAATATTCCAGCTATATGACGGTGGTCTGTAAATGATCAACTCTGGACCAGACTATCCAGTGACTGACATCATGAGCATCGATCCTCCAATTGGGATACCATGACATGCATGAACCAAGTCAGCAAACCTGACCACCCGATCCTGTTAGTCGCCTTTTACGACAGGCTAAGTCGTCTTTAACGGCAAATATGGGTTGCTGAAGACCTAATCCTCTTCCCTAATCTTCACGGGTCTCTGTTACAGGAAGTGCTCCTCTGGGCAGCCAGCAGCCGGTGGGGTTTATTGGCTTGGGACTGATGGGCAACCACATGGCACGCAACCTCATCAAGAAGGGCCACCCCCTCATTGTGTATGATGTCTCCAAGGATTCTGTAGAGGGACTACGGAAAGATGGTGAGTCATTCCAGTAACCATGGTAACACCGACTACACGTTTGATCAAACTTTGAATATCCTTATTCAATGTAATGTAAATGTTTAAATATATTTGGGTGGATTTGTTTCAGCTTGGGTGAACATATGGAATATTGATCTCACCTCATGTTGTTTATGGTGTTATCATCTGTTTGTGTTTAATACAGGTGTGTATGTATTAGGGCTGGGACGATACACCAACCATGAGATCCGATACATATCACGATACCTTGTTCACGATCCGATACGTATCATGCTACTTGCATGTGCCCTTATCTCTATGGTGCTTAAGCCATCTTTTTCATAGACAGGATGTTCAAATACCTGGCACACTGACGACACGGCAGTGTCAAGTATGGTGCAGTGGATGAAAATATTTACCTACTAATTCAAAACTAATGTTTACTACTAATTAGTGTTTGGTGTAACAGCCATTAAAGTAAACATTTAAGGTATGAATGGATATTTATTACTTAGTGTGCCAATGTGATCGATACTTGTATCGGGAAGTAAAATATTGTGATCCACTAATGCATTGGTGTATCATCCCACCACTAGTATTAAAACTGTAAAAATATCTACACTGAGCAAAATAAATATTTTTATGAAAATGTGTGCTCAATCTTCACCACAAAAAAGTTATCCCCAATAATAGTTGGTTTTTTTATTCAATATATTATGATTATTGCAGTGTAAAGAAAAGTCTGTTTTTTATAAAGACTAAATGCAATAGATAGATGTAACAGATTTGTCAATAATACCACTTCGTGCTGTATTATAAGGGTAATGCTATTTTTCTGCCCGACGAAGGAGGGCAGTTGAAAAGACAGAGGGCTTCTCCAAATGATAATGCCCTGAAACTTAGCGTTACCGTTATTATAGCTAAAATAAATGGAATTTGTTATCAAATGAAAAGAAACAACAATATCAGTCTTCAAATATTTACTGCAATCAACACGAATGTCACTGACCCACTTTTGCAAATATGGAAACGTCATAGAACAAACCAGATGACAAAACTATTGAACGTGACGTCACCTATCCCTATCTTATGACGTCACCTAACAACGGGCGTGATAATGGCCCATCGTCAAGCAATATGAAGGCATCATGATTATCAAGTTAAAGTGGTCCGCTCATTTTGGATAACATGTGGGCGGTTTAATGATAATTCTATCCATTTAAGCTATAATATTAAATAAGTATGCCGAAACTATTGCAACAGAACAAATCCTTGCTACAGTACGCCAGAAACCTGTGATTGTGGGTTCGAATCCCGGTTCGCCCCGATTATGTTTCTAGGTTTGTCAGCACCATACCCGTGCTCGTGGGTTTCACCAAAGTAATAAACGTCTGAGACCTGCATCACTTCAGCTTTCCTCACACATTAAGCTGACATCCCGTGATATAACTGGAATAATGTTAAAAGCAGTGTTAAACCAAACTCACTCACTCTTCCTTTCTTGTGCCTTTTGGTAATTGTTGTTTCCCTGCCTTGTGTTCAGCATTAGGGGATCAAACAAGGACTGGTCGGTTTGGAGTCTGTATACTGTATCTGAGTGGGGTATTCATGTTAAAATGTGGCATGGTGTCTCCAAGGGCTAGCGATATACAACCAGCATTAGTCTGGAGTAGTACAAGCAACCACACAACTACACACACTCATGAAATTAGATGAGCTTCTGAACCTCTGGTGCTGTTGCTTCACTTCAGGGCTGGGACAAGTCCCAATTTACTGTCAGGGAACCCAGCAAGTTAGGCCATGATGCATCCAAATGGTTGTTTTATATCCAGACTGAAAGCTTTAGCAGTGTTTCTGTTGACTGTTAACTTTTGACCAGTAAAACATAACAGTTGACTTAAACCCGAGACTTCTGACATCATTAGTACTAAATACACTAAGGCTAAAAAAATAATAGTCTTGGTTCTTAGGCACCGCCCACATCATAAAGTCTGTCGCATGTTTCATTTTTATTTCGATTTTAAAAAATAATTATAAATACTAATACTTAAGAACAATGCGATCCAATCTCCCACATAGTTACTTCCCCTTACATGCCCACTGCTTTACTACGCATCTCGCGTTACGGTAATGATGGCAACAGTGTTCTTTGACCAAAAGAGGCGGTCGGGTAGCCTAGTGGTTAAAGCGTTGGCTCGTCACGCCGAAGACCCGGGTTCGATTCCCGACATGGGTACAATGTGTGAAGCCCATTTCTGGTGTCCCCCGCCGTGATATTGCTGGAATATTGCTAAAAGCGGCGTAAAACCATACTCACTCACTCTTTGACTAAAATTGGACACCAGTGATGGCATATTGGGTACCAGTGTAGGAATTAGTTCTAAAGCTCACTGGGAGCATGGGTGCCCCAGTCGTCTAAGGCGTCGCGATTCGCTGTGCAGAGTTGCGTCCCTTAGGCATGCCAGAAACCTATGATTGTGGGTTCGAATCCCGGTTCGCCCCGATTATGTTTCTAGGTTTGTCAGCAGCATACCTGTGCTCGTGGGTTTCACCGAAGTGGTAAACGTCTGAGACCTGCATCACTTCGGGCTTTCCTCCCACATTAAGCTGACACGCTGTGATATAACTGGAATACTGTTAAAAGTGGCGTAAAACCCAACTCACTCACTCACTCTTAAGCTCACTACAATATTTGACTTGCCCTACTTTATGGCTAGAGTCTACATATGTTGTGTTAACCTGATTGTATTATGTGTGTTTTGAAATCAATACTCCTCGCAACGGCGATGCTGCTTCGCTGCTTCGAACTATAGATTTGTCCACCAATAGGGTTGGTATTATGGTGTCACACACCTCACTAATAATGCATGTGTACAGTGTGCAGCAAACACCCAAGTTACCACTGCATGTGGGTCAACTTTGATGTGATATGAACACACAATGCCATTTAGAAAGTTTTGTTTGTTTGTTGTTTAACACCGCACTTTTATTACAGGTATGACGGCAGTCTGTAAATAATCAAGTCTGTACCAGACTAGGGGTGACTATTGGTCAGGAAATAACTATTGATATTGAAAGAAATTATTGCGATAACTATTGATATTGCAAGCAACCACTGTGATAAGTATCGATAGTTTTCAGTGAATCATTTTAGATGGATTTACCGGTAAGAGTTGAATTTAACCTTGGAACTGAAGTTTCCTTTAAATGTGATAACCATAGCAACAAATAAAAAGTAAAGTTTGAGATATGACTGATTTGTTTTTTCGTTACCCTAATAATTTAAGAAAAAGAAACTTCCACATTACCATGTGCAAATTACTACCACTCAACATCAAATGAAAAAACAAATTTGAACAGCATTGCATGTATTTTATTGATATGGTAAACACAATCGAAACCATCGTTATTCCTACCTGACATACTATTGATCGGAAACTGATTTAACAATGTGCTTACCAATAGCAATATATCAATATTTTGATTTATCATGACACCCCTATACCAGACAATCCAGTGATTGCATTTAGAAAGCAGTCAAACGTGACAAATGTTATATTTGGGATAACACTTTGTTAGTAAAGTACAGATTCTCATACTTTTTGGGGTTGAGTCCCAGAGTGAGGCACCTAATCGCCAGCACACAAAGTCATCAACCTAACCCACTCAGCCACCGGGGCTTCCACAAAATGAAAGTCCGACTGCTGATAGTGTAGTTAAGAGTCACTGGCATTTGGCTGGCAGCAGGCAGCTATTTGACAATTGAATGGGTACCAGTGGTTTTCCTTGACTGATGCTGAGCACTCATATCCCATTATCTAACATGTGATTCTGTGTGATAATATGTAAACTGATCTACAATGCGATATGCTGTGGCAGTATTTGATATAATTGTATGTCTAAAGGTGCAATATATCACACTGTGGCATTTTTTTATATACCGGGGTAATTGTATGTCTACAGGTGCCATATATCACACTGTGGCATTTTTTTATATAATTGTATGTCTACAGGTGCCATATATCACACTGTGGCATTTTTTTATATAATTGTATGTCTACACGTGCCATATATATCACACTGTGGCATTTTGTTATGTAATTGTATGTCTACAGGTGCCATATATCACACTGTGGCATTTTTTAATATAATTGTATGTCTACAGGTGCCATATATCACACTGTGGCATTTTTTTATATAATTGTATGTCTACAGGTGCCATATATCACACTGTGGCATTTTTTAATATAATTGTATGTTTACAGGTGCCATATATCACACTGTGGCAGTTTTTAAATATAATTGTATGTCTACAGGTGCCATATATCACACTGTGGCATTTTTTTATATAATTGTATGTCTACAGGTGCGACAGTGGCAGCATCTCCAGCAGAAGTCGCTGCAGCCAGCAGCAACATCGTCAGCATGTTGCCGGAGAGTGTCCATGTCGAGAAAGTCTATGCCGGGGACAATGGAGTCTTCAGGTCAGTGCACCTGTCCCACTTATCATGCTTGCTGTCCCAGGTGTCACTCTCTCAGCACCCAGTGTTCTGTAATGTTTGGAGTTTGTATTTGACAGATTTGGATATTCTTTGCATTTGGTGGCAATTATTGTTTAAGATCCGATCCCATTCAATTATTATGGTGCCAACTTAGTTGAATTTCTTAAAGGAAGAGGAAGTGAATGTTTCAAGTACAGTGATTACTCTATCAGTCTGTGACTCTAGGGGGCGGTCGGGTAGCCTAGTGGTTAAAGCGTTCGCTCGTCACGCCGAAGACCCGGGTTCGAATCCCGACATGGGTACAATGTGTGAAGCCCATTTCTGGTGTCCCCCGCCGTGATATTGCTGGAATATTGCTAAAAGCGGCGTAAAACTATACTCACTCACTCACTCACTCACTCACTGTGACTCTAGCCATTTGTCCGAAGCCCAAGTCTGGTAAAATTCTGTTGTGTGTTGTAGGATCAGCTAATTAAACTCCATGTGATAACACTAATATGACAATGGGGAACACTTTTTAACACTGATTGCAGTATGGAGAAGATATGTTTCTTTTCCCAAGGTGTCCCTGTACAAATGTGGTGTCAGACACAGATGATATGCTGGTGACACACTCTCCCAAACTGTATTAAGTCTTCAAGTTCAGGGGGCGGTCGGGTAGTCGAGTGGTTAAAACGTTGGCTCGGCACACCGAAGACCCAGGTTCAAATCCCCATATGGGTACAATGTGTGAAGCCCATTTTCTGTTGTCCCCCGTCATGATATTGCTAGAATATTGCTAAAAGCTGGGTAAAACCACACTCACACACTCACTCAAAGCTCAGAAAGCCTTTGAAACTCAATGAGATTGTCATTTATTACTGATGAGGATTATTCTGATCCTGTGTCACCTTCAAACAGAAATAAAATTTCAGTTACCTGGTCTTTTTTGAATCGGCTATCAAAATGAGTAAAGAACCGATTCCAGATGCATTATGTGTTCCTGAGTATGGTGTTTGTTTGTTGTTTTACTCCGCAATTAGCAATATTCAAGCTATATGTCGGCGGTCCGTAAATAATTGATTCTGGACCCGACAAACCAGTGATTGACAGCATGAGCATCAATCCGCGCAATTGGGATACGATGACATGCATCAACCAAGTCAGTGAGCCTCGCTACCCAATCCTGTTAGTCGCCTTTTACGGGAAGAATAGGTTGCTGAAGACCTATTCTACCCTGGATCTTCACGGGTCCCTGAGTAAAGTGAACAAGTGTTATGTTGGAGATTTGTTACTCCCTAAGTGTTCAACACAGTTCAGGTTAGTATAGAGTAGTAGTACAGTTGAAATACAATGAATTTATTCAATCAACATCTTCTTTTGAACCACTAATTGGAAATTAACAAAATTTGACTTGAAGCATCCCTAGGTGGTGGGGATTCAGAATTGTACAAATGGAAGGGCTGATCACCCCTCAAGGGGCTGAGGGGCGGGGCCAAATATGGGTTATTTGGCCATATTGCTTTAACCAACTTCCTCTCTGGAACTAAGAGATGGTTATCAACCATATTTGGTTGGAAGCATTCTCCAGTGGTGGCGATTCAAATTGGAGAAATGAAGGGGCTGAACCCTACCCCTACCACCACCCCTGGGGACTGAGAGGCGGGCCTAAAAAAGTAATTTGGCAATATTGCTTTAAATGACTTTTTCTCTGGAACTTAGAGATAAACATCAACCATATCAGAGGGTGGGAATTCACAACTTTACAAAAGGAGGGGCTGAGGGGCGGGTCCAAAAAGAGTTTATAACTTGGAGTTAAAATCCCCACCGTATAACCATACGTACCATTGAGAGTATAATGAGAGGAATGCATATATGTGACCGAGACTGGCCCTTCTATTCATCTGTCCGTCACTCCAAAAGGAGATAGAAACTTAACCATAACATGCAAACCAATATTATCCCCACCCTGTAATAAACAGATACATTGTATACATTTGTTTTTTATGAAGAGAATAATACGTTTAATATGATTTATCCTGGATCACAACATATGGAAGCAGATAGATCTTTATGCTACATTTGTATCTAGAGAAATACACATTCATGCTGTTGTTTGCCATCCACCACTTTTAAATGCTGACAGTCAAAATTACGAAATATTTGCAGTGTTATATATACTACTCAAAAGAAGTTAAGATTAACAGGTTAACTTTACCAATATGAAAGAATCGGGTGATCCTCAACTTCTTTTGAGTAATATACATGTACAATGCAAATGTATTTTTTGTCATGATTGATTAAATATCCAGGTAAGCGATACAGGCCCTATGGGCCTCTAGTTAATCATTGGGACATTATTGAGGTGAAAAATCAGATTTCCTAGTTTGAAGAAAAGATTTATTTGATTTGCAGTTGACATCATTACAAACACCAAGATGGTATATATATATAATTTATAACCCAAGGCCTGTGTGACAAAGTGGAACATTGAAGAAAAATCAAATATGGCTGTTACAAACTTGTTTCATCAGAAACACTGACAAATCAAATCTGTTCACAAACTTGTAGCATATCTTGTAGTTGCTGCAAACAGCCAGATTGTGTAGAAATGTAATGGCTTCATTGTACACCTAATAATGTGGTTTATAAATAAATGAGCAATCTGTGTATTGGGCACTGGGACATGTTTGGATGCTCTCTTTAGAATGTCCTCAAATCCACGTGTTTCAATTTAGCCAATTAAGTGTATTTCTAATACCATGGTTACACAAAAAGGCAAGAAAGTCTTCAGCCATTTGTTGAAGACCTGATAGTTCTGAAAATTTTGCTAGTTTGGAAGTTGGTCTCATCCATCATTAAAGGTCGATGCAATGACAACGCACAAAGTGAACATCATCTGTTGTTAATTGAAACATTCTCAGGCACTCATATAGCAATTATATGAAATATATCACCTACCTTTTGGCTGAAGTCTTGGAGAGGCTGGTATAAGAGTTCTTCACATAACAGGCAAATGTCGCTGGCAATTAGTCTTATATATGCACCTAACTCCCCCTTGCTGCACGTTTCCACGAGTCTGGCGCGATCTACCAAAGGTTGATTATCACCTGAAGCTGCATTGAACAAGGACAGCAGGCTAGGAATAGCATCAATCAATGTATGTAAGTCAAGTGGCAACCAACACCGCCACACTGTTTGAAAGTTTACTGTGTCCCGGTACAGAGATTTCACAACAGACGTGTCGTTATAGGATATAGTCATGATTTTGTCAACTTTTTATTGGACATTCTTTTATGTAGATGGAAATGTCAAATTGTTCAGTTACAGAAAAACATGATAATGATCAGACATGTTCAAATGATTGACAACTAACAGTAACCTTTTTTATCTCACGTGATGAAAGTCATGTGAGTTTTTGTAGTGGCCTGTTTGTCTGTCAGTGGTCTTGCGTCAACGTCATAGACGTCTTCTCCTCAGAAACCACTACTAATGATTCTAAAACTTCACGTAGTTGTTCCAACCAATGAAGACACTCCCAATTTGGTCACAAGGTTTGAATTTGATTTTCAATATGGCCGCCACTCACTCACTCACTCACTCACTCACTCACTCACTCACTCACTCACTCACTCACTCACTCACTCACTCACCTTACTTGTCCACTCAACGACGATCTGTGAGCACACTCCATACCTCTAGGCTTTTTTTTGCCACACTACATCACTGATCCCTGTGTTATGTGTAATTTGTCATGCTTTCTTGCGCTTGACATCATCAAACTGTGGGTACTTTTAAACTATGTGCACATGTTCCCATAATGACTGTATTAAAAATCATGACAGTCATCAAAGACCTGAGATGTTTTACAATAAGACCAGTTCATGTACCTATGTTTCCCCTTGGGGACCAAGGTGCATCCTGATTTTGTCTGGTGCAACAAGGTTTTCATGTCAACATGCAACTGGCGCAAGTTGATTCAAGTTTTTTAAATCAAGCCCTGAATCAGTTTCTTGTCATTACTATTGTCTATATCTTTTTAGAAGGGGGCACGGGCGGCCCAGTCGTCTAAGGCGCCCTGATTCGCTTGCAGAGTTGCGTGCCTTGGACACACCAAAAACCTATGATTGTAGGTTCGAATTCCGGTTCGCCCCGATTATGTTTCTAGGTTTGTCAGCACCATACCCGTGCTTGTGGGTTTCACCAAAGTTGTGAATGTCTGAGACTTGATTCACTTTGGGCTTTCCTCCCACATTGAGCTGACACGCCGTGATTTAACTTGAATACTGTTAAAAGCGGCGTTAAACCCAACTCTCTCACACTCTTTTTAGAAAAATTATTGAAATTTGATATATATGAAGCTAGCTGTGGATAGGTTGGTGCTGTTTTGGGTTGGTGTGTTGGGTTGTTTTGCAATATTTTAAGTTTTAATTCTCTCAAAATTTATATTAGGCTCTGTAGAGGTTAAGGTAGCACTATTTCTTTCATATTGCCATTGTCAATCTCTCATGTCTCTAATCCCTTTTGTGAGGTATGTAAGGATGTTTTAGTTCATGACGTACAGTAGCGCTTATAAATGTTGCTTCTTGGACTGCTTCCATCCATCCCTTTAGGACATTTTTTATGACAATCAATGTCCAAAAGAAATGGACCAATCGGAAATTGTGCTATATAGGTTATGATGTATATATATATATATTTGTGACGCACTCCAAGACATGTGGGCCAGTAGCACAGATAACTATAGCTTTGTTTGACGCGCTCATTCCGTCCATCCCTGGCCTCTGTTCATCAAGTATGGGGGTGCGGTTGGATTACTTTGGGACATACATGTGTGACGTCAATACAATATTTATGTTCTTGAGGGGGAGGAAGGACAGTACGTTTAGAGGTCGGAGAAAATAATGACTTGCCGATGGCTGTTTGGAGTAACCTTGAGATATTCTTGTCAGATGGCACCTCAAGGGCAACCCCTGGAGGTTAGTTTGTCTGGTTGTGGTGGATTTCACGCTATTTAAGATGCAGCAGCAGCAGCTTGAAATAAATGGTTTTCGGTGACATTATTGTGGTTATTGGCGCCGATTTATCCAAAGGAAAATCTTATAGAAAATCATAACTATAATTGTGTCTCAGGCTCTCAGAAGTGTTTTACATTATTTCCTTGAATGTTGTAATTACATTGGTTGGTTGGTTGGTTGGTTGGTTTAATGTTTAACTCAGCAATATTCCAGCTATATGACGGCGGTCTGTAAATAATCGAGTCTGGACCAGACAATCCAGTGATTAATATCATGAGCATCAATCCACGCAATTGGGATCGATGACATGCATCAACCAAGTCAGCGAGCCTGACCAGCCGATCCTGTTAGTGGCCTTTTGCGACAAGAATAATCACCTTTTACGGCAAGCTTGGGTTGCTGAAGACCTATTCTACCCCGGATTTGTAATTACATTGGACCTCAGAGATAACTATCATGGGAATTTTCCAAATTTGGCATAAAATTTTATCTTCATTATGTTAATCTGGCAATTTTAATAATGTGCCAACCCAAACTCAGACAACAACATTATCAACAAATTCCTTGTGAAAGTTGTACATAATTATTTTCTGTCAAGTAAAAGATTTAACTAATTCATGCTTTAGTGTCCAATTATGTTTGTTGCTTACAGTTCATTGCATATCATGATACACTTATCATTTTGTACTTTTGAAAATGAAAGGATTGAGTAAACTCCAATCCCATTGATTGTCAAAAAAAATGTTGAATTGAAATATTTATATGCTTTATTTGCAAATGGCTGCCAAGCTGTATTTGTGGTATAATGTAGAATATGAATACAAAGCTCCAGATAACTTTTTGAGCAATTAAGTTTTTACTCGAAGGTTTCTATTTTTATTGGGTTATGACATTTTTCATTGGGTAACCAATAATTTTTCACCTATCTATTCATCACTCTATTGTTTCCGATGCATATTAGGGTTCTAACTATAGGCTTGACTCGGAAATTAAATTAGCCCGAAATTGTGTTTCGGAAATTAGCTTCATTGTACGCATGCTCAAAGAGCTTCATTGAGTATTTACACATGCTGTTTTTACAGATTTGAGTTTTCCATGAAATGCATGTGTTTCTGTATGTAAGTTAATTGAAAGTAATTGGGTTTTGAATATTTTGGAGGAGTATTTTACGCAAATACTCAGCTAATCTGTAGCTCTGTGAATGTCAATAGTTATGACACTACATAAAATAATTGTATGAAGCGGTAGACACAAGATGCGTCACAACATACCTCATCTCATAACTGTGTTTGTGTGGAGTCAGTGGGGTAGCCTAGTGGTTAAGGCATATGCTAGCCACGCCACAGACCTGGGTTCGAATCCCCACATGCGTACAATGTATGAAGCCCATTTCTGGTGTCCCCAGCCGTGATATTGCTGGATTATCAATTTTTATTGTTCAGTTGCACTTTCACCATGGCCAGAGAATTTCTGAATCAACTGCATCAACAATAGCATGGCATCATCATAATGGTTCAAGATTGTTTCGACAGCACCAACACCAGGTTGCTCACGTTGATTCTAGAACACATCAAGTGAAGCAACAGCACCAGAGGTTCTGAAGCTCATCTGATTTCATGAGTGTATGTATTTGTTTGGTTGTTTGTACTACTCCAGACTAATGCTGGTTATATAGTCTAGCTCTTGGAGACACCATGCCACAGTTCAACATGTATAACCCACTCAGACACAGTATACAGCCTCCAAGCCGACCAATCCTTCTTTTATCTCCTTAAGCTGAGGGCCTGCAGGGTAACAATAATTAATATCTATTAACATCTTTTGGTATGACGTGTCCAGAGATCGAACCACCAACCTTCCCCCCTCCGGGGAATGACTTAGAGAATAGTTTTGTAAAATCTAGTAACATCGATATAGCTGATATTTGGTGTATGTAAGACACTGATGTTATGTCTACCACATCCCAATGCTTAGACTTCCTGTCTACACTGTTTTGTGTTTTAATATCATTAATATTGATGTACAAGGACGTTAAGGTTATTGATCATGTTCGTGACTTTAATAAAGATTATATCAAGTTAAAATTGGCAACAAGGTTTGGCCTCTGAGGTTTGATTAGTACTCTCCCTTTGACACTAAACGTCTCAGGTTGTAAGTGTTGAGTTTTAAGTTTGGACATGACATGTGAGACAAAGACATCAAATCATGTAAACTTTTCTCGGGTGACGCCTCGCCCAATAGTTTTCTGCTAACCTAATGATTGCCAATAACCCATTAGTACTGCATAAATTCAATATAGGAACATCATCAGATGGTTCTGTAATGCAGACAACAAACACAGACAATCTTAACATTTTCATCTGAAATGCACAAAGTGGAAGGGGGATGGAGAAATGGGTGCTGTCATTCCGTGCTGACCTTACGTTGCCGGAGCAGAAAAACCATGAGAGATATCTTAACCAAACTTGGCACATAGAAAGATCTAGTAATGTACTGGTGCCTTTTTATATTTTGGATATTTTAAAAATTTAGTTTTCGACTTTCCACAGCAACAACTTTGACATAGACTCAAAAGTCACATAGATAGGTCTAGTGCCTTTTGATAGTTTGGGATTTTTAAAAAACAATTTTACAACATTGAGTTTCCACATCAACAACTTGGCGGTTGTGGTCCGTTTCCAGAGCAGATCTTGAAAACTGTACATTATTCCTTGCCTTGCACACAACCGGACGTCTCATATTGGTGGGATATGAGTATTTCATGCTTGTTAATACAGTATTTTGTTGAATTCACTCACTCAATCACAATGGGGTGTTATTTTCAGTAAGCTTCAGAAAGGCAGCTTGCTGATTGACAGCAGCACGATCGACCCTGCTGTGTCTCAAGCCATGGCCCAGGTGGCAGAGAGCAAGGGAGCAACCTTTGTCGATGCCCCAGTGTCAGGAGGTAGGTGGCACAAGATGATCCTAGCTTTTAGTTGACACAGCTGACCCTAGCTGTTAGTTGACACAGCTGATCCTAGCTTTAGTTGACACAAGATGATCCTAGCTTTTAGTTGACACAAGATGATCCTAGCTTTAGTTGACACAAGATGATCCTAGCTTTAGTTGACACAGCTGACCCTAGCTGTTAGTTGACACAGCTGATCCTAGCTTTAGTTGACACAGCTGACCCTAGCTGTTAGCTGACACAGCTGATCCTAGCTTTAGTTGACACAAGATGATCCTAGCTTTTAGTTGACACAGCTGATCCTAGCTTTAGTAGACACAAGATGATCCCAGCTTTAGTTGACACAGCTGACCCTAGCTGTTAGTTGACACAGCTGATCCTAGCTTTAGTTGACACAAGATGATCCTAGCTTTTAGTTGACACAGCTGATCCTAGCTGTTAGTTGACACAAGATGATCCTAGCTTTTAGTTGACACAGCTGATCCTAGCTGTTAGTTGACACAAGATGATCCTAGCTGTTAGTTGACACAAGATGATCCTAGCTTTTAGTTGACACAGCTGATCCTAGCTTTAGTTGACACATGAGGATCCTAGCTTTAGTTGACACAAGATGATCCTAGCTTTAGTTGACACAAGATGATCCTAGCTTTAGTTGACACAGCTGACCCTAGCTGTTAGTTGACACTGCTGATCCTAGCTTTTAGTTGACACAAGATGATCCTAGCTTTTAGTTGACACAGCTGATCCTAGCTTTAGTTGACACAAGATGATCCTAGCTTTTAGTTGACACAGCTGATCCTAGCTTTAGTTGACACAAGATGATCCTAGCTTTTAGTTGACACAGCTGATCCTAGCTTTAGTTGACACAAGATGATCCTAGCTTTTAGTTGACACAGCTGATCCTAGCTGTTAGTTGACACAAGATGATCCTAGCTTTTAGTTGACACAGCTGATCCTAGCTGTTAGTTGACACAAGATGATCCTAGCTTTTAGTTGACACAAGATGATCCTAGCTTTTAGTTGACACAGCTGATCCTAGCTGTTAGTTGACACAAGATGATCCTAGCTTTTAGTTGACACAGCTGATCCTAGCTGTTAGTTGACACAAGATGATCCTAGCTGTTAGTTGACACAAGATGATCCTAGCTGTTAGTTGACACAAGATGATCCTAGCTTTTAGTTGACACAGCTGATCCTAGCTTTAGTTGACACATGAGGATCCTAGCTTTAGTTGACACAAGATGATCCTAGCTTTAGTTGACACAAGATGATCCTAGCTTTAGTTGACACAGCTGACCCTAGCTGTTAGTTGACACAGCTGATCCTAGCTTTAGTTGACACAAGATGATCCTAGCTTTTAGTTGACACAGCCGATCCTAGCTTTAGTTGACACAAGATGATCCTAGCTTTTAGTTGACACAGCTGATCCTAGCTGTTAGTTGACACAAGATGATCCTAGCTTTTAGTTGACACAGCTGATCCTAGCTGTTAGTTGACACAAGATGATCCTAGCTGTTAGTTGACACTAGATGATCCTAGCTTTTAGTTGACACAGCTGATCCTAGCTGTTAGTTGACACAAGATGATCCTAGCTTTTAGTTGACACAGCTGATCCTAGCTGTTAGTTGACACAAGATGATCCTAGCTTTTAGTTGACACAAGATGATCCTAGCTTTTAGTTGTCAGCTGATCCTAGCTGTTAGTTGACACAAGAAGATCCTAGCTGTTAGTTGACACATCTGATCCTAGCTTTTAGTTGACACAAGATGATCCTAGCTTTTAGTTGACACAGCTGATCCTAGCTGTTAGTTGACACAAGATGATCCAAGCTTTAGTTAACACAAGATAATCCTAGCTTTATTTAACACAAGATGATCCTAGTTTTTAGTTGACACAAGATAATCTAAGCTTTTAGTTAGCACAAGATGATCCTACTTTAATTTGACACAAGATGATCCTAGCTTTAGTTGACACAAGATAATCCTAGCTTTTAGTTGACACAAGATAATCCTAGCTTTAGTTGACACAAGATGATCCTAGTTTTTAATTGACACAAGATCATCCCAGCTTTAGTTGACACAAGATGATCCTAGTTTAAGTTGACACAAGATGATCCTAGCTTTAGTTGACACAAGATGATCCTAGCTTTAGTTGACACAAGATAATCCAAGCTTTTAGTTGACACAAGATAATCCAAGCTTTTAGTTGACACAAGATAATCCAAGCTTTTAGTTGACACAAGATGATCCTAGTTTTTAGTAGACACAAGATGATCCAAGCTTTAGTTGACACAAGATGATGCTAGCTTTAGTTGACACATGAGGATCCTAGCTTTAGTTGACACAAGATGATCCTAGCTTTAGTTGACACATGCTGATCCTAGCTTTAGTTGACACAAGATGATCCTAGCTTTAGTTGACACACGATGATCCTAGCTTTAGTTGACACATGATAATCTTAGCTTTAGTTGACACAAGATAATCTTAGCTTTAGTTGACACAAGATCATCCTAGCTTTAGTTGACACAAGATGATCTTAGTTTTTAGTTGACACAAGATAATCCTAGCTTCAGTTGATACATGATGATCCTAGCTTTTGTTGACACAAAATCATCCTAGCTTTAGTTGACACAAGATCATCCTAGCCTTAGTTGACACAAGATGATCCTAGTTTTTAGTTGACACAAGATGATCCTAGCTTCAGTTGATACATGATGATCCTAGCTTTTGTTGACACAAGATCATCCTAGCTTTAGTTGACACAAGATCATCCTAGCTTTAGTTGACACATGATGATCCTAGCTGTTAGTTGACACAAGATGATCCTAGCTTTTAGTTGACACAGCTGATGTCACTAAAATGTCCAAAAAGCTATGCGGTCTGTGTTTTCCAAAAGGCTGCATCCTTACTTGCGTCCTACCACATCAACTGGAAAGCAAGCTTACATCATCATGATCATATTGTTTAAGTTCTAATGAAAGTAACACTAATTTCTTCCAGCTTGCCCAGCCAATCATATGTGACCTTGACCCTCAGTGTGGTTTCTGTGTAGGTGTGAACGCTGCCCGCGATGCCATCCTCACCTTTATGGTGGGCGGATCAGACCAAGGATTCAATGCTGCCAAAGCCTACCTGGAGCTCATGGGCAAAAACGTTGTGCACTGTGGTGCTGTCGGGACAGGTCAAGTGAGTATTGAGGGCAGGATCAGTTATGTGTACCCCTGTTGTGGTTCACATCCAATTCTGGGTGGTAACATGTTTTTGCTTAATGTCACTAGCTGATGGCAACCCATGAACATCTTGGTTAGAATAGGTCTTGAGCAACCTATGCTTGATATAGAAGGTGACAATGCTAGCAGTAAGAGGCGGCTAATGGGATCGGGTGGTCAGACTCGCTGACTTGGTTGATGCATGTCATGGTATTCCATTTGCGTGGATTGAGGCTCATGACACCAACCACTGGATTGTCTGGTCCAGACTTTATTATTTACTGACTGCCATCATATAGCTGGAATATTGTTGAATGTGGCGTTTAACAACCAACAAACCTTTACAGAAACCTATGCTGGTCCTAAGAGGCAGAGTAAAGGATTGGAGGGTCAGACTTGGTTGAGTGTACATCAGTGCTCACAATATCAGTCACTGGATGTTCTGGTCCAGATATGATTATTTACAGGTTGCCTTCATATAGCCCACTCAACCCATGCTTGCCGTAAAAGGCGACTATGCTTGTCGTAAAAGGCGACTAATGGGATCAGGTGGTCAGGCTCGCTGACTTGGTTGATGCATGTCATTGATCCCAATTGCGTGGATCGATGTTCATGATATCAATCACTGGATTGTCTGGTCCAGACTTGAGTATTTACAGACGCCGTCATATAGCTGGAATATTGTTGAGTGTGGCGTTAGACAACAAACAAACCAAGACAAACCTTTACAGCAGCCTATGCTGGTCCTAAGAGGCAGAGTAATGGATCGGAGGGTCAGACTTGGCTGAATGCATCACATTGGGCCAAGACGGCATAGATCAGTGCTCACAATATCAGTCACTGGATTATCTGGTCCAGATATGATTAGTTACAGGTCTCCTTCTTATAGCCCAATGTGACCTAACCAACCAACAAACCAACCAGTCATATAGCCCAATGTGACCTAACCAACCAATCATATAGCCCAATGTGACCTAACCAACCAACAAACCAACATGACAGCCTAATGTCTCCTACTTGTGTTGCAGGCAGCTAAGATCTGTAACAACATGTTGCTGGGCATCTCCATGATCGGGACGTCGGAGACCATGAACCTGGGCATGAAGTGAGTCCCTGCAGAGATTCCTTCTCTGTCTTCTCATCCCTGTATCATTGTCCTATAGGATTACTCCGTGATTGGAAGTGTTTCTGTCTTAGATGGGTGTACCTTGTAGGGATGCAGCGACCGCCTCCGTGGTCTAGTGGTAGAGCGTCTGCCCGGAGAGCGGAATGTCTGTGGTAGGATCTCCGGCTGTGTCCTAGATAATAGATGGTACTTGTTGTTTTCCTGTCTGGTGCGTGACATTAAGGGGCTAAAACAAGGACTGGTCGGCTCGGAGTCAGTATACTTTGTCTGAGTGGGGTATTCATGTTAAACTGTGGCATGGTATCTCAGTGGGCTAGCACTATAAATCTGCATCAGTCTGAACTAGTAAACACACACACACGCGCGCGCACACACACACACACACACATAGTTTATTGTCATTTTAAAAATAGTTAACTTAGATCCAGGATCTTTTTATATATTCTCACGAAACACATTGAAAGTGACTTCTCGGAGCTGATGATAGAGAGAGAATGTATGTAATATCATATGAAACTATACAAGATAACCTTGATCTAGAGCGAGAGAAAGAGAGAGTGTGGCTAACAACAAACAAACAGTATCTGTGACCAGGCAGTTGATGTGTTTCAGACTGGGCCTGGACCCCAAGCTCCTGGCTAAGATCCTCAACATGAGTTCAGGGCGTTGCTGGTCCAGTGAGGTCTACAACCCGGTGCCCGGTGTGGTGGACGGCGTGCCCTCCAGCAACAACTACCAGGGGGGCTTCGGGACTGCGCTCATGGCAAAGGTCTGTTTCCATTTCTTTCTGTCCATGTGTGTTGTATAGTATGTACCAGAGTCTATCACTACATTTAAAGGGTCCCCTGTCGGGTTCTGGAGTAGAACAGGTCCCCAGGGCCTATCACTTCACGTGAAGGGCAGCCGACAGTCAATGCTTGTCATAAGAGCTGACTAACGAGATCAGGTGGTCAGGGTAGCTGACTTGGCTGTGTCCCATTTGTGTTAATCAAATTATCTTAACAGTCAAACCATGGCGGTAGGAAGCTAATCATGTTTCTCAGTAAGAAGTAATTTCCGAAATATTCACTCCAAGTAGATTACAAGAGGCACTCACACAACTGCACAACCAATCTCCCCACTTGATGCAACTCCACACTATAAACAAGACACCACACTGAAACCAAAGATACTGTAGACAGCACGCCACACATCACCACACCACGCCACGCCACGCCACGCCACGCCACGCCACGCATGTTTAGAGTTCTGCTGTCTTGTGTTGCAGGACTTGGGTCTGGCTCAGAGTGCCGCCACTTCCAGCAAGTCCGCCACTCCCCTGGGCTCCGCAGCTCATCAGATCTACAGGACCATGGTCAACCACGGCTTTGGGGGCAAAGACTTCAGCTCAGCCTTCAAGTTTCTTCAGGGTGACGAGAAGAAGTAACCTGTTCGTGTACCCTTTACAGTACTGAACAAATGTATGTTCTGTGGGACAGGTCTTGCTTCTCAGGCACTGCAAAACACATGACAGATTTTATTGTTCTTTCAGACATGAACTGTTCGAAATTAAGAATGAAACGTCATCACACTCAGGTTGAAGGTTAAACACTTATGGGGTTCAAATGCATATCAAGGATTAACCTGGGTCTATTGCTGTTTGAGTCATGGGACTCTCAGTTGGAAATTTAGGGGTCCAAGACTTGAACATGGTAGTCCAAGACTGGCAACATTTGGCAAGCTTTTTCTTGATTCCCAACAACTTTACTGATGTCTCGGCATGACACATGTCGTATGCCTCATGCTCCCGATGCATTGGTTCGATATTGCCCACATGGGTACAATGTTTGAAGCCCATTTCTGGTGTCCCCCAGCCTCATATTGCTGGAATATTTGCTAAAAGTGGCGTAAAACCATACTCACTCACTCTTATGCATAGGGATTGCAATGTTAGATTGAAGAAAATCAAGAACTGACACACTTGAATTTCTTTCCAAAAATGAAATGTCAGTTATGAGTAACAAATTTGATGAATTTAATGCTGGCCATACTTTTTTCCATACATCAAGGACCCCAGGATCTCTTTAATTGCGAACACTTCATCATGATAACTGATAATTCTGACACGCAGGTACCACATTATTTTCCCACCAGTCTCACCAGTTATCATTGCCTGAAAAGCAATTCCTTCATTATTCCAGTCTGGAGTAAATGGAAGTCATTCTTTGTCTGGGAAACAAATCAATGTTTTGTTGTCATATCAATGTCTGGGAAACACATTCAAAGTGAAGCAATATTTATTCGGGGAAATTAATTTCTCTATTAAATGATACTCTTTGATTGTCATTTGTTTGTGAATTGATCACCGGTCTTGGATAAAAGTGAATCTGGGTTATCTCCCTTACAGTATGGTTTTGCAATTGAAGTTAGTTGATCAATGGAACAGTCTTTATAAAGTAGCATCATGTTGGAAGTTGAAGTATGGAAGTTACACAGATGTTAAAGACATATTTTTGTGAAATGTGCTTAATTGTTCCACTGACAAAAATAATTCATAATCCTACTGTATGTTCCATTTATTGAAATGAGCTGGTTCTCTGAGGACGTGTGTTATTTCCGATGTTGAAATGAAGATATTGACAGAGAAGCAAGATTTGACCTGTTTGTGCCAGTGACTGATATGTATAATAGAGTGTGTTTGACAGGGTTTCTTCCAGATTTTCAGGGACTTTTCACTCTATAGGTTTGTTGACTCAGAACTCAATTTATTCTCATTTACAAAGTACTTTTTGTGACTGTATTTCAATCTGTGTTTTATTGTTAAGTTGATTATACCCATTATAATGATTGTGTTTGAAGTTTTAGTCTCATAATAAGGTCTCGGTTCAATTATTTCTTTTTGTAAGTGATGTATTTAAACAATACATATTTCTGCAGGACAGTTTGCTTGTCTTGGCGATATGGCATGTATATACAAAGTAATGGCAAGGGGGTTTTTGTTTATCATACAATAAGACACTGCAGGGAGAATATACCATGAGGGGCACAGTGTTATTGTATGATAAAGAACAACCATGAGTCATTTATTTCTTATTATATATCAGCATCATGCACAGTCTCTTTAAGGATGTTAATAAAATGAACTAGCATTACGACTTGCCATTGCATTTATCTGTGTTGTCCAACTACATCTGTGGTGAACAAATCACTGGTCACTTCCCAGTCCAAATTAATGTTGTCCAATTAAAGGTGTCATGGGGTTGAGAGCACATGTTCGAAACTCAAGAAATTATGTCATGAAATAGACCACGCCTTGTTCTTCTTTGTTCTTTGTGATTTTTCACACATCTATCTTATATCATTGCAAAGATAGCCAGAGTTTGCATTGTTTGTAAATATATAAACAGGTTTGCGGGGCAAATGAGTTGTGTGTGAATACTTTTACATCTGTAGGATTGACTGACTTCAGTGTGATCATCTTCAAACATGTAGTATGTCAACATAGTACTCTGCTTGTTTTCTATGGGAACATTTTGTGCACTGAATATGCTTGTTCTCCTTTTGTAATGTAGTGTAGGTCCTTCTTATAACTGCACAGGTAACTTTCAAGCACCTGTCGTCTAAGGCGCCGCGATTTGCGGTGCAGAGTTGCGTCCCTTGGGCACGCCAGAAACCTATGATTGTGGGTTCGAATCCCTGTTCGCCCAAATTATGTTGCTAGTTTGTCAGCACCATACCCGTGGTAAATGTCTTAGACTTCGGGCTTTCCTCCCACATTAAGCAGACACGTCACGATATAACTGGAATACTGTTAAAAGCGACGTTAAACCCAACTTACTCACTCACTCAAGGACCTGCCGATCAGATATCTGGCACTTGAGTGAGTATCATTTATCTTCTGCATTGCGGGAGTAAATTGCTATATGTATAGTACAAGTCGTGCAGCATTTACAAAAACCAGTGCTTATTTATAAGCTAACTGTCTGTACCTGGCACTTATACACAAGTGTGTAAATGAAGACATGTTATTGGTACATGTTAAGCAAGGATTCATGTTTCAAGTGTTGCCTTGATACACTGCTTGTTTGGATGATCTCTTCTGTTGTCATGTAAGTTTAGTGTTTTTGAGGGGCACGGGTGGCCCAGTTGTCTAAGGTGCTGCGATTCGCTGCGCAGAGTTGCATCCCTTAGGCACAACAGAACCCTATGATCGTGGGTTTGAATCCCGGTTCCCCCCGAATATGTTTCTAGGTTTGTCAGCACCATACCCGTGCTTGTGGGTTTCACTGAAGTGGTAAACGTCTGAGATCTGCATCACTTCAGGCTTTCCTCCCACATTAAGCTGACACGCCGCGATATAACTGGAATACTGTTAAAAGTGGCATTAAACCCAACTCACTCACTATAGTGTTTTGGTTACATGATCGTGTGATGTTGTGAAGGAATTGATCTCTTGCTTCGTGCAGTGTTAATATTTCTACTTTCTTAGTGCTTTTAATTGCTCACTGATGAGTTACGTGTGATCTTTCTGAAACTGTACATGGAGAATAGCTATCACAGTGTATGAATGAAAAGAAATATACATGTTGTTTTTGATATTTTGGCCTTTTATGACCGTAGTGTGTCTGTTGCAGATAATCCAGACTGGTTGTTCTCTGGTGTTGATGTTTTATATTCACTAACCATATTTAACAACACAACGAGGTAAAGAGGGATCTGATAGATTATGTGAGGAGCAATGGTAGATACAAAATTGTAGATGATTATGACATGTTTATGTTACTGATGTTATGGACACATGTTTCTCGGCTGATCATGCTTGAATGTTGATAGTGCTATCAAATGTCTGTCCGTCTGGTCCAGACTTGCTATCCTACAGATCAATCCGATGTAGCTGTGATATTAATGACTGCGGCATAAAACAACATCCACTCACTAAGGAAGAGAATAGATGGATGTCAACTTCTTTTCTATGAGGAACACAAAGTTTGGGATAATATTTACAGTGGAACTTACTGCCTGTGGCTGTTTCGCTTGCCTTGATCAGATAGAGCTTCTCATAATGTTAACAGGGGTCACAGATTATCACAGGATTTCAGTATTTCAGTATTAAAGGTAAGGCTGCCCTATCCATCATAATGTTGTCCATAAGTTGGAATGCTCTTGGACGCTGGGTCACTCTTAATTTTAAAAACTGCCAAACTTCAATATCTTGGTTGGGTATAAAGTTTGAAGCTGGATTGTAACACTATCCTGTTGACTCGGGGAAAACATGTTAAATGACTTCAGAAAAAAATACATTAAATTATGTGTTTATTATTTAAATGGGTGGACAACAAAGGTTAAACCACTGGTGGTTTAAATAGCAGTGTAAGTTATTATTATTTCAGACAATGAATACACTGTTACCGAAATACTCAGTGTTGACCAAATCCCACATATATTTGACCAGACCAGCATTTGGATTCTGTCCTATGTTATAAGTATTTTTGTTTTGGAGTGATAGTGAAATAGGACACATTAATGATTTGATGTACCTGACAATGTTTTACCCTGTTTGAACTAACATAGGTGATAAGACTTGCATTTTCCCACTGTTGCAACAGGAATCAACATGATACATATGATGTATGTGACTCTGTGACTGAAACAACGAAGACAATTCTATGTTTACTGAATATTGATGACAATGCCTGCATCTCTGAAACAATGATGACAATGCATGCGTCTCTGAAACACTGATGACAATGCCTGTGTCTCTGAAACAATGACAATGCATGCATCACAAGAACAATGATGACAATGCATCACAGGAACAATGATGACAATGCATGCGTCTCTGAAACACTGATGACAATGCCAGTGTCTCTGAAACAATGACAATGCATGCATCACAAGAACAATGATGACAATGCATGTGTCTCTGAAACACTGATGACAATGCCAGTGTCTCTGAAACAATGACAATGCATGCATCACAAGAACAATGATGACAATGCATGTGTCTCTGAAACACTGATGACAATGCCTGTGTCTCTGAAATAATGACAATTCATGCATTACAGGAACAATACTGACAATGCATGGGTCACAGAAACAGTGATGACAATGCATGCATCACAGAAACAATGATGACAATGCATCACAGGAACAATGATGACAATGCATGCGTCTCTGAAACAATGACAATGCATGCATCACAAGAACAATGATGACAATGCATCACAGGAACAATGATGACAATGCATGCGTCTCTGAAACACTGCTGACAATGCCTATGTCTCTGAAATAATGACAATGCATGCATTACAGGAACAATAATGGCAATGCATGGGTCACAGAAACAGTGATGACAATGCATGCATCTCTGAAACAATGATGACAATGCATGCATCACAGAAACAATGATGACAATGCGTGGGTCACTAAAAGCAAACAAAATCTACTTTGTCACCATTGTCCCATAAACAGTACTGGCAGTAGCGTTGACATTGGCATGACAAGTATGATGTATTTGTTTTTTAAACAAAATTCCAAGAATATTACATTGAGCTTTGCAACATCATACCACACATAAATATACCAACATGCAGCATGTCAAATATGTGTGTCATGTCACATGTTCAGCTTAACAGATGTATAACATGAAGAATCTCAACTATTTATCAGGCATAGTCAGAGAATAAACTATTTCCACTGCTCCTTCCTTATTGTCTGTGTTTGAAAGTAGGTGGCCCATAGGTGGTCCAATATGCTGAGCTCATCTCACAGACGCCAACAGTTCACCATATAGTTCTCTAATAGTGACAGTCATCAATGAGTCTGGGTTCGAATCACGGATTACTCTCGACTTTGATCCAGGGTTTACCAAAGTGGTTCGCTTGTATGACCAGCAAAACCAGGGACTTAGTTTTCAACAAGGGACGTTCAGCTGACAACTGGTTTAACCAAAATACGTCTGTTCATAGCGGTGTTCCTCGGGATTACAGCGTAAATAGCTCACTACGTTGCCCCTGTACAAAGGGATCTTAGCGCTAAGGTGATCGTAACTGCTATACTTTATCAAGCTTACGGTCATCTTAGCGCTAAGATTATTTTGTACATCAGCACCTGGGTCTCAATCCACAAACAATAGTAGCTCAACATTCGTAAGCCTAAGGTAAACTATAGAGTTACGATAAGTCGTAACGCTGCGAACTCTCTGTGGATCGGGACCCAGCAACCTTAGCTTGTAGTAAGTGGTGACTGAACGGATCAGCCCGTGTGCGAAATACGCTACAGTCGGAAAGCGCACGTTAAATCTTCTATATCAGTCCGTCAGTCAGACGGGTCGGTGGTCTGGTTCAGTGTCTTGATTGATCGCGGGCTATACTCCCGCACCAGCTAGATGGTTTTTGTCAATCACTGGTTTGTTCAGTTACTTTACAGACCGCCCTATTGGTGGAATACGAGTGCGGTGTTGAAGAACAAACCAACCCACAAGTGAAGGGACCTTAAATCCATCTAAGTCATTTTTTGCCTTATTGTGTAGTTTCTGACAATTTCAACCGTCTCCATGGTCTAGTGGTCGAGCGTCCACCCGGAGAGCAGAAGGTCCGTTGTTCGATCCCCGGTCGCATTATATCATAAGACGTTGATATACGATACTTGTTACCCTGTCTGGCGCGCGTCATTAAGGGGCTAAAACAAGGACTGGTCGGAAGGGAGTCAGTATACTGTTTCTCAGTGGGTATTCATGTTATACTGCGGCATGGTATCTCAGTGTGCTAGCACTATAAAATCGACCTTAGTTCGGACTAGTACAAGCAGCCACATCACGTACACGCAGGTCGCTATATAAGTGCAATAATATTGGAATCAAGGTTTAACCCAATTTCACCTCACCTCTGACAATTTCAGCACGTTGTTTGCCTCATTAAATGCCCACACAGAGACACAAATCTGATCATGAAATTTAAATCTCATTAATTCATCCGCCCGTGATCAGGATAAACATTGTTTACGATCGTGTCCTGACGACAGTATGCCTAAGCCCTTAGCCCCGCCAAGGGCACGTCGTACAAAGTGATCTTTGCGCTTCGACAGGCAAAACTCCCATGCTTGAACACAGACGGACGTTGCAAGGCAGTACGAAATACCTTAAATCCTTGAATCAACGCCCAGCGATTATTTTTGTACTACTGAAAATACGCTAAAGATCTCTATTTTAAAAGATAATACGTCAAATTGTGTGCATCCGTTAACATAACCAAAGACAATAATGTGTAATGAACAATAATATATTGTAATGTGCCTCGCAATGCCAAAAAACGTGTCCAATAATCAGTGAGATTTCCCGTCAAAACAAGAGCATCTGACCAAAAATGGCACGTAAAAAAATCACGTAAATAAATTCATTATCCGAAACAACAACTTCCTGTATGCGATCACAGCCTGGCACCGTCGTCCCATGCTCCCAAGAAGTGGCTGGATGGTGTCACTCTTCATTGCCGAGATCCTGTAGAGTTGCCGCCAGGATGGGGCGTCGTGTGAGGGCGATCTGAAGCTCGTTCTGTATGTCTTCGATAGGGTTGAGATGTGGTGACCGGGCTGGTCACTCTTTGAATCGCACACCTGTCATGTGCCCCACTGTAGGACAAGGAGATCGGTTCTTTCAGTTTTACTGATCCCAACCGTCGTCAGGTATCTGACGTGCGGCGTTAAACAACAAACAAATCAACAAATACTGATCCCACCCCAAACCATGATTGTGCCCCCTCGCAGCGGTCATGTCCGGCTACTTTGGAATCCTGAAATCTGTCTCCTTGTCTACGCCACACTCGGACACGGCGATCTGTGAAGTGAAAAGTACTGGGCCCACTTGCACAAAGCGATCTTAGCGCTAAGATGAACGTAACTCCCATGCTTTAACATAGGCTTACAATAGTCGTAGCGCTAAGATCGCTTTGTGCAAGTGGACCCTGGAGTCCAGTCATGGTCTGTCCAGTTGACATGATCTTCGTGCCTTCCCAGCGGAGACGATTTCGCACCGTCTGAGTAGTAACGTTGACGCCGCTGGTCATTTCTGAGTGTGGCCAAGACGTCTTGATGCAGTCAAGAGAAACATGTCTATCCGCTGTGTGGTGGAACGCTGTCGACCACCTTCATGTCGCTGGGTAGCTGATCCAAACGTCTGGTATCGATTCCATGCCCTGCTGATCACACTTTGGCTGACATCAAAGACGTTATCAACGGGACGTTGTTTCAAACATGCCTATGCATCTGCCTAAATTAAGGGGGCATAAGTTGCATCCTTAGTAGCAAATATTGTCTTATCATGTTTGTTTGTTGCTTAACGCTGCACTCAGCAATATTCCAGGTACGTGGTGGCGGTCTGTCAATAATCGAACCTGGACCAGACAATCCAGTGTTTGACATCATGAGCATGGATCTAAGCACTTGGGATACGATGACATGCATCAACCAAGTCAGCGAGCCTGACCATCCGATCCCAATAGTTGCCTCTTGCGACAAGCATAGTCGCCCGTTACGGCAAACATGGGTTGCTGAAGACCTATTCTACCCCGGATCTTCACGGGTCTTTCCCATCATATGTGATATGGTTCTGCCTCGAAACATCCAAACTCAGCTTTTCAAAAACCTCGTGCACATCGTGCCTGTGAATGCATGCTCTGTCCGTTCGTCATGAAATTGAGGTCCTGTCAGGTAAACCCAACCGTAATATTTCTATTCTTTTTGGGGGATGATATCTTTTTTTTTGTATCATCAAAACGTGATCTTCAGCAAACTTTGAGTAGTATATTTCGGAAGGTCCCGTGGACAGATAATATAGTGATGCTTATTTTTTGGATGATTTTGATATCATTAACGTTTAATCCTTAGCAAGTTGTGAGTATCATATGTTGGAAAGTCTGTTGATATTGTGATGCTTACATATAATGCAGGCTGTTATTATAGGGGGTCGTTGGACCGGGCGTTTATTCAAGGAATTACGACGCTTCCTGTCCCACCAACAAGACACATAAATAAAGTACCCAGGCCTTCCTTATTGGAATTCGGCCCCAGCAACCAGTGACAGTTCATATTGATATACAGCTTTCAGGTAGAGCAAACACCTGTGAAATCCCATTTCGTTTGCATTAGGTATGTATTGCTGAGATAAAGGATTCAACGGAGTCGCATTGCGTAATCAGAACTTTTTGGGAGATTCGAATAGCACGCCAGAGGGCGGGTTGACATGGCGGTTCACTTCGAGCAAACGGGGTCCGTTCTCAACATATGGCGCTTTACTTCGATCACACAGGGTCCGTTCTCAGCATGTGGCGGTGAACTTCGAACAAACAGGGTCCGTTCTCAACATATGGCGCTTTACTTCGAGTAAACAGGGTCCGTTCTCAAAATGGTGCGGTTTACTTCGAAAAAACAGGGTCCGTTCTCAACATTCGCGCTTTACTTCGAGTAAACAGGGTACGTTCTCAACATTTGGCGCTTTACTTCGAGTAAACAGGGTCCGTTCTCAACATATGGCGCTTTACTTCGAACAAACAGGGTCCGTTCTCAACATGTGGCGGTTTACTTCGAACAAACAGGGTCCGTTCTCAACATATGGCGGTTTACTTCGAACAAACAGGGTCCGTTCTCAACATATGGCGGTTTACTTCGAACAAACAGGTTCCGTTCTCAACATGTGGCGGTTTACTTCGAATAAACAGGTTCCGTTCTCAACATGTGGCGGTTTACTTCGAACAAACAGGGTCCGTTCTCAACATATGGCGGTTTACTTCGAACAAACAGGGTCCGTTCTCCACATATGGCGCTCTACTTCGAGTAAACAGGGTCCGTTCTCAAAATGTTGCGGTTTACTTCGAAAAAATAGGGTCCGTTCTCAACATGTGGCGGTTTACTTCGAACAAACAGGGTCCGTTCTCAAAATGTTGCGGTTTACTTCGAACAAACAGGGTCCGTTCTCAACATGTGTCGGTTTACTTCGAACAAACAGGGTCCGTTCTCAACATTCGCGCTTTACTTCGAGTAAACAGGGTACTTTCTTAACATATGGCGGTTTACTTCGAGTGCACTGGGCCCATTCTGAAAATATGGCGGTTTACTTCGAGCAAACAGGGTCTGTTCTCAACATATGGCGGTTTACTTCGAACAAACATGGTCCATTCTCAACATATGGCCATTTGCTGCTCGTACACTGGTTCCATTCTCTACATATGGCGCTTTACTTCGAGTGAACTGGTGTCATTCTCTACATATGGCGCTTTACTTTGAGTAAACTTGGTCCATTCTCAACATTTGGCGCTTTACTTCGAGTAAACTTGGTCCATTCGCAACATATGGCGGTTTGCTTCTAGTAAACTTGGTCCATTCTCAACATATGGCGGTTTACCTCGAATACACAGGGTCTGTTATCAACATATAGTGGTTTCCTTGGAGTAAAACTGGTCCAGTCTCTATATATAGCGGTTTACTACGAGTAAACTAGGTCTATTCTCAACATATGTCGCTTTACTTTTACTGTAACCTTGGTTCATTCTCAACATATGGCGCTTTACTTCGAGTAAACAGGGTCTGTTCTCAAATTGCGTACAATACCCATTCTACAATTTCTAGAATGCCATCTAAGCAATGAAAATTGCACTGAGCAGGATGTCCAGTCAGCTTACAGTAAACTACGGTTATAACGAACTTGAAGGGACTGCTAATTTTAGTTCGTTATAACCGTAGTTTGTTATAAGCATATAAACAGCATAACTACAGCAAATAGTCGAGACCAAAAGGTAAGTTCGTTATATCCGTCAGTTCGTTATAAGCGTGTTCGTTATAACCGTAGTTTACTGTATATGATATGACCTCTGATGTGAAAGTCGCCTATTAAAAAGAAGAAAGCATGCACCCCTTGGCGCATTTAACCATGTGCTGGATAATTGACCCCGTTCATAAAAGTATAAATAATTGATGCACATAAATATGTGAACAAGGTATGCATGATGGATAGTAACCGTCCATAAACAACACGTCTAAACGTAGTGTATGCTATTCGTGAAGTCTGACGTGAGCACGCATGGTTTCTATATTGTAAATTGAAACATTAATTAACTGTTGAAAATAAAATATTACCTCAAGCAGTGATGCATTTATGATTGATATTGTGTTACTATGCAGACCCTATATATACTACTCAAAAGAAATTAAAGAACGCCCGATTCTTTCATATCATCATAGTTCATCTATATTATGTCAGAATGAAAGAATAATTTCTTGTAATGAAAGAATCGGGTGTTCTTTAACTTCTTGTTATCAAATAATCGGGTGTTCTTTAACTTCTTGTAATGAAACAATCGGGTGATCTTTGACCTCTTGTAATGAAAGAATCGGGTGTTCTTTAACTTCTTGTTATGTAATAATCGGATGTTCTTTAACTTCTTGTAATGAAAGAATCGGGTGTTCTTTAACTTCTTGTAATGTAATAATCGGGTGATCTTTGACCTCTTGTAATGAAACAATCGGGTGTTCTTTAACTTCTTGTTATGTAATAATCGGGTGATCTTTGACCTCTTGTAATAAAAGAATCGGGTGTTCTTTAACTTCTTGTAATGAAAGAATCGGGTGTTCTTTAATCTCTTGTAATGAATGAATCGGACGATCATTAAATTCTTGTAATGAAATAATTTGGTGTTCTGTCACTGTTTTGGTGATATACTTCTACAAAGTATGCGAACCTTTTTCAATTTCAAATAACGCGCGTGTAGAAATATCACACCCTAGAGGAATATGTGGGATCCTGGATGGTCCAAATTCCCGTGGCTCCTAAATTTGTTGTGCAGAGTTGCGTCCCTTAGGCGTAACAGGATCCTATGGTCGTAGGTTCAATGCCATCTTCGTCATGGTTATGAACTTTGCTTTGTCAACACTATACATATGGTAAACATACAGGAGCTGCATCACGTAGTGCTTTATTCTCACATAAAGTAGACATGCTCAAAACGTTCTAAGCCTGGCTAACTTTCAACTATGGGCCATAACAAAGTGAACTAGTAAATGTAGTACATTGTTTGAATAGTTCAATGCAAGTATATTTGGTCTGTTGAGGCCGTATGTATATACGTGACAGCCAGTTAAACGTGATAGGGATCCAAATGGACACAGAAATGGAAAAGAACGAGTACCGAGAAGTCATCATTTTTTTTTACTTCAGATAAAAGTACTGCCCAAGAAATTCATGACCGCATATCGCAAGTGTATGGGGGATAATTACTATTCCACTGTTACATGTTGGGCAGCTATGTGTAAGGTTGGAAGAACAAGCCTTGGTGATGACACCAGGTGTAGACGTACTTCAAATTCCATCAATGAAGATTCAATCAATTTATACTGTCAGATAGATGTATTACCATTGCTGAATTTGAGGAAGTCATGTAGACATGTATCAATTGAAATTATTAGTCATGAACATTTACAGATCAAAAAGATATCTGCTCGTTGGGTGCCACAGTTTCTAAATTCTGATCTTAAGGAAAATAGAACTGACATTGCCAGAGAGAATTAAGTGAGTGAGTGAGTGAGTTGGGTTTAACGCCACTTTTAACATTATTCCAGTTATATCACGGCGTGTCAGCTTTATGTGGGAGGAAAGCCCGAAGTGATGCAGGTGTCAGACGTTTACCGCTTCGGTGAAACCCACGAGCACGGGTATGGTGCTGACAAACCTAGAAACATAATTGGGGCGAATCGGGATTCGAACCCACAATCATAGGTTTCTGGCGTGCCCAAGGGACGCAACTCTGCACAGCGAATCGCGGCGCCTTAGACGACTGGGCCACCCGTGCCCCCGAGAAAATTAAGAGCTAATTGAGGAGGATTTCGTCAAATTCAAAAAGAGATTAGTAACGGGTGACGAAACATGGCTCTACCGCTATGATCCCGAGTCAAAACGCCAATCCATGTAATGGCACCATTCAACTCTGGCACCAAAGACATTCAGGTCTTCAACATCAGTGAAGAAAGTTATGGCCACTGTATTCTGGGATGCAAAGTTGTTGATTACTTAGAAAGCCAAAAGACGATTACCGGTGCCTACTATGCTGATTTGCTTCATCGCCTGAGAGATTCTATGAAAGAAAAGTGGCGAGTAATGCTGACTGCTGGACATCTACTTTTTCAAGACAATGCCTCTTCTCACACCTCTCGAGTTGCAAAGGCAGCTGTGCGACAATTTGGGTTCGAAGAGCTTCCTCACCCTCCATACTCGCCAGACCTGGCAATAAAATGATTTCCACCTGTTTCCTAAACTGAAAGAACACCTTCGTGGAAAGCGCTATGACGACAATGATGACCTCAAAGCGGCCATGAATGGGGTTTTTCAGGATTTTTTCAGAAAACTGAAACTGAAAAGCTCCATAATCGATATGAGGAGTGCATTGAAAAGCAGGGAGATCAGGTTGAAAATAAAATTAAAAACACTTTCACAAATGTTCGTTTTGTTTGTTAGGCTCAGAACATTTTGACCAGCCCTCACACTGCCCAAAGCGACATTAAACCCACTTCATTCACTCACTCACAGAACAGAGACCCACTTTCTTGCAGATTACAACACATGACATCGATAAAAACGCATTCAAGTTCATGTCATTCTCAATACTACAGGTATTAGTGTCAGCGCCATCAACAAGATCTCATAACAGAACAACGAGAAACCCATACCAATCAGCATCTAGCAGATCAATACACGTAATTAAATTCAACCGAGTTTGATAAACGAAACCACTGCACGGAGCTATTGCTCGAGATAACACAAGAGCACAGCCTCGGCAGACACATGTGCTGCAGAAGCGAGGCGACGGGTACATTCATCGATTACCGTTATATTCACAATGTTTTTCTTCCGACATCTCGACTTACGACATGGAAAACTCGGACAATTGAGTGGTAAATCTGGTTTCACGCTACTATATAACCTTTGATAGGGATATTTCTATCTTCCCATGATGCACATGAATTATTCTCATAATATGTTTAAGCATATGTACACAAGGAAAACAGTTAAGCACCACCCTATTTCTCAACCATGACAAATGCACAAATCATGGCATGGGATGACTGACCAGGAGCTGGGCGATACCAATGTCATCGGATAGAACAAACATTTGACAACAAATAAAGAAGATATTGGTGAGTTGTGATTGAAATGTACCGACAAAAACATCATGGTAACACAGATATACTTATTTTGACCTAAGACAATACCTAAAAAAAAGTATGGAGCTGCAGGATTAAGTAAACAGTTACGTTTGATGTTTCATGTGAAGATGTTCCTTTAAGTCGCTACTTGACATTACAAGTGAAACAGATCAGTAGCGGATATAACTGCCACGTTCCCGAATGACGCATTCCACCCTATGTCTCATGCCTCCAGTCAGACGTTGGATCTGTTGATGGGTCAACAACAACCACTCCTGATGCAATGCTGTTTTCAATTGGCGTAAATATTGTACAGGATGATCTCCTGCCTGTATGCGCCGCCCCAGAATATCCCAAACATGTTCAAGGGGGTTCAGTTCTGGGCTCATTGCTCGCAAGGGTGGAGTCGTTATTGCATTGGCCCTCATGTAATCCACGACTGCATGCGAACGATGAGGCATGGCATTGTCATCCATGTACTGAGGTCGAGTAGCAAGAGGGTGGTTGTCAAAATGAGGAACGACGACTGGTCTCAAAACGGCCCGGATGTACTGAGCCCCTGTTACGTTGCCCCTTATGGTGACCAAATCCAACCTGCAATCATGAGAGATACACCCCAAAACCAAAACCAATGTTCATGGGGGGTGTAGGCCGTGTTCCGGTGCCTCCAATCTCTCGTTCTTCCATCAGTGACGTAGAGCAGAAGACGACTTTCGTCTGACCAATGGATCCGTCTCCAAGTTCTCAGATTCCAGTTCTGTCGCGCAATACACCATCCTAAACTAGCAGCTTTGTGGTGATCTCTCAGCAAGGGACGCTTTATGACTCGTCTACCCCAAGGCATATCGGGAGAATGTGTATTGGGAGGAGGCATGTTTTGGGGAAGACATATTTGGAGAATGTGTATTGGGAGAATGTGTATTGGTAGAAGGTGTATACGTAGAAGGTGTATTTGGAGGAGGCATATTTGGAGGAGGCATGTTTGGAGGAGGCATATTGGGAGAAGCTAAGGTGTATTGGGAGAGGGTGTATTGGGAGAAGGTGTATCGGTAGAAGGTGTATTGGTAGAAGGTGTATCGGTAGAAGGTGTATTTGGAGGAGGCATATTTGGAGAAGGTATATTGGTAGAAGGTGTATTTGGAGGAGGCATATTTGGAGGAGGCATGTTTGGAGGAGGCATATTGGGAGAAAGTATTGGGTATAGGCTTTTGGGGAAGATACTTACATAGCTGACGCTAGTTCTCAGCAAGCTCATAGGACAATATAGTTGTCATGCACATAGCATGTCCCCTATGCACATGATGCCAGTCCGATGTGGTTATATGGTAACCACGTGATCAAAACTCAGTGATGATGTTTATCGCTAGAAAAAGGGAATTTCTTTCATTATTGTAAATATCATTTTTTTATCAGTGGAATAGCTTGTTTTCACTTTATATCAACCAATACTTTATTCAGCCATTGACCTAAATACAAATAACAGTTTACAAGTATGGTTGAGGCAAAATACATACCGTGTACTTCTTTCATACGCATGATAAATATACAGGCATTGTGATTTTATTTGTTCTGTATCGTTTGTGGCAAATATCTTTTTAAATGTATACATATTTACAAATGATATTCGTCCTTGATACATTGCACACATAAAGAACAGTTTCACATGCATATATCGATTTTTTTTGCCACCTTCCTTCATTATCTCGCAACCGTAATGGTCCCCGTTTAAATTTCACTGAGATATTTCGAATCTTTAATTCTTTAATTGCACAGTGATACTTTTCAGATCAGCAACAGATTTTCTGAGGCAAAACTTACAAGTAAAGACCAATCCTAGATATCTGTAAGTATCAACAACATCTAAAACGTATCCTCGAAAATACCACACAAATACCACACTTCTTTAGATGATATGTGTCCTCCTCTTCTGAAAACAACATTTGAATGAATCTAGAATATTTATCTGGCGCTGTAAACCCCTTTTAGTTTCCGAAACCATAATAACATCATCACCAGTTAACAACATCAATACTTCTACTGTATCTGGAAAGAGTTGAATCCCATTAGTTCCATGTGTCATAACATCTGTAGCTAATTCATTTATAAATACAGTAAACTACGGTTATAACGAACTCAAAGGGACTACTAATTTTAGTTCGTTATAACCGTTGTTCGTTATAAGCATATATACAGCATAACTACAGCAAATAGTTGGAACCATAAAAGGAAGTTCGTTATAAGCGTGTTCGTTATAACCGTAGTTTACTGTAATGAGAATCGCACAGGGCTCAGCATACATCCTTGTCTTAAACTAAATGGACAATCAAAATAATCTGTGAAATCGGTATTACATCTGTAACACACATGCACCTATCTTCTTAAATCAATACTCGCGATATGTATTGATTCTATTTCAAGGAGGACTATAGGTACAGTAGAACACGTATTTCCGTCATTTTTTCCTGCATATGGCATGGTGTTACCTGTTTTGATTGACAGCTGAATAGCCACAGGTGCGACAAAGCGATTGTAACTGATTGCTGAATAGTAAAAATAAGGAGACGCAATGTATGGTCTAATTTTATCAGAATAATTTTCGCTGCCTTAACGACACAAGGACATTCGTCTTTTAATGGATACAATGTGGTCCCTAATATATGAAATAGGTATGAATTAACAAAATGTTGAAAAGACAAACATGTCTTTAAGATTACGTACTTCAAACAATTGCATTAGCCGACATTTTGTTTCACAATTCAGCGCCCCCTGTTACCTGGCAACTGCAAGTCGTGTACGTTTCCACATCCTGTTTAATTAACAAAATGTTGTAAAGCAGACCTTTAAATGTAAAACTGATTTTTTTGTTACCTTATCAATTTACACTTCCTCGCTACATATCGACTTCTGATACCCGAGCATGTACAGAAGGTATGTGGACGTTTTGTTAACTTGTTAATCGTGGTTTTAGACACTTCCGTGACAACATCCACTTCCACGGCACTCCTTCCAACTAAACTAAACTTTAAACCCCTGAACCGACAAAAAAAACTTGACCCTGTCGAATTTGTGCCAGGATCCGTTTGGCTATGAGCACCGAGTATGATTTAACCCTTACTTATTATTAAGTGGTAAACGTCCAAGACCTGCGTCGCTTTTGATGACTGTATTATATTTTACTAAAAAGTTAATAGAATTTATTAATATGATCTCTCAAAAATCCCTTTTGGTGTCTTTTGTACATTTTAAGGATGTGAACTTGTATGAAGTCTGTATATACAATTGGTGAGATCAAGTCTTTGAATGGCGTTTAGAAGTGATACACATAAGGAAGAGTATTTGAGAATTTATGGATGGCAACTTCGTAATTTAGAGGAACGCATGGTTTTCCTCATAATAAAGAAGGTGACATCCATAAAAAATTATCTTCCTTAAATGGTGAGACTTTCTCCCTACCCCTCCCTCTCTCTCTCTCTCTCTCTCTCTCTCTCTCTCTCTCTCTCTCTCTCTCTCTCTCAAGGTTATCTTGTATAGTTTCAGTTTCATATGATATTATATACATTCTCTCTCTATCATCAGCTCCGAGAAGTCAGTTTCGATGTGTTTCGGGAGAATATATAAAAAGATCCCGGATCTAAGTTAACTTTTTTTAAACTGACAATAAACTGTCAGGCAAAAGAAAATATACAGTCATGTTTGATGGTGGCTAGAAATGAGATAAACATGAAATGGTTATTCGATAGTTATGCATTCGATACGGGTATCATAGTTATGTTTTGGAACTTATGTTTGCAGTGTTGCTGTGACTGTTTTCAACTATAGTCTTCGACACTTGAAATGGAATCACGAAATGTCGTGCTGATTAATTAACGAAGATAGCAGCATGTGTGCTAATATTTATAAAGTGACAGCACGCCATTCCGCCGATAAGGAATGTTACTTTGCGACAATAGTGCGCTTGTTCCTCCCTCTCACGGAGATGTTCCGGGTAGTATTGAACAGGGCAGGATCACGAGTAGACCATTCAGCTAATTTCCGGTCTACTCAATCGTGAACCAGAGAATGCCTATCTACAAGGGGCACTTGAACTACGCCACTGTTGCTATATATACTCACAGGGTCGTATTAACCTCGAACTGGAATAACAGCTGGCCGACATGTGTCACAGCAGCAGCAGCATAGGCGACGACTATGCGTCATCGCAATACAATTTTGAGGTTCTAAAGTGTATATAATAAAAAGAGAGCATTTTGGGGAGTCTTGAATGAAATTATCCGTTGCCCCTTTAATCAGTGTTACAGCAGTACTTACCTTTTATATTTGTAAAAATGCTCTAGACTATGGTACCTCTTTTAGGGCTAATGGAGGGGGACACGGGTGGCCAAGTCGTATTAGGGGCCGCGATTCGCAGTGCAGAGTTGCGTCCCTTGGGCACGCCAGAAATCTATGATTGTGGGGTCAAATCCCGGTTCGCCCCGTTTATGTTTCTAGGTTTGTCAGCACCATACCCGTGCTTGTTGGTTTCACCGAAGCGGTACACGCCTGAGACCTTCATCACTTCGGGCCTACCTCCCATATTAAGCTGACACGCCGCGGTGAAACTATTAAAAGCGACGTTAAACCCAACTCACTCACTCATTTTCTCTTAGGACTATGGCTGTCGTTAGTCAGTGTTCAAGAATAGGAGTTACGCTGTCTCAGCACTAAGATACCTTAGTGAAACTTGGCCTTGACTTCTATTTATCCTTTTCAAACAGATAGAAGTTTTAAAAAAAACAATATTTCTTTTTATGTTAAACACCGTGTGGTATTTTTGAGGCCGGCATGAAGACATGAATCTTATAATCGAGGTTTTACGATATATTTCTGCGAGAAAAATATATCTCTTCTATGGCACCATAAAATAGATGTTTCGTTTACGGCAATATCAGTCAGCCGAATTTAAGTGACTGTGACTGTATTTTCATTGTATGCAGACTGGTGTCATGGCGCTCGTTATCAACTGGAGTGAGTGAGTGAGTGAGTTTGATTTAACGTCGTTGAACAGTAGTTTAGTTATATAACAGCGTGTCAGCTTAATGTGTGAGGAATACCCGTGATGCAGAGGCGTGTTCAGGAGGGCGAGCGACCGCGCGAGAGTACAGTGAGGCAATATCACGCCTTTCTGAACGGAAGGTGCGTACTCGCTCTCGCGATCGCGGCACAGCATCCAAAATGGCGTCACCGGGAATCAAAACAGCCCTGTCCACAAGTGTCATAGATTCACACATTTAATTTCATCATAAGTTTGATGTGTTCATACTTTGATGTTCATGATAACAAAGTGTTTATTTTTATTATTAGTTACATGTCCCTGTTCTGGACCAGACAATCCAGCAATCGACATGAGCATCGGTCTGTGCAATGGGGATACGATGACATGCATCACCCAAGTCAGCGAGTCTTATTACTCGATGCTTACGGCAAACGACTTATGTCTTCCCTGATCATCACGGGTCAATATATTGAAAATGCAAAATAACTTTTTGATGTTATAGATCTAGTCTTAAAGATTATTCTATTGACATCGGTTCCATTCTCGTCAAAGGCAAACATTTGTTCAATGTGCGACGCCCTCTTGGATTACGAGGCGAACTACCTCTTGGGCTCGATCTCGAATACACGCGTGCGCTCGCGCGGTTAGCTGTGTTCAACAGCGCGCGCTCGCGTAATATCGCGAGCGCCCGCCCTCCTGAAGACGCCTCTGTTCATCACTTAGCATGTAAAAAAAAACCTCTTAATGTAAATAAAATTACATTTAGAATAATTATTACTTTTAGGGACGCAACAATGCTGACTATGGCTTAAATCAAGATCCAACCGCTCAGTTCATGCTAATGGTATACGTATACCGATAACAAATCTTCCATTAAATCCTAATCTTCATCGCTTACTCTGTTATCCGATGTATTAACTTAACAGTCCCATCCTCGACGCCCTGGGGTATATCTTCATTCTATTGCAATAATTACCCTCGGCCCATTAGCCACCATATTTACGTTTTAATAATATCAATTGTTAATGCAAGAGAATAACCAGTCTAGATTTTTCGCCGAAACAGATTCCATTTGGCCTTAAGGGCTGTGAAAAATATATGAATGGATCCCTGAAAATCAGTGATGACACCGGGTGCTCGCGAAAAGGGTAGTCATGTCCTGCTCTACCGGTAGCACCCGCCACTCACACAATTTGCATGAAAAAGTAAGTGTTTGTTCCCCGACGCTGTGCAGCATTACTGCTGCCATGCGACGGCGGTCTGTAAACATACCAGACAATCAAGTGATCTATGAACCAGACAATCCAGTGACACGATAGTGCATTTGCTGATGTTGTTGAAACCAATTAAAAGGATGTTACGTTCGAATTACGTCTGCTGTGTACAAGTGCATAATCGTTTGGAAATGTATTGGATCGTCGAGAATGAGGGGTAAGTCAAAACGTTGCAATTGTTCATTGCTTGGGTCATTGGTGTGTGTCTGGGTGTATGCGAGCGTGCGTGCGTGCGTGCGTGTGGTTACACATTCTGACAAAGTAACTGATGTGGGTATCTAAATACCTCAGTTGGTACCCACGCGTTACATGCAGCCATGAGACAGCATTAGTGTTGTACAGTGAACAGAGCGGAGAGTCGGTGGTTGATGCCCCGGTCGCGACATACCCAAAGACGTTAAAAGATGGTATTAAGGGGCTTAGACAAGGAGCAGACAACTCTGAGTCCGTATACTGTGTTTGAGTAGGCATGCATGTTAAACTCCGGCGTGGTATCTCATTAGACTGGTTCTATACAACCGGCATTAGACCGGACAAGTACAAGCAGCCACACACACACGCGCGCGCGCACGCACGCACGCACGCAGGCACACGTGTGCATAATCGTCGCTATATATACTACTCAAAAGAAGTTAACGAACACCTGATTCGTATAGTTTATCTATCATGGCCTGTGGGTTTTGCAACACCCAGCGTTTCAATTTTGGGTGATGTTTAACGTGAGTAGTTGAAAAGCGCAGTATTCAAGCATGCTAGGGGGCACGGGTAGCCCAGTCGTCCTAGGCGCCGCGATTCGCTGTGCAGAGTTGCGTCCCTTGGGCACGCCAACATATGATTGTGGGTTCGAATCCCGGTTCGCCCCGATTATGTTTCTAGGTTTGTCAATCGCATACCCGTGCTCGTGGGTTTCACCGAAGTGGTAAACGTCTTAGACCTGCATCACTTCGGGCTCGCGGTTGATATATCTGAAATACTGTTAAAAACGGCGTTAAACCCAACTCACTCACTCATGCATGGTTTGTTAAACCCTATACCACTCCCCAAACCTGACTCACATTATACATGTGTAGTCATTCTGCTAATATCGCTATAGGGTTACTATTTTTACATTTAACCAGGCAAACACAAACATTCAAACCAGTAATTTGGGCTAAAATCTGCAATTATGTTAACACGCTGTCATAGTAAATGAAGAATTTTAATATCAAGACAATTTTTTTTAAATTATCGATTGTTGTTGACATTGCGTGTCGTCTAAGTATCAATATATGTCACGTTCTCCCAGTTACTCTGTAGTCAGGAAATGTATCCCCGAAACAGTATAATCGCGGTATTTTGTTCTTATCAATTATACAAGACATTTGATAACAGCAGCTTAAAATAGCCCACGTATTATTTATACATACCTGATTATAAAGCAAAGATAACAATAGAACGAAAGGTGACTATTTTTTCATGATTTTTAAAATTAAAAGTTTTATCATAGTTGATAAGCTGTGGGCGTATAAACAGGTTGTGAGTGCCGTTGTAATCTATACAGCATGACGCCGACAAGAGTGTATGCCGAGCCATGCTCGGACAATGTTACACTCGGATCGCAGGTCAACACGATAGCCCATTTATTAAGCTCGACAGTAATTAATTAACGTATTGTTAGGCCAGACCCAAAATACCTGTGTTTCCAGTAACACAATCAAACTGAAGTTTCCCTTGCAATCCTGAGATTACTGCCATGTCTGTGGTTAGGCGTCAAGGATACTGATGAAATATATTAAAAGTCGGAATCGCGTTTGGTACTGAGTAGGATCCGGGTACCCACAGGACTACCCAGACCCGTGGTTAGTCACATGATATATTGTTAAATGCTAAAAATTATCAAGAGCTCCATGGTTACTCTACAAGTCACTAATGTTAGTTTTTCTCTCTGACTATGCACCCATGCCTTCTAAATTGCATATGGTTGTATAAAGATATAACTTAAGTCATCTTCAGTGTATGCATGACCAGTTTGTTTTATCTAACATTTTGTACCTGTCTCTTCACACCTACAGTATGTATCCGGGTAGGGTCGGTTAATAGGGGGTGGGTATCCGAGTAGTAAATTTGACTCGTCCCAGCCCTACTCTAATAACAACCTTAATATTAATACCAATAACTTAACAATAACTTCGGAAACTCATGTTGGTAGAACAGGTCTTCAACAACAAATGCTTACCGTAAAAGGCGACTATGCTTGTCGTAAGAGGCGAGTAACGGGTTCGGGAGATCAGGCTCGCTGACTTGGTTGATGCATGTCATCGTATCCCAATTACGTGGATCGATGCTCATGATGTCAATCACTGGATTGTCTGATCCAAACTCGTTTATTTACAGACCGCCGTCATATAGTTGGAATATTGTTGAGTGCGGCGTTAAACAACACACAAACAAACAAACAATGAAACTCATTTTATAACTTTGACTGTGTGTTTTTGTATACATGATAAACTAGTCTTTATATCTCTTCCTACTTGGGCCGGAGGTTACCCGGGATGCAGGGGCTCGGAAATAAAAGAGCAGTTACAAAAAGATTCACATAAAAATAATTAAATTATTAACCCTCTATCGATCCATATATATGTTCAGAGTGTGTTACCGGAAACATTTCCGACGTTATGTGTTATACTTTGATAGGACGCCACCCCAATCAATGTATCCATGCGATCCTTGAAGATCCGGGGTAGAGTAGGTCTTCAGTAACCCATGCTTGCCGTAAAAGGCGACTATGCTTGTCGTGAGAGGTGAATGACGGGATCGGGCGGTCAGGCTAGGATGATGAATGTCATCGTATCCCAATTGCGTGGTTCGATGCTCATGATGTCAATCACTGGATTGTCTGATCCAAACTCGTTTATTTACAGACCGCAGTCATATAGCTGGAATATTGCTGAGTGTGGCGTTAAACAATAAACAAACAATGTATCCATGCATTCTACATCGTCAGCATCATAATACTGATAACGGAACACTGAATGCATGGACATCTTGTTTACATATGTTTCAAGATTGCGTCGCGGGGTCACACGGGTCATATATACTGTCGTGTCTGTGGGGGAAATTAATGAAGACATTGATGGACATTGAGAAGTTGGCAGAACGGCACGACATGACAGATTATGGATGGTAGCATGTATGTTATTCCTCGACATCCTGTCGTCCAAGGAGACACAATTAGCTGTTCAGAGTTGTGTCCCTTAGCAGTGCCAAGATCGGATTATCATGGTTTCCAATCTCAATATTTCGTGAAGAATGGTTTGGCCCCTCTTTCAAAGAACAACATGTATGTCTTGAAGCACTGACTAAAATATATATTCAAATCAAACGAGGTGATAACGCGTGCCTGGGCTAGGGGTGTCGTAGTATTCTCAGATTGTAAATCTGTTGATCATGCCGCGTGGCGTGTGTTTGTTTGTTTGTTTGTTTGTTTGTTTGTTTGTTTAATACCGCACTCCGCAATATTCCATCTATATATCGCTGCGATCTATAAATAATCGAGTCTGGACCATCTATGGTTTGATTAATCACAACCAGAATAATGGCCGAACGCTTTATACGTTATAAATGGTATAACATACACTCACTCTCTATCGATCAGAAGCTCCGAGAAGTGAGTTTCGATGTTTTTCATGTGACTATATAAAAAGATCCCGCAGCGAATACACTGACTTTATTTAAACTGACAATACACTTCCGGCAAAAGACACGATACAACCATGGTGGCTGAAAATGAAACTAACAAGAAATGGTTATTCGATGGTGATGTATTTGTATCGGATATCACAGTTGTGTTTTGGACCGTTTGCAGTGTTATGGTGTGTATGCTGAAAAGGTTTCTAATATTTGCAATCTCTCATAAGGAAGAGTATTTAAGAATTTATGGATGGCAACTTCCTTATTAAGAGGAACGCACGATTTTCCTCATAATAAAGAAGGTGACATCCATAATAAATGTCTTCCTTAAATGGTGAGACCTTGTCTGTCTGTCTGTCTGTCTGTCTGTCTCTCTCTCTCTCTCTCTCTCTCTCTCTCTCTCTCTCTTTCTCTCTCTCTTTCGTCTTGTGGTAGAGCGTCCGCCCAGAGAGCGGAAGGTCCAGGGTTCGATCCCGGCCGCGTCATACAAAAAGACGTTAAAAGATTGTACCTGTTGTTACCCTGTCTGGCGCTCGGCATTAAGGGGCTAAAACAAGGACTGGTCGGCTCGGAGTCAGTATACTGTGTCTGAGTGGGGTATTCATGTTAAACTGCGGCATGGTATTTCAGTGAGCTAGCACTATAAATCGGCATCAGTCCGGACTAGTACAAGCAGCCACACACACACATACACGTGGATGCACGTCGCTATATAAGTGCAATAATCTTGGACGCGACGTTAAACCCCATTTCACCTCACCTCACCTCACCTCTCTCTCTCTCTCTCTCTCTCTTTCTCTCTCTCTCTCTCTCTCTCTCTCTCTCTCTCTCTCTCTCTCTCTCTCTCTCTCTCTCTCTCTTTACGACCTATTCTACCCCGGATCTTCACGGGTGTCATTTGAATATAAACTCAATCCACAGCACATTACACAACTGACAAACAATATTAATACACAGCGCATACTTCTCGAAGTAATAATTAAACTGCCATGCAATTCTGAATAAATATAACGCATTACATATGGATGCTGCGAATATTGTTCGAAACTGAAGGCAGCTCAAAAAGCAATAACAAACACTATTTCATTATCATTGACAGGTTGTTTTGCCCAGGGTCGATCTCAGTATTAAATGAAATGTATAAACATGCCTGCTGTCTCCGACCAGTCCGTTACCAGGACAGTGTGTGCGTGTCTGTAACTAACACAGAATAGACACTGACAATTATATTGAACGTTATTACAGTTTATATTTAATATCTAACTGGTTCTACATGAACAGTGTATGAAACTCATGTCCCGCCTCTACATCACTGTTGACGATGCAAATGTCATTGTTGACGTAATACAGACAGCACCGTGATTGATGTTTAATGACGTCACAATAGCAATGACATCAAAAGACATGATTGTAGATGTCATGAGGACCGTGTTAGCCTGTCCATGTGATGGTGACTAAGAGAGTGGTATGTGTGAATATACTGAATCGTGGCCAAGCTCACATATATCCCCCAGGAACACCAGCTGAATCATACTTAGGGCTTGTTTATTCGGAAAATGTACATACAAATGGTCTTCGGAGCCCATGCATCATGAAGGTAGATGCGAGTTTGGGGATGCCTTTTTTTTTTTTTTTTTTCTTTACGCCAGACTCAGCAATATTCAAGCTATATGACGGCGGTCTGTAAATAATCGAGTCTGGACCAGACAATCCAGTGATTTACATCATGAACATCGATCCACGCAACTGGGATCGATGACATGCATCAACCAAGTCAGCGAGCCTGACCACCCGATCCCGTTAGTCGCCTTTTACGACAAGCATAGTCGCCTTTTACGGCAAACATGGGTTGCTGAAGACCTATTCTGCCCCGGATTTTCACGGGTCTTTGGGAATGTCATTACTAAAGTGAGTGAGTGAGTGAGTGAGTGAGTGAGTGAGTGAGTGAGTAAGTGAGTGAGTAAGAGAGTGAGTGAGTGCGTGCGTGCGTGCGTGGCGTGTGTTTGTTTGTTTGTTTGTTTGTTTGTTTATTGTTTAAGGCCGCACTCCGCAATATTCCATCTATGTCGCTGCGATCTATAATACTCGAATCTGGACCATCTATGGTTTGATTAATCACAACCAGAATATTGGCCGAACGCTTTATACGTTATATATGGTATAACATACACTCACTCTCAATCGATCAGAAGCTCCGAGAAGTGAGTTTCGATGTTTTTCATGTGACTATATAAAAAGATCCCGCAGCGAATACACTGACTTTATTTAAACTGACATTAAACTTCAGGCAAAAGACAGGATACAACCATGGTGGCTGAAAATGAAACTAACAAGAAATGGTTATTCGATGGTGATGTATTTGTATCGGATATCACAGTTGTGTTTTGGACCTACGTTAATTTGCAGTGTTATGGTGTGTGTGCTTCTAATATTTGCAGTCTCTCATAAGGAAGAGTATTTAAGAATTTATGGGTGGCAACTTCTTAATTAAGAGGAACGCATGATTTTCCTCATAATAAAGAAGGTGACATCCATAAAAATTATCTTCCTTAAATGGTGAGACCTTCTCTCCCTCCCACTCTCGCTCGTTCTCCCCCCCCCCCCCCCCCCCCCCCCCCCCCTCTCTCTCTCTCACTCTCTCTACTTTTCAGTCACGATATGGCTGAAATATTGCCGATGTGACTATAAATACTCACTCACTCACTCACTCTCCTTTTACGACCTATTCTACCCCGCATCTTCACGGGTGTCATTTGAATATAAACTCAATCCACAGCACATTACACAGCTGACTTAAACAATATTAATACACAGCGCATACTTCACGAACCAATAATTGGCAATACCTTCCATGAAGAACTGCCATGCAAATCTGAATAAATATAACGCATTACATAATGGATGCTGCGCATATTGTTCGAAACTGAAGGCAGCTCAAAAAGCAACAACAAACACTATTTCATTATCATTGACAGGTTGTTTTGCCCAGGGTCGATCTCAGTATTAAATGAAATGTATAAACATGCCTGCTGTCTCCGACCAGTCCGTTACCATGACAGTGTGTGCGTGTCTGTAACTAACACAGAATAGACACTGACAATTATATTGAACGTTATTACAGTTTATATTTAATATCTAACTGGTTCTACATGAACAGTGTATGAAACTCATGTCCCGCCTCTACATCACTGTTGACGATGCAAATGTCATGGTTGACGTAATACAGACAGCACCGTGATTGATGTTTAATGACGTCACAATAGCAATGACATCAAAAGACATGATTGTAGATGTCATGAGGACCGTGTTAGCCTGTCCATGTGATGGTGACTAAGAGAGTGGTATGTGTGAATATACTGAATCGTGGCCAAGCTCACATATATCCCCCAGGAACACCAGCTGAATCATACTTAGGGCTTGTTTATTCTGAAAATGTACATACAAATGGTCTTCGGAGCCCATGCATCATGAAGGTAGATGCGAGTTTGGGAATGTCTTTTTTTTTCTTTTTCTTTTTTTAACGCCAGACTCAGCAATATTCCAGCTATATGACGGCGGTCTGTAAATAATCGAGTCTGGACCATAAAAATCCAGTGATTTACATCATGAACATCGATCCACGCAACTGGGATCGATGACATGCATCAACCAAGTCAGCGGGCCTGACCACCCGATCCCGTTAGTCGCCTTTTACGACAAGCATAGTCGCCTTTTACGGCAAACATGGGTTGCTGAAGACCTATTATACCCCGGATTTTCACGGGTCTTTGGGAATGTCATTACTAAAGTGAGTGAGTGAGTGAGTGAGTGAGTGAGTGAGTGAGTGAGTGAGTGAGTTAGTGAGTGAGTGAGTGCGTGCGTGCGTGCGTGCATGCGTGGCGTGTGTTTGTTTGTTTGTTTGTTTGTTTGTTTGTTTGTTTATTGTTTAAGGCCGCACTCCGCAATATTCCATCTATGTCGCTGCGATCTATAATACTCGAGTCTGGACCATCTATGGTTTGATTAATCACAACCAGAATATTGGCCGAACGCTTTATACGTTATATATGGTATAACATACACTCACTCTCTATCGATCAGAAGCTCCGAGAAGTGAGTTTCGATGTTTTTCATGTGACTATATAAAAAGATCCCGCAGCGAATACACTGACTTTATTTAAACTGACATTAAACTTCAGGCAAAAGACAGGATACAACCATGGTGGCTGAAAATGAAACTAACAAGAAATGGTTATTCGATGGTGATGTATTTGTATCGGGTATCACAGTTGTGTTTTGGACCTACGTTAATTTGCAGTGTTATGGTGTGTGTGCTTCTAATATTTGCAGTCTCTCATAAGGAAGAGTATTTAAGAATTTATGGGTGGCAACTTCTTAATTAAGAGGAACGCATGATTTTCCTCATAATAGAGAAGGTGACATCCATAATAATTATCTTCCTTAAATGGTGAGACCTTCTCTCCCTCCCACTCTCGCTCGTTCTCCCCCCCCCCCCCCCTCTCTCTCTCTCTACTTTTCAGTCACGATATGGCTGAAATATTGCCGATGTGACTATAAATACTCACTCACTCACTCACTCTCCTTTTACGACCTATTCTACCCCGCATCTTCACGGGTGTCATTTGAATATAAACTCAATCCACAGCACATTACACAGCTGACTTAAACAATATTAATACACAGCGCATACTTCACGAACCAATAATTGGCAATACCTTCCATGAAGAACTGCCATGCAAATCTGAATTAATATAACGCATTACATAATGGATGCTGCGCATATTGTTCGAAACTGAAGGCAGCTCAAAAAGCAACAACAAACACTATTTCATTATCATTGACAGGTTGTTTTGCCCAGGGTCGATCTCAGTATTAAATGAAATGTATAAACATGCCTGCTGTCTCCGACCAGTCCGTTACCATGACAGTGTGTGCGTGTCTGTAACTAACACAGAATAGACACTGACAATTATATTGAACGTTATTACAGTTTATATTTAATATCTAACTGGTTCTACATGAACAGTGTATGAAACTCATGTCCCGCCTCTACATCACTGTTGACGATGCAAATGTCATTGTTGACGTAATACAGACAGCACCGTGATTGATGTTTAATGACGTCACAATAGCAATGACATCAAAAGACATGATTGTAGATGTCATGAGGACCGTGTTAGCCTGTCCATGTGATGGTGACTAAGAGAGTGGTATGTGTGAATATACTGAATCGTGGCCAAGCTCACATATATCCCCCGGGAACACCAGCTGGGATCGATGACATGCATCAACCAAGTCAAAGAGCCTGATCACCCGATCCCGTTAGTCGCCTTTTACGGCAAGCATGGGTTGCTGAAGACCTTCACGGGTCTTTGGGAATGTCATTAATACAGTGAGTGAGTGAGTGAGTGAGGGCGTGAGTGAGTGAGGGTGTGAGTGAGGGCGTCCGTGCGTGTTTACCACTTTGGTAAAACCCACGACAGACGTGGTGCTGACGAACATTGAAACATGATCGAGGCGAACCGGGATTCGAACCACAATCATAGGCTTCTGACGTGTCCAAGGGACACCAACTCTTCACAGCGAATTTCCACAATAAATATTTAGCTCATAGGTTCTGCAGTCCGAGGGTGTTAATCACATATTTCATGACCTCCTCAGCCGGGACCGTGGTAATTCCGGGTTACAGTTGGCCTCTAGTAACCTTTCCTGGTCGTAAGAGGCGACCAAATGGATCGGGTGGTCGGACGGTACGACAGCGTGGATCGATGCTCATTATATCAATCACTGCTTTGTCTGGTCAGGACTCGAATATTTACAGGCAGTTCAACAACGAACATATAACACAATTCACTGATTGAGTGAGTGAGTATGGTTTTACGCCTTTTTTAGCAATATCACGGCAGTGGACACCAGAAATGAACTTCACGCAATATATCCATGTAGGGAATCGAACCCGGGCCTTCGGCGTGACGAGCGAACGCTGTAACCACTTTCCTACTCCAACGACCCTCTAAACTTTAGTTTATTAGAAACGGTTACACAGAATTGTAAGCCCTAACTTCTGTTCTTTATATACTGTAACATTAGTTTTTTTTCAGTTGGAACGAAAAAAAACGGTTAAATGTGTTTAAATGTTTTGTTAATTTATTCAGCAAAAATAATGATTAACGTGTTTACAATTTTTATAGTGAGTGAGTTGGGTTTAACACCGCTCACATTAATCCAGTTATATCGCGGCCTGTCAGCTTAATGTGGGAGGAAAGCCCGAAGTGATGCAGGTCTCAGACGTTTACCACTTCGGTGAAACCCACGAGCACGGGTATGGTGCTGACAAACCTAGAAACATAATCGGGGCGAACCGGGATTCGAACCCACAATCATAGGTTTCTGGCGTGCCCAAGGGATGCAACTCTGCACAGCGAATCGCGGCGCCTTAGACGACTGGGCCACCCATGCCCCCACAATTTCTATAGGTAGCTATTTATGTTATTTACACAATAATTGGTTTTATGTTTTACGTCTAAGATCACGCGATCAGTTCAAACCACAGTCGGTGCATTTTCCCAAAGACGTATATATATACAGCTTTACGTCTTTTATTTTCCAGAAACCAACCACACCATCATACAAATCTGCGATAGAGATTGAGACGAATACATTTTTAATGATTTCGTTAAAATCCTTTGTAATCGGCATTGTGTTAGACAATACAAATTCTGGGAAAGAAACATTAGTCACCAGAACCTATATCACATTATACGTCATCTATGTCAGAATGGCAGCAGGTACGTTCACTCCATACATCTGACAACGTCCGAGTTTATCAGCAAGTATATCCGCTTGAAAATCGCAGATAACATTCTCTGTTATCTAAAACAAAGGCCCGTTAAGGTGTGCCATGTATTTCACAACCGCGCTCTGAAAATCCGGGCGGCATTATTGACCAGAAAGTAGCAGTTTTATGTCCGTTCAACGTTTTATGAAATCGGATCGTTCTCCGACGTAATTAGGTTAGAAAGGAACAGGTGGTCTAGCCACGCCCCCATTCATTCACCAGGCAGATCTCGTGTATCTCTGCCGTGTCGACTGTCGTGGTCAGACAGACTCTCCGGAGCAGACGACACAACCTTTGTATCAGTCAATCATACGGGTAACATTTAACAGGCAGCAGAAGCAGGTATTGGACCATTCAGGGGCCAAGGAGACGGTTTAAAAGCTGAATTGTCAGCAATCACACTGGCATTGTCAACAGAAAACAGCCTGAGATTGCAGAGCGGAGGTGACTCACGTTACATTGGATAATATTCAAATTGCGGGAGATTATTGAGAGCGGATTCACCATGTGTTGGTCTACCCAGAAGGGATGTGTCGTGATTGTTTTCTTAAGTTTCTTGGCGACGTGTGCGATGTCGGCAACAACTGCATCACCAAATACAGGTAAGAACGTCGGTAATTACTCGTTTTCCGACTAACAAACCAAATTCTAATTGAACACCCCCCAGTGTTCTACTAACACCCGCGCTAACAGTAATGTCACACCCCCAGCTCCAGCAACGGTGTTAATAAGCACGTGCAAGTCGTGTTTCCTGACCTCTGTCAATTACACCAGGTCGTCTCTTCAAACCTTTTCTTTCAAGCGCAGTCAAATGGCGTTATTGTGATAGTTTCGTATTAGGTGACGTGATGTCCTTTCTCAATGTTCTGTTGATGTCCTAGGCAACGGTTTCATAATGAAAACGTCTGTGTTTATTGATGTCTCATGCGTAATATCCATTGCAGTGTTTATCAAGGTAACCAGATAAGGAAATCATTGAACATTTTGTTCTATTTCTTTCTACGCCTGAAATATTTATGATAAAGAACAAGTAAAATATATTGATAATTATGAAAATATGAATGATCTATATATTTGTTTTTATCACATTTAGATCATATGCAATTGGATACCTTTAACTGAGTATGAGATGCCCTGAAATTGTAAGATTTAAAACCACCAACTAACACTGCTGCTTCTAAATGTTTGTTTGTTTGTCATGTTTAAATCAGCAATATTCCAGCTCTATGACTACAGTCTGTAAATAATCGAGTCTTGATCAGACAATCCAGTGATTGATATCATGAGCATCAATCCAGGCAATTGGGATACGATGACGTGCATCAACCAAGTCAGCACGTCTGACCCCCCAATCCTGTTAGCCACCTTTTATGACAAGCATAGTTGCCAAATGTAATTTCTGGGCAATAAACACAGTTAAGTTCTAAATTAATTTTCTGTTTGAAACATCACATTAACTTCATCTACACCTACAGCAGGTTGTGGAGCAAGTCCATCTTTAAGGGGCATTTGTTGTCATCATTAGCTAGCTTTGCTGTTTTTTAAGTTTTTCATTTTGCATTAATACTTTTCTCGTTAAATATTATTCTTTTCCCTGTCCTAAATTGGAAAAAGTGTGCAATTGTATCACATCTTGTCTACCATATTCATGCCGCTGGATTAATATTCAGCAGAACGTCCTGCTCCAGTTGACAGTTCTACATTGAGAACACCAGGTGGGTTCAGTCAACCATTGTATGACTTCATAGCATTCCAAAGTGATGTCAAGCATCTCTCATGGCTGTTCATTAGTGCAAGTTAACAGAGAGCATTCATCATTAAATGACTGGTAACATTTCATATTTACATGTTCTTAAACAGATGTGTTTTCAAATTTATGGAGTTATCGAGAATTTGAACCTAGATTTTTGGATCAGATGGCACTAGAAAGAGCTCACATTTGGTAGAATTTATGTGCATATATTCTAATTGAATGCACATGAAATGAAGAATGTATTCTAAACAAAAAAGTTAGGGATCATTAATATTTTGGGGGGATGTTTTAAAGAAATTGTGTACTCAGTCTTCACCACAAAATAAAATCCCCCAAAATATTCATAATCACTATCTTTTTTGGTTCAGTATATGAAGTTAATGTATTTTCATCTATTCACAAGTCTAGTTCTTACAAAAAGTGTCTGTATAAATGCAATGCATGTGGACAAAGATTTTAAGTGGGAACTTCACTGTTGGAACTATTTTGTGCACTTAAACCAGTATCATGAGGTTAAATAGTACATTTAGTACATTGTTAATTCATGTAGCTTCTCTCAGATTGGTGTTTCTACTTTTAGACTTCACAAAATGTATCAAGTTTCTAATGGGTGTGACATGTTTGCTTGTCCTGATTCCAGAACACAAATTTAATTAATTTTGTATTTGATGGTCAATATCCCCAAGTGTGAATATTGAGATTCTGCAGCTGTTCATGGGAATGATGTCTGATATTGAAGGGTTGAACAAGAAGGTAAACAAGTTGAGTTTAGCGGATAATATAGTTAGATATTGCTTGTTAGATCAGCCCTGTTGATTTCATAAAACTTAAGGGTTACCGTACTTCCGCTATTAAATGGTTAAAGTGTTTGCTTGTCACGCCCAAATCTGGGTTCAGTATCCCCTCTTTCGTCCAATGTGTGAAGCCTATTTCTGGTATCCCTATTATAATGTTGCTGGAATTTTACTAAAAGTGGTGTCATTTACCATACTCACTCACTCACTCACTCACTCACTCAGGTAGCTTTGAAGTTGATAAGGACAGAGTCATTTTATCTTCACTTTTTGGGTGAACATAAATTTTGGAAAAAAATATAAAGAAAAAATACTGTGACTGTTTTTCTATTATTTACCATTATTTCATTAGGTTCTTGTGAGACTTAACCTCAGTTCAATATTGGCAACATCTACCTGTCAAACTTATCTAGCCCAAAGAATAATAATATTAAATCAAATTAAGTTTTGACATTCCTCTTTTTTTATTCTAAATTAATGTTTCACCCAAAATAATTATTGTGACTGATTTAGTCCTGATTGCCATGGCCACTTATAGTGACAAAGTCATGCAAATAGAATGATATCCTGTACAAGCAAACCATGAACGAAAAGATAAGAAATGCGCAAAACAACAAGTCCCGAAGACTGAACTAGGAAGAACTACGTGGTGGATCGTGGCAACCTTGGCCTTTATGCAAGGCTTATCATTATGGTAGTGATTTCATGTGTCAAACTTGGTACACAGTATTCTCAGACTGACTTATGTGTCCACAATACAGATGGTGATGTGGTAGTCGAGGTGAGCTTGACTTACAACAGTAGACAGCCAGGTTACTTTTAGGATGTTCTTAGTACAGACATGGGCATATGATTACCAAGAAACCTCTGACAAATCACTGAATTTTTTGCTTCATAAGGTGTAATATCAGATTTGTAAGCATTAAAACTTTTTATGTTTGAGTAGTTTCTTTTAAGACACCTAATTACAAAATATGGCCCTTCACTCTAGACAGATACCAGACATTAAACAAAAGGGCAGTCCCAGCAGGGTTGTTTCCTAAAATAGATTCACCAGAGTATGTTGTGAAAGGAATTTGTGTCTACATAAGAAGAATTATAGGTATAACTACAGCAAGCACCCAGTCTATGCAAAGAGATTCATTTCTGCATGACACATTCAAAAGAGAAACCAGGGTTTCGAAACTCTTATATTGAAAACTTGTATTACATTGTCAATGGCACAGTTAAAATTGTAATGGCATGGTTAAAATACATTTCTGGTGCCTGAATATGACATTCCCTATTTTGACTTGTACCATATGTTCCCGGATATTTTAAAAGGACAATTGCCTTGCCTTTGCATGTGTTTGTTATGGGTGCCACAGGTGGGGAAGGTTACACTCACCTTTTCGAGAACACCAGATTCATCACTATTTGATAGTGATTCATAAAATTCATGAAATTATTTTTTCACTTACATAAAAAATCATACATTTTCTTTTATCAAAAATGTTTATTATTTGGAGTCAGTGATAAATATACTTTCACAAGAGTAAACTAAGCCATCACACAGAAAATAAACATATTAGACTGATTAAGGGACAGTCTTTATTCATAAAGTTCTGGGTTTTTTTAATATCAAATAGTTGATATGGTATTATCAATTTCAGTGAAAAGGAAGGGGCAAACAAGCTCTTGGTGATATGATAATTATTGAGTTTGTAGATGGATTAGAAGTATTGTGTTTGTTGGTAACTGTTGGTAACCCCTAACACCAGGGGGCACATCCTAGTATTGTTAAGAGGCCCTATGGCTCACTTGAAAGAAAGCACATCTGTACCCTGGGAAACATGTTCTCTGTCATGACACATTGTGTGCATGGATGAAGCTTCTCTTCATCAGAATATGCTAACACATTAAGAGTTATTGGAAAACTGAAAAACATGGAAATATATTCCATCATAATCACACTTTTGTATATTGTATACGACAGCATGTATAACAATTGATCTACACAAATGAAAAGCAATAAAGGCATCCCTGTTCTGTTAAATATATTTATATATACATAGTACATGGATATATTACATAATATACTGCATGAATTACTGCATATATACCCCAGGCCTATTGCAACATATGCATCAGAGCATGTTGCAACATTCATCAGAGCATGTTACAACATTCATCAGAGCATGTTGCAACATTCATCAGAGCATGTTGTAGCATTCATCAGAGAATGTACCTAGGATACAAATGGCTGTATGCCTATTAAACATTTATGACAAATACAGAGTATATAAAAAAAGTTGTGTAATATTAATCACTATTGACAAATATAGTCACCCTGATATGAAGAATCAAGCTACAAATATTTTCAGCAACACAGGCCTGATGTGGAACTTGTTGACAATCAAACACACATTCCCCGTGGGAGGCAAATGATACCATTAAGAACTTCCAGTGTTATTAATATGACAATAAAAATGATATTAGGCTATCTGTTATGTATCTGTGTGTATGAAGGCTCATGAACAATAGCGTAGTGTCTGTATATAAGGAGGTTCACAACAGTGTGGTATCTGTACATATGAGGTGAGGTGAAATTGGGTTTTTTACTTCGCGTCCAAGATTATTGCACTTGCAAAGCAACGTCCATACATGTATGTGTGTTTGTGTGGCTGCTTGTACTAGTCCAGACTGATTTAAAGTGCTAGCACACTGAGATATCATGATGCAGTTTAACATGAATACCTCACTCAGACATATTATACCGACACCAAGCCGACCAGTCCTTGTTTTAGCCCCTTAATGCCGACCAGTCCTTGTTTTAGTCCCTTAATGCCGACCAGTCCTTGTTTTAGCCCCTTCATGCCGACCAGTCCTTGTTTTAGCCCCTTCATGCCGACCAGTCCTTGTTTTAGCCCCTTAATGCCGACCAGTCCTTGTTTTAGCCCCTTCATGCCGACCAGTCCTTGTTTTAGCCCCTTCATGCCGACCAGTCCTTGTTTTAGCCCCTTAATGCCGACCAGTCCTTGTTTTAGCCCCTTCATGCCGACCAGTCCTTGTTTTAGCCCCTTCATGCCGACCAGTCCTTGTTTTAGCCCCTTAATGCCGACCAGTCCTTGTTTTAGCCCCTTCATGCCGACCAGTCCTTGTTTTAGCCCCTTCATGCCGACCAGTCCTTGTTTTAGCCCCTTCATGCCGACCAGTCCTTGTTTTAGCCCCTTAATGCCGACCAGTCCTTGTTTTAGCCCCTTCATGCCGACCAGTCCTTGTTTTAGCCCCTTCATGCCGACCAGTCCTTGTTTTAGCCCCTTCATGCCGACCAGTCCTTGTTTTAGTCCCTTAATGCCGACCAGTCCTTGTTTTAGCCCCTTCATGCCGACCAGTCCTTGTTTTAGCCCCTTCATGCCGACCAGTCCTTGTTTTAGTCCCTTAATGCCGACCAGTCCTTGTTTTAGCCCCTTAATGCCGAGTGCAAGACAGGATAACAAGTACCTGATCTTTTAACAAATTTTGATATGACGTGACCTGGGATCAAACCCGGGACCTTCTGCTCTCTGGGCAGATGCTCTACCACTTGGCCACAGAGGCAGTCCTGTGTATATGAAGATTCATGAAGAATAGTGTAGTCTAGCCTGGCAAGAACATGCACAAAGAAAATTAGTATTTTATTCCATCAATAATTTATATCTGAGCTTAAAGAGATGAAAATGTCAGGCTGGTAGTTACATGTGTGACATACAAATAGAGAAGAGTCTATGAATTCATGCTATTGTAGTGGCTGTTAAATGTCAGAGTCCTCATGTGGGATAGGAACCACTGATATTCTGATCCGAGGTCTGATGCCTTGTCCAAATGACCTCGGAGGTTAACCTCATCAACAAGCTGATGACAATGTGAAAAAAGAGATGAGAGAGTCAGCGAGTGAATGTGAGTGTTTCTTACCCAAGTAAACTGAAAATATCAGAATCAGTATCCCTACAAAAAGCTGTATCAGGTAGATAATTGTCACATGTTGTTCATGTTTTGCTTGTTTGCTGTTTAAAGCCATATGCAGCTATATTCCAGATGTATGACAATGATCTGTAAATAATCTGGACCAGACTATCCAGTGAATAACAACATGAGACATTTATCAACTCAATTTGGATACAATGACATACAGTCAGCCAAGTGACCAAGCCTGAGACACAGTTTGCCTTACAAGCTGATGAGGTAAGGATGCAGGATGAATCCACTCCCTCTAAGAGTTGATAACACTTTCCACAGAAGTAATTTTTCCATGGTATATCAATTTGGTAATACCTACTTATTACTCGCCTGTTGTAGATACCACTGTTTGATAACAATAAGCTGGTATTACACAGTGTTTGATACCAAAGCACATACACACAATGTATGTAGTGCGGGAACTAGTTGCACTAAAAAATATTGAAAACTCTCAACATCCCTGGGCTTATTCAGTGACATTGTGTGTAGAGATGATAGAACACTGAGAGGAGCTTATGCACACTTAATGACCCCAGCAACCCTGTTGCTAGGCTGACCTCACATGGCATTGTTTTACTGGTGCATCTTGCAACGGTATTTCAAAATATATGTCATGAGGTATTGTGATGTGTGCAGGGCCCAGTTCCACATAGTGATCATAGCAATGTCCATTCTTGGATCATATTCTTGGAAGAACATTCTTGGATCATATTCTTGGAAGTACATTCTTGGATCATACTTTTGGAAGAACATTCTTGGATCTTACTCTTGGAAGAACATTCTTGGATCATACTCTTGGAAGAACATTCTTGGATTATATTCTTGGAAGTCCATTAAGGAAGTCCATTCTTGGATCATATTCTTGGAAGTCCCTTCTTGGATCATTTTCTTGGATCATATTCATGGAAGAACATTCTTGGATCATACTCTTGTAAGAACATTCTTGGATCATATTCTTGGAAGTCCCCTCATGGATCATGTTCTTGGAAGTCCCTTCTTGGATCATTTTCTTGGAAGTCCATTCTCCAGGTGGCAGAGGTGTTGGCTGATTACATGTCATCATTCTGCAGGAACAGGAGATGGTGATCATTATTTCATTCCCTGGTTTGCCAGTCCAAGACTAGATTACTTACATACAGGCTGCTGGAATAATAAAGGAATATTTCAGCAATAAACAAAAACAATCGAAACAAACTTGATCTTATCATGCCTGACAGTTCTACAACAGCAATTGTGCCATCTCAATCTACATCTAGTGGTGCCATTTTCATTGTTTGTTATAGTCTCTTGTTGTGCACCTATGTCTGACCAACAGGAGATCATTTCAGGTGTGAAGCAGTATCGCTAAAATACAAAAAATAATGCTTACTCTTCCACATGATTACTTCTATTTAATTGATATTTGAAAATTTGGTCTGAAATCTATAAAGAATAATTGGAGCTACAAGTACTTGCATACTTGTTTGTTTGTGCATTGTCATAGAAGTATCATATCATTAGAAATGTATTGATACAAACAGTGCAATTGATACTTAACCAATAAGTGTGTGAGTGAGTGAGTGAGTGAGTGAGTTGGGTGTAACACCACTTTTAACAGTATTCCAGTTATATCACGACGTGTCAGCTTGATGTGGTCACACAGTGGTGTATGATGGCTAGTACATGGAAGAGGTCACACAGTGGTGTATGATGGCTAGGACATGGAAGAGGTCACACAGTTGATTTGTGATGGCTAGTACATGGAAGAAGTCACACAGTTGATGTATGATGGCTAGTACATGGAAGAGGTCACACAGTTGATGTATGATGGCTAGTACATGGAAGAGGTCACACAGTTGATGTATGATGGCTAGTACATGGAAGAGGTCACACGGTTGATGTGTGATGGCTAGTACATGGAAGAGGTCACACAGTGGTGTATGATGGCTAGTACATGGAAGAGGTCACACAGTGGTGTATGATGGCTAGTACATGGAAGAGGTCACACAGTGGTGTATGATGGCCAGTACATGGAAGAGGTCACACAGTGGTGTATGATGGCTAGGACATGGAAGAGGTCACACAGTTGATTTGTGATGGCTAGTACATGGAAGAAGTCACACAGTTGATGTATGATGGCTAGTACATGGAAGAGGTCACACAGTTGATGTATGATGGCTAGTACATGGAAGAGGTCACACAGTTGATGTATGATGGCTAGTACATGGAAGAGGTCACACGGTTGATGTGTGATGGCTAGTACATGGAAGAGGTCACACAGTGGTGTATGATGGCTAGTACATGGAAGAGGTCACACAGTGGTGTATGATGGCTAGTACATGGAAGAGGTCACACAGTGGTGTATGATGGCCAGTACATGGAAGAGGTCACACAGTTGATGTATGATGGCTAGTACATGGAAGAGGTCACACTGTGGTGTATGATGGCTAGTACATGGAAGAGGTCACACGGTGGTGTATGATGGCTAGTACATGAAAGAGGTCACACAGTTGATGTGTGATGGCTAGTACATGGAAGAGGTCACACGGTTGATGTGTGATGGCTAGTACATGGAAGAGGTCACACAGTGGTGTGTGATGGCTAGTACATGGAAGAGGTCACACAGTTGATGTGTGATGGCTAGTACATGGAAGAGGTCACACGGTTGATGTATGATGGCTAGTACATGGAAGAGGTCACACAGTTGATTTGTGATGGCTAGTACATGGAAGAGGTCACACGGTTGATGCATGATGGCTAGTACATGGAAGAGGTCACACAGTTGATGCATGATGGCTAGTACATGGAAGAGGTCACACGGTTGATGTGTGATGGCTAGGACATGGAAGAGGTCACACGGTTGATGTATGATGGCTAGTACATGGAAGAGGTCACACAGTTGATGTATGATGGCTACTACATGGAAGAGGTCACACGGTTGATGCATGATGGCTAGTACATGGAAGAGGACACACAGTTGATGTATGATGGCTAGTACATGGAAGAGGTCACACAGTTGATGTGTGATGGCTAGTACATGGAAGAGGTCACACAGTTGATGTGTGATGGCTAGTACATGGAAGAGGTCACACGGTTGATGTATGATGGCTAGTACATGGAAGAGGTCACACGGTTGATGTATGATGGCTAGTACATGGAAGAGGTCACACTGTGGTGTATGATGGCTAGTACATGGAAGAGGTCACACGGTGGTGTATGATGGCTAGTACATGAAAGAGGTCACACAGTTGATGTGTGATGGCTAGTACATGGAAGAGGTCACACGGTTGATGTGTGATGGCTAGTACATGGAAGAGGTCACACAGTGGTGTATGATGGCTATTACATGGAAGAGGTCACACAGTTGATGTGTGATGGCTAGTACATGGAAGAGGTCACACAGTTGATGTGTGATGGCTAGTACATGGAAGAGGTCACACGGTTGATGTATGATGGCTAGTACATGGAAGAGGTCACACAGCTGATGTATGATGGCTAGGACATGGAAGAGGTCACACAGCTGATGTATGATGGCTAGTACATGGAAGAGGTCACACAGTTGATGTGTGATGGCTAGTACATGGAAGAGGTCACACAGTTGATGCATGATGGCTAGTACATGGAAGAGGTCACACAGTTGATGTGTGATGGCTAGGACATGGAAGAGGTCACACGGTTGATGTATGATGGCTAGTACATGGAAGAGATCACACAGTTGATGTGTGATGGCTAGTACATGGAAGAGGTCACACAGTGGTGTATGATGGCCAGTACATGGAAGAGGTCACACAGTGGTGTATGATGGCCAGTACATGGAAGAGGTCACACGGTTGATGTATGATGGCCAGTACATGGAAGAGGTCACACGGTTGATGTATGATGGCTAGTACATGGAAGAGGTCACACAGTTGATGTATGATGGCTAGTACATGGAAGAGGTCACACAGTTGATGTATGATGGCTAGGACATGGAAGAGGTCACACAGTTGATGTATGATGGCTAGTACATGGAAGAGGTCACACAGTTGATGTGTGATGGCTAGTACATGGAAGAGGTCACACAGTTGATGTATGATGGCTAGTACATGGAAGAGGTCACACAGTTGATGTATGATGGCTAGTACATGGAAGAGGTCACACAGTTGATGTATGATGGCTAGTACATGGAAGAGGTCACACAGTTGATGTATGATGGCTAGGACATGGGAGAGGTCACACAGTTGATGTGTGATGGCTAGTACATGGAAGAGGTCACACAGCTGATGTATGATGGCTAGTACATGGAAGAGGTCACACAGTTGATGTGTGATGGCTAGTACATGGAAGAGGTCACACAGTTGATGTATGATGGCTAGTACATGGAAGAGGTCACACAGTTGATGTGTGATGGCTAGTACATGGAAGAGGTCACAGAGTTGATGTATGATGGCTAGTACATGGAAGAGGTCACACGGTTGATGTATGATGGCTAGTACATGGAAGAGGTCACACAGTGGTGTGTGATGGCTAGTACATGGAAGAGGTCACACAGCTGATGTATGATGGCTAGTACATGGAAGAGGTCATACGGTTGATGTGTGATGGCTAGTACATGGAAGAGGTCACACAGTTGATGCATGATGGCTAGTACATGGAAGAGGTCACACAGTTGATGTATGATGGCTAGGACATGGAAGAGGTCACACGGTTGATGTATGATGGCTAGTACATGGAAGAGGTCACACGGTTGATGTATGATGGCTAGTACATGGAAGAGGTCACACAGCTGGTGTTAGTTGGCTCTGGAAATGGTTGTTGTACATGTCATGTCTCACTGAAGAGGTCACACAGTTGATGTATGATGGCTAGGACATGGAAGAGGTCACACAGTTGATGCATGATGGCTAGTACATGGAAGAGGTCACACGGTTGATGTATGATGGCTAGTACATGGAAGAGGTCACACAGTTGATGTATGATGGCTAGTACATGGAAGAGGTCACACAGTTGATGTATGATGGCTAGTACATGGAAGAGGTCACACAGTTGATGTATGATGGCTAGGACATGGGAGAGGTCACACGGTTGATGTGTGATGGCTAGTACATGGAAGAGGTCACACAGCTGATGTATGATGGCTAGTACATGGAAGAGGTCACACAGTTGATGTGTGATGGTTAGTACATGGAAGAGGTCACACAGTTGATATATGATGGCTAGTACATGGAAGAGGTCACACAGTTGATGTATGATGGCTAGTACATGGAAGAGGTCACACAGTTGATGTATGATGGCTAGTACATGGAAGAGGTCACACAGTGGTGTATGATGGCTAGTACATGGAAGAGGTCACACAGCTGATGTATGATGGCTAGTACATGGAAGAGGTCACACAGCTGATGTATGATGGCTAGTACATGGAAGAGGTCACACAGCTGATGTATGATGGCTAGTACATGGAAGAGGTCACACAGTTGATGTGTGATGGCTAGTACATGGAAGAGGACACACAGTTGATGTGTGATGGCTAGTACATGGAAGAGGTCACACAGTGGTGTATGATGGCCAGTACATGGAAGAGGTCACACGGTTGATGCATGATGGCTAGTACATGGAAGAGGTCACACAGCTGATGTATGATGGCCAGTACATGGAAGAGGTCACACAGCTGATGTATGATGGCTAGTACATGGAAGAGGTCACACGGTTGATGTGTGATGGCTAGTACATGGAAGAGGACACACAGTTGATGTGTGATGGCTAGTACATGGAAGAGGTCACACAGTGGTGTATGATGGCTAGTACATGGAAGAGGACACACAGTTGATGTGTGATGGCTAGGACATGGAAGAGGTCACACAGTTGATGTATGATGGCTAGTACATGGAAGAGGTCACACAGTTGATGTATGATGGCCAGTACATGGAAGAGGTCACACGGTTGATGTGTGATGGCTAGTACATGGAAGAGGTCACACAGTTGGTGTATGATGGCTAGTACATGGAAGAGGTCACACGGTTGATGTATGATGGCTAGGACATGGAAGAGGTCACACAGTTGATGTATGATGGCTAGTACATGGAAGAGGTCACACAGTGGTGTGTGATGGCTAGGACATGGAAGAGGTCACACAGCTGGTGTTAGTTGGCTCTGGAAATGGTTGTTGTACATGTCATGTCTCATTGTCCTATCAAGTTTCATATATGTAAATATGTCTTCTGCTGCTGACAAAACATGAGCATTGTTTGCATAGGTGGTGGCACATGGACCTGTGCACAGCGCACAGGTCACAAACCAGACAGGCCCACAGGAGTGTATCTCAGAGTTGGGAAGGGGTGGGGGCAAAACATACACTCTTCTAGCTCAATGTACAAGGGCGGATCCAGCATTTTTAAAAGGGAGGAGGTTCAAAATATCCAAATCCTCTCAAAAAATAATTTTATTGCTACAACATACTACATTTGGTTTTCAGTAGGAAGGGGGATCTGGACCCCCCTGGACCCGATCTGGATCCACCTATGGCTAGGGAGAATGTCCATCCTCATGTGTCCCGTTGATTCAGAATCTTCACGAGAGACAATTCAAAGACAAAACCAAAAAGCATATATTATTAAATCTAAACATATGTATATGAAAAATTATATTGATTCTAAATTTGGTTTTCTATCAAATACTCTGTATGTATGTACATGTTGGCCAATGGGTTGGGTTGGGTGGGGTGAGCAAAATTCTCCTTGTGAAAATTTGATGATAAAAAATTATCCTACGTTCCTGCCCAACATTGAAGCACATATATCTCCTCAGACAAATAACTTCGTTTGAAATATGCCTCTGTTCACCAAGCAGGATGAGATTGTAATGTGGCTGCTAACCTTATGGCATGTCAAAAGCTGCTTGGGTTGTATACCCCCAGGGAGCTAAGAATGAAAAACAGATCCAGTAACCAGTTAAATGATAAGATATATCATTGTCTTATCAGTTCACGCATGATAGAGATAATATAGACTTGGGTCATGGAACATGTTGCACAGCTACTTCCTGAATGGGGACGTTATCAGCAAGTCACAGACAATCATGTAGTAGTGTCAAACAATATCCTTGAGGGTTGGCTTGGAAAAGTCTAATTTATTACTGAATTTTTTGTTACTCCATTACTACAGGGGGCGGTCGGGTAGCCTAGTGGTTAAAGCGTTCGCTCGTCACGCCGAAGACCTGGGTTTGATTCCCAACATGGGTACAATGTGTGAAGCCCATTTCTGGTGTCCCCCGCCATGATATTGCTGGAATATTGCTAAAAACGGTGTAAAACCATACTCACTCACTCACTCACTCACTCACTCACTTTGATATTGGACCTTACATTCTTTTGATAACAATTCATTGATTATGCTTTATAATCAATGTGGAGGTAATATTAAACCATGATCTATATGTGTTAGTAACTGTGAAGCTATCAGTTGATAAACCTTCTATTTTTTAAATGTTTTTTGTTAATATTTTATAATCATCAATTTGAAGTGAGGAAGTTGTCCATCATCCATTTGCCCATTTATGTCACAAAACTTGTCACGGAACAATTGTGTGTACCATATGCTTACTGTACATTTTAATATATTCTTAATATATTCTTAAGCAACCCTAACATATATCTTTTAAAATTGATTATTCTGGCTTGTGATTGGTGAACAAGGCGTATTACGTCAATATATCAATAACATTTTATCATAGGATATTCTGCTCAGTAAGATCACCTGATCTCCTAGACAAAACCAGTTGAAAACAGTTTTAAAAACTTTTGACTTTTGTGACAGTGCAAAAAGGCAATCGTCATCATAAAAAATAAATTTATGAACATCTGTTTTTTATTACATCATGTGTGAAAGCTTTCATACGAAGAAACTACAAATTATAATACTGGACTCACTTTTCATTACAACTTAACTGACTGCCTCCGTGATCTAGTGGATAGAGCATTTGCTGGAGAGTGGAGGGGCCGGAGGTTCACTCCAAGGCAGCGCCACACCGAAAGATGTCAAAAGGTGGTGCTTATTGTTACACTGCCTGGCGCTCGGCATTAAAGGGCTAAAACAAGGACTGGTCGGCTCAGAGTCAGTATACTGTGTCTGAGTGGGATATTCATGTTAAACTGCGGCATGGTATCTCAGAAGGCTAGAACTAAGAATTGGCATCTGTCCGGTCTAGTACAAGCAACCACACACACGTGCATGCATGTTGCTATATAATTGTAATAATCTTGGATGAGATGTTAAACCCCATTTCACCTCACCTCACCTCACCTCACCTTACCTCACCTCACCTCACCTTAAATATTATGTCACTGAATAATGGTGAGCTTCTGTAACTGTGATTTAAGTAACGAACAACTGGAAAAATTGTAAATGTATTTCACTATTCCTAGATACCACTGCTTGCTGTGTACAATACATTTACATCAAGACAGCTCATCCCTCCATAAGAATAAATGCATCAACAGACAATTTTTTCATTAGGATTTTTCCATGCAATTTTGCAAACTTGACTTAATCAGGTCCATGTGAAACATGAAAAGTTATCGAATGCCAAATGAGGGTTTGGTTTGACCACAGTTTTGCTTATCATGTGTGAAAAAAAATAGTCGCCTACCTCTGATGAGAACCTTCAAAAACATATCATGTCTGGAATTAGTAATAATACAGGAGTTTATGAGATGAAGGTCGAGGGTTGTACACAAACGTTCAGCTTGTCAAATCCTGTACACCCTGCTACTAACCCATATTAGAAATTGATTGTGTGACAATATCAGATCTGACAGTGGATTTGGTATGGTAACTCAAAATGTGAAGAGAGTCTATAATTACATGACAAGGGGATGACGTCAGTTTATATAGATCTGCTTGATTTCATAACGAGTAATAATGATTCTCGCTCTGTTTAAAATATCATTGAGCTGAAGGTTGAATATTAAAACATGTTTCTACACTCTTCAGATTCTTAAGGAATGCATCAGTATTCTTTGACATTTGACATTTTGATAGCAGTTGGGCTGTGATTAGTGCACCGTCAATACTTCATAGGCTTGTGTACGCTGTGATCCTTCATCGAAGTGTCGCGAAGTGTCTGTTTGACTATTTGTGATGAAGTATTGACTATAGATGATAAAGTATTGACAATAGATGGTAAAGTATTGACTATTGATGATGAAGTATTGACCATCGGTGATGAAGTATTGACTATTGATGATAAAGTATTGACTATCGGTGATAAAGTATTGACTATCAGTGATAAAGTATTGACTATCGGTGATAAAGTTTTGACTATCGGTGATAAAGTAATTACTATCGGTGATAAAGTATTGCCTATTGATGTTAAATATTGACTATCTGTGATAAATTATTAACTATTGATGATACTTGCAATATTCTAGCAATATTCTAGTCATATTTTCGCAATATTCTAGGAGGCCCTACACAAGTTTAGACATTTAACAGAAGCTCTTGGATCTATGAACTTGAAACTGTGGTACCTTTCAGGAATAATGATATGGTGTATGGTTGGGGTTAGGTTTAAGGATATAGCCCTATGATTCCCCATCCTATATCTCTTAGATTGGTGTAAGTTTAATTGACCTTTACAGTGTAGTATCAGTTGGTACTAAGAGTATGGGAGTTAACAGTTAACAACCATTTTATCATGGAAGATGACACAGTTGTGTTCTTGTGAAAAGAATGTTAATATCATTTTATCCTCTCTTCCACAATTTTGTATGTAAGAGCATCACTTCAGATATCATTTTGATGGAGAAATGAAATCATCAGAATGCTGGTCATTTATGGATACCTCTGCCTGACAGCTGTCACCAAATACAGCTGACCTAACCAGCCACATTCTGGGTTCAACATTTAGTAGAAGCAGCTTTATCAACTGAATTAGAACTAACTGTTGGACTTTAAGGTAACATATCATTGTATCTCAGCCCTGTTCTAGCCCCGCCCCACCCAATCTCATTTATCCATGTCTTCCTTCATCACTCCCCCGTTCCTGTCCCCTGTCCCCTTCCTCATTCACCTTCCCCCCATCCCTGTCCCCATCCCCCATCCCTGTCCCCCATCCCCCATCCCTGTCCCCATCCTCATTCACCTTCCCCTCATCCCTGTCCCCCATCCCCCATCCCTGTCCCCATCCTCATTCACCTTCCCCCCATCCCTGTCCCCCATCCCCCATCCCCCATCAATGTCCCCAACCTCATTCACCTTCCCCCATCCCTGTCCCCCCATCACTGCCACCCGTCCCTATCCTCATTCACCTCCAACCCACCCTTTTCTTACACACCTGTGGGTGAGAAACCCATTTGAGATAACTGGTATCAAACATATGTGTGAGATCAAATTCCAGGCCCGTGATTGGCTACTCCATGGTGATGACCTGGGGTCAGATGATGACGGACTACTTTCCTGAGTGTAAGTCATTCATAAGTAGCTCGTGCTTCAGTCGAATGTTCACCTACGTCTGTATTGAACAGCAAGACCGTGTAATTAATAAAAAAAATAAACAAACTCGTCTTCGTCTGCGAGTTTGTTTGTGATTATTATCAGTTACATTATCTGTTGTTATGGCAACGTTTTTCAGAGTTTAAACCCCCTGGATGCCACAGGGACACATATGTCCCTTCTCTTCAACCCTCATTTTGAAATCGAATAAAATTCAAAATACATCACCCAGAATCTTCACAGTTTTGAATTCCCCCTTCTGTTTATCATTTACTGTCATTTTAGGCAATTCAAAATTACTGAAAGTGACTGAAAGTTAGGTACATTGTAAATCTCGCCAAATCACAATTCACGGCGTTATTGTTAGGTAGTGTTTAGAATCTAAATACTGGATATTTAATCGAATAATTAAAGTAGAAAAATAGCATATTAGTGATCACGGGTATCATATCACGTTCTGAAACGTCGCTGATAAGCCTAGAATCGTTTAGAATGTTTTGGAAAATACGCATACACGAACGCCGAAGTGTACGATCCACCATATTGGATTGTGTTTACAAAATGCCTATTCGATCAGGTATATTTCAAACTCAGCTGCTATACATGCATCACTGAATTCCTCATACATTTTCGAAACAATGGATAAATGGTCTTTGTCACCAATGCAAATTATCTAGATGAAATCATGCGAAATAAATTAGGTATGGAAACGAAAACAGTGCTCGGAAAATTGTACTTGCTGAAATGTAAACAAAGCAAAATTCAGATTTTACACTGTGTAGCATTTTTAGAGGTACTTTCGACTAATTGTTGCATACACTGGCTCCATCACACGTTTGAGAATATTCATGGGAAGAGTATGGTTGCACTAATTATGGAATTACACATATACATTACAATGATGTGGTAAATTCAACAGAAGCCGTAAAAGTTTCCGTCCTGTGTGACGCCATGACTGACGCACACGCACAACGATGACGGTAGTTTTCTGCATTTCTGACTAATTCTCTTGGTTACATTGGAAAACATGGTAAACAAATAACAGTACGCAGATTGTCAGAATGTTTCTGATTACTTACGTGACACATTTTTGTATACGATCCCTCAATCAACGAAAACCTCCTCTGGAAATCCCGCATACTGTTGTCAGTGAACACGTCATTTTGTAAAAGTCGGTCACTGGTAGTGATGTGATACGGAAGTAAACATTATTGTACATATTTGGCAATTTCTTTGATGTGTAAACTTTCAACTTGGCACACAGTGTGTTCTTGGTTTTTGTCTAGTTTGCATTTTCATCATCGCCTTGATAATCCACAGATAGGACGGAAACCTTTTTGTGTAGGGTCACATTATTTATGAGTAGCAAGCAGCACATAGGATGACGTCACTTATGACAGAGGTGTGATGTATTAATGCTCTACTGCAATCATGAGAATATAGACAAAATTCATCGGTTCGATGCTAGAAAGGTGTGATTTTAGGGTGTGTAAGAAACAGATTACTGTACTCGTGCCTGTCAGATACCATTGATCTTACAACTCGTTGTTACAAAGCGTATCTAACTCGCTTTTGCTCGTTAGATACGTTTTGAAACAACTCGTTGTAAGATCAATGGTATCTGATAGACACTCGTGTAGTAATCTCTATGTCACCAATAACTGCCACCCTTCCCCGCGCCAGTGTTTAAGTTATCAGCAGTGAGAGATATCGTTCCATACCATATGACATAGTAATATAAACAGGATGCAATATTGTACAGGATCAATATTGTTTATGCAGAATGCGCCAGGCTTTTTGGTTACATCATGATTATTTTCACTTTGGCAATAACACTAATATGATACAATAATGTACAGGATGCAGCTGTAATATTCTAAATGTGAAACGCTCAAGGCAGTTTCCGTGATCACATTATTTGTTTGCCATAAATACTGTAATAAACACATACCATATTCTACATAATAAGCACCCAGTGTGCTCTCAAAATTAGAAATATTATTTTGGTGAAAAAAAACAGAGTTGAAAGATTGTAAATTTCGTGGTTTATGCTGACGGCCTGAAATGGTTTTATACGACAGATATATTTTTCCAGAAGTTAATTGCCCATAATTGAGGATGCATATAACACATGAGTATTATACACGAATAAATAAGTCACATTATGCGTACATTAATCAATCGGAAGGGGGGCTAATTGGGATTGTTCACTAGCCAATATATTAGCAAGTATCGCTGTGGGTGCTTATTAGAGCGCGGCACTTAATACATCGAATACGGTATAACATGAATAAACGACATGATATGTACATGCCCAGGCATGCCTAGGTCTGTATTTAAGGTTTTTTTGAATTTGCTCCCTGTGTGATATGTTGACTATAAATCTCAGGTTACCATAGTGGGATTACTTGAATATTGCATCAGGGAATATTTTTTTGTATTTTCAATAGGTCAATATGATCAGTGTTTTGTGAACAATCAAAATCATGCCATGAAACACAGGAATTCATAGCTGTACACAGCTAAAATAAATATTATGACCCCTGTATCCTATAATCCAATATCATTTTTTGCAGTTTTGAATTTTTGCACTTTTTAGACATATTCCTGAAGATATCATAGTCCTGTGTATCCAAAGTTTACTTCTGTTGTGTCAGGGCCCATGTGGGCTGGCTGACACATTTTTAGAAAGCTTGGTCTGGGCGTTTGTTTTTATTCTATCAAGGTCAAGGTCATGTTCAAGGTCATAGCATTCTGATATCTTGTAGTCCAGTATTCTTTAGAGGGAAGAACTTGAGGTTTATGCTGCTTTGAAAATGTTTTTGTCATAGCATGACCATATTGTTGTGGTATTGGTAAATCTTGTATTCCACATCCTCTGTTGATTTATGCAAATGTAAGAACAATATTTCATCGCTTGATTGAATACAGGATGCGTTGTGGCTTTTCGTAAGTATACACGTTAACATTTTTATGATAGTTTCTGCTTTGTTTTTGAAGTGGAATTACCCCTACCTCTATTTGAAATTGGTTGGAAAAGAACCCATTGTTTTGGATGATGTCCCTTGACCCAACCTATGGGTTGTATGCATATAGATTATGCCTAATCCAAAACAGGAAGTGATGTAAACCAAATTTGCAACACGTCATACCACAAAATAGTGATACTGCGATAATATAGAGCTCCCCGCCCTTGAGTTGATAAAGAAATCAGCATCGTCAATCCTAATAGATGTCATGAAAATTCAACAAAGAACAAGAAACATTTTGCGTATGACATATTTAATAGGTAAGTAGGCATGTGCCATTCGATCCGCTATAATTCAACTACCACGATAAACATGTTGCTTCATGATGTGACCCATGAAGGATAGAATAGGTCTTCAGCAACCAATGCTTGCCGTTAAAAACAACTATGCTTGTCAGAAGAGGGGACTAACGGAATCGGGTAGTCAGGCTCGCTGGCTTGGTTGATGCATGTCATCGATCCCCATTGCATGGATCAATGCTCATGATGTCATTCACTGGATTGTCTGGTCCAGACCCGATTATTTACAGACCGCCATCATATAGCTGGAATATTGCTGAGTGTGGCATTAAACAAAAAAAACCAACAACTTCATGATGTGACAGACGATTGTTGACTAATCCCACAGTGATTATCACATGACACTTTTTTATGGATAACAACTTCTTTTATTCTTTGTAACGGTATTTCAGAGCTTCCTCTTGCCTCCTCACAACCCTATATTTAGGTATCATGTACAGTCAAGTCCCGTTAATCCGACATCGATGGTTGCATATGATTATGTCGGATTAACAAGTATGTCGGATAAATGAAATTTAGTAGTATCAACGTTCGTGATCGGACAACTACACGATAGATAAGGATTCAAACACGTAATGAAAAACATAAAATAAATATTCATATTGTTATGTTATATTGTTGGCGGAATATGTTTTCTAATCATGCAACCTCTAAAGTTAAACACAAATCAACTATTACGGACTGTATGACCGATTCAAAATACTTTAAAAAGCATAGTCTGGAATGGAAGTCGCAACTTTGAAACTGGTACCCAAAGATTAAGAAAGCTGCTTTCTAAGTGGCTAACGTCGGCTTCCTGTTGGTCATTTCATTGGTAGGTCATAGTTCGCGAAAGGTTGTACTGACGTGAGCTTTAATGGGATGTCCTCGTCTGAATCGAGAACTTGTATCTGATTTTAATAAGATTGAGGTAATCGAAGCATGTGAATTATCCTGTTTTCTTTATTTAAGGCATTAATTGTTTATTGTTAAGCAAGTTTATCTCTGCAGTCGTTGTAATATGCACCTACCAGCCGATTCATCTCGCATCAAAACACGGGCTGTGTACTCGCGGGCAGATGATCACGGAGTACGCTGATCACTGTGTCGGATTAACGAGACTGATTAATGAGTGATTTCGGTAATTTGTTGCAAATTAGGTGTGTCGGAGTCGAAGTGCGAGACTGTCGGATTATTGGGTCTAAATAACACTGATTTAATCGGTTCCCATCATTAGTGTCGGATAAAGCCGATTGTCGGATCAACGAGTGTCGGATTAACGAGACTTGACTGTATTCTTGTTCTTACAACTTTTTTCCCAATCAAAGACTTTGGTTTAAGTATTGTCATATGCAAGTTGTCAAGTTGTAATTACCCACAGGGTTAGAAATAACTGAATTTATGAAAATTATGTGCATGAGGGCTTATATCACTTCATGCACTCCAGTGTATGTATAGGTAACTTGAATCTTACTGAATCGGATCGACATTATGTCACACTAGAAATGACACCATAGCTGAAGAATGTTGACGTAATTCGACAATTGGGGTTTCTCAAGACAGTTTTCATGACAGGTGCATTTTTCTGAAAGGAAAACTCAAAAGGATTAAGAAATAAGGGTAATAAGAAATTGTTACATGTGTGTCATACTGGTTTTACGAAACTTGTGTATGAATTCATGTATTACCCTCTAGGGCTGGGACAGGTAACTTGGGTACACAGGTCTGGTGGGTACTGAGTAGGACCCGGGTACCCACAGGACTGCCTGGACCCGTGGTTAGTCACGTGATATTTTGTTTAATGACAAATGTAACCTAGAAAGTGCATTTTGCATTCAAACTATTCCTAGTCGGACATTTTGTACCCATCTCTTGAGACCTACAGAAGTGCCCAGGTAGGGTTGGGTAGTAAATTTGGACTCATCCCAGCCCTATTACCCTCGCTCTTGCTCGGGAATACAAGAATTCTCATTTTATAAAATCAGTATGAGACACACATGCTCATTTGATAATCTCTTTATATATCACTGGTGAAAATCATATATCTCACACACGAAATATGCATGTTGGTCTATATGGACCAGTGTCCCATGGGATAAAATAGGTCCCGAGCAACCTATGCTTGTCGTAAGAGATACGTAAAGGATGAGGGTACCGTTGCCCAAAACGCTTAATCTTAGCGCTAAGGTCGTTTTATCTCCCATACCTTAAAACAGACTTACAACAGTCATAGCGCTATAAGGTTGTTTCGTACAACGGCAGCCAGGTGGTCGGGTTCAGTGAGTTGACTGACAGCATGTCTTCGTACCCACTTGACTCGGATCAATTCTTATAATATCAATCACTGGATTGCCTGGTCCAGACTGTATTATTTACAGACCACTGTCAACTTTCTAGAATATTGCTGAATATGGCTTCAAACAGTAAACAAGCAAACCATTAACAGCCTGTGAATAACGATCTACATTATCAAGATATACTGTTTCTGATATTTTTTGTTGGCTAAGGTAACAGATGTTTGCCTGAATTATTTCACACATTTGCCACAATGCACTGTGATGTTTATTGCAATATGTCGGACTCTTCATAGCTATATTGCTGTTTAATCATTTACAAAATATTTCTAAGGATTCATCCTTGAAAAGCATCAGATTGTGTATGTTATTCATAATTAATGTGTGGCACATTTGGCCAGTGTGGGTTAGTTGTCGTTTCGTCCTCCAACACCCATTGTCCTGATACATTATATCCATCATATTTAAGAATTATATATAATATATTTTTTCCTTTATTGAAGTATGAATGTATGCCATAAATAAGGCGTCAATAACAATTTCACAGACTGCTTATTTGATCATTAATACAAAAATACAATACAAAATAAGGGATATTGTGCAGCACAATAATGCACCACAAGCCCTCCACACTCTATTATCAACCAATCAGAAAGCAGCTTTCTCAAGCTTACGGCTGTAGTTTCAAACTAGTTTCTTCCATTCCAGACTACACGTTGAAAAACATCCATTCCAAATATGAAAACATGAACAATAGAAATCTCTGGAATGTCTAAAGGATGGCTAAGACTGTATGATGGCAGAGTGTAATAATCGGGTCTGTACCAAACAAACCAGTGATTGACATTATGAGCAATGATCTACATTGAGTTACGATGACACGCAATCAATTACTTGATTTTGAAGGCATGTACAGGAGGGTCGTCTTATACGTGGGGTCGCCTTGTACACAGCGATATATGGTAAGTCACGGAGCCACAAACCAATCCATTAAGTCCCAATTTCAACCAGCATTGAATGTTAACCTGGGTGCTGTTGTACAAAGTGATCTTAGCGCTATGGTGATTGTAACTCCCATACCATAACATGGACTTACAACAGTCGTAGTGCTGAGGTTGTTTTGTACATCGGCAGCCAGGTCTACCCACACTATGGAGCTTGTTGATCAATGTATGAAGAATTGGTTAGTCTCATTCTAACCCCCAACAGTTTACCTTAGAATCTTAACACAGGTCACATGGCAACAGCTTGGGAGGACAGAAATGTTGGGACAGAAAAAAACATCTAAAATATTGCAGCTGTTGCCCATAAAAACATGCTTTTACACTTTGTTTAACTCCTTAAAAATATATACCCTGTGGGGTTTCCGGCTTTGAACAGGTATCCAGCAAACTATATCCTTGTTGTATGAGTCAGTACCATGTGTTAATCCCATTTCTGGTGTACCCCGCCGTGTTATTGCTGAAAGTGGCGTAATTCCTCGCCCACACACATACTGATGAACTGACTGACGGACAGACAGAAGGACTGTCTGACTGACTGACTGACTGACTGACTGACGAACTCACTCACTCACTCACTCACTCACTCACTCACTCACCCACCCACCCACTCACTCACTCACCCACCCACCCACCCACTCACTCACTCACTCACTCACTCACTCCTATTATAACTGACATAAAACCACACTCACTCACACACTTGAAAAAACATTTATCAGATGAAAATAATGCAAACATTCAATCTGTATAATTTTCATTAATGATTGTGGCTTTATTAACAATTAATTATTGATTCAAAATATTATTTGTGAAAACATGCCAGTGAGATGAAGTTTTAGAGTTGACTGGGCTGATTGATCCTTTCAAGTATTGACTGTCTCGGGACAGTGCCTGCTTTGACCATCTGCTGCAGGCAATAAAACACTTCCCACACCTCAGCTCTCACACACATAATCACGCCAATCAATGACCTTTTATAAATCACACACTGGCAGAAAAGACAGAAAGGATTTATTTCTTGGTTAAAAATTTGTGCGTGTGGGGGCTTTATGTGTCAATAAAGGAAACTAAATCCTCATAACAAGAGGCTTGCATTGTTGAATGCAGGGTTTTACGTGGCGCAGAAATGCACCTCCAGTATGCACACATGTATAGAATGGATGCAGAAAACAACATATATTGCATCTGAGGCACAGCCAATAATATTTATTGTACCAAATTCTGGACAAGAAAATTTAAGTTCTTATAATAAAAGTGATTATTAAATCTTACAGTTCACTACACCATTTCTTTACTTTATAGGACTTCATATTTCCTGTAAGGAACCTTGAATTAGTAATTGGGGGTCCTCTGGACCACTAGTTTTGTAGGTCCAGGTAAAACCTTGTGTGAGTGTGTGAGTGAGTATGGTTTTACACCGCTTTCAGCAATATCAAGGCGGGGGACACCAGAAATGGGCTTCAGACATTGTATTGGGTATAGAACCCGGGTCTTCGGAATGACAAGCAGACGCTTTTACCACTGGGCGACCCCACCGCTCCTTAAACCCTGTGAATGTTTGTTAAAGCTGTAATGACATTTGGAAGGAGGGCTTTCAAAGACAAAGTTCAATAATGTCTGAATTATATTTTTTGTCATTTATTGTCTCTTATCTCTCTTTTCACTATCTTTGTATATCTTTATTTCATGATTTACAGTATTATAATTGAACCAGAAAAATGTTATACGTAATTTTTTGTCTGGAAATGTGTCCCTTGAGTAGTTTGTCAGAGATGGTAAATTGTTTCAGTCCACGAGAGATCTTGGGTCGTTGTGCTGCACCCAGAAGGCGTGGTGGCCTCTCCAGGAAGTCTATGTGTTCAAACATTTACAAAGATTGTGTGCAAACAATCTTCTTAGGAACTTCATCCAAGGTCAACACTGAGATTAGATTTATTAGATTTGGTCCCACAGCATGAAAAGAAGGTTGGCCATTTTGCGATTTAGAAGTTCGCGTTCAGTATTGTGAGACTTTGTTGTTGCTGGTCACACCTAGAACATTTCTGGATGTGGGAATGCTGGGTAGGTTTCTCTGGACTTCCCTACAGGACATTTAAACAAAATTTGGGTATTTGGTTGGTTAGGGAATAAAACAACTTTGTATTGAATATTCAATAAGAAACTTAACCTGAGTTTTTGCTATCTTTAATTCACAGTAGTTAGTACACACCACAAAATAATTATTATTAGCAGAAGAAATACGTTTCTTCTGCTGACGTCACTTCCTGTTGGTGCGTTTTCTTCTATTTCTTTTGATTATATAATGTATAGCTTATAGACTTTCTGGTGACGTTGTATTACGGGAATAAAGGCTATAACTATTATTTTAGTTTTGTGGTGTGTTGATAACGTAGGTTTCAGTAAAACACAGTTTTCCAGAATAATCTCTGGAATAGGATACACACTATAGCCAGTAAAATTTTTACACATTTTAGTATTTTGCTTGACTCATATAAGCCACTGAATTCGGACCATAAGCACTCTTGTAAAACACAGTGCTGCTTTTCCCCTAAGGTGAAACTACCATTTATGTTTTCAAATATTAAATATGCATTTTGCACCCTTCTAATGAAATATCCATGGTTTGTTGCACATTATCTAGATAGGTGTCTTGACGAATACTTAAGTGTAAATACTTGAAAATATAATAATGCCTGTTATTTTTGGACAAGTTCTCAAGGTAACATTACTATATTAAAGAAAAATATAATCCAGCCTTTCAACTGTCCTCGAACTAACAGTCCAGTGGCTGTGTCTCATCCTTACATGTATGGTGATAAGAACTAAGGTCACATTCCACTCGGCCATCTTGGTGCTGCAACTGTTGTAGGTCAAAGTATGGCACTTATTGATGTGTCAGCGACTGAGTATTTAATATTCTGGTGGAGAGGGGTCTTGTTTGACATGGAATATCTTTTTCAGGCGGCACTTCAACACATACAATTTTTTGTCTATGAAAGATTCTTTATGGATGCAGAATACGCTTGTCAGAACATTAGCATGTCTGCTAAATGATGATGTTGAATCCTAGATTTCCCCCCCTTCCCCCAGCAACTTTCATCAGTGCTGATAGGCGTGTGACTTCATGATGTCATGAATTGTCAGATATGATGAGACATGTACCAGTTATATGAAAGACATTGTACAATGAGTGAGTGAGTATGGTTTTACGCCGCTGTTAGCAATATTCCAGCAATATCACGGTGGGGGACACCAGAAATTTGTACCCATGTCGGGAATCGAACCCGGGTCTTCGTCGTGAGAAGCGAACGCTTTAACCACTAGGCTACCTGACCGCCCCTATTGTGCAATGAGGTCATATAGGAGGTTTGGAGGGTCTAAAGTCGTGACTGCAAAGTCAAATTCATGTTGATACGTCATGGTTTTGTTTCCAATTACATTTGTTTTCTTTCAAATAGGACATGGTGCATAATTTTTGGTGTGATCATATTTCACACCTGTTGTTTTTAGGTAGAGAACCAGGGTATCTGATAGTGAAAAAAGACCAAACAAATCATTATTAGAACTTTATTTTTTTATTCTATGTTTAATGCCTAACAATATTCCAGCTATATGATGGCGACAATATATGACAGTGATTAATATTGCAAGCACACTGACATGCAATCACAAGATCACAGAGGGGACCAATTCTGTCCTGGCATGCAATCGTGGGGGGTAGAACTTTAGATGCCTGTCATATTATATTACCAGTCACCACTGTGTTGTCTTCAGTTTTTCAAATTTATTTATTGATCAGCCAGTACTTTCATCCTTAGGCCATGTAATTTTGTTCGTAAATATTTACCACTTTACAATATATATATCCCCGTGTTATGGGTTTTCGGACGCTTAAGAAACATGTGTAGTTTTCTCCCTAATCTGTAAAACATCTCATTCCCTTTTAACCGACAACTTTCTCTTAAAACTAGCCATCACCTGAGTATTTACAATGTCTGTGTGATGCTACACCCCCTGTCATTGCATGAGTATTAGCAATAAACATGGCCGTCTGGAAACTTGATCCAACGATATAATTTGTCTTTCATTTATTGTCACGCGAATTTGCTGTAATTCTGTTTCTAGGTTTGTCAGCACCATGCTCTTGGGTGTCACTAAAGTGGGAAATGTCTAAGACCTGCATCACTTTGTGCTTTCCTTCCACATTAAACTGACACACCAAACTGGAATACCGTATTCGACGTAATAAGCGCCCCGCTCTAATAAGCGCCCACGACAATATATTTACTAATATATTGGCTAGTGAAGAAGCCCAAATGGCACCCCTACTGATTGATCAATGTACACAGGACCTATTTATTTGTAAATAATACGCACTCGTGTGTAATATGCACCCTCAATTATGGGTATTTAAATTCTGGAACATATATCAGTCGTATATAAACATTTCAGGCTGTCAGCATAAACCACGAAATTTATCTTTTCACCAAAATATTATTCTATTAAGAGCCCCCTTTTTCTAATTTTGAGAGCGCCCTGGGCGCTTATTACGTCGAATACGGTAACGTTCAAAGCGGTGTCAAACCCAACTCACTCCCTCACTACACATTTTCACACTGACTTATCTGATAACTGGTGTGACTGAACTGGGCGTCACCCTGGCAGATTGTCTGCTATGATGGTATCTAGCTGTGCCTTGATTAGATAGATTGTCGGCATGTGTGACTCAACCCATTGCATTGCATCAATCACCTGCATACTTCAAATCAACTTAATTGTGATGAAAGTACAGACAGTTTAACAGCTGGTGGTTGGACAATTGTATCGAGCGCAGCAGAGAGCAATAATACCTGATCGCTGATTGGCGTGTGGATTTTTTACATAAAATTTTATAAAAAACACCCGGGGTCATATTCACATGTGTTATCCACATTGATCGAGAGATGACACATCGTTGCTTCCTGAACAAGGTTCTACATCATCAACTTGGGAAACGCCTACAGTTTAATTTTAAACCTTCGTCAGTTTATCAGTCAGCATATGTTGGCTGGTAGATGAGTAAAATATTGAAACTTGTCTTGGCATGGTTGGTTTGTGTTTGTTTGTTGTTATTTAACGCCGCACTCTATATATATTTATGTATATGTCGGCGGTCTGTCAATGATCGAGTCTCGGCCAGACAATCTAGTGAATGACATCATGAGCATCTAACATATTGGGATACGATGAAATGCATCAACCAAGTCAGTGAGCCTGACCACCCGATCCCGTTAGTCGCCTCTTATGACAAGCATAGTCGCCTTTTACGTCAAGCAGGGGTTGCTGAGGACCTATTCTACTCTGGAACTTCATGAGTTGTTTGGTTTGTGTGTTCATTTAAATGTTAGTCTGAACATATATCCTCCATTCTTTTTGATATTTTGTATAGATTGACAGTCATACATTATCTGAAATAGGGGGCAGTGTAGCCCAGTTGTCCAAGGCATCACAATAGCTGTGCAGAGTTGTGTCCCTTGGGCACACCCAAAAAACCTATGATTGTGGGTTCGAATCCTGGTTCACCCCGATTATGTTTCTAGGTTTGTCAGCGCCATGTCCCTGCTTGTGGGTTTCACCAAAGTGGTAAACTTCTAAGTCCTGCATCACTTCAGGTTTCCGTCGCAGATCAAGCTGATATGCTGTGACATAACTGGAATATTGTTAAAAGCAGTGTTAAACACAACTCACACCCTCATTCAGTCATACATCATCTGAAACTAGAACAGTCAGGAATTTATCTGCACTTTTTAGAATCATTGGAAGAGTTTTTGGAAGGTTTACTGTCAGTAAAAATCATCTGTAACCCACACACTCTTAATACAGAATTACCAGTTCGTGCCACTCTGACCCAATGTCTCAAAAAGAGAATTATTTTACCTTCAGCAAGTATACAGCAATTGGTTACCTCTAAGTTTGTTTGCTGTGCAGTGAGTAATTAAGTTTGGCAGTTCAGTGGGGAGACTATGCAGGTCATAGAAGTTCAACCTGGTTGGTGAACACCATGAGTACAAGATGGAGTTGTCATAATCAGGGCACGTAGGAATCCAAGACTCAATCAGCAGATTCTGGTATGGCTAAGGGACACAACTGTGCACAGCTACACCAGTGGGTTACATTTCACTCTGATAGGATACTTCTCTGTATCAAGACCTGACCCTTCCTTCATAGGACATCAGGTCAAGTGAACTCTGAGTGAACTTTGACCATCCATTCTAAAGGAAGGTTGCATAGATCAGATGTCATGTTTCTGAGATGATTTGTCTTCAGTTCTTTACAATCACAATGAAAACACACTTGGAACACAAACATTCCTTAAATTGTACTCCCTTGAGTGTAGATACCCTGCTGCTTGAAAATGAGAGGGTGTATAACCTATCCAAAGCAAAATTGTTGCCTGAGTTTATTTTTTGGCAGTCAGAAGTCCTTGTTTATGTTCTTTCCTGAGATACAGATTATGCAGGCAGGTCTGAATGCTTCACTCACTCATACTGAGAATTTATTTTCCTTCATGCTGATTGGCTGATTAGGAAGTTTACTTGAAGTGACCTTAATGCGGTCGTGCTCACTTGACATGACCTTAATGCCGTCATGCTCTATATGGAGCTGACCGCCTCCTTGTTCTAGTGTTAGAACGTCGGCCCAGTTGGGGCATGGCATCTCAGTAGGCTAGCACTATAAAATTGGCATTAGTCCAGACTATGCCAAACCCACATGTGCATGCACATCACTCAATGAGTGTAATGATCATGGACAATGTTAACCCAATTTCACCATGGAACTGACATTATAATTCTTATGATGATCAGTTCCACATGGACTTCATTCCATCTGGAACAAATATTCCCAGTGTGGGAACACTTTCCAATTAAAAAACCTTCCATGGGTATAATTCCCCTTGAGAAATACAAACAAAAAATTACACTCCAGTAACAGATACACTTTGACACTCGCACCATGTCATTGTCAGGGGGGTTGGGGGTCAACTGATAGATCATGTACACCCTAAGACAGAAATTAATTATTACCAAAGAAAGGTTTGGGGGAAATGTTTGTGTGACATTTTTGATGAATCACAGACTATCTGTCCCAAGTGACTTCATTCTGTAAGTTCAAAGCCTTGGAGAGGAACATTCAACATAAATTTCAAGCGGAACAGATAATCTGGACTTCCAAGTTGCAATTAGGTTATTCTTTACATTACCATGGTCTTTTTTCTGAGAAAAGGCAAATAATGTCAGTTTCCTGATCTCAAGTGGAGACATCACTCAGTTACTATATTATTGGAATGACATGACATCAAATCATTTGTGATGTCATGAACACTGGATGACATCTTTAGTGTGTTCTAATGATGTCCACCCATGAAGATCCAGGGTAGAATAGGTCTTCAACAACCAAAGCTTGCTGTAAAAGGTGACTCAGGTTTGGGTGGTCAGGCTTGCTGAGTTATTTGATGCATGTCATCTTATCCAACTTATAGATCGATGCTTATGATGTCAATCACTAGATTGTCTGGTCGAGACTTGATTATTGAGACATCAATCACTGGATTGTCTGGTCCGGACTTGATTATTGAGATATCAATCACTGGATTGTCTGGTCCAGACTTGATTATTGAGTTATCAATCACTGGATTGTCTGGTCCAGACTTGATTATTGAGATATCAATCACTAGATTGTCTGGCCGAGACTTGATTATTGAGATATCAATCACTGGATTGTCTGGTCCAGACTTGATTATTTACAGACCGTCATCATATAGTTGGAATATTGCTGAGTACAGCATTCAGCAAGAAACAAACAAACCAAAAATCCTATGACATTACAATGCTACTTCTTCACAAACAATGTAAACAATGGAGCAATTGGAACAACCTAGCCAGTCAGCTTGAAGCAAAAATAACAATGATCAGTGAAAATTACAGAAAACAATTTCACCCATATCCGTGTCCCTGTGGGTTATATATCTATCTTATGGCCCACTAGTTGGCATTCAAAGTGTGAACATAACTGATTGTGACTTTATGAGTGCCATCACATCGAACATTCTGGTGTCTAAATATCTGAAAACGCATGTCAATTAACGTAAATTGCATTCATTTTTACAGGACAGCAACTAGGTTGTTACAATGCTAAAATTTTATAAGGAGTAATGATAAAGCAGTGTCTAGATTATGATGCCACAATCCTACACCCAGGTTCATCAGTCAGCCTGCCAATATGTTCAGCCATTTTGGACATCCAATGCCCAGTTGACTTCTATGACCAGTATCAGATGTCAAGAGTTTATTTTCTATACTGAAATCCTCTGAAACCCCAATGATTTATGTTGTTGTTTTCAGTTGATGCTTGTGTGAACGTGACCTGTGAAAACAATGGAACATGTTTGGCTGGTACCGGCAACTGCAGTTGTACAGATGGCTGGCTTGGACCCACGTGTCAAACAGGTGAGTTCATATGAATATATATATCTGTAACAATAACGTCCTTATTTCATGTCAGGCTCGCTGACTTGGTTGAAGCATGTCATCGATCCCAATTGCATGTATCAATGATCATGATATCAATCACTGGATTATCTGGTCCAGACTCGATTATTTACAGACCGCCGTCATATAGCTGGAATATTGCTGAGTGCAGTGTTAAACAACAAACCAACCAACCAACCTTATTTCATGTGTCAGAGGTGGTGTGGTACCTAGTGGTTTAAGAGTTCGCTTGTCTCACTGTTTACCACTTCGATGAAACTCATGAGCATGGGTGTGGTGCTCACATACAAAAGAGGATCCTGGCATGCCAAAGGGATGCAACTTACAATAGGCATGATGTATGGGGCAAGGACACATACGGTGAATATGAATATAATATGCATATACCTATATGCAAAGGGGGCGGTATATGGTTCTCTGTAGTGATTACATCAAGTCGATGGATTATGGTGTACAAATTTTACTTTATAAATATAATAAATATATATATGCAAGGAACACTATGTACAAGGTCAGTACATAGTAGAATAGGTTGCTGTGTTGACAACCTGGAGCTCTAGCCCAAACCTAGCAAGGCAAAGGGTCTCTTGTCTTTAGCCTCTGACTGATTTATAGGTTTTAGATCCGCTTCGCATTTATTGCATTTCGCGGACGGTCTTTAGCCTCTGGACCAAAGGTTTTATATATAGGGTACGGTCATCTGACAAGGATTAAGTCATAAATATAAACAACAGTAATAAGTGACATAGCTGTGCAACTATTTCAGAATGGCGGATAGTCAATGTGTAATACAATGGGGATTTACATCTTATTAGTGATGGTAATTATGTGATTCTAGACATATACATGTCATGGCTTCAGGGTGATAAGCCTTGGGAATTAAATGTTTATTCAGACAAGTTAGAGTAATCTAGAAGAAGCAAAGTGGTGGAGTAATTAAAATGTTGGGTTTTTTTATTGTAATTCGTTTGAATACAATGACATGCTGATCCAAGTCCAGTCATGATGGCCGATCACCTGATCCATTCTGTCACCTCTACCAACAAGCACAGGTTACCGGAGACCTATTTTCTTACAAGTAATCCCAACGTGTGTTATTAGCTTCCGGATCCAGTACGTATTATGCATGAATTATGCAATGATCGCAATTTAGTTGTTAGATATTTCGTAACAGGTGATAGGGTGATATGAAATCAATACTACCGGATCATGACGCAGCTTACTTTTTTTAATAATAATTTAATCAGTGTGTATTGTATAACATGTGTGAACAGAGAGAAAATCATATACATGTGTGATGACATTATATCGTACCCTGTATCCTTTGTTACACTTTGCATGGCTGTAACTCTGGTGAGGTGAAGTAAAATGGGGTTTAACGTCGCGTCCAAGATTATTGCACATATATAGCGACGTGCATGTACGTGTGTGTGTTTGTGTGGCTGCTTGTACTAGTCTGGACTGATGCCGATTTATAGTGCTAGCTCACTGAGATACCATGCCGCAGTTTAACATGAATACCCCACTCAGACACAGTATACTGACTCCGAGCCGACCAGTCCTTGTTTTAGCCCCTTAATGCCGAGCACCAGACAGGGTAACAACAAGTACCATCTTTTAACGTCTATTGGTATGACGCGGGCGGGGATCAAACCCCGGATCTTCCTCTCTCTGGGCGGATCCTCTACCGCTAGACCATGGAGGTGGTCCTGTAACTCTGGATATTACCGGTAGATTACTGAAGCCCAGGGTCATTGCTATTTCAGCATACTTCTGGCGGGCCCAGAGAGGGTTTGAGGGTCATACCTAATATCTGTCATGTCAATACTAGTATTTATAAGTAAACTATGTAAACTATGTAAACTATTACAAATTCATTTTGTGATATGTTCCAATAAAAATAACATGACCACCAAATGCATTTTTTGGGAGGATTTCTTGCATTTATATAGCACTGATATTGAACTTGTGCTCACAAAACGCATACGTCCTATTCCAAAAATTTTTATCTGCGCTTGTTCAGGGTAATGTTATGTTTGTTTGTTGGTTGTTTAACACCGCACTCTGCCATATTATAGACAGTGGTATGTAAGTAATAATAGTCTGTCCCAGACAATCCAGTGGTTGATATTGTGAGCATCAACCAACACCGTTGGGGTAAGTTGACAGGCAATCAACCAGGTCACCTTACCTGACCTCCTGATGAATTAAGTCACCCCTTATGACCAACCTAAGTTGCTAGGGGGAGGGAGGTATCTATTCTAAGCCGGAATGCCCATGGGGTGGTAAGTTTATGTCTAAGATATGCCTGATGTAACAGAAAATACAATTAACATTGTTTGAAAAAAATGTGTCTTTGGGTAATAATGTTTTTATTGCAAAATTTCAGTTATTTCAATCCAATGCTGTAAAACTGTGAATCGGGTTTATTGTAACTAAGTTCATTGGAGTTCATTGGAGTATGAACCTTCATAGAGTGAGGGCCAAACTGTATGAACGTCAGAGCTTCAGAACACGATGAGGTTCATACAGATTGGCCTTATAATTTTTTTATATCACTTCTTTTACCTCAAAGGACGTAGACCTTGATCTATATTCACAAGTATATTTAGTATGTGTGATGTTTACACTGACAACCATGCAACAACCAGCTGTATTGCAGAATAAAATAGTTCCCCAAAACAAGAGGTGATTAGCTTATGTATGCTCAACATGCTCAACAGGAACAATTTTGTAGTTTCTGTACAGCAAATGTACTAATAAATATCCTCATTAGATGAGACAGGTCTGTTAAGAACTACCTCAGTAAGTCAGTCCCAATGACAGCGCATCGTAATACATTTACATCAAATACAAGACATGAAAATGGCCGACACGATAAATGTGACAGGACATGTCTGTTCAAGGATATCCTCGCTACAACCCATCCTAGAGAACCAAAAACGAAGAACAGCACTTCCAAACTAAGTAAACACAGTATTGACTCAATCCATGTCTTAACAACAGTGATAGTCTACAGCAATATATCAATGTACCTTAGTATCTATTTGACACATCTTTACAATCACCTTTCAGTGATCGGCCAATTGATCAGTGATGACTAACACTTGTAATAGCCACAGGTTCCTTAAAAACTTCGGAAATCTCTATGCTAAAACGCCAAGTAAAGGGTCTAAATGATGAGAACATTTATTCATGCTAGGGAATTTCCTAAGGAATGTGGAAGTTGAGTTTACGTCATTTCAAGAACATGGTCTCGTGAAAAACGTATGAACGTCAAGTTGTGTCATGTGACCGACCTCTCGTCCAATGAAAAACCTGTATATGGTATAACTTCACATTGAAAAATTTTAACATTTTGTCTAGTAATGTATGTATTGACATAATTTGCAGCATCATTTTTTAAGTTATGCAAATTGAGATCAGAATTCACTTAGTAAAAAATGTTTTGGACACAAATTAGATATACAATGTATAAGGGAATACGGTTCACAAACAAAACAGTATACCATATCATTAATGGTCATATATAATATTAATATCATTTTTTAGGAAAAACCGATGTATGATATTTATGGTATGGAAACAAATATGGATATTTTGTAACATGATGTCTTTATTAAACAAATCAAAGTTAAAGACATACTTTCACTTTCTGAACTGAAGTGGCTTTAATAACTACGATACAGTGCTGGAGTTAGGAAAGGTCAAGGCCGTTTCACAACAGTAAACTGCCCCATTTATCATACAGTGTGTATTTCGATTATTGTGTTACCTAGAAGAGAAGACTATGTACAATATGATCAACAATCAAATCAACACTGAAATTGTAAAGCGCAACAGCTTTACTTGACTGACTGACTAGGTCACAAATCACAGCAAGATGGCGACTAGACAGCTAGCTCAGTAGTAACAGTGTGAAAATATGTTTTGAACTTTGATTATTTTATAAATATTATGTTATTTTTGAACATGTAAGCTTAAGAGATTATTGTGATCATCTGTTTCCCTATTACGAAAGGTCTTGTATAACACTTTAACATTATTATTTCCCGCTAAAGAATCTAGCTATCTGATTGGCCAGTTGCCAGTTTGTAAAAGTATTGTACAAGTGAGGGGCCTGTACAGTGTCATGATGTCATCTTGTTTGATGTGACGTCACTTGCTTGTTCCTGGTCACATATTGAGTTAGTTACCTTAGTTAAAGTCTGATGGTGGTCAGAAGATAGATGTCTGACTTGGTTGATGCATGTCATCGTATCCCAACTGCGTGGATCGATGCTCATGACGTCAATCTCTGGATTGTCTGGTCCAGACTTGATTATTTACAGACCGCCGTCATAAAGCTGGAATATTGCTGAGTGTGGCGTTAAACAAACAAACAAACAAACAAACAGAAGATACATTACCAGGAGGCAGCCTTCTACCCCGGTGGGATCCACTCTGGCATCGTTGGCAGAAGTGTGTGGACCTCAGAGAGGATTATGAAAAATAATTAGCAACCAACTCCATCAACGCAGTCCATCATAATAAGGCAGTTAACAATTCAGCCACACCATACAAAAGTGTCTCATTTCAAATAGAGCATGTTTCCCATTTGCACTAAATATTTGCACCTTGGTGTCATTGTATAAGAGACCAGCTCCGTGGTCTAGTAGAGTGCAGAATATCTGCTCGGACAGTGGAAGGTCGGGGGTTCAACCCCCGTCCACGCAATTCCAAAAGATGTTAAAAGATGTTAAAAGATGGTACTTGGGGTTGCCCTGCCTGGCGCTCAGCATTGAGGGTCTTAACCAAGGACTGGTTGGCACAGAGTCTGTATATTGTGTCTGAGTGGGGTATCCATGTTAAACTGTGGCATGGTGTCTCAGTGAGATAGCATTATAAAATTGCCATTTGTCCTGACTAGTACACATGTAGATAAGTGTAAGTGTAACCATTTTCAAAGTGACATTAAACCTCATTTCACCTCACCACAATTGTATATGATACCAATATTTAGTCTCTGAACTGAAAATAGTTGAATTATTTTTAATATGGTGTCTTTCTGTGCACACAAATGAGAGCAAGGTATCTCTCAGAATGCACATTTACAAGCATAGTGTAGACCTGCTAAGGTGCTTTCAGATAGCTCTTCAGGTTCTGTATGAGAGATTAATGGTATAACTACATAATCTCACCTAATCTGACCCCCTTGGGACCAGTGTTACAATAGTTCCCATGGACTACATGGGCAGATACAGAAGGGGGTGCACGCCCCCCCTTTTTATTTCGAAAAAAATCTTTATATCTGTAAAAATTACCACCAAAGACAATAAATAGATCTTATTTGTGCACACACACACACCCCACCCCCTTTTCGAAAAAGCTGTATCTGCCTCTGGACTGTACTGTTTGTGGTAGGAAGAAATCGGATCAGTTCTGATGGTGAGGATCTGTGACTTGGTTGATGGCGTGTGGGACCAACCAACCAACACCACCATTGCAGTCCATCATAGTTAGGCTCAAAACTTTTCAGCCACCCGTCGTAACAAATAGGAAAGAAAGAAAAGAAAAAGATTGGCATAGCTTTGGTCTTAAAACAATTCCTTAGGGTACCAGTGTGTTGTGAACATGGAGAGGCCTCGTCACCCACCACATGTCAATTGTCCTTCCATAATTACCACACTATACTTCAGGTTACTGTTTGTCTTTGTTTTTATCCTCCCCTCATCCTCCACAATGCCTGTTATCTCCTTCCAGAAGACTACTGTCACACTGCATCCTGCGCCAATGGAGGAGTCTGCATCCTCGGACCATCCAACTACACCTGCAACTGTACCTCGGGATGGACTGGCTGGCTCTGTGATGCAGGTAGTTTTACACACTTCACATTACACTTGTTCACTTTGGTTTAAATTCTACGTTTGTACAATTAAGATTTCGCCAAACTATTGGGGTATTTTTCAAGGATGCTTGAGCAACTGAGCACACTGAGTAATCACTGATTTATTCCCATCCAGACAAATGAATCGCCATGGCTCGGAACTTACAAATTAATTCATTTGGGACAGGTAATCCACAAAAATGCAACACAAGCCCTTCCTATCTATTGTCAGCCAATCAGAAACTGATGACTGATGTGTAATATATGTCAGTCCATCAGTCATGGAAGAGAGTCTTGTACTAAATATCTAGAGTAGAATGCAGTGTAGCTTTTGTTTGTTTGTTTGTTTGTTGTTTAACGCTGCACTCAGAAATATTCCAGCTATATGACGTAGGTCTATAAATAATCGAGTCTGGATCAGACAATCCTGTGATTGACATCATGAACATCAATTCTCGCAATTGGGATATGATGACATGCATCAACCAAGCCAGCAAGTCTGATCACCCGATCCTGTTTGTCGCTTTTTACGACAAGCATTGTCGCCTTTTACAGCAAACCTTGGTCGCTGAAGACCCATTCTACCCTGGATCTTCATGGGTCTGGTATTGACAGCTTAAATAATTTAACACAGTCTAATGACAGACGTACATTCTGTTCAGCAGTACCATGCCTCCATGTTTCAGATGTAGATGACTGCCTCACGACCCCGTGTAAAAACAATGGCAATTGTTCTGACGCGGGAACGAACAACTTTACATGCTCCTGTACACAAGGATGGCTTGGACCGACTTGTGAAGATGGTTGGTATAGATCTGATAACCACTGCTATCTTTTATTTAGTATCTATGCAAGTACCCAGAATGTCAATTCAGAAATTTATATATTTGTGTTCCAACACCTCCACAGAAACCTTGACTCCTACAACTTTCGTATCACCTATGACAAAGACGTATCACAACTATAGATGGGGCCATTAAGAAATGAAACAGTTCTATATTTGTCAAATATAAAAGTTCTAAATTTAATCATTATTTAGGGACTGGTCATTTATTATAGAAAGGTTGGTATCATCAAACAAGAATACACATACATCCTTTTCCCCCCAAAATGTATCTGCGCTTGTTCAGGGTAATGTTATGTTTGTTTGTTGGTTGTTTAACACTGCACTCTGCCTTATTATAGACAGTGGTATGTAAGTAATAAGTCTATCCCAGACAATCCAGTGGTTGATATTGTGAGCATCAACCAACACCGTTGGGGTAAGATGACAGGCAATCAACCAGGTTACCTTACCTGACCTCCCGATCAAGTAAGTCACCCCTGATAACCAACCTAAGTTGCTAGGGGGAGGGAGGTATCTTTTCTAAGCCGGAATGCCCATGGGGGTAACAGAAAATACAATTAACATTGTTTGAAAAAAATGTGTCTTTGGGTAATAATGTTTTTATTGCAAAATTTCAGTTATTTCAGTCCAGCTGTAAAACTGTAAAGCTGTAAAACTGTGAATCGGGTTTATTGTAATTAAGAATGGACTCTGAATGGACTTCAGAGAGCGACGACGTTCATACAGTTTGGCCCTCACTCTATGAAGGCTCATACTCCAATGAACTCTCACAAAATGAAAGTCAATTCTTATAAAAAAATTATATCACTAATTTTACCTCAATGTTTGATCTACATTCACAAGTATATTAAGTATATTAAGTGTGACTTCATGGTTATACACTGACAACCATACAACAACCAGCTGTATTCCAGAATAAAATAGTTCCCCAAAACAAGAGATGACATTAGCTTCTGTATGCTCAACATGCTCAACAGGAACAATTTTGTAGTTTCTGTACAGCAAATGTACTAATAAATATCCTCATTAGATGAGAAAGGTCGGTTAAGAACTACCTCAGTAAGTTAGTCACAATGACAGCGCATCATAATACATTTACATCAAATACAAGACATGAAAATGGCCGACACGATAAATGTGACAGGAGAGATTTCCGAAGTTTTTAAGGAACCTGTGGCTATTACAAGTGTTAGTCATCACTGATCAATTGGCCGATCACTGAAAGGTGATTGTAAAGATGTGTCAAATAGATACTAAGGTACATTGACATATTGCTGTAGACTATCACTGTTGTTAAGACATGGATTGAGTCAATACTGTGGTTACTTAGTTTGGAAGTGCTTTCCTTTGTTTTGTTCTCTAGGATGGGTTGTAGCGAGGATATCCTTGAACGGACATGCAATCAAACTCTGACTTATCCCAATGTATGCTAAAACGCCAAGTAAAGGGTCTAAATGATGAGAAACATTTATTCCTGCTAGGGAATTACTAGGGGTTCCCCAAGGAATGTGGAAGTAGTCCGCCAGTGTTTACGTCATTTCAAGAACATGGTCTCGTGAAAAACGTATGAACATCAAGTTGTGTCGTTCATACACTTATGAGCGTCAATTTCATGGTCATGTGACTGACCTCTCGTCCAATGAAAAACCTGTATATGGTATGACTTCACATGGAAAAATTTTAACATTTTGTCCAGTAATGTATGTATTGACATAATTTGCAGCATCATTTTTTAAAGTTATGTAAATTGAGATCAGAATTCACTTATTAAAAAATGTTTTGGACACAAATTAGATATACAATGTATAAGGGAATACGGTTCACAAACAAAACAGTATACCATATCATTAATGGTCATATATAATATTAATATCATTTTTTAGGAAAAACCGATGTATGATATTTATGGTATGGAAACAAATATGGTTATTTTTGTAACATGCTCTATTTATTTAACAAATCAAAGTTAAAGACATACTTTCACTTTCTGAACTGAAGTGGCTTTAATAACTACGATACTGTGCTGGAGTTAGAAAAGGTCAAGGCCGTTTCACAACAGTAAACTGCCCCATTTATCATACAGTGTGTATTTCGATTATTGTGTTACCTAGAAGAGAAGACTATGTACAATATGATCAACAATCAAATCAACACTGAAATTGTAAAGCGCAACAGCTTTACTTGACTGACTGACTAGGTCACTCATCACAGCAAGATGGCAGCTAGACAGCTAGCTCAGTAGTAACAGTGTGAAAATATGTTTTGAACTTTGATTATTTTATAAATATTAGGTTATTTTTGAACATGTAAGCTTAAGAGATTATTGTGATCATCTGTTTCCCTATTACGAAAGATCTTGTATAACACATTAACATTATTATTTCCCGCTAAAGAATCTAGCTATCTGATTGGCCAGTTGCCAGTTTGTAAAAGTATTGTACAAGTGAGGGGCCTGTACAGTGTCATGATGTCATCTTGTTTGATGTGACGTCACATGATTGTTCCTGGTCACACATTGAGTTAGTTACCTTAGTTAAAGTCTGATGGTGGTCAGAAGATAGATGTCTGACTTGGTTGATACATGTCATCGTATCCCAACTGCGTAGATTGATACTCAATCTCTGGATTGTCTGGTCCAGACTCGATTATTTACAGACTGCCGTCATAAAGCTGGAATATTGCTGAGTGTGGCGTTAAACAAACAAACAAACAAACAGAAGATCTATACATTACCAGGAGGCAGCCTTCTACCCCGTTGGGATCCACTCTGGTATCGTTGGCAGAAGTGTGTGGACCTCAGAGAGGATTATGAAAAATAATTAGCAACCAACTCCCATCAACGCAGTCCATCATGATAAGGCACTTACCATTTCAGCTACACCATACAAAAGTGTCTCATTTCAAATAGAGCATGTTTCCCATTTGCACTAAATATTTGCACCTCGGTGTCATTGTATAAGAGACCAGCTCCGTGGTCTATTAGAGTGCAGAATATCTGCCCGGACAGTGGAAGGTCGGGGGTTCGATCCCTGTCTGCGCAATTCCAAATGATGTTAAAAGATGGTACTTGTGGTTGCCCTGCCTGGCACTCAGCATTGAGGGTCTTAACCAAGGACTGGTCGGCTCAGAGTCTGTATATTGTGTCTCTGAGTTGTGTATCCATGTTAAACTCAGTGAGCTAGCATTATAAAATTGCCATTTGTCCAGACTAGTACAAGCAGCCACACTCACATACACATGTAGATAAGTGAAAGTGTAACCATTTTCAACGTGACGTTAAACCTCATTTCACCTCAGTACTATTGTATATGATACCAATATTTAGTCTCTGAACTGAAAATATTTGAAGTATTTTTAATATGATGTCTTTCTGTGCACACAAAAAAGAGCAAGGTATCTCTCAGAATGCAGACTTGCACACTTCACATTACACTTGTTCACTTTGGTTTAAATTCTACGTTTGTACAATTAAGATTTCACCAAACTATTGGGGTATTTTTCAAGGATACCTGAGTGACTGAGCACACTGAGTAAACCACTGATTTATTCCCATCCAGACAAATGACTCGCCATGGCTAGGAACTTACAAATTAATTCATTTTGGACAGGTAATCCACAAAAATGCAACACAAGCCCTTCCTATCTATTGTCAGCCAATCAGAAACTGATGACTGATGTGTAATATATGTCAGTCCATCAGTCATGGAAGAGAGTCTTGTACTACATATCTGGAATAGAAAGCAATATAGCTTTTGTTTGTTTGTTTGTTGTTTAACGCCACACTCAGCAATATTCCAGCTATATGACGACGGTCTGTAAATAATCGAGTCTGGATCAGACAATCCTGTGATTGACATCATGAACATCAATGACTTGCATCAACCAAGCCAGCAAGTCTGATCACCCAATCCTGTTTGTCGCCTTTTACGACAACCATTGCCGCCTTTTACAGCAAGCATGGGTTGCTGAAGACCCATTCTACCCTGGATCTCTACGGGTCTAGCATTGACAGCTTTCATAGTTTAACACAGTCTTATGACAGACGTACATTCTGTTGAGCAGCACCATGCCTCCATGTTTCAGATGTAGATGACTGCCTCACGACCCCATGTAAAAACAATGGCAATTGTTCTGACGCGGGAACGAACAACTTTACATGCTCCTGTACACAAGGATGGCTGGGACCGACTTGTGAAGATGGTTGGTATAGATCTGATAACCACTGCTATCTTTTATTTAGTATCTATGCAAGTACCCAGAATGTCAATTCAGCAATTATATATTTGTGTTCCAACACCTCCACAGAATCCTTGACTCCTACAACTTTTGTATCACCTATGACAAAGAAGTATCACAACTATAGAAGGGGCCATTAAGAAATGAAACAGTTCTATATTTGTCAAATATAAAAGTTCTAAATTTAATCATTATTTAGGGACTGGTCATTCATACACTTATGAGCGTCAATTTCACGGTCATGTGACCGACCTCTCGTCCAATGAAAAACCTGTATATGGTATAAACTTCACATTGAAAAATTTTAACATTTTGTCCAGTAATGTATCTATTGACATAATTTGCAGCATCATTTTTTAAAGTTATGTAAATTGAGATCAGAATTCACTTATTAAAAAATGTTTTGGACACAAATTAGGTATACAATGTATAAGGGAATACGGTTCACAAACAAAACAGTATACCATATCATTAATGGTCATATATAATATTAATATCATTTTTTAGGAAAAACCGATGTATGATATTTATGGTATGGAAACAAATATGGTTATTTTTGTAACATGATGTATTTATTTAACAAATCAAAGTTAAAGACATACTTTCACTTTCTGAACTGAAGTGGCTTTAATAACTACGATACAGTGCTGGAGTTAGGAAAGGTCAAGGCCGTTTCACAACAGTAAACTGCCCCATTTATCATACAGCGTGTATTTCGATTATTGTGTTACCTAGAAGAGAAGACTATGTACAATATGATCAACAATCAAATCAACACTGAAATTGTAAAGCGCAACAGCTTTACTTGACTGACTGACTAGGTCACTCATCACAGCAAGATGGTGACTAGACAGCTAGCTCAATAGTAACAGTGTGAAAATATGTTTTGAACTTTGATTATTTTATAAATATTATGTTATTTTTGAACATGACGTAAGCTTAAGAGATTATTGTGATCATCTGTTTCCTTATTACGAAAGGTCTTGTATAACACTTTAACATTATTATTTCCCACTAAAGAATCTAGCTATCTGATTGGCCAGTTGCCAGTTTGTAAAAGTATTGTACAAGTGAGGGGCCTGTACAGTGTCATGATGTCATCATGTTTTATGTGACGTCACATGATTGTTCCTGGTCACGCATTGAGTTAGTTACCTTAGTTAAAGTCCGATGGTGGTCAGAAGATAGATGTCTGACTTGGTTGATGCATGTCATCGTATCCCAACTGCGTGGATCGATGCTCATGACGTCAATCTCTGGATTGTCTGGTCCAGACTCGATTATTTACAGACCGCCGTCATAAAGCTGGAATATTGCTGAGTGTGGCGTTAAACAAACAAACAAACAAACAGAAGATCTATACATTACGAGGAGGCAGCCTTCTACCCCCGTGGGATCCACTCTGGTATCGTTGGCAGAAGTGTGTGGACCTCAGAGAGGATTATGAAAAATAATTAGCAGCCAACTCCCATCAACGCAGTCCATCATAATAAGGCACTTACCATTTCAGCCACACCATACAAAAGTGTCTCATTTCAAACAGAGCATGTTTCCCATTTGCACTAAATATTTGCACCTCGGTGTCATTGTATAAGAGACCAGCTCCGTGGTCTAGTAGAGTGCAGAATATCTGCCCGGACAGTGGAAGGTCGGGGGTTCGATCCCTGTCCGCACAATTCCAAATGATGTTAAAAGATGGTACTTGTGGTTGCCTGGCACTTGGCATTGAGGGTCTAAACCAAGGACTGGTCGGCTCAGAGTCTGTATATTGTGTCTGAGTTGGGTATCCATGTTAAACTCAGTGAGCTAGCATTATAAAATTGCCATTTGTCCAGACCAGTAGAAGCAGCCACACACACATACACATGTAGATAAGTGTAAGTGTAACCATTTTCAACGTGACATTAAACCTCATTTCACCTCACCACAATTGTATATGATACCAATATTTAGTCTCTGAACTGAAAATATTTGAAGTATTTTAAATATGGTGTCTTTCTGTGCACACAAAAAAGAGCAAGGTATCTCTCAGAATGCAGACTTGCACACTTCACATTACGCTTGTTCACTTTGGTTTAAATTCTACGTTTGTACAATTAAGATTTCACCAAACTATTGGGGTATTTTACAAGGATACCTGAGCGACTGAGCACACTGAGTAACCACTGATTTATTCCCAACCGGACAAATGAATCGTCATGGCTCAGAACTTACAAATTAATTCATTTTGGACAGGTAATCCACAATACTGCAACACAAGCCCTTCCTATCTATTGTCAGCCAATCAGAAACTGATGACTGATGTGTAATGTATGTCAGTCCATCAGTCATGGAAGAGAGTCTTGTACTAAATATCTAGAATAGAAAGCAATATAGCTTTTGTTTGTTTGTTTGTTTGTTTGTTTGTTGTTTAATGCCACACTCAGCAATATTTCAGCTATATGACGTATGTCTATAAATAATCGAGTCTGGATCAGACAATCCTGTGATTGACATCATGAACATCAATTCTTGCAATTGGGATATGATGACATGCATCAACCAAGCCAGCAAGTCTGATCACCCAATCCTGTTTGTCGCCTTTTACGACAACCATTGTCGCCTTTTACAGCAAGCATGGGTTGCTGAAGACCCATTCTACCCTGGATCTCTACGGGTCTAGCATTGACAGCTTTCATAGTTTAACACAGTCTTATGACAGACGTACATTCTGTTGAGCAGCACCATGCCTCCATGTTTCAGATGTAGATGACTGCCTCACGACCCCATGTAAAAACAATGGCAATTGTTCTGACGCGGGAACGAACAACTTTACATGCTCCTGTACACAAGGATGGCTTGGACCGACTTGTGAAGATGGTTGGTATAGATCCGATAACCACTGCTATCTTTTATTTAGTATCTATGCAAGTACCCAGAATGTCAATTCAGCAATTATATATTTGTTTTCCAACACCTCCACAGAAACCTTGACTCCTACAACTTTCGTATCACCTATGACAAAGAAGTATCACAACTATAGATGGGGCCATTATGAAATGAAACAGTTCTATATTTGTCAAATATAAAAGTTCTAAATTTAATCCTTATTAAGGGACTGGTCATTTATTATAGAAAGGTTGGTATCATGAAACAAAAATATTTTTGGCAGGGGCCATAAAAAGATGTTACATTAAGCCGATGGGCAAACCTAAATCTAGTGATACTACTTTTGTTCTATTTCTTCTTGTTGATTTGCTTGACTATCCACTTCCCTATTTATGATGAATGCCTGAGATTGTTTCGAGTTACTCAGGTAATAACTGAAATATACTATGTTCTTTTACAAGTGGACTACTGTATTGGAGCATCTTGCACTAACAACGCCACCTGTGTGCTAGGGGCAGATAACTACACATGCAGTTGTCAACCTGGATGGACTGGCTGGCTTTGTGACGTTGGTATGTATTAAGTTCTTCACCTCATTGTGCCACAGGACCCTTTCTGGTGCCTCCCTTTGCAACCCCCTTAGAGCCCCCGGATCATATATGGTGCCGAGAAAATGTCCCTTTTCAACAGTGAGTTAAGATGTTAAACACAGAGTGCACAGAATTGACACACCCTAGATTTTTAGGAAATTGACAGTGGTGACAGTTATGAAAACCTGTAATCCCCTGTTATGTTTCTAGCTATGTCGGCACCATACCCGTGCTCGCAGCAGTGGTAAGTGTCAGCATCACTTCAGGCTTTCCTCCCACATTAAGCTGACACGCCATCATCGGACTGGAATACTGTTCAAACCAGCATCAAATCCACCTCACTCACTCACTTTAACAACAATCTTTAAGGCATCCCACCAGTCCAAATTAAGTAACACATGGCCCTGTCGTCCACCAGGTACAATCAATGTAAGGTGAATGTTATATGTCATGAATGTGAACCCCCTCCGTGGTCTAGAGGAACAGTGTCCGATCCTGGGTCATACCAAAAGACATTAAAAGATGGTACTTGTTGTTACCCTGTCTGGTGCTTGGCATTAAGGGGCTAAAACAAGAACTGGTCGGCTTGGAGTCAGTATACTGTGTCTGAGTGGGGTACTCATGTAAAGCTGCGGCATGGTATCTCAGTGAGCTAGCACTATAAATCGGCATCAGTTCAGACTAGTACAAGCAGCCACACACACACATGCATGCGACGTTACACCCAATTTCACCTCACCTCATATCACGAATGTGATGACTTGTTCATTAGCCAAAATATTGATGTACGGTTCATTCTCTGTGTGTCCATCTATAATATTGCTGAGATACCAGACTAAAATGTTTGTCTTCAGATGTGGATGATTGTGAGAGTACTCCATGCAAGAACAGCGGCAACTGCACCGATACAGGAACCAACAACTTCACCTGCTCGTGTGGCACTGGGTGGACGGGGGATACATGTGAGACAGGTACAGCAGTCTCTCATGTTAGGTCTTGGTTACATGTAGTTGCTGTAGGGGTTTCCTACATTCGTCACCACTCGTCCCTTTCCGTCACCTGCAAGAAGACTCGTCCCCTACATTCGTCACCACTCGCCCCCTTCCGTCACCTGCAAGAAGACTCATCCCCTACATTCGTCACCACTCGCCCCTTTCCGTCACCTGCAAGAAGACTCATCCCCTACATTCGTCACCACTCGCCCCTTTCCGTCACCTGCAAGAAGACTCATCCCCTACATTCGTCACCACTCGCCCCTTTCCGTCACCTGCAAGAAGACTCATCCCCTACATTCGTCACTACTCGCCCCTTTCCGTCACCTGCAAGAAGACTCATCCCCTACATTCGTCACCACTCGCCCCTTTCTGTCACCTGCAAGAAGACTCATCCCCTACATTCGTCACTACTCGCCCCTTTCCGTCACCTGCAAGAAGACTTGTCCCCCTACATTCGTCACTACTCGCCCCTTTCCATCACCTGCAAGAAGACTCGTCCCCCTATCGATGAATGTTATGTGCGAAAATACGACAAACCAATCAGAATGCGCATGTGATTTCAAGTTCTTCATCAAAGAATCCCTCAGAAATAATTTTTGATTTTACATATGTCTTGCATCTAAAAATATACCAAAGACACAGTAAAATGTCTTCAATCATACTTTATAATTCCGCATGTCCCGATGTGCTTTGAATTGCATCTGAAATATATATAATATATGGGAAAATGTGTGAACCATTACGAAACAAGTTGACAATTGTTTTAGGTAAGCCCGGTCACAAAAATGGCCATGAGAGGGCACGAGTCGCTATTCAGCTTGTCACGGAATAACACGAGTTGGTCACGAATGGGGTTTCCTAAGTAATAAGTTAATAAATCAAGCATCTGCTATGATTCTTGGAAGTTATCCAAAGCCAGAATAACATAAAATTGTTTTGTCATACTAAATACTTTGAGGGACCGGCCATTTAATATTCTGATGGCGGGGGGAGCAAGCTGTGATTTTGTATCAAGAATAGAGATTCAGCTGCAACACCAGATATATTTTTATTTATAACTATAAGCCTGACTTATTTTTGAAGAAAAACACCTTGCAACAGTGTCATTTTTGTTGCAGGTAATATCTTTTTTCAAGTATCTGTAGAATGATCACCTTTCTCAAGAATTTTCAGAAACAATTTATTCTCTTCCCTTCCAAATGGTCGGTCCCTAACCTACTACAAGTGTTTGACAGTGTGATGTAGGGTTTGACAGTGTGCTAGATGTAGGGTTTGACTGTGTGCTAGATGTAGGGTTTGACTGTGTGTTTCATGTAGGGTTTGACTGTGTGCTAGATGTAGGGTTTGACTGTGTGCTAGATATAGGGTTTGACTGTGTGCTTCATGTAGGGTTTGACTGTGTGCTAGATGTAGGGTTTGATTGTGTGCTAGATGTAGGGTTTGACTGTGTGCTAGATGTAGCTTTTCACTTTGTGCTGGATGTAGGGTTTGACTGTGCTTAATGTAGGGTTTGACTACATGTATTTGTTGATGGCCAGTTCCTAGTTCCCATGTTCAATGTGTCTGTAGATGTGAAGGAGTGTGAGACAGATCCCTGTGTCAATGGAACCTGCCAGGAGAGGCCAGGGAACTTCACCTGCGTCTGTGACGTCGACTATCAGGGCACATTGTGTGACGAAGGTGAGTTACATCTACCCTAGCATGTCACCTGTTGAGGTGTCGCTCTTCCAGTCATAATCAGGAACAGTTCAACTATCACCAACAGTTACTAGTCCTGGGTGGCCCCATAATCTGAGGTGCCACAACTCACTGTGATGAAGGTGAGTTGTGTCTACCCTCACTTGTAGCATGTCACCTGTTGAGGTGTGGGTCTTCCGGTCATGATCAGGAACAGTTCAACTATCACCAACAGTTACTAGTCCTGGGTGGCCCAGTAATCTGAGGTGCCACAAGTTACTGTGACGAAGGTGAGTTATGATACCCTCACTTGTAGCATGTCACCTGTTGAGGTGTGGGTCTTCAGGTCATGATCAGGAACAGTTCACCAACAGTTAGTAGTCATGGGTAGCCCCCGTGATCTGAGGTGCCACAACTCACTGTGATGAAGGTGAGTTATGCCTACCCTCACTTGTAGCATGTCACCTGTTGAGGTGTCTGTCTGATCAGGAACAGTTCACCAACAGTAAGTAGTCATGGGTAGCCCCCGTGATCTGAGGTGCCACAATTCACTGTGATGAATCCAGGATCTGTTGATTGTGGGTTTGAATGGCATCACTTTAGCTCACTAACATCATTCAACTGCAATGCTGTTTAAAGTGGGGGTATGTCCAACAATGTCAGTCACAGTCTATGTTTTTAGTGTTGTCTCCTGTTGTCATGGTAGATGTTGTTGATGATGTTTCAGTTATTGATGACTGCCTGGCCTCCCCGTGCAGCCACAGTGGTACCTGTGTTGATGGCATCGGCAACTACACCTGCAACTGCACCGAACACTGGACGGGGAGAAACTGCACTGAAGGTCAGGCTATCATCTTTAAGTTGTACAAACTGAAGGCCTCATTAGGTGTAATGTTGTATTTGATTAAAATTGTATTTAAAGGAAACATCAACATGCTTAGCAGCATTCATTCTCGATTATCCCCCTTTGTTAATTATCTCCCTTGCATTGATGTCAAGCTCGCCAGCTCCATGAATCGCGTAAACTTCCTTCCCCTTTCCAGTTTCTCTTAACCCCCTACCTATTCTATATTTCCCCCAGTTTTGATCCCAATTCAAAATTTTAACCTTGTTGGGTCTGGGAGATTATTTCCAATTTATATCTTTTTGCATAGTCTAAAATTTGGTCTTTTTCATTTGTGTATTTCGCTATTGCACATTAAAGTTTTTGTCCCAGTCATCAATTCTCTTTATCATTTAATGTAGTTGTATTAAACAATGAATATTATGTATAGTTAAATACAATGTATGCTGCAACAGATGATGTCATGGTACAACAAAAAATGGATGACGGAAATGCTTGCAGGGATTCAGACAGTGACAGAAATTCTGCAGAATTTATGGATATTATATATGATGCTTGATATTTTATGTGATTTCTGTATTAAGATTGATGATCTTTTGTTTTTGATCTTAATGAATGTCTTCACTCATATTTGTCAAAACTCATGTGTATATTTCTTGCTCCCTTTTGTTGAAAAACTGCTTGTTTTAGAAATATCTTTGTTTGTATTCAGTATTTTCTTGAGTATAGTGTGCTCCCAAGTATAATGCGCATCCCCCTCTAGCGGATTAAGTATTCTGGAAAAAAAAGCACAAAAAAATTACACCAAGCCCTTCAGCAAATTCAGGTAAACAAATTAGTGAAAAGAAACTTGGTCAGTACAAATTTGAAATATTAGATAAAAAAATCACATCATGTCAACTCTGCCTGTATTTATCTTTCTTTTATCATGCAAAACTGGCTCCCACAGGAGATATTGCTTGGGTGAGATCAAGAAATATCTACATTGTAGATATCGCTGCCAAGAAATTGCATCACAATGCTTTGCATTATTATGTTATTGGCTACCATGATGTCACAATCAAATGCCATCACCAATGGCTCTGCTACTGAAGCTGTTAGCAGTACTTTTTACATTTTAGGCGCTGCTTATTACTGTCTACAACTGCAAAAGATGGAAAAATGACATTGGATGATAAATAAAATCTCACCCCCGTGTCTTTTGATATCAAATATACCTCCAAGTTTTTCCGCTTTTATCAATGACACAAGGGTGAGATTCTCTATTTCCAGTGAAATCTAAGAAAGAAGAAAAACAATAGTTTTTTCTGAAATTTTGGAAGTGATCTTAGTCTTAGTGATCTCTTTGCCTTGAACTAGAAGAGTCCGTTCTCTGAAGGTGTTTTCATGTTGATGAACTGATGTACCCACAGATGTTGATGAGTGCAGTGCTTCTCCCTGCAAGAATGGCTACTGCCAGAATACCATCGGCAACTACACATGTTACTGCAATAATGGCTGGGAGGGTCAAGACTGCTCTGTAGGTAGGTACTGCCAGAACACCATTGGCAACTTCACATGTTACTGCAATCCAGGCAGTGAGGGTCAAGACTGCTCTGTAGCAGAACACCATCGGCAACTACACATGTTACTGCAATCCAGGCAGTGAGGGTCAAGACTGCTCTGTAGGTAGGTACTGCCAGAACACCATCGGCAACTACACATGTTACTGCAATCTAGGCTGGGAGGGTCAAGACTGCTCTGTAGGTAGGTACTGCCAGAACACCATCGGCAACTACACATGTTACTGCAATCTAGGCTGGGAGGGTCAAGACTGCTCTGTAGGTAGGTACTGCCAGAACACCATCGGCCACTACACATGTTACTGCAATAATGGCTGGGAGGGTCAAGACTGCTCTGTAGGTAGGTACTGCCAGAACACCATTGGCAACTTCACATGTTACTGCAATCCAGGCAGTGAGGGTCAAGACTGCTCTGTAGCAGAACACCATCGGCAACTACACATGTTACTGCAATCCAGGCAGTGAGGGTCAAGACTGCTCTGTAGGTAGGTAATGCCAGAACACCATTGGCAACTACACATGTTACTGCAATCTAGGCTGGGAGGGTCAAGACTGCTCTGTAGGTAGGTAATGCCAGAACACCATCGGCAACTACACATGTTACTGCAATCTAGGCTGGGAGGGTCAAGACTGCTCTGTAGGTAGGTACTGCCAGAATACCATCGGCAACTACACATGTTACTGCAATCCAGGCAGTGAGGGTCAAGACTGCTCTGTAGGTAGGTACTGCCAGAATACCATCGGCAACTACACATGTTACTGCAATCCAGGCAGTGAGGGTCAAGACTGCTCTGTAGGTAGGTACTGCCAGAACACCATCGGCAACTACACATGTTACTGCAATCTAGGCTGGGAGGGTCAAGACTGCTCTGTAGGTAGGTACTGCCAGAACACCATCGGCAACTACACATGTTACTGCAATCTAGGCTGGGAGGGTCAAGACTGCTCTGTAGGTAGGTACTGCCAGAACACCATCGGCCACTACACACGTTAATAAAGGCAGCGAGGGACATGATAACTCTGTCGGCAGGTACTGACATTAAAATCCTGACTATTGTGACATGAGTGCGCTTCCAGATTAAACAGTGTTGTATTTTGTTACCTTGATCATAAAACTATATTCTCTGGACTTCCCCTGGACAGAGCAGCACCTTGAGTTTAAGTCTTTTTAGCTGGTCCCTAGAACGTTTGTTCTTGATTACATCACTGTTACATCAAATCATAAAATAAAATTGCATGTTTTTGGACGTATTATTTTAGAATATTTGCATGGCAAATACTCATACTAGTATATTACTTATTTGAGATGATAAATATTATGCATACTTGAATGCAGTTTGAGATAATATTTATATGGCAAATGCTAATTTAGTAGTTATAAGACCCTTAAATACTGATAGACTTAAATTATTATTATGATTGTGTACTGGAATAACAAGATACATGCCAATTTATCCAGTGGTCGAGATAAGTGAGGGCTGATATTATGATATGTCAGTTTGCGAGGGGTTTAATGAGTCATTGGAATTTGAGTGAGTTGATGATGTCTTTGATTGGATGAGATGGAAATACCTACGGGTGTCCATTCGGTCAAGAAATATACACTGCTGAAGGAGCCAATTAAACTCGGAATGTTTTACAAGTTTACAATGCCATCTGGCATTCTTTATTGTCAACGTTTTCCTATCAGCAGTTTAGTGTCCTTTTGTGCACACTGGCGTTCTTTAGTATATATTGTTCTTTCTTTTCATTTGAAGTCTTTTCGTAACATTTGACTATTATATTGCGTACTTTTGACCTTTATATCAACTTTGTATTTTTTAACCAGCATCTGTTTGTCCTTTATTAGTAACATTTAATACTACATTTGTAACTTTTGACTATTATTGCATAGTTTTGTCCTTTATTTCAAGTTAAAAGAAACGAAAGGCATGTTTTTATGTAAGTCTCTGTGTATCATAAACATATATGTTTTTGATTGTTTTTTGATTGGTATTATTAACAGATGTTCATGAGTCAGGACATATAGTATTATGATTGTTATGGTTGTTATCACTAAATAATTTTTTAATTTGAAGTTTACACGTTATACGGCTTTTCCATTGGACGAGAGGTCAGTCACATGACCGCAACATTGACGTTCATAAGTGTATGAACGACACAATTTGACGTTCATACGTTTTTCACGAGGCCGTGTTCTTTAAATGACGTATACACTGACGGACTACTTCCACATTCCTGGGGAAACCCCTGGGAATTCCCTAGCACGAAAACATACATAAGCGTTCTTTCTGATCATTTAGAACCTTTATTCTTGGTCTCAGCTTTTCAGTATACATTGAGAAATGTCAGAGAGCATGACTGCATGATTGTTCACGAATATCCTCGCTACCGCCCGTCCTAATGAATAAACGAAGAAATGCACATCTAAACTATCGTAGTATCGACTCGATCCGTGCCTAGGCTGACATTGACCGTCTACAGCAATCTATGAATTTACCTTAGTGTCTGTTTGACGCATCTTTATTCACCTTTCAATGATCGGCCAGTTGATCAATGATGACTAACACATGTAGCTGCAAAAGGTTCATTAACAACTTCGGAAATATCTCCCGTCACGTTTATCGTGTCGGCCATTTTGACGTTTTGTACTTGATGTAAGTGTATTACGATGTGCTGTCATTGTGACTGACGTACTGAGGTAGTTCTTTACAGACCTTTCTCATCTAATGAGGATATGATTTGAACCCATGCGCTGCGTAAGATGTTTCTGAAGAGCAAGTTGTGCATCCATACGCTTCATTACACATCTCTTTTTGAGGAACTATTTTACTCCGCGATATAGCTGGTTGTTGTATGGCTGTCAGTGTAAACATGAAGTCACACGTACTAAATAAAATTGTGTTTAGATCTTGACCTACATCCTTTGAGGTAAGAAATTGTGATAAAAAATTATAAGAATTGACTTGGAGTCAATTGGAGTATGAACCTTCATACTCCAATGAACTCACACAAAGTGAAGGTCAATTCTTAAATATGTTCAAGTAAACTTGATATGGTTTCTGTGCCCCACTAACAGACATCAACGAGTGTAACGGGAGTCCATGTAACAACGTCAGTGAGGTGTGCACCAACACCAACGGCTCCCACTCATGTGCCTGCAAACCTGGATACCAGTTGAGAGGAAAGAGCTGTATCGGTAAGACTTGTTGCCTTACTGTGACGATTGTCATGAGATGAATTTGATGTTGAGCACTCTGGTTAAACAATGGAAGAGTTTTAATATTTTAAATAATTATCTCTCATATCAGATTGAAAATATAGTTCTTAGGCATATAGTATCCGATGTACTATGGAGTCACTCAGCCCAAGAGCATATTACCAACATGAGGCTATCGTGGTATCCTTAATGTAATCTTTGATCACTTAACTGAGATTACATAGGCTAAAAAAAATAATACTGTATTCGACGTAAGCGCCCCGCTCTAATAAGTGCCCACGGCGGTTTTTGCTAATATATTGGCTAGTGAACAATCCCAATTAGTACCCCTTATGATTGATCAATGTTCACAAGACTTATTTAATCGCGTATAATACACACTCGTGTATCATATGCACCCTTAATTATGGGCAATTAAATTCTAGAATAATAAATCTGTCATTTCAGGCTGTCAGCATAAACCACGAAATTTATCTTTCAACTCTGTTTTTTTTTCACCAAAATAATATTCAAATACGAGCCCCCTGTTTCTAATTTCGAGGGCACCCTGGGCGCTTATTACGTCGAATACGGTAGTTTTGGTTCTCAAGCACCACCCGCATCATTACAACATCAACCGCACATTTTGTTTTTATTTCCATTTTTAAAAAAAACGAATTGTTAAGTATTCCAGGTCTTGAACACACAACCTCAGCAGTGAAATGCTACAATACTTAAGAACAACAGGATTTCACCAAAATTATTTTCAACAAAATCTGGTTATGTACTAGCTTGAACAACAACAACAAAAAAACACCGCCCATCCGCACTATATTTTCAAAAGCCATTTCCTGAGAATCAATTCTTTTATTTATTTAAGCCTTATACAGCCAGACTCTAATCCTCATTTGAGATGTGTTGTTAGATTCTAAGTTAGATTTTGTATTCAGCAACCCATGTTTGTCTTAAGAGACAACTTAAGGGATCAAGTGGGTAAGCCCGCCGACTTGCAATTGGTAGATGCATGTCATCATATCCCATTTACATAAATCAATGCTTGTGATGTCAAATACTGGATTGTCTGATCCAGACTCGATTATCTACAGTCCTCTGTCATACAGCTGGAATATTGCTTAGTGCAGCGTTAAACAAACAAACAAAGCTTATCTGCATTGTCTTCAGTGACTACCCTCTACTGCCATCCTAAACAATCTTGATGACTAAGTCCTTATGATTTAGGCATGTTTATGATGTTAGACACAAAGAGACAGAGAGGCCATGTCTCACCCTTAGCTTACCTGGGGTTATGCTCAGTGCAGAGGGGCACCACCATTCATGCTGACCTGGCACCATGGTAACCATGACAATTAGATCTTGTTTTTACAAACTGGCCCATCTTCTATTTGTGCAGAAACCCTGTTGTTTGACAGCAGTCAGGCCGTGAGTGGTGACTGAGAAATATACCATAGGATTGTATGGTAACCATGACAATTAGATCTTGTTTTTACAAACTGGCCCATCCTCTATTTGTGCAGAAACCCTGTTGTTTGACAGCAGTCAGGCCGTGAGTGGTGACCGAGAAATATACCATAGAATTGTGTGGTAACAATGACAATTAGATCTTGTTTTACAAACTGCCCCATCTTCTATTTGTGCAGAAACCCTGTTGTTTGAGAGCAGTCAGGCCGTGAGTGGTGACCGAGAGATCTACCATAGGATTGTATGGTAACCATGACAATTAGATCTTGTTTTACAAACTGCCCCATCTTCTATTTGTGCAGAAACCCTGTTGTTTGAGAGCAGTCAGGCCGTGAGTGGTGACCGAGAGATCTACGGACCCTTCTTTGCGCCTGGAGGGCTGCAATACTTCGGGAAGAGATATGTTGCACTCTATGTAAGACACAGTTTTAAGATTATGCATGTTTCTTCTAAATATTGAGTGGGGATCAGATATTTCAAATAATAATTTGAGGTTTTGTAAAAGTTGGATCTTTACTTTCACGAACATGTACGATAGTAGATTTTGAAGTTGCTGTAAAATTTTACTAATTTTAATGAACAGGATGATGAACATTTTTATATATTTTGAATCCTTCATCTTACATCCTTGGCAACTGTTGATGGAGATAGTCTGTTGTCCCATGAGTAAGTTTGATATTTATGTGTAGATGAAAATAGTAAAACTATATGGGAATAGAGACAAGTGAAAATACATCGGTAGCTCAAGGTAAAGCAGATCACCGATAAATAGAGGATATTATATTCAGGATCATGTCATACTATGTTAACGACATAAGTGTCTAAATTACAGTATTTCCCAATTGAGAGCGAGGGAAATCCTTGAATATAGGCACGAGTGTTGTAAACTTAGTATACATGAACACAAATATGATGTTCTATTTATTACCGAAGATGATGTCTACATACAGAGACCAATTTTAGTGGTTACCTGTTAGGACAGCAAGTCGCAACAGCAACGGAACCACAATTTGTCAAATGACATCAACAATCTTTAGCTATGACGTTGTTTCTAGTGGGATGTCTTTCCGACCTCACGTCACAATAAGATTTGAATGACATCAATAATGCCATCCGGATGACGGAAACAATACACTGTTGTCTCGTGATGGGATATGACCCTAGGGCACATATGTTTTTTATGAACCCCATTATGTTTGCCCTCGTAGGTAATAATAGGCCATACTACTGATAGCGATTCTTAAACAATATTTGAATTAACATGTTTAGAGTTATTGAGGATTTACTGTATTCACTGTATTTCAGTGATTTCATCATTTCGAACTCTTTGAGGAGTATCGTCAATCCGTATCGTGATGATGTCACAATGGTCTGCAAAGCATTGTGATGCAGTAAAATTGCAGTGATATCTCGAAGGAGATCACCGATATGAGGAGATATCGCTTCATCTCAACCTAGTAATGGCTCCTGTGGAAGCCAGATTTGGATGACAAATTGTCTTACTGTTTAACATGTTATAAACACACATTCAGATTTGTTCTTTTGCCAGAAGTGTTGGCAGAACATGGCAACAAATCATTCGTGACCAACTCGTGTTATTCCAGGACAAGCCGAATAGCTACTCGTGCCCCTCTCATGGCCATTTTTGCAACCTGGTTCCGTCTTAGTGCAAACGGGCACACCTAAAACAATTGTCAACTCGTTGCGTAATGGTTCACATATATTTCCCCATATATTATATATATTTCAGATGCAATTTAAATCACACCGGGGAGTGCGAAATTATACAGTATGATTGAACACATTTAACTGTGTCTTGGGTATATATTTAGATGCGAGACATATGTAAAATCAAAACTTATTTGTGAGGGATTCTTTGACGAAGTACTTGAAATCATACGTGCATTCGGATTGGTTTGTCGTATTTTGGCACATAACATTCATCGATAGGGGGACGAGTCTTCTTGCAGGTTACAGAAAGGGGCGAGAAGTGACGAATGGGCAACCAATCTCCCTGAAGATTATATATGACTAATGTGGTACATTCTATAGCTCATATGCTTTGTTTCAGGTCAGTCGGGACGGCTACATCCTCCTTGACCAATACAGAAGTTTAAAAAACCCAGCACTTAATGCCAGCGACTGGCCAACAGATGTCACTGTGGTGGCTCCCTATTGGTCACACTGGGATGTCCCAGCGGAAGGTGCTGCCCTCTATGTCAGTCAATACATGCAGTATCAATCAAACTCGACCAAAACATTAGGTGCAATACAGGATGTGATATTTAACAAATTATCTGAGAACATTGCAATAGAATATGCCCTAGTGGTGACCTGGGCTGATGTCATTCCCTACCCAGCCGATCAGTACAAGGGATTCCAGGTGAGGCCTCAACAATGACATTATTACACTTTCATTCAAATTTATTTCAAATAGGGGAATGGGGTTATTATTTCCTGGGGCGGTGGGGGATGAAATGGTCTCAAGACTGTATCATATCTCCCCCCGCCTCATTTTATGTTACATTTTTTCATGGCCCCAAAAATACATGTAATTAATTATCATTTAAGCAATCTGGTAAGAGAGGGTGAGTTTGGTTTAACATGACTTTGAACAGTATTTTTGTTATATCATGACGTAGATAACTTTTTGAGCAAGTGAATTTTTACTCTAGGGTTTCTATTTTAATTGGGTTATTACATTTTTCATTGGGTAACCAATATTTTTTTAACTCATCTATTCATCAATCTGTTGTTTTTTCCCAAAGAGAGTGTACATTTTAAGATTTAAAAAAAAATGAAATGTTTTAGATGTATATAACTGTTCTAAATATATAGGCTTGACTCGGAAAGTAAACTATCTCGTTATTGTGTTTTGGAGATTAGCTCACGGAAATTAGCCCCAAAAGATTCATTGGGTATTTACGCGTGCTATTTTTATACATTTGAGTTTTTCATTTAATGCATGCAATTCAATACGCAAGTTAATTGAAACCAGTTGGGTTTTGAATATTTTGACGAGGGTATTTTACGCAAATATGCTGCCTATCTGGAGCTTTACATGACGTGTCAGCATAATGTGGAAGGAAAACCCGAAGTGATGCAGGTCTAAGACGTTTACCACTTTGTTGGACCCACAATCTGGTCAGAAGTAATTCTGAAGTATGTTGCATTATAAGCAAGCATACATCTTACCACCATTGTTTTAGTTTCCATGTGAAACAGTCATGACAGAGCTTTATTTCAGAATGTGACTTTCCAAGGAGTGTTGGCTACCAATGGGCAGAAGACCTACGCCTTGTTTGCGTATGATGGACTCAATCTGGCCAATGACTCCACCGTGGTGATATCCCGAGGTTACAGCACACAGGCAGCGCCATCTCTCCTTACTCCTGTTGCCACAGGTAAATATTTCAACCGCTTCATTGTGAGGAAAAGGGATTTAGTGGTATGTAGATCAATACTATGTCAGTGGGAGAGATATCAAGTTACAGTGTTTGAGTGTGTTTATAGGTGAGTGAGTGAGTGAGTAATAGCGGTTGTGTGTGAGTGATTCATGCATGGTTGCTGTGTGTGCTTCATGCATAGTTGCTGTGTGGTTCATACATAGTTGCTGTGTGGTTGTGCATAGTTGCTGTGTGGTTCATACATAGTTGCTGTATGGTTCATGCATAGTTGCTGTGTGGTTCATGCACAGTTGCTGTGTGGTTCATACATAGTTGCTGTGTGGTTCATGCATAGTTGCTGTGTGGTTCATACATAGTTGCTGTGTGGTTCATGCATAGTTGCTGTGTGGTTCATGCACAGTTGCTGTATGGTTCATGCATAGTTCCTGTGTGAGTGATTCATGCACAGTTGCTGGGTGATTCATGCACAGTTGCTGTGTGGTTCATGCATAGTTGCTGTGTGATTCATGCACAGTTGCTGTGGTTCATGCATAGTTGCTGTGTGGTTAATGCACAGTTGCTGTGTGATTCATGCACAGTTGTGTGATTCATGCATAGTTGCTGTGTGATTCATGCATAGTTCCTGTGTGAGTGATTCATGCACAGTTGCTCTGTGATTCATGCATAGTTCCTGTGTAAGTGATTCATGCACAGTTGCTTTGTGATTCATGCAAAGTTGCTGTGTGATTCATGCATAGTTGCTGTGTGATTCATGCACAGTTGCTGTGTGGTTCATGTATAGTTGCTGTGTGATTCATGCAAAGTTGCTGTGTGATTCATGCACAGTTGCTGTGTGATTCATGCATAGTTGCTGTGTGGTTCATGTATAGTTGCTGTGTGATTCATGCACAGTTGCTGTGTGATTCATGCACAGTTGCTGTGTGGTTCATGCATAGTTGCTGTGTGATTCATGCAAAGTTGCTGTGTGATTCATGTGCACAGTTGCTGTGTGGTTCATGCATAGTTGCTGTGTGAGTGATTCATGCACAGTTGCTGTGAGTGATTCATGCATAGTTGCTGTGTGATTCATGCAAAGTTGCTGTGTGATTCATGCACAGTTGCTGTGTGATTCATGCATAGTTGCTGTGTGAGTGATTCATGCATAGTTGCTGTGTTGTTCATGCATAGTTCCTGTGTGGTTCATGCATAGTTGCTGTGTGATTCATGCACAGTTGCTGTGTGATTCATGTGCACAGTTGCTGTGTGGTTCATGCATAGTTGCTGTGTGATTCAGGCATAGTTTCCGTGTGATTCAGGCATAGTTGCTGTGTGAGTGATTCATGCATAGTTGCTGTGTGGTTCATGCATAGTTGCTGTGTGATTCATGCACAGTTGCTGTGTGGTTCATGCACAGTTGCTGTGTGATTCATGCACAATCATTTAATGGGCTTAGAAAGTATAAGTTTCACACAATGTACTTTATTTGTATTGCAGGAAGCCGTAGTCGCGAAGTCTACAGGATGTTCAATGTTACCGGTACTCTACCAACTAATATGAACTACAAATGTCTGGACCAGCTAGAAGAAATACCTGCACCAAATTCTGATAACGCGTATTTCAGAAACAAGTGTCCTTGTACAAGAAAGCAGGCTCTGCTTGACAAACGGTTCATCTATAACGACACTGATAACTGTGCCATTCTTAGGTTTGACCCTGCGAGAGGAACATGTTGTTATGACCAGTAAGTAATTATGCATTATTACAAGAAAAGAACTGTACACATCTTCCATTATAATGAACACTCATTGTATATTATTGTGTGTTGTCATGCTGTTAGGGAGTGGTGATTTATTATCGCAATATTTCAGTTAAACTGATCATGTCAACTTAATGAGCAAGGAAATGATGCAGGTTGTAGATGGGTACTGTTTTGGTAAAATATAAATTTGGAATTAAAACCCATGACCAGCAGATCCGGAAAGATCAAAGGGAAATAATTGTGCACAACATTTTACCCGTGAAGATCCGTGTTAGAATAGGTCTTCAGCAATTTCTGAAGGTCTGTGGTTTAAATCCCATCACGGGAAATTTTAGGGCCGCTATATTGGCACCCAATGTTGGGCTGAGCATGTTCATATTAAATTTCACTAAAATAAGTCTCAGTACCCTACTATGAGGTGCCTTCTGTTGACGGAAAAGTATGTAGCAGGGCGTGGAGTCATTCCGCCGATGACATCCTTGCCTTGTCAGCTTGCTGACGGTGTTAACGTCTTTTGTCATTTGGACAAGGTGTCCAACCTCGGGTCAGAAGGTCCGTGGTTTGAATCCCATCATGGGACTCGAAATTTTTATGACGGCTCATATGCTTTCCCTCATAAGCAAATGTGCTTGTCCTGACAAGGTAGACACAATTTTATGGATAACAACTTCTTTAATACTGTAAAAAGCAACGTTTTAGTATACATCCTTATACTATTGTCAAGCAAGACTGAATGAGGGACATTGTACAGAATATATATAGTAGGTGGAGGATTAATAGTAGAGGATTAACAGTTACAACAATGCATATGTAGCGGCCGTAAAATTTCCGAGTCCCGTGAAGGGATTCGAACCACAGACCTTCTGATCAGAGGTCGGACGCCTTGTCCATATGACCAAAGAGGTTAACCCCGTCAGCAAGCTGACAAGGTAAGGATGTCATCTGTGGGATGACTCCATGCCCTGCTACATACTCCCCCGTCAACAGAAGGCACGTCCCGGATCGCCTAGTAGGGTACTGTGGCTTATTTTGCTCAAATTTGATATGAACGTGCTCAGCCCCACGTTGGGCACCAATGTAGCGGCCATAAAATTTCCGAGTCCCGTGAAGGGATTCGAACCACAGACCTTCTGATCAGAGGTCGGACGCCTTGTCCACATGACCAAAGAGGTTAAGCTCGTCAGCAAGCTGACAAGGTAAGGATGTCATCTGTGGGATGACTCCACGCCCTGCTACACATACATGAGTGGGATAACATGAGTGAGTAATGACAACAGAAGGTGATACTGTCACCACACAATGGACAGAGTACACATAGGTGGAAGCCAATAAGGACATGAGGCCAATTTAACAGGATAAGTGATTATTGCCTAATGAGTTCATAGTAGGCTGACAGGATAAAATAGCCTTGATCTCTGTTGATTGATGGCTTGTGGCGGCAAATGTTGACTCCCTGACCTAAGAATCAAGTAACAGGATCAAGTGGTCAGGCTCACTGACTTGGTTGATGCATGTCATTGTATCCCAAGTTTGTAGATTAATGATTATGATGTAAATCTGTCCGAGATTCGATTATTTACAGACTGTCGTCATATAGATGGAATATTGCTGAGTGCAGCATTAAACAAAAAAACAAACATACACGACTGATGCGTTGCTGATAATGCTGCCAAACATAGGACTGTCTGGCCCTGACTTCATTATTTAAAGTCTGCCCAGACCTACCTGGAAACTACTGCAGACTGTAGCATGAAGCAAGATTCACCTGCTCATTCACTGACTTCATCACACTCTTTTCAGAGTCTACGGAACTCTTCTGTCCAATGAGAGAGGAGCAGGCTACCCAAGGAGCAGCAATACCACAGTAGCAGGCAACATTGACATGGTCAACAGCATCTGCTGTGGCCCCAGCAGCCATGTGTGTAAAGTGTTTTATGCCAAGTACCCATCTGACACCTGTGCCAACTACATTGATGTGACTACAGGTGAGTGTCCTTCACACAAACCCTTGGTCATGTACTACTGGTGATGCTCTGCTGTGTACAATGTGACACTACTCACCAACCATGATTTGTTATACCCCCGACAAAATGTTGGGGTTATATTGTTATACCAAGGTTCCGTCCATCCGTCCGTCCGCTCGAAAACTTTGTCCGCGCGATTTCTCTTAAACTATTCAGTGGATTCATCTCAAACTTTGTACATATAATCAGTGTCATATGGAGTGGTGCAGACAAAAGAAAAAAATTGTTTTTATTAATTTTCCATTTTTTTATGATTTTTTCAAACCCTAACCCTATCCTAGCTATTTAATTTGTAACTACTGACACACTAGGCCGGTCTGGGGTATTAGTGAGCCACGCTGACTTTTGCACTTGTTATTCTGGAAATGTGATACTGTAAATCTTGAAATTAATTGAAAGTGTGAATTAAATGCGAAAAATACGAGTGGTCTTTGTTCGCATCAACGAAACTTCACATTTATGTCTCCAAAATGACTATGAACAATAAGACAGCCTCACTGCACACTTTGGATAGCGGAAATACCAACGTGAATCTATACACAAACATGGTTTATAGACGGGTGTTGTAACAAGTACAGAACAATGTCATTTAAAGAATAGGAATTACACTATAGGCATCCGGTGAGTTGCCACTACTGGGGTCAAGAGTTCTACCAACTCATGTCAAACTAGGCATCATTGACCACTCCAATCAGTGAACAGTTGTTGGTTCAATTATTTTATCGTCTTTGAACTTCCTAAATGCCAGTCAACAAAATAAACATATAAACTGTGTGTTGCTTTTAGGAAAATACTGTTTATTGTTATAATGGAAGTGCTTTACTAAGTTATAATAAGCGGTGCTATTTGTGTTTGATTGGATTAAGGTAAGGATATGTATCATTCCACTGGGGATGGGATGGGGGGAGTCACATAGACTTTGAGTCACGTTTTTGGCAAGGGGTCAGCAGTCGTATTAATTTGGAGACTCATTAATTTCAAGATTTACAGTAATCCTGGCAATTTCAGATTTCCAGGGTTTCACTGTTCTACATTTCCTTGTGTCTGAAATGCACTCAATGTGAACGCCTATTCTTGGGTACAAGTTTTGAGGAAAATTGCTATGCCCTATACTGTGCACAGTCAGGAACTACATCGTACCGCTTCAGAATGAACAGGACATAAAAAAGTGAAAATGAAAATGTGAAATTTGTGATAAAACACCACTAGACAAAATGACATGTCTAGATATACAAGGAATACATTTAATTGAAAGATAAGGTGATAACAGGACAAACTTGCGTACATCAGTACAGATTGATTGACAGGCAATTTCCAATGTTATGAGATCCAGTGATCTCATTGCTTCAGGAAAATATCAAAACTTACTGGATGAGCACAGACCCTTGAAACAGCTGGCTTTCTTTAGTGTGCACTTTGCAAGAAGAATACAGCAGAACTAGACATCTCTGTGATCTGTTGTCTTCTTCGTCTTTAGGCTACTATGGGGGAGGTCTCATGTCAAAGCTGCAGACAGCTGGATCACCCTACATCTTTAATGGCATTGGGGAGTATGTCCTGTTCGGGAACAGCAGCAAGTAAGTCAATGAAGCATATACAGAAAACTACGTTCATAACGAACACGCTAAAAACAAACTGACGGATATAACAAACTATTCTTTTGGTCACAGTCATTTGCCATATATTTTACCATATAAAGTTGATGGATATAACAAACACGCTCATAGCAAAATTTACGGTTATAGCGAACTCACCCTGTTCCGTTTGTACTCTGTCAACGATAATGTTTACATGGAAAGCAAAATGTTAATTCATGAGCTGAGCACCTCACATGTCACCAAAAAACGTCCGTGGCCAAGAGCTGCTGTTCAAAGCGGCAATAAACAATTGAAGGCAAGTACTGACACCTTGTTCTCAAATTACACCCTCAATTAACAATATTAACAGTGATTGAAGTGGATATATTATGTGCATGTACAGTGACCTTTCCCATTTGGCCTACCACAACAACCTACACCCCTATTGACAAAAATGGTTTGGTTTGAGCTTAATTAGCTCTTGTTATGAATGTCAGAATATGAGAAGAGAAAATATGTGTACCTCAATGGTCAGCTGTCCAGACTCCGAGACAGACACCAGCAAGGAGAAATATCATCCTTGGCATCAGCAGATGCAGTAGGAATCCTTATTAAATTACATTAAAAAGATTCTGTTAGATTGTATTTCTCTGTTGTTGGACTGGTTCATTTTCATCACTCTGGGGGCGACGGGTAATTAGTGAGTGATCAACCAACCGATTACTTACCATAATTAAATCATCTAAAAGCGTAGGCCAAATGGGAAGTAGGCCAATGGGGAGGATACCGTACCAGTGCACACCTTCGTTATTTATCAAGTAAAATGATGTCACATGATGTAATGTAATTAACAAAATATACCTAATTAAAAAAAGGTTATTTCACACAGATGTTTTGCAGGGAAATCTTCATTTTAAATTGTATTCAATGGACTACAACATACAACTTCAATGTTATCTTTTATGTATAAACAATAGTTAAAGTTTATATACCTTTACTGATGTAGAAACCATTCAGGTATGATGACTGCTATATGACATAGCATGAAGAACACAACATGGTTCTGATCAGCAGAGACTAACACATAGCACAATGAATACCAGTACATTGATGTAATGGTCATGGTTCTAGAGCAGCAGGGACTAACACATAGCACAATGAATACCAGTACATTGATGTAATGGTCATGGTTCTGATCAGCAGAGCCTAACACATAGAACAATGAATACCAGTACATTGATGTAATGGTCATGGTTCTAGAGCAGCAGGGAGTAACACATAGCACAATGAATACCAATACATTGATGTAATGGCCATGGTTCTAGAGCAGCAGAGACTAACACATAGCACAATGAATACCAGTACATTGATGTAATGGTCATGGTTCTAGAGCAGCAGTGACTAACACATAGCACAATGAATACCAGTACATTGATGTAAATGTCATGGTTCTGATCAGCAGGGACTAACACATAGCACAATGAATACCGGTACATTGATGTAATTGCCATGGTTCTAGAGCAGCAGGGACTAACACATAGCACAATGAATACTAGTACATTGATGTAATTGTCATGGTTCTAGAGCAGCAGGGAGTAACACATAGCACAATGAATACCGGTACATTGATGTAATTGTCATGGTTCTAGAGCAGCAGGGAGTAACACATAGCACAATGAATACCAATACATTGATGTAATGGTCATGGTTCTAGAGCAGCAGTGACTAACACATAGCACAATGAATACCAGTACATTGATGTAAATGTCATGGTTCTGATCAGCAGGGACTAACACATAGCACAATGAATACCAGTACATTGATGTAATGGTCATGGTTCTAGAGCAGCAGGGACTGACACATAGAACAATGAATACCGGTACATTGATGTAATGGTCATGGTTCTAGAGCAGCAGGGACTAACACATGGCACAATGAATACCGGTACATTGATGTAATGGTCATGGTTCTAGAGCAGCAGGGACTGACACATAGCACAATGAATACCAGTACATTGATGTAATGGTCATGGTTCTAGAGCAGCAGGGACTGACACATAGAACAATGAATACCGGTACATTGATGTAATGGTCATGGTTCTAGAGCAGCAGTGACTAACACATGGCACAATGAATACCAGTACATTGATGTAATGGTCATGGTTCTAGAGCAGCAGGGACTGACACATAGCACAATGAATACCAGTACATTGATGTAATGGTCATGGTTCTAGAGCAGCAGGGACTGACACATAGCACAATGAATACCAGTACATTGATGTAATTGTCATGGTTCTAGAGCAGCAGGGACTGACACATAGCACAATGAATACCAGTACATTGATGTAATGGTCATGGTTCTAGAGCAGCAGGGACTAACACATAGAACAATGAATACCAGTACATTGATGTAATGGTCATGGTTCTAGAGCAGCAGGGACTGACACATAGCACAATGAATACCAGTACATTTGATGTAATGGTCATGGTTCTAGAGCAGCAGGGACTGACACATAGCACAATGAATACCAGTACATTGATGTAATGGTCATGGTTGCAGTGGAGCATCGATACAGGGAAGGATGGAAAGAGTAGCTGACAACATCAACATCACAGCCCTCACTGCCGTTGCTATTCAGGTAATACATGGAAATTTGTTTTTTCTTTGTGATTATTAAAAGGAACGACTGAGTCCCTCTAAATAGTGTTTCACTTACATCATAGTGCATCAGCTTTATATGGGAGGAAAGCCCGAAGTGATGCAGGTGTTTTATGTGTACAACTTTTGTGAAACCCATCTCACTCACTATAAACTGACATAACTGAAATACTGTTCAACGTGGCCTTAAGCCTTCACAAACCCACAGTAAAATAACCTGATTTATTACCTAAGAGGTCAATCATATCAGGGTCCATAAACTCATATGTGCCCTAGGGTCATATCATTGTTTCCGTCATGCCAACGACATTCTGAATCTGATGTGAGGTCGGAATGACACTAGCAACAAAGTCATAGCTGAAGATTGTTGACGGCATTCGACAAATTGTGGTTCCGCTGCTGTTGCGACTTGTTGTCCTTATAGGTATACATTAATTTTCGTCTCTGTATGTGGACACTTTCTTTGGTAATAAATGGAACATTATATTCGTGTTCATGTCATACTATGTTTACGACACTCGTTCTCGGGAAATATGGGAGGCACTCATATAACATCATCTATATTAACTGTACGACCTCATCTTCAATTCATGAAAGTGCACAGCAATGAGGTCACGTTGCTCAGGGACATTTTTCACAAACAATCAAACAGCTGGACAAACCAGATAGCAAATTTATCTTCCAGTAAGACACTACCATAAATACAGTCCCCTAATGCCTTTCTGCAAGGGCAACATATTGCTTGATTTTATTTATCAATTTGAAGACTTACCATGAATACTTTCTGCTAATGCATTGCTGCAAGGGCAACATATTGCTTGACGTTATTTATCATTCTGAAGACTTACCATAAATACTGTCCCCTAATGCCTTGCTGCAAGGGCAACAAATTGCTTGACGTTATTTATCAATCTGAAGACTTACCATGAATACTTTCTGCTAATGCATTGCTGCAAGGGCAACATATTACTTGACGTTATTTATCAATCTGAAGACTTACCATGAATACTTTCTGCTAATGCCTTGCTGCAAGGGCAACAAATTGCTTGACGTTATTTATCACTCTGAAGACTTACCATGAAAACTTTCTGCTAATGCCTTTTTGCAAGGGCAACATATTGCTTGACGTTATTTATCAATCTGAAGACTTACCATGAATACTTTCTGCTAATGCTTGCTGCAAGGGCAACAAATTGCTTGACTTTATTTATCACTCTGAAGACTTACCATGAATACTTTCTGCTAATGCCTGCTGCAAGGGCAACATATTGCTTGACTTTATTTATCACTCTGAAGACATACCATTTATACTTTCTGCTAATGCCTTGCTGCAAGGGCAACATATTGCTTGATTTTATTGATCACTCTGAAGACTTACCATAAATACTTTTTGCTAATGCCTTGCTGCAAGGGCAACATATTACTTGACGTTATTTATCAATCTGAAGACTTACCATGAATACTTTCTGCTAATGCCTTGCTGCAAGGGCAACAAATTGCTTGACGTTATTTATCACTCTGAAGACTTACCATGAAAACTTTCTGCTAATGCCTTTTTGCAAGGGCAACATATTGCTTGACGTTATTTATCAATCTGAAGACTTACCATGAATACTTTCTGCTAATGCTTGCTGCAAGGGCAACAAATTGCTTGACTTTATTTATCACTCTGAAGACTTACCATGAATACTTTCTGCTAATGCCTGCTGCAAGGGCAACATATTGCTTGACTTTATTTATCACTCTGAAGACATACCATTTATACTTTCTGCTAATGCCTTGCTGCAAGGGCAACATATTGCTTGATTTTATTGATCACTCTGAAGACTTACCATAAATACTTTTTGCTAATGCCTTGCTGCAAGGGCAACATATTGCTTGACGTTATTTATCACTCTGAAGACTTACCATGAATACTTTCTGCTAATGCCTTGCTGCAAGGGCAACATATTGCTTGACGTTATTTATCACTCTGAAGACTTACCATGAATACTTTCTGCTAATGCCTTGCTGCAAGGGCAACAAATTGCTTGACGTTATTTATCAATCTGCTGATATGGAATCCCTGACTTCAGGTGAATTATGTCATTGTGGAGGCCAGGCTCGGAGCTGGTAAGAACACGGTTGAGTTCTACCATAAAGGCGTCATGCTTCAGAACGGCAGTGAGAAGGAGGAGTTTATGCTGGATGGAGATACAATCATTTTCCAGTATGGCTCCTATGTACAGGTGAGTGGCAGACTGGATCTGGGAGTTTCTGTTAGAAGTAGACATACGATTTCTGTTCCTCAAGAAGGCGTCAAATAATTTTCTTTTTTTCAGGACATCAAGCTTGTCCAACAGACATTTTTGTTTGTTTGTAATTCCTGAGCCAAAGTTATTTTTTTCCAGCATTTCCAAATAAAACATACAAATCCCCAAACCATGTTAATTTAAAACAAGGGTTAGAGATAGGTAGTGCTGTCAGCAGGGGGTTTAAACATGGGTTGTATCAAGCATGGATACAGCTGTTTGGAAATTGATTTGTGTAGGGATGGCTATCGATACAGATCATATAGAGATCGATAATCGTTAACAGAGACCATATAATAGAATATTATTATATGGTCTCTGTCGTTAACAAATATCAATCAATTAACTTCTTTCAGTGGCATTTAGAAGTTGGTGTGATGAAGTAAGACGAGTTCTATGGATGAACAACTTCTTTATAACAATTAGTGTGACGTTTCGGTGTAGATCTTACTTTATCAATCAATTATCAATAAATATCGGGGAAGTAACTTTGAGCAAATTCGCAAAAAAAAGAGTCCAAAGAAAACAACATATTTCACTCCACTGGTGAGTGGTGGCACATTTATGCAGGGATTACTTTGTGGACATTTGAGATGCAACAAAAACAGTTACTTTCCATCTTCAGCAATTGACATTATTGACAATAACAAGTCTATTTTGGTAAATCTAAACTTTATTTCATCCAAAAATGTTTATGTAATATATTATTGATGGCACAATTTTCATTTCGATAATCGTTAATATTTCTTCCCATTGACAATAATTCCAATTATCTATCTTTTTTGCCAGGCCCCAGATGTGTGTGGTTAACATACAATCGGAATTTCTTAGTTGTATTCTTTTTTTTGAAAACATATCATGAAATAATTTATAAATATGGCATGTTTATATCTACCTGTATTGTATGCCTCTAGAAGCTGCAGGGCTCGGGATCTTGGTGTGTAGGGGCAGTCGGGTAGCCTAGTGGTTAAAGCGTTAGCTCGTCACGCCAAAGACCAGGGTTCGATTCCCGACATGGGTACAATGTGTGAAGCCCATTTCTGGTGTCCCCCGCAGTGATATTGCTGGAATATTGCTAAAAGCGGCTTAAAACCATACTCACTCACTCTTGGTGTGTATATGTTGAGATGTTAACAGTAAGATCTTGACTGCAGATGGTGTTGTATTTTACAGGTTACAGCTAGTGGTCAGCTGCTTGTGTCAGTCTTTGTGCCCCAAGCTGAAAATGCTATCGTCAATGCTGGACTTGTGACTATCATGGCCAGAGACACAGTCACACAGGAACTTGTTGATGCAGGTAGAAGTCTTCATTACAAACTCAAGTAGTCGTAGGCCAGGAGAGATTAATTGGTGATGTCTGTCCTGTCACCCTGTAGGCCTCTATTAATTACAGTAACATCATGTGTGTACAGTAGCTTGGACATACATCAGAATGGAAGTGTTGCAGACATAGTTTATTGATAATCCCCAATGAAAGATAGGTCCATTTTGATAAGTATGCCGCCAAAGTAGGTAAAACGTCACATGATTAAGCCAAAATATGAACCTCAATTTGGGTCGGGCATCTCAGATAATATATAAACTGTATTTGACATGTAAGGCACCCTGCTCTAATAAGCACCCTGACTAAATCTCGACCAATTGGTCAGTAATTTTAATAAGTTCCTGACAACCTATTAAGACGAAAATTTACATAGCAGTTCATATTTTCTTGTGTATATTACATACGGTATGTTTTTACAGAAAACACTTTATTAGGGGTAAAATTGTCAAGTAACTACTGTAGAAAACATTTTACTTCACCAAACATTTGTTCATTGCTGCTTAATCACTGAAAACAAATTTAACTCATGTTTGGTTTAAATAAGCACCTGTCAATTTTCTTACTGCACAGGGCGTTCATTATGGTGAATATAGTCATAAACTACTTATAGGAGTAGAATAACATCTAGTCTCTGAAATGAATATATTTTAACAGTTGTTAAATTATAGTTATAAACTATAAAAAAAAAGAGCCCAGAGACTTTCTTCGTTTTCAGATACTGCAGTAATCTAGACTTACCAAACATTATAGACTTGCATGGGCTGTATTGGATATATTTGTTTCAGGGTCTGTATGACAGACTATTGTAGGTGGTGAATTATCTGAAAGGTCAAGAAGTAGTCGTTGAACTTTGTTACAGATAACAAGGAAGTTGTAATCCATAAAAGTTACGTTCTTGTTCCTCCTACTTCTAAATGCCTTCCCATGACTTTATACATGCATTGTCTTTCAGCCAAGGTAACGATTGAAGGTGACTCGCACTTCAACTACAGCCTCGCCACTGGCAACTTCTCCTCCATATCGGCACAGTCAATCACCCCGCTCTCCTACTCCAACTTTACCGTGTACAGAGATGCTCTGTACAGCTCCAACGTAACAGCCATTGGCTCAGCCAACACCACCTGCGGCGACGATGTTGCGTGTCTCGTCTCCTACAAGGCCCTGTCTGATGCCAGTGCTGCTGCTGGTCTCAGGGCCAAGATGGAGGACATCAAAGACCAGGAAACTACTCTCAGTAAGACTAATTTGTGTGCTGAGTGGTTCTGGAAGTAAGGTCTGACAATTTAGTGTTCTTGTTTTGTATTTTTTTATCAAGATGCAGCTGGCAAAATATATGTTTTAAGGCTAAATTTAAGTTGTTTAATAAATCCTTTTTAAAGCAAACCCTGAATTGTTTTCAGTATTGTTTGTATTTATGGAGATATATACGTGATGACCTGAGTGCACGCTGTAATCCACATCGCACACCGATATTTACATTGATAGCTCCATAAGTGCAAAAACATACTGAAATCAATTACCGTATTTAACGTAATAAGCGCCCCGCTCTAATAAGCACCCACAGCTATATTTGCTAATGTACTGGCTAGTGAACGATCCCAATTAGCACCCCTTCTGATTGATCAATGTACACAAGACTGTTTTATTCGTGTATAATATGCACTCGTGTGTTATATGCAGCCTTAATTATTGGCAATTAAATTCTGGAAAAATATATCTGTCGTATATAAACATTTCAGGCTGTCAGCATAAACCACGAAAGTTACGATTTTTCAACTCTGTTTTTCTCACCAAAATAATATTCTAACAATCCTATTTCTAATTTTGAAAGCGCCCTGGGCTCTTATAATGTCGAATATGGTATTATAAATAAATATGTCAATGATAATAACTTCAAAGTATGCTTATTTATTAAGTTGAATAACACACACAAATCTGTGAACAACAGTTAAGATCAGTGACATCACTCAGAGCAATAATGCAACACAAACCCTGTCCTTTCTATTGTCCCCTAATCAGGAAACAGTAGTCCGAGAGTGGACGTGCTGTATCTCTTTTCGTTTAATGAAAACATGCATACAAAAGGATTTTTGTTTAGCCAATGAAATGCTATGAAATCACTTGTAATTTATTTGTTAATCATTGTTTTTTTACATTTCCAAGTTTAGGTAGACTTGTCTATTAACAATTAAATTGATCTGTCCTTAGACCTGCTGTATTTGTTTGTTTCTCATGTCAAAGCTCAGCAAAATAAAAATATAACAATTAAATAAAAACTGTCTGAAAATGGTTCACAAATTTTCATCTTGGACTCAAGAGTTTAAAAAACTCTTTAAACATTTTGAATAATTTTCATAAATGCAAATGTTCATTTATTCAGGGCATCATTATTGTGTTGATAGTTTTCAAATGTTGAAATGTCTGTGAGCTGGAAAGAAAGAAACAAACCAAGCTATGGCCAAGCTCCTTTCCTTCCTGCAATGTTATACAGCATGATTATTTGCATAAAAAGGAAATTCATTAATATTTCGTCATGAGCGGGATATTTTGATATAAGAAGACAAATGGGTGCATGCTTCAGTGGGATAGTAATCTTGATAATCATGAATCTTGATATGTTTCAGACATGAAACCACCCATATTTTTTGGGTTACCACAAATTTGGAATGTGACTGAGGGAGACTTTTCACTGGTTGTCAAGGCAACAAATGACTCAGGCGCCACCTACAGTGTGACAACATCCGAAGACCAGGCCTTATACTCTTACAGTAATTGTTACTTGTTATTCTATGGAATGAACTCTTCAAGTATTGCTGAGTGAGTGAGTGAGTGAGTGAGTGAGTGAGCGAGTGAGTGAGAGTGATATCAAAATCATGTAAAATAATATGTAAGATAAAATTCTTTTTCATTTCAAAATTGCTCAAGGATGATTCAGGGTTAGAATTGGTCTTCAGCAACCCATGCTTGTCTCAAGAGCCAAGTAACAGGATCAGGTGGTTGAGGCATGTCATTGGATCCCAATTGCATAGATCGATGGTCATGATCTCAATCACTGGATTGTCTGGTCCAGACACGATTATTTCAGACTGCCATCATATAGCTGGAATATTGCTGAGTATGGCATCAAACAACAAACAAACAAATTCAATTGAAAATCAAGTAAAAAATCACAAAAGATAGCCAAAATGTGGAAGCTTTCTTCTCTATCTAAGATTGTTTATTGAATACAATTTCATTTCAGACAGGACAAGTGGCGAGTTTACATGGAATGTAACATCAGCCTTGACAACTACAAACACAACTTTCCAGTTCCTGGCGAGTGCCGGACTCAATGCCACCTATACCCCGGCAGTCGCAGTGTGTCTGTGTGCAGAGTCATCGCAGTGTGACTACAACATCATCAACTACGAGGAGAAGAGAACCTCAGGTACAGAAGCTGCATTCTCTGTATGTCGAAATAGCTTCGATACTCAATGTCCACAGACAATACATATCGAGTTTCAGAAGGGACCATGGTCACGAACACATATATACATCACATTGTAAATAGGGGGTCAACACAATTTACTGGGTAGAGTGGGTTCAGACTATGGGTTCAAATCCCAGTTTGCCTCGATAATGTTTCTAGGTCTGTAAGCACCATGTCCATGCTCGTGGGTTTCACTAAAGTGGTAAACATTGGCGACCTGCATCCATTCGGACTTTCCTCCCACAACCTGGTGATATGACTTGAATACTGTTCAAAGCGGTGTTAAACCCAACTCACTCACTCACTCACATTGTAAATGTCATGTTGTAGTTATCCTACACAACTGGCTTTCACAGGAGATATATTGCTTTGGTGAGATCACGTGATATATGCTCATCGCCAAAAGAAACGTGAACCGCAGAAACATGTAGAGAAGTATGTATGTTAAGAAGAGCTCTTTCCAATGTGTTCCAATTATGACAAAACTAACAATCAGTCAAGTATTACCATCGAGTGTCCTTTTTTTCTTTAACGATATGCTGCACGTTATTTCCAAAGTAATCCTGCATGAGACAAATGGTGTATCTCAAGTCATGGATCTGTGACGTCACATGTGATGCAGTCATGAGCCCCGGTTCACACAACATTCCAGTATGATCGTTTATGCATGAAACCAATATCAACCAACATGTATGGTATTCACGTTTCATTTGGCGGTGTGTATACATGTATGTCCAAGGAGATATCACTTCTATGATATGGTGTCACAATGCTTGGCAGCCGATTGTGGTGTTATCGGTAACCATGATGCATTAATCACTTTGCCACTGAAGCTGCTTAGCTATACTATTTCCCTCAAGACTGTTTATGGCTGTTTACAAACTGAAAAAGTGGGAAGGTTCATTTTGTATTATAAATAGAATCTCACCCTCATGCCTTTAATATAAACTTTATATTGATAACTCATAGATAAATGTTTAAAACACCTTGGCAACCAACAATTATCAGTTTGCGTTGATATACATGTATTTGATATCAAAAGATATTCTGGTCAGATTAGCAGAATAATATTACATGATGTACACTATACAAAACAACTCCCGATATGATGTAATGAGCTAATAGAGAATCTCAAAAGACAATAGGGTGAGATTCTACCTACCATGTGCCCCGGGAGAATCTCAAAAGACAATAGGGTGAGATTCTATGTACCATGAGCCCCGGGAGAATCTCAAAAGACAATAGGGTGAGATTCTATGTACCATGAGCCCTGAGAGAATCTTAAAAGACAAAAGGGTGAGATTCTATGTATCATGAGCCCCAGGAGAATCTCAAAAGACAATAGGGGGAGATTCTACGTACCATGAGCCCCGAGAGAATCTTAAAAGACAATAGGGTTAGATTCTATGTACCATGAGCCCCGAGAGAATCTCAAAAGACAATAGGGTGAGATTCTATGTATCATGAGCCCCGGGAGAATCTCAAAAGACAATAGGGTGAGATTCAATGTATCTCGCTTGTCAACAATTGACTGGATAATTTCGTGATCGCTCAGACGTTCGGCAACAAGAATATCTCTGTCGGCATCTATGAATTCTTGGAGTGTCACTTCTGATGGAATGTCTGTGACCTTCTTTAATTCGGCCCATACATCCCGCAAGTCTGATAACAAAATGTCATCCAATTCACTGTCGCACTCAGCCCCACCATCCGTCAATACAAAGCCACCTTTCCTGAAACAGTTCTTTATCGATGTTGCATTGACTTGCCGCCACGCACGATGTACCATCTTGATTGCATTCAGTATGCTTATCACATGGTCTTGTTTCTTCTCAAAACTTTACATCATGCTTGTCATCATCTGTCGCTTGTAGTGTTGTTTCAGATTAGCGATAATCCCCTGTAGATAATCTGTAGTTGTACTTTTATCTAATCAGATTGGTATTACCTAATTTAAATTCAGGATTATTTAGCCAAGCACTTTGCCGATGTCCTGAAAACACAAAGGGAGACTACTGTGAACAAAGCAAACCAGTGTGTCATGGTCAGTGTTTCCATGGTGCTACTTGCAATGAATCAAGAGCAGATAACCCATGCACATGTCCAAATGGTTTGGAAGGAGATGGTATCAAGTGTTATGGTAAGTGGAGCATGTTAGCTACATTAAATAAAAGCAACAGTACCCTTTCCATATTCATAAGAAATTGCTGCTAAAAGCAGAGTTGATTCTGACTATGTTTATGAATAACTATCAAATAGTGATGATACCAGGTGTTAGAGAAAAGGTGAGTGTATCCTGCTCCACCACAAACACATGCAAAGACAAGTCAATTGTTGAAATGATGAGACAAGGGCACATATGGTACAAGTCAAAATAGGGAATTGCATTGGACATCGTTTTTGGAACAGATGCGTCATTTTTGGAAATGTCCTCCACATTAAGGAACGTTACAAATAACTTAAGTATAAACTTGCAAGAGCAGATGTTATGATCAAATTTTTGCGCAGCTGGTTTCAATATAAATTATGATCAATATCACAAATTTATGGATATGAAAAGTTTCTGTTCGAGGCTACAGTGTCTGATTGTCACGCCCGGGTTTGTTTCTCCACGCAATGCAAAGTGTTAAGGAAAGTGAGCTGCAGTGCCTACAGAGTGAAGAGAGTTAACTTCTACCTCACAATTTTAGGGTGTGATGGGGGGCCTTAAGGCTACAGCATCCGATTATCACACCCGGGTTTTTTTTGCCACACGATGCAAATTGTGAAGCCAAATTCTGGTTTCCCCACCACGATATTGCTGAAATATTGCTAACGGTGGCATAAAAAACATCTTCCTCATCCAAGTGTTGGAGTACCCAGGTGAACGTTGTTGTTGGCAGACAAGAACGAGTGTGTGGACAACGTGTGTGGAGACCACGCCGTGTGTAACAACCTCCTCGGCAACTACAGCTGTTCCTGCATGCAGGGCTACCAACGTCAGGACAACAAATGTGTCGGTAAGAAATAATACAATTATCTTTTGTTCCACCAGTAACAGGGATCTAGTGCCCCTGGCAGGCAGGTTAGGAAAATCTTTTATCTTGTCTAAAATAGGGACACTTAATAGTTGTTTACCTTAACCCTAGAGGTATTTTAACGTTAAATTAACTTTGTATTCTATGTTAAACTTAACATTCAAGCCTATTCCGCTATATTGGTCCTGTTGTCAGAGAAATACACGTCACCTCTACAAAACCAAAACATTAATTATGACTAACACCATGACATGGAAAATGGTTAATTCCAATTTGGAAATTTTCTCTCTTATTTGCTGCGGACTTGGGGCCAAATATCCCCCTCTGGATAGGTCTAGATATATCTTCAAGTGTCAAGCATTAGTTCATCCTTCAGGGGCCACAGGGTGATCTAGTGGGCAAAATGTTCTCCCATCTAGCCCAAGTTCTGCAATTGATTCCTTATTCATGCAGTGTTTGAAGCTTATTCCTGCAGTTGGTGCCCCTCTGTATGACATTGCTATGATATTGCTGAATTGGCATAAAACTCACTCGCCAATTGTTTAAATGTCCAGTATTTTGTTAATTTTTCAGGAAGAAAGTGAGTATTACGTGTATGATGGTGACTTCAAGCTTTGCATTATTCTTATATAATAACGCAATGGTAAAGACATTGCATGACTGAGCGGAGTTGTATCCCTTAGCTATGCCAGGATCTGCTGGCTTTGGGTTCAAGGCCCAGGTTTACCCCTCTACGATCCTGTCTGTTGCCAACATATGTGTGGTTGGGCACTGAAGTGGTAATTGACTACAACTTCAGACTTTCAGACATGCTGTAATGTAACTGAAATGTTGTTCAAAGCAGCAAGAAAGCTAACTCCATCTCTCACTTATAAGTGGAGATCTGAGTTAGAATAGGTCTCCAGCAACCCATGCTTGACGTAAGAGGTGACTAATGGGATCGGGTGGTCAGGCTCGCTGACTTGGTTGATGCATGTCATCATATCCCAATCACTGGATTTCTGGTCAAGACTCGATTATTTACAGACCGCCGTCATCTAGCTGGAATATTGCATTAAACAACAAATAAACAAACAAAAACTCAGTTTTAAGATAATTCATTCATAGACTGATGTTAAATCATGTCAATGTTTGCAGATATAAATGAGTGTAAGGCTAACACCTGCCCTGGGTACACGGACAGTCTCCGCCAGTTCTGTGAGAACACTGATGGAGGATGCAAGTGGTCCTGTCGCCCCACCTTCAAGGGCAGATACTGCACTCTTAAAGGTATTTGGCTTATCGTTGAATTAAGCCAGTCAATTTATCCTAATCACTGTTCACTGCAATTAGCTGCAAAAGAAAACAATACTCACTCACTCACTCACTCACTCACTCACTCACTCACTCACTCACTCACTCACTCACTCACTCACTCACTCACTCACTCACTCACTCACTCACTCACTCACTCACTCACTCACTCACTCACTCACTCACTCACTCACTCACTCACTCACTCACTCACTCACTCACTCACTCACTCACTCACTCACTCACTCACTCACTCACTCACTCACTCACTCACTCACTCACTCACTCACTCACTCACTCACTCACTCACTCACTCACTCACTCACTCACTCACTCACTCACTCACTCACTCACTCACTCACTCACTCACTCACTCACTCACTCACTCACTCACTCACTCACTCACTCACTCACTCACTCACTCACTCACTCACTCACTCACTCACTCACTCACTCACTCACTCACTCACTCACTCACTCACTCACTCACTCACTCACTCACTCACTCACTCACTCAAAACATTTATTATCACGACTTTTGAACGTAACCAAGGAAAGGTCTATCAGAGATCAAGCAAGAGGCTGGTTCATATAATGATATCAGCAAATGTAGGATACAAATACCTGAGATCCTAGAAGTAATATGTTGCAATACCTTTGGGGCAGTAGATACAAGGACAATCACCATATTACAAGCCAATTTGTAGAACACCAGACAGTCCTGAAGCTGTTTCCTCTACCATCAACTGTGTCATCACTTTGTGCAATCACAAGGCCACGATGTGCTTGATAACAAAACTCTTCAGAGGCGGATCCAGTATTTTTTTTTTTTTTTGACTGAATCACCGGTAGATTGTTGCGAGAACATGTGCACAGCTGATTGCTATTTCCGGCTTAGTTTACGAGAAAATAGACACGGTATTCTTCATTTCTGCATATAAAAAAACAACCTTGGAGAGCAGGAAATCCCTGCAGAGCACGTAGTTAACATGTAAGGTGTCTGAAAGAAGTAGTGTGCGCACCCATGCAACCCTCCTCTGTAACCCGCTTATTCTTTCTTATTATGACTGATTTGTGGTCCAATGTCTAGTTTTCATATACCAAAATCTGACTGTACAATAATACAATGTTAAGCTATTTATTAGGAACTGTGATGAACAGTGATTCTATAACAGTGCTGATGTAGCGGCTATAAAATTTTTGAGTCCCGTGATGGGATTCAAAGCACGGACCTCCTGATTAGAGGTCGGACACCTTGTCCACATGAACCAAAGAGCAAGCTGACAAGGTAAGGATGTCATCTGTGGGATGACTCCACGCCCTACTACATTGACATTAAGGTTTGACATGAAACAATTTTTCTTGTTCCTTCTCACAGCCACTTTCACATTTGGTGGGGAGATCGTCTTTGCTCAGGTTCCAGGGATGGATCAAGTTTGGACCGCAGACCTAATGAACAAGAACTCGGAGGCCTTTAAAAAGCTAGCTGAGAAAGTGGAGAAAGTTGTAAGTAGTTGATGAGAGTGAGTGAGTGAGTCTGGTTTAACACTGCTTTGAACAGTATTTCAGTTATATCACAGTGGGTCAGCTTGATGAGGGACGACAGCCCATGATGCAAGTCTTTGACTACAGCTTTAGATAAATAACAATTAACTTGTGAACATGTCAAATTTGAAATGAAAAATTTCATGGAGTCTGTGAAAGCTGGACTCCAGATCTCAAACAATCCCTGACTAATTTACTGTCCCAAATTTGCCATGTTGTTTAATCATTATCTGATCTAAACTGTAAGCCAAAAAATGAACACACTTGAAAATTACAAATGCTATCAAAATGTTATGATCCAGAACACAACTATGATCAAATACATGCCTATCGAATGACCATGTCTTGTTGCATTTTAAGCCACCATCAAACATGGGTGTAAACTTTCTTTTCCCAGGCAGTTTAACCTAGTAAATAATCCAGACCACTGGTAACCTGGTTTTAACTTCAGTCTCACACAGGGGCGGTCGGGTAGTCTAGTGGTTAAAGCGTTCGCTCGTCACGCTGAAGACACGGGTTTGATTCCCGACATGGGTACAATGTGTGAAGCCCATTTCTGGTGTCCCCCGCCGTGATATTGCTGGAATATTGCTTAAAGCGGCGTAAAACCATACTCACTCACTCACTCAGTCTCACACAAGTCCAGTTTATCAAGGTTCCGCTGTAAAATCAGTGGAGCACAAATCAGAAGTGTTCTCTGGTTACACTTACAGTCATGTTGACATTCCCTCGTTACAGCTGAAGGAGGTCATGCAGAAGAAAGTCCAGAATGCTACAGTGACAGTTACAGGGTTTGTCCTGGTGCAAGGAACAACAGGGTGAGTTTCTCAATAATGTGTTGTTTTAGTTCATGAAATGTTTCATGCCAGTACTGTACAGACTGTTTAAAAGCACTTCCTCGATTTGCAGAACAATTTCTGGATCCATTTGTAAATACAGAAAACTACGGTTATAACAAACTAAAAGGGCACCCTAACTTTAGCTTGTTATAACCATACTTCGTTATAAGCATATTTATAGCATATATACAGCAGTGGCTGGGACCAAATATAAGTTTGTCATATCCATCAGTTCATTATAAGCGTGTTCGTTATAAACGTAGTTTACTGTAATCTTTATAAGCACCCCTATGAAAAATTTATGTGACAGTCCATATTTGCTTGTGTATATTACAGATATTTGTTAAATAAAAACAGCAATTTACAAAGGCCATGTAGTTAGATGATTCAACTGTGTTTGTTCACTACCACTCTATCAAATTTATCATGGTTGATGGCTTTAATAAGCACCCCCTTTGTCGGTATTCTAAGGGTCTTTGTTGCAGTGAGGTGAGGTGAGGTGAAATTGGGTTTAACGTCGCGTCCAAGATTATTGCACTTACCTGGTATATAGCGACGTGCATACAAGTGTATGTATGTGTGTGGCTGCTTGTACTAGTCTGGACTGATGACGATTTATAGTGCTAGCTCACTGAGATACCATGCCGCAGTTTAACATGAATACCCCACTCAGACACAGTATACTGACTCCGAGCCGACCCGTCCTTGTTTTAGCCCCCTAATGCCAAGCGCCAGACAGGGTAACAACAAGTACCATCTTCTAACATCTTTTTGGTATGACGCGGCCGGGGATCAAACCCCAGATCTTCCGCTCTCCGGGCGGACGCCCTACCACTAGACCACGGAGGCAGTCTTTGTTGCAGTGAATATGTGAAGATACAGGGTGCAAAAATACCTGATTTAGGCTTAATTATATGAAAGAATTGGATCTCAGGCAATGGTTTTTGAAAATAAAGTGCAGGCTGGTGATGTCTTTTTTTCTTGTTCTTCAAACTAGTATGTAACCAAATAAACAGTTGTGTAACCAAATAATTTTTTTTGTAAAATCAACCTGGGAAAGGGCCTCTCGACATAAATGTATTCCTTGATAAGTAAAATAGTGGAATGCAGTATGTGACTACTGTTGGATTTGGAATATTTCAGGATTTTTTTTTTTTAAATTGAAATAAAAATGAAACGTGCCACAGACTTTGTGATGAAGCGAGCGGTGCCTGAGAACCAACATTATTTTTTTAGCCTTATAGGTTTTAAAAAAGTTACCCACAACTACAAGAGTGCAACACTCGGCCATGGCTGTATTAAGGAAAGCATATTAAACCATGTTATTTAGGTGATATTTAGCTGATACCTTTATGAACAACGTTTGTAATAAGTCACATTAAATGATAAACAAGTGATGATTTCGTCCTGTTGATGGGGGTGAATTAGAGACTTAGAGGTTTGATGATATGTAATTCTGAATTATTTGTTTCTTTGCTTTTGCCACATATATGTACTCCCACAAAATAATGTGAGTGAGTGAGTGTGGTTTTACGCCGCTTTTAGCAATATTCCAGCAATATCACGGTGCGGACACCAGAAATCGGCTTCAGATATTGTGCCCATGTGGGGAATCGAACCCGGGTCTTCGGCATGATGAACGAACTCTGTAACCACTAGGCTACCCACCGCCCTTCATAAAATAGATTGCCTTCTCAATGAGGAAATAGCCATCTAAATTCAGACAAGATATGCCCAACAATCAGGATTGGACTTGCACGTCAATTTCTAGTTTTGTTTGTTTGTTGTTTCACGCCACACTCAACAAAATTCCAGCTATATGAGGGTAGCCTGTAACTAATCAAGTCTGGACCAGACAGTCCAGTGATTGACATCATGAGCATCGATCTACAGAATATAGATACAATGACATGGATCAACCAAGCCTGACCACCTGATCCCATTAATTGACTCTTGCGAATAGCATTGGTTGCTGAAGTCCCAGATCTTCATGAGGGGTCAATTGCGTGTCTCTAAGCCGATCAATAACAGTTGTTGTGGAGTTGAGTTATGTGCAACCAACAGATGACATGTAATATTTCTGTGATAGATCCCGGCGAAGGAGACAAGCAGATAGTGGCAAGATTGAAGCGAAATACGAGGTTGGCACGAACGCACCTACGACTTCCGCAACTCTACAAGATGCATTGAGTGATGGTTTCATGTCCTGCTCCACAGCAACTTCATGTCCTCTGGGGACTGGAAGCGATATGCTTGTCGGAGTTGATAAACAGAAGACAAAGTTGACAGGTAATTATGCTCCTCGACATTACAATCATATCCTTGTCACATTTAGATGGTTATAATGGGTGAGACAAGCTATGGCTGACATCGAGCTGTCAACTGAATTTATTAAACATCCAGTGCACTGTACACTGTATCAAGCCTGTATATGTATACTCACCACCAAAAGAAACATGAACCATAGATACATATGGAGAAGTATGTACATTAAGGAGAGATGTTTCCAATGTGTACCACTTAATGACAAAACTAACAGTCAGTCAAGTGTTACCACAGTGTCTTTATTCCTATACCGATATGCTACACATAATTTCCAAATTTTACACACAAATCTTGCACGAGACAAATGGTGCATCTCGAGTCATGGATCTATGATGTCACGTGTGATCTGTTCATGAGCGTCAATTCACACAACATACCAGTATGTTCATTTGTGTATCGAACCAATCTAATATCTCTTGAATATGAGTAATTCTCCATATATCAACCAACATGTATGGTAATCGCGTTTCTTTTGTGGGTGAGTATATTTCAACTTCTTCCCTCTATGCAATGTTTTGGTACAAGTGCTAGTTGACCTGCTTGATTCAGGTACAACTACATGTACTGAAATGTTGTACAGAATGGGTAAGGATTCAATTCTTTATTGTATGAAAGGCCACAGGCCCATATACAACGGAGTGACATAACATATGTATTAGCTACAAAGTCAAGGTAACTATTCACCTCATAACAAAAACGCATGATGTATGTACAAGGCCAGTTGATGTTGTATTAGAGGATCCTTCCAGGACAGTAATGAAGACAATCTTATAGCATTAACATGAGATAAAGACCACTGCGGTAAGTACTTGTTTCTTAGATTTTCGTATATAGGGCAAATAAACATAAAATGGTATTTATCTTCGACAACAATGTCACAGAAGGGCATAACCTTAGGGATTTCTCAATACATGAAAATCTCCGTGTTAATTTTTAGATCTTTCAAACCTAGTCTGAAACGAATAATGATGTTACAAAAATTCCTGTACCATAATTTTGATAAATATGATACAAATGATGACATACTATTTCTGTGTCAACATGCTAATGGTTATGTTTTCTTTTTATGAAGAAATAATAAGAAAACTCATTGTCAGTGTGTATATTATATAGGCATGTAGGAAACTATGTGGTATTTTGATTAATTCAGTTTTGTTATACTTTATATTGGCATGGAAACAAGATTGAGTCATAGTCCCTTTTTGCCATGTGTGAATGAGTATGGTTTTACATCACTTTTAGCAATATTCCACCAATATCACTGCATAGGACACCAGAAATGGCGTTACACATTGTACCCAAGTGGGGAATCGAACCTTCGGCTTCACGGACAAACACTTTAACCACACCACCACCCCTGTTTCCATGTGTAACTATATAACACATTAATCACACTTCGATGAAACCGGGAGAAAGATATCCATTTAGCATTACATTTCTTATAAATACATTTTGACACTAAAGAATATTATTATATAGTGCAGTGAAGTGTGTTAAGCATGCATAGTGTAGCAACTAGGTATATTATCATGAAAGTTCATATTCTTGCTCAAACTGTCCTACATGAGGTTGGCTTGTTTCATCTTGCCTAATTAACTTTGATATGATGAACATCTTATATATTTATAATCAGACTAAAAAAGGGTAGAAGGCACTCTCCTTCCCAGAGTTCCATACGGCTAGCATAGTGCCTCTGCCACAGGCCAGCACCATGTGACGATTCGACACATCTTACACAGTCCATTTAAGATATTGCATATGTTTTTCATCTGTTTCATTTTTCACAAGTCTACATATCTAGATAAACATATGTTATAGAATGGTTAACCTTCATTGAGAAAATATCCTAAAAAAACTGTTTTCAGTTGTGTAGTTATCATATGTTTACATTGTTTGTGCAGCTCCATGTGGTGTCAGTGAAGCACTACCGAGAGCTAGCGATATGGTCACTTTGATGTGTTAATATGTATTAACATGCAAATCACTGTCACAGTTGTAGTAGCATATCTATATAATTATGCAAAACAATATGTAAAGTGCCCCCAAATACTTGCATTAGTCTGTTCTATTCAGATTTCTCAAAAAGCATGTTTGTTTACAAACAAGAGAAAAGTCTGGTCATGTGATATGCAAATTAGCCTGTGGCAGTGGTGCTATGCTAAGTTACCACTGCGCTGGAATGTCGGTAGAGGGCAGCCTCATGTTGAACGTGATTGCTTGTCACACATGGAAGACCCATGTTCGTGTTCCATAAGGGGTAATGCAAAAGAAGATATTACATTTGTTACTAACTACTAAATGACTTTATCGCGCATATCCAAACCATTGGCTAATTACGCCCGTAACCCAATCACCCCTTGTAACTGAATCAGCACTGGGTCAGCACCCTGCACCGTGCCCGGGGCAATAGATCACGCACAAGCATCATCCCTCCTTCGTTACATCCCATAGTCCATCATTTGCACACCATCTCTCTTCAAGTACACACATGTTTCGCTGTATCTAATCGCTTTTATCGCAGGATAATGGGGAATGCACCTGAAGCCCATGTCTGTTGTCCACAGCTGAGATTTGGCTGGAATATGACAAAACAATGCATGGTTCACTCCACTGAAATAACCCCGTGATAAAAGGAAATCAACATCAGCATGCTAATGTCAATGCCACAACCTTGAGTAAGTCCTCATTGATTCTTTTGTATAACTAATTGTGTTGTTTGTTGAAGCTGACTACGACCTGTGTGGCAGTGACACCAACAACAACTGTAACGCTGCCTCCACTGTCTGCACCAGCGGTAACGGCACTTTTGAATGCAAGTGTCGCCCTGGCTTCAAAGAGTGGCCACTTCATGATAACGCCTGTGAAGGTAAGACTGAAGACCTCTTGTATCTAATCTCATCAAAGTCAGACCTCTGTCTACTCCTGGTGGTACCAACCCAATCTCATCAAAGTCAGATCTCTCTCTACTCCTGGTGGTACCAGCCCAATCCCATAAAAGTCAGATCTCTCTCTACTCCTGGTGGTACCAACGCAATCCCATAAAAGTCAGATCTCTCTCTACTCCTGGTGGTACCAGCCCAATCCCATAAAAGTCAGATCTCTCTCTACTCCTGGTGGTACCAACGCAATCCCATCAAAGTCAGATCTCTCTACACCTGGTGGTACCAGCCCAATCCCATCAAAGTTAGGTATCTCTCTAGTCCTGGTGCTACCAGCCCAATCCCATAAAAGTCAGATCTCTCTCTCTACTCCTGGTACTACCAGCCCAATCCCATAAAAGTCAGATCTCTCTCTCTACTCCTGGTGGTACCAACCCAATCCCATCAAAGTCAGATCTCTCTACACCTGGTGGTACCAGCCCAATCCCATCAAAGTCAGATCTCTCTCTACTCCTGGTGCTACCAGCCCAATCCCATCAAAGTCAGATCTCTCTACACCTGGTGGTACCAGCCCAGTCCCATCAAAGTCAGATCTCTCTACACCTGGTGGTACCAGCCCAATCCCATCAAAGTCAGATCTCTCTCTACTCCTGGTGCTACCAGCCCAATCCCATCAAAGTCAGATCTCTCTACACCTGGTGATACCAGCCCAATCTCATCAAAATCAGATCTCTCTCTCTCTACATCTGGTGGTACCAGCCCAATCCCATCAAAGTATATTATATATATATATGTGTGTGTGTGTGATTTCTATATTTCATAAATGAGTATAAAGGGGCAGTTCCTCATGCAATATATCATAAGGCCAAATCATGTATCCTTCATTTAGATTGGGTGTTCAAAGTTCACTCAGTGTTCTCCTGACAAAAAATGAAATTCTGAACATAGTTTTGATTCATTACTGAAAAAGGTTGTTTTTGCTGACTTTGACATTATCAAAGTGAGCTTATGGCATGGGTCTTTTAGGTTGTCCATCTGTCTCCTACAACTGAACTTGTAAGTGAACCCCAATATCTGATGATGTGTTGAAGCTGATTCCAGGGTCTATGCATTTCATGTGCCTGTGTACATACCCAGTGACCCACATACACTGACAGTCATGCTGTAACAGAACATGCTGCATTTCCAACTGTTCCCTGACCCTCTTGCAGACATCAATGAGTGCACGAACATGACTGCAGCGTGTGGAGGGAAGGGCACCAACTGCACCAATCTGCTGGGCACATACACCTGCAGCTGTGAGAAAGGCTACTACTGGACCAACCCCACAGACAAGTGTCAGAGTAAGTACCTGCGGGGCAAAGCCATCTCATGGTTCTCTCACAGCCATCTCATGGCTTGGTCACAGACATCGCATAGCTCTGTCACAGACATCTCATGGCTCTGTCACAGAAATCTCATAGCTCTGTCACAGCCATGTCATGGCTATGTCAGCTGTCTCATGGCTCAGTCACAGCTACTTGATAAATTATAAATCAGAACCAGAGAACCAGAGTAATTGTTGATATGACCCCTGACACACATCACCACATCAAAGCTGTATGTTGAACAAGAACCATTCAGAGAAAACACTGATAAAAATATGTAGAAGCTGATATTGTGCTGCCTTTAAGAGGCAAGATCAAGGTAATATCAACAGCCTTTGTTATTCTAATGAAGACAATATGTAATTTCTTTTCTCTCACTTACAGATAAATGTAATGAAGCTCCTTGTGAAAACGGTGGCTCCTGCATCAACACACCTGGGGAGGATCCTGGCTACGCTTGCAAGTACGTGTTATAGAAAATCACATCATTAAATGCTGTCAGCTTTCTGCAAGAGTCCAAGAAGAGTTTGTTTCCTAAGTTTTCTATAAATGTTCCGATGCATTTGTACTAAATGTACAGAGGTACTGAGGGCGACACTACATGGGTATTCCCAGCACTATACTGAGTGCTCCTGTGATCAATATATCTCACTGCATCTTGAGTTCTTATTGTGACACCATAAAACTTGGGTGTTGAACTCTAGTGTACACACAGGCAGATCCAGATTTGGGGTGGGGTTTTCCAGGGAGTGCATACCCCCCTTTTTTCAACACCTTACGTGTTAACTGCGCCCCTCACCAAGTCAATTCGTGACTTGGGTATTATGTACACATGCCCTTTATCAAAGTCCAGGATCCGCCTCTTGTACTGGAGCAGAAAATGTCATCCAGAGTCACGTTTGTTTGTTTGTTTGTTTGTTTGTTTGTTTGTTTAACGCCTCACTGAGCAATATTCCAGCTATATGACGGTGGTCTGTAAATAATGAAGTCTGGACCAGACAATCCAGTGATTGGTATCATGAACATCGATCAACAGCACCTGACCACCTGATCCTGTTAGCCTCCTCCTACGACAAGCATAGTCGCCTCTTACAACAACATGGGGGGGCACAGGTGGCCCAGTCGTCTAAGGCGCCGCGATTCGCTGTGCAGAGTTGCGTCCCCTGGACACGCCAGAAACCTATTATTGTGGGTTCGAATCCTGGTTCGCCCCAATTATGTTTCTAGGTTTGTCAGCACCATACCCGTGCTCGTGGGTTTCACCGAAGTGGTAAACATCTGAGACCTGCATCACTTCGGGCTTTCCTCCCACATTAAGCTGACACGCCGTGATATAACTGGAATAATGTTAAAAGCGGCGTTAAACCCAACTCACTCACTCACTCACTACAACAACATGGGTTGCTGAAGACTTATTCTAACCCAGATCTTTATGGGTCCCAGAGTCACATACATGTAGAAGGATGAATCATGTCCTTTTATTACAGGTGATTATTATACACTTTGTCACTTCATGTAAAGCTGTGAATTAACAACTGTGACCTGTGACCTTTCAGATGTTCCTCTGGTTGGATAGGGTCAACGTGCGGAGACAAAGACCCGGAGGCTGAGAGTAAGGACCTTCTTCTTATCTTTGCAGTTATGGAAAAATATGTCTTTGCCATCCAATTTATTCTATTCTATAATCTTACAGATAAGCAGTGTATTTGCATAAAATACCCCAACGAAATATTCGAAATCCAATTACTTTCAATGTACTTGCATTCAGAAACGCATGCATTAAATGAAAAACTTAAATGTATAAAAACAGCTCGCGTAAAAACCCAATTAATCTTTTATAGCATGCGTGCAAAAAACACAATTACGAGCTAATTTATTTTCCGAGTCAAGCCTATATATTTAGAACAGTTACATACATCTAAAACATTATTTCATCTTTTTTAAATCTTAAAATGTTCACTAAGTTTGGGAAAAACCCAACAGAGTGATGAATAGATGAGTGAAAAAATATTGGTTACCCAAATTAAAATAAAAACCATAGAGAGGCCTAGTTATCTAAGGTGCCACGGTATTGTGTGCAGAGTTGCTGCCCTTTGGCTACATATGAGCAGGGGTTTTATTCATGGTTCGTCTCGATTATGTTTCTTGGTTTGTCAGCACCAAAATGATAAACATTCGAGAGCTACACCACTTCGGGTGATTTCAGTGGAATACTGCGAGTTGAAACAAACTCCACTCACTCACTCACTCACTCACTCACTCACTCACTCACTCACTCACTCACTCACTCTCTCTCTCTCTCCCTCTCTCTCTCTCTCTCTCTCTCTCTCTCTCTCGTACGGTACTCTACTCTACTCTACTGTACTCTACTGTACTCTACTGTACTCTACTCTACGGTACTCTACTCTACTCTACTCTACTCTACTCTACTCTACTCTACTCTACTCTACGGTACTCTACTCTACTCTACTCTACTCTACTCTACTCTACTCTACTCTACTCTACTCTACTCTACGGTACTCTACGGTACTCTACTCTACTCTACTCTACTCTACTCTACTCTACTCTACTCTACTCTACTCTACTCTACTCTACGGTACTCTACTCTACTCTACTCTACTCTACTCTACTCTACTCTACTCTACTCTACTCTACTCTACTCTACTCTACTCTACTCTACTCTACTCTACTCTATATGATAGCTGGACCAGGAGAGGGATAAATGTGACCCAGGAGTCATTTATGCAGTTCCTGTGAAGCCAGTGAAACAATGCACAGAAACCTGAATTGATTATGTCCGCTATAGTTTCTCTCATGTGGAAATAACTCTGTCTGTCATCTGTACTTCATGGGTGTCTACATGTTACATTCCTCCATTAACAATGAATCATTTGTGGCGTAATCAATATTTACCAGTGAATCATGTCATGACCTTGTTACTAAATGACGAGTGGGAGTTGTATATTTGTTATATGAGATATCAACATTACGTACAGCCTCTTAAGGATGTTAGTGAAAAATACAAGCATTATAAATATTTTCCTGTATTTCAATAATGATGACTCCCTCAATAAAATCCAACCACGGCATTGTCAGACAAATCCATTTTATGCACAGGTGGGTATTTCCTGTATATTCCCACAATCCTTACTTTGATTACATGAGCCTTTAATTTCTCCCAATACTGATTGTCATATCTCTCCCGCTTTTGGATGCAATGCGAACAACTCATGAGACACTCCACACTTAAAAATAACGTCCTCCAAAATAGGACGTCGTCAAGTTGCAAGCGCATGTTCAAATCTCCAGAAATGACGTCATGATAGAACAATGTTTTAGCTTGAAATAAACCACCCTTCGTTCATCATGCCCAGATTACCTTGTACAAATCCAACATTCCTCATGCAACCTATGCTGCAGCCTCGCATACATCTACATTGCTTCATCCTGAAACAATTTTAGGCACAGCTTGAGGGGCTGGAATGAAAATTTCCACGATGCAAATACTCGATAAAATCCCGGAAATAGACACACACATAGTATTTATCGATATTGTAAACCTATTGTTTTATTTAGAAATACACAGTGTTTCGGTTGCTTGCTTCAGGTAATGCAAATCATATTTTCACCCTTTGACATTTGGTCATGAGACCCAAATTAGCCAATCACAACACAGAACACACTTTCTATAGGTTTACAATACAAGATATGTGTCACTACAACATGACAGTTAGGCTGCATGTAATCATAGGTGATGGAGTGAGTGAGTGAGTATGGTTTTACGCCGCTTTTAGCAATATTTCAGCAATATCACGGCGGGAGACACCAGAAATGGGCATCACACATTGTACCTATGTCGGGAATCGAACCCGGGTCCTTGGCGTGACGAGCTAATGCTTTAACCACTAGGCTACCCGACCGCCCCCATAGGTGATGGAGAAACATTGTGTATAAAACCTTGGAAGCAATGGCAATTCGTTTGCCATGTCAACAAAATAAATGAACATGTTTTTAACAAATGAACCTGCATGATACTGTTTCAGGGAAGAGGATTATCATCATCGCGGTGTCCGCCTGTCTGGGTGGTCTCTGTTTCCTCCTGCTAGTGGCGCTGTGCTGTGTCTGCCGGTGAGTTGGCTAATAGATTTGTGTGCACTCTTATATTTATCTGCCACCTCAAAACATACTAAAGTGATTAAAGCATTCATTTGTCATGCCAAAGTCCTAGGATAATTTTTTCCAAAATTGGGTTCAGTGTGCAAAGCCCATTTCTGGTGTCCCCATGGTTTTGCTTGTGTAGCGATGGAAGCTGCATAAAACCTCACTCACTCTCTCACTCTCACATTCTCGTATTTATCCTCGTCCTATTATGTCCTCCCATACATTGTCATCATAGACAGGGATTCAGTGTTCTTGTGGATTGAACATCTGCCAGGATCTGCAGAATAGTGAAATCTTTTGTTGTGGACGTTACATGAGCCATTGTAACTACACTCCTAAGCGTAACTCTTACAAGTTAAGGGTGTTCTAAAAAAGTTCTTTTGAATATGACATTAAGTATTATTTCACTTGAGTGACATTTATCATTTATTTATTTTTAGAAAATTACTATATTTCATCACTAAATATATAATAATATTTTCCATTTCAGAAAGAAAAATCCTCCTTCAAAAAATAGAGGACAGTCCTTTGATGTGTTAGATGATTCAAACGACTATATGGCAGAGACAAGGATACCACGCCCTCAAGTTAGAAGACACAGTGACAATCTAGAAATGGTAGAAAATGGTAGCAAAACAAATTTATTGATTGAGGAAGAGCATGCACTAAAGGTGTGTGGGAGGTGAAAGGAGCAGCCTGCTTGTGCATTTCCCAATGTTGTAGACATGTCTTGGCTCATGATAGTTGATAGGTTTCACTTCTGTGTTTTGTTTCAAACATAGTTTATGGACATAAAAATGGGATAAAGATGTTTGTTCTAGGTTTGGAAACAGTTCTATAACCACTTATAATATTTAATGTATTGAAAAAATGAATTTTTTTGTCTCCTAAATCCTTTTAAATTGTCAAGAAAAATAGAAAGAAAAAGGTACTATAATGTCATTCTTCCCTTGGAAAACAAACGTTGGCATTGGTAAATACAGTAAATACATGTAAACCTGTGTCAGTCCCTCTTTTCGTTCACTTTCATGACTTTTGTCAAAATCCTGGATCTGCCTTTGCAGGGAAATCATTTAGAGATTATTTGTTGTAATATTGTATTAAAGTGTCTTCTTTCATTAACAGAAACTCTGCACATAGTAAGCTTAATGTTTGTCTCTAGATGGCTACCACAGGGATTTTACCTACGTTCCAAACAATCACTGCTTTACCCCTGCTTAACTTGCCTTGGAAACTTTTACTTTTGTCTTGATTTTTGCACAATTACATGCACACGATCATAATACTGCATTACAGCATACCACGGATGTGTAAATCCTTCAGTCCAAGGAAATATTACATTTTACCTCTTCAAATAATAATAGTTTTGAATTAACCTTACCATTTTAACCTACCGGGTACTCATTCACTGCAGCGGCAAACACTACCAAAGCCACAGGGAAACACCATATGCAACATGTTTTTCATGTTTCTGGTGGCCCAGACATTACATATCCAGTACATTTAGGGAGGGTTATTTCTTTTCAGACACACATGCATGTAATTCTGTCTCACATTTACTTGCACTTATTGACACATTTACTTGCACTTATTGAGAAGCATCTTCCCGAGGCAAGGGAGTGACTATAATGTCCAGTTTCCATCCTTGCCGAACTAGGCAGGAAGTTCGGAGTTACATTTTGGCTGGACTAACGAGTCTATACACAGTCCAAACAAAATCTCATAACCAACTAGACATCTGGTTCGTAAACAACATGGATATCAACGTGCAGATTTCAGTCGACTACAGGATTTTCAGAGCATGTGTATGTCAGTTGGGCATTGATAATATTTTCCAAGCCTTTCATGTTTTTAATTAAGGTGCTCAAATAATTTGATGCAGTTCACGGGGTAAACCCGTTTTATTACAATACAGATTCTGATTATCGATCAGATTGTCTTGACTGGTTGTCTTCATGTATTTTGGAGCAAATGCAAGTGATATGAGAGATTGGATCTTATTGGTCAATAGGAGGGACATAGAAGGGACATAACTCGTAATAGCCACTGGTGGCTCTAGAATCAAGCCTGGAATATCCAGCCTTGTTCGGAAAGGGTGGAAACTGGACTTTTACAGTCAGTTAACTCCTTTGCCTCAGGAAGATGACTAAGAAGCATCAAATGCTGTATTTGTTAAATATTGTTGCATGTACAGAAACATACCGGTAAATGTTATCTTTTTCCCTTTTCATTTCGATCTTCTATTTTTATCTTGTGGTAGAATGGAACACTATAGATTAGAACCCATGTATTGCTTACCTACATATATACATGTAAATCAGACTTTGTAGTTCTATTTCATTACTTGTCTAGTGTCCTGAATTATGATTTCTTCAGAGTTAGAACCGGTCCCCAGCAACCCATGCTTGTCATAAGCAGGGACTTAATAGATCAGGTGGTTAGGCTCACAGACTTGGTTGAATGTATGTCATTGTATCCAAACAACATGGATTGGTGCTTATAATATTAATCACAGACTCAAATATTTACTGGCCACACAGCTGGAATATATTTGTATGGTCATTAGTGATGTTAGATAACACACAATGACATGTTGGCGATCTAAAACAACATCCTTGATTCTATTCTTAATATCGATTTATGACTAGGTAAAGCACAAAATCATCCATAACAATACCTTCTTAAGATTATCCTAAGATAATTTCTTGTTCTTTACCTGCTATTAGTATATTTAGTTGGTCCAGGAAGTTATAACTCGATGTATAGAATATAGCTTGCTGACAAGTCAATAATTTAATTTGTTCTCCATTTCAGGAACGCCAGGCGTCTTTCAACAAACACACCAAGTTTGAAAAGGATCAGAGTGACCCTCGCAGCTATGTCAACCAAGGCTACCGTAAAGAAAATGGAGCGGATGAAGACCGCTATGAGAGGCTCTAGGCTAGTGTCCAACATTGTCAGAAACATGTGCAACATTGTCACCATCAGCAACATTGTCAGCCATTGTGCAACATTGTTTGCAACATTTGCAACTGCGACTTTGTCAGCATCATCTGCAACATTGTCAGCCATTGTGCAACATTCTTTGTAACATTTGCCACTGCAACATTGTCAGCATCATGTGCAACATTGTCAGCAATTGTTCTACATTGTCAGCATCATGTGCAACATTGTCACCTTCAGCAATATTGTTAGCCAGTGTGCAACATTTGCAATTGTAACAATGTCAGCATCATGTGCAACATTGTCAAAAACATTATCAGCACCAGTATCATTGTCAGAGGATTGTTATATATGTTGTTGACAATGATAGCATTGTCTTTCCTTGATTACAGAGTCAGCCACATGTAAAATGTCAAAAGGTTTCATTGGGGTGCCTCCTGTTAATATAACCATAAACTGTTTAACATTTTACTGTCACGGACGATTGAAGTAGTCACAATCATGATAAAGATACCTTTGTTCTGACAAATACAATACAGGAAAACAATCAACCATTATCAAGGAGTATTTGATGACTAATTAGAAGATAAATAGTTACGATTGTTACTTATGCAGCATGTTAATGTCATTCAAGGACTGTAAATTCTTTTAATTGATGCCAGGTTTTTTTCTGTAGGTGTATTTATTTTTAAACAGTATGTTTACATATTAACTCTGATATATCATCAAGATATTCATGAAATGAGCGTTTATTCTTCTAATATAAACAGAAGCATCAGTCATCATCAAATACTTGCCATCATCATTCAGGAACTCTTACAGTATGGCAACTTCCATGTCAAAACCAAAAACGTCCTTATTGAAATTGAAAAATGATCTTCAGACGTTCTGGATCGTCTTGAAAATAGTACCGTTTATATATTCATCCGAGGAAAGCGGCATATTTTTCAGAATAGAATGATAATCAACGATGTGGGCTGACCAATCAAATTGAGGAACACACCAACTATTGGTTTACGATATAAGATATCACAGATTTATGAGATTTTATTAAAGATGCAATCAAAATGCATAGCTTTACTAATTTCGTAATACATGAGAATCTTTAACTTTGTGCTTCAGTATTCATACTCCATTTAAACTAGCCAATATTTACGTACTGCACATGCATTTTGTGTGATTTGATCGTTGTAACCAGTAAATTCGAATTAACACATGAGCTTAAAATTGGTGTCCAGAAAGTAGGTCAGTAAACTGTCAATTTGTTACAGATTATCTAAAACAATGGAGTGGTGTCCTACATATATTTTGACAACATAAATACGGTTAATGTGGTTAATTTTGACAATGTTTCTGGTTATGCTTACATGGGCGGTGAGTTAGCCTAGTAGTTTAAGCATTTGCTTGTCACGCCGTAGACCCGGACATGGGTACAATGTGTGCTGCCCATTTCTGGTGTCCCCCCGCCATGATATTGCTGGAATATTGCTAAAAGGAGTGTAAAACCATACTCACTCACTCACTCACTGGTATGCTTACAAATCTGCCATGCCAAACCTTGCTAAATAAAGAATTCTTGCATTTCTTGCATTCCATGTATATAATTTCAATAATAACAAAAACTTCAAAGTAATTCGACTCTGATTGACAAGCAGGACATTTCCAAAATTGCATTTATCCCTGCTGACCAGACATAATTTTAAACAAACGTGTGTGTTTGCAAATATTTGTTTAATTTTTGTTTAAACCACCAGGCTGGAGTAATTACAAAAAAACCCAGAGAATCAATAGATCAATATAAGACAAAAAAGGCAAGGTAGATAGAACTATGTCCAATATACTCTAATGTATACTACTCAAAAGAAGTTAAGGATCACCTAATTCTTTCATATTGCAATAGTTAATTTCTCATGCCATGACAGATTAACATTACCAATATGAAAGAATTGGGTGATCCTTAACTTCTTTTGAGTAGTATATTACACTGGAAGGTGGGTAGGAGAGTTCCTCTGGTCACTTAACAAGGGATTCAGATATCCATTTATCCGGACAATATGTGAAAAACTGCAAGTGTCCAGATAAGCGAAGTTCGACTGTACATGTACATTTTTGTTGAAAGAATAAATATGTGATACGCTAAGCTTTACCAAAGGCTAAGTATTGATTATTCTCATACTCCGTATTGAGATCACATGTGATAGTGCCCCAGACACATGGTACAAGTAACAATGCTGTGATGCTGGAGGATGTGTTTGGCCAGCGGTGCGTTTAATGGGGGTCCTCCATGTAATGGAACAGCGTGATGTGTCACGTTTCTTTAGCCTATGTCATGTTTAATTTTGTAGTGTGTGTACTCTTTACTTCAATATCATGTTCAAGTATGTAGAAACGTGATACAGATAATATTTGATGATGTGAGCATATCATTTGAAGGTATTCCATTCTGTAGCTTCTGATTCCATAGATTTGGACCTGTGTCAGCTAGTGGGGAAGTGTACAGTGATGACAGTATTGAGCCATCTCAGCTAGTGGGGAAGTGTACAAAGTGATGACAGGGTATGGTGGGCTGAAAATAGTCATCTTCCTGAGGCAAGGGAGTTAACTTACTACAAAAGTCCAGTTTCCACCCTTGCCGAACTACTGGCTCCATCGAATCGCACCAATGGCCAGTACAAGTTATGGCCGTTCTATTGACCAATCAGATTTCATGTTTCATGTCACTTGCATTTGCTTCAAACAAAATGGCAGCGCCAAGTCAAGACGATCTGATCGATAATCCAGATCAATGTCATAATAAAAGGGGTCTTACCTCGCAAAGTGCATCAAATCATTTGAGCACCTTGATTTAAAACATGAAAAGATTTGAAAAATATCTGTTGACGTCCTGTTGATGGTATACATGCTTTACACATCCTGCAGTTGACAGAAATCTGCATGTTACAAAGCGGATGTTTAATTCGTTTCGCGCTTTTGATTGGATTATGCATAGACACGTTAGTCCAGCCAAAATGTAACTCCGGAATTCCAACCTCGTTTAGCAAGGGTTTGGTATACCCGGTTGGTCATGTTTAGGTTGATTCACTACTGAAAGATCACTGTTTGTCTGTTTTTAGTTCAAGGCCCCAAATTTTTGCTTAATTTACAGATGAATATTCCCTAAAATTTGCAAAAGTAAACAATGATAAAATAAATTAGAGAGGAATGTTGGATTAAATGGGATCTTTTCTGAGAAATTGTTGGATATTGGATTTGTGCTGTCCCTGGATATATTGAGCAACAAAATGTAAAAAAAACCTTTTGGTCAGGCCTAACAATACACTTGAATTAATCACTGAACATAACCATAGAAAGCTATTTCCCATTTAGATAGGAAAACACGATGCTTATGAAGGAAAAGGCAGTGGAATTATCAAGGCTTGAATCAGTCATCACTCACTCACCCATCCATCCACCCATTTGCAAGGGCACATACATTTGGGACTCCTCTGTACATCTGAATCGAAGCCAGAGGTAACATGTATCAGTGTGATGTTTCACCTGAAACAATATTGTTCAAATACCTGCAGAGTAATGAATTCTATTTGAAGCAGCTGGTATATTGTATACAGCATTGGATCGTCCATTGTAAGTGCCAAAATCAAATTTGTTGTTCATGTGATGCATCTGTATATACAACCAATCATCGTCCAGTCCTGAAATGAATTTCCGTTGGGTTTTGTTCTCTTTTTCTTATAGAGGGTTACCTGATCCTCATGATTCTAATCAAGTTGGTTGATATATTGTGTTGATGTACTATGTTGGTATATTGTGTCGATATCCTATGTTGATGTACTCTGTTGATAGATACTCAAAGTCATTGAAAACGCAATACATTGTTCAGATGGTGTGTATGACAGTGAAAGAAAACCAAATGAAACCAACAATAAAACAAACAACAAACATAAGCATCAAGAAACAAGGCCCGTGAATGACGTCACAAAGGCTCAGAACAAAGCCGGGGTCACCGAGGATCAGTAGCGGGCATGTTCACCTTGTGCTCTGACGCAGGCCTGTAGTCGCTGAGAGATATAGTCGCACATTCTCCCCTACATCTATAGAAATGGCGACGTCGATAGATATGGCGATGTCCATCTGGAAAACTGAGCTTGTAATAGGACTCATCAGAAAAGACGACATTTTCCTTTGGTGTATTCTGCAGATAGCCCCCACTAGCTGCCCATCGCTCTCTGGCAAGTCTCTGTAGGTATAGCAGGATCTGGCCTTGATAAGGTCGATGGCACTGTATGCCAAACGCAGCCAGGTGCCTTCAGACGGTTTGTGGGCTGATGCAGTGTTGGCGGGTCCCAAAAGTCCCCCTGGCTGTATCTACGTCTGTTTGGCATCTGTTCCGAAGGTGCAACAGACGGATGTGGCTGTCTTGGCAAGGTGTTGTCACAGGTGCTGCACCAGGCCGCGGATGATCAGCAGCTGTCCCTGTTGTGTTGAAATGATGCCACAGTGGAGTTATCGTGCATGGATGAAAGTTAAAACGTCTTGAGATGATCACTTGTGTTGCCCCTTCTTGCAGCATTTCGATCACTTGGTTCCTGCTGGCTTGGTCGAGTCTTGGCACATTGAACGAGTGACCGATTACCATTTTCGTGTGTGCTTTTAAAGAAGCTAGGATCTGGCTTTTCACATGTAGCATATGGCCGGCTAAAGTGGTTGTTTCTGTGCAGTGTTCACAGTTGCATTTTTTCACTTTCAAACTCATTACTCCAAGATGGCCCATTAGGTTTGAACCCGAACTGTCACAGGGGGACACATATCCCTCACAGCACTATCATGATGTTTAAAAAAGTTTGTGGCAGTTGCTCTTTTAAAAAGTGCATTTATCAAAAGCAATTGTGTTGTCAATGGCTTTGAGTAGATCATGTTGATATTTGATGTTGATATACTATGTTGATATATTGTGTTGATATATTATGTTGATATACTATGTTGATATACTATGTTGATACAGGATGTGTTTATTGGAAAAATTGTGTGTTTTTTCCTACTAATGTACTCTTGCTTCAGTCATTCCATCTCAGGCCAGAATTTTTTTTTAACTTGGTTTACAAATCCGAAAGTAAAAAAGGAATTTAAGGTTTTTATTCCGCCAATCAGAGAAAGGTAAAATGTTAAAGAAACCTCATTTACTGTCACAATGAATCATATAAATACTATAACTAAAACCTGTTATAAGTCAATTTTATAAACTCCCAACCCCACCTTATATTTTGTAATTATTTTCTTTCTACCTGCTGAACATTTTTAGGAAAAATGTAAGAAGATCATTTGAAATTTGAATTTGTGTATTTCCATGTTTTTCAACCTTCTGAGTTTTAGGCCCCAAATACCCCGTGAATAGAAACAAGAAGTCTGGTCTTATAACACAACACTGAAACTCTGACACACCTGTTGCTGGACAAAGATGTGTGTGTCATAGAATTATTGTTGTGTTCAGAAGGAATCAGAGATAAAAATTCACTGGTTCCCTAATATTCAATAGATATTGTCTATCAGAAACATGATGATTATCCTGTTCACATGACTTATATGGTTCAGCCATATTTTAAACCGGACATTTGAGATTCCCAATCGGACATGTCCGGCGCATATGACCGTTTCCGGACGATGCAATCATCGTGATCATTACACTGTGAGCTTTGCTTAAGAAATCCAAAAATTGTTCATATTATTTGATATTAAACATTATCATTGTGCCTTGAGCATTGTTCATGATGTCCAATTTTAAGTATGGTCTTATGCCTTGGGTATGTTCATGATGTCCAATATTAAGTATGGTCTTGATGCCTTGAGCATTGTTCATTATGTCCAATATTAAGTATGGTCTTGATGCCTTGGGTATGTTCATGATGTCCAATATTAAGTATGGTCTTGATGCCTTGAGCATTGTTCATTATGTCCAATATTAAGTATGGTCTTGATGCCTTGGGTATGTTCATGATGTCCAATATTAAGTATGGTCTTGATGCCTTGAGCATTGTTCATTATGTCCAATATTAAGTATGGTCTTGATGCCTTGAGCATTGTTCATTATGTCCAATATTAAGTATGGTCTTGATGCCTTGAGCATTGTTCATTATGTCCAATATTAAGTATGGTCTTGATCATTGTTCATTATGTCCAATATTAAGTATGGTCTTGATGCCTTGATCATTGTTCATTATGTCCAATATTAATTGTGGTCTTGATGCCTTGAGCATTGTTCATGATGTCCAATATTAAGTATGGTCTTTATGCCTAGAGCATTGTTCATGATATCCATTATAATTATTATATTAAATAATTATTATCATTTGGGCATTGTTCATGATTTTGAACATTATACATGATCTTAATGCCTTTGGCATTCTTCATAACTTCACACATCATAGATGGTCTATATGCCTTGTGCAGTTTTCATCATATACAATAGTAAATATGATTCTTGCCGTACTCATGAGAGAAGTTTATGCCTTGAGAATTTTCATCATATCCAATATCAAATTTGATTCTTGCCTTACTCATAATATCTAATTATGCCTTCAGCATTTTTACATATCCCATCTTATGGTCTTTATGCCTTGAGCAATGCTTGTGATGTGCAAATATAAGTAGTCCCAGGCTTACTTTGGGACATCCATTATTATCATTACGTTCTCAACATGTTTATAACTTTACGGTACAAACTGTTTTGTTCAGTGATTGTCTGTGAAATGACCCTATTCCGCCTGTGTATATATTCGTGTATTCAATGCATGCATTTTACAGGTATATTAATCGCCTAATATGTTATGAAGTGTTAATGTATTTTCCTTATCTGTTTTTCGTTTGCTGATGGGACTGGGACTTTGGTTAAGCAAAGTTTACAACAAACTTCAGTTATTATACATATCTGATGATAACATACAAATTGTTATGATTTCACAATAAATATAATATTTTTTACTTAATTAGATCCTGTGTTCTTTTAAATTATGTGGACAGAGTTGAGTGAATGTTTGATTGGTCTGATATCGTATACAATCATTTCCATTTGCTTGCTTGTGCTTTGCAAGATGGGTTTCAGATTTTAGCTCGCCTGAACATCGAATGCAAGTGTTTGTTCTTTAACACTGCAGTCAGCAATATTTGATTAATATGCCGACAGCCTTAAATATTTCAGCCTGGACAAGGTAAACCAATTATTGATATGTTGAGGAACGTTCCATGCAAAAGGGTCAACCAAATCGCAGAGCCTGACCACGTGATCCATAGCAATAAGCACAGATTTTTTAGGAAATATTCTAACCTGGACTACTTAATCCATTACGATAAGTACAGGTTCCTGGAGACATTCTAGCCTGACCACTCAATTGATTACAAGGAGAGGTTCCTGGGGACATTCTAGCCTGACCACTCAATTGATTACAAGTACAGGTTCCTGGAGACATTCTAGCCTGACCACTCAATTGATTACAAGTACAGGTTCCTGGAGACATTCTAGCCTGACCACTCAATCAATTACAAGTAGAGGTTCCTGGAGACATTCTAGCCTGACCACTCAATCGATTACAAGTAGAGGTTCCTGGGGACATTCTAGCCTGACCACTCAATCGATTACAAGCCATGGTTCCTGGAGACTTATTCTAGTCTGAACACTTAGTCCATTACAAGAAGTAAAGTTTCCTGGGGACATTCTAGCCTGACCACTCAATCAATTACAAGTACAGGTTCCTGGAGACATTCTAACCTGACCACTCAATCAATTACAAGCCATGGTTCCTGGAGACTTATTCTAGTCTGACCACTTAGTCCATTACAAGAAGTAAAGTTTCCTGGGGACATTCTAGCCTGACCACTCAGTCGATTACAAGAAGAGGTTCCTGGGGACATGTTAGCCTGACCACTCAATTGATTACAAGCCATGGTTCCTGGAGACTTATTCTAGTCTGAACACTTAGTCCATTACAAGAAGTAAAGTTTCCTGGGGATATTCTAGCCTGACCACTCGATTAATTACAAGCAATGGTTCCTGGAAACTTTTTTAGTCTGAACACTTAAATATTTCAGCCTGGACAAGGTAAACCAATTATTGATATGTTGAGGAACGTTCCATGCAAATGGGTCAACCAAATCGCAGAGCCTGACCACGTGATCCATAGCAATAAGCACAGATTTTTTAGGACATATTCTAACCTGGACCACTTAATCCATTACAATAAGTACAGGTTCCTGGAGACATTCTAGCCTGACCACTCAATTGATTACAAGTACAGGTTCCTGGGGACATTCTAGCCTGACCACTCAATTGATTACAAGTACAGGTTCCTGGGGACATTCTAGCCTGACCACTCAATTGATTACAAGTACAGGTTCCTGGGGACATTCTAGCCTGACCACTCAATTGATTACAAGTACAGGTTCCTGAGGACATTCTAGCCTGACCACTCAATTGATTACAAGTACAGGTTCCTGGGGACATTCTAGCCTGACCACTCAATTGATTACAAGTAGTACAGGTTCCTGGAGACATTCTAGCCTGACCACTCAATCAATTACAAGTACAGGTTCCTGAGGACATTCTAGCCTGACCACTCAATCAATTACAAGTACAGGTTCCTGGGGACATTCTAGCCTGACCACTCAGTCGATTACAAGAAGAGGTTCCTGGGGACATGTTAGCCTGACCACTCGATTGATTACAAGCCATGGTTCCTGGAGACTTATTCTAGTCTGAACACTTAGTCCATTACAAGAAGTAAAGTTTCCTGGGGATATTCTAGCCTGACCACTCGATTAATTACAAGCAATGGTTCCTGGAAACTTATTCTAGTCTGAACACTTAAATATTTCAGCCTGGACAAGGTAAACCAATTATTGATATGTTGAGGAACGTTCCATGCAAAAGGGTCAACCAAATCGCAGAGCCTGACCACGTGATCCATAGCAATAAGCACAGATTTTTTAGGACATATTCTAACCTGGACCACTTAATCCATTACAATAAGTACAGGTTCCTGGAGACATTCTAGCCTGACCACTCAATTGATTACAAGTACAGGTTCCTGGGGACATTCTAGCCTGACCACTCAATTGATTACAAGTACAGGTTCCTGGGGACATTCTAGCCTGACCACTCAATTGATTACAAGTACAGGTTCCTGGGGACATTCTAGCCTGACCACTCAATTGATTACAAGTAGAGGTTCCTGAGGACATTCTAGCCTGACCACTCAATTGATTACAAGTACAGGTTCCTGGGGACATTCTAGCCTGACCACTCAATTGATTACAAGTAGTACAGGTTCCTGGAGACATTCTAGCCTGACCACTCAATCAATTACAAGTACAGGTTCCTGAGGACATTCTAGCCTGACCACTCAATCAATTACAAGTACAGGTTCCTGGGGACATTCGAGCCTGACCACACAATCAATTACAAGTACAGGTTCCTGGAGACTTATTCTAGTCTGAACACTTAGTCCATTACAAGAAGTAAAGTTTCCTGGGGACATTCTAGCCTGACCACTCGATTGATTACAAGCCATGGTTCCTGGACACTTATTCTAGTCTGAACACTTAGTCCATTACAAGAAGTAAAGTTTCCTGGGGACATTCTAGCCTGACCACTCAATCAATTACAAGTAGAGGCTCCTGGAGACATTCTAGCCTGACCACTCAATCAATTACAAGTACAGGTTCCCTCAGACATTCTAGCCTGACCACTCAATCGATTACAAGCAATGGTTCCTGGAGACTTATTCTAGTCTGACCACTTAGTCCATTACAAGAAGTAAAGTTTCCTGGGGACATTCTAGCCTGACCACTTCATTCATTACACGCTAAGATTCCCAGGGACATTCTAACCTGACCACTCGATCCATTACAACAAACACGTTTCTGGGGACTTATTCTGGCTTCCCAGTTGTCTATAACACTGCCTGCTGGGACTCACTAGGTGCCGTGAGTCGATTTGCTTGCTAACAGAGCTGAGCTTGACAAGAGCCTGGGTTACCATCTGTAAGGACAGTGTTAACAAACTTTGAGGCAAGATCTCTACGCATTTCTGAACATGTCAAAAGCCTTTTGTAGGTGTGTACACAGCGATATACGGTATGTTAGTCAATGTGTAAAATGTGATTTCACATATTCACTGAAAAATCTGTCCATTTATTTACTAAAAAATTACTAAAAATTATTAAAATGTTCAAAAGGCTTGAAAACATCCCAGATGACTAATTATGCTAGGATTAGAAGCCAAAAAATCATAGTAATGTACTTTGACATTCATTTTCTTTTAATCCCATCATTTTCAGTCACTTGGTGATGACATTAAAGATCAAAATGTTTAGAATTCGTTGTCATAATAAAATATATGGACAGATTTTTCAGTCAGTTTATAAAATAATTGAACATTTGGGCGATTAATAGAATGCCAAAGTGAAAATGTTAGTCATTTTACACATTGACCATAACAAACACACACGATAAAAAAAATAGCAATACTCAGGTGAAATATTTAGTCAAAATACCAAGCAAGTGCCTTATCAAAACTTCATCACCAGTACTGATTAAACTCCAAAAGATACCTACATTTCCTTATTATTTCCAAGACAAAACTGGATTTCATGTTGTTGATCAATGTGATGATACACCTTTATACTATCAATAAAAGTGACGCTTATTGGTCGGAGCAGCACAGGTTGCGAACAAGTTGAGATTTCTGGGATATCGGGGGAAAAACAATAACAAAGTCAACAACCATTCCCGGTGAATTGTCAGAGATCAGAGCCCCTTTAATAATGCAAACAGAATCAGAAATAAGTAAATGGTAACTGTTTCATTTTTTATTTATACATCTATCCATATGATCCATAATTTATTTAATCTCACAGTGTAACAAAATGGGTCTTCCATTCTGAACAATTGATAATATGCTTTGAATTAACCAATCATTAAAGAGTTTGGCATAGGTTGCGAGGTGCTAAACTCCGATGCCATTGACCTTACGTTGGTCAACATTTAACTCAACATCATCTCCGCACACATCAGACATGGCACATTGTCATCAGAATTGGCAGAACAGGCACTGGAGAATAGTTTCTATATATATTTCTATAGCATGTTACTGTTCCCATTCCAAATTCTCAGATAAAACTTTGTGTTTCTTTTGGAGTTGAGGATATTAACAGCTTTTCTGTGACAATAAGATTGACCTTGTGACCAGACTCTCAGCATGGTAACTCAGGAGTGCACACAGGATAATTTGTGACATGACGCCATATCATATCAACATGATCAACCACTATGACGCATGACGTCCACATGGCCGGTCTGCTAACTAACCAATCAGCTAGCAAGGTTCATAACGAATAATGACAAACATCTTTGCACTCATCATTGCAGACATCAGAATCATCAATAAATTTCTTGCCATCATGGCCATGTCAACATTCTGTCATTGATATGAACACAATCAGTTGAAACTGCCACCTGTCACTAAGTTGCAGTGCCTTGCAAACATGAATCCCAGTAACTTGGCTCATTATATTTTCAGCAACTGCCATACTGTACAATTTGCAACATTTCTGTACATGAAATTGAAGGAGACTTGACAAGTACAGCGCTGGAAGAATAGGTTCCTTGAAATGGCCATATCCTTTCATTTTCCTTGTTTCTCTGTCAATAAGTTTATTTACAACTCTTTGTACAGTCCACACCAATGTGTCATTCATCTTCCAAGCGTCCAACATGACTTGTCATCAGAACACTCACTCTACCCATTCAACACCCATGTGTCCTTCATCTGTAAATGTAATCTCCAACATGACTCCATCATCAGAACACTCACTCTACACAATGTGTCATTTATCTTCAAGTGCAATCTCCAACAAGTCTCAGTCGCAACAACTCTGTCTATCCCAGTCTAACACAGCAGGAAGTTGCTACCTCCTTTAGCCAGACCGGCCGGCCACTACTTGACCTCTGTAGGACCATTGGATACTACAGATCCCAGAGTTGCCGGCCACTGCTTGACCGCTGTAGGACCTTAGGGTCCTTCAGATCACAGAGTTGCCGGCCACTGCTTGACTTCTGTAGGACCATGGGATACTACAGATCCCAGAGTTGCCGGCCACTGCTTGACCGCTGTAGGACCTTAGGGTCCTTCAGATCACAGAGTTGCCGGCCACTGCTTGACTTCTGTAGGACCATGGGATACTACAGATCCCAGAGTTGCCGGCCACTGCTTGACTTCTGTAGGACCATGGGATACTACAGATCCCAGAGTTGCCGGCCACTGCTTGACTTCTGTAGGACCATGGGATACTACAGATCCCAGAGTTGCCGGCCACTGCTTGACCGCTGTAGGACCTTAGGGTCCTTCAGATCCCAGAGTTGCCGGCCACTGCTTGACTTCTGTAGGACCATTCGGTACATCACACAACGGAGTTGCCGGCCCACTGCTTGACTTCTGTAGGACCATGCGGTACATCAGACAACGGAGTTGCCGGCCAACTGCATGACCTCTGTAGGACCATGCGGTACATCAGACAACGGAGTTGCCGGCCCACTGCTTGACCTCAGTAGGACAGTTTGGGTACTTCTGCAGAGCATCTACAATCTGACTGGGGTGGATGAGCAGTGACATCAGCTTGTACTCCTTCTGTACCCGTGATCCTGACCCATCCAGTGCCCGGATAAACTCCAGTGTCATCAGATGCTCGAACGCCTGGACATTGAGAAAAGACTGGTTAATACAGGCTTTAATGACCTTGACCCACAATTTCAGCAACATTGAAAACATGGCCATAAGCTCTTACAAACATATATTACAAACACAGGGTTTGGTTTTAGTACACACAAAGAAACGGAACTAGTTTGAGAATAAATATTCCAGTGACCTTGACCGTCAGTGGTCCCTTAAAACATTTCAATGTCCAAACTTAACATGCTTAAGGATATGTATCAAATTGCATCCCACTACAATGAACACTTTTCCAGTTATTGTGAACATAATACATTTTTGAGTTTATGACCTTGTGCTTATTGACCTTCAATATCAGTTGTATTTAAAGAACACTGCAAAGGTCTATCCAGCATATCAACCAAACATAACATCCTTAGGTTGAATTCAATATAACAGCAAAAACATGTCACATTCTACTCATTAAAAGTAGATGATTGTGACCTGTCTTCATTTGTCATACATATATATTCAAATAATAAAACATCAACATGCATAAGGCTTATTAAAAAATCTGCATAAAAGGGCATTCTAGTGACCCTGTAAAAACACATTTTATGAATGACCTTTGAATGACCTTGACCTTATACATAGGCCATTCATAGCATTTTACGAACTGGGTCACACCCTAAAAACAACATGTTCCAAGCTTCATTAACCTACAGTAAACCCGACTCGAGTGAGGTATTAACAATCCATTTTCTCTGGCTAAGGTCTTGAGACTGACCTTGACCCTTGACATGACATATCACAGAGACATGTATTATTTGATGTCTCAAACATGCCCAAACACTGCAAGGCTTCAACCTTAATGCATCCACATGTACATGGGGATGCCTAATCACCAGAACTTCACTCTTGGCCTAGGACGAACACTTTCTGGTTTGTGTTGTATGTCTTACCTTCAACACAACTGGTTTCTCATACACCTGCATACTGGATTTCCTCTGTGCAAACTTGAGGTACTCTGAAACGTAGTCCTCAAAGTCACAATGGGAAATCTCATTGTTAAACAACATCACCACACTGCTCACTATCGCCTCTACAGCAACAGTAGGAGTTACATGGGAATAGTTCCTCTTGTTTGATGTGTAGTGTCATGTTTGATGTGTAGTGTCATGTTTGATGTGTAGTGTCATGTTTGATGTGTAGTGTCATGTTTGACATCAATGACATGACATCAAGAACTGGTTCAGTTTACTTCTTCAGAAATGAAAGCTTATGTTGGATAAACTAGTACACTTGACACTATTCACAGTGCAACCTGGGCCCAACCCGGATGTTTGTTTGTTAATTTGTTTGTTTGTTGTTTAACGCCGCACTCAGCAATATTCCAGCTATATGATGGCGGTCTATAAATAATCGAGCCTGGACCAGACAATCCACTGATTGAAAACATGCACATCGATCCACCCAATTGGGATTCATATATATGCATCAACCAAGTCAGCGAGCCTGACCACCCGATCCCATTAGTCGCCTTTTACGACAAGCATAGTGGCCTTTTACGGCAAGCACGGGTTGCTGAAGACCTATTCTACCCCGGATCTTCACGGGTTCCAACCAGGATGTGTTCCTGAAGGCCTTGATCTCTGATACATAACGTACATACCACTATAGACCATCTCAAAGTTGAAGGGCTCTCCGTCGTAGATGTCCATCAGATGTTTCATTGCAATAATGAGACACAGCTCTAAGATAGACACACCTGTACAGGTAAATACAATCATTACAACACATGTGTACAGGTAAATACAATCATTACAACACACCTGTACAATTACCATCATTACAACAGGTAAATACAATCATTACAACACACCTGTACAGATAATTACCATCATTACAACAGGTAAATACAATCATTACAACACACCTGTACAGACAATTACCATCATTACAACAGGTAAATACAATCATTACAACACACCTGTACAGGCAATTACCATCATTACAACAGGTAAATACAATCATTACAACACACCTGTACAGACAATTACCATCATTACAACAGGTAAATACAATCATTACAACACACCTGTACAGACAATTACCATCATTACAACAGGTAAATACAATCATTACAACACACCTGTACAGGCAATTACCATCGTTACAACAGTTAAATACAATCATTACAACACACCTGTACAGACAATTACCATCATTACAACAGGTAAATACAATCATTACAACACACCTGTACAGACATTTACCATCATTACAACAGGTAAATACAATGGTATCAATCCACTGTGTGGATTGATGCTCATCATGTCCATCACTTGATTGTCTGGCCCAGATTTGATTATTTACATACCGCTGTCATATAGATGCAGTATTCCTGACTGCAGAGTTAAACAACAAACAACAAACACTTCCTGACTTACCATGCAGCATAGCAGACTTTGTGTCCGTTGTGAGCTTCTTGAAGGAGTCCAGGAAATCCCCTGCCTCAAGAACTGGGTGAGTGGGAGACAGCCTACATATAGGGTGTGTCTGGAAATAGAACATGGAACACAACCCTTAAAGCCCCATCTGCGGTAGTAACTACCGCACTCTAGTGGGCGGAGCTTATACAAGTGATCTGACAGGTCAATATGACGTCATGATAACACATACATTTCATTGGTTAATGCGTAAACGGGTGACGTCATGTAAACACCCACCCACGTGGGTCGTTTGACAACAAGGACGTAAGTTTTAATGGTAATATAAATATCTACCAAACGATTCCAAGACTTTTCAACAAACGCGTACGTCTTTGGTTTCAAAACCTACCTGCCATGTCGTCTTCACATCTTCATAAAATGATACAGTGGAATATCCACGATTTATCCAACACAGTCCCACACACAAATTATATTTCTATAGATCTCTGGACGAGAACGAAATACGTTTGTCGTGATGCATATGAGCAGTGTAAATGAACAAGAAACATAATATGTGTTGGGGCACCAATCGTTATCCTGTGATGTACAGTATATCTGCAGTTTATAAATAGCATTTCTCACAATATATACGGCAATCGGTGATTTCAACAATGTTTTTCTTCGTTGTGTTCATCTTGCCTCATCTGGAATCTGGATGACAACGATCGTGTAGAAAACCCTGGTAATGGTCAAACATATTTTCAAGTGATAAAAGTAGTTTTTTGTCGTTTCCGTGACATTCTTTCATTGCCAAGTAGATCTAGCAATGTATTTTGGCAAAGTCACACTTGTCCGATGAAGCCCTTATGCTGAAGTAACTCGATCCGTGAAACTTGGCGGGTCCCAGTGACCCACATCCCTGTTGATTGGCATGCCAAGTGTCATTTGCATAAGGCCATCCATATTGTTTGTATGTGTTTCTCTCCTCAAGCCTAAACTAACCAGAGAGCGGGCGGACGAAATAAAATATATTACTTATAAAAAAATCTCTTTCAATAATTGTGTAAGTTATTTTATGACATTTAAAAAAAGTGTTTAACACTTGGTACTAGAATCTAGTCTATGAATTAAGTTATGATGTAGATCGATTCGCTTTGCTTCGGAAACGAATTTTTAATAAACAACGAAACAAAGATAAAGTTGACCTGGTTCTTTTATGACGGTGCAATGGTAAATCTAGTAGTAGTACTTTTATTAGATCGGTGCGCAATTTTCCACAGCGTCAGCAAAATTGAGACACGAAGACATATTATTTCACGTCGGAATGGAGATATAAATAATAAAATACGGACAGCCTCACAGACTTCGAAACGATGTTCAGATAAATATTAGTTCACATTAATTCTGTCATGTGAAAATGGGTTTTAACATTATTTTCATCAAGCTTACATTCAGGTCGCTGGCTACTTCGGCATTAACACATGTTTTGTCTCGAAGCTCAAAGCAACAATGTTTCTCTCAGATACATTTTTCTCTCCATTCATGACGAACATCTGTCAAAATTTCAATGCCTCAACAATCTTCCTGGGCAGTTGAATTCAACAATGTAATACACACGGCCTCATTCACGGCGTCATCGCAAAAATTCCTTCCAAATACCCACCACGTGTTCAGGGTTACGACCTTTGGATAAATTAATAAATTAATTTGCATTTTTAGAAAAGATTTTTTTTCGTGAATATTATTATTAAAAACTATCCTGTACATGGTACTTTTGGATTGCACTGCGTATTTCTTTTATTACTTTCTAAAAAAAATTGTTTTCCCCTTTCTGACCACGCGATCTCCTAGCAACCACGCCCCATGAGCGCATCGAGTTGCTGCTTACAACTGCCAAGAACTTTGCAATTTCGCTTGTCTTCAATATGAGCAACAAAACATTTTCATGTGAAGCCTAATTTGACGAAGATTTGTTCGAGATATTCAGGGAGCCTTTGGTCATTTCGATTATGACATTGGTGACTTTATCGTGGAGAAAGTTCCAATTCAAGATGACATCATTCCGATTCACAACTCGAATCGACAAGATGGCGCCTCTCTTCCCGCCCTTGCAAGTGCAACAGAAACTTTGATAAATTCAGTGCCGATTCTTGGGATTAGTGAATCAATGTGACAGCTAGATTTCATTGTGGAACCAGATGAAGCCGAATATGTATGTTCACACTTCTTTTGTCAACCATGCGTGACACGGCACAGGCAATCGCAGTTGGGGAATGGTGCGGCCACCATGTTGCAGAAATTCGTGGATTTGAACACATTGCTTCTGGACTGAGCTAAATAAACGAAGTGTTTGGAGACATCGTAGATACTTGGACTTGAAGAAACGTAATTAAACGTTGCAGCAGATGAAGGATTTGTGTGGACAAAACGGGAAAGGGATCCCAGATTGTATTTCATAACTTGTGCGCGAAATGTATCCAAATACCCCGAACAAACATATACATGGGACAAGTGTGGATCTAATGATCAAACTCAGTTTTGTGTGTGAAAATTCTGTGAAAGAAAAGGAAATTCATAATTAAAGTTGTCTTGGAATATAATTATGTATTGGAGTTTTCGTTTATCGTAAGTACAATATTATCTGGATACGCCTTCTGTAGGTCAAAAAATCAACTATATTTCGTTACTTATTTACCAGTTGCTTATGTGCATTGTTATGTTGATACACGTGACATATTCATCTATTGTAGTCAAGCTGAGAAATATTGGCGGAACTTCTGGTGCTTCAAATTAGGCCCCTTCCTAAACACTAGTTGAAAATCTGTGTAATAATTTAAGTTTTATGAATATAAACTGATTATTGTGTGGCACAAATCTAACTGTTGAATGCAAATGACCAAAACTAAACAAATATCTGTAATTTTCGGATTGAACTGAAAGAATCGCGTCGTCAATTTCGTATTTAAGTATCGTTACGGTTACATTAACCGAAATTGATGTTCTGCTGCTGTTCTGCCGTAAAAATATGCAACACAATTCCCTTTGACCACAAATGCACTGAATGTGTCACATGTACATCTGACCATGTGCTTTGCTATTTATAGCACTAACGTAAATAAGCTCCGCCCACTGTGATCGATGCAGACGTCAAACACGATCGATTCGATTTTTTATGATAAAACTACAGAAAATTTATTGACTTATATCTTAATATGGAGCCATTTATTGTATCCATGGTTTGTCATTCATGTTGATACGAAGTTTGACGGTCAATGGTGATCTTGTTCCCGTATGGTTTTCAAAAAACCTCTCCCGACACTCGGTTGTGTTTACATTGTCAGTCATTGTTCGAAACTGAAACACCGCCACCTTGCGGGCTATTTATAGTCAGGGTGGGGCTTTAAACTTCATCAGCTGCGGCGATTTTTATCACGTTTTTTAGTCCTCATGAACATGACCAGAGACAGGAACTCTGAACAGATCTTTGCTCATTTTATCTAGTTGTGATTTGATGCCAGGCAGACAATATGACCACCGAATCTTCTAGGTGGTTGGCTCTTCAATAAGCACTGGGTCGACAATGACTGTCTGCAATCAACACATCAGATTTATTCTCACCGACAGATAATCTCAAAAGTGGGGGCAGAATTTGATTAGTGAATGAGTGAGTTTGGTTTAACACCTCTTTTAACCGTATTTACAGATGTCAGTTTGATCTGGGACAAAAGCCAAAATTGATGCGGGTATTACACATTTAGCACTTTGTTGTTTAATGCCGCACTAAGCAAAATTCCAGCTATATGATGGCGGTTTCTAAATAAAGGACACTGGACCAGAAAATCTAGTAATTGACATCATGAGCATCAATTGGGATACAATGACATGCATCAACCAATTCAGTGAGCCAGACCACCCCACCCCCATTAGTCGCCTCTTACAACAAGCATAGCGGCCTTTTCTTAGCACTTTGTTAAACCAACGAGCACAGAATGGTGCTGACAAACCTAGAAACACAGGTCAAATTGGGTTTTGAATCCACAATAATGTTTTTGACAAGCCTAAAGTCCTAGGTCAGCCTGGCACCACCCCCCTCCCCCGAACAGCATGAGAGTCAACTGTTTGCTGACAAACTTGTCCCAGGTACAAGAACGGACTCACCAATAATGCAATGAGGCCCCGGACATCTTTGTTGAGGTTGAACTGGCGTTGCAACACATCCCTTACACTCGGCTCCGATACAAGTTCCTGCAAAACAACAGAATTTAGGGCTGAACAGTTTGTTCTCGAGCATTGATGGAGATAAAATTCTGTCTCTTCAATGGCCGGCCACCAGTCTAATCTTATTGTTTTTGGCAAGACAGAATGAAATTCAGATACAAACGTTGAAAATGAATGAAAATTGTTTTACACTTCCCTATGTTTTTTCAAACTTTTAAACTATTTTATCCCTGATGTATTTACAGATTGACAAAAATCCAGCTGACGACTGACTTGAATTATGTAGGAGTGAGTTCTTTGTTTAACAACACTTAACGGATCCTGACACAACTAAGGGATGCAACTCTGCACATTTAAATTCATTACCTAGGACCAGTGGGCCAAATAAGTAATATACAAGTGCCAGTAGAATCTACCTGTACGTGTGTGTTCCAGGGCTCGGTGACCGTGGCATCCAGCTCCCCCGGGGTGAGACTGAGGTAGGACGTGCACATCTGGCTGAAGTCATAGAAGCCATGCGTGTTGAACAGATGGATCTGCCGGTGGGAGAACCGGGACTTGACTCTCTTCTCCAGCAGCTCGATAACATCCTGGGGGAACATGCAGATCAAGCATTAATGCTGCATTCAGTACGGGTCTGAGTTTGTTTGTTTGTTTGTTTGTTGTCTAAGGCCGCCATCAGCAATATTGCAGCTATATGAAGCCAGCCTGTAAATAATTGAGTCTGGACAAGACAATCCAGAGATTGATATTGTAGCCACAATCCACGCCACCAAGGTATGAGGGCAAGTTTTCAAAGTCATAGAACCTGACCACCCAATCCATTTGGTCACCTCTTACGACCAGCATAGCTTGCTGGGGGCCAATTCTTACCCAGAATCCCACTGGGTACAGGGCTGTGAAATATATAGGGGGCAGTTCCTTTTAACAGTATTTCAATAATATGACACTTCAGCTTAATGTGAGCGAAACATTAACAGTCATGTGCATCCATTGACAACTTGTTTTCAAAAGGCAAAATAGCAAACCAGTGGAATCATAATCACAGATTAGTATAGTCAACCGATCTTCAGCCCTCTGGGCGGATACTCTATCCAGTTAACCACGGAGGCGATCATATTGAAAACAAGAACAGCTAAATTCTCAATGACAACTGAACAGTACAAGGCAATCAGTTCCCCTGTGTGAGAGTGAGTGCTGATGAACACATCTTTAGGGGTGAAACAATACATCGGTGCACTGTGAGTTTTCATGTCACAATATGATACAAAATACTTTTTTTCTGTATCGATACAAAACGATACATTTGATAAAATAAATTACTTACTTCTTGTTTTATGTCTCCCCCCCTCCCAGATCATAGGTTCCTGGAACACCTAAGGGACTCAACTCTGCACAGTGAGTTGCGACGCCTTATATGACTGGACCCCCTCTGCCCTTGAAATCAGTTGGCACTCACCAGGCGGCAGGTGACTCCGACCACACAGATGGGCGTCTGTGCCGACTGCGACACGTCAAACAGGTTGTACAGCAGGGTCTGGTTCCGATGGTGAGCAAACAAGTCGAACTCATCCAACACAAACAGAATAGGCTTGGACGTCTGGCTGCTCCCTGGAAACAGCACTGACACTTTACAACATGGGACTGGAAGATTTCACCTGGACTCGGTGGTGAAGTTTTGTTTGTTGTTTAACGCCGCACTCAGCAAAATTCCAGCTATATGATGGCGGTCTGTAAATAATCGAGTCTGGACCAGACAATCCAGTGATGGACATCATGAGCATCGATCCACACAATGGGGATCGATGACATGCATCAACCAAGTCAGCGAGTCTGACCACCCGATCCCGTGAGTCGCCTTTTACAACAAGCATAGTCACCTTTTAGGGCAAGCATGGGTTGCTGAAGACCTATTTTACCCCGGATCTTCACGGGTCCTCAGTGGTGAAGTACTGACAAGGATCAAGGACTTTACATACAGTCAGTGAAGCATTACGGGTGAAACAATACAGCAAGGTCACGATACGATATGTATCACAATACATAAATCACGATACGATATGTATCACAATACATAAATCACGATACGATATGTATCACAATACATAGGTCACGATACGATATGTATCACAATACATAAATCACGATACGATATGTATCACAATACATAGGTTACGATACGATATGTATCACAATACATAAATCACGATACGATATGTATCACGATACATAGGTCATAATACGATATGTATCACGATACATAGGTCATGATACGATATGTATCACGATACACAGGTCATGATACGATATGTATCACAATAAAATAAATCACGATACGATATGTATCACAATACATAGGTCACGATACGATATGTATCACAATACATAAATCACGATACAATATGTATCACAATACATAAATCACGTTACGATATGTATCACAATACATAGGTCACGATACGATATGTATCACAATACATAAATCACGTTACGATATGTATCACAATACATAAATCACGTTACGATATGTATCACAATACATAGGTCACGTTACGATATGTATCACAATACATAAATCACGATACGATATGTATAACGATACATAGGTCATGATACGATATTTTTGCAATTTGCATATTTACGTCAAATCGCATGGAAACTACCGGCACTTGACAAAAAGTATTTCAGAATAGGCTCAAAAGGAGAAGCTAGCTGTAGACTCATGTTTGTAGTGGCCAACTTTAGTAGAGAACTTGAAATGCTAATTACATTGAGATATCTGACTCGACAAAAAACCCAGGGGTCATTTAACAAATAGTAAATAATTTATTCTAGCATGTGTATCATCTTGTATTGATACAGAAAAGTTATTGTGTATTGTATCGTCACATGAAAGCTCACGTTCACTCGTGCATCAATGTATTGGTTCACCCCTATGACTTTCAGTCAGGTGAGCTAATAAAGGATTAAAAGATGATGCTCAAAGATTTTTAAAAAAAACATCAAAAGAATCTAATTTCTGAGTAATTTCTGAGAGATAGAGTTTCATCCTGTCTCCAGCAGAACTACTAGGACATCCTCCTGGTACCATGAACTAACCACATCTATGGAGTATGATGCATCTCAAGGTATAACTTACCCTTTTTTAAGGCTTCCAAAAGAAACTGTAAAGTTTCAGAAAATGAACCCTGAAAAAGAATGTACATGATGTCTAATGGCCTTTATTGATACGGTGCTACACAGTACATAGTTTCAACAGTTGTAGAAAAACCTATACTGTAATCATTTACTTTATCCTACATCCTGTTTGAAGAGTGAGTGAGTGAGTGAGTGTGGTTTTACGCCGCTTTTAGCAATATTCCAGCAATATCATGGCGGGGGACTTCAGAAATGGGCTTCACACATTGTTCCCATGTCGGGAATCGAACCCTGATCTTTGGCGTGACAAGCGAACGCTTTAACCACTAGGCTACCCAACCGCCCCTCCTGTTTGAAGAGAAATGTGGGCATCTATCAGACTTTATACCAGACTTTTATGAGGGCTGTCCCCATAGAGGTAGCCGTTGAGAGTTCATCTCAAGTACAGCTGATTCCCAAACCCAGACTTACATCATATACATGTAATTGTGCTATCTGAATCTTTTAACATCTCTGGAGTTTTCTACACATACTGGTAAATCAGTAAATCATAACTGGTAGTTATGACACAGGTGTCATGAGTAGAAAGAAATATTAAACATATTTAGGTCACATGTTACTTCAGGTCTTCCAGCCTTATGGTATCACTCAATGGCTATCTTTAACTCTCTAACAACTCCCCTATCAAATCTGACATGTAAATCAAGGGAATCTGCAATACCGACAGGTAAAGGTACCACCACATTAATGCTGCAGTGGTGTTAACTATACAAATACTATTACAACAGTTAAACAGTCACTAGCAACTGAGATGAGTTTTGGGGCAATATTAATCATAGTTTGGGGGATAATGTAAGGGATGAAAGGTCATCAAAATTTGTTGCTTTAGTACTTGAAGGGGTGTTTGTTGTTTATCTCCACACTCAGCAATTATATGGCAATATGACAGTCCTGAACAATAGGATACGATGACATGCATCAACCAAGTCATCAAGCCTGACCACCGATCCCATTAGATGCCTCTTACGACAAGCATAGGTTGCTGGGGACCTATATTCTTACCCGTAATACCCAAGGTAATACTTGAAGGTAGTTTACTCACAAACACTCTGTCTCCAACTGTGTTCTCCAGCTGCAGCTGTCTTGTGATCTCCTTCAAGGCAATACGGTCATCTGTCTGAAGCAGACCTGAAATACCCACAGAAACAAACGTATCATCGGACAGCAAATAATAACAAAACTAGAAGGAACATCAAAGTGTACAGACTGGAGGAGACTAAAACAGCCTGTGAGAACAAAGGAGGACCCACCATTGAGATGCACCTGCAGCAGGTTCTGATGGATGTTCTCATCCTCCTTCAGCTCAGTCAGGACACTCTGGAGCAGCTGGAACAGTGCCACACAGATATCAGTATCTCATCAAAACAAGGCTGATGATTGTTGTTGTTGTTGTTGTTTAATGCTGCACTCAGCAATATACCAGCAATATACGGCTGTCTGTAAATAATCGAGTCTGGACCAGACAATCCAGTGTTTGATATTATGAGCATCGATCCATGCAATTGCAAGGCAATAGTTAACTTTTTTTGACAGGGGGGGCAAATATTTGTACAAGTATCACTTGTCCCCAACCTAATTCAAATAAAACTGTTTTCTGTAAAAAGTCCGGGGGGGGGGGGGGGGCAACTGCCCACCCTGCCCCCCACCTGGCTACGGCACTGAATTGGGATCGATGACATGCATCAACCAGGTCAGCGAACCAAGGCTGATGAAGTAGTCACACCCCAACATAATAAACATCATATCTATCACTCAGATTGTATTGTATTGTTGTTTAACACCGCACACAGCAATATTCCAGTATATGATGGTGGTCTGTAAAATAATCGAGTCTGGACCAGACAATCCAGAGATTGGCATCATGAGCATCAATCCATGCATTTGGGATACGATGATATGCATCAACCAAGTCAGCAAGCCTGACCACCTGATCCCATTAGTTGCCTCTTACAACAAGCATAGTCGCCTCTTACGACAAGCATAGTCGCCTGATATGATACCTCTCATATGATATGTATTGGTTTTTGCCAATCTGAGTCGCGAGTGTAAAGTCGTCTTTGGACATTTACCACTTTGGTGAATTTCAGAAACCCACAAGCATGGGGTTAGTGCTGACCACTAATTTGAACCTGTGATAAATGGTTTCTGGCATGCCAAAGAGATGCAAGTCTGCCCAGCAAATTGTAGTGGCTTAGAAAACAGCCACCCATGCAGCCTGACATTGGCGCCACTGACAATGTACAAGTTCCGTATGTTGTTATAGGTACCATTGTTTTGCCACTTCCTCGCGGCCCTATCAGCAACACGGAGTTGCTCTCTCCAGACACCGTTGTCCTCTTCAATAGGTCAAACAGCTGCCTGAAATATACTCAGATCATTAAACGCTATGTGAACAACATTATTTTCCAAATTTTCCGACCAAATGGACATTGAACACAAGAACATCATGAACAGCTCAGAACAGACAAATCTCTCTCGGGAAACAATGGAATTTACCATTTCAAAGAACAGAGTCAAAGATGTGAACAATATTTTTTCACAATTTTCCGACCAAATGGACATTGAACACAAGAACATGATGAACAGCTCAGAACAGACAAATCTCTCTCAGGAAACAATGGAATTTATCATTTCAAAGAACAGAGCCAAAGATTGACGAGACTATCATTGACGAGTAAATAATCTGATTACTGACAGCCAGTGAGTACCAGTCAATCACATGATACTGCATACGACAATTACCCTTCAAAGATTACCTTTAACTATCACAGACTATGTCAAGTAACAATCTATGTATTTAAATTCAAGACCTTATACCTATATATAAAGAAGTCACAAAAAATGCGTGTGGGGCATAAGAAATTTTTTCAAATATATGTTACAAATTTTAACATTGTTTATGACTTGGACCGGTAATTTTTAATAGGGTGGCGAGTCCTGTAAAAATGTTACATATTTTGGGGGGAGGCCATGAAAAATTATGACTAAAATATTATGAGCATTTTAAATTGCCCATTGTCCGATATTAATAATATGTTATAATATTTTGTGCAGGTGATGAGCACACAGCAAGTCTACATACTGCCTCTCCTTTGTATAGCCTTGTATTTCAGGAGGGCTTGACATTTGTGCAAGTCGTTTTCTCAATATTGATTGAACCATCGTAACTGATGTCTCCAGTGGTGGGGGCTTGGCCGTCCCTTTAGCCTTCTTCTTGCCCATATTTCAATGTGGCCTGAAATGAAATGAAAAAGGTTCTGGAAGACATCCACATTGATATTTACCAAACTTGTTGAAATAAGAGTTTGTATGTTTGGCAATGTTAACCACACCATATTTCAACTAATTTTGACTGCTGTCTGAAAGTTATCAAGTCTAGGTCAGACAATCCAGTGATTGACGTCATGAGAATTGATCTACACAAGTGTGATACAATAACGTTCATCAACCAAGTCAGCAAGACTGACCACCCGATCCCGTTAGTTGCCTCTTACGACAAGCATGGCTTAGCCTACATGGTTGACTGGGCGGATTGCTTGAAGGTGCAAGATTTGCATATTTTTTTTATATCCTGTATTCTAGCTAGCATCACAATGCATATATCAGTAGGGTTGCAAACAATCTAATTGTGTCTTTGTTTACAGACACCAGATTTCTTCACACGCAGTTTCATCTATATCGTGTATTTTTGTTGGGTGCGGTGAATTTGTGGACACTGCATTCTCGTTGACTTAAAGGGGTACTGATCTAACACAATTCCCCAGACTGGTTGTTGCCTTTGTTATTGTTTTTTCCCCCGTGAGTACCCGGATGATACGCAACGCAACTGAGCGTGACCAGAGACTGGGCTACCGTCTGCAAGGACCGCTAAATAAACTTGGAGGCTGGAGGCAATATTTGTTTTACGCATTTTTGCATAAACACTGACTGGTTAACTGTGATCTATAAAGATTCCGACAAAGGGAGCATGATAAATAATTTCTTTAGCCTTTTAACAAACAGACAAAAAGAACAGCGGAGCTCATCGGATGTAGTCATTTGGAAATAACCCAGATGGTTATAGTTTAATACTTAAAAAAAGTATCCATGCAGTGAAAGCATTTTTGGATTGCGTCGATAATACGATTACTACTCCCTTGTTGTCATCCACGTTTTCTGGTATAACCCTACACTTGTGTATTTGTCGTCATTCATTTGATGCTCAGTTAATGAATTTATTACAGGTACAATTAGTGGTAGCACCACTTAGATTACCTGACAAATGTTCCCATTTGGCATTTATTATGTCTGGGGTAATTATTCAATCTAAATCCAGGTTTGAAGTGAGGTGAAATGTGTGTTATGTAATTTGCACGTGGCAGCCCAGCAAGAGATGAATGATCAGTTGATTTACTTTTTTTTGTAAATAAACGGATCGTTCCTAGTCATCAAAGGATTAACCGAAAATATGTTGATTGTTTAATCACTGTTATCTTGCGCAGTGGATATGTCAAAAGGGAGTGTTTACATGTCTAGGTTTACTAAAACAAAGGGAATACACTCATATCATGGCGTGAAGTGCCGATGTAAAAACAACATACTTTGTTCAAAGGGTTAACTGATAATACGTTGATTGATTGATCATTGTTATCTATCACTCAATGGATATTTTAGGAACCGTGGACGTTATGAAAATAGTTGTCACATGGGCTTTCTCAGCCGATCCTTGAGACTTGACACCTATGTGAAACACCTGAAACAATCCAAGTGATCAGTTGAGAAACGAACACGGGTTATAATATCCCGAAACGATATATATCTTTTAAAATATTTGATTGTTACAGAGACACGTGACATCGAATAAGTTTCTTTGTACATCTGCAGATGTGTGGGATATTGTTCCTTTGTGTGGATATTCACGGATACATTCCTCGAACAAGGAAGCTGCCTAAAATTTATACACATAAATTTGGTAGGTTGTAATTATGGTATTTGCATTTTGTTTTCCTTCATTTGAACCGATTCGTTCTTGTTTCTCTACGTCTTGGTTGGGAAATTCTTCAATGCGCGATAGACGTTGTTTTCATAGGTCTTTTCCTTTGTAAGCATGTATATATTACAATCAATTTGTAAAATGTGATTCTCTCAGGCAATTTATTAAATGTGTAATTATTTCAGTCATTTTGACTAAAAAATCTGTCAAGATTGATTAAGATGATCAAAAGGGCCTGCAAACATCACAACAGATTATTATGTAGGATTTGAAGCCAAACAACATAGAAATGTACTTTTCAACGTAACATTTTCAGTCTCTTGGTGACGACATTAAACAACAAAATGTTTGGAATTCGTTATCATAATAATAAAGATGGAAATGTTTTTCAGTCACTTTGTAAAATAACTGAATATTTAGACGTTTAATAAATTTTTTACACATTTTGACAGTAAAAAAATATACACACTATAAAAAAAGCAATGCTCAGGTGAAATATTTACTTTGTGTTGCAAGTCAAAGTAGTGTAAACGAAAATCGCAAAATTACCACGCAAGTGACTTATCAAAACTTCGTCACCATTACCGATGCTACACACAAAGATACCTACATTTCCTTATTATCTCAAAAACTTTATTTCATTTTGTTGATCAATGTGACCATACGCCCTTATTACTACCCATAAAAGTGACTAATGCGCTTACGAATGGCGCAGCAGAGGTTGCAAACTAGTCTAGATTTCTGCTATACATCCGGGTACTCACTGGGAAAAAAACAACAACAAAGGCAACAAACATTCCCGGGGAATTGCGTTAGATCAGTGCCCCTTTAATTTACAGTGAATTCATAGAAAAAACAGGAGTGAATTTGTAGATACATTTTTCAATATTGGAACTGAATGATAATAATCAATATTATCAATATTATTAATACTGAGCAGAATATCCATATGTCTCTCATTTACGTCAACAACAGTTGATTGGTTGGGTCACTTCCATGTGTGAGACACATTTTCATTGGTTGCAATTAAGTTTCATTTGTTTCCGAGTGTTTTCTTTTGAGGGTTCTTTTGTGAATAAAATTGATAGATCTACTATTATAAATAAATAATCCTAGCTAAAATAAGTATATCCAAGATAAAATAAGTATATCCAAACTGAGGAGGACAAGAAGATCATTAGGTAAGTGGTGAGTGGAGTATAATTAGGTGGTTGCCGTACTTTGTTTTGATAGGAGATTGATTAGTGCTTCTGCATCAATCTCTGTAAAAGATAACTTGTAGAACTGGCATATCATTGATTCGAGGACATCGTCATGTCCATTTACAAATTTAAAAAGAAAATCTACTTTACTTATTTTAGTATTATTTATACGAGTTGGGAGTGTCTGAATTCTCCATGGCTACGAATTATTTTGGCTACGAGTTTATCTACGCCCTACGGTAGAGCCTATTTTTCTTGTATATCCTGTATTCTAGCTATCATCACAATGCATAATATGATATATTATTTCAGTGGGTTTTGATACAATTAATCTAGGCCCTAATCGTGTCTTTGTTTACAGACACCAGATTTCTTCATCTATATCGTGTATTTTGCGGGATGCGGTGAATTTGTGGACACTGCATACTCGTTGACTTAATTTACAGTGAATTCAAAGAAAGAACAGGACTGAAATTGTAGATACATTTATTATAGGGTAGATCTATATATTTTTATTTACTGACCAATAACGAGTTCCAGTGGGCGTACCTCCAGTACACGTATACATTGCATCGGACGCACTTTAATCATGACAAAACATAAACAGATCTTAATTTTGAGCTCTTCATTTATCATTTGCCTTGTAAGCACACTCACCGTAAACACAAGCAACTTCTGTCGACACAATAACACGAGATATTTCCCGCGGTTGTATTCAAAGGGAGGCTACTCTCACGAACTTCACAATGGATACTCACTAGGTAAACTTGCTAATGAACTAACATTCCATTTATGAAAACGTTTCCACACCAAACACCTGTCAAAAATAAACAATTTGCGTTAGATTGCGTAGTTCACATGGATACTTGGTAAAATTTCAGAATCAAATCTCCGAGAGCAGTAAACATTTTGCACTTAGTTACAACTGTCAAAATGAGTATTTTTATATTTCTCTTAGAACCTGACTTAAACATGACAATTCCTTTCAGATAACTTAGCAGAAACATTATATTAATTTAAAACAATATTCTGAATTGGACATTAATTCCACATCTTCTTGTGAGGCTGCCACATTTTCAAGACTGTCAAGTAGGGAAAAATAACATTTTCTTTTTTTAAAATATCACACAAATACTAATGATGTTTAACCATTAATTCCACTTGATTTATGAACTGGTCATAATTTGGGAGACATTCTCCCATCCTCTAACCTAGCTTCAAAATTTACAGGTCACTGGTGTAAAGTACACTGAAGTGAATTAAATTTACTCATCATATAGATCTATGTGATGTAGATTTGTACAGATGTCAGTAACAATCTACTGTGCAATATTCAAAATCAAATACAATTATATGCATTTGAATTGCTCCTTTCATCTAGATACACTAGTTACAGTGGAGTTTTCAGTCACATGCTTGCAGATGATCAGATGCTGGAAACATGAACATATATGTACATATACCTGAAACACAAGTGTCGTAACGTGTGGTGTCCATCTGGGCAAGTACCTCACATCAAATGTGCCTCTAATCACCAAGCAGGTGATAGGGTTGTATACTCCTCAAGGACTTGAGAATATCTGGGAAACATACAGATCCACTGGTGGAGGAACAAGTAAACTGCTTTTGAGCAGATACTAGTTCCTGGATAAGTGTTGTATAATGATGATGATGATGATGATGATGATCCTTTAAAGATGTATTTAATCTTCATAAGAACTATAGACATCATCAGATTTCAATATTCTATATCGGCAGTGCAGGTTAACTGGTCCAAGTGACTCGTTTTGTTGAGAGTTCAGCTTGAGACTATTTGGGTGTCAGTTATTCATGTAGTTAAGTTGACAAATAGGTTGTTGCAAGTTCTGGAGTATGTAGTGTCATTATTGAGCTATCACTGTATATGTATAGAACCGCAGTGTGACAGCATACATAATGCAAATACCCTACACAAAAAAATGTGTTTGGTTACCCCTTGTTTAGGCGGCTTTTAGAAGAGTCAGTATCCATAACTCTGTGCTGGAATTCAATCAGAGCAGACCAGTTTTTACACATTTATGCCCTTTCTGTAATCAAATTAGTGTAAACTCACATTAAAAAACAACAAATGTGAGTGAATGAGTTGGGTTTAACGCCGCTTTTAACAGTATTTCAGTTATATCACGGCATGTCAGCTTCATGGGGGTGGAAAGCCTGCAGTGATGCCTAAAAGTAAGAACATAAGAACCTCACAGAGATTTCCAATTAGCCTTCCATGCGCACTTCGTTAAATACAAAATAAGTCCCTGCACAATCAGCAGAACAGCTAGATCGAGAACTGCACCCATTAGATCCTCATTTATATAACTGTTACAACAAGCATGGGGTACAGGGAACCCATATTGCCCTGGAAGCCCTGCAGGGTGTAGCAATGTCTGGTAGGGGTATGTGACATAACCAGTATACCCGTATATTGCTACACGGCCGTCCGATACAGCCACAGAAGAATTAATATGTAATTACATAAATCATATCTACTATCTTGAGGCATTTGGATGGACTGGGCTCCTATCCAAACAGCACACACTTGGTATTTACAATAACATTCCATATTGCAACAGGTAGTTTCATTTATCCATACGATGCCCGTGAAGATCCGGGGTAGAATAGGTCTTCAGCAACCCATGCTTGACGTAAATTACCACTATGCTTGTCGTAAGAATCGGATGGTCAAGCTTGCTGACTTGGTTGATGCATGTCATCAAATCCAAATTGTGTGGATCGATGCTCATGATATCAATCACCGGATTGTCCGGTCCAGACTCAATTATTTACAGACCGCCGTCATATAACTGGAATATTGTTGAGCGCGGCGTAAAACAACAAACAAACCAAACAAACCATTGCAACAAGATCTTTTGGACAACGGATTACAGACAATTGACAAGCGCTAACAACAATTTCACTTGGACCTTTCGTCCATACGACCTGCAAAAAATGAACACAAATACACACGGACAAATATTCAAAGTTTTAATCCATTCTTGCATATACTTTTGTTACACACATCTCCAGCACTAATGTTGTGATTCATGATTTGTAGTGAAAGACAAAAAACAGTTCCTACTTTGAACACCTGTTTCACAATGCATCATCAAAGTTACGAATTCACCATCACTGATGGAAGTGACTAAACACACAACATTCATATAAACGTTTTACTCAGTGATTAGTATCACTGAAGTGATCTTTGTTGTAGGAAAGTAGCACATACATCTACACGGTCAGAGTTTGGTCACCAGAAATATACCCTCCCCTTGCTGCCAATGAGTCCATTCTATCTGATAACCAACCAAATCGGTTTACCATTCTGCATTTTCCCAGTTATAGACAAAATGACAGAAACACATATGGCACACATGGAGCAGTAAGAATAAGTTGGCCATTTGTTGAATTCCTCCATTCAGAAAGTGTGCGTTCATAACTTTCATAACTTTGTATAGGAACCATTGTAGTTTGTGTCAAATAATCGTAAAATTATCGAGAAGGTCGCCGTCTTTCTCAGAAAGGAAATTCTCGCTGAAAACAAAGTTTGTTTAATTTCAGAACTTGCCCATTGTTAATACTGTGTGGCAGGGTTGATTTCTGTATACTGAGTTCTACCTCTGGAGTATTTCTGTTTACAAAACTCTACGTAGGGTAGATTTATGTACCACCTCATGCGACAAAGACATCTTCGGCATTAGTATCACAGGGGATGGAGCAGGGTTTAAAGATGGGGTAAATGTTGTGTCAACAACCACCACTCTATGTGTCCCCCTTCCCCCGAGTCATCAAGTTTCTTGGGAACCACTGTGGCCTCGGTTTGTCCATTTCTATAATGTATTTTCCGTTATATTTTTGGCGTTGATCTGTTTCCTGCTGATACAACACTTGAATCTCCGCCCTGGGTGTATTGTAGTGGAAGTCGTCTCCCATGGACAGCTTCAACTCCCTCGTCTCTGCTTTCACTTTCTTGTAGCAGTTGCCTGAAACATGACCGAAAGTGGAAATTTAGCACGAGTCATTCTCATTAAATCAGATCTTAGTTCTCACTCCCGCTAAACAAAGATCTGAGGACATCCCATTACGGGTCACATCGGACTGACCTTTCACATACTTCGATCGGCCATGGACTGACTGATAAAAAAATTGACATTAGGCAATCAGAAGGCAGCTTTCTCGATATTGCGGCACTTGTTTCAAACTGGCGACTATGCTTCGAAACATATTTTGACAAATTCTCGATTAATATTTTGAAAACTGAACAAAACAACATTTTGGAATGGCAAATAAATGGCCTAGATTGTATGGATTAAGTCTAAAGCCTGTAACTGTCATTCGGAATACCCTGTGTTAAATTTTTCGAGGTTGCATGATGAGAAAACACATTTCGTCTGTCACTTTCCTGATCTGGTAAGCGACGCTCTAATTGGTCAGATGAAAGGTCGTAATGACACGTAATGGAATGTCCTCAGATCTTTGTTTAGCGGTAGCAAGAACTAAGATCTGATTTTAATGAGATTGAGCATGAGTGAGGATGTTTTATTTCTGTTATTAACAACATTACTTCAGCTTACTTATCTATTTTGCAGTTACCTGAGACAATATGTAAAATGCTTTGGATCAATTATTGTTAGAAAATGTCAAAAAGTTCAGCAATATTTTGTTTGATTTTTGTAGTTGGAACTTGTTTACTTTTCAAATGCATCTAGTTGGGCAAACAACATGAATCAAAACCTCAATATTTCTATTTCTTTTTCTCATTTGTGGGTCACCCATTCATTCGAATTGGAAAACCTAAAATGAAAAAATATATTGCCTAATCAAAGTCATCTTTTACCACATATTGTGTGTTTTTCATGCCAGTGACCACATTCCAGACAAGCAATGATATTTTTCTTAGGTATTGCAGCTTCAAACTGTTTGGTCATGCCATGTTTCCTAGTAAGTCTCTTCTCGACTGATCGTCTATTCCTTGGTACTGTAGCCCACAGCACACTGTCTAGTATAGATCCCAGGACAGACGTTGGGCTTTGTTTGGTCTGATGAGTGTCGGATAGAGAGGGGCTGACATCAAAGGCTAGAGCACCATACATACCTGCAAATGAGATAAGAATATCTTTTATCATTACCATAAAAGGTGAGGTGAGGTGAGGTGAAATTGGGTATTAAGTCGAGTCCAAGATTATTGCACTTATATAGGGACGTGTATGTACGTGCATTTGTGTGGCTGCTTGTACTAGCCTTGACTGATGCCGATTTATAGTGCTAGCTCACTGAGATACCATGCCCCAGTTTAACATGAATACCCCACTCAGACACAGTATACTGACTCCGAGCCGACCAGTCCTTGTTTTAGCCCGTTAATACCGAGCACCAGACAGGGTAACAACAAGTACCATCTTTTAAAGTCTTTTGGTATGACGCGGCCGGGGATCAAACCCCGGACCTTCCGCTCTCCGGGCGGACGCTCTACCACTAGACCACGGAGGCGGTCCGTTACCATAAAACAATCTAGCTGTCTGACTTGTCAGCTGCCATCTTGTAAAATCAGATACAAGTTGGCTTTTCAGCCTGTACGGTTATCATGAGGTCATTTACATGTATCGTCACAAATGACTCTGGATAAGTTGCCATGCACGAAAGCAGGTCACAAAATAGACCTGCCACACAAAAATATTCAGAAAATAATTTATTGTAACTTGTGAACATCATTACACTTGTCAATAGCAGGACCTTACAAGCTGATTGTGTGTGATTGGTTTGTATATTCACTTAGCAATATTCCAGCTATATGACAGCGGTCTGTAAAATCGAGTCTGGACAAGACAATATTGATATCATGAGCATCAATCCACGCAATTGGGATCGATGACATGCTTCAACCAAGTCGGCGAGCCTGACCACCCTATCCCATTAGTCGCCTCTTACGACAAGCATAGTCGCCTGTGATCCTCTTTGTGGTGCACAAACCCATTCAGCTCATTAAATCCCATACACCCTGCTATTGACAGTTTTGACACTATAATCCTAAATATGAACCTGAAACTGTGTTTAGTACTAGAGGATAAAAGTTAGACTTCAGCAGGTTTCAAACCTTGAAAGGTTGTAAAGATATACATTAATTCATAGTAAGGTTAGGGGAGGGGGCCTCCTCATAAAGCTGATCTTCTTTCTCTCAATGTTCCAATGGAAGGGCCATTTTCCATTGATATAGTTAAATTAAAAGTATTTTTTGTTTTGTATACAGTATTCCAGCTGACCGAGACCTGTCAATTATTTGGTCTGGACCAGACAATCAGTTTTGATATTGTGATGTGAGGTGAAATGGGGGTTTAACATCGCGTCCAAGATTATTGCACTTATATAGCGACGTGCATGTGTGTGTGGCTGCTTGTACTAGTCCGGAATGATGCCGATTTATAGTGCTAGCACACTGAGATACCATGCCCCAGTTTAACATGAATACCCCACTCAGACACAGTATACTGACTCCAAGCCGACCAGTCCTTGTTTTAGCACCTTAATGCCGGGCGCCAGACAGGGTAACAACTAGTACCATCTTTTGACGTCTTTTGGTCTGATGCAGCTGGGGATCGAACCCCGGACCTTCCGCTCTCCGGGCAGACGTTCTACCATTAGACCACGGAGGCGGTCTTTTGATATTGTGAGCAACAATCCACACCGTAGAGATGACTCGCAACCAACAACATCTCCCGATTCAATGAGTCTCACAACCCGATCCATTTACTCTCTGAGCCATTGAGCTATTCTAACCCAGAATTGACAGTGATATTTTTCTGATTGACACACACAATAAAATTGTTTAGTCTTTGCAGTTTATTGACTATCTTTATTGACTATCTTAGGTATTACAGCAGTCAATATAAGAATATAAATCGCTTCATTTATTGCAAAAGAAAATCTTTTGGACAAGCACAGTGCAAGAAAACATCCCCAGACCATGGACACACGTGAAAACCCACGAATTTGGGAGACACGTGTGAACTCTGCACAAAACAGAGGTGACAATTGACTTCAAAACAACATCAAAGGGTTGTGCAAACGTGAGGTATTGGAACATGTGGGTTTTCTATTCTCACCGGGAGGTTGATTGCGAAATAGCCATTGTAATATTAATTGTTTTGAATGCTGCAGTCTTGCTAAAATTCGAGTCATGCTCGTGGTCGTCGCCATTTTGATTGCCGACAACCGCTCAAGTAAAATTAACGCTGATTGGATGAGAAAAGAATTTCGTCCAATCAAGACCGCTGTTACATATGATACAGTCGTAGACAACCCAAGCATCAAGCATCATGACGGAGAGATATAGCTTTTCGTTGACCACTTTCAGGTAGATATTGGCTTGGTTTAATAGATGAATAACAAATATGTATTGTCATCTTGCTATAGAACAATTATCAAACATATAAAAAAGTATTACAGAAGAAGGCAATCTTTCCCCCGTTTACAAGGAGCACCATATCATTTCCCTCATTTATCTAGTATACATCTGAAGACTAAGTTTTACTGAATACCCTAACAGAAAGATATCAAATACCAATCAACAATGCATGTTATGGTGCTGCTGATATTCCAAATGAATAATACTAGATGATTTAAGAGGTTTCCTGAATATGGTAATCTTTATGAGAAACTGGATGCCAGCATGGCCTTTGCAAATTTTTTAGACATCCATTTTTCGCCAAGTCATTCAAATGCTTTGGCACTGTTAGTAAAAGAATATATAGAACTCTCATCAATGGTAAAAACTGTCTCTTACAGTCAGTAGTTCTTGTGATGTATAAATTTTGAGAGAGAACTTTCCAAATGTTAGTATTGCTATTACAATAATACTCTAGGGATAGACATGGTCACTTGGCCATTTGTCAGAGACTTATAGGCTAAATATCTAGGGGGACAGTAGATCTAGGCCTAGTGGTTTTCTGAAAAATTATTTATTTTACCTAAAACACTAGTCTGAAATGAACTATGGACTAGTTGGATATTAACAATGGTGTCTTCCCCTGATACGGCACTCCTATGTGTCATACTATGTACTGTATGTACTGTATGCTACCCATCTCTTGCTTTATACAGATACAAGCACAATGAAATGTCAGATTGAAAGGATTAGGAAGTTAAAATCGAGAAAACAACCTGTCCTCACTGATACTACAGCTGTAGTCTGTGCCAAAACATTTTGAGACTGCTAGCCCGAACTTGGCTCTTGGCATCATTTTCAGTTGAAGTTTGTGTTATTATGTGGTAGGGCTGGGATGAGTCCAAATTTACTACCCGGGTACCCACCCCACTATAGGTACAAATGTCCGATTGGGAATTATAGTTTGACTGTAGCCCTGGCAAAATGTCTTTAGATACTCATATAAAATGATCTGGTCATGCATACCCTGAAGTTGACTTAAGTTTTATCTCTATTCAAATTTATAAAGTCAGAAAGAAATGAGAACAATTTTTGCCATTAAACAATATGTCACTTGACTAACCACCGGTCCTTGTAGTCCATTGTGTATCCGGGTCCTACACAGGAACCACCCGACCCGAGTACCTGAGTTACCCATCCGAGCTCTGTTATGTGGACTATAATTAGCTGAGCATACTAGTGAACAGAATTCTACTTGACTTGGGCTTCTGACTTGTTGCTCAATGACACAGACTGCATCTGCTAAATCACACTTGATATGCCCCCATGCATACCTGAGGATATGTGTTTTCATCACCTTGGACACATGTCATGGATGGTAGACTTTAAGCATGTTTAAAGGGATTGTAAAATGTTGAACAGCTACATTAATTATTTTTTAAAAGTGATTGTTCAGAAAGTCATCATAACATTATTTCCATATTAATGATTTTAACTGCAACAATTTTGATAATTCAATCATGTTTAATATAACATGACAATTGATAGATGTATTTGTAATGTTTTAGCAAATTGATAAGGATGAGAACATTTTCAATTTCTGATGCTAACATGTAATTACATTCCTTTGAGAATATCATGTAGTGTTGTCATGCCACTCAACAAGGTTATGATACAACACGCTGTACTTTTAAAAAGGTTAACAGTCACTTACACTTGAAACTACAACATGTACAAGCTGTAACTGACCTGTTGTAAAAATACACAGGCATAAATTCACTTGTTGGAATTGTTTGATCGACACTGCCAAGTGTTAGAGGGTTTTATTTTAGTTTTATTATTACATGCTCAAGACATTCATATTAGACATCATTGGTAGATTATCTTAACACATGTCTTTAAACATGTTTATGAAGTACTTCCAATGTAAAATATTGTTCAGTGAACACAAAACCATACCAGCAAATGTAAATTTGCAGATGGATTTGTAATTCCAGTCACAAACAGTGTATCAAATTATAATAATGACTTGGGGAAATGTGTTTTGGAAATGGAACAGTTCAATACTTTCAACTGCACTGACATGAATCAGCAAAGATTGTTTTGAAGAATCAGGCGTCCTACACCTTGATCAGTGAATTGATGCTCATGATGTCAATCACTGGATTGTCTGGTCCAGGCTTGACTATTTACAGACCGCCGTCATATAGCTGGAATATTGCTGAGTGCGGCATAAAACAACAAAGAAACAAACACCTTGATCAACTGTGAACATTAATAATATCGTTTATTTGTGCTGTCAGTGTCTATATCATGCATTCCGTCAACCTTGCCAAACTCCACAATTACAGTTACATCATGATCATTTGCCATCACACTTTCTTGTTGAAGTATCATGGTATTTTTGAGTCCTATAAAGCTCTCGAAACCACACGACACCAGTTTGCAGGGACTAGATGAATAGTGTTTTTTAATATTTAACTTAAATACCCACATGTGTAAAAACTAGTGGGTAACAGAAATTTGAATACCCAGATAGAATTACTGATACCCAATGATTTTAAAATGCATGGGTAAAATACCCACAACACCAAAAGCTTATCTGGAGCCCTGACCATATTCACAATGTGATTCCATGCCAGAATGGGTCCCAACTACCCTGTCATTTGTCATACCATAACAAGGAGCCTAAACTGTTTTTTGTGAATTGATATTGCAATTGTTATCACAGATTTAGACTGTAATTACATAGAGACTTCTGCAATAACATAAACTGGTCCTGTTCATTGCAGCCCCTCTGGGAAGCTGGTACAGATTGAGTATGCCTTGGCTGCAGTAGGAGCAGGTGCCCCCTCTGTCGGCATCAAAGGTGGGTTTAAACATGTACTTAACAATGTATTTCACTATAGTTCAAGAATGTGAAACCCAATTTCTCCTCACCTTAGTTAATGTGTAAGGATTTAGACTTTCCAGTATTTACTGTAAGACTGGAGGACTTGTCAATGCCTTGTATCATTAGGATTCATGCAGGCCTGAAAAAGGCCTTGGATTTTATGGTCCCTCTTAAAAAGTCTTGATTTTTAGTGAAAAGCTTGAAAATGCTTGTTCAATAAAGTATTAAGATTCATGACAGACTCAATCTATTTTTTTTGTTGGTTGTGAAAGTATGTATTCTTGGAAAATTTTGTGATTTTCGTACTGTGTTTTAGATTTATGACTGAAGTATTAAGCTGTATGTCAAAAACATATTGACAGACTAAGGCTAACTAAAAAGGCCTTAAAAATGCATGATCGGTCGTGATCATAATAATGAAACTCAAAACAACCTTCACTTTCAGTCCCATTAGCCATCAATTGACTCACTGAGAAACATCATCTTATTACCATGATTTCATAAGACCCGTGAAGATCCAGGTAGAGAATAGGTTTTCAGTAACCCATGCTTGCCGTAAGAGGTGACTATGCTTGTTGTAAGAGGCAACAAACAGGACTATTTACAGACTGCCGTCATATAGCTTGAATATTGCTGAGTGCAGTGTTAAACAACAAACAAAACCTATTACATCATGTACATAAACCATACAGACATTAGCTGACTAACTCAAAACAATCGACTGCAACCTTTATGGTATTTAACCTTGGACAAGATACGACAAAACCACTTGAACACAGGCAATGTAGATGTTTAGGTTATCATTCTGGCATATGATTTGTCCACTTTAAAGGTCAAGGTCACTACTTCTGAATAAGTAAACAAACAACTTATGACCCCAGTAGCTTCAGTTTTTGTGATATGATACTCCCCTAAGTACAAAGGATATATTCTCATGAATATTCACAAACTAGTAACACACAAATCATATAAATTCTACAGCTGGAGATCACCAATGCTAATTCACGGAACAAGCTTTACTTTTCAGTTTGAGATATGCCATGTATCTTTTGTAGCAACAAATGGGGTTGTCCTGGCAACAGAGAAGAAACAAAAATCTGTACTTTATGATGAACACAGCATCAACAAGGTTGAATCCATCACAAAGAATATTGGCATGGTTTACAGCGGAATGGGACCGGACTACAGGTATTGTGATATACAAAGTAATAGGCGTGAAATGATACAGCAAGGTCACGATACCCTACGTATCATGATACATAGTTCACGATACGAAACATACCACGATACTCATAATTACGTCAAATCGCATGCAAACTTCTTGGCAAAGAATATTTCAGAGCAAGTTCAAAACAAAAGGAAAAGCTAGCTTTAGACACATGTTTGTAGCGGCTATTTTTGCGATATATGGCTGACAAAAACGTCAATGATCATTAAACGAGTAGTAAGAAATTTATTTTAGTAAGTGTATCATCTTGTATCGATTCAGAAAAAAACGAATCATGTATCTTGTATCGTATTGTCACATGAAAACTTGTGATGCACTGGTGCACCAATGTATCATTTCACACCTACAAAGTAGGCCTTAGGACTTGTGCTAGGATTTTCTTTAGTAAGAGCATTTAATTTTAATAATTAGAACTGATTGACCAGGTGGGGTTTTGGGTGGTACAGTTATCTGTAATGCTGGAAGTTGTGTTTCTTAGGGCGTACAAGGAACCTATGATCATGGGTTTGAATCCATGTTCATCCTGGTTATGTTTCTAGGTTTGTCAGCACCACACCCATGGTCATGGGTTTCATTAAAGTGGTGAAAGTCTAAGACCTGCGTCATTTTAGGCTTTCCTGCCACATCAACCTGACACATCATGATATAACTGAAATACTGTTCAAATTGGTGTTAAACCCAACACACTCACCCTTGCAGATCAGGTGGTAGAATATTGCAAGTATTTTTATCTGTTTCGGTATTGTTTGTTTAGTGCATGTCGTGCAATCCAGTTACGTACAACCAAATGATAAATGCCTTTGTTATTGATGTTGAAACCAAAAATGTGATAATAGACAAAAGTCTGTTATGGCAGTATCACTTTATGTATTATGATAAGCATTGAATCAGTGCCTGTCAGACAGTTTCAGCTGTTACACTTTGATTTGTAGAACATGATGCAGCACCTACTGTTTATTGATTATTAGGAAATTATTTTTTTAAAACCAAGAAAATTTCCTTGCCCAACTGATAATTTACAAAACGCAGTCCTTATGGCAAAGTTAGCAACTTTTGAGTAGTGATAAACGGACCAGTAACCTATCGGTTTCAAATCTTAAAGGACTGCCTCTGTGGTCTCATTGTTAGAGTGTCTGCCCAGGGAGTGGAAGGTCCAGGGTTCAATCCCCGGCCTCGTAATACCAAAAGGCATTTATAAATGGTACTGATTATTACCCTAAAACAATTGGGCTAAAACAAGTACTGGTTGGCTCAGAGTCAGTATACTGTCCCGAGTGGGGTATCCTAGTTAAACTGTGCCATGGTATCTCAGTTGGCTAGCACTATTAAATCCGCATTAGCCCGGACTAGTACAATCAGCCACCCACCCACGTGCATGCACATCACTATGTAAGTGCAATAATCTTGGAGTCAACATTAAACCCTATTTCACTTCACCTCTTATTTCAAAGTAATGTTTTTAATATTTGAACTGTCCAGAGTACTCGTACGAAGAGCGCGGAAGTTGGCCCAGCAGTACTACCTGACCTACCAGGAACAGATCCCCACCGCCCAGCTGGTGCAGAGAGTAGCCACAGTCATGCAGGAATTCACACAGTCGGGGTAATGCTGGCAGAGTTGTAGTGCTCTACTTCGGTACACTGACACCTGAATTTCACTGATCCTTTTGAAATTGTCTGCATTTAATAGTTTTTCACATTAACAAATCAGGATTACAGAATTATGTTACTCTCAATATAAAGTTCCAAGATACAATGAATCTACATACACACATTTCCAGCAATATTGTTGAGAAGGCAGGACTATCAAACTTGGTCCAGAAAAATGAGGAGCCACTGTACAAAGACAGAGATAAAAGATTAAATTGAATGCCCTGTCTGGAAGTTGCTCTCGTTTTCATTCCTGTTTCATTCTCTTGGCACTGTCAGAATCATGGGGATGCTGGGTAGCCTGGTGGTAAAAGCATTCGCTCGTCACATGGAAGACCCAGGTTCGATTCCTGACATGGGTACAATGTGTGAAGCCCATCTCTGGTGTCCCCCATCATGATATTGCTGAAATATTGCTTAAAGCGGTGTAAAACCATACTCACTGTCTGAATCGTAACTGTCACTTCTTCCCCTTTTCCTGCACTTTGATGTAACATCCCAAATGAGGTTGAATTGTGTACTACGACTGTCATTATGGTGATTCACTTCCGATGTTATCACAATGCTATTAAGTGCATCTTAACTGCTGCAAGCTTAATTCTAAAAACCCATAGAGTAATTACAAGTTATCCAAATGTTAAGGTACAATTATTTACTGTAAATGTTTGATGTCATCCCATTGTTTTACATGGCAGTGTTTGATGGAGCATTTGTTTGACTGAAGGTCATGTTTTCAGTTGTATTCTATTTCAGTGGTGTGCGTCCATTTGGAGTTTCTCTGCTGATCGCTGGCTGGGATGAAGATGAGGAGAAACCTTACCTCTACCAGTGTGACCCCTCTGTAAGTACGACCTTACCTCTACCAGTGTGACCCCTCTGTAAGTACGACCTTACCTCTACCAGTGTGACCCCTCTGTAAGTACGGCCTTGCCTCTACCAGTTGACCTCTGTGTAAGTATGACCTTTCCCCTACCAGTGTGACCCCTCTGTAAGTACGACCTTGCCTGTACCAGTGTAACCCCTCTGTAAGTACGGCCTTGCCTCTACCAGTGTGACCCCTCTGTAAGTACGACCTTGACTCTACCAGTGTGACCCCTCTGTAAGTATGACCTTTCCTCTACCAGTGTGACCCCTCTGTAAGTACAACCTTGCCTCTACCAGTGTGACCCCTCTGTAAGTACGACCTTGCACCTACCAGTGTGACCCCTCTGTAAGTACGACCTTACCTCTACCAGTGTGACCCCTCTGTAAGTACGACCTTGCCTCTACCAGTGTGACCCCTCTGTAAGTACGACCTTTCCTCTACCAGTGTGACCCCTCTGTAAGTACGACCTTGCCTCTACCAGTTGAGCTCTGTGTAAGTACGACCTTTCCCCTACCAGTGTGACCCCTCTGTAAGTACGACCTTGCCTGTACCAGTGTGACCCCTCTGTAAGTACGGCCTTGCCTCTACCAGTGTGACCCCTCTGTAAGTACGACCTTGACTCTACCAGTGTGACCCCTCTGTAAGTATGACCTTTCCTCTACCAGTGTGACCCCTCTGTAAGTACGACCTTGCCTCTACCAGTGTGACCCCTCTGTAAGTACGACCTTGCACCTACCAGTGTGACCCCTCTGTAAGTACGACCTTACCTCTACCAGTGTGACCCCTCTGTAAGTACGACCTTGCCTCTACCAGTGTGACCCCTCTGTAAGTACGACCTTTCCTCTACCAGTGTGACCCCTCTGTAAGTACGACCTTGCCTCTACCAGTTGAGCTCTGTGTAAGTACGACCTTGCCTCTACCAGTGTGACCCCTCTGTAAGTATGACCTTACCTCTACCAGTGTGACCCCTCTGTAAGTATGACCTTGCCTCTACCAGTTGAGCTCTGTGTAAGTACGACCTTGCCTGTACCAGTGTGACCCCTCTGTAAGTATGACCTTACCTCTACCAGTGTGACCCCTCTGTAAGTACGACCTTGCCTCTACCAGTGTGACCTCTGTGTAAGTTTGACCTTTCCCCTACCAGTGTGACCCCGCTGCTAGTATGACCTTTCCCCTACCAGTGTGACCCCTCTGTAAGTATGACCTTGCCTCTACCAGTATGACCCCTCTGTAAGTACGACCTTGCCTCTACCAGTATGACCCCTCTGTAAGTATGACCTTACCTCTACCAGTGTGACCCCTCTGTAAGTACGACCTTGCCTCTACCAGTGTGACCTCTGTGTAAGTTTGACTTTTCCCCTACCAGTGTGACCCCTCTGCTAGTATGACCTTGCCTCTACCAGTATGACCCCTCTGTAAGTACGACCTTGCCTCTACCAGTATGACCCCTCTGTAAGTATGACCTTACCTCTACCAGTGTGACCCCTCTGTAAGTAGGACCTTGCCTCTACCAGTATGACCCCTCTGTAAGTATGACCTTACCTCTACCAATGTGTCACCTCTTTAAGTTCGACCTTTGACTCCTCTGAAGTATGACCATAAGTAGGCAGAAGTTTAAATAATCTGAAATCGGATTCTTTAGGTGTGTACTGATACCCTTGTACCATATGAAAATGAAAAATATAGTGATGATTACAAGCATTTTTGAGAAAACATTCAAACTGCTGACCTGTTGAAGTACTAGACAGACAAAACGTAGACCGAGAGTCATGCTGATGTCTTGTAAAACTTACATTTAGACATGTTTAGGATGCCTGTATAAAGCTGAACTTTGTGGAAAGTCTCTGTGTTAATGTTCCAGGGAGCTTACTTTGCATGGAAGGCCACAGCTATGGGCAAGAATCAGATCAATGGAAAAACATTCCTTGAGAAGAGGTAAGTTATTGTGCTTCATGTCTCACTGAGTGAACCATAGGTATTGGTTTTCAAAAAAAGGAGATAATAATTGTAACAAAAATCAAAGTTAAAGAATAATTGATCAAATGCCACTGAAAACAGTAAAGATCCCGCGCTGTAAACAGAATTAGCTTTTATTTTTCCCTCTAAACTGACCTAAACACTTATCTGCGAATAACCATTTGTCTGAATATCAGGTCAGGTAAAATCATTTGGTCTAGCAAGATCAGCTAAAAAATCCATATAAATAACACTAAAATAAGGCTGTGGACTGAAATTTTGACACAGACTGACTTTGGTTCACCCTCTCATAACTCATTGGTTAGAAAATATCCGCAAATCATACAATGTTGAAAGTGTGGCCTGAGTAGACTTTTAAGCTTGGTTATTCATTTTCAAGATTGCTTTTTCATGTGAGACATAACTAGTATTGAGGATGTGAGTTAATTTTGTTCAAATCAAGAATTGATGATATTTGTGTTTTGTCTTTAGATACAGTGAAAGTCTAGAGTTAGAGGATGCCGTTCACACCTCCATCCTGACTCTGAAGGAGAGCTTTGAAGGACAGATGACAGAAGACAATATAGAGATTGGGATCTGTAACAAGGATGGGTTCCATCGTCTCTCGCCCTCGGAGATCAAGGACTACCTAGCCTCCGTCTCCTAACTTGCATTGTGTATTATACCATGTTCTCATTTTGTAATGTGATAGACACGAAACACTTGCTATCATTGTCACTCAGCATCTGTGTAATAAATTTATGGAAAACTCAGTGGTGTTTTTTTTTGCTACCTTATGCATTTCAACTGTCATGAAGCAGACAGGCTGTTACACTATCCAGTTAGAATTTCACACTTTGTGTGAAATAGGGCAGTTGTGGCACAAGCAGTAGTGAGTGAGTGAGTGAGTATGGTTTACGTCGCTTTTAGCAATATTCCAGCAATATCATGGTGGGGGGACACCAGAAATGGGCTTCACACATTCTACCCATGTCGGGAATCGAACCCGGGTCTTCGGCGTGATGAGCGAACGCTTTAACCACTAGGCTACCCGACCGCCCGGCACAAGCAGGAAGAAACCTGAGACCTGAGGAAACATGGACATAATTTATTCATAAGTTTTTGGAATGGGATCAAATGGGCTGTGACCTGAGGAACTGAATATTTGAGTGTTGAATCTTTTACCCATGCCTTGAACCAAAGGTTGTAGATGCAAAAAGCGATCTTAGCACTAAGGTGATCTAAAGTCACATACTTTAACATCGGCTTACGATAGTCATAGCACTGAGATAGCTTTGAGGAACTTTGATCTGTCAGCATACCAATGCTTGTTGGTTTCACCAAATTGAAAGGCCAAAAATGAAGCTACACAATACATATTCAATGTTTTTGCATGATTGTTCTCAGTTCACCCTTTTGCAAGAGATCTGGGGCCCATTCTACAAAGCACAGGGAACAGGGCCCTGCACATATACAAGAAACACGGGAATCACAGGAATCTGAACTTCTTATTAAAGATATAAAAGAAATTTATATTCCTCCATCAAAAAGCCATAATTTTCTTTTCTTTGTGGAGACTTATTGTCAGGTTTTCAGTAATACAATAAACCAGCAGGTAAAATCTCTGAAGTGTGAAGGAGCAGTTCCATCTGGTGAAGGAAGACACAGGCCATACTCTTTGGAAGAAAATTTATTTCTGCATGATTTATACACAATTTTGTTAAAAGAATTACAATAAACAGTTGTTCATTATGCACACACACAAACTAATTTCTGTACAGACCAATATACCTTTACAGATATATAATAGTCTTGGTTGTCAGGCACCGTCCGAATCATCATAAAGTTTGCCACACGTTTTGTTTTTATTTCCATTTTTTAATAAAAAGACGCCACCCGCTCGCACTATATTTTCAAAAACCTTTGCCTGAGAACCAATTCTTTTATTTTTTTAAGCCTAATGTAGGTGTTTTTCATGCTGCAAACTCATCGTGGAAAGTTCTCAATTGCTTGAAGCCATGTAAAAGATCACCCGACACTGGCTTCCACAGATAATGCATGGGTGAGATCAAGCAACACAAATTGCATCAAAATCCTTTGCAGACCATTGTGACATCATTAGTTACCATGACATCACAATAAAATGACATCACTGATCTCTCACCGAGCTGGTTAGCTGTGCTTATTCAATCCCAAGACTGCTTACTACTGTTTACAAACTAAACAAGTTGGAAGAATGATTTTGGATGATAAACAGAACTTTAACCCTGTGTGTTTTGATGCCACATATATCAACATTCATCGATAAATGTTTAAGATTCCTCGGTAAGTCTTGGGAGTGTCAAGGTTTTAATCAGCTTTTGTTGATGTATTTGACCTCAAAAGACACTCGGGTGAGATGCCCTATTTAACACCAAAAAGCATCTCAAACCATCAACACCGTGAGATTGAACAATAGAAAACGCTTCTCACAAGTTCCTCAATATCCTGGGTAAGTGGAGATATATTGATCAAATACTGAAATAATGCACATACGAAAGTAGAAATCATTAAAAAATGTGGAATACACTTGGATGATGTGAAATTAAAGCTTTCTCAAATAATTTAATACAACATAAGGAAATGAGTATGAGCTAAATTGTGTAAGAGACGTGTGCGATAATTAAAGAAAATTGCAAGGGGACTATAGATCTGATTAAAAACACCCATTACAACACCAATCCCAGAGGAATTTTGAAAATAAAAGTTAATTCCGTTTGCAGCAAAAGCCTAACGTTACTTGTTAATGCAACGTAAATTTTGAGCTTTCGTGACAGATTCCTTGATGTCTTGAACATTTTCTTAGAATAACCTAGTTCTGGATTAGTTCAAAGTTACTGTTCTCAGGTAATGGCTTGAATCTGTTCCTGACCGCCTTGGTGCTACTTGTGACGTATGTGCAGCTAACGGCTTGGTTTTAATTGGTGCAGCATGTCACATGTGGTCACCTGCAGTACAATGAGCCCTGAATCTGTACTCCAACCAATACATGTAATACAACGGTGTCTCTTGAGCGACCTTGACATTCAAACAGAAGTCTAAGCTGTACAGCTCATGGTCCTAAAAAGTAAAGCGGAAAGTTTGTTTTCGCAAACTGTTCACGTCTATTTAATGATAATGTTGAACTCAGATATGGCATAGCTCCAGATATAAGACTGGGAACAATACCGTTTAGGATAGAAAGGTAGTTGCTTTGCCTTGCCATTTTGACAACAATATCCCAATAAAATACTGTCACTCGTCCTCTTAAAATGGGTAAAATATGCTTTCATGCAGGTATATAATTAAGCTATTAAGCTGATCCATGAATTCTTATGACCTGATAAAACGGTTTGTCGTTGTATACTGACATTGAGGGAGTGAGGGGTTCATTGCCACATAGAAAAATATTTCAGTTGTGTCATGGCGAGCCAGATTAATGTCAGAGAAAAGTCGAAAGTGATGCAGGTCTTAGACTTAAGACTTTGATGAAACATTCAGAACTGGCATTGTGACAAGAAACCAAACAGTAATTGTGGTACATCAGGATTTAACATTATACCAGCAGATCCTGCCACCAAAGGGACACAACTCGGGGAAGCACCTTAGACCATTGGAACAATTCCCCAGTCTATGCAGACGACAAATGTCGGATACATGTAATATATATATGAGTAATTACCGTACAAGCCTCTCACATATCACTACAATGACTGGAGTAGTATTATCACTGTAAAATGCCATTAAATGAATTGTGAGCATGTACAAATGATAAGCTTATTACAGGGGTGTTCAATTAGTATGCCCTATTTGCCCAACCCATGAAAAAAAAGTGTCAGGCAAGTGGGAAAATGTAACTTAGTTGCCCTTAGTTATTTCCTGTAAGGACCCTTGAACTAGTTTTGTAGGTCCAGGTAAAACCTTAAGCGAGTGAGTATGGTTTTACGCCGCTTTTAGCAATATTCCAGCAATATCACGGCATGGGGACACCAGAAATGAGTTTCAGACATTGTACCCATGTGGGGAATTGAACCCGGACTTCGGCGTGACGAGCGAACACTTTAACCACTAGACTACCCCACAGCCCTTGGCAAGTTTGAAAATCAGCTGTATTTTCTTGGAACTAAGAAAATGTGTCGTGTGTTTGTCGACTGCAGATGAAGTACCTCACTTAATTTTTCTATTAAGCAAGTTAAGGAGAATCTTTAAGTATACTTGCCCTAGGGCAGGTAGGAAATTTTGTTAGTTGAACACCCATGCAGTTAGTATGTGAAACACAGATTTTGACAATCACATATACAAGTACAGCACTCGAATGAAACATTTATGAAAGTCAGTCAGTCAGTCAGTATGAATCCACTGTAATCTTCCAAACCTGATCACAATAACACTTTGCAGTTGGGAAAATTAATGTATATAAACGACATGAGATTACGTGGTTGATAAATGACTGAATTGTATCACTCGAGGAAACATGAGTTTTGTTGATGGTGATCCTCATACCATGCATACCTCTCTAGAACCAGGCCTGTGTCCTCCTAGGACAGACTGTAGAATTGGTATTTTCCTTCCTAGGGACAAACAGTAACTACTTCAGAGTGAAGTACTGCCAGAACACAGTATTGGACTACTGAATACTGCCCAGATGACAGTATTGGAATACTGAATACTGCACAGGACACGGTATTGGAATACTGAATACTGCACAGAACACAGTATTGGAATACTGCACAGAACACAATATTGGAATACTGAATACTGCACAGAACACAGTTTTGGAATACTTGATACTGCACAAGACACAGTATTGGAATACTGAATACTGCACAAAACACAGTACTGGAATACTGAATACTGCACAGAAAATAGTACTGGAAAAGTGAATGCTGCCCAGAACACAGTATTGGAATACTGAATACTGCACGGAACACAGTATTTGAATACTTGCACCTTGTACTGTATTGCAACCTTGGTATCAAGATAAGTACGCCTGTCATCAGTTTATAAACTAATACAGCCTGACTGTATCTGCCTTAACACGTTTCACCGAGTGAATCACTGACACTTGATACACAGCCCGATGTTGTATCATCAATTGGTAACATGAACCATTTTCATGTTGAATCATTTGTTAGAATTACAAGATAAGATATTTGGTGCCAGACCATGTGGCACAGCCTGTCTCCGGTAGCACACAATGTTAAATAATGGACATAACCAGGGCTAGTCCTCCAGGCTAGTCCCCAAAGTTAGTCTCCAGGCTAGTCCTCAGGCTAGTCCTCAAAGCTAGTCCTCCAGGCTAGTCCTCCAGGGCTAGTCCTCCAGGTTAGTCCTTCATCATCAGGTTTTTGTTGTTGAATATGTTGTCTGGGTCCATGTACTCCTTCACGGCTCTCAGAGTTCCAACACCAACCTCACTCACGGTCTCCTTCAGCCAGCGTTTCCGCAGTTTACCAACTGTCAACAGGATAGTAAAACTTCCATCATGTCAGTTATCAGATTATTGTACTTATATAGCAACGTGCAAGCATGCGTACGTGTTCATGTGTGTGTATGTGCGTCTGCTTGTACTGGTCTGGACTTATGCTGGTTTTATAGTGCTAGCCACTGAGATACCATGCCGCAGTTTGACATGGATACCCCAATCAGACACAGCATGAGTGCCAGGCAAGGTAACAACAAGTACCATCTTTTAACATCTTTTGGCATGACGAAGCCAGGGATCAGGGCAGGGCAGACAGACACACTATCCACTAGACCATGGAGGCAGTTTGTGTGTCATTAGAACAGACCAACTTGTTTTACTGTGTTAAAGACAAGCCTACTCCAAAGTATGGAAACACAACAACAGTACCTCAAAATGCGATGATAATATGAGTGAGTGAGTGAGGTTATACATCACTTTTAGCAATATTCCAGCAAAATCATGGCAGGGGACACCAGAAATGGGCTTCACACATATTACCCATGTCGGGATTTGAACCCGTGTCTTCGGCGTGACAAGCTAACATTTTGACTACTAGGCTACCCGACCGCCCCCAATGATGATATGAGTGAGTAAGTATGGTTTTACGCCACTTTTTAGCAATATTCCAGCAATATCACGGCAGGGGACACCAGAAATGGGCTTCACACATTGTACCCATGTTGGGAATCGAACCCAGGTCTTCGGCGTGACGAGCAAACGCTTTAACCACTAGGCTACCCAACTGCCCCCAATTCTGATATGAGCATATGTATACCGTATATGACCATACTCAAAGTGCCCAACAGCAGCAACCTCAGCAGTTTAGTTATAACAAACTGGTTGGAATCATTAAGTTTAAAAAGTAAAGAGTGAGTGAGTGAGTTGGGTTTAACGCCGCTTTTAACAGTATTCCAGTTATATCAAAGCGTGTCAGCTTAATGTGGGAGGAAAGCCCGAAGTGATGCAGGTCTCAGACGTTTACCCACGAGCACAGGTATGGTGCTGACAAACCTAGAAACATAATCAGGGCGAACCCGGGATTCGAACCCACAATCATAGGTTTCAGGGGTGCCCAAGGGACGCAACTCTGCACAGTGAATCCAGCGCCTTAGACAACTGGGCCACCCGCGCCCCTGAAAGAGTAAAGAAAAAAATACTGCTGCTTATATTTCGTAAAATGGAATTCCGAGTTTTGAGAGTATCAGTTCATACTGTTCCAAAGAATTGTGTATTTAAACAGATGATGAAGGGAATACTTCACCTCCATGATGATGTGATATGCTGCCGCCATTGGCCAGAATCTCATCTCGAGCACATGCCTGAAACACATTGCATATCCCACCTGAAATTTTCCGATGTACTTCATACATGGGGGGTTATTTCATACAATTATTCTTTGATCAAGGTCGGTCCGACCTGACCAGAAATGGGGTGTTCTCAGATCTTTGTTTAGCAGTAGCGGGAACTAAGATCTGATTTTAATGAGATTGGCTACAAACAGATTGGAACAGGAATCACATAAGGATACATGAGCAACATTTTGAACATGTTTTGATATAAGAGTGTAACATTTCCACAAACTGTTTTGGTAGAAAAACACAATATTCTGCCAAAACATATCACTCAATTCTTGAAACCAGACTTGGAACTACGTTGATTTTCAGTGATGAAAATATGGCTGCAAAACTTTTGACTTTCCAGGCGAGTGTGGAAATCCTTGAAAAATTATCTCCCTTTATCATTTAAGGGGTTAATACACATTTGTTTCGCCTTAGCCAGCACAGAACTGTTTTCCATTCACTGACTGCAGTTGTTACTCCAATTTTCATTTTGAAATATATTCTTTATTCCTCTTCAGCAAAATGTTTTTAATATCTTGCTCTGAAGGAATTGTACTTGGAGTGATATGATATGGAGTGAGTCTTATCTAAGTGAATATCACTACACCAGTGCTGAGGCAGACCCAGCGTCTTACCATACTATCTATAAACTAGATGCGGAGAATCCCAAGTTTCTCAATGCTCTCGTATACTTTCATGCAGGAAATCCCAAGTTTTACACTACCTCAATGCTCTCGTACACAAAAACAGAAAATCCCAAGTTTTACACTACCTCAATGCTCTCGTACACTTTCATACAGGAAATCCCAAGTTTAACACTACCTCAATGCTCTCGTAAACTTTCATACAGGAAATCCCAAGTTTTACACTACCACAATGCTCTCATACACTTTCATACAGGAAATCCCAAGTTTTACACTACCTCAATGCTCTCGTAAACTTTCATACAGGAAATCCCAAGTTTTACACTACCACAATGCTCTCGTACACTTTATTACAGAAAGTCCCAAGTGTAACACTACCTCAATGCTCTCGTACTCTTTCATACAGGAAATCCCAAGTTTTACACTACCTCAATGCTCTCGTACACTTTATTACAGAAAGTCCCAAGTGTAACACTACCTCAATGCTCTCGTACTCTTTCATACAGGAAATCCCAAGTGTTACACTATCACAATGCTCTTGGACACTTTCATACAAAGAATCCCAAGTTTTACACTACCTCAATGCTCTCGTACACTTCCACTGGGTTTGATATTCCTCTGTAGTTGAAGCCAAAGTAGAAGTACACACAGGCTCCGGCATCGTACAACTGCGTCACTCTGCACAGCAAGGGGCACTGTCACTATCATTTCACATTTTACTGAAAATGAAGTAATTACACCCACTGCCTTACCACTAGTAATATCTACTGTTTGAAATTACACAATCTTTATTTCGCTTCAACTAGAATAATTAATAATAAAAATAATACCTTTATAATGACATCTTAACTAGCATTAATTGAAAATTATTTACCAACCAATGTTTTAAGAGTGAGTGAGTTGGGTTTAACGCCACTTTTAACAGTATTCCAGTCACATCACGGCGTGTCAGCTTAATGATGAAGTGATACAGGTCTGAAATGTTAACCACTTCGGTGAAACCCATTAGCACGGGTATGGTGCTGACAAACCTAGAAACATATTCGGGGCGAACCCGGATTCAAACCCACAATCATAGGTTTCTGGCGTGCTCAAGGGACGCAACTCTGCACAGCAAATCATGGCGCCTTAGATAACTGGGCCACACGTGCCCCCCAATGTTTTAAGAGGTTGGAAGGATGTGAAAACATTTTTATTGGTTGTAACGTTTCAGGACCAATTCCTGCCCCTTCATCAGGTGAGTACTGAGTAAATGTATGTGATATAATAAATATACATGCTGAATTGCTGCTGATATTCTCTAGCGACAAATGACCACACAGTCATAGTTGGGGTAGAATGAGTCATTGGTTAGTATTATACAATTTAAGAATTGTAGAATCCAGACCAGTATTTTCGCTGCTGCACCAAATACTACAGATATGATCGTGAGTGAATGAGAAGAGAGGTGTGATCAGCACTATCTTGCCAATCTAACTGACATCTTACCTATAAGTGATGTATGGAGGGAATAATATTACAGACATGATCGTGAGTGAGTGAGAAGACAGGTGTGATCAGCACTATCTTGCCAATCTCATTGACATCTTACCTACAAGTGACGTATGGAGGGAACTGTATCCGTCTGTCTTTACACTCGCGATGCAGACGCTCCTTAACATTCTGACACAGATCCAGACACCTGAAACAGCACAACAAACCAGAATACTGAGTAACAGGGATGGGTATTGGAGGTCAAAAGCGTACCACAATATTTTGCGATGCACATGGCCGTATTGCTATATGTACAATATATATTGTATAATTCTAATTTTTTAAATTCAGAAGCAATCTGATTCATTAAGGTATGAACTGAAGTTCATAAATGGAACAAAACAAGACGCGGGTACAACATAATGTTTACTAATTCAATAAATATGCAGCCATCTTGGGGCCCGAGATGCATTTGGCAAGCACATAACATTAAACACACGATAAAAACCCAATTTGAAATCACTCAATATATGGATCATGAAAAAATTATATTGTCATATGTATCTTGGAAGGAATGAACCTCAATTTACAGATATACCGGTAATATTGCACACCCTTGGTTGCTGTAAAAGGCAACTATGCTTGACGTAAGAGGCGACTAATGGGATCGGGTGGTCAGGCTCGCTAACTTGGTTGATGCATGTCATTGATCCCAACTGCATGGAATAATGCGCATGATATTAATCACTGATTGTCTGGTTCAGACTCGATTATTTACAGACCACCGTCATATACATGATATAGCTGGAATATTGCTGAGTGCTGGGTTAAACAACAAACCAACCAACCAACCAACAGCACATCCTTATGTTAGTAATACGCGAACTAGGGCTGGGATGATACACCAACTATGCAATTCGATACGTATCACGATACTTTGCTCATGATCCGATATGTATCAAGATGTTGCATGTGCTCTCATCTGTGGCCCCTAAGCCATTTTTTCACACAGGATGAGTGAGTGAGTGAGTTGGGTTTTAACAACGCTTTTAACAGTATTCCAGTTATATCGTGGCGTGTCAGCTTAATGCGGGAGGAAAGCCCGAAGTGATGCAGGTCTCAGACATTTACCACTTCGGTGAAAGCCATGCGCACGGGTATGGTGCTGAAAAACCTAGAAACATAATTAGGGCGAACCGGGATTCGAACCCACAATCATAGGTGTGCCCAAGGGACTCAACTCTGCACAGCGAATCACGGCGCCTTAGACGACTGGGCCACCCGTGCCACTCCATACAGGATGACCCAAAACCTGGCACACTGAAGATTATGGCACGATGGATGAAAATAATTATGGATTTTACTAAAAATCTTTACTACATATTAGTGTTTAGTGTAACTGTTATTGAAGCAAACACTGAAGGTAAGAATTGATACTTTTTACTTAGGGTGTGACTGTAATCGATACTTGTATCGATAAGTCTATAAAATCGTGATCCACCGATGCATCGGTGTATCGTCCCACTAGTAACATGAACACAACATGCATCTGATGGAAAAGGGACTATGTTTCATTGGCTGGAGTCAAGGGCTGGGACGAGTCCAAATTTATTACCCAGAACCTGACCCCCTATTACCTGACTGGGGGATACCTGCTGCTTGGATATACCCACAAAACAATCTGATCATGCATACACTGCAGGTTACAGAAGCTTTATCTTTACTCAAACAGAGGAGGCAGAAGGAATGCATGAAAGGTCAGAAAGAAATACAAACATTTAGCGATCTGTTGTGTAACCACAGAGTTTGACCGTTATCCTCATTAAACAATATCGGGGTCCGGGTAGTCCTGTGGGTACCCGGGTCATACTCGGGAGTCACCTGACCCGAGTACTCGAGTTACCCCATCTCAGCCCTTAGGGAGTCTACTTCCAGTCTAGATCTAAAGAAGTGATTAATGATTTGTGTCCAATTGAGACATACTTGTCTCTTACTAATTAATCCTTAAGATGTTTGTTTGTTGTTAAAACGCCACACTCAGCAATATTTGAGCTTAAGCTTAATGTGGGAGGAAAGCCCGAAGTGATGCAGGTCTCAGACGTTTACCACATCGGTGAAACCCACGAGAACGGCTATGGTGCTGACAAACCTAGAAACATAATTGAGGTGTACCGGGATTGGAACCCGCAATCATAGGTTTCTGGCGTGCCCAAGGGACGCAACTCTGCACAGCGAATTGCGACGCCTTAGACGACCAGGCCACTTGTGCTCCCCCCAAGTACTGTGAGAATAGCCCTGGTTCAATACATGAGTCAGCTTACCTGTCCCAAGGAACGGATGTTTCAAAGGATTCTGCTACAATGTAATATTCAAACCCAAGATCCTGCAATGAAGAACAACATAACAATTCATAACAAATGTCATGAACTTTGCATACATCTGAGGATAATAGGATTAGAAACAAGATGGTAATTTTCAACTTACAAACATTTTGAAAAGTTCTCTCGATTCCTATCATACCGGCTGAGAAAAACAAACAACCAAACAGGCAGCTTTTTCAAGATCTTCAAACATTTCTTGTAACAAACTTGAAACAAAATTATTTTACTTTCAGTTGCCTTTTTTGTACTAGGGACATATTCTAACCCGGGTCGCCATGCGATCTGTACAGTAGAGAACTACTATTAAGATGAGTGAGTGAGTGAGTGAGTGAGTGAGTATGGTTTTACACCGCTTTTAGCAATATTCCAGCAATATCACGGCGGGGGACACCAGAAATAGGCTTCACACATTGTACCCATGTCGGGAATCGAACCCGGGTCTCCGGCGTGGCGTGCCAACGCTCTAACCACTAGGCTACCCGACCGCTCCACAATTAAAATGAAAATAACAGGGGTGAAAAGAAATATTGGTGCACCTGTGCATCGTGAGTTTTCTTGCAATGATATGATAAACGATACGTTTGTTTCTGTATCGAAACAAGACATTACATTTGCTTTAATTCTTGTGTAATAACACCCAGCATTTTTGTCCGTCCAATATCACAAAATGTGTTGTAATTAGTGTTTCAAGTTCACTCCCAAAAAAAGCTGCTATGTACATGTCTACAGCTAGCATTACCTTTTGAACCTGCTCTGAAATATTTTTAGTCAAGAAGTTTCCACATGATTTGACATGAATATGGGTATCACGATTCGTATCGTATTACCTATATACGTATGACCTATATATCATGATACTTATATTACCGTGATCATGAAGTAATATTTCATCCCAAGTAATTACAATTATCGACTCACCCTAAGATAGGCTATGACGAACGTGAGCATGTACCCTCTCTCTCCATTGTCTGCGCCTCCTGGGATCCCACTGGAACATACCACACATACAAATCATCATGGCTGAGAACAGGAACAAGAACAATAGACCCTTCCTCACACACTGGTACACACAGAGACTCATTCGTGACCAACTCGTGTTATTCTGGGACAAGCCGAATAGCGACTCGTGGCCATTTTTGCAACCGGGTTCCGTCTTAGCGCAAACGGGCATACCTGAAACATTTGTCAACTTGTTGCGTAATGGTTCACACATTTTCCCCATATATTATATATATTTCAGATGCAATTTAAAGCACATCGGGACATGCAGAACTATACAGTATGATTAAACACATTTAACTGTGTCTTTGGTATATTTTTAGATGCAAGACATATGTAAAATCAAAAATTATTTGTGAGGGATTTTGACGAATAACATGAAATTCTGATTGGTTTGTTGTTTTTTTGCACATAACATTCATCGATAGGGGGACGAGTCTGCTTGCAGGTGACAGAAAGGGGCGAGTGGTGACGAATGACAGAGACTGAGATTTGATTATCAAGGGAGATAACTCTGAACAGCTTAATGGAAATAGACATCATATTTCAAGTTGGTTTGTTGTTTAACGCCGCACTCAGCAATATTCCAGCTATATGACGACGGTCTGTAAATAATCGAGTCTGGACTAGACAATCCAGTAATTGATATCATGAGCATCGACCCACGCAATTTGGATTGATGACATGCATCAACCAAATCAGCGAGCCCGATCACCCGATCCCGTTAGTCGCCTTTTATGATAAGCATAGTCACCTTTTACGGCAAGCATGGGTTGCTGAAGACCTAATCTACCCCAGAATCTTCACGGGTCTATATTTCAAGTCTTACATGAGAGTCAGTGTGTGAGGGAGGGAGTTTATCAGCTTGATGTGGGCGTGTCAGCTTGATGTGGGAGGAAAGCCCAAAGTGATGCAGGTCACAGATGGTTCTCATTTTGTTTAAACCAACAAGCATGGGTATGGTGCTGACGAACCAATCACAAAATTGGTGTGAACTGGGATTCGAACCCACAGCCATGCCCAAGGGTTACAACTCTGCAGAGTGAAATGTGGCGCGTCAGATGCCTGGGCTACCCTCCCCCACTCACATTAGAACAAAGATACATAGCCTTGTAGAACAAGAAAATTGATTCAGTAGGAAACCACTCTCGGTCAAGGGAATATGTCATATATGATATTTCCATTCTTGTGTTACATTCCGGGTCTAGCACAAAGTAATCTCTCAACTACCCAACATAATTGAAATCAGATCTTCCACACTTATCCGACATACCACTCTACGTGAAGATCTGACAAAGATCTGTCAGGTAACCCTAACAAACTGTGTGGGGTTTTCTTAGCCCATCACATTAGCATTCTACATCAATTCAGCTTCACCATATTCTAAATTTTGTAAACCTCAGTTCCTGTCCTGATACGGAAATTTCAATTCAAACGAAAGAAAACCCACACAAAACACTAATGTTCATTGGTGTCCTTGTTTGGCATGGCAATATAAGAAAAATTAAAAGGTGTAAACATCTTTATATTACATTGTCCACTCGGAACTGCCTGTTTACATTCATTTTTAAGACACAGAAATATGATATGCTGCTCCACATGCTCCACTCTCTAAGGTGCTTCCATGAAAGTTAACCTGAGTGTGGACGGTTTGTCTGATATTCCGGCAGAAAGGTATCGAATCAGAGATTCAATGTTAATGAGACTGACAACTATCATTGTTCATATACTTAAAGTGGCCCCTTGTCTACATTTGATAAGATCAGCTGTAAGAGTGTAGACATCCGTGGTGTTTCAGTGATAGTCACACTGTAAATTGTACCAACATGTTTTAAAATGACATTGTAAAAGAATTAAAACAAATTCAAAATTGATAGAAAACAGCTGTTCGATTGAGCGGAGGTTAGCTTGACATATATCATGTGGCTTTAATTGATTTGGAAAAAGTGTGCAGCTTTCTGCTTCAAAGCATTTATTCTACCTCTCAGAAATCCACATCCACCCTGTCTTGCTCATGGCGGGGTATAAGGGATTTATTCTCCCGCTGAGAAATTTATTTCCCTCCAAGGTGGGATACATCATATTTTATCAAGATCATGTGAACCCATCAAGTTTCCTCATTCTGACATGGACGTATGATAATGCCTTTTAGTTCTTACCGGTATTTATTGGCTATTTCATATACCCTTTTCTCCTGAGCAGCAACTTCCTGGAAAGTAACAGGATGTATTCACTGACACTATCATAACAAGAAAATGAAGCAATCATTAAAAGTTAATTCCCTTTACCAATATACAATACACCTTTGCTAAAGGTGACTGTGGGACAAAATGAAGAGTGTTCTTCAAGTATAATTTTATTCCACATCTGTAAAATTGTCATCTTCCCCAGGCAAGAACATTAACTGACTCAAAAAGTCCAGTTTCCATCCTTGAGGAAATAGGCTGGAATTCCGGAGTTACAATTTTGCTGGACTAACGGGTCTATGCATAGTTCAATCAAAATCGCACAATGAACTAGGCACCCAGTTTGTAAACAACATGGATTTCAATGTGCAGATTTCGGTCAACTGCAGGTTTTGCAAAGCATGTATACCATCAACTGGGCATCAACAGATATTTTTATGGTTTTAATCAAGGCGCTCAAGTGACTTGATGCACTTTACAGGGTAAGATTCGTTTTTATTACAATATTGATCTTGTTTATCGATCAGATTGTGCTGACTGGGTGCCACCATTTTGTTTGAAGCAAATGCAAGTGATATAAGCGATGGAATCTTATTGGTCAATAGGATGGACATAGAAGGGACATAACTCGCAAAGTCACAATCGAACATGGAAATTCCAGCCTAGTTCAGCAAGGGTGGAAACTGGACTTTTATAGTCAGTTGACACCCTTGCCTCGAGAAGATGCAATATGTGAGTAGATGGATTATTATACAACAAATTGCTTGAATCACTCAGTTCATTAAACAGGTGAGAAGCCAACCTCCTTGGTTCCCTCAAACAGCAGAGTGGCCACACTGAGGTGGTGCGGGTCGAAGCCCTTCAGCTTGGTGATGTACAGCTTCTTCAGGCCATCCACGAAACTGCTTATAATAGAATTGACTTCCGGCTTCAACGCATGACCTAAAGTGAAGGATAATATTATTAGTTATGGTGTCTTTAGTTGCCGTATACAGTGTCCAATTAAAATATTGGGAAGGCGTCTCACAAAGGGAGACCACTCTTCAAACCTTGTTAATAATTTTATCTATAATCTTTATCAACAAAGTCATGAACGTGATCTAAAAACAGATTAATGTCCATGCACATCACAATTAATGATAATAAAACACAAAACAGTGTCAAATAACATATTTCGGTACCAGAATTACCATGTGAAATATGTGAGGTGGGTGTTCGAAAATCCAAGATGGCTGTTACTGATGGTATACAGTCTAATATTAGGTCAGGTCAACCATCTTGGATTTTTACTGATGGTATACGGGCTCATGTGGGGTCAGTAGATCTGCTCTCTGATTGGTCAATCTCACTTTTAGGCATAATAAAGCCTCCTATGGGGTTAATAATTCTGCTCTCTGATTGGTTCATACAATACTGTTCCAGAAATGTAACCGTCTGGACAAACAAATTTCTGGATTTCTCCATGGGTATGAAGTTTTGATTGTCTTGTTTGTTGTTTAACGTAGCACTCAGCAGTATTCCAGCTGTATGACAGCGGCTTGTAAATAATTTAGTCTGGACCAGACAATCCAGTGATTGATTAACACAATTGGGATGTGATGACATGCATCAACCAAGTCAGCGAGCCCCCCGATCCTGTTAGTCGCCTTTACGACAAGGATGAGTCACTGAAGACCTATTCTACCCGGACCTTCACAGGTAGGGTATGAAGTAATGTCCCTTTGTATATGAACAGCTGTTCCAAACAGTGTTTCCAGACTCAGGGTCAAGGGTTCACTGTACTTGGTTGCTTCCATTTATTTTTTACTTGTGTCAAGTTAAAAAAATATATAAAAATACTGAAAGAGTGTAAAAAGAATAAATAGTCAGTTTAATTACAAGATTGGATTAAGTGAACAACAGTGAAAGACATGCGACTTCTAATCCCTTTGAGTGGCAGTTGAGTAGCCAAGTGGTGAAAGCGTTTGCTCATCATGCCGAAGACCTGGGTTCGATTCCCAACATGGGAACAATGTGTGAAACCCATTTCTGGTGTCCTCTGTCGTGATATTGCTGGAATATTGCTAAATGCAGCATAAAACCAAACTCACTCACTCACTAATCCCTATAAAGTAGTTATTGCTCAGGGCAGCAAATCTTTGTTTTAAGCAATGTTTGTTTGTTGTTTTAAGCTGAAGTCAGCAATATTCCAGCCATACCACAGCAGCTTGTACGCAATTTGGCAAAGCAGTGGTCGATAGCATGAATGTCTTGCTTCATCCGAGTACAATGACACAGTATCAACCAAATCACAGAGGCTGTAAGTTCGACACACAACAAGCAGGAGGTACTGGGCACCTTGCCTCACACAGGATTACTACAGGGTTAATAGAAACATAGTATAGGCATCATATTACCAAACTGGAACTGTTCATTGTCCATTAACCTAATGGAAGCTGGAGCACACCTCTGAAACATAAACATCCACATTACATCTGTCAGTTTAGGTTGTTTGTTTGTTTGTTTGTTTGTTTGTTAACGCCGCACTCAGAAATATTCCAGCTATATGACGGCGGTCTGTAAATAATCAAGTCTTGACCAGACAATCCAGTGATTGACAACATGAACATCGAACCACGCAATTGGGATTGATGACATGCATCAACCAAGTCAGCGAGCCTGACCACCCAATCCTGTTAGTCGCCTCTTATGACAAGCATAGTATCCTTTTATTGCAAGCATGGGTTGCTGAAGACCTATTCTACCCCGGATCTTCACGGGCCGAGTTTATGTAAGAAGTCAGTTTCACTCTGTCATTTGAGTATGAACCTTTATAGAGTGAGGGCCCAACTGTATGAACGTCAGAGCTTGCTATGGTGAAGGCCCTCACTCTATGAAGGTTTTCACTCCAATGATGTCGCACAAAGTGTACAAAGTAAAAGTCAACTCTTATAATCTTTTATATTACTATTTTATTCCTATGTATACACAATCTTATTTAGCACATGTGACTTCATGTTTCCACTGACAGCTATACAACAACCAGCTGCAGTGTGGAATAAATAGTTCATCAAGAAGAGAGGTGACGTGAGCGTGTGTCCACTCAAAAAAAAAAAAATAGATTTAAATAATATGATCATTAAATATAGTTATTTTCTGTTAATAATTTAACAACCTCTAAGTCTGTCACAGTGCATTTTAAAACATTTACTTCAAGTCCTGAACGTCAAAATGGCTCCTGTGTTAAAAAACTGTGACATACCTGTTTTGCTATCTCTCTGAGGCACTGCACGCCAAGCTCGAAACTAGGGAAAACTATAGAGCCGTACTTCTTACAGGGTGGCAGTGGTCGGATCTTGAGTGTCACCTTGGTTACAACACCCAGGGTTCCTGGACAACAAGACAAGTCAACATTACAAACTGTGCAACATAAGCAGTTCACATGCTTAGCGAAAAAAAAACTTTTTAAAGGAAGCAGGGATTTATCTAGGATTCCAAACAAAGTGCCCTTGTCTCGCAAATTGGTTAAATAATTATTTTATTCAAAATTGGTGTAATTATAAAGTTCATATTTTCTTAAATTTAGAAGTATCTTAACATAGTATTTTACCATTCCATTCAAAGCAAGAATGCAGAAATATGCATTACCGGTAAATCCTTTTCCTCTTAATCAGGGAATTGGGACATTTTGTTCCAACTTGGGAATTTTTATTCACATGGTAGAGGAACAGCTCATGTGAGTGAGATTTAGTAATTACATCAATTACCACTAATCTATGCCCCTGCCAGGCTCTTTGTACAAATTACATGATCGAAATGAAGTGAGAGAGGGAAGGAGGGAGGGTATGCAAGGATAAGGGAGCTCTACCTTCTGATCCCATGATGAAGTGATGCCAGGCCGGCCCACAGGACCTGACTGAGGGAGGGAGGGAGAGAGGGAGGGTTTGTTAGGGTGAGGGAGCTCTACCTTCTGATCCCATGATGAAGTGATGCCAGGCCGGCCCACAGGACCTGACTGAGGGAGGGAAGGAGGGAGGGTTTGTTAGGGTGAGGGAGCTCTACCTTCTGATCCCATGATGAAGTGATGCCAGGCCGGCCTAAAGGACCGGACTGAAGGAGGGAGGGAAAGAGGGAGGGTTTGTTAGGGTGAGGGAGCTCTACCTTCTGATCCCATGATGAAGTGATGCCAGGCCGGCCCACAGGACCTGACTGAGGGAGGGAAGGAGGGAGGGTTTGTTAGGGTGAGGGAGCTCTACCTTCTGATCCCATGATGAAGTGATGCCGGTCCGGCCCACAGGACCTGATTGAGAGAGGGAAGGAGGGAGGGTTTGTTAGGGTGAGGGAGCTCTACCTTCTGATCCCATGATGAAGTGATGCCGGTCCGGCCCACAGGACCTGACTGAGGGAGGGAATGAGGGAGGGTTTGTTAGGGTGAGGGAGCTCTACCATCTGATCCCATGATGAAGTGATGCCGGTCCAGCCCACAGGATCCGACTGAGGGAGGGAGGGAGAGGGGGAGGGAGGGTTTGTTAGGGTGAGGGAGCTCTACCATCTGATCTCATGATGAAGTGATGCCGGTCCAGCCCACAGGACCTGACTGAAGGAGGGAGGGAGAAAGGGAGGGTATGCAAGGGTGAGGGAGCTCTACCTTCTGATCCCATGATGAAGTGATGCAGGTCCGGCCCACAGGACCTGACTGAGGGAGGGAGGGAGAGAGGGAGGGTTTGTTAGGGTGAGGGAGCTCTACCATCTGATCCCATGATGAAGTGATGCCAGGCCGGCCCACAGGACCTGACTGAAGGAGGGAAGGAGGGAGGGTTTGTTAGGGTGAGGGAGCTCTACCTTCTGATCCCATGATGAAGTGATGCCAGGCCGGCCCACAGGACCTGACTGAGGGAGGGAGGGAGAGAGGGAGGGTTTGTTAGGGTGAGGGAGCTCTACCTTCTGATCCCATGATGAAGTGATGCCGGTCCGGCCCACAGGACCTGATTGAGAGAGGGAAGGAGGGAGGGTTTGTTAGGGTGAGGGAGCTCTACCTTCTGATCCCATGATGAAGTGATGCCGGTCGGGCCCACAGGACCTGACTGAGGGAGGGAATGAGGGAGGGTTTGTTAGGGTGAGGGAGCTCTACCATCTGATCCCATGATGAAGTGATGCCGGTCCAGCCCACAGGATCCGACTGAGGGAGGGAGGGAGAGGGGGAGGGAGGGTTTGTTAGGGTGAGGGAGCTCTACCATCTGATCCCATGATGAAGTGATGCCGGTCCAGCCCACAGGACCTGACTGAAGGAGGGAGGGAGAGAGGGAGGGTTTGTTAGGGTGAGGGAGCTCTACCTTCTGATCCCGTGATGCCGGTCCAGCCCACAGGACCTGACTGAGGGAGGGAGGGAGATAGGGAGGGAGGGTTTGCAAGGGTGAGGGAGCTCTACCTTCTGATCCCATAATGAAGTGATGCCGGTTCAGCCCACAGGACCTGACTGAGAGAGGGAAGGAGGGAGGGTATGTTAGGGTGAGGGAGCTCTACCTTCTGATCCCATGATGAAGTGATGCAGGTCCGGCCCACAGGACATCCTGGGCACCTGGCAACTCTTCTCCAGCACTCCACGGGGAGTGACAAACGTCACATGGACAACCTGAAGCAAAAGACACTTTTACACTTTTGTGCTAAAAATTTAGTAAACCAATCAGCTAACTGTTGCATGTTTATTGATATTGTCAATTAGTCAAAAGCTGCTTTCCTTTTCTTTGTAAGCAATACCAGTCTAGCAAATCATATTTTATTGAGAAATATATTTACTTCCAGAAAACATTTTTCACTTTTACAATAAATTGTATATTTAAAATACTTATCCTAACTCGCACTATGTTTCCAGTTTCTAAAATACAATTCACCCTGGGTCAAGGATAGAACATGAGTGCCAGCCTCTTCCACTACAAAGCGAGGGGTTTGAAGGCGATCGTGTAAGAGTGAGAAGGACTCAAAAGCCTGCTCATGGTTGGTGGCAAGACGGGCCTGGGAGGGAGCATGATGTTCGAAGAATCGTCACAAGTCAGGCTGTCATCAGCTAAAGGACAGCGTTTAAGCTGTAATTTATCCATAATCCAATGAATGACTAGAGCAGGATCCACATTCTGATCCACGTTCCCATAACTGCCCGAAAACCAGGTGGGAGATGGTTGATGGTTCACATCACTTCCAGCTGGCGTAGGATCACCCACTGGAGGAACACGAACCGTAGAGCTAGGAGTCAAAGAATTCAGAAAAAAGTACCATCGATAGTCCGGAAAAAGTCTAGAGGTCAGAGTGTACTGCCAAATTAGACCCTAGATTATGAGCTTGTTCTTGATGGTGAATAGTGATCGCTATAAGTGGAGGTCAGGGAGTGACCTAAGGTAGAGGAACGTCTGACTGAGTCCGTATATGAACCATTCTCTGAGTCAGGAATGTGTCTTGAAGAAGCGCCAGAGTCCTTATGAAAGCATCGATACCTGGAAGGTTGATTTCCATTTCATTGATCCTGAGAGAGTCCATACCTGTCCTGTAAACAACAATCCCGAGAGGGGCCAGGCGGCCCAGAGAGACAATCCTGAGACAGTCGATCCCGAGGAGAGCGATTCTTAGAGCAACGAACATGAGAGCGACTACTTCTGGAACAGTGACTCTTGGAGGAAACACGAGACTGATCCTCGCTCTGTCAATCTTCGGTAGAGGGTGAACGCGTTCTACTGATGGAAGGCTTAGATGTTACAAAAGTGCTAGTAGCTTTAGTCTACAAGGTGCGAGGAACAGCGCCGAATGGAGCGAGTGACAAGAGTCAACTAGTATAGGACTGTCAAGGAGTGCTCAAGGGGCGATCAAGGTCTTGGTTGAGTCAGGTCTGGGCTAGGTGACTGTGGAAAGTACCATCTGAACGTCCAAGTCATCTGGCGGCTCTGATGTAGACATAGACCCGGACACTACAGGGACAGACTGTTCTTGATCCAGGACAATAGGGACGTAGTCAGTCAGAAAATTATCTTTCATTAGAAGACTCTTCAGTGAGGTTTTCGCATTCTAGGCAGAGTCGACCCAAACTACACCGACTAAGGTGATCACAACAAAGTATATGAAGGTCAGATTTGAAAAACGGTAGCACAGAAACAGGATCAAAAAGAAGAAGGAAGAAATGCGAAGTGTGAGATACCAATTTTATGAAACTCGTGAATTATTGTGGTATCTGAATCGCTCTCGCTCGTCAGATACCACAACTATTCACGAGTTTCATAAAATTGGTTTTACATGGGAGCGAGTTTGGTATTTTAATTATTACTTGCCATTTATAACGTTTTAAGAATTATACTGTTGAGTGTGAATAGGCTGACACCTACACGATCCACGGCATAATCTAATTGAGTTTAACAGAATAATACTTCAAACACATCAAAAGTTGAAACATATGAATTTAATACCATACAACGGTCCACCCTTAGAATTCAGGCGTCCGTTATCGCAAGGTTATCACAACTCACATACTTTAACTTAGACTAAGGACTGTCGTTGCGCTACGATACGATCACCTTGTGGAACGGGGCCTTGCATGTCAAAGTTTACAATCATGTCACAATACCCGATGACATAATTTGTGGAATTTTGTTGCAAGATCCATCAGCAAAACAATGCCATGTGAGTCACGATGTGACGTCAGCCTAGCAACAAGGTTGCTTGGGTCATCGAGTGTGCATAAGGTCCTCTCAGTGATATATCATCTCCATACACAATGTCGTTGAATAAGCCAAGGGATGTTGAGAGCTTTCAATATTTGTTCGTCAAACGTGTTTCGAGAGTACATAAGCATGCGTTTTGGTATTACACAATGTGTAATACAGCTGTATGTTTATCAAACAAGTGATCTCTTCATGGGCAAGTAATAAGTTAAAAAATTACACTGTTGCATTATGATGGTTTTTTTAAGATATTTCAGCACATAGTCATGACAGTTATAGAAGTAATAGATACTTTATTTAAAAAAGTATCTGGTGTTGCAGCTGCAGCTGAAAAGATATCTGGTCCCCATACAAAATCCCTCCCAACCCCAGATTATCAAATGGTTGGGCATGAGGAACATCAATCCATTGAGATAAATTGTTGTCAGCTCAGTGATGGAGACCAAATAACATAATCATTACAACAGCACGCAATATTAGACAGAAGAGATACTCACGATATCCTCAATATTTCCGTAGATATTTTTCTTCATACCGGAAGCCCTCGTGGCCACCCAGCCTCCGAGTGAGCTGAATTCCATGGAGTCGGGTTCATGTCCGGTGCAGAAGCCTTTGGTGGCCAACTGGGGATGGGAAGTGAGAGAGTTTAGTTTAACACTCCTTGAATAGTACTTTATTTATTTCATGGTGTGTGAGCTTGATGTGGGAGGAAAGCCTATAGTAAAGCAGGTCTTAGACGTTTACCAATTTGGTTAAATCCAAGCACGGGTATGGTGCTGACAAAACTAGAAACATGATCAGGCAGACTTGGATATGAGCCATGATCATTGGTTTCTGGCGCACCTAAGGGACATAACTCTGCTCATTAAATTGTTGCAAATTAAACAAATGGGCCACCTGTGCCCACTGGTTCATCAGGTGTTTATACCAACACAAACTCACTCGTCTCTCCAAGTCCTGGCCAATGATGCCAGCCTCCACATGACACGTCAGGTTCTTCTCATCAATCCACAGGATCTTGTTCTTAAAATATAGAAATCTACTTGAAACTACTTTCAACTTAAGTCTTTGAAAGGCATTTAGAAGTGATACACATAAGGAAGAGAATTTATGGATGTCAACTTCTTTATTATGAGGAATACACGTTTCGGAGTATATGCTTACTCCTTCATCAGGTGAACCAATGCTCTGAGGCAGAGAACATACATATGTACATGTAAGATCAACAAAAGTAATAAGATAACTAAAGGTGGAAACTTAAGGGAATCCAACAGATGATTGGCGCTGATTGGTGATTAGCAATAGACAATGGAAGCCAACACTTTACAGTAATTAGCGATGAGAGTTATGGACAACTGGAAGCCAGGACTAAATTATCACTGATTGGTAATTATCTAGCTGGCTTCCATTTGCCAATTGCTATTTCTATTCTTTTACCTATCAGTGCTAATTACCCCTGGCCTCCCATTTGCCTGAAAAAAAAATCAAGTTTTCATCAGACAATCCAGTGATCGATCATGAGCAATAATTGATGCCTACAAGGTACAAGGACATGCTATCAACCAAGTCACCGAGTCTGACCATCCAATCCATTTGGGTTCTGGTACCTTTTCAAACCTGGAATCCCCATCAGAATATGTAGAAGTATGGGATTTGCAACATCTCTGGGATTCTGTTGTGAAGCATGCCAGGGCTTCTTACAAGTACTGATTTGACTGACTGTCACACAGGGCACTTGCATTTTACACATCCTTGTGTCACAGTTACACAACTCACCATTTGTGACGTGTCAAGGGAGACAATCATTCTTTGTTCATTTTCTGGACATTCCAAAGCTCCGGACACACTTGTGCCTCCTGATAAAACAGCAAACATAAAACAGTTTAATACAAGTTCATTCCAAGGCATGTGACAAAACAATGTAGGTAGGCGAACCAACCACACTAATAATTATGATAATAACGTCATTAACATCTAAGCGCAATCATGGTTAGGCACAGTCACTGGCCGGTTGTCCAAAAGAAGTGAAATTGTGGAAGGTCTAAGGTCTGTGTCTAGTTACATTATCCACAAGTTTGAACTTGTTGGATTTCACTCATGGTGCCAATCCCTGTAAATTGTCCACTTACTTCTGATATCAAACATCAAGTTTAATAACACGTCTACGGTAACAGATGTACGCGAAAAGTTTCGCAGTCCCATTCTCAGCATACAAATGTGGAAAAACATAGGCATTACAAACAGAATACTGTATTCAACATAATAAGCTGTACTGGCAAATATAATTTTAACAAGCTGACATCTGTTTGGCTCAAGAACCATGTACCCTTCATTAAGATTGGGCGGTCAAAGTTCACTCAGAGTACACCTGATGCCAGATCTATCAGAGAGGTATCGTATCAGAGTAAACTATCGGATTTTAATGACATTGTTACGATACACATACATCATGAGCAGGAAGAACAGCAGAAACTTTGTTTCCACAGCAAACAACTGGGTATTATTTGAACAGGATGCTTAATATGTTGAATATAGTATTTGTGATGTTATATTTCATATTCAATGACGATTATGAAAAGTTTTGACAGCACTCCACCTCCAAATGGTATGATGACAACATTAAGTTGGCACGCAAGGTTGACAATCTTCACGACATCGGCATGGCAACCTGAAAAAATAAAACAAACAATTGAGTATGAGTGAGAAGAATGATTAATTTTCAGATTGGCCTGATGTTGTCGTAATACTGCTGATAGCTGCATAAAACAACACTCACTCAAACCTTGTTTCCATGGAGATTTAATGTTAGAGTGACTGAGTGAGTTAATAAAGTCACATAGGCAATATTACAGCCATATCGTGACTTGAACAAATTATGAATTTATATTACACATGAATAAAAAACACTGTTGTTGAACGGTACAACAACCAGCAATATGTCACAGATTATAATTGTAAAACTAGTTTTAGAACAATAAAATGATCAGATTATGACAGACAACACATTAAAAAACAGGCTATAGGTCATCAACAACTAAAGTTAGGCCAGGATACCAGGGACCACGGGGACTTACAGTGCCTTTGTTAACTGCATGGAGACTTAATGTTAGAGAACAGCATCATTGTGATGAACCCAAAACTAATGCAATTTGTTTTTGGGTGGAATTATCGTGTCTTTCTTTACTGGATCTGAGCATCTGACATACTTACTTGGAAACACCACAATGTCAGGGATTCTCTTGAACTTCCCCTCTCTGAGTACGAACATCTCATGTAGAGTGTGTCCTGAAACCAGAGGCATCCTGAACACATAAACACCTCAACCAATCAGAAGTACACATATCTTATTTAAAGGCAATTACCTGTGATTCCTACACAAAACACTGAACAACTGATGTCACTTATAGCCTTTTCTAACACCAAAGAGGTTACACACTTCTTTGTCATCTCCATTTACATCTTCCAGAGGCAAAGGCGTTAACTGACTATGAAACTCCAGTTTCTACCCTTGCCGAACTATGCTGGAATTCCGAAGTTACATTTTGACTTGACTAACGAGTCTATGCATAGTCCAATCAAAATTGCGTAACGAACAAGACATCCGGTTTGTAAATAGGAGGGACATGGAAGGGACTAGTGGTGCTACGATCAAGCCTGGAAAGTCAGCCTAGTTCAGCAAGGGTGGAAACTGGAGTTTCATAGTCAGTTAACGCCTTTGCCTCTGGAAGATGTAAATGGTGATGAACCTACTGTGTTTTGAGTTGTGGGAATTGTAAAAATTTACCATTTGAACTGTAAGCGAATGTTTTATTGGAAGGACATCTAGAAACAGGCTGGTATTCCCTGCCTTGAATTCAGAATAACTTGAAAACTGAACTTCCCTCCCCCTGCAACCCACCATGTGCCCTGAAGATCCGGTCATGACAGTCATCAGAGAATGGGATGCTGCTTCTCTTGAGCTCAGCAAGGTAGCTTTCATTCTTGATAGGTGTAGGGATGTCAGCTGCACTCATTTCAGGCTGGGGATGTATCACATATCATCAATTGTTGCTGACGATCAAGTCAGGCAGACAATACACACAAACACCTATCAATTGTTGCTGACGTTCAAGTCAGGCAGACAATATACATAAACACATATCATCAATTTGTTGCTGGCGATCAAGTCAGGCAGACAATACACACAAACACATATCATCAATTGCTGACAATTAACGCAACACTCAGCAATATTCCAGCTCCAGACATCAGTCTGTAAGTAATCAAGTTTAGACTGGACAATCCAGTGGTTTGTTTGTCAAAAACTTTCGTGGTAGGGTCCGCGAATTGCAATTTTGTGGCTGTATCGTAATCCAATCGTAATCATCCCCAAACAGCCACGAATGTCCCGAGTCAACTACGAATCATGTAAGAACTAAGTAAGAACAACATTCGGCATATTCGTAACTTAGTCGTAGGTGATTCTTACAATTCGTGCATGATCCGAACATGAATCTTGTAATTCGTACATGTATCTTAACCCATTCCTGTCATTCTTCATATTTTTCAACCCAATTAGCCTCCAAAGTTTGCATTATTAGCCGAATCATCACAAATTTCGAAACTTTCCGATTGGGGGTGATTCCGTATATTCGTGGTCGTAGTGAAAGAGTGGCATAAGGTTGGATCATCCATGGCAAAGCAGAGTAACAATAGGTTGTGGGCTAGTGTTTGGTTCTCACCTGAGCTGGTGACTTGTGTTCCAGACTGATGCCGACAGTAGCCTTCATCCAGTCCTTGAGTGCCGGCATGGTGCTCCCGCTCAGTCGATACCTTCAGTGGTAGAAATAACAGCAATGATCATCATGACAGTCTTCATGTGCAATCTTAGAAGCTGTAGTGTCATTGAGTGAGTGAGTTGGCTTTAACGCCGCTTTTAACAATATTCCAGTTATATCGAGGCGTGTCAGCTTAATGTGGGAGGAAAGCCCGAAGTGATGCAGGTCTGAGATGTTTACCACTTCTGTGAAACCCACAAGCACAGGTATGGTGCTCACAAAACTAGAAACATAATCGGGGCGAATGGGAATTCAAACCCACAATCATAGGTTTCTGGCATGCCCATGGGACGCAACTCTGCACAGTGATTCGTGGAGCCTTAGACGACTGGTCCACCAGTGCCCCCGTCTTAATGTCGAATCTTAGAAGCTGTAGTGTCATTGAAGACAGTTTACTTATGGATTTTAACCTCTTTGTTCTTTCAATATCTCTGCTAGTTTCTGCTGGCTCAGGGTTTTACCATGACTTACAAAAGTGGGGGTCCAAGGGTGATGAAATGGTGCAGTGTTTTGAAAATTACTTGATGATACACCGATGCATCACATTTTTTTAACTTCTCGTGCAAGTATCGATCACAGTCGCACTCAAAGTAAAAAGTATTGATTCTTAGCTTAAGTGTTTGCTTTAATAAGTGTTAGTAACAGTTACAGTAATTAGTAGTGAAAGTTAATAGTACAAAACATAAATAGTTTCATCCGTTATGTGCCATACTTCACACTGCCAACTGTAAATCATCAGTGTGCCAGGTATTTGGCCATCCTGTCTATGAAAAAGATGGCTTAGGCACCACAGATAAAATCACGCGCAAGTATCTTGATACGTATCAGATCGTGAGTAAGGTATTGTGATACATATCAGAACGCACAGTTGGTGTATCACTATTAAAAACGAAAACACTGATAATTTGTTTTTAAATTATCATAACCTGAATCTGGGAATATTTCATTTCAATTTGGAAATTTTACCGACATTTGCCTTAGACATGATAGAGATGCATCTCTTCTTGGCAGAAAGAAATACAATGAAATTTTACCTCTCCCCTGAGAATTGAACATGGCCATCCTTGTTGATAAGAAACTTGGAATCCTTGTATCCCCAGCCATTCCATTTCAACACTTCTTGTCTGAAACAGAGAACAGCTGTGTCCTTATCCTGTCTAATTGGCAAGAGATAGGTAGGGCTGTGACATTCAAATTATTGATTCTTAGCAATATTCTGTACTGTCATACAAATTGTGGGATAACACTTTCTTGGTATGTGGTGAGGTGAAATGGGGTTAAATGTTGCATCCAAGATTATTGCACTTATATAGCGACATGCATGTAACGTGTGTGTGTGTGTTTGTGGCTGCTTGTACTAGTCCGGACTGATGCTGATTTATAGTGCTAGCTCACTGACAATATACACAATATACATTGTAAAATGTTTTAGAGGCTCAAGTTGTTAGTTCTGAAAATATATATAAGATTTTCTTAGGGGATAGACAAACAATACAATATGTTAATGTAATCCGTTTTCACATTGTCTGCTGGAAAATTGAGCAATCATAAAACAATCATGTCTTTTCTTATGAATATAGGCTCATCATCATATCCCCAAAGGTTACACGGTATTGTATCTGGCTGTCTGGAGTAGACTATGCGGTGACTGACAACAAATGATTGACATTATTTGTTTTGATAGTTGTATGTATGAGTGTGTTTTCGTGAATGTTGCAGAGAGTTAATGCTTCACTGTTTAAATGTGTGATGTTTTTCGGTGTTTATGTTGTAAGATAGTTGTATGTATATTTGTACACGTGTCGTTGACTGTGAAAGATTGCGTGGTGATATACTTGTTTTATGTTTTATCCCTATGATATGAATTGCCTGGACTGTGGCGTCACACACTTCGCAAGAAATCGCAATGAACATAGCTGTTCCGAACCGTTAGGCTAACATAAACTTAATAGGTATACTTTGAAATGCTAAAAGGGTACAGAGGTTTTCATTTTAGGTGGGACGAATTTTCTACATGTTCTAGGGTACGAATTCATTTGGGGTATGAAATTACTGCAACCCATTGTATTTGGGCGTTGCACACTCAAAATAATTCTTCTTGTCATTTCCTTGAAAGCCTTTTCCACCAGAAACAGAGGATTCATTATTGAAATCAAAATATAAACACGATAAGAGGAGGTCGCTAAGAGTAAGATTGCGACGATTTCTTTTCTCCATATTACAGGTCTGTATTGTTACAGGTCTAACGAGACACAGGTTCGTGACATAAGATTACTTTGTGCCAAAAAGACTGAACTAAAGCTTTTTTATACCACACCATAACTGTAATACACATTGTCCTTTGTATCGCTACGTGACAAGCATGCAGGTTTTGACTTCCCAAACAGATCAGTCGCCAGGTAATCAACAGGCACACACCTGCGCTTCGGGATGGTTGGTGCCTCCTCGCCGACACTAATTTTGTTGTCACTGGAGGCACATGGCTGAAGTTGAGCTCCCTGTGAGTGATCGCTATTATTTACGTCGACATTTTGTGCTCTTGAACCTAGTAAATGTCCGGAAATAACAGCAAGCCGGTGTTTTGACGCCATGTTTTCCTTGTGGTTACGTTTCACGCGAGTATTTCAGTGTGATTTTGTTTGCAAATTATCTCCCTTGTATTGCTTTTTGTTCGCCACATACGCTACTGTCATGCGAGGCTCGAGTGGGCGTGGTTGTTCATAGTTCAACTTGCTGGACTGGTGACAATCTCGTCAAGGTGTTACCTGACAACAAAGGACACGTCAATTTCCATTAACAATTTATTTTTTTCAAATTTACCAAACAACAATTAGAAATAAACTAAAAGCTACATAAAAGTTTATTGAACTGCTTTTTTTAACATAGAATTCTCATAACATTCCTCAGTAGTGGGGTTGTTTTGACGTGGAGTCATGCCGAATAAAGATGATAAAAACGTTTATTTAAAAAAAAATAAATAAATAAATTATTTGCTTGGTGATGAAGTATATTTCTGCTGACAACACATGTTCAAATCTAACATGTGTCCATAAGAGGGGGACTGAGTGAGCGAGTATGGTTTTACGCCGCTTTTAGCAATATTTCAGCAAAATGGGCTTCCCAAAAGAGAGTAATGAGTAAGTTAATTCTGATTCGGGTACAAAAAGGCCAAATAGCAGAAATATACTGACGCCCAAAAGAAACTTTACCATAGTTGCAAATCACTCTAGTTTAAAAACCACAAAAGATAGATGAATGAAGTAAAATGTATTGAAAAATCAAAATCTCAAATAATAATGATAATAATAATAAAGGAAGTTCTGTATGATTCGTATTGTCTGAACAGACAGAACTGGCTTTCATCAGTGAAGACGACACTCCGCCACTCGCTGCCAGCGACGTAGAATACGGACCCATCTCAATCTCTGACGACGATATTGCGCTCTCAGTAACTGTCCTCTGTAAGGTCTGTTAGGTCAGGAATCGACTTTTGAGGTGCAAAGTACGCTAGGACGGGTCTTCATTGGGCGTAGTTACCTTGGGTGTGCCTGTTCTTGGCCTGTCTGTGATGCCTACCCGGTTTGTTTGTAACGTTGCATCATGTGAGTTACACGGGAGCAACCAATCTGTATTATATCCAGGGTCCGCTCGTGTCGTTCGGGTGCCATTTCTGTGGTGTTTTTTTAATCAGTGTGAATGTCTGACTTGCTGTCCGTATAATTTATACAAGCGGCACGTGTTTTTCACTTTTTTTCGCATTTTCAACAAATAACGTGCAGTGGACATGTATCACTTTCGGCTGTGTTGCACTGTTGTGTTTGCACGATGTGTTTTGCATTGGTTGTGTTTGAACAAGTGTTTTTCCAATTTTGCAATTCCATTGTAAAGTGGTAAAGTTTCCTTTGGACGTCAGTTTTTCATAAATGTTCGCTAACTTTCCTGCGACCTGCGTCTATTATGTACGGAACCACATAAGAGCTATACAAAAGATATTATCTTCAAAATTCAAGACAATTAGTTGAAAATTTAAGCTACAAAGTTGAAATACAGTTGCTACCTTGCAAAATTCAAGATATTAAGTTGAAAATTATCTGCTTCTATCTTGTGAATTAAAGATACTGCATGAGTAATACTGACACTAAGATAAACTGAATTCAGCAAATGAACGTCCCAAAGTTTCACTTTCTGCTTAAAGCTGACACTGTTGTGAGATGAGGACTGATTTTTCAAGATGCAAAATAATCATTGCGTGGCCCTAGTTTCAAAAGTAATGAGACGATCAAAGTCGTCGTTTTCTCAAATGCTTGATCGTCGTTCTTCCGAATACTTGGTCGTCTCATGACACAGGTGTTCACGGGTAGGCCTTGTTATCGCCAAGTGTATGTCAGTTACATTATCTCAACATGAAGTCGTTGACGTTTATGGAGGCCTCACGATCACGGAACTGTTGTTTCTGTGATTTACTCACAGACTGACTGGCACATTTTATTTCTAAAATGAGCAGCGCGGCAACCATATTGCAAATAGGTTTATGGTGCTAGTCCACTGAGATAACACAGTTTAACATGGATACCCTACTCAGAGTCCGAGCTGACCAGTCCGTGTTTTAGCCCAGTTCTGCAGAGGAACACCAAGTATCTTTTAACCTTTGGTTTGTTTGTTGTTTAACGCCGCACTCAACAATATTCCAGCTATATGACGCGGTCTGTAAGTGATTGACATCATGAACATCGATCAAGTCAGCGAGCCTGACCACCCGATACCGTTAGTCGCCCCTTAGGGCAAGCATGCATGGTTGCTGAGGACCTATTCTAACCCGGATCTTCACGGGTTTCCTTGGTAGACACCGCCGGGGATCGAGCCACCCATGTGTTTATGAATCAACATTCACTATCAAAAAGTGATGATACCAGGTGTTCGAGAAAATGTGAGTGTGCTCAGCTCCAACGGTGCCACCCGTCACAAACACATACAAAGGCAAGTCAATTTTTCACCTAAAAAAAACTACGGGAATACGTTGTACAAATTAGAACTGTTGACGCGTCAAATTTAGAAATGATATATATTCGACTTCTCAAGAACTACTTGACGGATTTAACTGATTTTATCAGTGATTCGGACATCACGAGAGTCTAACGTGATACGGTTGCTTCAAAACATCCTTACTAATCACATGAATCATAGATTCATCTTGTGAATGAAAAATCCACTGGTAGTTTCAAGTTTCACGCTCATCAGACAACTTCAGCAGTTTAAAACAACATTTCTCTTGAACAGTTTGAGGGTTTGAGCTGGATTTGTTTCTATGTGTTTCTACAGGATATGTTAATATATTAATTCAGATATTATCATGTAATTTGTTTAAAAAAATGGAAATAACTGCAATGATGTTTAAATGTCCTCTGAAAAGACCAAGAAAGGTACAGGCATATGTGTGTCTTAGTTGCTAAGCACTAACTCCATTGTTGTATGCCATGCCAGAATACCACTTTAGAGATTAATCTGGGGACCTATTTGGATTAAACCTATCGCCATTGGGTGTGCTGTATATATATCTAGGATATTCTCGAATTTACCCACGTTACCCATACATGGTGATCGCAGCAGGGGCAGTGGGGAAGCCGAGTGGTTTAAACCTTCCTTCGTCAATCCGAAGGCCCGGGTTCGATTCCCCTACATGGATACAATGTGTGAAGCCCAAAAAGCGACGTAAAACCATAGTCAATCATCACAGCAATGCTCATCCTCAACTATCCAATGTAAAACTCCATTTCATTAACAGTATCATAATAGAATGGCGATACAATACATAGGCTAATCGAGGATGAACCACATTATATCGTATGCCATGCTATGCGTATTTGTTTGGTCTGTTTATATATATAAATATATATATATATATATATATATATATATATATATATATATATATATATATATATATATATATATATATATATATTTGAAAATACCTCGGTACATTGTCAATATATTGCCATAAACCTTTTATGGGATACAATACAGTACACCGATGGATACAATACATTACGAACGAAGTGGTACATGTTGTACTCTCAATTGTGTGGATCGATGCTCATGATATCAATCACTGGATTGTCTGGTCCAGACTCGATTATTTACAGACCGCCGTCATATAGCTGGAATATTGCGGAGTGCGGCGTTAAACAACAAACAAACAAACAAAACATGTTGTACAGTCATACACCGGTTATGGTTATTTGCACCAGGAAAAAGGTCATCTCAGTGTTTAAAATACCCGCCTGCCCGACAGTCCGAGACGATCTATTTTGCTGAAGGACGGTCAGTTTTGAAAAATTGCACGGCCAATGGTGGGGCTATTATTGCATTCCCTAAATTAGCTAAGCATTCTAGTTTTAATTCAGTGTGAGAGGTAACTCATCTGTAAACGTTAAACACAGTATTCAGTGTGTTAATGTCAATTTATTTTTAAGTCTCTGTCCTCATTGTCTTTTGGCCAAATGCTCGAAATTATCTAGTCAGTCTGGACAATTCTGGACTGAAAAGACTTTATCTGTCTGGTAACTTTGCAAAAGTCCGGTTGTCTGATTCAAATTTTGGGGGATTATGTACACTGGGTCTTCTGGACAAATTATTAGCAGAGACACTGCCGTTATTACCTCCCTTGATGCGATATTCTCACCTGTCCACGTCAAGTGCTTACATTACGCACGAGATACACTGCTACACACCACACAACAACTGGACTAGAGCTTTGTACTTCAACGTGGATACAAAAATCGATGCATGAAGGCTCTGCAACAGCTTTGCGTCTCACCAAACCACTGGGCAAACAAGAGTTACCTCCCCTGATGCGCTAATCCCATCAGAAAGTATTGATTATTTCCTTGGCACTGTTCGATGCTTACGCCATTAATAAGCATGTATCGGCGATGGCCGCCAAGTGCATGGTGATATGATATAGGTTCTATTTATATTGGTTGCGAATGCCAGATATTTAGTCTGTTGGTATGCATGTTTATTGTCGTCAGCACATCTTTGGATATGTGGTGTAGTGGCATCAATGGTTGACGTTCCTGTTGTGTTCCAATATCGACCAGAAGACGAATTTGGTTGAGTATTCATTCATAATTATCATTTTGCATGATGTATAGTTGTTTGGTTTAAGAATTTGCCTTTGTTGATATTGAACCTGACTTCAGACGGACAATTTCGGATACAGTGTGGCGATGGTTATAGTTTTTCCAGTCTAATGTCATTCGCTTGCCAGGGTAGTTTGGTAATGATAAGAGCAAATTAAAATCACTTCAGTGATAGACTAAATATTTCAAAACTCATGTGTGTTCATCTTACAGAGGAAAATAGTATCTTTGGCCTATTGATTTTTCAATCACTGGTTTTCCTGTTTGGACTTGATTACGCATAGTGTTCCAGATGGAATGTTGACCACGGCATAAAAACATTGTATCACTCCGAATTATATTAATTATTCCAAAAAGTAATAACATAACTAGCTGTTGTGAACTTATCTTGATCATGTGGATAAAAATATTACTGTTTATGAGTACAATCATCATCATCATCATCATCATCATCATCATCATCATCATCATCATATTTGAGAACTGTGTTTATGAATACAATCATCACCATCATCATCATTATCATCATCATATTCATCATATTTGAGAACTGTGTTTATGAATACAATCATCACCATCATCATCATCATCATCATTATCATCATCATATTCATCATATTTGAGAACTGTGTTTATGAATACAATCATCATCACCATCATAATCATCATCATCATCATTTAAGCTATCACAATCACAATTTGCTGGAGGTTCAAAACAAGAGCCAGATCTCATTCCCTTTTGTTAGTGAAATGTACTAATGTCTAATGTGCGTGTGCGTACTTAATTTCCTGAGTAACCCCCGATAATGCATGTTAATTTTCACGCTGGAATGCGATATACAGGTATTTGGACATTTGCCAAGAGGAGAACAGGTAATCACCATAAGTGCTGCAGACATTGTCTTGAGATGTCAGTATTAATTTCAGTATTTACTATCACAGAGTATGTACTTATAATGTTTTATTGTAGAAATATACATGTATATCAGCAGGGAATACTAGGAGTTGCAGGGTGTAGGCAGCTCAACAAAACTTGACATGCCAGGCGAATACAATCAAGTTGCACAATGAGTCTACATGTATTACAAACTTATAAAATCTTGAAATAATAATAATAATAATAATAATAATTATAATAATGAAAATATAAATACCTATGGAAAAGGAACAAGTAAATGGGAAAAAAGAAAGCATTTTGGAAGCATTTTTTGAGTAAGATTGTGTACAAGTGTACTATTTCCGCCTTGGGCACTTCTTCCAATCCTAGATAAATTCCGAGATTACAATATGTCATGTCATTATGAATCATTTCTGTAAGATTTTGGTTTGATTAATTTTTGTTGCATGGGGATGTGCATGCAGTTGTGTTTTCATTCTTTAATAATTCAGAAAATATGTGCAGTTGCTTCTGTACTGTGATATTTCAGCAGGAACAAAACAAAGGCGGGATGTGTTTTGTGATTTCTGTCCTAAAAATTATTTAGACATTACTGCACACTTGTTTTATGAAGAAACAGATAAAAAATTTTTTTATTATCTTTTTGTTTTATGAGTGCATAAATCAGTGTTTGAAATTAGGTATGAGAAAGAAGAAACTGTTGACATACAACTCAAGTCTTGAATAGCTGTAATACTGTTACAAATACTAATTGTCAAATTGATGCAAAGACTTGTATATATATTTCTCTGATATGAATTCAAAACAGTTTATATATATTTATAAAATGTCTAGAGTTACCTGCCCTTGCTATTTGAGGAGTCTGTGGGGAAATAGGATTGATGTGTTGTGGGATATCAATACAGATTTTCTAAGTGAGTGAGCATGGTTTTACACTGCAATATTCAGATGTCACGGTAGGGGACATCCGAAGTATGCTTTACACATCTGGAATTGCCTGTGGTGTGACAAGTGGACATTTTAACCATGCGGCTACCCAGCCCTCAGTGTTCTGTACTCTGATTGTATGAGTTGAATCCTGGTCTATAATGGATATATGGACTTGTGTTTGAGAGATGTAGACGAATGTTCACCTCTTTAAAATCCCATACTCCCCGGTAGCGCCACATGTATGTACAGTAATACATTTATCATCGACAAGGGTAAAATGATTATATTATGTGAAATATATGTCTGTGATAATAACATCAATCTTGTGACCACATAGAAATTGCTCAAAGTGTGAGCCGGATCAATTATGACGTGAAAAGCAAAGTGACGTTACATCAGACATTATGAAGACACTACACAGTAGGGCTGGGACGGGTAACTCGGGTACTCGGGTCGGGTGGGTTCTGAGTAGGACCCGGGTACCCACAGGACTACCCGGAACCGTGGTTAGTCACGGGATATATTGTTTAATGACGAAAACTTATTGTAGCTCAGTGATACACTACAAGTCGCTAATGTTCGCATTTCTCTCGAACGATGCACACATTCCTTTTGACTGTAAATGTTTGAGTAAAGATAAAGCTTCAGTCAACTTCGGTGAACCCATGATCTGATTGTTTGATGCATGTATCTAAATAGTTTTAGCCAGGGCTGTGGTAAAACAATTACCAATCAGACATTTTGTGCCCTTTTCTTGAGAGTTGCAGTGGGTACCCGGGTAGGGTCGGGTAATAGGGGGTCGGGTACCCGGGTAGTACACTTGGACTCGTCCCAGCCCTTCTACACAGGCAGGCTAACCGACTTGTGTGGGATTTAACAAGGAGCAACTGGCCAATCAGATAGCTAGAATCTATAACGTGAGGTGAAATGGGATTTAAGATTATTGCAAATATGTAGTGATGAGCATGTTTGGAGTGTGTGTATGACAGCTTGTTCTATCCGGACTAACGCCGTTGTTACTGCCAGCCCACTGAGATACCAGGCTGCAGTTTATCATGGATATCCCACTCCGACACAGTATACTGGCTCAGAAATGACCAATCCTTTCATCCCCTTAATGCCAAGCACCAGGTAGGGAAACAAAAAGTACCATATTCAACGTAATAAGCGCACTGCTGTAATAAGCGCCCACGGCGATATTTGCTAATATATTGGCTTGTGAACAATCCCAATTAGCACCCCTTCCGATTGATCTATGTACACAAGACTTATTTATTCGCGTATAATATGCACTCATGTGTTATATGCAACCTTAATTATGGGCAATTAAATTCTGGAAATATATATGTCGTACATGAACATTTCAGGCTGTCAGCATAAACCACGAAATTTATCTTTCAACTCTGTCTTTTTTCACCAAAATAATATTCTAATAAGAGCCCCCTACTTTTAATTTTGAGAGCGCCCTGGGCGCTTATTATGTCGAATACAGTATGTTTTTCGACATCTATTGGTATGACATGTCCAGGGTTTGAACCACTGACCTTCCACTCTCAGGGCAGACACCCTATCATCTAGACCATCTCCATGGTTTAGACTCTATAACAAGTACGCCGAAGACCCGGGTTCGATTCCCGACATGGGTACAATGTGTGAAGCCCATTTCTGGTGTCCCCCGCCGTGATATTGCTGGAATATTGCTAAAAGCGGCGTAAAACCATACTCACTCACTCACTCTATAACAAGTGAAGACAAATATGAATAGCTATGTGTTTACTATCCACAGTTTTGTCCCTGGAAAAGAATCATGAGTCGACGGCTGCCCTCCCAGGACAGCTTTGACGATGACCTTGGCGGTGGGTCAAACACCGCAGTAGAGAGCCGGAGATCAGTAGCATCGCCAGCCCTTCCCACCGCTGAGAGCATGGTGCAGAAACTGTCCCAGACTCTTTCCAAACTTCGAGTGAGTGAAGAGTACCTCTCTCAGGCCGCCTATGCCGACATTAAATACCTCTGGAACTTGTCCCGATACACACCCGACAGAGACATGAGGTCAAGGGTCATTGGAGGATTTGGCAAAGAAAAGTTTGTAGATCTGTTCCAGCAAATGTGGATAGCTGCTCAGAAAGAGGACATCTTTAATTCTGAGGTGTTGTACCCCTGGAAGAACTTGCGGAATTCTTTGTCAATTGTGTGGAATTGCTGTGACAGCTCGATGGCAGTGTGTGAACAGATGACTACGTCTGGCCTACTGCCTCAGATTCTAGAGTCTTTGAAGGAGGTCTCTGATACAAAGGACTACTTAGAAAATGACAGAAAACTATATTATATCAAAGCATTGTTTGGAATTTTACACAACTGTGTTAGAAATTATTCAGATTGTCATTCCGTTCTTATCAACTCAAATGGAATAGAGAGTCTCCATAATTTTACAACCTGTTCCCATCCGATGGTAAAGGCAAAATCTCTTATAATCATATCCTATTTAGTAGATGAGGAACAAAATGAAGTGATTAGTGCAAGTTCGGATACGCTGAAATTCATAGTGAATATTTTAAAAGAGAGCTTGACGTCGGTGGATCACTTTGCTGCCAAATATGGTATGAATGCTGTGGAGGTTGTGAAAGGGCTAAACAATATCGCTCACAATGACACTAACAAGGTGAAGCTTGTTGACTGTGGTGTTGTACCTTGTCTCCGATCCCTGCTGCTGTCTGAGTCCGATATGGAGAAAACATTGGCGGCAACAGGAATATGGGCTCTTTCATTTGCCAAAGAAAATAAAACTATTTTGAAAGAGGATCAAGAATGCATTAAAGGTACATAACTTAGACATCATTCATAAATCAATCTTGATGTATCTGAGTTAAAATCATTATACACCTGTGAAGATCTGGGGTAGAATAGGTCTTCAGCAACCCATGTTTGCCGTAAGAGGCGACTATGCTTGTCGTAAGAGGTGAGACTAACAGGATCAGGTGGTCAGACTCGCAGATGCATGTAATCATATCCTAATTGTGTGGATTGATGCTCATGATATTAATCACTGGATTGTCTGATCCAAACTCGATATTTACAGGCCTCTGTCTGGATTATAGCTGAGTGTGGCTCTAAACAACAATAAAACAAAGAAAGAAATATAATCATCATAATTTGATAAGATCACTTTGCTGAATAGATCCTACGTGGTTTGATGATCAGTTCAGTTGAACTTCATGGTACTCTTCCTTCTCAACATCATCTCCATCTCCATATCAACATCTTTTTAAAAATTGGCCAACCTGGTTTGTTTTCAATTACCGGTATATGATATATCAGGGATTTATCTAGGCCTTCTCAGAGTCCAATATTCAGCCCCAAGTGACATCAAATGTGAATAAATATTCCCAAATTACAAACCTCTCAACTCATGTTATATACTAGTATAATACTACTTATGTTGTGACTTTGTACAACTGACTTGGGTGCTGTTGGGTATGTCCAGATAATGAAGGAAACATTACTTGGTGACCATGATTCATTAATCCTGAACCTTGTTAATCAGGGAAGTTTCTCTGGGAATCATACTGTGAGTGAGTGAGTTGGGTTTAACACCACTTTGAACAGTGTTCCAGTTATATCACGGTGTGTCAGCTTGATGTGGGAGGAAATCCCATGATGCATGCCTTAGACATTCACCACTTTGGTGAAACCCACGAGCATGGGTATGGTGCCGACAAACCCAGAAACATACTCGGGCACAACCGGGCATATTGTTCTTAATAATGGAGTTTTTCTGTAAATAGAACTCTATGGGGATTCTTGGTTAGATTAGGTCCTTAGCAACCTATGCTTGGTCACAGGAGGCAACACATGGATCAGGTGGTCAAGCTCGGCCGAATAGAGTGGATGATTGCTCACAATATCAATAACTGATTGTCTGGTCCATCATATAGCTGCAATATTGCTGACTGTTGTGTTAGGCAAGAAACAAACACACTGTATACACCAGAGCTCTAGATCAGCTTTTGGTTATTTGGGTATTTTACCCAGGGGTTTGATTTTGATTGGGTATCCATTTTTAGAGGGTTTTCAAATTTGTTTTATCCACCTGTTTCTTGACATTTGGGTATTATATATATCTTGAAAACCTGTTTAGTAACAATCCCTGTAAATCATTTAAAACTAAATGAATAGTAGTGTACCTATCTGCTTGCAGCCCCCTCTCTGGGAAGCCATGTTTGTTTGCAAAATCAATCATTGTAAGAAAGACCCTGTTTTTTTAATCACCAATCAGCGACTGTTTAAAATACAAAAGGACTACGCATTGATATTCGTGTTTGTTTGTCGTACAAGTATTTATCACAATGTAACTGTCGGTAAGAGAATTTCGCTTTCAACTGATAAATATCGTTTTATCTAACAGTTGTAATATACCCATTAGTTATATTTGTCTGTATTTCAGTTTATTTAATGCATGTTTTACACAAATACACAGCTTATCTAGAGCTCTGTACTCACTGATTGTGTTCTCTTTACAGCTCTACAGAAACTGGCAAGATGTGAGGAGAAGTCCGTCAGCCATGCAGCAAGAGGTGCATTATGGGAAATATTTCATGACCAGCAGATGTCACTGGACCCAGGTACAGTTACTTGGAGGTCATTGGAATGAAACCATATTCATGTCAGTGTGGTTGATACAATTGGAGGTCATTGGAATGAAACCATATTTATGTCAGTGTGGTTGATACAATTGGAGGTCATTGGAATGAAACCATATTCATGTCAGTGTGGTTAATACAATTGGAGGTCGTTGGAATGAAACCGTATTTATGTCAGTGTGGTTGATACAAGTGGAGGTCGTTGGAATGAAACCATATTTATGTCAGCGTGGTTGATACAATTGGAGGTCGTTGGAATGAAACCATATTTATGTCAGCGTGGTTGATAAAATTGGAGGTCGTTGGAATGAAACCATATTTATGTCAGTGTGGTTGATACAATTAGAGGTCGTTGGAATGAAACCATATTTATGTCAGTGTGGTTGATACAATTGGAGGTCGTTGGAATGAAACCATATTTATGTCAGTGTGGTTGATACAATTGGAGGTTGTTGGAATGAAACCATATTTATGTCAGTGTGGTTGATACAATTGGAGGTCGTTGGAATGAAACCATATTTATGTCAGTGTGGTTGATACAGTTGGAGTTCGTTGGAATGAAACCATATTTATGTCAGTGTGGTTGATACAATTGGAGGTTGTTGGAATGAAACCATATTTATGTCAGTGTGGTTGATACAATTGGAGGTCGTTGGAATGAAACCATATTTATGTCAGCGTGGTTGATACAATTGGAGGTCGTTGGAATGAAACCATATTTATGTCAGTTTGGTTGATACAATTGGAGGTCGTTGGAATGAAACCATATTTATGTCAGTGTGGTTGATACAATTGGGAAGGTAGATTTACAACATCAAAGTATTATATATTCATAACCCAGAGTGAGGATTGACTTGAAAATATGAAAGACTGTAAAGTACAGTGTATAATATTCCCTTTAGTCACATTTGTATGTACAAGAAGCAGAGTAACAAATGTCATATTTGGGATAACGCTTTCTTAGTAAGGTTCAGATTCGAGTACTTTTGGGGTTGAGTCTCATCCGGGATTCGATGCCAGAGTGAGGCACCTAATCGCCAGCACACAAAATCTGCGATCTCACCCACTCAGCCACCAAACTTCTACAAAAATGAAAGTCCGACAATTGGTAGTCTAGATCACGTACTTTGTGTACCCCTCTGACAAGTGTAAATTGGCATGGCTCCCATGGCCAAAAGCTATAAGTACACAATGCCATTTAGAAAGTGGTCAAACCCAAACTGACAGAGTGAGGCACCTAATCGCCAAAAATGAACCCAAAAAGTATGTTTTGGGTCTCCAGACCTCGAGGCCAACACCCCACATGTGATGATATACATATATATTACCTGTTTTGTGTCTCCAGACCTCGAGGCCAACACCCCACATGTGATGATATACATATATATTACCTGTTTTGGGTCTCCAGACCTCGAGGCCAACACCCCACATGTGATGATATACATATATATTACCGTATTCGACGTAATAAGCGCCCAGGGCGCTCTTAAAATTAAAAATAGCGGGCTCTTATTAGAATTTGGGTGAAAAAAAACCAGAGTTGAAAGATCGTAAATTTCGTGGTTTATACTGACAGCCTGAATGATACAAAAGAAGTCTGTGCGTATTTTGCACGACAAACATATTTTTCCAGAATTGAATTGCCCGTAATTATGGGTGCAAATAACACACGAGAGTGTATTATACACGAATAAATAAGTCTTGTGTAAATTGATTAATCGGAAGAGGCGCCAATTGGGATTGTTCACCAGCTAATATATGGGCGCTTATTACGTCGAATACGGTACCTGTTTTGTGTCTCCAGACCTCGAGGCCAACACCCCACATGTGATGATTAGTTACCAATGGGATGCTCAGGATGTCATGATCAAGGTCAAGGACAGACTGAGGCAAGCTGGCTTCAAAGTCTGGATGGATGTGGAAAATATGAGTAAGATGATGTTAAGACGCAATAACGTCCATGTATGTATTCTGTTTAACTTCTACTTAAGTGATAAACTGACAGATTCTCATTAAAACATAAGATTTTATATAACTATGTTTTTCTTTTAATTGTATAGCGTTTGCCACACTATAACAGTTGGAAAAATATTGATGTAGCTGAGATATATTCATTCTTAACTTCACTGAATCAGGCTAATCCGTGAAATGGCAGAACAGATGAAATATATGAAAGTAGCACTTATTTGGCCAAAATAGGCCAGACCAATTTCATAACATGTGTTACAGACTTTTATCACAAATATAAACTGAAACATAATAATTGTGAATAAAAAGAGTGCCATGGTGGCCATATTGAAAATCAGATATGAATCTATTGAGTTGACTGGTTGATCTGTAACACAAGTAATGAAAGAGGAATAACGTATTGAGATATCCCACACTGCAGTATCTATGCAGGTGGGTCGACCCTGGAGGCGATGGCGCTGGCAGTGGAGAAGGCGGCAGTGGTGCTCATCTGTATGTCCGAAAAGTACAAGCAGAGTCCCAGCTGCAGGACTGGTACCAAGAGTCCTGTTACTTAAACAGTTACTGTAAAACGTGAAATTAATGCGAGCGTGAATTAAATGCGAAAAATGCCAGATGTCTTTGCTCGCATTATTAAACATCGCATTTATATCAACAATAAGACATTTTGGATAGCAGAAATACCAACTTAGACATACGCTGAAAACAAACAACTATGTATTCCACTGTTTATTGAGCAGCACTTGTAACAAGTACATAAACAATGTCATTCAAACACTAATTACATCCTGTGAATTGATACTGCTGGGGTGAAGACAAGCGTTCTACTATCTCATGTCATCACTTATCACACCTGCAAGTCCAGACAGACGCCACCCAACATGGTGTCTTTGCTCTTTGCGACTGCATGAAAGGCCGACACAAGCCAGCGCGCACGTATTATTTTAGCTGAAGTACTCAACTCAGCACTAATAAGCGGTGCTATTTGGTGTGTGATTGGATTAATGTAAGGTTGGATTAAGGTGAGGATTCTCCTGTAAACCTGACAGAGGACGTTTTGTTTAGATATAAATCCACTGATGCTTGAGAGGAGGGGGTGTCGCATTCATATTGAGTCGCATTTTTGGCAAGCGGCCAGCAGTCGCATTCTTTTGGAGACGCATTAATTTCACGTGTTACAGTAATTGTTGCACCGTACAGGGCTCCATTTAGCTATATGAAACATGCACCAGTGCAACCTGTTATTGAAAAATGCAACCTAATATTTATGTATACATGCACTAAGTGCATGTCAAAACATTTTTAAAAATTGTGTCTAACCTTACATGTTAACACAACATCCACCCTCAAACACTTGAATGCATCTCAGCTTATTTTCTATTCTAAGTCAGTAACTCCTTTTTATGTGTAATTTGTTTTGCTTTTTTGGTCTTGTGGGTACTTAAAGATTTCTTTTCAACATTGGAAAGTTTATGGGTACAGGGTGCAATCTGGTTTTGTCTTGTGCAACTTGGTTTTAATGTCAACATGCACCTCGTATATTGGTTTGAAGTATGTACCAGTTTTTTTTTTTTACACATACATATTTCGTGCTGTCATCTTGCAAAAGTAGGGGCGGTCAGGTAGCCTGGTGGTTAAAGCGTTTGCCCGTCACACCGAAGATCCAGGTTCAATTCCTGACATTGGTACAATGTGAGAAGCCCATTTCTGGTGTCCCCCAACGTGACATTGCTGGAATGTTGCTAAAAGCGGCGTAAAAACCATACTCACTCACTCTTGCAGAAGTAAATCCCTTGTCCAAATCTAAGGACATTTTATGCTGATCATTTTATAGTGCCCATGATTTTACCCAAATAACTTTCCAAATCAGTTGTATCAATATGATCTGCATATAAACAAGGTTCTCCTTGTCAAAGGTTCTGCACACAACTCTGCTTGATGACCTTGATCAGCAGTGGGCTGGTAGCATCCTACACAAGGACCTTGTCCACATCTTCTGATTGTTGTGAGATATTCCAGATCTGTTCAATTTAACGTCCTTTATACCCATATAGTACCTGTGCTATTGATTTAGCAACAAGTGAACAACAGGTTGCTAATTTTGATGTGAATCATCTTCTCCAGAATCTGAGTACATCTTCCGTCTGCGAAAGGATATAATACCGCTCCGTCTACAGTCAAAGTTCGTGCCAGATGGCTGGCTGGGGATGCTTGTGGGGTCAAGGTTGTATTTTGACTTCAGCCAGGGAGACATGGTTGACAAACAGATGATAAAACTCTACCGTGAGTTGGGCAACAGAGGCAAGATCAGATCCACCAGCATTCATGACTTAGCAGATGGTGAGCATGTGATGAAGAATCAAGCTAAAGGTTTTGAAAACAAGAAAATAAAGTGAGCGTGGCTCACTAATACCCCCGACCCACCTAGTGAGTCAGTAGTTTCAAATTAATAAGCGAGGATAGGGTTAGGGTTTGAAAAATTCATAAAAATGGAAAATTGATGTACAAGCCCATTCAGCTTGTTGACGCATATTCCGCTGACAATGAAACACAACAATATGAATATTTCATTTTTCCCTTTCCTACGTGTTCGTATCGTTATCTGTCGCGTAGTTGTCCAATTTTCGATCACGAACGTTGATACAACCTAATTTCGTTTATCCGGCATACTCCTTAATCCGACATAATCATATGCAACCAACAATGTCGGATTAACGGGACTTGACTGTATGTAGATGAAGTAAGTATCTTTCAAGAAATCTAATGTCTTACACAACAAATACAGCTGTTATCATGTACCCTTTGGTTAGAATTCATTTGTTGTAAAGCCCAAAAGATTCACTTTATTGATATTACTGTGTGGAATTTTAATAGGACAAGCATGTCCACGTCAAATGTGTAATACAGTTGATAGATATACTTGTGTATTGTTGTAGGTATGTTCATGTCATCCAGTGGCTCAAGTCTGCTGACCGACTCTCTTAGCCAATCAATAAGTTGCTGGACAAGGAAGGAAGTTGCTGATTGGCTGTCAGCCACGGGATTTGATCATGTGAAAGAAAGGTATATGCACACTATCATATATTATTATTAAATATATTTATAAGACTAAAACACTCAAGTACACGTCAATTCAATAATGATATATTCAGCCTTTGTGGTCTAGTGAATAGAGTGTCAGCCTGGAGAGTGCAAGGTTGGTGGTTCGATCCCCCTTTGTTTCATACCAAAAGACATTGAAAGATGGTACTTGTTGTTACCTTGCCTGGAACTTGGCATGAATGGTATAAAACAAGGTCCCGTCGGCAGGTGGTGATGTCACCTCCAAAATTGAGCTATGGTGGCCAATGTATCCACATCTTCCTGAGGCAAGGGCGTTAACAGACTATGAAAGTCCAGTTTCCACCCTTGCTGAACAAGGCTGGAATTCCGGAGTTACACTTTGGCTTGACTAACGAGTCTATGCCAAGTCCAAACAAAATCACGTAACAAACTAAACATCAAAACAACATGGATTTCAATGTGCAGATTTGCAGGATTTGCAAAGCATGTGTATCGCCAACTTCGCGTCAACAGATATTTTGCAAATCTTTTCATGTGTTTAATCAAGGTGCTCAAGTTATTTGATGCACATCCTGAGGTAAGATCTGTTTTTATTAAGTATAGATCTTGATTATCAATCAGTTTGTCTTGACTGGGTGACGCCATTTTGTTTGAAGCAAATGAAAGTGATATGAGAGGTGGAATCTGATTGGAGTGAGTGAGTGAGTTAATGCTTTACGTCACATCGGCAATATTTCAGCCATATCGAGTGAATCTGATTGGTCAATAGGAGAGACATAGAAGGGACATAACTCGTATTGAATAACCATTGGTTACGCTATGATTGAGCCTGGAAATTCCAGTCTCGTTCGGCAAGGGTGGAAACTGGACTTTTATAGTCAAACACTCTTGCCTCGAGAAGATGGTATATCCAGGGATTTATCATAGTACAAATGAGATTATGTTCACTAGATAATGGAAATGGACTAACAACTGGCAACTATGTCATGATATTTGTCTCTGTTAACATTATGTTTAATACAAAAAACAAAAAACTGCAGGATGTCCTATTCTTTCCCAGGTTCTCCGATTTTGATGGAGGCTTACTCTTTGAGCTGAAGAAACTACAGAAAAATGCACCAGAGTTCTTCTACACAAACCTCAAGGCAGAAATAGGACTAAAATTCTGTGATGTTCTGAGATTCTCAAGGGCTTTATCAATGCTGTGATATGTTAAACTTGCTACTATATGTATACTACATGTCAAACAGGTAACAGCTTTGCCAAAAGGTCACTCAAATCAGTGTTTGATGTGGAAAGTAGATTTTCAATGCAATATTATCAAAATGAACATAGTATATATGCAATCATGCAGGGAAAGAATGTTGTGTTTGTCTTATTGTTTGTTTGTTTGTTTGTTGTTTAACGCCTCACTCAGCTGTATTCCAGTTATATGAAGGTAGTCTGTAAATATTCAAGTTTGGATCAGACAATTCTGTTATTGATATGGTGAGTATCGATCCATGCCATTAGGGTATGACACGCAATAAAACCAAGTCACCAAGTCGACCTGATCCATTTGGTTGCCTCTTGCGACCAGTGAAGGTTTGCTGGGGAGCAATCCCAACCCTGAACCCACACGGGGGTAGAGAATGTTGTGTGTCGGTATCAGCATCAGGATTTTATGAGCTGAATGAAAAATGCCAGTGACACATGTCATCATTACAAGAAACAAAGACACATCTGTGGGAGGCAATTACATCTGTCTTGTGACCAGCATCACCCTTTTGAGCATGGTATTATAACTCAAAGCTTGACCATGATGACTTGTGGTGTCATAACAAACACATCTTCCCGAGGCAAGAGCGTCTACTAACCTTTTTATCAAAGTCTTGTTTCCACCCTTGCCACATCAAACCCACTTTCCTGTGCTAAATATGTTTGGACTATTGCACATATCAATAGTCCAATCAAAGAACATTTTAAAAAAATCAACATCCATAATCGGTGTGCTTTACCACTGCCTGTCTTTGTTGACACGAATGTGTCTTTTCATCCTTTAAACCCCAAACGATTGCCTATGTTTTCGTGTCAGGGATGAAATCGTGAATATTTTCATTATCTGATCAACTAGGTCGTCGCCTATGGTAGTCGCCATCTTTGTGAAGCTATACGAGATAAGAACAGCGATCTTATTGGAAATCACGTTTTCATTGCAAGGGGCATAACTTTTGATCTACGAGAGGTGGCACAAGGGTCGAGCCAAGAAAAGTGACTCTGATGTGGCAAGGCTAGAAACTAGTCTTTGATACAGGCTAGTGGAGTGTGAGTGAGTGAGTTGGGTTTAATGCCACTTTTAACAGTCTTACAGTTATATGGCGGCATGTCAGCTTAATGTGGGATGAAAGCCCGAAGTGATGCAGGTCTCGGACGTTTACCTCTTCCGTGAAACCCACGAACATGGGTATGGTGCCGACAAACCTAGAAACATAATCAGGTCGAATTGGGATTCGAACCCACAATCATAGGTTTCTGGTGTGCCCAAGGGACGCAACTCTGCACTTGTGAGTGACAATCGTGGTCTTATCTACTATTGCAATAGTACTTCATTACCTCATAAAAAAAAACAACATTTGCGCTACTAATGCAATAGTTGTTCCCTAATGTCATGGACTGGTACATCCTGCATTTCTCAAGCATCAACTTCCAAGCATGTGTTCTATCTGAAGTACTGTCGGAAATGTGTTTTGCCTGATAAAACAAGATAGAATGTTTCACAGACTGTTGCTATTTAAATATCAAGTAACTACCAATCTAACTACACGTGGTTTGAAGTATTTCAGTCACATTTAAGGAGTCCTATTGACAATTTTACAGGAGAAAAATTCTAACAAAAACAGCAAGTTCAGATTTATTCTAAGTCCAATGAGGGAGGTCTGAGACTGGAAATATGAGCATGCGACTCTATTAATAATTCCGACAGTACTTTAGTCAAGTACTACAGAGGTGAGGTGAGGTGAAATGGTTTAATGTCACGTCCAAGATTGTTGCACTTATATAGCGACATGTTTCTTTTGTCTAGCTGCTTGTACTAGTCCGGACTAATGCTGATTTTTATAGTGCCCGTCCACTGAGATACCATGCCTCGTCACAAAGACACAAACTTATAGTTTCACACAGGGCACTAAGTGCAACATCCAGACTGAGGCTGGAAATTGGTAGGGAGAGGGGAGCATATCAAGCCAGGCCAAATGTGGCCTTCCATGGCAGTCAGGATCGGGGATCGCCAAGTGGTGTTTCGTCAGCAGGCTGCAAACCGGTTTTGATTCCTCACTTCGTACAGAGATATTGTTGGAATGTTTCTAATATTGATTCGCTAAACTATTTTCAAAATTGCTCAGGGTTTCATGGCTTTTGACACAAGCTCTCCTTTTGTTTTTTTTTAATATCTTTTCAAACTACTCTGTATTTTAATTCTTTTGTTCAAGCAGTGCTGGGAGCACGGACGGCCCAGTTGTCTAAGGCGCTGCGATTCTCTTTGCAGAGTTGCGTCCCTTGGGCACGCCCGAAACCTATGATTGTGGGTTCGAACCCGGTTCTCCCTGATTATGCTTCTAGGTTTGTCAGCACCTTGTCAGCACCTTACCCGTGCTTGTGCTTGTGGGTTTCGTGGTAAACGTCTGAGATCTGCATCACTTTGGGCTTTCCTCACACATTAAGCTGACATGCCGCAATATAACTCCAATACTGTTAAAAGTGGCATTAAATCCAACTCACTCACTCACTCACTCAAGCAGTGCTATAAGAGAATGAAACTGATGTGAAGGCATTGGGTAAATTATAAAAAAAACCTGTAAATGCAACATAGCTATCGTGTATAATAGATAAATTATTTTAACAGCTGTACCAATATATTTGCCTATATTTTCTGTGTTATGATTTTCCACTGTCAATAGTCCTAACACTGTATCGTCACGATATGGCTGAAATATTGCCGATGTGACGTAAAGCATTAACTCACTCACTCACTCTAACACTTTATTTATGTTGATCACAGTTATACTTTTTACATAGTGTCTTGTTCATAGTTGTCATTATACTGGTGGAAACGAATAAAGAAACAATGAAAAATATTGGGAAATAAGCTTTACTGTCAATACATTTGAAATAGCGCGCATACAATTTCAACACGTCAGAATTAAATGTTGAGATGTGTTTGTGTACACTGTTTCCAACACGTATTTGGTAGGCAAGGCTGGGAACCCATGATAGCATATCATGTTACTGCATCAAAACTAAGTGTTCCCTTATCCATTTCCATCAGTATGTAAGAGTGATTATTATACCCCTGACAAAATGTCGGGGGTATATAGTTATACCAAGGTTTCGTCCGTCCACGGAAAACTTTGTCTGCACGATTTCTCTTAAACTATTCAGGGGATTCATCTCAAACTTAGTACATATAATCTGTGTCGTATGGAGGGGGTGCAGTCAAAAGAAAGAAAATTGTTTTTATTAATTTTCCATTTTTTTATGAATTTTTCAAACCCAAACGTCCGTCTGAAAACTTTGTCTGCACGATTTCTCTTAAACTATTCAGTAGATACATCTCAAACTTAGTACATATAATCTGTGTCATATGGAGGGGTGCAGTTAAAAGAAAAAAAATGTTTTTATTAATTTTCCATTTTTTTATGAATTTTTCAAACCCAAATGTCCGTCTGTAAATGTTGTCCGCGCGATTTCTCTTAAACTATTCAGTGGATTCATCTCAAACTTAGTACATACAATCTGTGTCATATGAAGGGGTGCAGTCAAAAGAAAAAAAAAGTTTTTATTAATTTTCCATTTTTTTATGAATGTTTCAAACCCTAACCTCCGTCTGAAAACTCTCAGATATTGGAGTCTAGGGGGAACCCTTCCTAACCCTATCCTAGCTATTTAATTTGTAACTACTGACACACTAGGCGGGTTGGGGGTATTAGTGAGCCACGCTCACTTTTGCACTTGTTATTTGTCCAATTAATATTCTGTACTCAATTATTGTCTCTGTATGCTCAAAAGAAATGTTCACACGTATTTTGTTTTGTATAATAAAAAGCTTTCAGTCACAATCTTGTATTTTGTAATAATTAAAAGAAATGTCAAGATTTCATATTTTGGGAAGATCAATTTAAAACCATTATTTTACATATTTTTTGGCCAGGATTTCAAGATGAATGTGGGCAAATGAAAAGAAATAAGATATCAACATTGTGCTGGGGTAGGTTACTTTTGAAAAAAAGGCGCAATAAAGTGAAACATGAGAGCTATATCTTACCAAGAGTGGCCGGATTCCACACGGATCTGTTGATACCTGTAGCATCATGAGTGGCAATACAGTAATTGTCATCTTTTCATTTGAGATTTGTCTCCATGTTTGTCATCTTGACTGTAAAACATACAATTTTTTACAGCAAATAATTAGCGACAGTTTACCCAAGGAGTGGGTGAATGAAGTTGGTTAACGACGCTTTAAACAGTATTCCAGTTATATCATGGCATGTCAGCTTAATGTGGGAGGAAAGCCCAAAGTGATGATTGCCACTCTGTGAAACCCACAAGCATGGGTAGGATGCTGACAAACCTAAAACATAAACGGGGTGAACCGGAATTCAAACCCACGATCTGCACATCTAAAGCAGCTCATTGGACGACTGGGTGACCCTTGACCCCTGTTCACCCATGACATTTTTGAGAAATTCCTTGTTGACCAAGTGACAACTGAAGCCTCCTGCACTGGGTGACCCTTGACCCCTGTTCACTCCATTCGTCACCACTCGCCCCTTTCCGTAACCTGCAAGAAGACTTGTCCCCCTTTCGATGAATGTTCTGTGCGAAAATACGACAAACCAATTGTAACCGATTTTAGTGTGGAGGCAACATCAGAGGTCCAAGACACTGGTTACGCGGTGAGAACGTTTTATTCCGGTCAATTAACACACCCTGAAACAATATATCATTCAATATATACAGCGTCATACAATATACTTGAGGCTTAAAAACAGTCCATTACACAAATTAGGTGTAACATAAATGCCATTTGTATGACAATACAACAAGGGGAGATAATTCCTTGACTAACTCATATCTTCAAAATATCTTCAAATTAAATATGACACAGACGTCTTAATGCAATACGCATATCAAATGGAATAGATGTGATACTCCGTATCACATATACACACGAGAATGCAAAATAACATAGTTCCTACCCGGTGTTTGGCACTAGGGTGCACACGATGTTCACCAAGCTCCACCAAGCCAGATATACCAAGCGTACCTAAAATCTGTGTAAACAATATGCAACATTAATTCTACAGTAACTACAAATCAACATATCTATTATCATTACAAACACATGGAACACATCAAAACAACTTAGGCTAAAATCACATTCGTACTTACATTCACATATACACTATTCTTCCTCTCATATATGAAATCAGTCAACCAATCACTCAAACATGAATTATATGAGTTATTTGATAGTTTTTGTATTAATTCTATACTCTGAAATATACTAAAACCTGACTAAAGTGTTATTTACATTTAGGTTAGATTTACCATTGTTAAGGTTGAATTTACTGGTTTTATTTAAACCCACACAATAGAAATATAACATATAAAGTGTACACACTCATAAACCAATGTAAAAGATTAAACTAACCTGTGAGGTATTTGCATCTGTTTATGACTCCATTGCAATCCTGATGGTGCAAAGAGTGAATGTGAAGTGCAGATTTGAATTAGGAAAGAGATCAAGAGTTTGAATGATCCAATCGGTGTTCATTAAATCAGGCCATGTAATAATGTGGTAGCCCTACCTATCTACCCTTAATCATATTAGAATGAAACTAACTATAGAGCTAATAATAGACCCAACCTTCTGTGTCCTTATAATCATAGTCTGTATCAAAAATGACCAAACCTGTTGATAGAAAAAATACATTCATTAGTTAAAATCGGAAATAATATACCTGCAATTCCTAAAGGAATTGTCATTATACAAATATCAATGCAACGCTTAAATGACTTAAAACTGATATTTACATAACTATATAATACAATAATATGTATCTGCTAGACAATCAGAATGCGCACATGATTTCAAGTTCTTCGTCAAAGAATCCCTTAGAAATAATTTTTGATTTTACATACGTCTTGCATCTAAAAATATACCCAAGACACAGTTACATGTGTTCAATCATACTGTATTATTCCGCATGTCCCATGTATATATATACCTGAAAATCCAAACCAAGAAACATGAAGTAATAATGATATCATTTATTCATCCAAAACAAACAGACCTGCTTGTTTACAGGTGACACTGATACACCTGTGATATTGCTGACTGCGGCAGCATAATTCAACACTCACTCACTCACTTATTCATATGCAGTTGGAGAATGTGGACTTGGGGCTGTCATTTTGTCATGGTGCATTGATTAGGTCAATAATACACAACATTTTATGTACTGTAATCAACTTGATATGCACTCAGGACATTTCAAACATATGGAAAAAAATGAAGGGTCCTATCTTTGGATACTGTCTGATGTGCGGACATTTAATAACAAGACGTGTTTGCAAGTACTTCAAAATACAGGAGCAGAGCCTTCACCAGCATTTCCTCAGCTCCCAAAGTATTATAATGTCTACTTCCAGTCTAAGGAAGTGAATATATGGATGTCAACTTCTTTAATATGAGGAACACAACGTTTCGGAGTATGTGCTTACTCCTTCATCAGGTGAAATGTTCCTCATAATAAAGAAGTTGACATCCATGTATTCTGTTCCTTATGTGTATCACTTCTAAATGCCTTTCAAAGACCTGATACCTGATCGTGATCAAAACACCTTCAGATGAAAACATTATATATCAAGTCTCAGGATTGCACAAATGAAAGTACAGCAGCAACTGCCATGAATGATGCAACCATATTCCATAATAACCTAAAAAATGGCCTTGACCTTTGATAGACATGGACTTGAACAGATACATGTTGATATAAAGTTTCATCCCTGTTGAGGTAACTATGACTTTGACCTTGGTAGAACTATGACTACATTGCACAATGACCTCAAAGTTGACCGTGACCTTTCACATAAATGCAACTGACATGATGTGGTAGGATTTGTTAAGAATAATGTAAATATAAAGTTCCATGACTTTAGATGTATGAATGCTTCAGAAACTAAGAATTACTTAACAATGGTTTACAAAAAACAGACTGCTGACTTCAGTCAAATCTTAACAAAAACTTTTTTTTTTAAACAGATCCATCGTAGAGAATGTATATATACCAAGTTTATGACAAATAAAACATTTTTCTATCATCAATTTCACTATTGACCTTTTCATGTGTGCCAAAAGAATTCCCCAGGAGCTCTTGGAAGATGTTCATGGAAGAATAGCCTCTATAGCCAATAGTTTTTGTCGAGCCATTGAAAAATCAGCAGTGGCGATGGTCAAAACCTTTAAGCAGTCATGTTTTATGGAGCTCCTAATAACAAATGTTTAAAATTTAAAAATTCCAGTCCAGTAAACATGTTTTCGCACTTAGCTTTGATGTAGTGGATACTGTAAATCGTGAAAGTAATGCGTCTCCAAAAGAATGCAAACGCTGGCCCCTTGCCAAAAATGCATATCAATATGAATGCGACACCCCCTCCTCTCAAGCATCAGAGGATATGTTATCTTAAGAAAATGTCCTCGGTCAGGTTTACAGGAGAATCCTCACCTTAATCCAACCTTACATTAATCCAATCACACACCAAATAGAACTGCTTATTAGCGCTGAGTAGTGTACATCTGCTAAAACAATGCATGCGCGCTGGCTCATGTCGGCCTTTGACGCAGTCGCAAAGAATGTGTTTGAATGACATTGTTTATATACTTGTTACAAGTGCTGCTCAATAAACAGTGATGTGGAAAACATAGTTGTTTGTTTTCAGCGTATGTCTAAGTTGGTATTTCTGCTAAACAAAATGTCTTATTGTTGATATAAATGCGATGTTTAATAATGCGAACCAAGACCACTCGCATTTTCGCACTTAATTCACGCTCGCGTTAATTTCAAGATTTACAGTATTTACTTGATCTACTTGTAGTACAGATTACTTTAATTGTAAAATGAACAGGAGGTGTGTATAGCAGGATAACTGATTAAAAAAACGATGGTTGCGATTAAATTTTTGTTTAACACATAAGCAAATATTTAACACTCTCAAATCTATGACGTCCAGGATGGAACCAGACTGAACCTTTGATATTATTTCAACAACCAAAATAATGCATGAAACAATGCCAGTAAGCAGGTACTACATACTACCAATTCCATGCATGCATGCACTCTTTTGGGTAATATAAAACTGATAATGCACTCTCAAGATTATTACACTTTAAAAACAATCATTGGAATATAAAAATATAACGTGGGCAACATAACACCAAATATTACTACATATAATTAAGTACAACTGTTTTGTTTTCTTGTTTTACAGGTGGGTCATTTGCCTGAGGCATGGGAATTAACTGACCATAAAAGTCCAGTGTCCACCTTTGCCAAACAAGGCTGGAATTATGGAGTTACATTCTGGCTGGAGTCTATGCATAGTCCAATCAAAATCGTGTAACGAACTACATGGATTTCAATGTGCAGATTTCGGTTGACTGCAGCGTTAGCAAAGCATGTGCACCCTCAACTGGGCATCAACAAATATTTTGCACATATTATCATGTTGTTAATCAAGGTGCTCAAGTGATTTGATGCACTTCATGGAACAAGACCTGTTTTATTACAATACAGATCATGAATATCGATCAGATTGTTTTGACTGGGCGCCGCCATTTTGATTTTGTTTGAAGCAAATGCATGTGATATGAGTGATGGATCTGATTGGTCAATAGGATGGGCATAGAAAGGAAATAACTCATAATAGCCACTGGTGGAAATTCCAGCCTAGTTTGACAAGGGTGGGAACTGGAACTATATCATCAGTTAACTCCCTTGCCTTGAGAAGATGCAGGTACAACTGATTTGTTTTCTTGTTTTATAAGGGGCCTGCCCTGCAAGTACAGAAGCTTACCTATTTACATGATTAACATTTTTAACAGTTTGTTGAGGCATTTTAATTTTACCAGGATGACCAAATTTCAGATACAACAGACTTATATACTACTCAACTTTTGAAAGGGATAATGAGGTATGTCATTCTATTTAAATATACACTTGACGTGAGATTCAGTTTTGTGTATCATGGAAAGATAGATATATCCCTATCAAAAGTGGATTAGTATATACTGTTTTCGACGTAATAAGCGCCCAGGGCGCTCTCAAAATTAGAAATAGGGGTCTCTTATTAGAATATTATTTTGGTGGAAAAAAAACCCGTTGAAAGACCGTAAATTTGGCATTTATGCTGATAGCCTGAAATGTTTATATATGACAGATATATTTTTCCAGGATTTAATTGGCCATAATTAAGAGACATATAACACACGAGTGCATATTATACACGAATAAATAAATTGTGTGTACATTGAAGGGGTGCTAATTGGGATTGTTCACTAGCAAATATATCAGCAAATATCGCCGAGGGCGGTTATTAGAGCGGGGCGCTTATTACGTCGAATACGGTATATTAATATGAATAACAAGAAAAGAACATCAGTCTGACCTTAAATAATGGAAACAAAATGGAAAAATATTTCTTAACATCTGAATCCACAGATGCATGAACCAGGAATTAAATTATCTTCTAAAGAGAGTTCTGTACAATGTTCATTGTTCTAGGGCTAGGAGGGGTAGCTCGGGTACTCAGGTCGGGTGAGTTCTGAGTAGGACCCGGGTACCCACAGGACTACCCCAACCCATGGTTAGTCACGTGATATATTGTTGCGTATTCGATTAGCAAATCAGCAACTTATTTTGAAATTATAAACGGGCATTCCGTCAACCTTGCCAAACTCCATGATGACAGTTACATCATTTTGAGTCCTATAAAGCTCTCGAACCCACACAACACCAGTTTGCAGGGACTAGATGAATAGTGTTTTTAAATATTTAACTTAAATACCCACATGTGTAAAAACTAGTGGGTAACAGAAATTTGAATACCCAGATAGAATTACTGATACCCAATGATTTTAAAATGCATGGGTAAAATACCCACAACACCAAAAGCTTATCTGGAGCTCTGTCATATACTCTTGTATCCCATTGTCCATAGCAATGGCTTGTCGGTTTCTATGGTTACAGCTTGAGAACCATCGTATGTGTTTGAAGTACTGATGAGATCACCGAACTGTAGAGCCTGATTATCTGAAATATGAACATCATTCAAACAGCAAGGGTAAAACAAAGCACAAGGTTTAAGTAGACAGAACAATGGTGAGACTGTTTGGTTTAACACTTCTTAAAATAGTACAGTAAAGTATGGTGATAACGAACTCAAGAGGACTACTAATTTTAGTTCGTTATAACCGTAGTTTGTTATAATTATATATACAGCATAACTACAGCAAATAGTCGGAAACAAAAAAGTAACTTCGTTATATCCGTTACTTCGTTATATCCGTTACTTCGTTATAAGCGTGTCCGTTATAACCGTAGTTTACTGTATTTTCCTTGTCATGACTTGTCAGGTTAATTCGGGAGAAAATTGATATGTTTTTGTTTTGCTGTTTGTTGTTTAATGTTGCACTCATTCCAGCTATATATGACATCAGTTTGTAACAATCGAATCTTGACCAGACAGTCCAGTGATTGACATCATCAGCATCGATGTATGCATTTGGGATACGATGACATGCATCAACGAAGTTAGTGAGTCTGACCACCTGATCCCGTTAGTTGCCTCTTACAAGCAAAGTCGCCTCTAAGCATGGGTTGCTGAAGAGCTATTATAACCAGGACCTGTATGACATAGACAGTTACTACTTGACTAGGACAATAATCGGTGCAAATCTGTGAAAGAAATCAGAGGATACTGACATGGATAACGGAGGCAACTCTGGACAGAAATTTGCAGTGCATTGGACCACAGAGCTACCATAATCGTGGAATATCTTCTAGAAAAGTCATATAATCTACTCACCCAAATTCCACTTTAGTCCAGTGGTAGTCACATGATCACATGTCGCGCCCACGGGGATCAGTCCACACCAGTCATCTTCCAACCCAGTGTCCACTTTCAGAACGTGCTTGCCCTGGAATGGACCAGAAACTGTGAGGAAAACTATCATTTGTTTGTTGTTTTACGCCGCACTCACCAATATTCCAGCTGCATGACAGTGACTCGACGGTCTGTAAATAATCGAGTCTGGACCAGGCAATCCAGTAACTGATATCACGAGCATCAATCCACGCAATTGGGATACAATGACAAGCATCAACAAAGTCCGTGATCCTGATCACCCAAAGATAGTGGCCTCTCGCGACAAGCATAGTCACCTCTAAAGATAAGCATAGGTCACTGAAGACCTATTCTCACTTACTATTCCATCAAGACCCACCATGCCATGCATACATTATTAGCCACACCGGTGTTGCAAAATATACCATGTCAATCTTCAAAAATGTTTATTTTAGCAAAAATAAATTAACTATTGTGTGTGTATGTATTTATTGTTTAATGCTGCACTAAGCAATATTCCAGCTCAGTGACAAAAAAATTAGTGAGTGAGTGAATATGGTTTTACGCCTCTTTTAGCAATATTCCAGCAATATCATGGCGGGGGACACCAGAAGTGGGCTTCACACATTGTACCCATGTCGTGAATCGAACCCGGGTCTTCGGCGTGATGAGCGAATGCTTTAACCACTAGGCTACCCGACCGGGGAACACTCGGTTCTGACACAGTAACATGATATGCTATCATGGGCTCCCAGCCCTGTCTACCAAATACGTGTTGGAAACAGTGTACACAAACACATCTCAACATTTAATTCTGACGTGTTGAATTTGTATGCGCGTTATTTCATACGATCGCCCCGACAAAAATATAAGGAAGTGTACAACTGTATCATGTTTATGAATAACAACTTCTGGTTTATTGTATAGAGCGACGTTGCGATGTAGATTCTCCCACCATTATCAAGCTGGAGTGACAACAACCAAGTGATGTGAGGTAATAGATGACAAGTAGCAAACAGATAATCATCTTCCCGAGGCAAGGGAGTTAACTGACTTTAAAAGTCCAGTTTCCACCCTTGCCGAAGTAGGCTGGAATTCCTGGGCTCGATTGTAGCGCCACCAGTGGCTATTACGAGTTATGTCCTTTCTATGCCTCTCCTATTGACCAATCAGATTCAACCTCTCCTATCACTTACATTTGCTTCAAACTAAAACGGTGGCGCCCAGTCAAGACGATCTGATCGATAATCAAGATCTATATTGTGATAAAACGAGTCTTACATCGTGAAATGCATCAAATCACGTGAGCACCTTGATTAAAAACATGAAAAGATATAGAAAATATCTGTTGACAACAAGTTAGCGGTGCACATGCTTTGTAAATCCTGCATGACACTTTACGAACCGGATTTCGAATTCGGTGCGCGATTTTGATTGGACTATGCATAGAGCGTCCAGCCAAAATTTAACTCCATAATACCAGCCAAGTTCGGGAAGGGTGGAAACTAGACTTTTATAGTCGGTTAACTCACTTGCCTCGGGAAGATGACAGATAATTGGATGAAGCCATATGTACAGCAAGAGTTATACAGTTTTCTTACATACAGCTTACCAATCAATTCGCATACAATTTCGCCAAAATTATTGTAAACATTACTATAATCATTGAATGAAATTTTAACATAATTAATAAAATATATTGCAAACATTAGTCCAGGTAAAAAAAATGAACAATTTTTTTATTATCAGATATTATAATAATAGGATTAAATTGCATACTTCGGTTCGGATTTGTTGACTGGTACTTCTGGTGTTACGTGATCGCGGTGATCAACTGATAATGTTTTCTGAGATGGGGGAAAACATTGTGTCATTGGAAAACTTGAGTTTATTAAAAATGTTAGTAAATTTTGGGAGCCATGCTTTACTGCGTGCTATAATCGAGTTAGCGCTATATCAAAGAGCAATAACGAGGGACCAGTGTACTCCCAATTTCTAGAATGTCAATCAATCAGTCTATTACAGTGGCCTGTAAATAATCAAACCCGGGCAACCCAAGGAGATTCTGGGTAATCAAACATGTCCCCAGCAACCTATGCTTGCTACCCATCATATACTGGTAGCTGGAATACTGCATAGAATCTACAGCAGTAGAAACTGGCATTAGTCAAGTAGTACTTGCCAAACTTCCCAATAGTTAAGGTATAAGGAACTACTGTATTCGACGTAATAAGCGCCCCGCTCTAATAAGCCCCCACAGCAATATTTGCTAATATATTGGCCAGTGAATAATCCCAATTAGCACCCCTTCTGATTGATTAATGTACACAAGACTTATTTATTCGCGTATAATACGCACTCGTGTGTTATATGCACCCTTAATTAAGGGCAATTAAATTTTGGAAAAATATATCTGTCGTATATAAACACTTCAGGCTGTCAGCATAAACCACAAAATTTATCTTTCAATTCTGTTTTTTTTCCATCAAAATAATATTCTAATAACAGCCCTCTATTTCTAATTTTGAGAGCGCCCTGGGCGCTTATTACGTCAAATACAGTAATAGAAATTTGCCATTTTTAAGGGTTTTGCTACATGTTATCATTATAAGGACTAAAAACCTTAGTTTCTATGGCTGATCTAGTGACTGATATTGAGCGCAATGATCTATGACTTCCAAGACTTCAGAGTACGATGACTAGCAATCAACCAAACCACTGAGTCTGACCATCCTCTCTATTCAGTCATCCCTATGTCCAGGACTGGGTACCCCACCGCACCCTTTATGACAGAACCCGTGAAAATTCCGGGGTAGAATAGATCTTAAGCAACCCATGCTTGCCGTAAAAGGTGACTATGCTTGTCGTAAAAGGCAACTAACAGAATCGGGTGGTCAGACTCGCTGACTTAGTTTAAGCATGTCATAGATCAAAAATTGCGTGGATCGATGCTCATGATATCAATGACTGGATTGTCTGGTCCAGACTCGATTATTTACAGACATCTGTCATATAGCTGGAATATTGCTGAGTGCGGCGTTAAAAAACAAACCAACCTTTATGACAGCCAGGAACACCAACTGAGAAGAAAATGAGTTTCCCAAATTTGTCTATGGATCGTTCATCAAACATAACTAACTGTCAAACTGTCATGACAATAAGGGGATACTGGGGGCCCAGTCGTCTAATGTGCCTCACTTCACTGCACAGAAACGCGTCCCTTGGACAACCCAGAAATCTATGATCATGGGTTTGAATCCTGGTTCACTCCAATAATGTTCCTAGGTTTCACCATACCCCTGCTCAGGGGTTTCACCAAAGTGGTAAAGCATCTTGAGACCCGCGTCACTGTTGGCTCTCCTCCCACACTGAGCTGACACACAGTGATATCAATGGAATACTGTTCAAAGTGGCGTTTAACCCAACTCCCTTACTCACTCATGACAACAAACACGAATTACTACCTGTCCCAGCAAGCATGCGACCGACCCCTCTGAGATGAGGATAACTGGCTTCTTGGTGAGAGAGTGTGCCAGGAAGAGTGTGTTGATATTACCGAACAGGTGGTCTAACCTGCCTCCGAATGCACCAATAACTGTTATGAAGTCATACTGAAAAATAACAGGAGGATAAAATATCATAAATCTGCAGGTGGACAGGATAGCCAAACTCTTACATCTTCCCGAGGCAAGGGCATTAACTGACTATAAAAGTCCAGTTTCCACCCTTGCCGAACTAGCCTGGAATTTTTAGACTCGATCTTAGCGCATATAGGAGCACGCCGGTAACTCTGTGCAGTCCTACTAGGACAATAACAATTGTTACATGTAACAATAACAGAGATGAGTTAAGTTCATTAAACTGCCACAACTGACCTGCAAGTCTGCTGTTTTCTGCATGGTGACTCGAAGACATTTGCTGAAATCTGTTTCATCCTGGTCTTCAGTGATAACAACATCCACTCCCTGATAAAACATATCCGTGTATCAATCATGTTATAACACGTACATTGTCAACCCCAAAACTGGAGAATATAGAAAATATAACTGAAATTGCCATTGATTTATCAGGCGACTGTCATCCCAAACACTAGTTTGTTTATTGTTGTTGGTAATAAACAATCTATCTATCAATAATCTTTTACAAAAGGTACTAAGTAACAGAATTTTGATTAAATCTACTTTCAAAGAGACATTTTTTTTCGAAAATAATTGTGTATGCAAAACGTGATGTGAAAATAGACTGGTTTACATAACATACAGTTATCATAAGCTTAGAATATAATACATTTAATACTTGTGTATCAGCCATATATTTCCAAATCCTGTGCTGGGATTCGAACCACCGACATTCTGATCTGTTGTTGGATGCCTTGTCCATATGGCAAAATTGGTCAAGCATGTCATCAATGGGACGATTCCATGCCCTACTATGCATTTATATTAATCCTCACATGAATTCATATGTGGCATTGTTAATCAATTATATCAGGTATATCTATTTATTAACTATTGTCAACACTTAAAGTAAATTGTGAATATAGTATTCGTTATAATAAGCGCTCTAGAAAATAGAAATGGGGGCGCTTATTAAAACCATACAGATCGAGTTAATTTGTTTTCAGAGATTGAGCGGTAGAGAATAAACTGCCTTCAAACGTTTATGGGGGGCACGGGTGGCCCAGTCGTCTAAGGTGCCACGATTTGCTGTGCAGAGTTGCGTCCCTTGGGCACGCCAGAAACCTATGATTGTGGGTTCAAATCCTGGTTCGCCTCGATTATGTTTCTAGGTTTGTCAGCACCATACCCCTGCTCATGGGCTTCACCGAAGTGGTAAACGTCTAAGACCTGCATCACTTCGGGCTTTCCTCCCACATTAAGCTGACACGCTTTGATATAACTGGAATACTGTTAAAAGCGGCGTTAAACCCAACTCACTCACACTCACTCAAACGTTTATGAAACTAAAACCTTTTGATACCAGTTACCAGGCAAATATTTGCTCCTTGTGCACGGCTGTTTGACTTAAATAATCAATAATATACACAAGACTATCAAATAAATTAAGTATTGGGCACTTATAAAGATTAACTACAGATTGTCTAGGAGATGGTCGACACCGCTTATTACAGAGAGATGTTTAATACGGTAGGCAGTCTTTTAGCCATGAATCGTGGTGACTGATTGGCCAAGACAAGAGAACACACTACACACGATGACTCAATCTACCTTGTTCTGGTAGAAGTCAAGCACAGACTTATGAGCGGAGTCGAAGTCTCCTGTGATGATGTTGGGGATGTAGCTGTCTCGGTCATCACCCATGGTGTTGTACAGTCTGTTGGAACCCCCATCTGCACAGGCTTGGTAAACAGCTGCAACATGTTGACATACCGTATTTGACACTATAAGCGCCAAGGGCGCTCTCAAAATTAGAAAAAGGGGGCTCTTATTAGAATATAGTTCTGGTCAGAAAAAAACAGAGCTGAAAGATCGGTAATATTGTGGTTTATGCTGATAGCCTAATATGATACAAAAGAGAAGTTTTTTACACGACTTGCCAGAATTTAAATGCCCATGTAATTAATCGTGCATAAAACACACGAGTGAGTATTATGCACGAATAAATAAGTCTTGTGTACACTGATCAATCGGAAGGGGTGCTAATTGGGATTGTTCACCAGTCAGTATATTAGCAAATATCGCCGTGGGCACTTATTAGAGCAGGGTGCTTATTACATCGATAACGGTAGATAACAAATGTTATATTTGGGACAACATTTTCTTAGAATTAAAAAATGTACTAGAATCTGTACTTTACTAACAAAATGTTATCCCAAACATAACATTTGTTACATTTAACTACTTTCTAAATGGCATTGTGTGTTAATAGCTTTCGGCCATGAGAGCCGTGCCAATTTACACTTGTCAGAGGGTACAAAAAGTATGTGATCTAGACTACCAGCTTATTTTTTGTGGAAGCTTCACTGGTATGAATGGGTTAGGTTGCTGTCTTTGCGTGTTGGTGATTAGGTGTCAGATGGGACTAAACCCCAAAAAGTACTAGAATCTTTACTTAGAAAGAGCTATCCCAAATATAACATTTCTTGTTTAACACTGATATATGAAGTATTCTAGCTATATGGTGAGTCTGGACAAACCAGTGATTGATCTTATGAGAAGCATCACATGGCAATGAGTGAGTGACGTTTTTTGGCAATATTCCAGCAAAATCACAGCGGGGGGACACCACAAATGGGCTTCAAACATTGCACCCATGTTGGGAATCGAACCCGGGTCTTCAGCGTGACAAGCGCTTTAACCACTAGTCTACCAGACAGCCCCCAAACGGCAATGAGATACAATGACAATCAACCATCCAAGTCACTGCCCACCTGATTCAGTAAGTTGGGTAGGACAAGCAGGACCTGTTATGGAATTGAATCCTCTCTGTGCCAATGTGCGAGAGTGTAAAAATCTGGGGTAGAATAGGTCTTCAGCAACCCATGCTTGCCGAAAAAGGCGACTATGCTTGTCGTAAGGGGCGACTAGCGAGATCAGGTGGTCAGGCTCGCTGACTTGGTTGATGCATGTCATCGTATCCCAATTGCACGGATTGATGATCATGATGTCAATCACTGGAGTGTCTGGTCCAGACTCGATAATTTACAGATCACCGTCATATAGCTGGAATATTGCTGAGTGCTGCGTTCAACAACAAATAAACAAACAATGTAGGCTTTAAGTTGTACTTCATCACATTCACATGTGAATTCTGTTTCCCAAAATCCATTATCATGATATATTTAACATGAACAACAAAAATTAGTTTTAAGATATTTCAATAAATTTTATTGTAAAATGAGAAAAATCTTTTCTAAATCTATACTAAAATATTACATATACAAATAAAATAAAAAGTTCCTGATCTACCTTTGGACCACAGCTGTTTAAGAACCTTTACTTCAGGTTCCAATGGCCTGTTGAGGATGAGAAGCACGCTGCGTACAACTGAAAACAAAACAATAACTAGTAACGACCATAATTCAAACAAGAGGGCATCAATATCCCCCACAACAGTAAATACTTGTCATGAATATGTCAGCTAGTTATATTGCTTGCATAACGTCCCCTCTTTTCAGGCTCAGTCAAAGTTGTTGCTATGGAAACTCGAAAAAATAATTTCTTTAAAAATCGCAAACTATAAAAAGGCACCAATTCACCACTAAACCTATCTATGTGCCAAGTTTGGTGAAGAAATATTGTGTAGTTTTCAAGGTCTGCTCCGGAAACAAGCACTACCAATATTTTCAGTCTAAGTCAAAGTTGTTACCATGGAAACTTGAACGATATATTTTATTAAACTCCCAAAATATCAAAAGCCGCCAGTTTAATCTTAGACCCTTCTCTGTGTCAAGTTTCGTTAAAAAATATTGTATGGTTTCCAAGATCTGTCCCGGAAACAGCATCTTGCATGGACAGACAGACAAACGGATGGTGTCCATTTTAATACCCCCTGCAAAATGTGTTGGGTATAACAATAATCTTGTCACATTATTATTGGTGTATCATTATAATATATGGTATATATTCTAAGATAGTAAATAAGAATTAGTTTGCCTTACTTGTAATTGCAATAAAATAATATTGATATTTATGTTTAACCATGTTGGCCTATTATACTGACATCCTGCTATTTGTCATTGCGAAACAATTATGATATTGATCCGTCCAGGTCGTGAATTGTTGGACATCTGTAGCAAGGTTTTATTGGACATACGATGTTGCGTCCTAAAAAATTTGTACAAACTGGGAATGGATGCAAATAATTTACATTGGGAGTCCTGTAGGATGCAAATAATTTACATTGGGAGTCCTGTAGGATGCAAATGATAGACATTGGGAGTCCTGTAGGATGCAAATAATTGACATTGGGAGTCCTGTAGGATGAAAATATATATGGCTGTTTAAAGGTTGGCTTACTAAATTTATCAAAACTGTAGATTGCATGTTACACAAATGTATTCATGGTAACTGATATTTCTATTCTGGAAACAAATTCTCTCAAAGTTCAATGCATCAATGGTTGTTTTTCTTCAATGCAACACTGATTTCCCCATCACTGAGAGGTTACATACTGATGACATATGTAATTATTTACAGATAAAAATAAATGAGTGAACAATTTGAATACAATTTTGTTATAAAAAATATTTTTCTCCACAGACAATTATCTATGGACACTTAATCAGTCATTGTGTAGCAGGACGTGGAGTTGTCCAACAGATGACATCCTTACCTTGTCAGCTTACTGACAGGGTTAACCTCTTTGGTCATGTGGACAAGGCGACTGACCTCTGATCAGGTCTGTGGTTCGAATCCCATCACAGGACTCCGAAATTTTATGGCTGTTACATTGGTGCCCAACATGGGGCTGAGCATGCTCATATTAAATTTTAGCAAAATAAGTCTCAGGACCCTACTATGCGGCCCAGGGCGTGCCTTCTGTTGATAGGGGAGTATGTATAGCAGGGCTTGGAGTCATCCCAAAGATGACATCCTTATCTTGTCAGCTTGCTGACGGGGATAACCTCTTTGGTCATGTGGACAAGGCGACTGACCTCTGATCAGAAGGCCCATGGTCCGAATCCCATCACGGGACTCGGACATTTTATGGTCGCTACAATTGCATTGGGGTAGGGAGGGAAATCATGATTAGGAATATAGCCAATCAAGAGAAATCACTAAGCACGTGGGTTCCCTTTATACCAACACCATGCACCACAGAACATCAATGAGCTGGAATTGTATCAGGGAGAAGGGTGCATGGTTCATTTTCTTGTTTTCTAGCTGAGTCGCGCCGGTAGCACAAATGGTATTCAGGGGTTCCAACGGCAACGTATGTGTGCTATAGTTTTCTGATATTGATAACCTACCACTTGAAGACAGTAGTGGAGACAGTGGACATAGAGTTGCCATCTCTTTCTTCTAGTTCTACTGCAACAATGCGGAAATGGGGTAAACTGAGGTCAACAACCGGCCGGATACTGACGCGACCTCAACAATCCATCAGCTGATCGGTAAATAATATCATACAATGAATTCTGAATACAGTGTTGTTATTTAACATAAGAGACAAATGTCACTCTCTGTGCGTGTACTGACTGAATAAGACCTGTGTTAGATTCTACACTGTGACAGTATCGTGAACATTATCACAATCACAATGTTGAACATTTCAAATAGGTTTGCAGATAGCGTCTAGGCCTACTCAAGGCATGTTTACAAATCAAGGGATCATTCGTTGCCTACTTTTTCACAAATTTTATTGATATATCTAACATTTATATAACTGTATAAAAATACAAAACACGGTTTAATATTTATTTTATTATTAACAACTCTTTTTTTATTATCACAAAAACGTACCTTAAGACGACAGGTTGGTTTAATGCAGTCAGTGGTTTCTCCCTGGATGAAGTATCTTACTCCACACTGAAGAGTTCTCGATTCCCGCCATATTCAAGTATGAAAAGTGCCGGCAAGAGAAGCTCTCGTGTGTCCGTCACGTTTGCTGGCGACGACGATGTTGTACAACATATCATTAACGTTGAAGATAAAGATCAAGGTTAATCATACTTCAGTTAGTCAGTGATTGTCAAAGGAATAGCCTTAACATCGATGAAGGCTCACACACACTAATGGCAAAACTGGCCTCATAAAATCAAAAGCAAAGATATTTCCGAATTAGAGTAATATATTTTCACATTTATTGTCCCAATATCTTTGTATAAATCTTACGATTCTATACGAAAATAAATAACAGACATTATGTAGACTTAATACTGTTGAAGTTGGTGCTATTTATCGAGTCCTAATATAACATGACTGATAAGCCTGATAGCAATCCAGTGCATCCATGTTAGGACAGATCCAGTGACTTTAGAATTGACTTTCGGTTTAATTTCATAAGGTAATGGTTTTGTCATAACCCTTTTTACTAACACTTATGTTTGGGAGTTCCTGTCAGCCCAAAACAACCCCTATTTAATTTTCCTTTATGTTTCAATTATTTACTTTCAGCCCAAAAACTGAGAAATAGAAAAGTAAGCTTTTCAACTGGAACACGGAAACAGAAAATACTAGAAGAAGAGTATGTTGAAGGCAGCAGTGATGAGGATGAAGTGTATGGACCCTCCTCAGGTACTGGTATACTGTCACACAAAGGTGGTTTCTGTAAAATGAGGGAGCAGTCAGGTAGCCTAGTGGTTAAAGCGTTCGCTCAACACATCGAAGACCTGGGTTTGAATCCTGACATGAATATGATGTGTGAAGCCTTTTTCTGATGTCCCCTGCTGTGATGTAGCTGGAATATTGCTGAAAGTGATGTAAGACCATACTCCCTTACTTACCTACTTTAGTAAAATAATGATTCTTGTTGACCCAGAATCGTGGGGACGATTGAAAGTGTAGTGAGTGATCTATAGTTTGACAACATGCACAAGTCGATTGAATTGATCAAGTATGTTTTGCAAAGACCATCAACAACACACCAAGTTAATAATCACAATAACAGAGCTTGAGATTTAGTGTCTGAATATATTTTATTACTTATGTTTTCACACCTGTTGACCAGCATATATCACCAAAACTTCTGCAAACCAATAAATAATGTCTGGCATTTATAAGCCAACTACTAGTATTAGTTATCTTGTCATAGCAGCATGAGGCATGTGATTGAAATTGATCATTTGATAGAATGCAATCAAAATGCATGAAAATCTTTAGATATGAGATCTGAGGTAAATAACATTTCAAATTACTGGGCAATAGGTCATGGGGACATGCACGATTTTTGTTTCAGCTCTGGAAGCTGAGGGAGACATCCATGGCTGTGACGTGTTTCAGTTCAAGAGAAATAAGAAATCAGGCCAGATGGCGCAGAAAGGTAAACCAGAGTCCTCGCCTTAAGGTCAAGTACAGTTAAATCTAGTTTAGCCAGACATTGTTACGAAAAAACATTTTTGAGATTAGTAAAATCAGAAGTGATCAAACTGCTCGAATTTTTGTTCAAATCATACAGTTTGATTTTTTAAGGCAAAGTATCTTATTTGTCAACAAAGTCTAAGATAATGTTTTTTACTCAGCCTCTGAATCAAGGACTCCGAAATCATCCCGAACTCAAGCACGACTTCAACAGGAATCCCCAAAAGAAGAATACAGAGTCAAGCCTCTTCAGGAAAGTAAGTGTAATCATTTGTTATTAATGAATAATTAATTTTCCGTTGTGTTTATTGTAATTCCTACATTCTGATCAGCAGAATTGGTCACGTGTTGTTAAACCAGGCCCACCGTGGCGTACTTCTATTGTTACTTCGGAATGTTGGAGAATCCCAATATTACAGTCGAGGAACAAAGTTGGCGGGGGATATAGAAACGGGCTCCGTCTGTCCGTACGTACGTACGTTCGTCCGTCACGTTTCATTTCCGGAGCATAACTCAGAAACCGTTCAATACTTTTTCATCAAACTTTGCAGGTCTGTCAAGTACATGCTGAACTGGTGCCTTTTGCTATTTAGAAATTTTAGAATTTTTTATTTTTTACATTTCCATGGCAGCAAGATGGACTTAGGTTCCAAACGCTTCTTTTTAAAAAAATTTCCATGACAAGTTCCACCTCGTTTAAAAAAGGTTAGAGTTTGTTTAGATTTAATTATGTCATAAATTCTGCAACAGGGGCAGGGGATATAGCCACGTTAGTGGCAAACTCTTCTTTCAATTTGTGTAAGTAACAAAATACAGTCTCAGTTTACCCTTGTGATGTATTGGCAGTTAGAACTGGCAAAGGTCATGGAAAATCTGGTTGTAATATCCAAACTTTGTGACTGATATTCATAAGACCAATACCATTTGTGACACTCGCAGGGGAAAGAATTGGTTGTGGTGTAACCGATTAATTTCTATATCATCTTTTATGACTTAAAGGCTAATAATAAGGAGATAAAAACATACTGACTTTGCCTTGTGTCTCAAGTTCCTGTGCCAGTGACGCCCAAACATACTGAAGGAACCACCACTCCACGGAAGTCTCGCAGGAACCGCAGACCCGAAGCAACTACGCCATATAGGTTGCGGAAGAGACATGATGAAGGTCAGTACAAAGTCGACCTGCACCCAATCAGCCTCTGGGGGGTAGAGGAGGGGCATAGTGGCCCCTGCATATTTCCCACTGGACATTCTTGGGCAGAAGCAATGAAAAGACAGGTTGAATATGTTACCATATGGTTATTATGTCATGCGTGTGATCAGATTTTCAGATTGCCTGTGTTTGTGATACCCACCCCGTGTTTGTGATACCCACCCTGTGTTTGTGATACCCACCCCGCGTTTGTGATACCCACCTGTGTTTGTGATACTCACCTGTGTTTGTGTGTTCCTGTGTTTGTGATTCCCACCCTGTGTTTGAGATACCCACCCCGTGTTTGTGATACCCACCCCGCGTTTGTGATACCCACCTTGTGTTAATGATTCCCACCCTGTGTTTGTGATACCTGCCCTGTGTTTGTGTGTCCCTGTGTTTGTGATACCCACCCCGTGTTTGTGATACCCACCCTGTGTTTGTGATACCCACCCTGTGTCTTTGTGATACCCACCCCGTATTTGTGATACCCACCCTGTGTTTGTGATACCCACCCTGTGTTTGTGATACCCACTCTGTGTTTGTGATACCCGGCCAGTGTTTGTGATACCTGCCCTGTGTTTGTGATACCCACCCTGTGTTTGTGATACCCACCCCGTGTTTGTGATACCCACCCTGTGTTTGTGATACCCACCCTGTGTCTTTGTGATACCCACCCCGTATTTGTGATACCCACCCTGTGTTTGTGTGTCCCTGTGTTTGTGATACCCGGCCAGTGTTCGTGTGTTTGTAACCTCTGGCCCTGTAACTCTTTCTTGTTTATTTACTGAACAATCATCTGAGACATGTTAGGAGAGGAGTATGTTTTAAGCATTGTCTTTTTAAGTCAGTATTCACCTGTCAACTTGTCAACAGGTAATTCTTCAGAGGAAGACAGTTTCGGGTCGTCCAGCGACAGTGAGGGGTCAGAGGAGGAGGCTCCAGCTACAACAACACCAAGCCGCAGCAGGCGTAGAAAAACTAATGATGTTGAATTTGTAAGTCTTTAAATGTTTGTGAATTATGAATGACTTTTAATTTTAACCCGGGTCAGAATATGTCCTTAGTACCACATAAATCATAACAGCATTCACAGTTCAGTTTGAAAGACGTTGCAGTGTTATGTTCGCCTTTGGTCTTTCATGAAGTCTTGTATGGAAGGAGCTCTTGTGTTTGTATGAAAGAGTTTGATAAATAATTAAGGTACGAGCGACTCTGGAATTTGATATATATTTTGCAGACCACTAATGCTGAGGAATATTTTGACATCCATTCTGGTGCTGCCATCACATCCGACAGGACACTGTCTAAGCTGGACACCCCGCGCCTGGACCAGCAATCTCTCAGTGCCCTGCTGGAGTCTGTCAGCAGCAGCCATGTCTCTGAATGTGCTGGTCTACTCCAGGAGCACATGGCTCTCTTCTCCAAGTGGATGTTTCAGATGTGGTGAGGAGGTTTCTGTGTGTCTCCACTGGACTGAGGTACCCTTCCCCTCTAAATGGCTAACAGTAGCAGGTCCTATTATAGTATTAAGACAGCAGCCATGTCTCTGAATGTGCTGGTCTACTCCAGGAGCACATGGCTCTCTTCTCCAAGTGGATGTTGAGGATGTGGTGAGGAGGTTTCTGTGTGTCTCCACAGGACTAAAGTACCCCTCCCCCCTAAATGGCTAACAGTGGCAGGTCCTATTAAGACAGCAGCCATGGCCTTGAATGTCGTGGTGTACTCCAGGAACACATGGCTCTCTTCTGCGAGTGGATGTTCAAGAAGTAGTGAGGGGTGGTTGGGCCTAGTAGTTAAAGTGTTAGCTAGCTCACTGAAGACCCTTGTTCGATTCTCTACATGGCTATTATGTATGAAGCCCATTTCTGGTGTCCCCCGCCATGATATTACTGGAATATTGCTAAAAGCGGTGTTAAAACAATACTTACTCACTACTCACTCTAGATGTGGTGAGGGGTTTTCGGTGAGTCCCCAGAGGACTGAATTAACCCTTCCCTTTAATTCTTTTGTGATAGGTATCAGTCGAGCAGTTAATGATTACCCCATGGGTATTCTGGGTTAGAAATGGTCCCGAGCAACCTGAGATGACTTTATCGATTGGGGGGTCAGTCTCGGTGAGTTGTTTGATGGTGTGTGATCATTCACCCGTAGCATGATTGTTGCTCACAATACCCACCCAGAGACGCAATGAGTTAGACCCATGAAGATCCAGGGTAGAATATGTCTTCAGCCACCCATGCTTGCTGTAAAAGGCGACTGCATGTCATGAGAGGTGACTAACGGGAAGGGGTGGTCAGGCTCGCTGACTTGTTTGATGCATGTCATCACGTGGATCATGCTCATGACATCAGTCACTGGATTGTCTGGTACAGATTATATACAAACTGCCGCCATATAATTGGAATATTTCTGAGTGCAAACAAACAAAACTCAATTATTTACATGCGGCAGCTGGGATATTCCTGAGTGCAGTGCTAACCAACAAACACATGCACAATGACGGAGTTTGACCCAAGTCTCAATATAAAATGTCTTCAACTACATTTAAATGGGTGCCATACTGTCAAGCTTGTTAACTCATGATGACAATCTCATTAAAATCAGACCTTAGTTCTCGCTACCGCTAAACAAAGATCTGAAGACATCCCATTAGGGGGTCACGTCAGAACAACCTTTCATCCGACCAATCAGAGCGTCGCTTACCAGATCATGAAAGTGACAGTCGGAACGTGATTTTTAATCATACAACCTCGAAAACTTTAACACGGGGTATTCCGAACGATAGTTACGGGTTTAACGGCTGAATCCATACAATCTAGACCATCTATTAGCCATTCCAGAATGTTCTTTTGTTCAGGTTTCAAATTTGTAATCGAGAATTTGTCAAACTATGTTGCGAAGCGTTGTCGCCAATTTGAAATTAGTTCCGTAAAGCACGGAAAAGCTGCCTTCTGATTGGTCATACCATTGGTCAGTCAAAGTTCCCGCAAGGTCGGTCTGAAGTGACCCATAATGGGATGTCCTCAGATCTTTGTTTAGCAGCAGCGAGAACTAAGATCTGATTTTAATGAGACTGCTCCTGATGATCAATGTGATGCTGATGTCACTGTATTTGTTTCAGCAATGACTTCAACATATTACTGTATGGTTTGGGATCCAAGCGGGGCCTGATTGAAACATTTCGCCAGAAGTTTCTCCACGATTTCTCACATGTCGTGGTGAATGGGTACTTTCCCAGTCTGACAGTGAAACAAGTAATTATTTATTTACGTCCATACATAGAGGTTATCACGTGTGTTTGGGGATGGTTAATATCCTGCTTTAGGAATAAAAATTGTATTTAGCCAGCCTTGGCGAGCTAAATACATAGTGTTTGTTCTTAATACAGGATATTTACCATCCCTAAACACACAAGCGTGATAACCTCTTTATCATATAATGTCATTCTTTAATTCTGTGCTTGAAAATCGCTTTCCATCTCTCACAAACATGACAGAAACATTTTCCTGGAATGCGCGCATTAATATTTATTACGTCACAGGGTAAGTGATGTGTCAGTCGGACAGTGACAGTAGCCAATATAGTTCCAACTGAAATCTGTTTCTTATACAGTGGCGAAGCAACATATACTCTAAACAACAATTGTTTTTACTTGCCTTTCGCGGCAATCCATTGGTATGTCCGCTAGAGTAACTGTCCTTTGTCAAAGGGAAGCTACTCTAACCCTAGTCTATGAGACATCACAGCCACGTTCAGACATTGTTGACAGTCAGCCTGTCCGGTCATAATGTTAAGTGCAGTCAGATGTACACACAGCGACAAAACGAGACAAGGTAACAATTCAAACATATTTTGGCCAAATCCAACTATTTTAATTTGTGGGAAAGGTTTCAAGCCACAGAGGTCTACAAGCACAGATATGGGTACTGATCCTGCTTGGCTAGGCCTAGTGACCTCGCAAAATTGTTTTGAAATTTATATCTCCAAAGTTGCCAAAACTTATAAAATGCCTTATCCACGTCAGTTGGACACTTATTTTCAGTATATTAGACTTTTCTTTTGATAATGATAGCAATTCTTCCTTTAGTTTATCCGGATTCTAACTCAATCGCAGAATGACAAGGGCGACGCCATGTTTGTTTATAAACACTGAAAGTAGTCCCTACTTGACCTTTGATATTTGCATCTCTATCCGCATATGACCCCAACGGATATCGTTTTTATCCATTGGGCTTTATCCTGCCAAGAAACCTACCCATTATATGATAAATTATATATATCCCATAATATTATCACATAAAATGTACAAAGATAGCCAACTCTATATCATTTTAATGTTTACAGTGAACCGATATTTGATCAAGCCAAAATACCACTAATTAGTGACAAGTAGAGCAAATTGAGATATCTCACTCACTGACAATTAATTCATTTTTCATTCTCAATCAGTGGCAAATCAACTGTTCAACCTAAAATTGTTAGATTTTATGTTAGACTTACTTGTAGCCTTGTGGTTAAAGCGTTCCCTCGTCACGAAGAAGACCCAGGTTCGATTTCCGTCATGGGTACAATGTGTGAAGCCCATTTCTGGTGTCCCCCGCTTTGATATTACTGGAATATTGCTAAAAGAGACACAAAACAATACTCACTCACTCAGTCACTTACTTGTAATTGGACTAATCTTGTCTGTTAAATAAATATTAAACATATCAATGCTGCAATTATTATGTTTTGTTTCATCCAAGATTGTGGACGCTTCCGAGAGAAAACGTATATAATGAAAATTGTTTATAGCGAACTGATTTCTCCGGTCCCTTTGTAGCACGTTATCTCCATGATCCACTGTAACCCGGGTTACCATGGTGTAAGGCAATTTTTGTGCTTTCAGATCCTGTCATGTATTATAGATGAGATCATAGAGGAGGAGGTGCATATCCGTACACCTGCGGATCAGTACGAGTACATCCGGAGACACTTTGAAAACTCAGGTAGTAGATTAATGTAACGTACCAGTACGATAGGGCAACTATGTAGGACCAACATAACGTACCAGTACGTGATAGGGCAACTATGTTGGACCAACTAAACATACCAGTACGTGATAGGGCAACTATGTAGGACCAACAGAACGTACCAGTATGTGATAGGGCAACTATGTAGGACCAACATAACGTACCACTACATGCTAGGGCAACTATGTAGGACCAACATAACGTAACAGTATGTGATAGGGCAATTATGTAGGACCAACATAACGTACCAGTCAGTATGTGATAGGGCAACTATGTAGGACCAACTAAACATACCAGTACGTGATAGGGCAACTATGTAGGACCAACAGAACGTACCAGTATGTGATAGGGCAACTATGTTGGACCAACAAAACATACCAGTACATGCAAGGGCAACTATGTAGGACCAACATAATGTACCAGTACATGATAGGGCAACTATGTAGGACCAACCGAACGTACCAGTACGTGATAGGGCAACAGTATAGCAACATCTCAATGTACCAGTACGTGATAGGGCAACTATGTAGGACCAACATAGCGTACCAGTACATGATAGAGCAACTATGTAGGACCAACATAACGTACCAGTACGTGATAGGGCAACTATGTAGGACCAACATAACGTACCAGTACGTGATAGGGCAACTATGTAGGACCAACATAACGTACCACTACGTGCTAGGGCAACTATGTAGGACCAACATAACGTACCAGTACGTGATAGGGCAACTATATAGGAACATCTCTCTCGTTTATTAGTTCTCTTGTGTTGTAGGATTAGGCCTGTATTAGCTATATCTTGTTTCAGAGTATCGAGACTTTTACCTCATCATCCACAACATTGATGGCTCCATGTTGCGTGGCGAGAAAACCCAGAACCTCCTCAGCCTGTTAGCTCAAGTACGAGGAGTCCACATCATAGCTTCTATAGACCACATTAATGCCCCCCTCAGTAAGTATGGCAGTGTTCCTGCATCAATAGACCCGTGAAGATCCGGGGTAGAATAGGTCTTCAGCAACCCATACTTGCTGTAAAAGGCGACTATGCTTGTCGTAAAAGGCGACTAACGGGATCGGGTGGTCTGGCTCGCTGACTTGGTTGATACATGTAATCGATCCCAATTCGGTGATCGATTCTCATGATGTCAATCACTGGATTGTCTGGTCCAGACTCGATTATTTTACAGACCGCCGTCATATAGCTGGAATATTGGTGAGTGCAGCGTTAAACAACAAACAAACAAAACAAACAAACAAACCTGCATCAATAGACCACATTATTGGTTATGTTGACATTGTTGAGCTAACATAGACATCTCATGATTACAGACTTTGTTGATCCTTACTTCACCAAGTATACATTACCTTTGACCCCAAAAGAAAATTACACCATTTCAAAGACAATTGGGGAATGGTTTGGTTTGGTTTGGTTTGGTTTGTTGTTAAACGCCACACTCAGCTATATGACGGCGGTCTGTAAATAATAGAGTCTGGACTAGACAATCCAGTGCTTAATATCATGAGCATCAATCCACGCAATTGGGATCGATGACACGCATCAACCAAGTCAACGAGCCTGACCTCCCGATCCCGTTATTCGCCTCTTACGACAAGTCTATAGCCTATTACGGCAAGCATGGGTTGCTGAAGACCTATTCTACCCCGGATGTTCACAATGGGGAAATGGAGACGACCATATTGTGTTTTCAAAGAAGAACCATGTGAATACTGATAGACTGGCACTGTATTTCAGTTTGGGACCATACGAAGTGCTGTCGCTTCAACTGGCTGTGTTTTGACACAACCACGTACATCCCCTACTCCTCCGAGACATCATACGAGAACTCCCTGCTAGTGCAGCAGACTGGCGCTTTGGCTCTGAGCTCCCTCACCCATGTCATGAAGAGCCTCACCACCAATGCCAAGGGCATCTTCCTCCTCCTGGCCAAACATCAGCAAGAGAACAAGGAGAATGCTACGTATATAGGTACAGTCTTTTAAACATGATATCCAAGAGTTCTTTATCATAACCATAGGGTCACAGGTGGCCTGGTCACTTGAGGAGCTTGCAGAGTTGCGTCCCTTAGGCAGTCCTGTGACTGTGGGTTCTAATCCTGCCTGGTTCACCCTGATTATGTGTCTTGGTTTGTCAGCGCCATACCAATGTTCATGGGTTTCACCGATGTGGTAAGTGTCTGAAACCTGCATTCCTTCAGGTTTCTTCCCACATCAAGCTGACATGTCAAGTAATAAGCGCCCAGGGTGCTCCCAAAATTAGAAATAGGGGGTGCTTTTTGGAATATAATTTGGTAAAAAAAAAAAAAAGATTGAAAGATTGTATATTTCGTGGTTTGGCGAACGCAGAAAAGGACCGCCCTCAGTATTTTACCCCTTTAGATAAGTATGTCTGTCACAAAAAATGCTACCTGCATAACTTCACGTATTTACTTGCATATCTATGTATTTGTGATACATAACTTAATACCACATAAACGATGAGTAAAAATGATCGTTGACGCCCATTGTTCAAACAGGAAGTACCGGTATCAGCAAGTAAAGTTGAAAAATAAAAAATCTGCACTGTGTTTGTGATTTTCAAACATAACCTTATCTTTCTTACCTTATTTTTCGGTGAGAATGAGGATGTATTTATTTTTTATAACCACTTCTTTGTTTCAGCAAATGTTTTTGTAAAACAAACTTGTATTATTTTTTCTCAAAACGTGTTTAATTGTTGTTATTGTGTCGGCTATGGTGCTGGTCATGACAGGTCACCAGTTTAATTGATATATACAGCTTGAGAATGAAAATACTAAAACCACCTACCCGAGATTAATTGATGAATTCAATTATCCTAAAAAGTACATCTAGTTTTTACTTAATCAGAAGTAACAACTTCGCATAACAGCATGGCCACAGGCTAATTTGCATATCATGTGACACTTTTCTCTCATTTTTAAACAAACACTGACATCAGAACAAACTGACGATTTGCATATTGTTTTGAGTAAACATTTGCTACTAAAACTACGACTGTGAGGTGCACGACAGTATATATCTTTGCATCAAAGTGATTGTACCACTACGTCTCCATATGGCTTTTATGACAGCACGTGATGTAAACAAATGAAAACTACGCAAATAGAAATAGTTCTTCGGCTTTTGAGATATTTTCTCACGAAGAGTTAATCGTAACAAATATTTATCTTGATGTGTAGACTCGTCAAAAAATGAAACAAGATAAAATGATCATTGTTGCATTGATAAATATGAGTTTTTTGGTCGCGGTATGTGGTAAAGCGGGCTCTATGGAACGGGGTGAACGGAAGTTGTAAGTATCGTAGGGACACGATTTCGCCGAAATTATTATGTAAACATTCTTAAATGAAATTTTGAATAAAATCATTAAAATAGATTACAAACATAAGTCCAGATATAAAATGAACACTAAAACAGTATAAGAGAGGGGTTAACTTATGTTATTCAATGCGGATTTATTGATATTCTGTTTCCGATGACAGTCATATATATATATGACAGCCTGAATTGATACTACTAAAGAAAAATTCTGAGCGTATTACATATGAGAGATAGATTTTTCCAGAATATACCATAATCAAGGGTGTGCATAACACATGAGTGCGTATTATACTCGAATAAGTAAGTTTTGTGTACCAGTCGGAAGGGGTGCTTATGGAATTGTTCACTTGCCAACATATTAGCAAATATTGCCATGAGCGCTTATTAGAGCGGGGCCCTTATTACATCAAATACTGTAATAATTATTGCCTGAGAAACTTGTGCACGTCTACCACCTCATGTAAATTAGCCAAAACTAAGGAGTGTATATCAAAATAATTTGTTCATTGAAATTTGAATGCTGAACACGTGTGTCGGCCAATGGTTATGGCTCCAGTTGTGTGACCGATAGTATTTGTTACAGGCATGTCCTTCAGTGAGCTGTATCAACGATGTCGGGAGTCGTTCCTCGTCAACTCCGACCTTACTCTCAAGGCACAGCTCATCGAATTCAGGGACCATAAGCTTATCAGATCGAAGAAGGTAGGTTTGTTTTTAACACCTTACGCAACAAGTTGGGTTATACTGTATTTCACCATTGTTTCTAACCCACATCTCATTTTACGTTGATGTAAGTTTGGTTTGGTTTGTTGTTTTTTGAACGCCGCACTCAGCAATATTCCAGCTATATGACGGCGGTCTGTTAATAATCAAGTCTGGACCAGACAATCCAGTGATTGAAATCATGAGCATTGATCCATATGACACGAATCAACCAATTCAGTGAGCCTGGCCACCCAATCCCTTTAGTCCCCTCTTACAGCAAAAATGGGTTGCTGAAGATCTAGTCTAACCTGGATCTTCACAGGTGTCCTGAGGGGCGGTCGGGTAGCCTAGTGGTTAAAGCGTTCGCTTGTCACGCTGAAGACCCGGGTTCGATTCCCGACATGGGTACAATGTGTGAAGCCCATTTCTGGTGTCCCCTGCCGTGATATTGCTTTAATATTGCTAAAAGCGGCGTAAAACCTCACTCACTCACTCACTCACTCACTCACTCACTCACTCACTCACTCACTCACTCACTCACTCACTCACTCACTCACTCACTCACTCACTCACTGTCACTGTGACTTGATTCAGGCTTGCAACCATAAGAATATGCTGTAAGCATGAGCATCAAAAGATTTATAGCTTTTTTCCACATAAGAAATTATTTCCTGAACATGTATTAAAATATTTCTTGAAATAAGAATTGTTTTTCTTTTAGCAAGGAAAGTTTTCTTTATAATAATTTCTTAATATGAAAAAATAAACCTAGAAAATTACTCTTCAGTTGTTTTCTTGACAAATATGAAAGTCATTTATGGCAGTGTGGTGGTATTTGATTAGCTATTGAGTACAATTGTTACATGAATTCTGGTTGTGTTTTAATCCTAAGTCTACATCCCTTTCTTGTCGCAGAGCTACGATGGTGTGGAGCATTTGTTGATCCCAATCGACACACCCACACTCGCAGAGTTCCTGGAACAGCAGGAAGACAGCTGATAGCCTGCTTGATATCTCCATAGCAACACACACCCACTCTCGCAGAGTTCCTGGAACAGCAGGAAGACAGCTGATAGCCTGCGTGATATCTCCATAGCAACACACACCCACACTCGCAGAGTTTCTGGAACAGCAGGAAGACAGCTGATAGCCTGCTTGATATCTCCATAGCAACACACACCCACTCTCGCAGAATTCCTGGAACAGCAGGAAGACAGCTGATAGCCTGCATGATATCTCCATAGCAACACACACCCATTCACAGCGTTTAATGAGCCACGCTTCTTCAGCCTTCCCCCAAATCACCGCAGACTTTTTATGGAGACTTTTACAGCAATGCCACAAATAATGGAATATTCATGAATATATGCTCCTAAAAAAATGTAAGGATCACCCAAACCATTTATATGTAATACTATTCCACGACAGATTAACTATAGTAATATGAAAATATCAGATGATCCTTAACTTTCTTTGAGTACTATATATGATGAAACTTGATGACTACATTGAATCTGAGTGAAACCGCTGAAAGACGTGCTGGTCATATTCTCCTTAGCAGAATGAATAGCATACTTGGACAAATATACCGTTTAATACCAATTTTATTTTATTTCGTCAGATACCACAACTATTCACGAGTTTCATAAAATTGGTTTTACACGGGGGAGAGTTTAGTATTTTATTTATTACTTGTCACTTATAACATTTTTAGAATTATACTGTTGAGTGTGAATAGGCTGACACCTACACGATCCACGGCATAATCTAATTGAGTTTAACAGAATAATGCTTCAAACACGTCAAAAGTTGAAACATATGAATTTAATACCATACAACGGTCCACCTTTAGAATTCAGGCGTCCGTTCCACAAAATTATCGTAGCGCTAAGGTTATGGCAACTCACTTACTTTAACTAACGACTGTCGTTGCGCTAGAGTACGATTGCCTTGTGGAACAGGGCCTTGCACCTCAAAGTTAACAATCACGTCACAATACCCGATGAGGTAATTTGTGGAATTTTGATGCAAGATCCATCAGCGAAACAATGCCATGTGACGTCAGCCTAGCAACAAGGTTGCTGGTGTCATTGAGTGTGCATAAGCTCCTCTCAGTGATTTGTCATGTCCATACACAATGCCGTTGAATAAGCCAAGGGATGTTGAGAGCTTTCAATATTTGTTCATGAAACGTGTTCCGGGAGAACATAAGCACGCGTTTTGGTATTACACAATGTGTAATACAGCTGTATGTTTATTAAATGGGTGATCTCTTCACAGGCAAGTAATAAAGATATGTTATACACATGTATATGATAACACAAATTTAAACTGATGAATTGATTCGAAATAGTCTGGTGTTAAAAAAAGGATAGATAAGGTTTTAAAAGCTCAAAGAGGATAACCCACTTATGCTTTAGAAGTGTGTGACTGTAATTTGAATGTATTAATCTAATATGAAATTCAATGAGTAATGTTAAAGAGTGCATGCAATTACAGTTGTTTACTGGTTGTTATTGTGATTTGATACCTCTGATTCACAAATCACAATTAGTTATTCTCAAAAGTTGTTTGGTGGCAGTTAATGAAATATTGTTGGAGGTATGTTTAAAAAAATCTGGGTTTTAGATTGAACTCGTAAAGTCATGTGAAGTTATTATCCGGAGAGTGAAACTAGGAGGCAGTCCTACAGAGATGCCTTAAACTGGCTGAATGTGCAGAAGACCACAAGTCTCCATGCTCTCTATCAGCACTCAAATCTTCTTGATTGCTGTAAAAGGCGACTATGCTTGTTGTAAGAAGCGACTAAGGGATCGGGTGGTCAGGCTCGCTGGCTTGGTTGATGCATGTCATCGTATCCCAATTGCGTAGATCGATGCTCATGATGTCAGTCACTGGACTATGTTCCAGACTCCATTATTTACAGACCGCCATTATATAGCTGGAACATTGCTGAGTACGGCGTTAAACAACAAACAAACAGATCTTCTTGAACTATGGATAACTTTCCGTAGTGTTCATGGTTCCCAGACTTTAGTTAACAAGGTAATACTGTATTACAGATCTGTGCGAAATGTTTCTGGTAGAACAGGTTCAGTGTATCATGGTAAATGTCTGGTAGAAATACTCTTGCCTTGAAAGTAGGACCCCCTGGTTGAACAACACCTTAATTGTATGACTCTTGGAAGTGGCTCAATATGATTATATTTATTGTGAATATGGAAATGTGTATTTTCATGTTGTTCATGTAAATATTGCCAAATGATCGTCCGAAAAATGTAATGGACAATTTCAGTGACTTCAACTGTTGATGTATCCAGGAAGAGATCAGTAAAGATGTATGATGTTTACCTGTGTTTACCTGTGTTTACCTCCTTGTTGGTAGTTGTTGATGGACTGATCCCACGCCGCATAGAGTACAAGGGCGGATCCAGCGTTTTTAAAAGTGAGGGGTAAAAATTATCAAAATCCTCTAACAGATAAATTTACTGCTGAGACGGGTCGTGCGTTTGTCCCATTCGGGCCCATGCGTTTTTCCCATTCGGGCCGGACGCTCTGGATCCATGTTTGGAAGGTGACTATGCTTGTCCTAAAAGGCGACTAACAGGATCGGGTGGTCAGGCTCGCTGACTTGGTTGATACATGTCATCGATCCTAATTGCGTGGATCGATGCTCATGATGTCAATCACTGGATTGTCTGGTCCAGACTCGATTATTTAATTTTTACAGCGTTAAACAACAAACAAACAAACATGTTTGGAAGGAGTTTATTAAGTGAGTTTTGTTTAATGTCTCAGCCTGGTATTATTGTGAAAAATAGTGTTACAGAAAATACAGGAAAAATAATTTAGCTTCAGGTTTTACACATGAAATTCTCCAACACGTCGCTTGACCTGATGGATATCCTGAAGAGTATGTGTTATTGAAACATTGATTGTTTTGAAAAATACATATAATACAAAACGCAAATACTTGGTGGCTGACGCTCCCAAGGGACGCAACTCTACATAGTGAATTGCGGCACCCTAGATGACAAGGCCACCTCTGTGTGAATGAGCGGCGGATATGTACGTTTGGGTACGGGTTAGCCACTTTCCTTGGGTACGAATCTCCGCTGGTACGGATCGTCTAGCACCCTTCTTTGAGAGGCATTTAGAAGGTGTACTAAGTAAGGATAAGAAATAAGCAAACAACAATATCGACCCAACTCAACAATTTCAACATTAGTGGCCAGTGAAGAAACCATGTATATAACACACGACAGAAGAACATGACCCTATAGTTATCAGATCTAGGGAAATTCTTCGATGCGCGATAGACGTTGCTTTCACAAGTCTTTTTTTTTGTAAGCGTGTATATATTACAGTCAATTTGTTAAATGTGATTCTCTCAGGCAATTTATAAAATGTGTAAATATTTCAGTCATTTTGACTGAAAAATCTGTCCATTTCTGTAACAGATTGACTAAAATTGATTAAGACGATCAAACGGGCCTAAAAACATCACAATAGATTATTATGTTGGTTGGATTAGAAGCCAAACAATATAGAAATGTACTTTTCATCGTAACATTTACAGTCTCTTGGTGATGATATTAAACAAAAATCTTTGGAATACGTTTTATAATAATACAGATGGACATATTTTTCAGTCAATTTGTAAAATTACTGAATATTTAGGCGTCTAATAAATTTCCTAAGTGAAAATTTTGCACATTTTGACTGTAAAAATATGAACACGATAAAATAAGCAATACTCAGGAGAAATATTTAAATTGTGTTGCAAGTCAAAATAGTGTAAACGAAAATCGCACAATTACCAAGCAAGTGACTTATCAAAACTTCGTCACCATTACCGATGCTACACACAAAGATACCCACATTTCCTTATCATTTCCCTAACTATTTCATTTTATTGAACAATGTGACCATTCGCCGTTGTACTAGCAATAAAAGTGACAAATGCGCTTACGAATTGCGCAGCACAGGTCGCGAACTACAGACTGGAGTATAGATTTCTACTGTATCATCCGGGTACTCACGGGGAAAAACAATAACAAAGGCAACAACCAGTCCCGGGGAATTGCTAAGAACCGTATCCCTTTATTTTTTTAAATTATTTTTATTAATTTCAATGTGTAAGCCCTTGTTGTTTTTGCTACAGTAGCTACGCCATTGCCAGCAAGTGCAAAATGTCCATGGAGATACTCAATCCAACCATAGCTATTGTAAATGGACACAGTTGAGGCCGCTCGCGTGTTTTCCCCATTCCGTGCTATTCCTATGGTGGCCGAGAGGCGGCATCGCTTCCCGCCTTTAATTACGACCTCGAAATCCGTGCATTGTCTTAAAATCACCTTCGACTGTACAGTTGAATTATTTCTAAGGAAATGTTAGAAAGTTTCAACATTACCCCTAGAAGCATAATTTGAAATGTGACTGGAAAAGTCTCTCTCTCCTCCACCCAACCTCGGCCACTATATATTTCCCCAATTAATGTTATTCGGTTGTGATTTTATGGTTAACTTTGCTTCATTGTCAAACTCCTGCCAATTCCATACTAATTTTCACACGTGAAAATACCAGAAACTTCGGCAGCGTGTTGCAAAGAGGACACGGGCGCCTCTTGAATGACTGTCTCCACATTTGCCTCGAAACCAATTTATCACAGTCTTGTGTCGGTTGTGGGGGCGGTAGGGTAGCCTAGTGGTTAAAGCGTTCGCTCGTCACGCCGAAGACCCGGGTTCGATTCCCGACATGGGTACAATGTGTGAAGCCCATTTCTTGTGACCCCCGCCGTGATATTGCCAGAATATTTCTAAAAGCGGCGTAAAACCATATTCACTCACTTGTGTCGGTTGTGCATAATGCCTCTTGCGAATTAAGAGCTGCCATTGTGTTGGGTAATCAATTATTGATTGATCTGGATCATAAACATATTTACTGGCCCTGTAATAGTTACCTATGACTAACTACTAGTATATAGGCATTTATACCCCACCGTCTCATGCCGATATCCAGCTTAGGTCTAGATTAATATATATTATATGTAAGTGGGGCACTGCCTGTTATAAGGAAATAATTAAACACAAAACTGATATAAATTCGTGATAGAGTTTTGAGTTAGCTGTCAAAGTGGTATATGAAACACGTGAACCGGTCTTGCAACAGTTGCATGGACCATAATCCGTTTTCAAGAATATAGTTTTGCAACGACGCCAAATTTAAACATTTCTTTCGTTGTTTGGTAAAAGGGAAGGTTGATATTTTCTGTTTACAGTTGTTTAGATGTTTTAAGTTTTGGGCTGTTTTAATCGACGGAAGGGGTACCCGGATGGTTATGACGTTCGTATGTCACGCTGACGTCCCGGGTTTGGTTCCTCATATGGCTACAAGGGGTGAAGCCCATTAGAGTGTCCCCTACTCTGACATTGCTGGAATATTGGTAAAAGCGGCGCAATCTCTAACTCACTCGTTCAGTAAACTAAAAAAAAACACACAGAAAGGGCAGATCAAGGGAGGGATCTAAAATATCCAAATCCTCTCTCAGGTAGTTTTACTGCCTTCAACATACTACATTTTTAGGGGGAGGAAATTGGGTGGGGTGAGTGGTCCAGATCCCCTAGAACCCCCTCTGGATCCGCCTAAGCACCAGCGTTGTAACAATCACAGGACTGAATGTTAAATTGCCTTTAAAACCAATTGCTCGGAAATATACTAAACTGATATTACTGTCAACTAGGAGTCGACATGTGTGATACGATTCAGCCACTACTTGCGTGGCACTGTACGGGGCTGTGGTGAACGTCCATTGAGATTGTTCCGTACCTCAGTTAATATTGACTTTGGATTCGGATATATATGGGAGAACCAATATGTTATTTGCCCCGAATCATTTATTTCCGAATGTGAAGATCGGTTCAAATTTGTGTACGAACAGGATTGGCATTGGTCTTTAGCAAATAGTTCTAAAAGGTTCCATTATACACTTTTCAAAAATTCATTTAGTCTAGAGTTGTATTTGTCAGCTATCACTATCAACAAATTTCGTGTAGAACTAGCCCAGTTTCGCTGTAGCTCCCACACTCTCCACATTGAGACTGGTAGATACGTTAATACTCCACGAGAGCAGAGATTGTGCAATAGTTGCAACCAAAGATATGTCGAGAATGAATATCATTTTTTATTAATTTGTAACGCTTATGATGAACTTCGTCTTCAGTATTTACCACAGAAGTATTTTGTACATCCTACTCTTGCTAAATTCAATATGCTTATGGCGGTAAACAATGAAACTGTTATTAGAAATGTTGCAACTTTTATATACCATGCTATGAATGTTAGACTCCAAACACTAAGCATATAACTGTTAATGATGGACCAAATATTGTACCATGGGCCTCTGGCCTACACATGTACATGAATAAAGAATTGAATTGACTTTCACTGACGTAGATTGTCGTCGGCGTTTGTGGCGGGCATTCGGACACGTTGCAACAGTCGGGGCTCTAATGGAGGTTTTAAATGTATAACTTGAATGAGCCGCATCAATACACGATCATACCACGTCTCCATATTGATCCTGGGAGTCAGCTATATCTTACTTGTATACTGCTGTTCTAGTAACGTCATCATACTGCACAATGCTGTAGCGCATTATTATTTTTCACCAACTCCCTGTATCTCGACGTAAGATGCCTGAACATTCATTACGAAATATTCCACTGGACATAATATTTTAAACAATAGAATGTTTTGTCGATTCTGAATTATTGAAATCAACTTAACGATACTCATTGCGTATGTCAATCCAATTCAGTTATTGTCTTTCTGCATCTTCAACGTCTCTCTCTCTCGAGAAGCATCCCAATATATCCCTTCCCCTCTCATTCCCTAATCCCCCCCCTCCATAATCCCCCCCAACTCCCCTCATACATAACCAAGAATAAGAAAATATACATTATTGTGTCACCTATTGTATAGTGAATGAGTGAGTTAAAATTTAACGTCACATCGGCAATATTTCAGCCATATCGTGACGAGAACATTAATAATTCTTATATTTAGATAAATAAAAACCTGCCATCGACGGACAGTATAATAACTAGACTATCACAGTTTAGAAGTAAAACTAGTTTCGCACCTATTGTATAAATACAGGTATGAAATTAAAATAATTAATATTAATATTCTTCGCTTCTCACTCCCTAACTCCCCTCATACATAACCAAGAATAAGAAAACAGACATTATTGTGTCACCTATTGTATAAATACAAGTATGACAGTAAAATGATTAATATTAATATTCTTCGCTTCTCACTCCCTAACTCCCCTCATACATAACCAAGAATAAGAAAACAGACATTATTGTGTCACCTATTGTATAAATACAAGTATGACAGTAAAATAATTAATATTAATATTCTTCGCTTCTCACTCCCTAACTCCCCTCTCTTTCTCTAAACCCCCTCTCCATCCTCTCTTCCCCAATTCCCCACCCCCCCACCCCCACCCCCACCCCAAGTCCGCTCACTACCCTAATACTCCTGTCGCTGCTGCATTTCGATTACGGCCTGAACCACAACATTCATCTGCATAAATGTAGAATTTTCTAATTCCTATCAATCACACCTCACATCTGAATAAAGACGACAGCCAGTCAAGAAACGTACTTTAGCATCATCATGATAAAGTTTTACAGCTCTGCGAGTGGAGTTTTAGAGTGAATCTACCTGCTTCAATTTCTACAGTCTATCGGTTTATTACAGAGCTAACCTATTATATTATTAGTTGAGGGAAACTTGCGGTTTTTTTTATTTCTGGGGAATTGGTTCCAAAAACAACATTATCTTGAGTACAAATTCGATGCCGATATATTTTTCTCTAATCAGTTAATGAAACGAGGGAATGAGTGAGTGTGGATTACGCCCATATGCGGAGGAATCGGTCGCCTATGCCACGTGACCCCTCAGGGGTTCCCCTGTGTTATTGTACACAATCCGACTATCTTCTCTTGCAATTCTGTATCGCGTTAACATACCCACCCACTCATAAATCCCACCTGCTTCAACGCGCTACCCGCTCCACTCCCACCCCACCCGACCCTACCCCCACCCCACCGATCTCATACACCACCTCTAAAACCTGCATATTGTTCCCTATGTACAAAGGAGCACTCTTATTAGACTAATATCTAGTCTTTGAAATGAATATATTTTACACAGAAAAGACAGTTGTTAATTAAGTTATCTTAATAAAATATGATAAAACGAGACGCACTTCATTCAGTCCGAAACAGCAGTAATCTAGACTTGCCAAATATTACAGACTTGTAAGCAATATTGGATACATTGTTTCAGGGTCTGTATGACAGCACCCTTATCTGTATAGCTTTCATTGACCTCGATTATTCCCATGCTTCAAACGAGTGTTTGAAGATGCATTTACTTATTCAATAACCTCACAGCACCACGTCTATAAGTTCTCACATCATGTAACTACCTATGCACATACAAAGAATCAATATCTGCACAGTTCTCACCTTTATTTAACGTAACTCTACACAATTTAAATCCATGTACTTATCGCTCAATTGAGACATTATGACAGTTTTATGACCAATTCCGTAGCACGGCTGCACATGAGGAAGCCTGCGCACACTGGTCCGAGCCATGCGTTATATTCAGTACTGCATTAACGGTATACACACCTGTTGCCTGCTGTATGTTAGCATCATTTCAATAGCGTTTACTGCTAAGTTAGCAAAGTGAAGTGTTGGGTTTATGTGTAGATCAAGCCTCAAGTCATGAAACTCTTAAAGAGGTCGATAAGGAGTAAATGTATGCTGCTATTCGATGTATGTTGCTAAATAACTTGAAATTGATTTTATTGAACATTTTACAGAGTGCTGAGACTGCGTTTATGTGACTTATTTTAGAAACGAGTGGTCGTTCTGCATTTTTGATTAAAACCACGGAATCTCGCTGCATTGTTTTTGTTTATACTAAATTATTGATGAAGGAATATGCGTTATATTTTATAAATATCACTGAATGATTCGGGCCCACAGTACAGAGGAATTTGTTTGTGGGGAGAATGTTCCCAACAGCTGTGCTGTATTTTGTGTAGTTAGGGGTTGTTTGTGGGTATCAGATTAAGAAGACCATCATTGATGATCACAAGAGACACTAGGTTGAAAATACTTTTTTTGAATTCGATGTATGTTGAAAATGAAAAGAAAGTGTCAGTCGTCTTCAGCCACGTCTTGCGTCTTGAAGATTCTTCTATACTAAGAAACGTCCCTTGATAAAACCTCTAACCATGATGTTATGAAGAAAACTTTTGAAGAGAAGCGCGTCCACACTAATTTGGCTTGAATGAGCATACAAAGTCGAGCGGCATAAAACAATATTCAACAAATTAATGTTCAGTTCGATTGATTTACGATGGAACTATAGTGAAACAAATATTTTAGACACTAACAAAATTACGTAGGGGTGCTCTCTCACATGATCAGAACATTGTGGTAATATATTGAATAACATCATAACACAGAAGAAACTATACATCTGAGTTGATTTTATGCTATGTTTGAATATTTTTTATTTGATTTGATTATGACCCAAAATGAACTGCATTGGCGCTTAGCCACCTCTCAAAGAATAGAATGCATGGTTTTATTTTTTAATATATAATTTTATTAAAAAACTTTTAAAACTTTAATTCTTTTTCTCTCATAATTCACAACCGCTGATTGGTATCTTAGACGTCTTATCTTTGAAAATCAATACATCTGCTCTTTTTTTCGGAACAAATTTACATGTTAAATATAGTAGGGATCAAGTGGTTGCAAATTCATGTATTACCCCAGTCTTCATTGAACCAATTTATTTTTACATAACATTACCCCGCCTCAGATTACTTTTGACAAACTGTTGCAGGAATAAGCAATGGTTAACTAGATATAATCAAATATAATAAAAGTTATTTCTGTTTTCAATTTAACGTCTGAGACCTGCATCACTTCTGGCTCCCATGCTTGCCGTTAAAGGCGACTATACTTGTCGTACGAGGCGACTAAAGGGATTGGGTGGTCAGGCTCGCTGACTTGGTTGATACATGTCATCGATCCCAATTGCGTGGATCGATACTCATGATGTCAATCACTGCATTGTCTGGTTGAGACTCGATTATTTACAGACCGCCGTCATACAACTGGAATATTGTTGAGTGCGGCGTTAAACAACAAACAAACAATAAACAAACAGAACAATTTCTGAAAGTTCCGAACGCCAAATGTCTTGTCATAATTTCAGTTAAGAACAGGGATAGGTTTGGTTTTCATATCAATCAAATGTGGGTAAAATAATTATAACACAAGAAACAAAACGTCTCATTTTCTGCCTAATAAATGTGAGATATTGCTTGTTGTACTGCCCATCGTTCACAGATTGTAATCTACTATTATTAACTTTTTCTAGTCACGATATGGATCAAATACTGTCGATGTGACTATAAATTTTAACTCACCCACTAAACTCATTATTCTTCTCGATCCAAACAATAGTTAGTGAGTGAGTATGGTTTTACGCCGCTTTTAGCAATATTCCAGCAATATCAGGGCAGGGAGGGCACCAGAAATGGGCTTCACACATTGTACCTATGTCGGGGATCGAACCCGGGTCTTCGGCGTGACTAGCGAACGCTTTAACCACTAGGCTAACCGACCGCCCCTCGAAACAATAAGTACACACGACTTTGTAAGTTCCATTTCACGTACATGTTGATCAGATAGCCACGAACATTCGTGGTAATGAAACGGGACCCCTGCCCCAGCATGTTGCATATTTGTTGATGTTTACACAATATTGATTGGACCGTGCAACGTGTTTCTTATACTGGCGAACTCAACAGAGGCATGGAAACTGTGCGGGAGTCGATGCCAATGAATAGCGGTAAACATACACGATCCTGGGTTGAAAGGAGCATAACACTTGAATGATAGGGATCAGTGTGGAGGAGCTAGAGCACGAGTTGCAGTAATAAATGTTTTTGTTTGTTTGTGTAATGTTTAACGCCGCACTCAACAATATCCCAGCTATATCACGGCGGTCTGTAAAATAATTGAGTCGACCACACAATCCAGTGACTGACATCATGAGCATCGACCCGCGCAATGGGGATCGATGACATGTATCCACCAAGTCAGCGAGCCTGACCACCCGATCCCATTAGTCGCCTTTTACGACAAGCATAGTCGCCTTTTACGGCAACTATGGGTTGCTGAAGACCTATTTTACCCCGGACCTTCATGGTTCAGTAATAAATGTAGTAGCTTTGGCATTTAATGCAGTTGACGAAGTAGCGGCAGTTATTGAAGTAGGCGTTATTGCTGCAGGATTTAACGTTGTAGACGTAGTCTTGTTTGTTTGAATATTTACTGCACTCAGAAATATTCCAGCTATATGACGCCGATCAGTAAATGATCGAGTGTGGACCAGACAATCCAGTGATTGACATCATGAGCATCGATCTGCACAATTGGGATCGGTGACATGTATTAACCAAGTCAGCGAGTCTGACCACCCGAACCCGTCTGTCGACAAGCATAGTCGCCTTTTACGGCAAGCATAAGTTCTAACCCGGATCTTCACGGGTGTATAGACCAAGCATTTACCGTAGTAGATGTAGTAGCAGACCTTACAGCAATATCAACTTTCAATAACTAACTATATTCGCGTCCAATGTAGCCAAAAGTGGAGAGTCTCGCCCGAGGGCATACACGTGTGTAGCCTTGCAACACCCCACGTTAAAACAAAATAATCCCTGTCTATCCCTCTATATTGTCCCTGTTTACTGTAGTAGACGTAGTAGTTGCAACATTTACTGCAGTAGAGGTGGTAGTAGCACCATTTACTGTAGTAGACGTAGTAGTTGCAACATTTACTGTAGTAGAGGTGGTAGTAGCAGCATTTACCGTAGTAGACGTTGCAGTTGCTGCATTTACTGTAGTAGACGTAGTAGTTGCAACATTTACCGTAGTAGAGGTGGTAGTAGCAGCATTTACTGTAGTAGACGTAGTTGCAACATTTACTGTAGTAGACGTAGTAGTTGCAGCATTTACTGTAGTAGACGTAGTAGTTGCAGCATTTACTGTAGTAGACGTTGCAGTTGCTGCATCTACTGTAGTAGACGTAGTAGTTGCAACATTTACTGTAGTAGACGTAGTAGTAGCAACATTTACTGTAGTGGACGTAGTAGTAGCAACATTTACTGTAGTAGACGTAGTAGTTGCAACATTTACCGTAGTAGAGGTGGTAGTAGCAGCATTTACTGTAGTAGACGTAGTAGCAACATTTACTGTAGTAGACGTAATAGTTGCAGCATTTACTGTAGTAGACGTTGCAGTTGCTGCATTTACTGTAGTAGACGTAGTAGTTGCAACATTTACTGTAGTAGACGTAGTAGTAGCAACACTAATTCTGAAGGAGACGTAGTAGCAACATTTACTGCAGTAGACGTTGCAGTTGCTGCATTTACTGTAGTAGACGTAGTAGTTGCAGCATTTACTGTAGTAAACGTAGTAGCAACACTAATTCTGAAGGAGACGTAATGGCAGCAGGATTTCCAGCAATAAATTAATTAAGTCTTATCTTAATCATCTGTTCCGGGTATTCACTGGTGAAGCATGCGGCGAATAATTCCTGTCAATTCATATTGAGCATCTCCCAACCTCATTACCCCAAACACGTACCCCTCATGTTATCAACATGTTGGAAAATACCTCTCTTATCATGACGCAACGGGGGACACGGGTGGCCAAGTCGTCTAAGGCGCCGCGAATCGCTGTGCAGAGTTGCGTCCCTTGGTCACGCCAGAAACCTATGATTGTGGGTTCGAATCCCGGTTCTCCCCGATTATGTTTCTAGGTTTGTCAGCACCTTACCCGTGCTCGTGGGTTTCACTGAAGTGGTAAACGTCTGAGACCTGTATCACTTCGGGCTTTCCTCCCACATTAAGCTGACACGCCGCGATATAACTGGAATACTTCTGTGAGTGGCATTTAGAAGTTGGAGTGATGAAGTAAGACGAGTTCTATGGATGACCATGGATGTAATAAAGAAGTTGTTCATCCATAGAACTCGTCTTACTTCATCACTCCATCTTCTAGAGCACTAATTGTAATAAAGAAGTTGTTCATCCATAGAACTCGTCTTACTTCAACTGGAATACTGTTAAAAGCGGCGTTAAGCCCCACCTCACTCACTCATGACGCAACGAGTTGACAATTCTTTTAGCTGTGCCCGTTTCCGCCTAGACGAAACCCAGTCGTTAAGATGGCCACGCGGAGGGGCACGAGTCGCTATTCGGCTTGCCCCGACACAAAACAAGTTGGCCACAAATATAAAGCTATGCAGACCAGGAGTTGTCTCGCCTGATGCCCGCTGTTGCAGATGACAGATTGGCGGGAATCGAAGTCAATCAGCGAAACATAGAGTTAATGCTTTGTCCTTTCTTCATAATGCTGGCTGCCTATTCACGGCATAATAAGCTGTAGATGTAGGTAGATTGAGTCAGTCAAAGGTTCCGTAAAAGTACTCAGAAAATATAAAATATCGAGGGCACTGTTTCGGTCACAGATTGAATGTTATTAGCTATATTTCTTACCACCATCCTTCGCACACACGTGGCAATATCATTATGTGAAGAATATAAGAATATTGCGTTACCAATATATGTGTATACATAAATCATATGTTCATACAACTTATTTCAACTGGGGTGGAGGGGGGGGGGGGGTAATGTAATTTATACACATACCCATATCAAATTAACCATTTCTTGTTTGTTTCCTGTCACCGTCAGATATGGGTGTATACTTTCTTTCATCCGGTTTATGCGCAGACACAATTAAGACCATCTCTACAAATATAAAATAAATTGTCTCGGAATATTACTGACGATAAACACATCAACAACAACAACAACAAAAGTTCTCCAACACGCATTCATGCATAAACATTTGCAGTATGCTTTTAAAGGACACGTTAGGATCAATTCGCAAGTGAAATGGAATATATATCTATTTAGTTTTCGTTCTTATATATTGTATATATCTTAATAGTCTACAGACTATTAAGACAGATACAATACAAACATGTATGGTGTTATCGCGTGTGTCATAATTTGTTACACGACAAGGTAATGTAATTTCTGTGACACACATGGCAACCTACTTAAATACACATCAACGAAGTCTGGGAAACATGTCGGCTATCTGTACTGACTGATTTGTCATTTCGTGAGCTTCCATCAGGAATTAAGACTTAGGGAGTGGAGTAATTGATCTCAACAACAGTGGATGGATGGACGAGGGCAAATGCCTCGCTGCAATATTTCATCCACGTACACCCTTTGCTATAGTATTTAGAGGGCGCGTCTGACTTGTAAGGCTTTAAGATGCGTGGTGGTGTTGAGATGGGGAATGTTTTGGAGAAGAACCGCGTGTTTCCCTCGCTGATCTATAACGTCTACTAATACTATTACTACTACATCCACTGCAACTACTACTATTACTGCGGATGTTATTATTACATCTACATCTTCTGTCACTACCTCCAGAACCGCTACTACTACAACCACCACCACCACCACCACCACCACTACTACTACTACCACCACTACTACTACTACCACCATCATCACCACCACTACTACTATACTACTACTACTACTACCACTACTACTACTACTACTACTACTACTACTACTACTACTACTACTACTACTACTACTACTACTACCACCACCACCACTCCACTACCACTTCTACCACCACTACCACTACTACTACCACCACCACCACTACTACCATCACCACCACCACCACTACTACTACCACCACCACCACCACTACTACTACCACCACTACTACTACTACTACTACTACCACCACCACTACCACTACTACTACTACCACCACTACTACTACTACTACTACCACCACCACCACTACTACCACCACCAACACTACTAGTACCACAACCACCACCACTACTACTACCACCACCACCACCACTACCACTACTACCACCACCACTACTAGTACCACAACCACTACCACTACTACTACTACCACCACCACCACCACCACTACTACTACTACCACCACCACCACCACTACTACCACCACTACTACTACCATCACCACCAACACCAACATTACTACTACTACCACCACCACTATTATATTTTGCCTCTTTACGATATATAAAACAATTCGTCGCCTTAGTAAAACTATAACAAGAAAATGGTATTGTCTTATTTTGTCAACCGTATATAACACAATCATTTCACTGCGCACATCAGGACAACCGTATATACTACAACCATTTCACTGTGCACATCAGGACAACCGTATATAATACAACCGTTTCACTGTGCACATCAGGACAACCGTATATAATACAATCATTTCACTGCGCACATCAGGACAACCGTATATACTACAACCATTTCACTGTGCACATCAGGACAACCGTATATAATACAACCATTTCACTGTGCACATCAGGATAACCGTACATAATACAATCATTTCACTGCGCACATCAGGACAACCGTATATACTACAACCATTTCACTGTGCACATCAGGACAACCGTATATACTACAACCATTTCACTGCGCACACCACGACAACCGTATACATGCGGAAGGCCAAATTTGTCAATATTGTTATTTCAGTGGGGTACGTTTTTACCACATGCGCCACATCTCTCAATGAGTAACATGAGCTCTTGTTTAACTCGACGTTAAAGTGACAAAGACTTCGTGTTGGTTGCGAATAGAACACACGAACACTCACTCCTATGAAAGTAATATTGATATATGCAAATAGCCAACACCGATGGCTACTATGGAAGGCATGAATATTTCATATGCCATATGGATCTATTACAACTCCATTTGTTACCAGTTCTACTAACAAACCACATGTATGTATGCCGCAAAGGTCATGGACGTAGGTTGTTGGATGTCTATTCAAAGACTATCGGGACAATTGGTACTACACCAGTGACCGAAATGCTTACACCCTGAACATGTTTCTATACACTATGCGGCCGGATGCTACCGGTAGGGGAGGACATGCTTATCCTTTTCGCGAACACCTGGTGTCATCACTGATTTTTAGTGATCCATTCATATAATTGACACGGCTATTTTGCGTCACGCCGGTTCATTCACTCGCCCACTCAAACAAATAGTCCAGTTCATTAAGTCAGGAGTTTCATTCACTCTTTCGTCCCTGACTTTTCGCGAACATCTGGTGTCTTCACTGATTTTCAGTGATCCCTTCATGTATTTTTTACCGCTGTGTTGCGCTTCGAGGTTGGTAATCGAGACTGGTTGTCCTAAGCTGCTGACGTTTCATATTTATTTTGATGATAAATAGAATCTCATCCTTTTTATCTTTTAACATAAAATCTATCATCACTTGTTGGGGGTCTGACACGGTGACTGGGTTCATTGTATTTTATCATGGAACGACTTTATGTGGCTCTGGTCCTACTGGCCGCAGAATATTGCCGAGCTACAAACGGCAAACACATGAATTCCGTTTCAAAGGGACGCAACTGTCGAGGTGCCAAAAACGTTTAATAGATCTATTTTCTCCATAGCGTGAAGAAAAACGGTAAACACTAATTTGAAGGCTATTTGCTGACATAGGCACATGTGTCGGCTCTTCAGAAAATGTTTTAAGAAGTTCTTTCAAAAGCACATATTGCCTTGTTATTGCAACGCTGTCTATACATAGGCCCACAGCTCGATGAGGAAAGGTGTGATTGAAGTCGTGAGAATTCAGACTGCTTAATGATGCATGGGACTTTTCGTCTTTGTTTACAGCCAATCTGTCAGAATCTGCAGATGTTGCATCTAATGATTCATCTCGGTCAGGTATTCTAAATGCCGATGAAGAAGGGACGCGTGACTGCGTAATGTTGTTTAATGCCGTAGTCAGCTGTTCAGCTGTATCACGGTTGTCGCAAATAATCAAATAATCAACCCTGGACCAGACACGTCAGTGGCAAAGAGTATGAGCGACTCGCGCAATCGAGGTACGATGACTCCCAAATAAAAAAGTCACAGCTGAAAGTGCCCAGCCGATCCCCATGTTGGTCGGCTCTTGGGGCATCGTGGGAGGTTGGCGACTCACTGTTGTGGAACGCCTTCGACGGTTTGGAAGTCGGACTGATGTTGTATTTTAGCCTTTGAAGGCGGAGAATGGGGTGGTGGGAATGGTGAGGGTGAGGGTATAGATGATGGCGAGGGGATAGTTGACGGAGTGGAGTGAGTGAGTGAGTATTGTTTTACGCCGCATTTAGCAATATTCCAGCACTATCACGGTGGGGGACACCAGAAATGGGCTTCACACATTGTACCCATGTCGGGAATCGAACCCGTGTCTTCAGCGTGACGAGCGAACGCTATAATCACTTAGCTACCCGACTGCCCCTTGTGACGGAAAGGATGAAAGTGAGACGAGGGTTTAGATGATGGAGAGAGTGATAGGAGGGTATAGGTGATGGTGAGGATGTAGGTGAGATGAGGGTATTGATGATGGAGAGGATAAGGGTGAGATGAGGGTATTGATGATGGAGAGGGTATAGGTGATGGAGAGGATAAGGGTGAGATGAGGGTATTGATGATGGAGAGGATAAGGGTGAGATGAGGGTATTGATGATGGAGAGGGTGAGGATGAGATGAGGGTATTGATGATGGAGAGGATAAGGGTGAGATGAGGGTATTGATGATGGAGAGGGTGAGGATGAGATGAGGGTATTGATGATGGAGAGGATATAGGTGATGGTGTGGGTGAGGGTGAGATGAGGGTATTGATGATGGAGAGGATAAGGGTGAGATGAGGGTATTGATGATGGAGAGGATAAGGGTGAGATGAGGGTATTGATGATGGAGAGGGTGAGGGTGAGATGAGGGTATTGATGATGGAGAGGATATAGGCGATGGTGGGGGTGAGGGTGACATGAGACTATAGTTGATGGCGAAGTTGAGGATGACGATGATAGTTTTGATTATGAAGAGGGTATAGATGATGGAGTGGTTGAGGATGACGATGATGGTTTTGATTATGAAGATGGAGAAGATGAGATGAGGGTATAGAGGATGCAGAGGATGAGGATGAGGATGATGGTGAAGGTGTGGATAGAAATTATGGTGAAGTTGAGAACGAGGGTGATGGTGATGGTATCTATTTGACGTGTTGACTTGACTTGAATTGGCCGTGACACTTGTCAAATCGAATGAAAGCACGGAGAGATCAAATTGAATGAAAACTATGCTGTGCCCCAAATGTCTGTGAACTGTTTCACTGTTATAACGTAAGGTAACGTAAGACTGTCACAAATCCCGAACAGGGAGTTGTATCATAGACCTAACAAATGTCTGCACTTGTTTCCTTTAATGACCCAAACAAAATGTGTACAGAACATTCGAATTGCTTTTAATCAACATGTACCGTAGCTCATGCTACATTAATCTCTGTTCGGTATATGAAAGTCAGCGTAGATTCAAACAGTAGTTTCACTCACTCACTCACTCACTCACTCACTCACTCACTCACTCACTCACTCAGTTTAAAGTTAAGGAATATCATGGAATATCTATATATATATTTGCCTTTGGAATGTATATTTAATGTATTATGGGCCTAAAAAAACGAGGGGTTTTTAGGAAATTATTTGAATGGATCACTGTGATGACACCAGGTGTTCAATTGAAGCCTAGTTAAAACGGCACCTCCACATACCGGACGTCTACCACTTGGAATGCCTACATATATATGAAGCAGCAATACTCCAATAACTATGACTCGTTTATCCGGACGAATCGTTCAATATGATGGAAAGGGACTCATCATCATTAGTACAGGTGCACCCAAACAGCTACGTGCCGTATAACATTATATACAGTGGTGGATATGGACTCGAAGTTTGGCGTGAATGTCAGATCAAACATTTATTAATCATGTGTATTAATATGCATGTTCGCACGACTTCTAATATCTCTCAGGTCAATAACAGAGAAAGAGAACTGCATATTGATAAGCTATTAACGTGTTGCCACAACTGTAGTCGTCTGTGAATGCCTTCAGTTCAAGCTTGTTTATTTGAAATGTCGGTGTCACGAAAGTTGAACACTGGTTGGGTTGGGTGCTGACGCACATGTTCATAGGGTCTTGGGTCCCTTGGGCATGCCAGAAACCTATGATTGTGGGTTCGAATCCCGGTTCGCCCCGATTATGTTTCTAGGTTTGTCAGCACCATACCCGTGCTCGTGGGTTTCACCGAAGTGGTTAACGTCTGAGACCTGATCACTTCGGGCTTTCCTCCCACATTAAGCTGACACGCCGCGATATAACTGGAATACTGTTAAAAGCGGCTTTAAACCCAACTCACTCACTCACTCACTTTAAAATCTGCCCAGGTTCGGGCAGCCAAAGCAAGTATTATTCAAATTGTTCAAACCACAGTTTGTCTTATAACAGAAACAAAATCATGACTATCAACCTAACAGATATATAACGTAGCCACATACACTTATTGTTTCAGTTTTGTTCAAGGTGCTACTTGCAATGGGATTTCTACTGGAAAACGCAGCAAGGATCATCGAAGTTGCAAGCGCATATTCGAATCTCCAGAAATGACGTCATGATAGAACGATGTTAAATCTATCTTTTATATATATATAAATAAAATATATATATAAGATAGTGTTCTGGTTAGTACGGGTTGCCCCTTGCTGTAGATTAACCAATCAGACACAGTGTTCTATGTAGTACGGGGGCCCTATGCTGTAGATTAACCAATCAGACACAGTGTTCTAGGTAGTACGGGTGGCCCCATGCTGTAGATTAGCTGATCAGATATTTTTTAAAACAATGTAACAACGTTGTTCATTTATGATCGTTTTACTTTACCTTCTTAAAACACGTGGCAAAATTTAGACGACAAATGTTATCTAAACAAATAGTCCGCCATCCATAATATAAATAATAAGTAATTCTCTGAAATTACCTGCAGTCTCTTAAATATTGCAATATGAACTTTCTCCGAACGATCAGTGAAATACAGGATTTACACCTTTAATATATGAGATATATGTCATATAATTCTCAAACATTACCAACAGTCTCATATATTGCAATATGAACTTTCGTTGAAAGATCAGTGAAATACAGGATTTACCCCTTTATTAACAGAAAAAAGGTTATAAATAATTTCAGACATTACATACAGTCTCTTAAATATTGAAATATGAACTTTCTCCGAAAGATCAGTGAAATACAGGATTTACCCCTTTATTGATAAGATATATACCCCTTTAATATATGAGATATATGAAATACAGGATTTACCCCTTTGATCTATAGGATATATGTTATATATATATTCTCAGACATTACCTACAGTCTCTTGAATATTGCAATATTCACTTCCTTTGAAAGATTAGTGAAATACAGGATTTACCCCTTTATTAATAAGATATATGTTATATATATATTCTCAGACATTACCTACAGTCTCTTGAATATTTAAATATGAACTTTCTTTAAAAGATCAATGAAATACAGGATTTACCCCTTTATTAATAAGATATATGATATATTCCAATAACACGAATGTCAGGCATATACACGTATAGACAGACAGACAGACAGACAGAAGAACGTGAAATTAAAAACTTCTTTGCATGCGATGAAATCAGGATTTGCGTTTAACTACAAAAACCAATTGATTTCAGTGGTACCTATTGGGTTGCACGGCTACAAGAAAATAAGCTTTTGCTTTGACGGTTGTTGATGAGTGGATATTGGCATGGCTAAAATTGACATGCTGGGCATACATAGACGACTACACAAACGGAACCATTATGTATGCACGTTAAAAGCCATCTGCTACCGTCTTCATCAAAAGGGTCTGTCACTAAATGCTACCTTTACAAACACGCCATCGATTTGATTCCTGTTTGCTCCGTTGTTTTGTCCAGGGGAACACATTAGTTTCTCTGTGTCAGCATCTTTCACACACTTATATGCGCGCGCAGTGTTTACGTGTTCATTGCGCAATAAAATCTGGAAAATATTTTTCTCGATATAAGAATATACGGAAGCATAATAACATATCGGATTTTTGTCTGCCATAGAAAAACGTAGTGCACGTATACTTGTCAACGTAGTGTGTGTGTGTGTGCGTGCGTGCGTGCGTGCGTGCGTGCGTGCGTGCGTGCGTGCGTGCGTGCGTGCGTGTGTGCGCGCGTGTGTGTGTGGAAGGGGGGGATAGGTGTGTGGAAGGGGGTAGGTGTGTGTGTGTGTGTGTGTGGAGGGGGGGGGGTAGGTGTGTGAAAGGGCGTAGGTGTGTGTGTGTGTGTGTAGAGATGGTGGGGGGTTGGGTAGTAGGTGTGTGGAGTGGTGAGAATGAGGGGCGCAGAAATGGGCTTAACACAATGTACCCATGTTGTGAATCGAACCAGGCCCTTCGACGTGACGAAGTGACGACAAGAGGCTAACATAATACATTGGTGCATATTTAAGAACTCTAACGCAACAATTCTTTGCAACATATGTAAGTCCAAGCAAAGTTAGTTTTAGTCACTTCAAACTCATTTTGTCTGTAAACCATTATTTGTTTCTGTATGTCGATATCTCTGTTGATGATCAGCAAAATAACCCACATACAATGTATCTAGTTAACCAAAGGAACTAATGTGGAACGAAAATAGGTCGTAGAGCGTGCTTCAGCAATCAGTCACAATGTTCTGGGAAGTACGGGTGGCCCGATGCTGTAGAGTAACCAATCAGATACAGTGTTCTAGGTAGTACAGGTGGCCCCATGCTGTAGAGTAACCAATCAGATACAGTGTTCTAGGTAGTACAGGTGACCCCATGCTGTAGAGTAACTAATCAGATACAGTGTTCTAGGTAGTACGGGTGGCCCGATGCTGTAGAGTAACCAATCAGACACAATGTCTAGGTAGTACGGGTGGCCCGATGCTGTAGAGTAACCAATATTTTTTTATAAAAGGAAGCAGCGTTGTTCATTTATGATCGTTTAACTTTACCATCTTAGAAACGTGTCAAAATTTAGAGGACAAATCAGATACAATGTTCCAGGTAGTACGGGTGGCGGGATACGTCGTATTTTATCAAAGTCACGTGAACCAATCAGATCGCGGCATTCCGAGCTGAAGGTGTACTAACTCTCTATGTACGGAGGTTTATAGAGCTTTGGCATCCAGAATAAAGACGAATGATATGTCTTTAAGTTTTAGAGTCTAGTCAAAAGTTAATAGTAATGAGGCGTGTTTTTTACTTCCTCGGTTAACATGTGTGGCAGTATTTAAAATGTCACTTTAACTAAGTATTTTAATCAAACATTTTATGCAGTGATGCTTATAAATATTTATGAAGTAATTTTAGGCCTTGTTTGGCAGACAGGCTTTGGATGACATCTGGCAGTTACGGGGACAGAAAAGCTTTATTCCAATTCTGTTTCCTCTTCTTCAGGGGGCGGTCGGGTAGCCTAGTGGTTAAAGCGTTCGCTCGTCACGCCGAAGACCCGGGTTCGATTCCCGATATGTGTACAATGTAGGAAGCCGTGATATTGCAGGAATATCGCTAAAAGCGGCGTAAAACCATACTCACTCACTCACTCACTCACTCCTCTTTTTCAGATTGTGCATTCCACCAAAGACAACATCATGCACTGAGTTAACCCGCTTCGAAAGACATTTATTGCATATGCTTCGACACCATCCATTCAGATTTTACAGATTTTAAAGGGAGACGACTCACGATATTTTGGTCCAAATTTGAATAACGGTCGAAGGTTGTTATTGTCAACAAAGAGTCACCTGTGATTATATGACCAACAGGTTGGTGGTAGCAGTATGATGAGTCATTGCAGCTGAATCCACCTTCTGCAACACGTTCGTATAATTGAACAACTTGGGAGAAATGGTGAGAATAGTATGACTATATAAAGCTCTATGAAATGAACTTTTGGTGGTTCCTGAAATATTGTGGAACACTTTGGGGAAATAATTTTTGTTTGAGAATGTTACTTAAGATTAAAGCATCAATTCCTTTGTTTCCAAATTTCAAATTCAGGAACATTTTGTTGAACCTGTTTGGTCAAACGTTTATATTGCAAAGCCAGTATCAAGAACTATACTCTCTACTCGATACGGTAGACTCTTGCTGTTTATAGACCCTTTCATTATCAAACGTTCCTGGCGTCGTTTGATTTCGTTTAACGACACGTAGTCTTGTTCTAACTTTTTGAAGTACCAATGGTTGCTGAAGGACTGGTAATAAATCTCCCAAATCAATGGTATAATTTAGCCGTCGTTTGTGACTATGGCTGCGTCGACGTCTTTGGGATGTGGGAAACTGACTCAATACAGTTGGCAGTTCGTTGGTTAGAAAGACTGCTCACGTCCTTTATTTAGTCCTTAAATCCCCATGGTATTATTGTACACAAAAGTCACATCCAGTGATCTTTTCTGGAATCCTTTAAGGCTATTAGAGGGATGGTATATTTCCTCTCATGTCCCATATTTCACGCAAAGTTTTTTTGTTTTTTTTGTTCAACGCCACACTCAGCAATATTCCAGCTATATGACGGCGGTATGTAAATTATCGAGTCTCGACCAGACAATCCAGTGGTTGACATCATGAGCATCGATCCACGCAATTGGGATCGATGACAATCATCAACCAAGTCAGCGAGCCTGACCACCCGATCACGTTAATCGCCTCTTACGACAAGCATTGGTTGCTGAAGATCTATTCTACCCTGGATCTTCACGGTGCTTTCACGCAAAGGACGGAATGACTTTCAGTATTGAAATGATTGTTTACACAACTAGAAACATTTCTGTTGAATCCCAACCCGCCAGCTGACGCTTGTCGATACTTTCTGTTGTGTCTCTCGAACATAAATTTTGTTAAACGCCGCGCGCAGCAATATTCCAGCTGTATGACGGCAGATCCATCAAAGATAACATTTGTAGTTTGGCATAACGGATCTTCAAAAGGCTTTATTAAGTTTGTGTTTTAGCTGTAAAGTTAGATTTGTATTCAGGATCACTTATCAAAATAAGACATAATTTTCACTTCTGTGCCGCATGAAAAATAACACAAGAATTATAGAGACATGCTTTGAGCCATACATTGGTCTTACACAGCCCACGTTGTAGTATTGTAGGAATGTGTCAACTGTTCGATTGCTTGTGGTATCTAGGCGGCATGTTGTTCAAGTTATCAACCACCGGTTTGCCTAGACCACAAGAAACAACCTTTACTCACTCACTCACTCACTCACTCACTCACTCACTCACCCACCCACCCACCCACCCACCCACTCACTCACTCACTCACTCACTCACTCACTCACTCGCTCACTCTACATCATACAAAGCAAGTCAAAATAAATTGATTCATATATTTCCTAGAAGTTAATGGATGACAAAGTAGACAAAAACATTAAAGAAAACAACTTTTATTTATTATACTGTAATTGCGATCTCGACGAAACGTCGCTATAACAGTATAACAAAGATGTTTTATCCATAATCTTTTATCTACATTCACATCAGAATATATAATGTTATATCCACGCGCCTCTGTATCGAGCCCTCTGATTTATGCACCTAAATGATAAAAAGCAACATAACTGAAACTGAATGTAGTATCATTTATGGTTCATTAAAAACGTTGTTTACCTCGCGCTGGTCCACGGCAGCGCGTCAATTCATTTGAAGATTAACCATTGTGAAGTCCGTTATCTTTGCACAAAAGTATACTCGAATGCTCATTTGAATAAATGTTTGATCAATCATGTAAGTGATATCAGTATTTCAAAATATTCTAGGAATTCGGACTGCAAATTATTCATCATGAGAGGCCTGTTATTGCAAATACGACCAAAGAGTAAGAGTTAATATTGATTACTGAACATCTGTCCTGTCGCCCGTGACGAGGTATTCTCTGGCATAATACCCCTGTATAGGAATTTAAGGATCTTATTTGTAACTGTGAGGAGAGAAAGCAAGTAATCAAGTGTGTATTAGTTGCAAGAGACGCTTTCGCGCCCGCCATTGATCGACACACAGCTGCTCAGGGCGACTGGCTACGCCTGCTGTCTTACTCATGCTTGTATTCGAATAGATTTAACAAACAAATATCTGTCACGTAAAGAGAGTGAGTGAGTGAGTGAGTATGTTTTACGCCGATTTTAGCAATATTCAAGCAATATCACGGCGGGGGACACCAGAAATGGGCTTCACACATTATACCCATGTCGGGAATCGAACCTGGGTCTTCGGCGTGACGAGCGAACGCTTTAACCACTAGGCTACCCGACCGTCCCTCACGTAAAGAGAAAATGAAACAATCCGTGACAGTTTTATGTCTTAATTTCATGTTCGTTATAAGCAGGACATGGTACAGTGTCAAAAGCGGTATTTTTAAATGAGTGAATTTTGTCGATGTACGTTAAGTGATCTAAATGTATACCGTAAGTCCTTCAATAAACAACCGCTTTGAATTAACGCCTTGAATTACCGCCAGTATGACCTACGTTCCTAGAGAAATAAGAGCCTAGTTTGAATTAAAGCCTAGATGCAAGTATCAGAACCAAACTGAAACACAAACTTGATGGAAACGCTTGTTTTAGGATAAAAAACCGCCTGCATCGAGTAATTACCTGGTGTAAGTACCTTCCAAAATATATAAATTACTCGAGCCGGTATCATGGAGAGGAATTTCTTTGGGGGGTGGTTCCGTGATGATTTGGGGTGGGATAAGTGTAAGTCAGAGAACCCCTTTGGTTGTTGTTCAGTGCGATTTGACAGGCGTGGGCGACAGAGATTAGATTGTCGCACCAGTGGCAATTCCGCTTCTTCAACGTCATGGCTCAGGATTGACGTTCCAACAGGATAATGCCCGTCCTCAAACGGCTAGGGATGTTATGGCTTTTCTTCAACAACACAACGTCCAAGTACTGCCTTGCCTGCAAATTCATAGGATCGCTTCCCTATGTGAGAGATGAAATGGAACGACGTCTACGCCGAGTACCAAATCCCGCAGATAACGTGCGTGATTTGACAGCAGAGTTGCAGAGAATATGGCAAGCCATTTCACAAATCTTCCATGCCAATTTTGATAGACTCTAAGCGTCTGCTGCACTGCTGTTATCATTGCGCACGGTGCGCATATCCTTTAATGAGTTTGTGACATAGTTAGCGTGACCCCTGCCCCGTATTTGGACGCGTAACGTCAATATCATGGACATTAAACATGCTGTTCTGCCGTCTTCTTATGATGAAAAAATCCACCTACTAAAGTATAAATGGAAACTTTTCATTGTTATTATATTTTCACATTTAGATTTTGTTTACAATGCAAATTTTCTTTTTGTGGCACGTATATTCACAGACTGCGCTCTTCTAGGAGTGGGTCTTCTGTGAAACAAAATCCCTGCACAGACAGCTCGACACAATGTCTTTTATCGATGTCTCAGAGGTTGACTGTCAGTGATTTATGGTGAAGTCCCAGGTGTTGTGAAACAATACCTTTCACTCCCCTCCATCGATGTGTATTTCACACACACAGGATATACCTGAGAATATTTGGGTTAATATGACCCTGATATTCACAGCCATTCGCCCGTCGACAACATCGAGGTCAGCTTACGATGTCGCCTTCAACACATGGTCATACTTTTAGTATTTAAATACGTTTTAATCGTATACATTGAAGTGCTGGTCGCAGAGACTGTCGTACCGACAGACACGCACGCACGCACGCACGCACGCACGCACGCACGCACGCACGCACGATAATTTAATCGGGGGACGTTCACGACTATCAATTGTATTATATCCACTTTGTTTATGATAAATTCCCTGTATCAATGTGCTACCATAGCTTCGAGCTCGTTTCGAGTAGCACGACCCTAATAAAAGCCCTCCAATCAAATTAATCACAAGAGCGAGAGGCATTCTCTGTACAATTAGGATCGGTTGAGATGGTAACCTCGCTTACGGAACGAATCTGTGCTTGCCAATGTGCCCAGCGTATTTATCAAAAGGATGGAGATATAATGCACTGGATAATGGAGAATGATCCAAAGATAGTTACAGTAAACTACGGTTATAACGAACTCAAAGAGGCCACTAATCGTAATTCGATATAAGCGTAGTTCGTTATCAGCATACATATACAGCAAATAATAAGCAAAGGGGCGGGACCCCAAAACAGTTCGTTTTATCCGGCAGTTCGTTATAAGGGTATTCGTTATAAACGTAGTTTACTGTTTATCTACATTTCCCCTAATAAGATGAATATTTGACATAGTTTAAAACACATATACATACGAACAAATACATTGCTGCAGTTTGCCATCGATTAACCATTGCAAATCACCGAAGGTTGAACGTGTGGTTGTAATCTGTGCAAGTATCGTACGAAACCAATGGCAATATTGTACCATATGTTTTGTCAATATGTTGAGATGCAGACGTAAGGGCGAATGCTGAAATAACATTTCATTCAAGACTTACAAATGTATCAATATTTAGTACATGTATGTCCATAAGTGGAGAAAAGAAGACATTTCTTGGTTGTACAAGCGTCTCACAAAATAGAATTATATGATTCTCATAGTCAAATATAAAACGTCAACGCCAGAGAATAACCATACTCGATTATCCCCAGAAACAGACTTCATTCGGTGTAAAGACGTTTCGTCATTTTTACATTATTTTGAGAATTTTCACCTGATAATCATTTCACAATATTCAATCATGATCTATATTCCGAGTACAACTATATATATATATATATATATATATATATATATATATATATATATATATATATATATATATATATATATATATATATATATATATGTATGTATATGTGTGTGTGTGTGTGTGTGTGTGTGTGTGTGTGTGTGTGTGTGTGTGTGTGTGTGTGTGTGTGTGTGTGTGTGTGTGTGTGTGTGTGTCACGTGAAATGTGAGTGTGAACGTGCTGATATATAGAACGTGTATCTAAAATTAAGCTATAGCTTCTTGAGTCATATTCGTTTTTTGTAACGTGCTATGAAGTTCGTTACTATGCATTTTCAGTTGACATTTCGTTGGATAGTGCCCACATAGTCTGTCTTACAGACCCTGATACAAATATATATCAAATACAGCCCATGCAAGTCTATAATGTTTGGCAAGTCTAGATCACTGCAGTATCAGAGTCTGTACAAATCTGCTGAATTCACAAGCGAGCACAGAGCTTGTAATTATCAGTAAATCTCTAGCTGTCATTAGTGTTTAGTATTAGGATGTGGCGAACCTCACCCCCACTCCCCACTCCCCAAGACCCCTGACTGAGACAAGACCTCCAGCTCCCGCTCCGGCCCTGCCAACTCACTCTGGCCAGTGGGATTATATTGGAGACTTAGTGACATATATAAATTCTAGTTTCTTAACTTGTTTCATTGTTACCCTGGTGCGGAGAGAGGAGGATTTCTAAAGGTTTTACATTGCTGTGTAAGAATTGCCATTCTTCATTTCTGCTTGTAAGAATGAATATGAACATGGATGAGCTTATTGCTTCATCACTGATTAATGGAAACAGAGCATACGTCCAAATCAAAAGACAGTCATTGAAAGGTATTTAAATTTAATAATGGCAATAAATTTTCCTGTCACATACGCTTTCAATGGCATGCCAGTGATGGGTGATAGGATCGTTTACACATGTCGTAAAATTCCAAGAAATTATAGCGCTGCAGATTTGTTTAGTCTCTGAAAATGAAGAGAGTCACTGGGCTCCTTTTTATTATATTTTCATTAGGATAACTGAACAACTGTTTTTTTTATGTCTAGTGCCCACATTGTATACATATACATCGATAATCACGGAGGTTGTATTAGCAAATTAGAGATATCAGATCTCCGCCGATCGACGGGTTAGATTCAAATTACAGTTCACGTCACGTCACGGGTGTAGGCCAGGGCTACGGAAGCCAAATACGGCCATGTCATTTTAAATTTATCTTGCATATCTCAAGATACTGTGTTGACAATTCCAGATATACTGAATTCAGCAAATGAACTTTCCAAGGCTTCAGCCAATTCTGCTTTGAGCTGACACTGTTGTCAGATAAGAACTTTAATTTTGAAGATAGAAACTATATTTTTAAGATAGCAGCTGGAATTTCAAGATAGGAGCTATGGAGGTAAAAGATAATTTTGTGCTCCTAATGGGCTTCCCTACAATGCTATCAAATGTAGTGAATTGATGTTTTGTCTTCCTTTCCGACAAACATGGTTCTATTCCGTCCATAAGTGAAAAAAGATAAAGGTCTGTGATTCGATAATATCTACAGTACCTGTGTACGACTATATGAAGATTTGGAGAAAAACTAATTTTTACCTTTTGGTATATTGTGAGTGGCGGGCCATTAACAAGAATTATCAAGTTTATCATTTAGGGGATGAATTCGGAAGAGTTGTTCCATCGGCCAGCAAGACAACTGGCATCTCACCCATACACTCTGATACCACATGTTACCTATCTGTCAATTCGCCTATGATCATCTGTACAAGAAACATACAAGGAGAGAACACTACCTTGCCCAACACCCTATTTCTTGGCGCTAAGGTACCTATGTCACGATGCTTTACCAATGCGATAACATTTTCCCCCATTCCACATTTTACCGCTAATACCAAACAGATATGAGCTTCAGAACAATCTTTCATGTCATATTCGGTCAAATGCTTTATCGTATTCAGATCCGTATTTTCTTCATACGCTACCACTGTGGATGCATGAGCAAGTTAATACCTAGCTTTTCCAATTATTTTTGACATTTTTGGCTAGTTATTTCTATAGTTTATTACACACAATTGATGTGGACATGGATAAGCATTTCGTTTAATTTCAAGTTGGATGTACAACATAGACGTTGAAAAGAGAGTATTTTTTATGTAGCCATTTTTTCCACATCATGAACTTCCTAACAGCGAAAAATAAAGAGACATCTGTCTGCTATAACTCCATTCATCCATTTGGAGGCGAAAGATTAATATTTAGAGGCAATGTTCAAGCCATATAGCGACTCGAGCAAATTACACATCCATAACACGCAGAGTAAAACATTGCAGACCAATATTTAAAAATATAAACCATAATAAAGTGCTGGGCAAAGGAAAGTCCATTGGATTTGACCAATTTTGTTAAACGTTATAAGGCTGAAAACAAATCACATATGATCATCTATACAAGAAACATACGATGAGAACTCTACCTTGCCCAACACCCTATTTCATGACGCACAGGTACCTATGCCATGGTACTTTCCTCTGACTGCGAGTGTCCTTGCTTGTTTTACCTGTGCGTCACCCGTGCGTCTCTGGTGTGCTATGGACATGACTAGCGATGAGAATATTACAACTTTTGGTAATAGTTACATTGACTTAAGAATTGACATTCGATTTGTGTAACTTCACAGGCGTATGGACATTCATAGAGTGATAGGAAAATGGTATAAACGTCTGCGTTTGCCTCAATATGTGTTGTTTAAACGCTTATGAACGTCAGTTTCGCGGTCATGTGGCCGGCCTTTCGTCCAATGGAAAAAACCAACATGTATCGTAAGATCATATATATATAAAAAAAATAAATATCTATCAATGTTTGTAAAGCTTTACAGTTCAACGATGTCAAGGAATCGTCGTTAATTATTGTAGATGACGTCATCCATTGTTCATTACGGTCACAGACGATTTAACGTGACGTCATTTCTTCGTTTGTAGGGGGCACGGGTGGCCCAGTCGTCTATGGCGCCGAGATTCGCGGTGCAGAGTTGCGTCCATTGCGCACTCCAGAAACCTATGATTGTGGGTTCGAATCCCGGTTTGCCCCGATTATGTTTCTAGGTTTGTCAGCATCCTGTGCTCGTGGGTTTCACCGAAGTGGTAAACGTCTGAGACCTGCATCACTTCGGGCTTTCCTCCCACATTAAGCTGACATGCCGTGATATAACTGGAATACTGTTAAAAGCGGCGTTAAACCCACCTCACTCACTCACTTCAATTGTAATCGGAAAACCCACATTTTCCTACTTTTTTCCTTATAAAACTTCAGTATGGGTTATTTGTAGAATATCCAGCTAGCAACCCGGAAATACGACTTATCTGTCCTGGGTGATTTAATGTTGCACTCCCGAGCCTTGCTCGCTTACCAGAAAAGAAATTTCACGAATAAAGATGGTAAAGACATAATGTAAAGGTACATAAGCTCATTAGAGAAGGTTTTTTATCATCCCAAACTGGGTTCCACAGGAGATAACCCTTTGTGTGAGATCAAGCGATATCTACATTGTAGATATCGCTACGGTGAGATTGCATCACAATGCTTTGAAGACCATTGTGACATCATTGGTTCCCATGGCGTCACAATCAAATGACATCAATAATGGCTCTGCTACACTTACACTTAAAACACTGCTTATTACTGTCTCCAAACTGAAAATGTTAAATGGTAAATAAAATCTCACCCTCGTGTCTTTTCATATGAAATATATCAAAGGGGAAGCAAGTCTCGGAGTTTTACCACTTTTATCAACTCGTGTTGATATATTTGATATTAAAAGACACGACGGGTTAGATTATCTATATAATGCGAAGACAGCAATTCATAATTTTGGATACTTTTAAAAGTGTATAGACGTAAACACATCGATAAGATTGCATACTACAGAAATGTTCAAGTTTTGATCGACCAATTGGAGAAACGCCTTTCAATAATTACCAATCATTGTTTGCCAAACATAGCCTGCTGTAAGAAACGTGACGGCCACCAAAGATCGCATTAGCTTTTCTTTCTTCTGGTGTAGGCACCTATGTCGACATAGTTCAACATGTTTCGAATCGTTCATCAAAGTGATAATACTAGCGTTCCTGTCGCAGTTGCTTTCGATAATTCCGCATCTCTACCAGAGCTGTTAAAGAGGTTGTCACTTATCCGAGAGACACGCACTGATGCTACTATAGAAAATTACGTACACGATAAATCGAGCTGTGTTTTAAAGTTGACACCGATAGAAGTTATACTAATGTCTCAAATGGCAACCTGTGTCGTCAGATAAATATGCCCAAATTTATTTCCATATTAGATCAAATCGAATCATGAATTCATACACGAGACGACAAGACATTACCTGAAACTGCTTATGACTGACTTATATTTTAATTGAGTTGTGAATTCCCAACCAAACACCCAAACTACAGCAAAAGTTGTTTGTTTGTTCAAAACACATGAGACTAGTTTGCTAAGGCTGCAAATCCTTGAAGGTTCTGAAATAAACACGCACAGTCAATGCCAATTACAAACCATGCGGTAAAGTAATTTGGACATGAATGTACAACATCTATGCTAACTTAAGTAACACATCTTGGCGCGGCATGTCCCTGCCTTGGTCCCATACAACTTTCTCAACATCGATACAGAATAATAGAGCCTATTTCCGTTGGTAATTACAGCACCTTCATGAATGTATCACTGCGTCAGCTTGTTGGCTACATTAAGAGTGGTTGCTGACGTTATGCCTAGGGACAGTTTCAAAACCTAAAAGATCAATATTAAAGGGGGTTTAAACAGGTAACATAATGGTACATGTTTCTGTAACATTTAGACAGCCCTCTTTCTAAACTTGTCAAGATGCTTAGTCTGCATTACCAACTTTTGTAAGAACACTTTACTGTATCTGAGTTACCAACGATGAGCATTGACATAAATCAGCTTCTGTAACAAATGATACCGATATGGCGCTAGTAACTGAGTCAGGAGATAAATATTATGTATTTTCAGATTTGCGGGTTTTATTGAGTATTTGATTCACGGAAATTCCATTTGGAACCGCTGGGGTTAGTTGGAGGTTTCAAATGTTTAAATCTCCTGACATCGAATACACCTGATATTTGATAGTGATACAAAAACACATTTTTATGATATAGTTGGAATCGTACAATGGCCTTTCCTTTTAGCAGAGATTTCTTATGATTATGGGAAAGGGTTCTGCCATTTTATCATAACTGAATCAGTTAAAACTCTACACTCCATCAGCCGCTCACGAGAAGTGTTACGTGTATATATATACCTCAACAGAATAGACGTTTTTACATTATTGGTTTCGTTGGACAGTTCTAGTGGTGTGATTGAATCGTGCATGATATATTTGAAACTACATACTGCAAATATTAACAAGATTCCGTCAATTGAACGGTACGCAAATTCACACGCATATATCCTATGAACACACAAGTCTAATGGCTTTATATGCATACAAGTATTTAACTTTGGGAGATGTATACGTCTACTTTTCCACTAATGACAAGATAGTATCGGGATTAATTAATTTTGACAGTAACAATAATTGGAGTATTAGTAGTCTAAATGGGGTGTGCAGAGTTGAGTCCCTTGGGCATGCCATGATCCTATGACCGTGGCTTCGAATCACAAAATCGCACTGATCATAACCATTGGTTTGTGAACATCTAAGATCGGCATCACCTTTCATCAAACTATAAACTCACCTACCGTGTTATCATAAAAGCAAAAAAACCATTTCCATGTCCATTAGACATAGGTGCTAAAACTAGAGTCTATTCTACGACTCCGACCTTTTCATCAGCACGTGTTTATGAATCGCAATTAAACAGAAATGATACAAGATTTTCTCGAAAAGGTGTGCGTACCCTGCCCCACCAGTGGTATAATAAAAAAACTATAAAAAAAACTATTGATGCTCATCCATTCAGTAGACACTAGATCCCATATTTTTAATTAAAACTTTAAGTCTTGATATATATGTATATATATATATATTTAAAACCCACATCTTTCAACAACGTATGCTGTAACAGGCAATTTCTTTTTTTTCAACAGTTTGAAGCATAATTTATTTTTTCCATCAATTTCTGCGACAGTTTTTTTATTCGGTAGAATTCCAGGCGCTTCAAATATATCTACCATTTCAAATACTTTTGAGATAAAATATTTTCTTAAGAAATACATATCTGAGACTTAACAGGTATCCGTGAAAGCACCTTCATCAGTTATCTGAAGACATACGTTTTTTTAGTGCCAATGTTGTGTGTATTATTATACCATAATCTGTTCCCGAAGTTGCTTGAAAATAAAAATTTGTCTTCAAGGTTAGCAAAAATAAATATATCGTTCACTAGTTATGATGTATGTTCTTAACAAATAATGTATTATGGGTCCGCTGAAATATATAGTTTGATTCCTTTCAGAGTAAAGACTTGAAGCGAATTCTGAAGAGATGTATCAACCACATACACACACACACATGCACGCGCACGCACGCACACACAATAATCTCTTATTGCATGGGTACCGTTTACGCAACAATACTGCTTGTGATGTTAGATCAACTGCATACTCCACCAAATGAGTGACACGTCTCATCATTCAATACTATATTGTCTGTACTGTAGCGTTGCATGACATCAACTACGAACTCTTTGAATCCTTGAAATATCCTTACCATCAGATTAATACTTTCTTCTTCAACAGTAGTTGGTATACGAACAATTCATGTTGCTCAAGACATTAATATCATAGGGACATGAATGTTTTCATCTCTACCTTGTACAAAACCAAACCATGGAAACCCAAACCTACCATGATGTTTATGTGAAAGCTGACATCTTGAAAAGTCGTATCATGATGAAGAACGGGAACATGTCCATGAGTTCATGGTAGCATTGAACTGTGATTATTAAACTTTATTATGCATGTATTTATGAAATACTAATTAGGTCTCCAAAAATAAGTGATAATACATAATAAATATAATTCTTGTCATTTTCTTTTAAAATAACATGTATCTCATCTCGTGACTGACGTTGAGATTTCACACTTGGCTGCGCCGCTCATTTCAGTGATTCGTGCAACGTGTGTATTATATTTATGATAAGGTTTCAGACCAAAAATGCGCATAGCATAACGTACATGGGAATAACACTAGTTATGAAATGGGAACCAAATAATCGGCACGATTTTAATATAGTTTCTAGTATTTCTCACTTTCAGCGATTCTGAAGAATATAAATATTAATTCAGTTTTACTGTCCATGCATCTATCACACATCGCTGTCTTATGGGTGATTCCGGTTATGAATACGTTTAGCTACTATAACGGAGCATTTTGATATTATCCATGTAATTATGTACCCATATATGACTTTGCTGAAGGCATATATCTCGTTTACCGTTACTGTATGAACATTTGAACAATAAAAAATTGATTTAACATTATCTAATACATAAACTATTATGGCAACAATAACAAGAAGAAACAGTTAAACAGGATTAACTTTAAAGATTACTTTATATGCAGAGGGAGACTGACAAGGCTTTCGTGGCTACATAACACCTATGCAACAATGCCCGTTTCATGATTATTGATACAGTCTGCCACGTCTGATAGACTCTCCTAGACGCCTATTCAATACATATCATCATGTGGCTTATGTTCTATTGGTCAATAGCAATAAAAGTCCTCCCTTCGCCAATACAACGTCACGTCTCAGCCAATCAGAATGTTTTCCATCGGGTTTCAACCAATGAAAGATGCCCCGGAACATCTGTAGGTAAGGGAATGAGGGTATAAAGTTGAGCTGGAGAAAGGTCTGACGGCAAACGCTGCGGTCGTTCCCGAATTCATTCACGTTGAACGACAGTTGGCCAGTGACAGCGACGTTGTAGGAACCAGTGTCGCCCACAGCCACATCTTCACCATGAGGTGGTGGATACTTCTCCTTCTGGTGGTTGTCACCCTGGTGGCCATTTCGTCTGCACAGCGTAAGCTTATTTCTTACTTTAAAAGGGATTATCAGTTAGTTAATAGGAGACAGGAAATAGTGTTTCGTCAGTAAGGTAATGTAGACAACTTTTTTTTCATTCTAACATGTGAAGGACGATTTCATGACTAAGAAGAAGGATATTTTAGGTTTCTTTTTGCATTGTCTAGGCTTGTGATTTAATAGGTGTGATTGAGACTGCAGCTCAAGTGGATCGTACTGTCTATCTGTTGAAACCTATGTGAACTAGTATAAACTAGCTATTGATTACCTTTGACTAAGTGTTAGTCTCACCTTTGTAACATATGCCCATTAGAAAGACCTTAACTACTCACGGTGGACTCTTTAGTTAGTTTAGTGCGCAACAGCAGTAAGCTATGGTATGACAACAGCAGTAGGGACCATTAACATGTTAACTTTGGAGAATATCAATACATCTTCAGCTGGGCAAATTAACTCTAAAGAAATACGTGATAATGAACAGTGTAAAGGTTTTATCGGAGGTAATGCAGTGTTGATAACTGATATAGAAATTTTACCAGTGTATCATATACAAGCCGTTTGATATATATGTTGGATAATCATGTTGTCGATATTGAATAAGAAAGGACACTCTTGAATTACTATCGACACTGACAGCTTTCACTACCTGCATGCCCTGCTTATAGTTTAACTGTTCATTTTGGAAAATGATAAATACAAAATTCGTGGGAATAGGACCGTATACAGCCTCAGACCCATCAAGGCCACACACCTGATCTTGTCCTTTTTGATATATCAAATGAAATCATTTATATTATTGAATTTTCGGTCCCTTTTGACACTAATGTAATTGACAAGATTCAGGAAAAACATGGCAAATATGCAGAGCACGCATCCTAAGTGTCAAGTTGTCCGACTCCCCATTGTTCTCGGTGCCTCAGGCTTGGTACCTCCCAATCTGTTGACCGACATTGGGAGAGTGCCCGGATTTGCTACCAGGAATACAGTCCTTCTGACAATCTGGGTAATGCAAAAGGCTGTAGCTGTTGTTTTAATATATTGAGTTTAAATTGATAATGTGTTAAACCCAACGCAATCACTCTCTCACCGGCTCTCATTACTTCACTAGCAGGGCACTTGAACACGCATATATACTAATATGCGAAAAAGAATAGTTTAGATGCCACATTTAGGCGCTATTTGATATTCTTTAAAAAAGATTTCTTTTGATCATAACAATAGTTTTGTCGCTTTTATTAACTACAAAGTAATATTTGTACCTGGATAAAAACGTTCTATTTTCATTATGTTTATAAATTCTAAACATTAATACAATCTAAGTGAGTGAATGAGTTTTGTTTTACGCCGCTTTAAGCAATATTCCAGCAATATCACGGCGGGGGAAACATAAATGGCCTTCACACATTGTACCCAATATAATCTGAATATTATTGTTATACGTGTGCAGGTGTCATAGGGTTAGTCAAAATAATTTTGCGAAAATGACACAGAGGAACAAGTTTAAACTCATGATATCCTTATAGGCACTTGTTTACTAATTATTTTCACTGATTATCTCTATATTAATTAAAACTAGCCACGCATTTAGTCAAAAGCATATATCTTCATTTCCCGAATTTTAAACATCTTTTCTTTTGTTTTCGCTCGCTCATATATTTGTGTGGAACCGAATATTGCAAGCTCCATCACGCAATATTTTCAATATATGGAGATTGATCAGATAGATATATTAAAGTTATTTCAGTCAATATTTACAATAAATACTTTTCCTCGAAATAGCTAAAAGGACAAATTTCCAATGTCTGATTGCTCAAATTACCATAGCTTTTTAGTAGGTTCTTGTCATTTATTTCTGGAACAATTTTCAGATTAAAGACCTAACTCATTTGTACTTTAGATCTAATTTTTAACACATTCTTTATTTACCTGTAGATCTTTGAATTGTTGTTGTACGATTGAATATAACTGCGCAGAGTTGCAAACGTAATTACTGTATTGTATATTTCTCTGTTTTAATTTTGAATAATGCTCCAAGGATTTTTTCTTATTATCGTATATTTACCTTTAATGAATTTTGTTTCAATGTCTTAACTCGTCAAATGATATCAATCGGTATTTTGCTGATGTATTACCGTTGCGACGTTAAATATAAAGTGCTTTAAGTGAGATTCTACTGTCAACCATTTCCTCAAAAGCACATATACAGATAGATCCTTTCAAAACCCTTGAATGAATGGTAGTGTTCGAATGAAATATATGATGGTCGTTGTTAATTCTAATTTGTTAGGTTTACCAAATGAATCATATACACTCTCCATGTAAGCATATGGAATATCATTGGTAGTAAACAACTTATGTATTACCATGTTACCACAGAAGGAGAACATCTAAAAACTTTAAAAAACCGTATTATTTCCGGAGTCGAACGTGTTTGACATAGCAGAAGGAAACATTACAAAATGAATCAAATATCACCAATTCTGACCTGAAACGACTAACCGCTGACGACGATGCATGGATTGACGTCGTGATTAAAGAAGTTTGGGCTCAACATAATTTTCTTTTGCCGTAAGCAATAAAACATGATGTTGAAATGTTGGGGATAAGTATTTTTTGCATGATTTGAAAATGATTATTCTGTACTATTTAACTCTCAGTAAAGTTGCAATGCTTCACAAAGGGACAGACACAAGTTGAGTACATCAATAGACGACAGATCAAGTTGAGTAGTTGTAGAAAAAAACATACAAGCAGATTTTATTATATACATGATAGTTTTCAATGAGAACATAATGTATATGACATACTTATAAGGGTTCCGTTGGAAAGATATGTACCAGCATTCCCAAGATAACATCAGCAGATAGTTACTATTTGTGAGGGTGATTGTAAGCAACAAAAATAAGGATTAGAAATACAATGACACTGCCGTGGAAGCGCTTTGGATCATCGTCACTCACTCCCTTGTATAAATATAATTCCTCAGGTAATGCAACATTTCAGAAATGTAGACATACTTGAGGGTATGCGATGAATGTTGGCTTTTCAATATTTAGATTTTTTTTTCTATTTACAGAATCGAAATCCGCAGGGTCCAAATCAGGTAAGAACTGTTTTTGTATCAGATGTTGTTGTTTGTATCAGATGTTGTTGTACAGTGTTCTTCCGGTGCGATAACTTGAGATAACATTTAACTCGTGAACATTTAACGATTTAAAGCCCCTTTGTTTTTAATCAGTTCGTGTTGGAAAATGAACGGTGTCATTTATCACTAAACGAAACATTCACTTTATAACGTTAAAACACATAGTTTTATATTAACTAAATGTAAACGGATTATTCACACAATGGAACTATGTTACTGGAGATTGAATATCGGGTAGCCTAGTGGTTAAAGCGTTCGTTCGTCACGCTGAAGACCCGGGTTCGATTCCCGACATGGGTACAATGTGTGAAGCCCATTTCTGGTGTCCCCCGCCGTGATATTGCTGGAATATTGCTAAAAGCGGCGTAAAACCATACTCACTCACTCACTCTGAGTGGGGTATTTATGTTAAACTACGGCATGGTATCTCAGTGAGCTAGCACTATAAATCGGCATTAGTCCGGACTAGTACAAGCAGCCTCACACATACATACACGTGCATGCACGTCGCTATATAAGTGCAATAATCTTGGACGCGACGTTAAACCCCATTTCACCTCACCTCACCTCTTGCATGGAGACTAGGCGTACAGTGTGCGTGTGTCGAGTGTGCGTGATTTTTTTACGCCATTCTGAGCAGTACGTCAGTTACATCACGGCGTGGAAACACGAAACCGCGGATCGGATAACAGGCCAAGATTCAAAATCGGGATTCGAACAAACAGTATACCCTAGAAGGACTAAGGGAAGCAACTCTGCACAGCGAGTTGTGTCACCCAAGACCAATTGGCAAGAGAAGAAGACATTCGACAACGGTGTATTGCCACACTTTGGTAAGTACTGTTCTCTTTTGCTTCTCATTCGTTTAAAACAAGAATAAATATATGACTTACTCTTTCTGCAGGAGCTCGGGAAAGAAACCGCGGAGGTAACATTACTGAGATATGCATGGGATAGAATTTGCATGATGTGTAACACTAATTCACAAAAATAGGATCAATGCATGATATATCCTTGACCTCTTTTATATTACTTCGTGTTAGGATTTTATGAACAAAAACCGTTTGTAGTTGACATTTACAAAAAAGGGAAGATAGTGTTGCTACAAATTATTGTTTCAAGCTATGAAAATTGTGAAAGTAATTTTGAAAGTAGTTTAGAGTTCTATATCCATCACAGAAGTATACTCAATGACAAATATACCTATGTGGTCATGTTCTTATTATCATATTGTGATTCAGAAACACACAACTCTAAATTTCCCTCTTTTTGCAAACTCTTTTAAGGTATATAGATGTGTAATTGGGCTGAAAATGAACCCAATGACTTTCTAGGATATTTCATTCATTTGAACAAACTAAAAAAAGATTCCGATTCTGCTAAGCAATTTTTTAAAGTTTACACACGTTCTGGTGAAACGTATCTCCACTCCCATAGATATGTACATCAGTTTGAAAAGGAAAGCAAATTCGGCATAAGTTTCCATTTGCCCCTAACACGCATTAAGATGGATGGTTAAAAGTGTTTGGTTTTGTGCGTACACATAATAATGAACAATTTGTAAAGCCATGCAGTCTTTGTCAATCACGATTTATATTCAGTTTTAATAAATGTTGTGATCACGATCGCTTTTGCATTCAGACATAACTAAATCTCTATCTCAAAAACAAACTAAAGCGACACGTTCCGAATGCGGATATATAAGTCCCATGTTTCTGAAAACCAAGCAATAAAGGAAATCCCATACCCAAATACACATTACTCTATCATTAAGAAACAAAACATTGAAAGATAATGAATAATCACAAATCCCAGGTCTTGAACTGCATGCCTTTATTAATAAATTAAGCAAGTATTCCATAATTGTGATGCCATGGTATGAGGTAACATCCTTGGCATTTCATTGTGCGCATGTTACACACGACAATCTTTTGCGATCATCGTGAAATGATGCATGGACGATAATGTATCAGTTCTTACCACCTCTTGCATGAAACCAGAACCTTGTCGAACTAATACTCTAGATTCCCATTGCTGCATGTATATAGTATTATATATAAAGTTGAACTTGCTGCAACCATGCGTCCCACAATTTCGCATGAAACCAGAACCTTGTTGAACTCCAAATCAAGGTTCTTTTGCTGCATGCCGAACATTTTTTAGTTGTAAATATGAACATTAAGAGTATCAAGATTCGTCCCCTGTCATAATATACTGACACAGGGGGAAAACCTCTTGTTTTATTACAGTAGGTTTTACTTAGAGAACGCGAGAGAGAACTCAACGTTAATTCCCATTTCAACTCACATCCCTTCTTATTTATATACAATCAAAATAGGGATTACTTTAACATGTTTCGACAACTAAATTTGAATACATGACACTTTTTGGTATTGATAAAAACTTCTTTATTCTCTGTAACGACGTTTCTTCTTGCCACTTCACCAGATTAATACTGAGTAAGCGTTTGAGTTAACACATATATATATATACATACATACAAAATTTAGTTTATATCGAAATATTTTCAAGAAAATAACAAAACAGAAAATATTAACTCTATAAATGTCATTTATTTTCCCTTGTCATTGTGGAACTAACTTTAAAAGGAAGCCAACAGTTTGTGTACTGGCCAAACACTTACGATAAAGGGAGACAATTTGCGGGGAGGTAACTCTTGTATGACAATAGTTCCGTCAAATTGTTATGTTCACTGCAGTGAAATATCAAGTGGTATGTTCATTGCAATGAAAATATCACTTTTCTCAAACTGAGTCTTCCTCACTGAAGTATATAATACTAAACGCGGAACCCAAGGGTATTAAAGGGAGAGAAGAGAATTAAGTACAATGAAGGTGTAGTAATTGGGCTGTGTGTGATGACAAAGAGCTGACTGTGGTGACAGCATAACAATAAGACAAACATGATGTCCATTTGCGGTTAATGATATGGTTAAACCACAGTAGAGTATACGCTGGGTACGAAGATGCTGGCTTTAGTCTTTAGATTACAAAAAGTGTCATGTATTCATGTTCATCTATCTTCTAAATGCCAATAAAAGAACCACATGGTTGGGTATTCTGATTAAATACAAATGGCTACTTAAGTTGTGGACATGGTTTATGCTGTTTGGAGATATGCGTCAGTTGAAACACACTTTTTTAGTTCTGGGAACATTCTATTATGATATGACTATTTCAAATAATTACGCTTATTATTTTCAGCTGGAGCTCAGCGTAGTAAGACTGCTTCTGGAAATCGAAAAGGTATATTTTCTCTTCCTACGAATAATTCAGAAATTCTTGTTAAAATGTTGTTTGATCAGGGCTACAGCATTCAAGGCCTTAGTAAAGCTTTCGAAAAGTTTTAAGGTAGACAAGTGGAGGCCATTTCCAATTTGACGCATCATTGACCAAACTTGTGTCCGATGCAATTCCCTTCTTCAACTTGTACCACGTGTTCCCGTGTTTGCTGACTTGCCTTTACGTGTGTTTGTGACAGGTGCCAATGGCGTGGTAGGAAACGCCCACCTTTCGGCGAACACCTGATTTCATCACTATTTGATAGTGATTAATGAACACATTCTTTTTACTATCTACTAGTATTACAGTCGGAATCGTACAATGACCTTTGCTTTCTGGCAATATTTCTGATGGTCATTAAAATAGTTTGATTACTATTCTTGAGTTATTAGTGTTTAGCTCAACTGAGACCCGCCTTTTTTCGTACATCCCTTCACGTTTACACACATTCTAAGAATTAAAGGGGGCACGGGTGGCCCAGTCGACTAGGGCGCCGCGATTCGCTGTGCAGAGTTGCGTCCCTTGGGGACGCCAGAACCCTATGATTGTGAGTTCGAATCCCGGTTCTGCATCACTTCGGGCTTTCCTCCCACATCAAGCTGACACGCAGTGATATAACTGGAATACTGTTAAAAGCGGCATTAAACCCAACTCACTCACTGTAAGAATAGATCTGAAACTGTGTATCAGTTCTGTCTCAAATCATTGCTATGAAAGCATCGTTATCTAGACTATTACTCCCGATCACCCGAACCAGCCCCTACCATCCCTTCGGGGATTCCGGGTTAGAATAAGACCACCTATGCTGGTCGTAAGCAGCGGTTTGAAAGGATCGCATGGTCAGTGAACGGTTATCGTTGACTGCCTGTCATCGTACTCCGACCGCAAATGACGTTGTGCATATTATCATTCACTGAATTGTCATGTCCAGATTCGATTAATTCCAGGCCGTCGTTACGTAGATGGAATATTGCTGAGTGCGGCGTCATACAACAAACAAACGACAAATAACAAAATGCTCGGCAATTTCAGCATCTCTTCTCAGCATGTGTAACCTATCTGATTAGGCGTATGTACTCCAGCCCCCCACAGAAGCACATGTAGCACATGTGGTGTCACCTTAGGACAATGACTCGTAAAAGGCCTCTTTTCACCCAGCAGGGAATGGGTACCCGGTAGGATGAGATGGTAATGTGACTGTTAACCTTCTAGCGCCTCACAGGCAGCTTGGGTTGTGTACCCCTCAAGGGAGCTAAGAATGAATATCGTGTACACACTGATCCACTGACCAGGGTGACAATGTCTAAGTATTTCGAGCATGCTTATGCATGGAGTACAGCGCCATATAGATGGACTATTATTACGATTATATACAGAAAATTCAAACAAAATACACCAAAGAGGGGTTGGTTTTCGTCAAAGTGTTATGTTCAATGCAGAGAAAATAGCACTTTTCTCAACTTCTCTTCCGCACTGAAGTATACACTAAAACACATTATTTCAAAGCATCGTATGGAAGATAGATCGAATTCGACGGCGGTCCGTTTAACCAATATTTAATGTGACAGACACATCAGACCAAGTGAGCAGTAAGACTGATGACGTCACATGTTACCGTTGTGTTATATATAAATGCGCCACTGCCATTATGCGAATAGACCAAATATGCATCTAATCGATGCTAAAATTGTGCGATTTTATGATTTGTAAGAAACAGTTTACTGCTCTCGTAAACAATGTATCTAACAACTCGTTGTTTATAAACGTATCAAACTCACATTCACTCGTCAGCTGCGTTTTGAAACAACTCGTAAGAAAAACGGTTTCCGACAGACACCCGTATCGTAATCTCTATATACCCGTAAGGGATATGAGAAGAAAACAATATATTCATCCTTTGAATGTTGGTGGAGAGGTTATATACTGAAACTTAGGTTTTATGAGACATTTTATGAGACGGCTGTCGCTTGTCCTTTAGATAGGAGGGATATAACAAGCATTAACATACATGGAAGAAACTAGTGTGAATACATGCTTTGGTAGAACAGTTCCATCTATCTGCTTGATATTCCCATCCAAACACTTTTACATCTGTTCGACTTATAACTATATCCAGACACCTATCGGTGAAAACAACTCTTCGCCAAAGCCGATGATACCTGAATTGCTTCTTCACGTTTTCTTCATTCTTCTGAATTGCTGAAAAACTCGAACATGAACTGCATTGCAACAATGTTGGTTTGCTAGCGGTGGCTGACATAGCTGTGTGGCGTCCTCGGCCGCCATGACTACTGTTGACAGATATGAAAGGGAGACGACTCCATAAACCATTTTACTCGGTAATACCACTAAAATATGTTCATAAACAACTGTTTCCCTACGGCATTCCTTACTGATAAGTGTTCGTTCTGTCCGTGTGTTTCAGACAATACAGGTCAAAACAGAGGAAAACGAAAAGGAGGGAGAAAGAAACGAAACCGCAAACGTACCAAGGCTACGGGAAAACGAAACAAAACAGGGAGAAGGGGCCCGAGCAGTAAGCGTGGAGGAAAAAGAGGCAAGAATCGGCGTAAGCGCAAGAAGATCGGAAAACGGAGAGGCAGGGGTAAAAGGCGAGGAGGCAGAAGACGTAAAAGCCGCAAGAATCGGCGTAAGCGCCAGAAGGAAAGAAAACGTCGAAGGAAATTAGGTAGCCGTGGAGGGTTATAGGTGTGGTTGGGGGTGTGGGGTGGGGGTGGAAAGCCCCCATATATTTCACTGATTCACGAACTCATAGTTGACAGTTTTTGTGTTACAGGCACATTGAGTATAAATGTCTTGACACAAATTTAAAAGAAAGCAAAATTAGTAATTCCAGACTGCATCAAATAAAAAATTGTAAGTCCTTTACGAAAGTAGGCCCATCACAAATGTATGTTCTTATTCATCATGTTGTGATTGCTCAGAAACACATAACTCTGAACCACCCTATGTTTCTTAAAAGAGTTAAGGTATATAGATGTTTAATTGGGCTGTAAATAACCTATTACCTTTCTAAGATATTTGTTCATTTGAAGAAACTGAAAAAGATTGAAAGTCTGCCTAGCGATTTTTGGATTGTACACAAGTTCTGGTGAAATGCCTCTCCACCACCAATAGAGATGCACATCCGTTTGAAAGGGCAAGAAGATGAGGTGTAAGATTCGTTTTACCCCAGTACGCATTAAAATGGATGGTTAATAGGTGTTTGTTTTATGTGTGTGACTGAGTGGGTGAGTGAGTATGGCTTAAGCCACTGTTAGCAATATTTCAGCAATATCAAGGCGATGGACACCAGAAATGTTGTTTGTGTGTACACACTTAGGACACTTAGGTCATTTAGTCTATATCCGTCATAATAGTTTTGTTTTAAAATTTTCAATAACTTTAATGATCTCTGTTGGTTTTGCATTCAGACCAGCATAATTAATTTCTCAATCTCGAAAACACACTGAAGCGACATGTTCCAAATGTAGATGAATAAGACTGATGTGTCCGTAAACCAAATCTTAAAAGATATTCCATACCCATAATTTCTGTCATTAAGCAAACAAATATTCAAAAATGATAACACAAAGTAAGAAATCACTTATTCAAAGATCGGAATATTCAAATGTTTAATTAAAAAATCACATATCCCTTGATTAATATATTAACTAAGTATTCAAAAATTTGGATGTCATGGAATGAGATCACATCATTTTCCTACGATAATGCACATATTACACACACCAAAATTGCGATCATTTTGAAATGATGAGACACGCGCATGAACGATAATTTCAGACCTATATCCCAATTTCTCGTTTTATCGCATTCAGAAGAACACTAATGCTTTGTTTGCAATGTTTTCTCTTTTCAGACGCAGAGATAGATATATATTACATTGGGTTTTCAGTTAAAATGCATATAATTACGTAGAATCACTTTGTTACATTTACACACCTGGACTCATGAATGTATAGATTCATCCCTAACGAAATAGTCAGTCGTGACAGACACCGATAAGCTGCATCATCAGGTATATTCGTAACATTCACGTAGACGTCTATGTCCTTGGCGCGCTTAACATGCTGAACCAACCAACACATTTGTACCTCAACATAAAGGCAGCTTGACACGCGACGTCATGTGCACCTATGTCCAAATTAAGCGTCACTGCTTGTTAAATGAATATATCATACATACACGCGCCGTTTTCTTATGACTATAGTGTACAATTAATAGTCGGATTTGTTATGAAATGTCTAGAATGTTTCTTCAGAACATGAATTTATTAGATTCCAAAAGTATTCCTCGTCTGTCGATAAAATCGATGTGAGCAGTATGTACAGCAGTATTGTACACTGAATATTCTAATATACCGCAATGACTCCTTCTTCTGACAACCATTTAATTCAACAACGGCGTGAACGTTTGACTTATGTCAAAGAATGTGCACTGTGAAGGTACGAGTTTGTATACATTACATTATATCTATACATTCAAATGTGTTAACCATTCATAGATCTTGCTATACATCACTTGCATTCTTATAGCTATAATCTGAACTATGACCATAAATATATATAAATGTAAATGTAATGGAATAACGCCAATTCTGTGAAATAGTATATATATTATTTTCCTCTATCAGTTTCTAGTTTATAATAGGCTTTAATAATCATATTTCAAATATACTAATGTGTGTATCTTTACCTTTTTGCAGTTTCACGAAGTAAGTATATTTCGAATCTTTTTGTATAATTTTAAGAATATATAAGCTTTAATTTGTAAATGCAAACATTGTGTTTAAGATTTATCACATAACTGAAATGTATAATATCTTTGAAAAAAAGAAGTCAAATCTTCAAATGCGTTATTAATATTTATAGATAAAAGAATTATAATTTTGGCATTAATTTTCTTGTAGGAAGAACGCCGAAATCTTCCGGTGTACAAGGTAAGTTATTTGGCAATTCTACTCAGTAAAACCTACGTATCGTTTCGGCTGAGCATTTGATAATTTCATTGTATATATTATTATGCGTTTCTTGTTTTTTTAAGGATATAAAATATGTCTAGGTATCATCTCTTGTTTATTAGACCCATTATTGTTATATATTGAAGAAAACACGTCAGAGATCATGAATATATCTGGGGATATTTGTTTGTAGTTTGTAATTCCATTCCGTTATTGCATGCATTGTCCTCTAACTTATTTTATTAGGCTTTTATTACGTTATGACTTTTACAAATCCACAAACAGGGCTCTTCAGAATATCAAGAGAATGTAATAGCCAGTGGCTCATACTTTTAGTTTTCTTACTGTCGGTCGTACCCATCTTTTGCTTATCAAATAAGGTTACATAGTGTTATACACTAATCAGTCAGAGAAGGGTTTATCAAATCCTTTTTGGACACAAACCAAGACATCAAGGAACCAAGACGCTGAAATGCAAAACAATTATCGGTCATGTTTGCAGTGTGTCAGTGCATGTTCTCGCCCTTGACATCGATTTTAGAAAGATAGCCGCAAACAGGGCGAGAGTTTTTACGCTCACTACTGAACTTATTGAGATGAAAATTAAATGTGACTTCTAGAAATAGTAGCATTATGCAGCGCTCCTAATTAGTTTTAAGTTCTTACTTTGGTGTTCTCTTACAGATTTTTCTGGATGCAGTGTATCAACAACTGAGTTTTATGTGTCATATTTTGCATATAGGTGGTGATGCAGCTTACTTGATCCTTTTCTATTTTTACAGATTCTAAACAGACCTCTTCACGTAAGAATATGTAGAATGAATTAATCTTAAACACACGTAATTGGTGCCTTTATACATAACATAGTGTAACACGATTACCTGATAATCCTTGTAAAACGTGTATAAAGAGGTGTGTCAGTATAACTTCCTGCTTTTAGTGGTATGGCTTCCCAGTTACCCAAGTTAAGGCAATAACGCTTGTCATGTTTAAGCTAATTTTATTGTTTTTGTTGTTTGTTTTTTTTATAAACAAAATCCTTAAAACAAAGCAATCAAATGTATAAACATACCTTTAAGGACAAGTTCAACCGACGATGACAATAACTTGACCACTTCATTTTATTCATACTTTTTCGCTGTGGTGACGTCTTGTAATGTACGTGCCGATAGGCTATCGCACTTTTGTTAGGTATTGCAGAGGTTTTGATGCTTTTATATATTTCCAGAAGGTCATTGTGTTTGCAAAAAAATATCTGTATTAGCTGATTTCTGTTTCGAGTGATATAAGAATTCATGTTTTGGTAACACCTTTGCCTGGATGTAATTCATTGACAAACACATGATAAGAAGACTGTAAAAACGTCACTGAGTCCCATGATATAAATTATTTGAAAGAACAAAGCATCAATATGTCACAACATTTTACTCTCCTCAGAATTTCGTAGTTTCCATCCTGATTCAAGTAAATGCGTTGTTGTATTATAATAATCATGATTATGTATCAATATCTCGACCTTTTCCGTAATAGTGGCGTAAATAAAAAGTAGTATTACTGGTAGATATTTGTGAAGTTTCAAATGTGTTAAAACACTTGCTTGTTCTTTCTATGATTAAATAATGTTGATATTAACTTCTTTCCCTTGTTTTAGCAGTTGTGGTAGTCAGTGATGTCATGTCTTATCTTATCTCTCATAATTCTTATTATGTATTGGAAAGAATCGTCACACGAAACAATATAAAAGAATAACATGCAGAACAGATAAAATTTGATGTCATCTTATCATTGATGAAACATAATTATGGTCATATCAATACATGCTCAGAATGAGTATCAAAATGTAAATATTTTAAACTAAAATTTCTAACAGTTGCTTCTTAACATTACAGGTCGACGTTCCTATTCCAGTAAGTGTGAAAAGGGGATCTATAAATTCTTTGTTTCAAACGTCAAAGGATATCTACATTAATGAAGAACAAATATTTAGGAAACCACTATTCCATTGTACATAGTGTAAAGTAAAGAACATTAACTGTGTAACATGTTAATGAAGGGAATATTGCGTTAAAACACTTTTTGTCATTTCTGTAGTATATATCTAAATATCTTTCACACAATTAGGTATAATTTATGGCCTGATTATTGTTGCATTAGCCGGTGAGTAATGTTCTATGATATTACCATACAAGACGGCGATCATATGTCACTAGCACAAAACATGAGAACCAAACAATAAGCGACATTATTATTGACCTTCTTGTTTCAAGAGACAAAGGATAAAATCTTACAAATAACACTTTAAACGATTAATTGCAGAAAGCATAGATACTCCCATTGTCAATTTGGCCTAATACGCATCCTCTTTCATAAGAATATAAACTTCAAACGTTCCTACAAACATATGAATCACCACCAAAATAATGTATACATGAAAGGAGCTGTGTCATCTACAGTTGAATTATGTTCATTACTATGAAGATTATCACATTTACCGAATAAACATGAATTATGCTCTTGGAAATCTGGGGCGGGCAGTCAGCCTAGTGGTTAAAGCGTTCCCTCGTCACGCCAAAAACCCGGGTTCGATTCCCGACATGGGTACATTGTGTGAAGCCCATTTCTGGTGTCCCCCGCCATGATATTGCTGGAATATTGCTAAAAGCGGTGTAAAACAATACTCACTCACTCACTCACTCTTGGAAATCTGATTTGACCAAAGATAAACAAACGTTGATCAAACGTTATTAAAACGTATCATTTATCGCCTGATTATTGTCGCATTAGATGATTAAAATAATATTTTATTATTTTACAAGACGGCGATCATATGTTTCTAGCACTAAGTGTGAGAACCAAACAATAAGAGATATTATTGACCTTGTTGTTTCAAGAGATAAAAGATGAAATCTTTTCAAATAACACATAAAACCATCAATTTCATAAAACATAAATACTCCCATTCTTAGCTTGGTCTAATATACATCCTATATTATTGGAATCCAAATTTCAAACCTTCAACTAACATATGAATCAGAGCCAAATAATATATACATGAAAGGAGCTGTGTCATCTATAGTTAAATTATGGTCAGTACTATGAAGATTATCCCATTTACCACTTCAAATTTTATTACAGGACGGCGATCATATGTTTCCTCTTCACGTAAGTGTGAAAACAGAATATATGAATTCTTTGTTTCAAGACTAAAAGAAATGTCGTCCTCAATACAAGACAATATGTAGGAAAACCAGTATTCCATTTTTGACAGTGTAAAGAAAAGGGGCATTAACTGTAGAACATAACTAATAATGGTAAAGCATCGTTTGCACTTGTCACTCTTGTCATTTTCATAATATCGTATATAACAGTGACAACATCTTTTCGGGTAGACATAAAGAACCAATATTTAGGAAACCACTAATCCATTATTGAAAGTGTAAAGTAAACAACATTAACTGCGCAATATAGCTTAAGATAATGAAGGGAATGTTGCATTAAAAATGCTTTTGTCATTTCATTAAGATTGTAAGATATTGCTGGGCAAACAAGAAATATACTCTTGAAAGTTTGATTTGACCCAAAAATAACACTGGTTATCAAAACGTATTTAGGCTAAATCAGTCGCCGAGTCACTACAAACTTAAGATCCAAAACATAGCTACGACACCCGTGCGAAATACGTACCCATCGAATAACCATTTCTTGTTTGTCCAGTTTTACCTACCATCAAACATGGGTGTATAGTTTCTTTTTCCCGAGAGTGTATGCATAAATAAAGTTTAATGTAATATATATTCAACACTAAATTGATCTTTTGACAATGCAAACTTCTCATATCCATACATGCATAGAATATATATTGTTGTAAGATTAATCTATTTCCCACTTGTATCGTGTTAATCACGAATGGTTTTTATTCAATAGAAGATGAAAAAGAACACAAATATCTAAAAATCCTTCATACAATTAGGTATTATTTATGGCCTGATTATTGTTGCATTAGGTCATGATTAATGTTCTATTTTATTACTTTACAAGACGGTGATCATATGTTTCTAGCACTACGTGTAAGAACCAAACAATAAGAGATATTATTGACCTTGTTGTTTCAAGAGATAAAAGATAAAAAAAAACAAATAACACTTAAAACCATCAATTTCATAAAACATAAATACTCCCATTCTTAGCTTGGTCTAATATACATCCTATATTATTGGAATCCAAATTTCAAACCTTCAACTAACATATGGATCACTGCCAAATAATATATACGTGAAAGGAGCTGTGTCATCTATAGTTAAATTATGGTCAGTACTATGAAGATTATCCCATTAACCACTTCAAATTTTATTACAGGACGGCGATCATATGTTTCCTCTTCACGTAAGTGTGAAAACAGAATATATGAATTCTTTGTTTCAAGACTAAAAGAAATGTCGTCCTCAATACAAGACAATATGTAGGAAAACCAGTATTCCATTTTTGATAGTGTAAAGAAAAGGGGCATTAACTGTAGAACATAACTAATAATGGTAAAGCATCGTTTGCACTTGTCACTCTTGTCATTTTCATAATATCGTATATAACAGTGACAACATCTTTTCGAGTAGCCATCTAGAAATTAGTCAAACATGATTTATATGTAACACTAATTGCAATCTTTTAATATCGATACATCATCAGAATGAAGATTATAATACATTTAAACTATTTTCCATTTGTCTCTTATAGGCTAAGAATTGGTTTCATTTTAGTGGATGATGAATTTAGGAAACCAGTATCCGAAACATTCTCCCTATTTGAATACAGCCTAACATGAAACCAGGAAAGGAACTGTTTAACGTTTAGTTGAATTATGGCCAGTATCCTGAAGGTTTAACAGTTGTTTCTTAACATTGCATTACAGGTCGACGATCCAGCTCCAGTGAGTGTTAAAAGAGGGTGTATATATTTTGGTTTGAAGTGTCAAAGGATATTTGCTTAAATAAAGAACCAATATTTAGGAAACCACTAATCCATTATTGAAAGTGTAAAGTAAACAACATTAACGGCGCAATATAGCTTAAAATAATGAAGGGAATGTTGCATTAAAAATGCTTTTGTCATTTCATTAAGATTGTAAGATATTGCTGGGCAAACAAGAAATATACTCTTGAAAGTTTGATTTGACCCAAAAATAACACTGGTTATCAAAACGTATTTAGGCTAAATCAGTCGCCGAATCACTACAAACTTAAGATCCAAAACATAGCTACGACACCCGTGCGAAATACGTACCCATCGAATAACCATTTCTTGTTTGTCCAGTTTTACCTACCATCAAACATGGGTGTATAGTTTCTTTTTCCCGAGAGTGTATGCATAAATAAAGTTTAATGTAATATATATTCAACACTAAATTGATCTTTTGACAATGCAAAATTCTCATATCCATACATGCATAGAATATATATTGTTGTAAGATTAATCTATTTCCCACTTGTATCGTGTTAATCACGAATGGTTTTTATTCAATAGAAGATGAAAAAGAACACAAATATCTAAAAATCCTTCATACAATTAGGTATCATTTATGGCCTGATTATTGTTGCATTAGATCATGATTAATGTTCTATTTTATTACTTTACAAGACGGTGGTCATATGTTTCTAGCACTAAGTGTAAGAACCAAACAATAAGAGATATTATTGACCTTGTTGTTTCAAGAGATAAAAGATAAAAAAAATCAAATAACACTTAAAACCATCAATTTCATAAAACATAAATACTCCCATTCTTAGCTTGGTCTAATATACATCCTATATTATTGGAATCCAAATTTCAAACCTTCAACTAACATATGGATCACTGCCAAATAATATATACGTGAAAGGAGCTGTGTCATCTATAGTTAAATTATGGTCAGTACTATGAAGATTATCCCATTTACCACTTCAAATTTTATTACAGGACGGCGATCATATGTTTCCTCTTCACGTAAGTGTGAAAACAGAATATATGAATTCTTTGTTTCAAGACTAAAAGAAATGTCGTCCTCAATACAGGACAATATGTAGGAAAACCAGTATTCCATTTTTGATAGTGTAAAGAAAAGGGGCATTAACTGTAGAACATAACTAATAATGGTAAAGCATCGTTTGCACTTGTCACTCTTGTCATTTTCATAATATCGTATATAACAGTGACAACATCTTTTCGGGTAGCCATCTAGAAATTAGTCAAACATGATTTATATGTAACACTAATTGCAATCTTTTAATATCGATACATCATCAGAATGAAGATTATAATACATTTAAACTATTTTCCATTTGTCTCTTATAGGCTAAGAATTGGTTTCATTTTAGTGGATGATGAATTTAGGAAACCAGTATCAGAAACATTCTCCCTATTTGAATACAGCCTAACATAAAACCAGGAAAGGAACTGTTTAACGTTTAGTTGAATTATGGCCAGTATCCTGAAGGTTTAACAGTTGTTTCTTAACATTGCATTACAGGTCGACGATCCAGCTCCAGTGAGTGTTAAAAGAGGGTGTATATATTTTGGTTTGAAGTGTCAAAGGATATTTGCTTAAATAAAGAACCAATATTTAGGAAACCACTAATCCATTATTGAAAGTGTAAAGTAAACAACATTAACTGCGCAATATAGCTTAAGATAATGAAGGGAATGTTGCATTAAAAATGCTTTTGTCATTTCATTAAGATTGTAAGATATTGCTGGGCAAACAAGAAATATACTCTTGAAAGTTTGATTTGACCCAAAAATAACACTGGTTATCAAAACGTATTTAGGCTAAATCAGTCGCCGAGTCACTACAAACTTAAGATCCAAAACATAACTACGACACCCGTGCGAAATACGTACCCATCGAATAACCATTTCTTGTTTGTCCAGTTTTACCTACCATCAAACATGGGTGTATAGTTTCTTTTGCCCGAGAGTGTATGCATAAATAAAGTTTAATGTAATATATATTCAACACTAAATTGATCTTTTGACAATGCAAACTTCTCATATCCATACATGCATAGAATATATATTGTTGTAAGATTAATCTATTTCCCACTTGTATCGTGTTAATCACGAATGGTTTTTATTCAATAGAAGATGAAAAAGAACACAAATATCTAAAAATCCTTCATACAATTAGGTATCATTTATGGCCTGATTATTGTTGCATTAGATCATGATTAATGTTCTATTTTATTACTTTACAAGACGGTGATCATATGTTTCTAGCACTAAGTGTAAGAACCAAACAATAAGAGATATTATTGACCTTGTTGTTTCAAGAGATAAAAGATAAAAAAAATCAAATAACACTTAAAACCATCAATTTCATAAAACATAAATACTTCCATTCTTAGCTTGGTCTAATATACATCCTATATTATTGGAATCCAAATTTCAAACCTTCAACTAACATATGAATCAGTGCCCAATAATATATACGTGAAAGGAGCTGTGTCATCTATAGTTAAATTATGGTCAGTACTATGAAGATTATCCCATTTACCACTTCAAATTTTATTACAGGACGGCGATCATATGTTTCCTCTTCACGTAAGTGTGAAAACAGAATATAGGAATTCTTTGTTTCAAGACTAAAAGAAATGTCGTACTCAATACAAGACAATATGTAGGAAAACCAGTATTCCATTTTTGATAGTGTAAAGAAAAGGGGCATTAACTGTAGAACATAACTAATAATGGTAAAGCATCGTTTGCACTTGTCACTCTTGTCATTTTCATAATATCGTATATAACAGTGACAACATCTTTTCGGGTAGCCATCTAGAAATTAGTCAAACATGATTTATATGTAACACTAATTGTAATCTTTTAATATCGATACATCATCAGAATGAAGATTATAATACATTTAAACTATTTTCCATTTGTCTCTTATAGGCTAAGAATTGGTTTCATTTTAGTGGATGATGAATTTAGGAAACCAGTATCAGAAACATTCTCCCTATTTGAATACAGCCTAACATAAAACCAGGAAAGGAACTGTTTAACGTTTAGTTGAATTATGGCCAGTATCCTGAAGGTTTAACAGTTGTTTCTTAACATTGCATTACAGGTCGACGATCCAGCTCCAGTGAGTGTTAAAAGAGGGTGTATATATTTTGGTTTGAAGTGTCAAAGGATATTTGCTTAAATAAAGAACCAATATTTAGGAAACCACTAATCCATTATTGAAAGTGTAAAGTAAACAACATTAACTGCGCAATATAGCTTAAAATAATGAAGGGAATGTTGCATTAAAAATGCTTTTGTCATTTTATTAAGATTGTAAGATATTGCTGGGCAAACAAGAAATATACTCTTGAAAGTTTGATTTGACCCAAAAATAACACTGGTTATCAAAACGTATTTAGGCTAAATCAGTCGCCGAATCACTACAAACTTAAGATCCAAAACATAGCTACGACACCCGTGCGAAATACGTACCCATCGAATAACCATTTCTTGTTTGTCCAGTTTTACCTACCATCAAACATGGGTGTATAGTTTCTTTTGCCCGAGAGTGTATGGATAAATAAAGTTTAATGTAATATATATTCAACACTAAATTGATCTTTTGACAATGCAAACTTCTCATATCCATACATGCATAGAAGATATATTGTTGTAAGATTAATCTATTTCCCACTTGTATCGTGTTAATCACGAATGGTTTTTATTCAATAGAAGATGAAAAAGAACACAAATATCTAAAAATCCTTCATACAATTAGGTATCATTTATGGCCTGATTATTGTTGCATTAGATCATGATTAATGTTCTATTTTATTACTTTACAAGACGGTGGTCATATGTTTCTAGCACTAAGTGTAAGAACCAAACAATAAGAGATATTATTGACCTTGTTGTTTCAAGAGATAAAAGATAAAAAAAAATCAAATAACACTTAAAACCATCAATTTCATAAAACATAAATACTCCCATTCTTAGCTTGGTCTAATATACATCCTATATTATTGGAATCCAAATTTCAAACCTTCAACTAACATATGAATCACTGCCCAATAATATATACGTGAAAGGAGCTGTGTCATCTATAGTTAAATTATGGTCAGTACTATGAAGATTATCCCATTTACCACTTCAAATTTTATTACAGGACGGCGATCATATGTTTCCTCTTCACGTAAGTGTGAAAACAGAATATATGAATTCTTTGTTTCAAGACTAAAAGAAATGTCGTCCTCAATACAAGACAATATGTAGGAAAACCAGTATTCCATTTTTGATAGTGTAAAGAAAAGGGGCATTAACTGTAGAACATAACTAATAATGGTAAAGCATCGTTTGCACTTGTCACTCTTGTCATTTTCATAATATCGTATATAACAGTGACAACATCTTTTCGGGTAGCCATCTAGAAATTAGTCAAACATGATTTATATGTAACACTAATTGCAATCTTTTAATATCGATACATCATCAGAATGAAGATTATAATACATTTAAACTATTTTCCATTTGTCTCTTATAGGCTAAGAATTGGTTTCATTTTAGTGGATGATGAATTTAGGAAACCAGTATCAGAAACATTCTCCCTATTTGAATACAGCCTAACATAAAACCAGGAAAGGAACTGTTTAACGTTTAGTTGAATTATGGCCAGTATCCTGAAGGTTTAACAGTTGTTTCTTAACATTGCATTACAGGTCGACGATCCAGCTCCAGTGAGTGTTAAAAGAGGGTGTATATATTTTGGTTTGAAGTGTCAAAGGATATTTGCTTAAATAAAGAACCAATATTTAGGAAACCACTAATCCATTATTGAAAGTGTAAAGTAAACAACATTAACTGCGCAATATAGCTTAAAATAATGAAGGGAATGTTGCATTAAAAATGCTTTTGTCATTTTATTAAGATTGTAAGATATTGCTGGGCAAACAAGAAATATACTCTTGAAAGTTTGATTTGACCCAAAAATAACACTGGTTATCAAAACGTATTTAGGCTAAATCAGTTGCCGAATCACTACAAACTTAAGATCCAAAACATAGCTACGACACCCGTGCGAAATACGTACCCATCGAATAACCATTTCTTGTTTGTCCAGTTTTACCTACCATCAAACATGGGTGTATAGTTTCTTTTGCCCGAGAGTGTATGGATAAATAAAGTTTAATGTAATATATATTCAACACTAAATTGATCTTTTGACAATGCAAACTTCTCATATCCATACATGCATAGAATATATATTGTTGTAAGATTAATCTATTTCCCACTTGTATCGTGTTAATCACGAATGGTTTTTATTCAATAGAAGATGAAAAAGAACACAAATATCTAAAAATCCTTCATACAATTAGGTATCATTTATGGCCTGATTATTGTTGCATTAGATCATGATTAATGTTCTATTTTATTACTTTACAAGACGGTGGTCATATGTTTCTAGCACTAAGTGTAAGAACCAAACAATAAGAGATATTATTGACCTTGTTGTTTCAAGAGATAAAAGATAAAAAAAATCAAATAACACTTAAAACCATCAATTTCATAAAACATAAATACTCCCATTCTTAGCTTGGTCTAATATACATCCTATATTATTGGAATCCAAATTTCAAACCTTCAACTAACATATGAATCAGTGCCAAATAATATATACATGAAAGGAGCTGTGTCATCTATAGTTAAATTATGGTCAGTACTATGAAGATTATCCCATTTACCACTTCAAATTTTATTACAGGACGGCGATCATATGTTTCCTCTTCACGTAAGTGTGAAAACAGAATATATGAATTCTTTGTTTCAAGACTAAAAGAAATGTCGTCCTCAATACAAGACAATATGTAGGAAAACCAGTATTCCATTTTTGATAGTGTAAAGAAAAGGGGCATTAACTGTAGAACATAACTAATAATGGTAAAGCATCGTTTGCACTTGTCACTCTTGTCATTTTCATAATATCGTATATAACAGTGACAACATCTTTTCGGGTAGCCATCTAGAAATTAGTCAAACATGATTTATATGTAACACTAATTGTAATCTTTTAATATCGATACATCATCAGAATGAAGATTATAATACATTTAAACTATTTTCCATTTGTCTCTTATAGGCTAAGAATTTGTTTCATTTTAGTGGATGATGAAATTAGGAAACCAGTATCAGAAACATTCTCCCTATTTGAATACAGCCTAACATAAAACCAGGAAAGGAACTGTTTAACGTTTAGTTGAATTATGGCCAGTATCCTGAAGGTTTAACAGTTGTTTCTTAACATTGCATTACAGGTCGACGATCCAGCTCCAGTGAGTGTTAAAAGAGGGTGTATATATTTTGGTTTGAAGTGTCAAAGGATATTTGCTTAAATAAAGAACCAATATTTAGGAAACCACTAATCCATTATTGAAAGTGTAAAGTAAACAACATTAACGGCGCAATATAGCTTAAAATAATGAAGGGAATGTTGCATTAAAAATGCTTTTGTCATTTCATTAAGATTGTAAGATATTGCTGGGCAAACAAGAAATATACTCTTGAAAGTTTGATTTGACCCAAAAATAACACTGGTTATCAAAACGTATTTAGGCTAAATCAGTCGCCGAATCACTACAAACTTAAGATCCAAAACATAACTACGACACCCGTGCGAAATACGTACCCATCGAATAACCATTTCTTGTTTGTCCAGTTTTACCTACCATCAAACATGGATGTATAGTTTCTTTTGCCCAAAAGTGTATGGATAAATAAAGTTTAATGTAATATATATTCAACACTAAATTGATCTTTTGACAATGCAAACTTCTCATATCCATACATGCATAGAATATATATTGTTGTAAGATTAATCTATTTCCCACTTGTATCGTGTTAATCACGAATGGTTTTTATTCAATAGAAGATGAAAAAGAACACAAATATCTAAAAATCCTTCATACAATTAGGTATCATTTATGGCCTGATTATTGTTGCATTAGATCATGATTAATGTTCTATTTTATTACTTTACAAGACGGTGGTCATATGTTTCTAGCACTAAGTGTAAGAACCAAACAATAAGAGATATTATTGACCTTGTTGTTTCAAGAGATAAAAGATAAAAAAAATCAAATAACACTTAAAACCATCAATTTCATAAAACATAAATACTCCCATTCTTAGCTTGGTCTAATATACATCCTATATTATTGGAATCCAAATTTCAAACCTTCAACTAACATATGAATCACTGCCAAATAATATATACGTGAAAGGAGCTGTGTCATCTATAGTTAAATTATGGTCAGTACTATAAAGATTATCCCATTTACCACTTCAAATTTTATTACAGGACGGCGATCATATGTTTCCTCTTCACGTAAGTGTGAAAACAGAATATATGAATTCTTTGTTTCAAGACTAAAAGAAATGTCGTCCTCAATACAAGACAATATGTAGGAAAACCAGTATTCCATTTTTGATAGTGTAAAGAAAAGGGGCATTAACTGTAGAACATAACTAATAATGGTAAAGCATCGTTTGCTTGTATCGTGTTAATCACGAATGTTTTTATTCAATAGAAGATGAAAAAGAACACAAATATCTAAAAATCCTTCATACAATTAGGTATCATTTATGGCCTGATTATTGTTGCATTAGATCATGATTAATGTTCTATGTTATTACTTTACAAGACGGTGATCATATGTTTCTAGCACTAAGTGTAAGAACCAAACACTAAGAGATATTATTGACCTTGTTGTTTCAAGAGATAAAAGATAAAAAAAATCAAATAACACTTAAAACCATCAATTTCATAAAACATAAATACTCCCATTCTTAGCTTGGTCTAATATACATCCTATATTATTGGAATCCAAATTTCAAACCTTCAACTAACATATGAATCAGTGCCAAATAATATATACATGAAAGGAGCTGTGTCATCTATAGTTAAATTATGGTCAGTACTATGAAGATTATTCCATTTACCACTTCAAATTTTATTACAGGACGGCGATCATATGTTTCCTCTTCACGTAAGTGTGAAAACAGAATATAGGAATTCTTTGTTTCAAGACTAAAAGAAATGTCGTACTCAATACAAGACAATATGTAGGAAAACCAGTATTCCATTTTTGATAGTGTAAAGAAAAGGGGCATTAACTGTAGAACATAACTAATAATGGTAAAGCATCGTTTGCACTTGTCACTCTTGTCATTTTCATAATATCGTATATAACAGTGACAACATCTTTTCGGGTAGACATCTAGAAATTAGTCAAACATGATTTATATGTAACACTAATTGCAATCTTTTAATATCGATACATCATCAGAATGAAGATTATAATACATTTAAACTATTTTCCATTTGTCTCTTATAGGCTAAGAATTTGTTTCATTTTAGTGGATGATGAAATTAGGAAACCAGTATCAGAAACATTCTCCCTATTTGAATACAGCCTAACATAAAACCAGGAAAGGAACTGTTTAACGTTTAGTTGAATTATGGCCAGTATCCTGAAGGTTTAACAGTTGTTTCTTAACATTGCATTACAGGTCGACGATCCAGCTCCAGTGAGTGTTAAAAGAGGGTGTATATATTTTGGTTTGAAGTGTCAAAGGATATTTGCTTAAATAAAGAACCAATATTAAGGAAACCACTAATCCATTATTGAAAGTGTAAAGTAAACAACATTAACGGCGCAATATAGCTTAAAATAATGAAGGGAATGTTGCATTAAAAATGCTTTTGTCATTTCATTAAGATTGTAAGATATTGCTGGGCAAACAAAAAATATACTCTTGAAAGTTTGATTTGACCCAAAAATAACACTGGTTATCAAAACGTATTTAGGCTAAATCAGTCGCCGAATCACTACAAACTTAAGATCCAAAACATAACTACGACACCCGTGCGAAATACGTACCCATCGAATAACCATTTCTTGTTTGTCCAGTTTTACCTACCATCAAACATGGGTGTATAGTTTCTTTTGCCCGAGAGTGTATGCATAAATAAAGTTTAATGTAATATATATTCAACACTAAATTGATCTTTTGACAATGCAAACTTCTCATATCCATACATACATAGAATATATATTGTTGTAAGATTAATCTATTTCCCACTTGTATCGTGTTAATCACGAATGGTTTTTATTCAATAGAAGATGAAAAAGAACACAAATATCTAAAAATCCTTCATACAATTAGGTATCATTTATGGCCTGATTATTGTTGCATTAGATCATGATTAATGTTCTATGTTATTACTTTACAAGACGGTGATCATATGTTTCTAGCACTAAGTGTAAGAACCAAACACTAAGAGATATTATTGACCTTGTTGTTTCAAGAGATAAAAGATAAAAAAAATCAAATAACACTTAAAACCATCAATTTCATAAAACATAAATACTCCCATTCTTAGCTTGGTCTAATATACATCCTATATTATTGGAATCCAAATTTCAAACCTTCAACTAATATATGAATCAGTGCCAAATAATATATACGTGAAAGGAGCTGTGTCATCTATAGTTAAATTATGGTCAGTACTATGAAGATTATTCCATTTACCACTTCAAATTTTATTACAGGACGGCGATCATATGTTTCCTCTTCACGTAAGTGTGAAAACAGAATATAGGAATTCTTTGTTTCAAGACTAAAAGAAATGTCGTACTCAATACAAGACAATATGTAGGAAAACCAGTATTCCATTTTTGATAGTGTAAAGAAAAGGGGCATTAACTGTAGAACATAACTAATAATGGTAAAGCATCGTTTGCACTTGTCACTCTTGTCATTTTCATAATATCGTATATAACAGTGACAACATCTTTTCGGGTAGACATCTAGAAATTAGTCAAACATGATTTATATGTAACACTAATTGCAATCTTTTAATATCGATACATCATCAGAATGAAGATTATAATACATTTAAACTATTTTCCATTTGTCTCTTATAGGCTAAGAATTTGTTTCATTTTAGTGGATGATGAAATTAGGAAACCAGTATCAGAAACATTCTCCCTATTTGAATACAGCCTAACATAAAACCAGGAAAGGAACTGTTTAACGTTTAGTTGAATTATGGCCAGTATCCTGAAGGTTTAACAGTTGTTTCTTAACATTGCATTACAGGTCGACGATCCAGCTCCAGTGAGTGTTAAAAGAGGGTGTATATATTTTGGTTTGAAGTGTCAAAGGATATTTGCTTAAATAAAGAACCAATATTAAGGAAACCACTAATCCATTATTGAAAGTGTAAAGTAAACAACATTAACGGCGCAATATAGCTTAAAATAATGAAGGGAATGTTGCATTAAAAATGCTTTTGTCATTTCATTAAGATTGTAAGATATTGCTGGGCAAACAAAAAATATACTCTTGAAAGTTTGATTTGACCCAAAAATAACACTGGTTATCAAAACGTATTTAGGCTAAATCAGTCGCCGAATCACTACAAACTTAAGATCCAAAACATAACTACGACACCCGTGCGAAATACGTACCCATCGAATAACCATTTCTTGTTTGTCCAGTTTTACCTACCATCAAACATGGGTGTATAGTTTCTTTTGCCCGAGAGTGTATGCATAAATAAAGTTTAATGTAATATATATTCAACACTAAATTGATCTTTTGACAATGCAAACTTCTCATATCCATACATACATAGAATATATATTGTTGTAAGATTAATCTATTTCCCACTTGTATCGTGTTAATCACGAATGGTTTTTATTCAATAGAAGATGAAAAAGAACACAAATATCTAAAAATCCTTCATACAATTAGGTATCATTTATGGCCTGATTATTGTTGCATTAGATCATGATTAATGTTCTATGTTATTACTTTACAAGACGGTGATCATATGTTTCTAGCACTAAGTGTAAGAACCAAACAATAAGAGATATTATTGACCTTGTTGTTTCAAGAGATAAAAGATAAAAAAAATCAAATAACACTTAAAACCATCAATTTCATAAAACATAAATACTCCCATTCTTAGCTTGGTCTAATATACATCCTATATTATTGGAATCCAAATTTCAAACCTTCAACTAATATATGAATCAGTGCCAAATAATATATACGTGAAAGGAGCTGTGTCATCTATAGTTAAATTATGGTCAGTACTATGAAGATTATTCCATTTACCACTTCAAATTTTATTACAGGACGGCGATCATATGTTTCCTCTTCACGTAAGTGTGAAAACAGAATATATGAATTCTTTGTTTCAAGACTAAAAGAAATGTCGTCCTCAATACAAGACAATATGTAGGAAAACCAGTATTCCATTTTTGATAGTGTAAAGAAAAGGGGCATTAACTGTAGAACATAACTAATAATCGTAAAGCATCGTTTGCACTTGTCACTCTTGTCATTTTCATAATATCGTATATAACAGTGACAACATCTTTTCGGGTAGACATCTAGAAATTAGTCAAACATGATTTATATGTAACACTAATTGCAATCTTTTAATATCGATACATCATCAGAATGAAGATTATAATACATTTAAACTATTTTCCATTTGTCTCTTATAGGCTAAGAATTTGTTTCATTTTAGTGGATGATGAATTTAGGAAACCAGTATCAGAAACATTCTCCCTATTTGAATACAGCCTAACATAAAACCAGGAAAGGAACTGTTTAACGTTTAGTTGAATTATGGCCAGTATCCTGAAGGTTTAACAGTTGTTTCTTAACATTGCATTACAGGTCGACGATCCAGCTCCAGTGAGTGTTAAAAGAGGGTGTATATATTTTGGTTTGAAGTGTCAAAGGATATTTGCTTAAATAAAGAACCAATATTTAGGAAACCACTAATCCATTATTGAAAGTGTAAAGTAAACAACATTAACTGCGCAATATAGCTAAAAATAATGAAGGGAATGTTGCATTAAAAATGCTTTTGTCATTTCATTAAGATTGTAAGATATTGCTGGGCAAACAAGAAATATACTCTTGAAAGTTTGATTTGACCCAAAAATAACACTGGTTATCAAAACGTATTTAGGCTAAATCAGTCGCCGAATCACTACAAACTTAAGATCCAAAACATAACTACGACACCCGTGCGAAATACGTACCCATCGAATAACCGTTTCTTGTTTGTCCAGTTTTACCTACCATCAAACATGGGTGTATAGTTTCTTTTGCCCGAGAGTGTATGCATAAATAAAGTTTAATGTAATATATATTCAACACTAAATTGATCTTTTGACAATGCAAACTTCTCATATCCATACATGCATAGAATATATATTGTTGTAAGATTAATCTATTTCCCACTTGTATCGTGTTAATCACGAATGGTTTTTATTCAATAGAAGATGAAAAAGAACACAAATATCTAAAAATCCTTCATACAATTCGGTATCATTTATGGCCTGATTATTGTTGCATTAGATCATGATTAATGTTCTATTTTATTACTTTACAAGACGGTGATCATATGTTTCTAGCACTAAGTATCAGAACCAAACAATAGGAGATATTATTGACCTTGTTGTTTCAAGAGATAAAAGATATAAAAAAATCAAATAACACTTAAAACCATCAATTTCATAAAACATAAATACTCCCATTCTTAGCTTGGTCTAATATACATCCTATATTATTGGAATCCAAATTTCAAACCTTCAACTAACATATGAATCAGTGCCCAATAATATATACGTGAAAGGAGCTGTGTCATCTATAGTTAAATTATGGTCAGTACTATGAAGATTATCCCATTTACCACTTCAAATTTTATTACAGGACGGCGATCATATGTTTCCTCTTCACGTAAGTGTGAAAACAGAATATATGAATTCTTTGTTTCAAGACTAAAAGAAATGTCGTCCTCAATACAAGACAATATGTAGGAAAACCAGTATTCCATTTTTGATAGTGTAAAGAAAAGGGGCATTAACTGTAGAACATAACTAATAATGGTAAAGCATCGTTTGCACTTGTCACTCTTGTCATTTTCATAATATCGTATATAACAGTGACAACATCTTTTCGGGTAGCCATCTAGAAATTAGTCAAACATGATTTATATGTAACACTAATTGCAATCTTTTAATATCGATACATCATCAGAATGAAGATTATAATACACTTAAACTATTTTCCATTTGTCTCTTATAGGCTAAGAATTTGTTTCATTTTAGTGGATGATGAATTTAGGAAACCAGTATCAGAAACATTCTCCCTATTTGAATACAGCCTAACATAAAACCAGGAAAGGAACTGTTTAACGTTTAGTTGAATTATGGCCAGTATCCTGAAGGTTTAACAGTTGTTTCTTAACATTGCATTACAGGTCGACGATCCAGCTCCAGTGAGTGTTAAAAGAGGGTGTATATATTTTGGTTTGAAGTGTCAAAGGATATTTGCTTAAATAAAGAACCAATATTTAGGAAACCACTAATTCATTATTGAAAGTGTAAAGTAAACAACATTAACTGCGCAATATAGCTTATAATAATGAAGGGAATGTTGCATTAAAAATGCTTTTGTCATTTCATTAAGATTGTAAGATATTGCTGGGCAAACAAGAAATATACTCTTGAAAGTTTGATTTGACCAAAAATAACACTGGTTATCAAAACGTATTAAGGCTAAATCAGTCGCCGAATCACTACAAACTTAAGATCCAAAACATAACTACGACACCCGTGCGAAATACGTACCCATCGAATAACCGTTTCTTGTTTTTCTAGTTTTACCTACCATCAAACATGGGTGTATAGTTTCTTTTGCCCGAGAGTGTTTGCATAAATAAAGTTTAATGTAATATATATTCAACACTAAATTGATCTTTCGACTATGCAAACTTCTCATATCCATACATACATAGAATATATATTGTTGTAAGATTAATCTATTTCCCACTTGTATCGTGTTAATCACGAATGGTTTTTATTCAATAGAAGATGAAAAAGAACACAAATATCTAAAAATCCTTCATACAATTAGGTATCATTTATGGCCTGATTATTGTTGCATTAGATCATGATTAATGTTCTATTTTATTACTTTACAAGACGGTGATCATATGTTTCTAGCACTAAGTGTAAGAACCAAACAATAGGAGATATTATTGACCTTGTTGTTTCAAGAGATAAAAGATATAAAAAATTCAAATAACACTTAAAACCATCAATTTCATAAAACATAAATACTCCCATTCTTAGCTTGGTCTAATATACATCCTATATTATTGGAATCCAAATTTCAAACCTTCAACTAACATATGAATCACTGCCAAATAATATATACGTGAAAGGAGCTGTGTCATCTATAGTTAAATTATGGTCAGTACTATGAAGATTATCCCATTTACCACTTTAAATTTTATTACAGGACGGCGATCATATGTTTCCTCTTCACGTAAGTGTGAAAACAGAATATATGAATTCTTTGTTTCAAGACTAAAAGAAATGTCGTCCTCAATACAAGACAATATGTTGGAAAACCAGTATTCCATTTTTGACAGTGTAAAGAAAAGGGGCATTAACTGTAGAACATAACTAATAATGGTAAAGCATCGTTTGCACTTGTCACCCTTGTCATTTTCATAATATCATATGTAACAGTGACAACATCTTTTCGGGTAGACATCTAGAAATTAGTCAAATATGATTTATATGTAACACCAATTGCAATCTTTTAATATCGATACATCATCAGAATGAAGATCATAATACATTTAAACTATTTTCCATTTGTCTCTTATAGGCTAAGAATTTGTTTCATTTTAGTGGATGATGAATTTAGGAAACCAGTATCAGAAACATTCTCCCTATTTGAATACAGCCTAACATAAAACCAGGAAAGGAACTGTTTAACGTTTAGTTGAATTATGGCCAGTATCATGAAGGTTTAACAGTTGTTTCTTAACATTGCATTACAGGTCGACGATCCAGCTCCAGTGAGTGTTAAAAGAGGGTGTATATATTTTGGTTTGAAGTGTCAAAGGATATTTGCTTAAATAAAGAACCAATATTTAGGAAACCACTAATTCATTATTGAAAGTGTAAAGTAAACAACATTAACGACGCAATATAGCTTATAATAATGAAGGGAATGTTGCATTAAAAATGCTTTTGTCATTTCATTAAGATTGTAAGATATTGCTGGGCAAACAAGAAATATACTCTTGAAAGTTTGATTTGACCCAAAAATAACACTGGTTATCAAAACGTATTTAGGCTAAATCAGTCGCCGAATCACTACAAACTTAAGATCCAAAACATAACTACGACACCCGTGCGAAATACGTACCCATCGAATAACCGTTTCTTGTTTGTCCAGTTTTACCTACCATCAAACATGGGTGTATAGTTTCTTTTGCCCGAGAGTGTATGCATAAATAAAGTTTAATGTAATATATATTCAACACTAAATTGATCTTTTGACAATGCAAACTTCTCATATCCATACATGCATAGAATATATATTGTTGTAAGATTAATCTATTTCCCACTTGTATCGTGTTAATCACGAATGGTTTTTATTCAATAGAAGATGAAAAAGAACACAAATATCTAAAAATCCTTCATACAATTCGGTATCATTTATGGCCTGATTATTGTTGCATTAGATCATGATTAATGTTCTATTTTATTACTTTACAAGACGGTGATCATATGTTTCTAGCACTAAGTATCAGAACCAAACAATAGGAGATATTATTGACCTTGTTGTTTCAAGAGATAAAAGATATAAAAAAATCAAATAACACTTAAAACCATCAATTTCATAAAACATAAATACTCCCATTCTTAGCTTGGTCTAATATACATCCTATATTATTGGAATCCAAATTTCAAACCTTCAACTAACATATGAATCAGTGCCCAATAATATATACGTGAAAGGAGCTGTGTCATCTATAGTTAAATTATGGTCAGTACTATGAAGATTATCCCATTTACCACTTCAAATTTTATTACAGGACGGCGATCATATGTTTCCTCTTCACGTAAGTGTGAAAACAGAATATATGAATTCTTTGTTTCAAGACTAAAAGAAATGTCGTCCTCAATACAAGACAATATGTAGGAAAACCAGTATTCCATTTTTGATAGTGTAAAGAAAAGGGGCATTAACTGTAGAACATAACTAATAATGGTAAAGCATCGTTTGCACTTGTCACTCTTGTCATTTTCATAATATCGTATATAACAGTGACAACATCTTTTCGGGTAGACATCTAGAAATTAGTCAAACATGATTTATATGTAACACTAATTGCAATCTTTTAATATCGATACATCATCAGAATGAAGATTATAATACATTTAAACTATTTTCCATTTGTCTCTTATAGGCTAAGAATTTGTTTCATTTTAGTGGATGATGAATTTAGGAAACCAGTATCAGAAACATTCTCCCTATTTGAATACAGCCTAACATAAAACCAGGAAAGGAACTGTTTAATGTTTAGTTGAATTATGGCCAGTATCCTGAAGGTTTAACAGTTGTTTCTTAACATTGCATTACAGGTCGACGATCCAGCTCCAGTGAGTGTTAAAAGAGGGTGTATATATTTTGGTTTGAAGTGTCAAAGGATATTTGCTTAAATAAAGAACCAATATTTAGGAAACCACTAATTCATTATTGAAAGTGTAAAGTAAACAACATTAACTGCGCAATATAGCTTATAATAATGAAGGGAATGTTGCATTAAAAATGCTTTTGTCATTTCATTAAGATTGTAAGATATTGCTGGGCAAACAAGAAATATACTCTTGAAAGTTTGATTTGACCAAAAATAACACTGGTTATCAAAACGTATTAAGGCTAAATCAGTCGCCGAATCACTACAAACTTAAGATCCAAAACATAACTACGACACCCGTGCGAAATACGTACCCATCGAATAACCGTTTCTTGTTTTTCTAGTTTTACCTACCATCAAACATGGGTGTATAGTTTCTTTTGCCCGAGAGTGTTTGCATAAATAAAGTTTAATGTAATATATATTCAACACTAAATTGATCTTTTGACTATGCAAACTTCTCATATCCATACATACATAGAATATATATTGTTGTAAGATTAATCTATTTCCCACTTGTATCGTGTTAATCACGAATGGTTTTTATTCAATAGAAGATGAAAAAGAACACAAATATCTAAAAATCCTTCATACAATTAGGTATCATTTATGGCCTGATTATTGTTGCATTAGATCATGATTAATGTTCTATTTTATTACTTTACAAGACGGTGATCATATGTTTCTAGCACTAAGTGTAAGAACCAAACAATAAGAGATATTATTGACCTTGTTGTTTCAAGAGATAAAAGATATAAAAAATTCAAATAACACTTAAAACCATCAATTTCATAAAACATAAATACTCCCATTCTTAGCTTGGTCTAATATACATCCTTTATTATTGGAATCCAAATTTCAAACCTTCAACTAACATATGAATCACTGCCAAATAATATATACATGAAAGGAGCTGTGTCATCTATAGTTAAATTATGGTCAGTACTATGAAGATTATCCCATTTACCACTTTAAATTTTATTACAGGACGGCGATCATATGTTTCCTCTTCACGTAAGTGTGAAAACAGAATATATGAATTCTTTGTTTCAAGACTAAAAGAAATGTCGTCCTCAATACAAGACAATATGTTGGAAAACCAGTATTCCATTTTTGACAGTGTAAAGAAAAGGGGCATTAACTGTAGAACATAACTAATAATGGTAAAGCATCGTTTGCACTTGTCACCCTTGTCATTTTCATAATATCATATGTAACAGTGACAACATCTTTTCGGGTAGACATCTAGAAATTAGTCAAATATGATTTATATGTAACACCAATTGCAATCTTTTAATATCGATACATCATCAGAATGAAGATCATAATACATTTAAACTATTTTCCATTTGTCTCTTATGGGCTAAGAATTTGTTTCATTTTAGTGGATGATGAATTTAGGAAACCAGTATCAGAAACATTCTCCCTATTTGAATACAGCCTAACATAAAACCAGGAAAGGAACTGTTTAACGTTTAGTTGAATTATGGCCAGTATCATGAAGGTTTAACAGTTGTTTCTTAACATTGCATTACAGGTCGACGATCCAGCTCCAGTGAGTGTTAAAAGAGGGTGTATATATTTTGGTTTGAAGTGTCAAAGGATATTTGCTTAAATAAAGAACCAATATTTAGGAAACCACTAATTCATTATTGAAAGTGTAAAGTAAACAACATTAACGACGCAATATAGCTGATAATAATGAAGGGAATGTTGCATTAAAAATGCTTTTGTCATTTCATTAAGATTGTAAGATATTGCTGGGCAAACAAGAAATATACTCTTGAAAGTTTGATTTGACCCAAAAATAACACTGGTTATCAAAACGTATTAAGGCTAAATCGGTGGCCGAATCACTACAAACTTAAGATCCAAAACATAACTACGACACCCGTGCGAAATACGTACCCATCGAATAACCATTTCTTGTTTGTCCAGTTTTACCTACCATCAAACATGGGTGTATAGTTTCTTTTGCCCGAAAGTGTATGCATAAATAAAGTTTAATGTAATATATATTCAACACTAAATTGATCTTTTGACAATGCAAACTTCTCATATCCATACATGCATAGAAGATATATTGTTGTAAGATTAATCTATTTCCCACTTGTATCGTGTTAATCACGAATGGTTTTTATTCAATAGAAGATGAAAAAGAACACAAATATCTAAAAATCCTTCATACAATTAGGTATCATTTATGGCCTGATTATTGTTGCATTAGATCATGATTAATGTTCTATTTTATTACTTTACAAGACGGTGATCATATGTTTCTAGCACTAAGTATCAGAACCAAACAATAGGAGATATTATTGACCTTGTTGTTTCAAGAGATAAAAGATATAAAAAAATCAAATAACACTTAAAACCATCAATTTCATAAAACATAAATACTCCCATTCTTAGCTTGGTCTAATATACATCCTATATTATTGGAATCCAAATTTCAAACCTTCAACTAACATATGAATCACTGCCAAATAATATATACATGAAAGGAGCTGTGTCATCTATAGTTAAATTATGGTCAGTACTATGAAGATTATCCCATTTACCACTTCAAATTTTATTACAGGACGGCGATCATATGTTTCCTCTTCACGTAAGTGTGAAAACAGAATATAGGAATTCTTTGTTTCAAGACTAAAAAAAATGTCGTCCTCAATACAAGACAATATGTTGGAAAACCAGTATTCCATTTTTGAAAGTGTAAGAGAAGGGGCATAAACTGTAGAACATAACTAATAATGGTAAAGCATCGTTTGCACTTATTTGTTTCATTTTAGTGGATGAAGAAATTAGGAAACCAGTATCCGAAATATTCTCCATATTTGAATACAGCCTAACATAAAACCAGGAAAGGAACTGTTTAACGTTTAGTTGAATTATGGCCAGTATCCTGAAGGTTTAACAGTTGTTTCTTAACATTGCATTACAGGTCGACGATCCAACTCCAGTGAGTGTTAAAAGAGGGTGTATATATTTTGGTTTGAAGTGTCAAAGGATATTTGCTTAAATAAAGAACCAATATTTAGAAAACCACTAATCCATTATTGAAAGTGTAAAGTAAACAACATTAACGACGCAATATAGCTTATAATAATGAAGGGAATGTTGCATTAAAAATGCTTTTGTCATTTCATTAAGATTGTAAGATATTGCTGGGCAAACAAGAAATATACTCTTGAAAAGTTTGATTTGACCCAAAAATAACACTGGTTATCAAAACGTATTAAGGCTAAATCAGTCGCCGAATCACTACAAACTTAAGATCCAAAACATAACTACGACACCCGTGCGAAATACGTACCCATCGAATAACCATTTCTTGTTTGTCCAGTTTTACCTACCATCAAACATGGGTGTATAGTTTCTTTTTCCCGAAAGTGTATGCATAAATAATGTTTAATGTAATATATATTCAACACTAAATTGATCTTTTGACAATGCAAACTTCTCATATCCATACATGCATAGAATATATATTGTTGTAAGATTAATCTATTTCCCACTTGTATCGTGTTAAGCACGAATGGTTTTTATTCAATAGAAGATGAAAAAGAACACAAATATCTAAAAATCCTTCATACAATTCGGTATCATTTATGGCCTGATTATTGTTGCATTAGGTCATGATTAATGTTCTATTTTATTACTTTACAAGACGGTGATCATATGTTTCTAGCACTAAGTGCTAGAACCAAACAATAAGAGATATTATTGACCTTGTTGTTTCAAGAGATAAAAGATGAAATCTTTTCACTTAACACCATCAATTTCATAAAACATAAATACTCCCATTCTTAGCTTGGTCTAATATACATCCTTTATTATTGGAATCCAAATTTCAAACCTTCAACTAACATATGAATCAGTGCCAAATAATATATACATGAAAGGAGCTGTGTCATCTATAGTTAAATTATGGTCAGTACTATGAAGATTATCCCATTTACCACTTCAAATTTTATTACAGGACGGCGATCATATGTTTCCTCTTCACGTAAGTGTGAAAACAGAATATAGGAATTCTTTGTTTCAAGACTAAAAGAAATGTCGTCCTCAATACAAGACAATATGTTGGAAAACCAGTATTCCATTTTTGATAGTGTAAAGAAAAGGGGCATTAACTGTAGAACATAACTAATAATGGTAAAGCATCGTTTGCACTTGTCACCCTTGTCATTTTCATAATATCGTATATAACAATGACAACATCTTTTCGGGTAGACATCTAGAAATTAGTCAAATATGATTTATATGTAACAATAATTGCAATCTTTTAATATCGATACATCATCAGAATGAAGATTATAATACATTTAAGCTATTTTCCATTTGTCTCTTATAGGCTAAGAATTTGTTTCATTTTAGTGGATGATGAATTTAGGAAACCAGTATCAGAAACATTCTTCCTATTTGAATACAGCCTAACATAAAACCAGGAAAGGAACTGTTTAACGTTTAGTTGAATTATGGCCAGTATCCTGAAGGTTTAACAGTTGTTTCTTAACATTGCATTACAGGTCGACGATCCAGCTCCAGTGAGTGTTAAAAGCGGGTGTATATATTTTGGTTTGAAGTGTCAAAGGATATTTGCTTAAATAAAGAACCAATATTTAGGAAACCACTAATCCATTATTGAAAGTGTAAAGTAAACAACATTAACTGCGCAATATAGCTTATAATAATGAAGGGAATGTTGCATTAAAGATGCTTTTGTCATTTCATTAAGATTGTAAAATATTGCTGGGCAAACAAGAAATATACTCTTGAAAGTTTGATTTGACCCAAAAATAACACTGGTTATCAAAACGTATTAAGGCTAAATCAGTCGCCGAATCACTACTAACTTAAGATCCAAAACATAACTACGACACCCGTGCGAAATACGTACCCATCGAATAACCATTTCTTGTTTTTCTAGTTTTACCTACCATCAAACATGGGTGTATAGTTTCTTTTGCCCGAGAGTGTATGCATAAATAAAGTTTAATGTAATATATATTCAACACTAAATTGATCTTTTGACAATGCAAACTTCTCATATCCATACATGCATAGAAGATATATTGTTGTAAGATTAATCTATTTCCCACTTGTATCGTGTTAATCACGAATGGTTTTTATTCAATAGAAGATGAAAAAGAACACAAATATCTAAAAATCCTTCATACAATTAGGTATCATTTATGGCCTGATTATTGTTGCATTAGATCATGATTAATGTTCTATTTTATTACTTTACAAGACGGTGATCATATGTTTCTAGCACTAAGTATCAGAACCAAACAATAGGAGATATTATTGACCTTGTTGTTTCAAGAGATAAAAGATATAAAAAAATCAAATAACACTTAAAACCATCAATTTCATAAAACATAAATACTCCCATTCTTAGCTTGGTCTAATATACATCCTATATTATTGGAATCCAAATTTCAAACCTTCAACTAACATATGAATCAGTGCCAAATAATATATACATGAAAGGAGCTGTGTCATCTATAGTTAAATTATGGTCAGTACTATGAAGATTATCCCATTTACCACTTCAAATTTTATTACAGGACGGCGATCATATGTTTCCTCTTCACGTAAGTGTGAAAACAGAATATATGAATTCTTTGTTTCAAGACTAAAAGAAATGTCGTCCTCAATACAAGACAATATGTTGGAAAACCAGTATTCCATTTTTGATAGTGTAAAGAAAAGGGGCATTAACTGTAGAACATAACTAATAATGGTAAAGCATCGTTTGCACTTGTCACCCTTGTCATTTTCATAATATCGTATATAACAATGACAACATCTTTTCGGGTAGACATCTAGAAATTAGTCAAATATGATTTATATGTAACAATAATTGCAATCTTTTAATATCGATACATCATCAGAATGAAGATTATAATACATTTAAGCTATTTTCCATTTGTCTCTTATAGGCTAAGAATTTGTTTCATTTTAGTGGATGATGAATTTAGGAAACCAGTATCAGAAACATTCTTCCTATTTGAATACAGCCTAACATAAAACCAGGAAAGGAACTGTTTAACGTTTAGTTGAATTATGGCCAGTATCCTGAAGGTTTAACAGTTGTTTCTTAACATTGCATTACAGGTCGACGATCCAGCTCCAGTGAGTGTTAAAAGCGGGTGTATATATTTTGGTTTGAAGTGTCAAAGGATATTTGCTTAAATAAAGAACCAATATTTAGGAAACCACTAATCCATTATTGAAAGTGTAAAGTAAACAACATTAACTGCGCAATATAGCTTATAATAATGAAGGGAATGTTGCATTAAAGATGCTTTTGTCATTTCATTAAGATTGTAAAATATTGCTGGGCAAACAAGAAATATACTCTTGAAAGTTTGATTTGACCCAAAAATAACACTGGTTATCAAAACGTATTAAGGCTAAATCAGTCGCCGAATCACTACTAACTTAAGATCCAAAACATAACTACGACACCCGTGCGAAATACGTACCCATCGAATAACCATTTCTTGTTTTTCTAGTTTTACCTACCATCAAACATGGGTGTATAGTTTCTTTTGCCCGAGAGTGTATGCATAAATAAAGTTTAATGTAATATATATTCAACACTAAATTGATCTTTTGACAATGCAAACTTCTCATATCCATACATGCATAGAATATGTATTGTTGTAAGATTAATCTATTTCCCACTTGTATCGTGTTAATCACGAATGTTTTTTATTCAATTGGAGATGGAAAAGAACACAAATATCTAAAAATCCTTCATACAATTAGGTATCATTTATGGCCTGATTATTGCTCCATTAGATCATGATTAATGTTCTATTTCATTACTTTACACGACGCGATAATATGTTTCTAGCACTGAGTGTCAGAACCAAACAATAGGAGATATTATTATTGAACTTGTTGTTTCAAGAGATAAAGGATTGATTCTTTGCGAAAAACATTTAAAACGATCACTTTCAGATTCAATAATTGCTTCCATTCTTAGCTTGGTAAAATAAGCATCCTGTATTTTAGTCATCCAAACTTTAAACGTTCTACTAACATGTGAATTATTACATTTACCCCTTACAATTATATTACAGGAAGGCGATCCTCTTCACGTAAGTGTGAAAACAGAATATATAAAAAAATTGTATCAATATCAAAGAAACATCTTCATTCAGACAATATTTAAAGAGACCAGTATTCCCTTTTTTGACAGTGTAAAGGGGCATTAACTGTAGAATTAACTGTCATCATAGTGATTGCCATAATATCTCATATAACAATGACAAAACCTTTTCGTTTGGACATCAAGAAATAAGTCAAATATTATTTATAAGCTACACTCATTGCAATCTCTTCATATCGATACATCATCAGAATGAAGATTATAATAAATTTGAACTATTTTCCATTTGTTTTTAAAAGGCTAAGAATTTGTTTTAAATTAATGGACGATGAATATAGGAAACCAGTATCAGAAATATTCTCCATATTTGAATACAACCTAATATAAAACCAGGAAAGAAACAGTTTTAAGTTCAGTTGAATTATGGCCAGTATCATGAAGGTTTAACAGTTGTTTCTTAACATTGCATTACAGGTCGACGATCCAACTCCAGTGAGTGTTAAAAGAAAACATGTACATTCTTTGTTTCAATTGTAAAAGGATACCTGCCTTAACACTTTTGTTTAGAGAAACCAGTATTTGATTGTCGATGGTGAAAAGTAGACAACATAAACTGTAGAATATATATGATATTAAAGTGTGAAAGTGGAAGATCGTATTTTAAAAAGCCAGTATTCCATTTTTGATAGTGTGAAGAAATGGCCATAAACTGTAGAATGTCACTGATAATGGTCAACTGCTGCTTGCATTTGTCGCTATTTACTTTTCCATTATATTGTAAATGCAAGTTTGATAACCTTTTCCAAAGACATCGCGAAAGAGTTGAAAACTAATTTATATGTAATACTACGTACGCTTTTTTCATATGTCTACATGATCAGAATGAATAAATAAAAAGAAAATTGTACAATTTATCATTGGAAACCAATGTCTAAAGCAAACTCCTTATCTGAATACAAACAAAAATGAAACGATGAAAGAAACTGTGTCTTGTATATGTGAGTTATTGTCAGTATTAGGAAGGTTATTATAGTTGCTTTTTAACTTCCATTACAGGACGACGATCCAATTCCAGTAAGTGTGAAATGTGGATGTATAAGTTCTTTGTTTCAAGTGTAAAAGAATATCATCATTAATAAAAATATATTTAAAAAAAAAGTATTTATTAGTTGATAGTGTAAAGAAAATGGCATTAAATGCAGAATATAATTAATAATGAGGAAGGGTAAATTGCAAAATTAGGTAGTGGTCAGTATTCGGAAGGTTAAACATTTGCTTCTTAATATTACATTACAGGACGAAGATCTTCAAACCGTATGTGTGAAAACCTTTTTAAATATATCTGCAAATTTGATTTGGTAATTAACTAGTCATTTTTCAATCTTTTGTTGAAATGTACATTTTAAGCTTTCTAGCCAGAAGTGTTATTTTCACAAAGCATTTGAATGAAGTGTTACTGTTTGCTATTTGTACTATTTAAAACGGTTTGCTTGCATTTCTGATTCAGATAACTACTCATGCGTAAACAATAAAATATACACCATCTCAGGCACAGAGATTTAAACCTTGCTGATTTATACAGAATATATAATTGGATTTATACAATAATATTTAATTAGGATATGTATAATTTCACCTGGCATTAGATACACGGCGGAGGCATGTATCTGTGAAGAATACATCTCCAATTTGATGATAATGATGTGAAGAACTTTGATTTAATATTAACTAAATAAGACAATGTGAAACATATAAGCAGATATTATTTTAAGCAAGGACTATCTGACAGTAGCACAAGAACATGGTGTCGGGTATTGTAGTGAGGGCGCCTGTCAATGTCGTGTGGCTTCGTGAGTTGGGGAAGGTATCCGAAGTGGTCCAAAGAGGTAGAAGAGGTTTCAGACTGCTTTAAACATCCAATTCCGCTTTCAGGTCCTGGAAGGCGCTTGCAAAATGTTTTGTATCTTAATCCCAGTTTATAATTTGCAGTGGAACCATTGAACAGTTTCGTGAACTTGCCAAGATAGAGATTATCTACAACATTTATGTTAATAATATTATTGTTTTTACAACGACAAACATGAATATCAAGTTATGCTTATTGACAATACATCATTATTTTAACAATCACAGATTCGAGAAGTAAGTAGCATTGTAATCTTGGTACCGGTTATGTACGGATTTGCATGTCGTACTCATTTCTTATCTATATTAAGATGCAATAACATTCTGAAGAAACACTACATTTTCTTATATCTCTTTTGCGCCTCAACACATGCGCACCCTTACTCCCCATGCTCTTTTCTATTTCCTTTTCAATTACCGTATTCAACGTACAAGGCGCCCAAGTTGCAATACAGAATTGAAAACTAAGTGTTGTCTCAACACATGACAGTTGAATTTTGTTATTAAAACATGATTTTGGCTTTTATTGAGACGGGTCGCTCATACGTCGAATACTGTATGGCAGAACGATCAACTGCAGAAGTACAGAGCGTTTTCCGTTAATACCAAGTTCACATTGTTGTTAATGGGTATATTGTCTTGTGGTGGAAGGTTGATGCAAAATTGATACTTGTTTGTATGCATGATTCTTAGCATGTGGTCACTACATAGGTTTTCCTTTGTATTGTTTTATATCGATTGTCTTTGGTCATTTCAGCCTGGTTAAACCACTGTGTCCTTTTGACTCTTATCTGGGATTTATGAAATGTTTTAACATCATTTTTCTTCCTCTTTCTTTCATTCGAGATAATTCGAAATAATACGACTGTCCAATTACCACCTCAGTGTTTGTTCTCAACATATGAATCAGTTCATATTCGAAATTTAAAAATCCGGCTTTGGCGGTTTGGTGTAATCTTAAAATAAATATGATATATTTACTGTACTGGCAACTCATAACATCCGGTTATCATGTACCAATGATGATTGAAGTAAGCAGAAAATTAACAAACATCATCATCAGGGGTAAGCCACTTTCTAATTTGTAAAGTGAACAAAGTATGATTATTATTTTATATTAACACATCTGAAAAGTTACATAATGATGTGTAAAGATGTTTCTCATATCTTAAATTATGAATATAGTGTTAAGCCAAATATCATACCTTGTCTTTTGTGACATGATCGTATTGTTTTTTGTGTCATATTCTGATCCTTTGTGCACACAAATGATATTAGAATCAATCGTCTCTACAAATAGATCGTCTATGTCTTCTAATAATCACCATTTATCGAATAGGAAAAGGTGGTAAACGGAGCGCGAATGGTAAAAGTAGAAAAAGAAGACGAAAACGAAAAGGAAGCAAACAAAGCGGTAGGAAAAAAGCGCGAAGTGGAGGAAAGAGACGTAAAATAAAGAGAGATCGACGTCGAAGTGGTAGCCGTAAACGGATTCGTAGTAAACGTCGCTCCCGAGGTAGTGGGGGCAAACGGAGAAGAAAGGATAGAGGTGGAAAAGGAAAAAGGAAAGGGAAAGGAAGCAAACGAAGTGGGGGCAAACGGAGAAGAAAGAGGAGAGGTGGAAAAAGAAAAGGACGCAAACGAAGTGGGGGCAAACGGAGAAGAAAGAGGAGAGGTGGAAAAAGAAAAGGACGCAAACGAAGTGGGGGCAAACGGAGAAGAAAGAGGAGAGGTGGAAAAAGAAAAGGACGCAAACGAAGAGGAGGAAAGAGACGTAAAGGAAAGAAAGATCGACGCCGAGGTGGTCGCCGCCGAGGTAGTGGGAAGAGAAGGAGAAAGGGAAAACGACGAAGAAAAGTAGGGAGACGATCTGGTAAGATCAACAAAATGATACCCTAAATGTATAAAAGCTACTTTACGTTCAAGCAATTTCAGTAAGGGTGGACCGTTAGAGTATTTCCTAAGCGTTTCAGCCAAAAATCGTATACATTGAGATTGTTTAGTTTAAAATAGATCTCGTTGAAATTAAGCTGTCAGGTCTGATTTAAAAGACATTCTACTCTTTTAATTTTTGCTTTTAAAAATTGGCAAGGAGCAAGAATCTAATTTCGAAGATATATATATATATATATATATATATATATATATATATATATATATATATATATATATATATATATATATATATATATATATATATATCCTGAAAATTATAGTAATAGTAATCGTAATTGAAGGCTGATTTAAATCTAATGTTCTTCTCTCATAGTAAGTATTACTGATAATTTGTGTTCCCTTCTGTTACTAAGTAGGCACGGGTTTTACCAAAATGGCAAACGTCAAAGACATGCATTACTTCTGGTGTTCCTCCCACGTCAAACTAACACATCACATAAATGATATAACTGAAATACTTAACTACAACGCGACGTTTAACAAACTCACTCCCTCACCCAAACTGTTGACAATTTTGTCATTTCATGAAATTGCACACACTGTTTTACCTTGGAATTAAGAGTATATTCAATGAAATAATCTACCTATATGTTCAAAATATCAAACATTGGTGATGTTATGATGCTACGACTAGTTAATATTCTGTATAGTTCGAGGTACCTTGCTCACTTATACAATACGAACATACAAAATAACTGATTACCAAGAAGCAAATTCATACTCAATATGTTTCTGATTATACAATCCTTTTAAATAGGTCGCAGATGTGCTAAAACTACAGTCAAGTGTGTCAGCAAAAAAAATGGGAGAAGAAAATGCTCTCTTTCTGGGAAAGTGATCCGCTCGTTCATTAGACGAAATGGAAGAAGAAGGGTCACCCTCAGGATTGCCAATAAAATACCCGGGAGAAAATGCAAAAGAGGAAAGACATTCAAACATTGGATCAGACGGAAGAGAGTTTTGGTTCTTGTGCGGAAAGGGTGTGGAGCCGTGTTTAAACTGTGCAAGAGATGTGAGCTCATTGATTTTTGCGGGTTTTCCGGGTACCTCATGTTTATTTCTTCTATATATATATATTCAGGTGTTTGGATCAGTTTTAATTTTTTTTGTGTCTTGTTGAAATAACATCGTTCACCTGAGGATGAGTTCAAATAACAATTACGCCATTAACATATTGTATATGTGTCATATGATTGTTATGAACAGCGTAAGTTTTGTGTGTATTTGTCATTCAAAGTATATTTTGACCCTGCTTATATATGATTTTTTTTAAAAATCAAGAACAATTAGAGAATAATGATTCTATTTTTTCTTTTTCAAATCCTATTACATTTAATTTGTTAATATAATATTATTCTTCTCATAACTGTATCAATGTACCAATGTGGTGTTTGATTTAAGATATGTATGTTAATATTTTAAATGGTTTTACGACATAATTCGAATTTGCTAAATATGATGTAAATTTCAAATGAATCTTTGTAATAGTATGTTTTTTTTATAACAAATCAAAACTGACGAACGACACTACATTGTTACATTTGATATATCTTTTTACAGTATTTGGGTAAATTCATTAAAAAAGCACAGCTGGTTTTCTTTCTTTTCTTCAAAGTTGCAGCTATTCATTTTTCATTAATGATATATTAATGTTAATAATTGTACAGAACAACGAGAGACTGTGGTGTAGCCTAGTGGTGAAAGCGTTCACTCGCTACGCCGTGATATTGTCGCAATATTGCCAAAAGCGTCATTCAGCCAAGCTCACTCTCTCATTCACTCACTCATAACTAGGTAACATTCGCGTAAGCGTAAAGGTAATTGAAAAAAGGACAGCCATCTATTGAAATCTACAAGTAAATGATCCTAAAGGATGCATATTTTTGGGTACACCGCGCAACTCAAAGTATCACGCGTGTATCGGGGGTTTTAGCGACAAAAAGTTGCAGTGAATCCATTGTCAAAACTAATCAGTGGCTAAACGTCAAATCATCAAAGCAACGCGGCGTTATATATCAGACAAAACACGGTTATATTTATATTTTACGACGTTAATTGCCTTACATAAGTCCGAACGTTCCTTATGACGTCACTGCGTTGTTACCTCATTTCATCAGTGAGTGAATGTTTAAACGTGCACAGTTTTTCATCTATTTGTTCCAGATCAAGCACATGATACTGTCTTATAGATGTTCGTTTCACCCGTGTGTGGTTAAACAATTTCAAAATGTTAAATTCTACAGATCTCTCTAAAGTGAGAATTTTGGCGGCGTAGTCAGAAAGGGTACCTAGCGCATTAGAAGCACACTAACCAGCTTCCCGTATCAGAGTTAAGATTAGATGATCGAGATTTTAAAAAACAAAACAAAACTGTCTGAGAACAGTTAAACGCACACATACCAGCGAGCATTCGGAAGAATTGACTTTACCCACATTACCCGTCTCTTCTATTAACATTATGTCAATCTAAAATTTATTCACTAATAATCTTGATTTTAACAGTGTTTTAATGAAAATAGATACTTTTAAACAATTAAAACGGTATGGCACGGTCATAAGGTGCTTCATGTAGAGAATATTGCCAAACATGAATATCGTTTGCTTTTTGCCTAATTAATGTATGCCTTGTTTGTAATTAAACCATACCTTCTACCATGGTCTAGTCTTTTTTGTGGCTCAACATACAGCGTGTCTTTTGAAGCAGATACTGTCCCCACTGAAGTAAGTATTAACAAACTTATGATATGTAAGAGATAAAACAACTGAGTTATTAAGACAGCTTAAATCAAGACATGTGCGTAATCTGCTTTGTAACACAAAAACTGTCGAGCAACTTTTCATCATATGTAACCATGTCATGTTTAAAAACAAAAGTTGCCTCTGGTTGGTTGTTAAATGAAAGCTTACTTTGATGCAAATCATTTATGAATATTTGAGTAATTTGAGGAAATATTAAAATCGTGCAATGAGTTATGCAAATATATCCTATTGATATATATCAGTGTTTGACAATGTATGTTTCTGCAATAGAAAAATGCGCATCTGTCACCAAGACATGCGAGAGCCAGATTGTTCCACATGAAAAGAAACTTCACGAACCAGTAACACACTGCACTGTTACATTTCAGCTAAATCTCGGCAAAATAACCGAAACTGTTTCATTGGTAAGATGATATGCAAGAAAGTAAAGTCTAAGAGAAGATCATCTCGACGAGGTGGAAAGAGAAGGAAGAAGAGAAGGAACAGGAGACGTCGCAAGGGTGGCCGAAAGTCTAAGAGAGGAGGGAAAAGGCGAAACCGAAAGTCTAAGCGAGGTGGAAGGAGAAGCAAGAGGAGAAGGAACAGGAGACGTCGCAAGCGTGGACGAAAGTCTAAGAGAGGAGGGAAAAGGCGAAACCGAAAATCTAAGCGAGGTGGAAAGCGCAGCAGGAGGAGAAGAAACAGGAGACGGCGTAAGGGTGGCCGAAAGTCTAAGAGAGGAGGGAAAAGGCGAAACCGAAAATCTAAACGAGGTGGAAAGCGCAGCAGGAGGAGAAGAAACAGGAGACGTCGTAAGGGTGGCCGAAAGTCTAAGAGAGGAGGGAAAAGGCGAAATCGAAAATCTAAACGAGGTGGAAAGAGGAGCAAGAGGAGAAGAAACAGGAGACGTCGTAAGCGTGGACGAAAGTCTAAGAGAGGAGGGAAAAGGCGAAACCGAAAATCTAAGCGAGGTGGAAAGAGAAGAAGGAGGAGAAGAAACAGGAGACGTCGCAAGGGTGGCCGAAAGTCTAAGAGAGGAGGGAAAAGGCGAAACCGAAAATCTAAACGAGGTGGAAAGAGAAGCAGGAGGAGAAGAAACAGGAGACGTCGTAAGGGTGGCCGAAAGTCTAAGAGAGGAGGGAAGAGGCGAAACCGAAAATCTAAGCGAGGTGGAAAGCGCAGCAGGAGGAGAAGAAATAGGAGACGGCGCAAGGGTGGACGAAAGTCTAAGAGAGCAGGGAAAAGGCGAAACCGAAAATCTAAGCGAGGTGGAAAGCCCAGAAGGAGGAGAAGAAACAGGAGACGGCGTAAGGGTGGCCGAAAGTCTAAGAGAGGAGGGAAAAGGCGAAACCGAAAATCTAAACGAGGTGGAAAGCGAAGCAGGAGGAGAAGAAACAGGAGACGTCGTAAGGGTGGCCGAAAGTCTAAGAGAGGAGGGAAAAGGCGAAACCGAAAATCTAAACGAGATGGAAAGAGAAGCAGGAGGAGAAGAAACAGGAGACGTCGTAAGGATGGCCGAAAGTCTAAGAGAGGAGGGAAAAGGCGAAACCGAAAATCTAAGCGAGGTGGAAAGCGAAGCAGGAGGAGAAGAAACAGGAGACGTCGTAAGGGTGGCCGAAAGTCTAAGAAAGGAGGGAAAAGGCGAAACCGAAAATCTAAACGAGGTGGAAAGAGAAGCAGGAGGAGAAGAAACAGGAGACGTCGTAAGGGTGGCCGAAAGTCTAAGAGAGGAGGGAAGAGGCGAAACCGAAAATCTAAGCGAGGTGGAAAGCGCAGCAGGAGGAGAAGAAACAGGAGACGGCGCAAGGGTGGACGAAAGTCTAAGAGAGGAGGGAAAAGGCGAAACCGAAAATCTAAGCGAGGTGGAAAGCCCAGAAGGAGGAGAAGAAACAGGAGACGGCGTAAGGGTGGCCGAAAGTCTAAGAGAGGAGGGAAAAGGCGAAACCGAAAATCTAAACGAGGTGGAAAGAGGAGCAAGAGGAGAAGAAACAGGAGACGTCGCAAGGGTGGCCGAAAGTCTAAGAGAGGAGGGAAAAGGCGAAATCGAAAATCTAAACGAGGTGGAAGGAGAAGCAAGAGAAGAAGGAATAGGAGACGTCGTAAGGGTGGCCGAAAGTCTAAGAGAGGAGGGAAAAGGCGAAACCGAAAATCTAAGCGAGGTGGAAAGCGCAGAAGGAGGAGAAGAAACAGGAGACGTCGCAAGGGTGGCCGAAAGTCTAAGAGAGGAGGGAAAAGGCGAAACCGAAAATCTAAGCGAGGTGGAAAGCGCAGCAGGAGGAGAAGAAACAGGAGACGTCGTAAGGGTGGCCGAAAGTCTAAGAGAGGAGGGAAAAGGCGAAACCGAAAATCTAAGCGAGGTGGAAGGAGAAGCAAGAGGAGAAGCAATAGGAGACGTCGCAAGGGTGGCCGAAAGTCTAAGAGAGGAGGGAAAAGGCGAAACCGAAAATCTAAGCGAGGTGGAAAGCGAAGAAGGAGGAGAAGAAACAGGAGACGGCGTAAGGGTGGCCGAAAGTCTAAGAGAGGAGGGAAAAGGCGAAACCGAAAATCTAAGCGAGGTGGAAAGCGAAGCAAGAGGAGAAGGAACAGGAGACGTCGCAAGGGTGGCCGAAAGTCTAAGAGAGGAGGGAAAAGGCGAAACCGAAAATCTAAACGAGGTGGAAAGCGCAGCAGGAGGAGAAGGAACAGGAGACGTCGTAAGGGTGGCCGAAAGTCTAAAAGAGGAGTGAAAAGGCGAAAACGAAAATCTAAGCGAGGTGGAAAGCGCAGCAGGAGGAGAAGAAACAGGAGACGTCGTAAGGGTGGCCGAAAGTCTAAGAGAGGAGGGAAAAGGCGAAATCGAAAATCTAAACGAGGTGGAAAGCGCAGAAGGAGGAGAAGAAACAGGAGACGTCGTAAGGGTGGCCGAAAGTCTAAGAGAGGAGGGAAAAAGCGAAACCGAAAGTCTAAGCGAGGTGGAAAGCGCAGCAGGAGGAGAAGAAACAGGAGACGTCGCAAGGGTGGCCGAAAGTCTAAGAGAGGAGGGAAAAGGCGAAACCGAAAATCTAAACGAGGTGGAAAGCGCAGCAGGAGGAGAAGAAACAGGAGACGTCGCAAGGGTGGCCGAAGGTCTGAGAGAGGAGGGAAAAGGCGAAACCGAAAATCTAAGCGAGGTGGAAAGCGCAGCAGGAGGAGAAGAAACAGGAGACGTCGTAAGGGTGGCCGAAAGTCTAAGAGAGGAGGGAAAAGGCGAAACCGAAAATCTAAGCGAGGTGGAAAGAGAAGAAGGAGGAGAAGAAACAGGAGACGTCGTAAGGGTGGCCGAAAGTCTAAGAGAGGAGGGAAAAGGCGAAACCGAAAATCTAAGCGAGGTGGAAAGCGCAGCAGGAGGAGAAGAAACAGGAGACGTCGTAAGGGTGGCCGAAAGTCTAAGAGAGGAGGGAAAAGGCGAAATCGAAAATCTAAACGAGGTGGAAAGCGCAGCAGGAGGAGAAGAAACAGGAGACGGCGCAAGGGTGGCCGAAAGTCTAAGAGAGGAGGGAAAAGGCGAAACCGAAAATCTAAGCGAGGTGGAAAGCGCAGCAGGAGGAGAAGAAACAGGAGACGTCGTAAGGGTGGCCGAAAGTCTAAGAGAGGAGGGAAAAGGCGAAATCGAAAATCTAAACGAGGTGGAAAGCGCAGCAGGAGGAGAAGAAACAGGAGACGTCGTAAGGGTGGCCGAAAGTCTAAGAGAGGAGGGAAAAGGCGAAACCGAAAATCTAAACGAGGTGGAAAGCGCAGCAGGAGGAGAAGAAATAGGAGACGGCGCAAGGGTGGCCGAAAGTCTAAGAGAGGAGGGAAAAGGCGAAACCGAAAATCTAAACGAGGTGGAAAGCGCAGCAGGAGGAGAAGAAACAGGAGACGTCGTAAGGGTGGCCGAAAGTCTAAGAGAGGAGGGAAAAGGCGAAACCGAAAATCTAAGCGAGGTGGAAAGCGCAGCAGGAGGAGAAGAAACAGGAGACGTCGCAAGGGTGGCCGAAAGTCTAAGAGAGGAGGGAAAAGGCGAAATCGAAAATCTAAACGAGGTGGAAAGCGCAGCAGGAGGAGAAGAAACAGGAGACGTCGTAAGGGTGGCCGAAAGTCTAAGAGAGGAGGGAAAAGGCGAAACCGAAAATCTAAACGAGGTGGAAAGCGCAGCAGGAGGAGAAGAAACAGGAGACGTCGTAAGGGTGGCCGAAAGTCTAAGAGAGGAGGGAAAAGGCGAAACCGAAAATCTAAGCGAGGTGGAAAGAGAAGAAGGAGGAGAAGAAACAGGAGACGTCGTAAGGGTGGCCGAAAGTCTAAGAGAGGAGGGAAAAGGCGAAATCGAAAATCTAAGCGAGGTGGAAAGCGAAGCAAGAGGAGAAGGAACAGGAGACGTCGTAAGGGTGGCCGAAAGTCTAAGAGAGGAGGGAAAAGGCGAAACCGAAAATCTAAGCGAGGTGGAAAGCGCAGCAGGAGGAGAAGGAACAGGAGACGTCGTAAGGGTGGCCGAAAGTCTAAGAGAGGAGGGAAAAGGCGAAACCGAAAATCTAAACGAGGTGGAAAGAGAAGCAAGAGGAGAAAGAACAGGAGACGTCGTAAGGGTGGCCGAAAGTCTAAGAGAGGAGGGAAAAGGCGAAACCGAAAATCTAAACGAGGTGGAAAGCGAAGCAGGAGGAGAAGAAACAGGAGACGTCGTAAGGTTGGCCGAAAGTCTAAGAGAGGAGGGAAAAGGCGAAACCGAAAATCTAAACGAGGTGGAAAGAGAAGCAAGAGGAAAAGGAACAGGAGACGTCGCAAGGGTGGCCGAAAGTCTAAGAGAGGAGGGAAAAGGCGAAACCGAAAATCTAAGCGAGGTCGAAAGAGAAGCAAGAGGAGAAGGAACAGGAGACGGCGCAAGCGTGGACGAAAGTCTAGAAAACGATTTTATATTGTGAAATGCAAATTTGAATCAATGCCAATCATGGGAATAATAGAGGGCTACGCAACCAAGGCGCGTGTCAAACTTATAGACGAACTCTCCAATGACAAATGCAAAGGAGATTTGTCCATAATCAAAGTTAGAGGCGAGGCCGTGTATGTAAATGCTGGCAGTGGATGCAAAGCTACCGTTCGAGTGTGCAGTAAGTTTTGTAAAATAGATATCATGCATGCGGAATGTAAACACCTTCTTGAGGGGACCAGTGCAACCAGTTTTTGGTGTAGATGCATGTATACCTGGATGCATGTATAAAGTCCTAATAAATCTAATTGCAGTGCTATCCTTGAGAATCATTATAGATACAGTGCGTTACAAACTAGTTTTCAATATGCACATTATACACAATTTAATTATCATATAACTTGCTATTTCTATTGAATAGATGGACGATTAGTACATTAGTACAAACAACAATAGGAACAATAATTAGATAGGCCAAAGAAATAATTGTTCTTGGTTATAGAATTCACTACAGATATATAAATACTATTTATTGATGTACTTTTTAAAAATGTTTAATTTTAATGTATCTGTTTGTATATGGTTTCGCAGGTTTTTATCGCGTTTCTAAAATACCAACTCAAACAAACGCATGTGGAAAAAAATAATAACTGATTACTTTCGCGCCATCATCATGGTTTTAATTCGTGGACATATTAGGACAAATAAAAGAAGATTCGTGTATGCAATCTTTGAGGAAACAGCTGTGTATTGTGGTGTGGAGTGTCATTATTGAAAAGACTGTAAACCATGTCTGCGATTCAGAATATAATTGTGAAGTTTTAAGCTTAGATATAATAACAGAATCATGAAGCGCAGAATATTGTTATAGTCTTTTCAAAACTTTTTGTTTCTTTTTCTTCAATAGCATGATTAATGTTTCTCTCAAATCATTCTTTCTGTTATTTCGTTTTATTGTGTATCTAGGTACAGGAACGGAGACACAGAGGTGGTAAATATAAGACAATATGAAACGGTGAACCAAATACAATATATTTTATTAATACACAGTGGACGTTTAACATTTTCGCTGCATATCGAGTATTCTTATTGAATTAGTAAAGTATTAATACTTGTAAAACCTACAGTGACCACATGTTGATGAAATGATATGATCTGTCAATAACAAACCTTAAGCCAATATTTGAATGTTCCTTTCTTTTTTTCCACAGCCTCTGGTGGTTACTGCAAAGCTCCAGGAGGACGGTTCAGGGTATGATTATTGTTCCTGATAAGTTCGTTCCAGTTCATTTTAGACATGGCTAAATATAGCATCCATTTATGTGACTTCCATTGTGTGTATATATTCTTAATTCTTATGATAATTATATGATACTAAAATTATAATTCAGGGACGTTATATAATTATATGACAAGTCAGGCTTGTATACTCCCCAGGGAGCTGAGAATAAATAATGTTAGTGCTTTGAGCATGCACCTTGCGTATGGCGTCTAGCACAATATAAGTCCAGACGTTATTATTATATACAGATTAAAATAATAAATGCAGCAAAGAGGGGTTGGGTGATCCTAGCACAGTAAGGCTGATTAGGCTCACCATCAACTCAGGGTCCTTGCCCCCTCCACACCCAGTCCAGACAGCGAATGGGTCTTCTCCCAGGGAGCGCTCCCTAGTCAAACCCGACCAGAACGTTTCGGAGAACATGAAGACTCCCCAACACTGTAGCCTTCTGTATTACCCAGATTGTCAGAAGGGCTGTCTTCCTGGTAACAAATCCGGTTACTTTCCCAATGTCAGTCGACAGATTCGTAGGTACCAAACCGTAGGCACCTAGAACAATGGGGAGCCTTGGTATGCGGGATGCAAGCGTGACATTTCAAAAACTAGGTCTGCATGGTTGCCATGTTTTTCCCTGAATCTTGTCAATCACATTTGTGTCAACAGGTACAAAAACTCCATGATGTAAATGATTTCATAGAATGTATCAAAAATGGCAAATTCAGGTTTTGATGGCCTGGATAAGCTGTGCACGGGCCTATTCCAAAGAATTTTGTATTGATGATATTCCTTAATTAATTAAAGCATTACTGATAAACAGTCTGTTTACCCCACAGAAAGGCCAAACCTTCTTCAAGGAATCTGGATGTAGGGCTGCCTCCAGATGTCTCGGAAACGGAAAAAGTACACCCATCTCTGGTGAAGCTAACGGATGCTCTAAATCCAAAAATATGGAATGTGACAGAGATGAAAACGAATGTGTTTGCATGAACGGATACATGCCTGTCGCCCGTAGCGCAAATGGTTTCCTCAAGAACTGCCGACGTAAGAAAAGACTCTCAAAATCATACATCATTTGTGATATGTCGTTGGTAAACCATCCAAATCAGCGTCACTCTCGATGTTATTGTGGCTATTTAATCGTTCCTAAAGCAATGATCAGTGATGAAACTAACTGTAACTCTGCAGCCTGTAAAATACCTTATCTTTCAATACAAATTTAATTCAATAAGAATTTACAAACAGAAATCGCTTGACATGCATGTTCGGAACAAATGTGTCGCGAAAACATTAATTGTCCGTCTTGACACAGTGGCTTAAAATTATGTCACATGCAAACAATGGAATATACGCTATGAAATGGACAGTCCCTAAATCCAAATATACTTATTTATTAACTGGACCGCCTCCGTGGTCTAGTGGTAGAGCGTCCGCCCGGAGAGCGGAAGTTCCGGGGATCGAGTCCCGGCCGCGTCATACCAAACGACGTTAAAAGATGGTACTTATGTTACCCTGTCTGGCGCTCGGCATTTAGGGGCTAAAACAAGGACTGGTCGGCTCGGAGTCAGTATACTGAGTGGGGTATTCATGTTAAACTGCACATGGTATCTCAGTGAGCGAGCACTACAAATCGGCATCAGTCCGGACTAGTACAAGCAGACACCATACATACACACGTACATGCACGTCGCTTTATGAGTGCAATAATCTTGGACGCGACGTTAAACCCAATTTCACCTCACCTATTAAATAAAACGTTATAAAAGTTTTATTACCCCAATCTTTACGCAACCTGAACTTTGATGTGATGGTGAATATACTCATTAAATGTTAAAAATGGTTTAATCATGTCTTGATTTAACAGGTCGGCCATCAGAGGACGCTGTTTGCTGCGAGTATCCATTTACAAAATCACCATCAGGCGGTTGCTTCTATGTGTCATCCGTCCGAGTATCCAAATCCGAAGCCGCGAAACAATGCAAAGACATGGGAGCCCAGCTGGCTATCTTTCAGACATTTGGCGGTGGTTGCCAGAGGTTGAAAAACCTCAGGATCAAAGGCAGGAAAGTTGGTAAGTTAAACTTGAAGAAAATGTGTTACACAGAAAAAGGTTGGCACTACAGACATCGCATTTCAAAAAGTTTTGTTCTAAGAAAGTTGCTGTGAATAAATATATAACAGCCCCCTTTTTGTTCGGGGAGGGATGTGTGTGTGGTTAGAATAGGTTCCCAGGGCCCTAGGTCGTGACCACCAAGAGGACCTGGTGGTCAGGTTTGGTAGCTTGGTTGAATGTGTGTCATCGTATCCCATCGGCTTGGATCGTTGGTCACAATATCTATAAGGCTGACGTCATATAGCTGAAGTATTCCCGGGTGCGGCGTTAAATATCAACCAATTTGATATTTAGTGTCCCTTGGGCACGCCAGAAACCTATGATTGTGGGTTCGAATCCCGGTTTGCCCCGATTATGTTTCTAGGTTTGTCAGCAACCCGTGCTCGTGGGTTTCACCGAAGTGGTAAACGTCTGAGACCTGCATCACTTCGGGCTTTCCTCCCACATCAAGCTGACACGCCGTGATATAACTGGAAAACTGTTAAAAGAGGCGTTAAACCCAACTCACTCACTCACTACTGAACATACTGGTGCGTGCAGTCCCCCTACCGTTTCCAACACTGAGCCTTTCTTCTGAATTCGAACGATACTACCAAGTATCCAATCTTTTAGAAAGTAAGAGGTATCTATTCTTGTATTAAATAATATTTCCTAATACGGCAAGATGTTATCAAGCGAGCATTTAAATAATTCTGTTTTTAGTCCTTCTGTTTCAGGACTTTCCACATGTTTCATATTTTGAATAGCGGAATTAACTTCTTCCTTTGAGGTTAGGGAATCTAAATGTCCGTTGCAAATTGGTTTCATCTCTATTAAAAGAGTCTAAATGCAAATTGTCTGTGGAAACATAACCGTTGAACAGATTTTTGAAATAATTAAACCACTCATGAATGTTACTTTTAGTTTCCTTGTTATTGATAAAATTTATTTGTCCAAAATTGTTTTGATGAACTAATAATGGCTTGCTTTCATTACATTCACGGCATCACAATAGCCTATGTAAAGACAAATGCGCTTTTATCAATGTTGTAAAAACAGAATCAATAACTTTGTAAAAGGCATGAGAAGGTATCTGTTAAGAAAAGTTCTTGGACAATTTCTGCTTTGCTGTTATCCCACTTAAACATTAAATGACATGGTGGGAGTTATCAAATGATGTGATTCTTGGCGTGACTCAATATCAACATTTTCATTTAAAAGCAAGAAACGTTACCAACATCACCTAGAATGTCAAGCAGCTCATCCTGAAATAGCAATATACCGTTATTAGATCCAACATTACTGTCGTACCATGTAGATCATTCTGAGTCAATATACACGCAGCAGTAAAACACGACGTCGTGTCATTAAAGTCAAAACAGTGACTTGTCAAGTAAGAAACAGTCACCACTTTCTGTGATTCCACCTAAAGGTCTTCCACATTTTGCCATCCATTCTTGTTTTTTATTTATAAAGCCGGTATATTCACAGAACGTATCATCAACATGCAGCTTCTGGGTCCATGTTTCTGTCAAACCAATTATATCAAATGTTTCTGAAAACGATAGACACTCGCAATCGGATAACTTTGAGACAGATCTGATATATTCCAAAACACGATTTTCATTTTCGGCATTAATGATATAACTAGCAGGTTCAGACGTGGCCCCCTGTATACCCGGGCCTTGGCCACACCCTGGCCCCTTTGCTGCAGACAATCATGACGGCATAGTTACCTTGACATCACAATTACAAGCTGTCACAAAAAGTATTATCGGCAAGCCTCGGGGTTTTAAACTTTATCGAATCATGTTAATCTATTTGATATCAAAAGTCACTCGTCGCGATTATCTATGTATCCGTTATGTTTATTGATTTAATCATATCATTTTATTAATACTTTGCGTTGTACCCCATTGTGACAGTTTCCGGTGGAGAATTCTTCATTGGAGGATTCGTATTCAAAGGCACTGTTGATAAGAAGGAAGAAGAGAGGAAAAAGACATTCTATAAAGCGTGTGGTGGTGGTAACAGGGCACCTAGAAGGTATGTATATGTCTACCAGTGAGTTTTCATATATACTGAACAACAAAAGTTCCTGTGACATTGAATAAGATTTAATGCAATATTATGTTTTTTATCACATCTGAAACAATTTCCGTTTGCAACAGATAAAAGACTCCTGTAAGTGTTCAAATGGTTTAATTTGCAATGCTGACTTCAGAAAATGCGTGATTTCATCCCAAAACATGAACATGCCAAAATGTGTGTCCTCCTCTGGTTGCGATGCAAGCAACACCTCTTCGTCTCATGGAATGGACCAGGCGTCGCACAAATTCCTGTGGGATATCTGTCCATATGCTGGAGCATGTTTCGAAGTCCCTGAAGTGTCTGTGGAACACGAGGTTGACGTCGAAGGCGCCGATCCATCTCATCCCACATGTGCTCGATTGGTGAGAGATCAGGGAAGCGAGACGGCCAGGGGATTCCATTCCCGTTGTTTTGTTGAAGGGAATTCTGAACAAGTCGAGCAATATGAGGACGGCCTTGTCATGTTGAAAGGTAATGCCTGGGCTTGACGACGCTAAAACGGTAGAACAACAGGGCCGATGATCTCGTCGCGGTAGCGCTGTCCATTGCGATTTCCCTCTACCACTATCAAACGGGAACTCTGTCTTGCTGTAATCCAACCCCATGCCATAACGCTGCCTTCTCCGAACCGATCTTCTTCCATGACATAATGATTGACGTAACGTTCACCTCGACGTCGGTACACTCGAATCCGTCCTTCGCTGTGGCTGAGGTGAAAACGAGGCTCGTCAGTGAATAGAACTTGTCCCCACTGCATGGCCGTCCAGCATAGACGCTGTCTGCACCAGTGTAGACGTGCTTGACGGTGGTTTCCTGTCAAAATGGGACGTCTGGCGGGTCTTCTGGCGACAATCCCTACACATCTGAGTCGGCGACGTACGGTTTGTGAAGATATTCGTCGAAGGCCAGGGATGCTTCTTGCAGTCACTGTTGCTGGCTGGAATCGATTTCGTAGGTGTGTTGCTCGAATCCAGTTGTCTTGTCGATTTTACGCGTGGCCTGCCACTCCGAGGATGGTCTCTGACTGCATTCGTCTGTGGTCGACGTTGCCATAAACACCAAATTTTCCTGCAACATCACGTTGACTCGATCCTGCTTTAAGCATACCAACGGCTCATTTTCTGACAGGCGTGGCATTTCGTAATGTTGAATAATTGCGTAATTTTGTTGTTTTTCTGAGTGGTTGTTGTCAGCCCCATGCCAAACAATGCATATGGAATCCCATTAACGCACATGTTTTTATACCCATTCTTTGGTAGTGAAATACAATGGGCTTGCATAAAAGTCAACTTTTGCATGGAAAGCATGCTTTTCTGTAGCAGTTGCGTTTTTGTGACTTGATTCCATACATGTACTACAATATTGAAAACCAAACCGTACTTGTTTGAAAAAGACCCACTAAAATATTGGTGTCACAGGAACTTTTGTTGTTGAGTATATATTACAGTAATATCATGAAGAGTTTCACATATTGGTTTGGTTAAGTTGGAAATGTGTGGTGGTAAGATGTATTAAGAGTTCGCTCCTATCATCGAACACCTAACTATAGGTGGTCAGGTCAGGGTAAAAACATTCAAGGCCTCAGTAAACCTTTGTCAATGTAGGAGGATATTTCCAAATGTGAGTAATCAGTGACAATATAACCTCTGATGCAGTTCCCTGTTTGCTTTTACAATATGTACATATGTACCATGCATCTGCTGCCATAGATATGTACCATGCATCTGCTGCCATAGATATGTACCATGCATCTCCTGCCATACATTTGCACCATGCATCTGCTGCCATACATATGTACCATGCATCTCCTGCCATACATATGTACCATGCATCTCCTGCCATACATTTGCACCATGCATCTCCTGCCATACATTTGCACCATGCATCTCCTGCCATACATTTGCACCATGCATCTCCTGCCATACATATGTACCATGCATTTCCTGCCATACATTTGCACCATGCATCTCCTGCCATACATTTGCACCATGCATCTCCTGCCATACATTTGCACCATGCATCTCCTGCCATACATTTGCACCATGCATCTCCTGCCATACATTTGCACCATGCATCTCCTGCCATACATTTGCACCATGCATCTCCTGCCATACATTTGCACCATGCATCTCCTGCCATACATATGTATCATGCATCTAGTGTCATACTTTTGTACCATGCATGTCCTGTCATACATTTGCACCGCAACCAACAAAAAGAGCACGAGAGACACCGAGGATGGCTACTAGGTCCATTTAAGTGGCTTGTTACATTTTACAGTGTTTTAGACCTTTACTAACCAGGTATTGTTTTAACTATTCCTTAACGTATCATGAGTGTAAACATCATCCAACACCATTGCAATTTTAATCCGTTAAATTCGATTTTAGATTCCAAGGAGGCAGGAGAAGGGGATCCTATTTTGCTGATGAAACAGACAAAACAAGAGGAAAAGACCTTGCGGTGAACTTTGCTAAATACAGTGAAGGGCAGGTTGTTCTTGTTCCCAGTAATCGAAAACTTAGATTCGTCTGTGAAAGGTCAGGTATGTAATCAGCTCATTCTCAACACGTTATGTCTTGGTTGATTAAAAACCAAAGAAGCCCAAAATGGCGTCTTTTCTTATGAATTGATAACTGATCTCACAGACATTCAATGAATATGGCGTATTGTAAACTTTAAATTCTTATGTTACATAACCTTTTATGTAATTTCTCCCTTTCACATTGCTTTCTTACTCTACAAACATCAATACACCTTAACACTCGAAACCTAATATTGCTATGTGAATTCGGGCTAAAATAGTTTCATATATATTTAATGATGTTTATACCTTTTGTCTGAAAATAACCATTACGAATCATTGAGCTCCATCCGATCATGTTCCTCATATGCAGCTGCAACCCTTGACACCGACGACTACAGCTGGTCCGACTGGGTGGATTCCTACGGTATTAAGGGAGGAGAGGAATTCTCAGTGACAGGCTACATGCGACGATCAAGGGTATGCATTTAAGAATTGACTTACATAGTTTTTGCGCTTGTGAAGGCAGAAACATGAATACCGGTTTGCACAGTGTAAATACACGTATGGGTATATGCAATTGTGAACACCGATTTGTACGTTTATTTAAGAATTGACTTCAACATGTTTTGCGCTTATGGAGGCATAAACCGTTTGCATACTTTGTAAATTTACGTAACTAAAAAGTACAAAAAAATATAAATATGTCAACAATAATAACTTTACAGACCAGACTTTTTTTATCATTAAAACGAAATACTACAACAGTCCGAGATCAGTAGCATTGTTCAACAGCAGCGCAAATCCCGCGAACTCTATCAGCAGACAACCAGAAAGCAGTAGACGTCATGGGCATGGTCTCATAAACGGAAACAAAAGTTACTTGTTTGGACAAAAAGATGCCATGTTATGAAGACTATTACATTCAAGATCTCAGTAAAGCTTTCAAAACGTTTCATGGTAGACATGTGGAGGACATTTTCAAATTTGACACATCAGTGTCAAGATTGAATGAGTGAGTTGGGTTTAACGCCGTTTTTAACAGTATTCCAGTCATGTCGCGGCGTGTCAGCTTATTGTTGGAGGAAAGCCCGAAGTGATGCAGGTCTCAGACGTTTACCACTTCGGTGAAACCCACGAGCACGGGTATGGTGCTGACAAACCTAGAAACATAATCGGGGCGAACCGGGGTTCGAACCCGCAATCATAGGTTTCTGGCGTGCCCAAGGGACGCAACTCTGCACAGCGAATCTCACCGCCTTAGACCATTGGGCCACCCGTGCCCCCAAGTGTCAAGAACAATGCCCTTATAATCAACTTCTTGATTTCATATGAATATGAAAAAGGTTTTGCCGCTTTTATTTATTATCCCTGATGCTATAGATCTCGTTGAAATCGGATAAACAAATATTTGATTAACGGATACACTACAGGATACATAGCATTTCCGTTTTATTTGAGGTATGAACATTCAGTCACCGTCGGGAAGACGGGTGCACCAAATAAACATATATTTTTATATACTTCTTTAATCACACTAATCCATTCCATATCAAACTGCTCACTTATAATATATGTCTATATAAGTATGCTAAACAGTGAAATAGACTACTGCCCTTTATTTAGTAAAGATATAGCGGCACTAGCAATTCAAATATGTGCGTCATGTACTGATTTGTTCGACAGGCACTTTGTTGGAAGTTGACGCATGACAAAATAGACAAAAAACAGTTATGAATACATTTTTTGTCTACTTTGTGCTTTATCTACGTTACGATAGACATGTTTCAATTGTCTTCACATTTGCCCCCCTCCCCCCCCCCCCCCCCCCCGTGAGGCAGAATTACCACGTATCATGACATTAGTTGATAGTGATTCATTAACACATCGTCATGATTTTGTCGGAATACGATACTGGACTCTGGTGTACACAGATATTGCTTATGATTAAGTTTTGTCACTTTCATATATCGATTTCAGGAGAAAAAAGTTAATGTTACTTTGCTACAGATTATTCTTTTATTCTAATTGAATTTCTTTCGATGCTCAATTAGCAAATACATTTAGATGCTATGAAATGATAACAGGTAAATTCTAAAAAATGCACATATATGTTATCCTTTGAAGTTACATTGTCTAAATACGTTTAGGGATTTCGGTCACAGTCTGCCGTAATTCTTTTAATTCATGGACCCATTTCCATTGTCCCCCAACATGATATTGCTGGATCATGGCCAAAAGCGTTAAAAAATTAGGCTCTCTCATTCACTCATTCACTCACTCCCTTCACCCGTGAAGATCTGGGTTAGAAAAGGTCTTCAGCAACGAATTCTTATTCGTTAAAGGCGACTATGCTTGTCTTTAGAGGCGACTAACGGGATCGGTTTGCCAGACTCGCTGACTTGGCTGATGCATGTCATCGTATTCCAATTGTATGGATCGATGCTCATAATGTCAGTCACTGGATTGTCTGGTCCAGACTAGATTATTTACACACCGCCGTTATATAGCTGTGATATTGCAGATTGCGGTGTTAAACAACAAACAAACAAACAAACATTCACTCACTCACTTATTCGCAACTTGATTCATATTTTCCAGAGAAATGCCGAAAAGGCAGGGATATGCAACTGCCCTATGGACATTGAGTGTAGAACGAAGAGCTCAAAGAAAAACATTCCACTCAATAGTAAAAACTCCAATGGCATCAGGTTCACGGATGCATTGAAATTGGCTGGCCCTAACTCAGGATTGAAATGCTTGAAGAACAAGAACAAACAGAAGTGCCCTCAAGTACAGTGCAGGACATTCTGTCAAAACGGTATGTAAAAAAATGACAGGTATTGTTTAACTGAGAACGACAAATTATACACGTCAAGCTGATTGGCAGCTAACGTGCCTGTTCACCAAAACGTGGCAGCAATAAAACGTTGTTCTTGTGCAGACCACTTCTAAATTTCTAAATGGTATGGCAGAAAATAGTTAAAGCAATGAAATACCTCTTGGTTGGAAGAATATAACAAAAAGTTAAAGGCTGTGTTTTTTATGCAATTTGTGTTAATGTTGGGTTCTACAGACACAGCAGGGCGTGCTTACTCTTTTCGCGAGCACCTGGTGTCATCACTAATTTTCAGTGGTCCATTCATATAGTTTTCTCCAGAATTTTGTCTTTTACGCCAAATGTCATCTGTTTCGGCGGATAATCAAGACTGGTTATATTAAATAATTTTGGTCGAAACTGTGAAATGATATAGATCTTTGATTCATTCTGGTTGTAGGTAATGGGAACTGTAAAACAAACGACGACTGTGGCGACAAGCAATGCGAAGACACATCCCGTGGACACAGATGCAACAACACCCCGAAGAAAGCTGTTGGCTGTCTGTACCCCTTCTCCTTCCAGTGTAGAACTACCCAAATAGACTTCCGTAAGTCATGCTTATACACAATCCGCGTGAAGATCCAGGTTAGAATTGGTTTCAGCAACCCATGCTTATCGTAAGGGGCGAGTTACAGGATCGGGTAGTCAGGCTTGCTGACTTGGTTGATGCATGTCATCGTAACCTAATTACGTAGATCGATGTCCATGATGTCCATGATCACTGCATTAATATTGTCTGGCCCAAACTCGATTATTTAAAAACCGTCATCATATAGCTGGAATATTGGAATGTTGCGTTAAACAACAACACTTATACACCAATTATATTTCAACAGTGTTAATTGTTATCAAGCAGGATTAGTTTTATGGAGATGAAATTGCACATTAAAACATTTCTAACTTTGATCACTTGGTGGAATTCCTTAGATGAGAAACCAAGGACCATAATCTGAATCTGGGATAAGAACCAGGAATCCGCGGATCCTGGCACCCAAGGCACCCACTCCACATGACGAATTTCAGCGCCTTGCTCCACTTTGTCTTCCATTTACTCCACTTTGTCTTCTATTTATTGCACTGGGTATTCCATTTACTGCACTGGGTCTTCCGTTTACTGCACTGGGTCTTCCATTTACTGCACTGGGTCTTCCGTTTACTGCACTGGGTCTTCCGTTTACTGCACTGAGTCTTCCATTTACTGCACTGGGTCTTCCATTTACTCCAATTTGTCTTCCATTTACTCCAATTTGTCTTCCATTAACTGCACCGGGTCTTCCGTTTACTGCACTGGGTCTTCCGTTTACTCCACTTTGTCTTCCGTTTACTGCACTGGGTCTTCCGTTTCCTACACTGGGTCTTCCATTTACTGCACTGGGTCTCCCGTTTACTGCACTGGGTCTTCCATTTACTGCACTGGGTCTCCCGTTTACTACACTAGGTCTTCCATTTACTGCACTGGGTCTCCCGTTTACTGCACTGGGTCTTCCATTTACTGCACTGGGTCTCCCGTTTACTGCACTGGGTCTTCCATTAACTGCACTGGGTCTTCCATTTACTCCACTGGGTCTTCCATTTACTCCACTGGGTCTTCCATTTACTGCACTGGTTCTTCCTTGCCTCTTGCTTATTGAAATGATTTCTATTGAATCTGTGTAACAACGCTAATTGGTTTATATTTTCAGAGGGCGCTAAGTGCATATCAAGCGGAGACCCACATACGTCAACTTTCGACAGCTGTACACTGAAACCGACCATTCGCAAAGGGAGGAAGCGTTATCCCAAGATCGATTTCATGGGCGTATGCAAATATAGAATGGCTGGTTGTGTGAGCGCGTCGTGCCCGGAGAAATGGGAGATTATAGCTGATAACTGGAAACGTGATAGACCCAACGGCGTTCCTTCATGGACGAAATCTATTACCTTTGAAGGTTGTCAAACCACAATTAAGATCGGACAGAGGCCTAAGAATCGTGGCAGACCAGAATTCCTTGTAAGTATATAAACAACATCACTCCCTTAAACTGATTGCCTCTGAAACAGTTTCTCGTGGGTATTACCGGTTAAAATAATGATTGCTTGATTTTTAACTCCGCACTGAGCAATATTCCAGCTATTTGACGGCGGTCTGTAAACAATTGAGTCTGGACCTGCCAATCCAGTGAAATCCATAAAAATCGTATTTGCTTTGATGCAAATATCATTTCACGCGCACCAGTGTATAGCTCAGGTCATCCGGGTGGAAGTGTTGAGATCATCAATGTGACGCATAGTCCGAATGATGTCACACTACAAAGGACGTCATAGCTCTAGGACGGCGGTGGTGATCAGTGTGTTTTCCTATGTAATTAGGAGATAAATATTCTACGTTTTCAATGTAAAGCTTGGTAACCTGTAGATTTAACAGCGCTAAAATGAATTTCAAATGTTAAAATTAGCTCTACATTGAAAACACAGTATGTTTATCTTCATTCTACTATGACTAAATTAAATGGGGATTCTTTGGTGTTAGCAAATATGTTGAGTGAAGTAGCTTGGGTCGTGTTGAGTGCTTTGCGTGGGTTGTCGATTTAAATTATGGACTCACCGACTATAGCCCGTAAACAAAATATGGCGCTGTACATGCTCAAGCATTATGTTACGGTAATATGTCGAACATATGACAGGCATTAAAAGCATATACGCACGGCAACTTGGTCAGCTAACATGAGGTGGACACGCCTAAAGAAAACTAACCAAGCTTTGAAAAGTTTTGTTCTAAACCGAACGTCATATCGCGCGCACATTGTGACGCAAAAGAATGACATCACAGTCGTATATTGAGAAGCGCCAAATTCCAAGCTCTCTGTTGTCCCCAAAACTTAAAATACATTCTCTTTGAAGATTTCTTTCCTGTGTTTATGCACGAAATGTATTGCCACACATCCTTTCAATATTGTAGTAACTGCATTTTGTGTTCTATGAATATAAGCTTCCGCGGTGATGCGGCCGTCAAACCAGATGTTTTAATCAGATGGGGGTTTATTGTGATTTAATAGCCTCTGACTGACCAATCAGAAACGAGTAATATCGAAATTCATGGTAGAATGGGTAATATAGATATTATCACACTCGCTATTGTGTCATACTGATTTTACGAAAATAATAAATATACTATAAGGTTTCATGTATTACGCTACCTCTCGCTGGGGAAATACAATAATTCTGACACTCGTTGTGTAAAATCAGTACGCGGAAACACGTAATCGGATAATAATATCGAAATATTGCCAAGGTTTTAAAACTCGAACGACCGGATTAGTTGGTTTGGAAAGAACGAACAACGAATCTACGTATACCTTTATCTTACAGGTGAATGGAAACCCCGATAGCCCGACCCAGTGTGGAGAATGTTTTTCGTGCTATTGCGCAGGTAAATTCATCATCTGTACCACGAGTTTTGGCGTCCAGTTTGGTTTCGATGGCGACAAGACAGCATTTGTCAAGGTGGACAAACGTTTTGCTAGCAAAGTCAATGGTATCTGTGGTAACTTCAACGACAACGGTGCAGATGATTTCTTGATGAAGAACGGCGAAAAACCACCAGGTAAAGGTAGCAGAGAACAGGAGAGAAATCTAGGACAGCAATGGCTTATTCCTGGCGAGGATGAAGATGCCGAAGAGTAAGACATTTTCTATTATCTTTATATGTGCATTTGCCGTTCTTCTGTCACAAAATAATTACGCTGTACCCTCGGCAAAAAAATGGTCCGTTGAAATTAATACCAATCAGAAATATCTGTTTATGTCTTCAAATTAAAAATGGAGAAGCTGGAGGTGGTAAGGGTTGGTGGGGGTTATTATATTATTTTACTTTGAATAATTCTATTGATTTTATTCCGAAGGCAAGAAACTATTTTTCATACCAAAATAAGATTTTAACAACAGCACATTTATTGCTTCATTGATTGAATGCCGTATCAAGAAAAAATGTGCCATTGCGTCTTTTGATACTTAAGTCTACTGTATTGTTGATAGTTATGGAAACATTCTAAATGCGTATTTTGAACGTTATAGTTGCCAAAAGGAACCGGGAGTCTTGAAAGACTGCAAGGAAGAAGACGAAAAGGTGGCAACCGGCGATGATGCCTGTGGAATGATAAACGACGAAACCATCTTCCCGTTGGTCGATGAAGCAACGAGGACCCAGTATTATAAGTCCTGTGTTGATGATTACTGCAACACTAAACAGAACGAAGATATTTGCACCATACTTCAAGCGATGGCCGAAATTGCGAGAGACAAAAATGAAATGGCTGCTATTTCATACCTGGATAAAACCAACAACCGATGTCGTAAGTGAACTTCTAATTTATAGTTTAATTCTTAAGTGCATACTGTCCACAACTCATTAAAGGGGAAGTCAGGTGGTGAAAGGGTTCACTCGTCAGGCCGAAGACCAAGGTTCGATTCCTCTAAGTCTGAAGCCCATTTCTGGTGCTCACCGCCGTGATATTACTGGAATTTTGCTAAAAGCGGCGTAAATCCATAAACAGTCACTCAGTATTCAAAAGGAATCTATCACATTTTGTCATACCATAGCTACTGAGTACGACCATCTCATTTAGTAACAGCGACTCATGACATGTAAATTATGAATATGATCATATAAATAAATAAATATGCGTTTCTGTCTTGCAGCAACCCCAACCTGTGGTGAAAATGAAATATATGGCAATTATAAATGTCAAGAATCCTGTACCGATGAGCCAAACCAAGCTTGCCCTGTGTCAGCCGTCAAACCTGGATGTCACTGCAAAGATAACTACGTCCTAAGTGGCAGCAAGTGTGTGTTGCCATCCGAATGTGGATGTAGAATGCCGAATGGACAATATCTTAGTGTAAGCAGTCACTTGTAGTTCAATAAATATATTTAATCAAATAAGGACAGTTAAAATAAAAATCAGTTGAAAAACATTATTACTGCATTTGTATTCATAACTTTGTAACACAAACCATATCTTCTTTTGAACAGCTTGGAAGGACTGCCTACATCAATTGTAACCAAAAACTGACTTGCGAAAAGCGTGGGGATGAACGACCGGAAGTTGTATTTGAAAAGGATCCCCTGTGCAGACCGGAAGAATGTGGCAATAACAGATGCTTCTGCGGGCGTGGTCGCAGGAGAGAAGGGAAAAGATGTAAGTAGCCGTTAAATAAGTCGTCATACGACTCTTGCTCAAAAGTTGTTTTCACAGATTTACAACATTCAAGTCCTTTGTAGAAAGGTTGTATGGCAGACATTTAAAAGATGTTTACACGGTTACCAAAATGATGTCCGATACAATTCCGACAGGTGTCACCCGTGATGCAGGACAAGCTTCACTTTTTGCATCCTGGCATCATTGCTATTCGATAGTGTTTCATGAACATATGTTTATACTCTAGTCGGAATCATACAATGGACTCTGCATTTAACAGATATTTCGTATGATCATATAAAGGATTTTTTTTCGCATATATTTAAGGCATTTCTTATGATTATGGAAACGATTTTGTTGCTTTTATTGTCCAAGTATTAACAGTGAATAAAACACATTTTTACTCATTCTAGGTGTGGACAAACCGGCTCAGCACAGATGTTCACGAGGTTTCATGAGAGTAGGGTCCTTATGCGTGGCTCATATCCCTGTCCCCAATGTCTGGACACAAGCTGCAAAGATGTGCGCTAGACTAGCCGACACCGCCACTCTGTTCCGCGTTGACGAGGAGGAAGATAAGACCACACTGAGGAAGTACATACGAAAGGTCGTTAGATCCAGAGGTAGGTCAATACAGCAAGTGAGTGATGGATTTTCTGTTTGTCAGTCTTTTGCAACAAATTTTCAGCACTATCATGGCGATAGTAATTAGAATAAAAGTCGAAGTGGCCGCTTACCGTGGGCCCCAACAACCTATGCTGGTCGTAAGAGGCGACTTAATGGATCGGGTGGGCAGGTTCGGTAACTTGGTTGACAGCGTGGTCTCGTACCCCGTCGGCGTGGATCCTTGTTCACAATATCGATCACTGGAAAGTCTGGTCCAGACTCATTTATTCACAGGCCGCTGATATACAGATGGAATATTAACAACTTCGAAACAAAGTGAACGTAAGTCATGCATACCACGTACGTGAAATACATATGTACTGGAGACAGCGGAAAATCAGCGGACACCCCTATGTCACCAGTTAGAGCACGGGAGGGACGGTATCAAGGCTTAGTGTTGACAAATGTCATGGTCATACATGAAACATATTTTGTAATTAATCGCTTCTTATTTATGTGTTTTTTATATATATATTTATATTCATTTATTCAGTTATGCGTGTGTGTGAGTGAATATTATGAATGGAAGTGGGAATGAGAGTAAATACAGAAAACAGGATCAAAAAGTAAAAAGGAAGGTCAACACCTCAATTTACAGCACTGAAAGGACACTCAAAATGTATACATCAGCAACAGATAAACATAAATCTGTGTATTAGATTTCTAAAGAGTGATATCACTTTAACAATCTTCGCTCAGATGATTAATTAAATACTTAACTTCCAGTTGAAGGCGTTAAGACATTTCCAATTTGAAACATAAGGGTACACATTGAACTTCATTCTATTTTTATGGCACTTCTCACAGGTCACAAAAATGGAATCGGAAGATGAAGCGTGACAGATAAGGCAGTCATGCGCAAACCTTTAGAAATTGTGAAATGGATATTTCTCTTCCTTGTTATGCGTAACTTTTTTCTATCAAAAATACGTGTAAAACAGAAACGGTATATGACCCTTTTCATTCAGTGGTTTGGTTAAAATACTGAATTAATTCAAAGAAAGTGTAAAGTCAATAAAAATGTAATTCTCATGACAGGAAGAAAACATAGACGAAGCCAAGGCAAGAAACGTGGACGTGCGTCAAGTGAATGTCTTATATGCATGTGAATACTTGGTTTACTTGACTGCATGCACATGAGCACAATGAAGGACTTATTATCATGACTCGTTAAAGATTCCACTCATCTGATTGACTAGTCACCGTCTTGGAAATTGCCGTACATGTCGGTTGGCTGGTGTGAACCCGACATCATAACGTCACGTGCTTGTCACGTCACATTAGACCCAGTTCACACTTCGACTTGCAATGCCGAATGTCCGATGGCGAAGATATATCAAAACGCCAAACAGTTTAAACGCAATAAGTCTTATAGCTCGTTGACTTGAAAGGGACATATTCGTTGCATGTGCTATTAGCGCAATGGCGGCTTTCTACTACCTTAACCTTCGTGACAAGCCCATTCTGTTTTAAAAAATCCTGAATATCCAACGTATGGATGTTACTCACATTGTTTGTGTTACGAGACAAACATGGCGTGTAAATAAATCATCAAAAGTTTTGAAACGTGTAATTCAAGTTATTGGAACAACTCAAGTTACCAAAACCCTCAAAAATGCACGATAATTATTATCAATAATTCATAATATATACCTTTCATGACATGAGGAGAGCGCGGGCGAAGTCGTACATTGTCCAATGAATGTACTAAAGCTATCATAGTTAATGTTCCTTGACGAAACAAAACCTCCACAAATTCATAACCACATTAAAGGTATCTGAAGAAACTAGGCTGCGTGTGAGGATAATGGTCAGAAGAATAATTTCTTAGTTTTCTTGATAAAAAAGAAATACAAACTATCTTTGAAACATTAATTTAAATTACTATAAAATGTTCTCTGAAGAACTGAAGTTAACCCTGGAATATGCATGGAATGGTGAAAGGTATCATCTATTACGAAATGAAACAATTATGAATAATTCAAAGAACATATACTTTTCATAATAGGAGGAAAGCGTAGGCGAAGTCGTGGCAAGAAACGTGGACGTGAGTCAAGATTATGTCTTATATGCATGTGAAGATTTTAGTTTTCTAGACTGCTTGTAAGGATAATGGTCAGAAGAAAAAAATATTTTATTCCTTAATGAAAGAGAAATACGAACTAACTTTTGAAACATTCATTTAAATCTCTATAAAATGTTCTCTGAAGAACTGAAATTAACCCTGGATTATGCATGGAATGGTGAAAGGTATCATCTATTATGAAATGAAACCCATTATAAGCAATTCGAGAACATATACCTTTCATAATAGGAGGAAAGCGTAGGCGAAGTCGTGGCAAGAAACGTGGACGTGAGTCAGGATTATGGTTTATACACATGTGAAGATTTAGTTTTTCAGGCTGCTTGTTAGGATAATGGTCAGAAGAATGTTTTACTATATTCCTTGATGAAAAAGAAATACGAACTATCTTTTGAAACATTCATTTGAATTACTATAAAATGTTCTCTGAAGAACTGAAGTTAACCCTGGAATATGCATGGAATGGTGAAAGGTATCATCTATTATGAAATGAAACAATTATGAATAATTCGAGAACATATACCTTTCATAATAGGAGGAAAGCGTAGGCGAAGTCGTGGCAAGAAACGTGGACGTGAGTCAAGATTATGTCTTATACGCATGTGAAGATTTTAGTTTTCAAGGCTGCTTGTAAGGATAATGGTCAGAAGACAAAAATATTTTATTCCTTGATGAAAAAGGAATACGAAATAACTTTATAATAATTTATTTAAATCTCTATAAAACGTTCTCTGAAAAAACTGAAGTTAACCCTGGAATATGCGTGGAATGGTGAAAGGTATCATCTATTATGAAATGAAACAATTATGAATAATTCGAGAACATATACCTTTCATAATAGGAGGAAAGCGTAGGCGAAGTCGTGGCAAGAAACGTGGACGTGAGTCAAGATTATGTCTTATATGCATGTGAAGATTTTAGTTTTCAAGACTGTGTGTAGGAATAATGGTCAGAAGAATGTTTTATTTTATTCCTTGATGAAAAAGGAATACGAACGAACTTTTGAATCATTCTTTTAAATTTCTATCAAACGTTCTCTGAAAAACTGAAGTTAACCCTGGAATATGCATGGAATGGTGCAAGCTATCATCTATTATGAAATGAACTAATCATGAATAATTCGAGGACATATACCTTTCATAATAGGAGGAAAGCGTAGGCGAAGTCGTGGCAAGAAACGTGGACGTGAGTCAAGATTATTTCTTATACGCATGTGAGGATTTTAGTTTTCTAGACTGCGTGTAAGGATAATGGTCAGAAGAATAATTTCCTACTTTCCTTGATGAAAAAGAAATACGAACTATCTTTTGAAACATTTATTTAAATAACTATAAAATGTTCTCTGAAGAACTGAAGTTAACCCTGGAATATGCATGGAATGGTGAAAGGTATCATCTATTATGAAATGAAACAATTATGAATAATTCGAGAACATATACCTTTCATAATAGGAGGAAAGCGTAGGCGAAGTCGTGGCAAGAAACGTGGACGTGAGTCAAGATTATGTCTTATATGCATGTGAAGATTTTAATTTTCAAGACTGCTTGTAAGGATAATGGTCAGAAGAAAAAAATATTTTATTCCTTGATGAAAAAGGATAAAAAATATTTTATTCCTTGATGAAAAAAATTACTATCAAACGTTCTCTGAAAAACTGAAATTAACCCTGGATTATGCATGGAATGGTGAAAGGTATCATCTATTATGAAATGAAACAATTATGAATAATTCGAAAACATATACCTTTCATAATAGGAGGAAAGCGTAGGCGAAGTCGTGGCAAGAAACGTGGACGTGAGTCAAACTTATGTCTTATACGCATGTGAAGATTTTAGTTTTCAAGACTGTGTGTAAGGATAATGGTCAGAAGAAAATTTTATTTTATTCCTTGATGAAAAAGAACTACGAACTAACTTTAAAACCATTCTCTTAAATCTCTATTAATTGTTCTCTGAAGAACTGAAGTTAACCCTGGAATATGAATAGAATGATGAAAGGTATCATCTATTATGAAATGAAACCTATTATAAATAATTCGAGAACATATACCTTTCATAATAGGAGGAAAGCGTAGGCGAAGTCGTGGCAAGAAACGTGGACGTGAGTCAGGATTATGGTTTATACGCATGTGAAGATTTAGTTTTTCAGGCTGCTTGTTAGGATAATGGTCAGAAGAATGTTTTACTATATTCCTTGATGAAAAAGAAATACGAACTATCTTTTGAAACATTCATTTGAATTACTATAAAATGTTCTCTGAAGAACTGAAGTTAACCCTGGAATATGCATGGAATGATGAAAGGTATCATCTATTATGAAATGAAACAATTATGAATAATTCGAGAACATATACCTTTCATAATAGGAGGAAAGCGTAGGCGAAGTCGTGGCAAGAAACGTGGACGTGAGTCAAGATTATGTCTTATACGCATGTGAAGATTTTAGTTTTCAAGGCTGCTTGTAAGGATAATGGTCAGAAGACAAAAATATTTTATTCCTTGATGAAAAAGGAATACGAAATAACTTTTGAATAATTCATTTAAATCTCTATAAAACGTTCTCTGAAAAAAACTGAAGTTAACCCTGGAATATGCATGGAATGGTGAAAGGTATCATCTATTATGAAATGAAACAATTATGAATAATTCGAGAACATATACCTTTCATAATAGGAGGAAAGCGTAGGCGAAGTCGTGGCAAGAAACGTGGACGTGAGTCAAGATTATGTCTTATATGCATGTGAAGATTTTAGTTTTCAAGACTGTGTGTAGGAATAATGGTCAGAAGAATGTTTTATTTTATTCCTTGATGAAAAAGGAATACGAACGAACTTTTGAATCATTCTTTTAAATTTCTATCAAACGTTCTCTGAAAAACTGAAGTTAACCCTGGAATATGCATGGAATGGTGCAAGCTATCATCTATTATGAAATGAACTAATCATGAATAATTCGAGGACATATACCTTTCATAATAGGAGGAAAACGTAGGCGAAGTCGTGGCAAGAAACGTGGACGTGAGTCAAGATTATTTCTTATACGCATGTGAAGATTTTAGTTTTCTAGACTGCGTGTAAGGATAATGGTCAGAAGAATAATTTCCTACTTTCCTTGATGAAAAAGAAATACGAACTATCTTTTGAAACATTTATTTAAATAACTATAAAATGTTCTCTGAAGAACTGAAGTTAACCCTGGAATATGCATGGAATGGTGAAAGGTATCATCTATTATGAAATGAAACAATTATGAATAATTCGAGAACATATACCTTTCATAATAGGAGGAAAGCGTAGGCGAAGTCGTGGCAAGAAACGTGGACGTGAGTCAAGATTATGTCTTATATGCATGTGAAGATTTTAATTTTCAAGACTGCTTGTAAGGATAATGGTCAGAAGAAAAAAAATATTTTATTCCTTGATGAAAAAGGATAAAAAATATTTTATTCCTTGATGAAAAAAATTACTATCAAACGTTCTCTGAAAAACTGAAATTAACCCTGGATTATGCATGGAATGGTGAAAGGTATCATCTATTATGAAATGAAACAATTATGAATAATTCGAAAACATATACCTTTCATAATAGGAGGAAAGCGTAGGCGAAGTCGTGGCAAGAAACGTGGACGTGAGTCAGGATTATGTCTTATATGCATGTGAAGATTTTAGTTTTCAAGACTGCTTGTAAGGATAATGGTCAGAAGAAAATTTTATTTTATTCCTTGATGAAAAAGGAATACGAACTAACTTTTGAATCATTCATTTAAATCTCTATAAATTGTTCTCTGAAAAAACTGAAGTTAACCCTGGAATATGCATGGAATGGTGAAAGGTATCATCTATTATGAAATGAAACAATTATGAATAATTCGAGAACATATACCTTTCATAATAGGAGGAAAGCGTAGGCGAAGTCGTGGCAAGAAACGTGGACGTGAGTCAAGATTATGTCTTATATGCATGTGAAGATTTTAGTTTTCAAGACTGTGTGTAGGAATAATGGTCAGAAGAATGTTTTATTTTATTCCTTGATGAAAAAGGAATACGAACGAACTTTTGAATCATTCTTTTAAATTTCTATCAAACGTTCTCTGAAAAACTGAAGTTAACCCTGGAATATGCATTGAATGGTGCAAGCTATCATCTATTATGAAATGAACTAATCATGAATAATTCGAGGACATATACCTTTCATAATAGGAGGAAAACGTAGGCGAAGTCGTGGCAAGAAACGTGGACGTGAGTCAAGATTATTTCTTATACGCATGTGAAGATTTTAGTTTTCTAGACTGCGTGTAAGGATAATGGTCAGAAGAATAATTTCCTACTTTCCTTGATGAAAAAGAAATACGAACTATATTTTGAAACATTTATTTAAATAACTATAAAATGTTCTCTGAAGAACTGAAGTTAACCCTGGAATATGCATGGAATGGTGAAAGGTATCATCTATTATGAAATGAAACAATTATGAATAATTCGAGAACATATACCTTTCATGATAGGAGGAAAGCGTAGGCGAAGTCGTGGCAAGAAACGTGGACGTGAGTCAAGATTATGTCTTATATGCATGTGAAGATTTTAATTTTCAAGACTGCTTGTAAGGATAATGGTCAGAAGAAAAAAATATTTTATTCCTTGATGAAAAAGGATAAAAAATATTTTATTCCTTGATGAAAAAAATTACTATCAAACGTTCTCTGAAAAACTGAAATTAACCCTGGATTATGCATGGAATGGTGAAAGGTATCATCTATTATGAAATGAAACAATTATGAATAATTCGAAAACATATACCTTTCATAATAGGAGGAAAGCGTAGGCGAAGTCGTGGCAAGAAACGTGGACGTGAGTCAAACTAATGTCTTATACGCATGTGAAGATTTTAGTTTTCAAGACTGTGTGTAAGGATAATGGTCAGATGAAAAAAATTTTTTATTCCTTGATGAAAAAGAACTACGAACTAATTTTAAAACCATTCTCTTAAATCTCTATTAATTGTTCTCTGAAGAACTGAAGTTAACCCTGGAATATGAATAGAATGATGAAAGGTATCATCTATTATGAAATGAAACCTATTATAAATAATTCGAGAACATATACCTTTCATAATAGGAGGAAAGCGTAGGCGAAGTCGTGGCAAGAAACGTGGACGTGAGTCAAGATTATGTCTTATACGCATGTGAAGATTTTAGTTTTCAAGGCTGCTTGTAAGGATAATGGTCAGAAGACAAAAATATTTTATTCCTTGATGAAAAAGGAATACGAAATAACATTTGAATAATTCATTTAAATCTCTATAAAATGTTCTCTGAAAAAAACTGAAGTTAACCCTGGAATATGCATGGAATGGTGAAAGGTATCATCTATTATGAAATGAAACAATTATGAATAATTCGAGAACATATACCTTTCATAATAGGAGGAAAGCGTAGGCGAAGTCGTGGCAAGAAACGTGGACGTGAGTCAAGATTATGTCTTATATGCATGTGAAGATTTTAGTTTTCAAGACTGTGTGTAGGAATAATGGTCAGAAGAATGTTTTATTTTATTCCTTGATGAAAAAGGAATACGAACGAACTTTTGAATCATTCTTTTAAATTTCTATCAAACGTTCTCTGAAAAACTGAAGTTAACCCTGGAATATGCATGGAATGGTGCAAGCTATCATCTATTATGAAATGAACTAATCATGAATAATTCGAGGACATATACCTTTCATAATAGGAGGAAAACGTAGGCGAAGTCGTGGCAAGAAACGTGGACGTGAGTCAAGATTATTTCTTATACGCATGTGAAGATTTTAGTTTTCTAGACTGCGTGTAAGGATAATGGTCAGAAGAATAATTTCCTACTTTCCTTGATGAAAAAGAAATACGAACTATCTTTTGAAACATTTATTTAAATAACTATAAAATGTTCTCTGAAGAAAACTGAAGTTAACCCTGGAATATGCATGGAATGGTGAAAGGTATCATCTATTATGAAATGAAACAATTATGAATAATTCGAGAACATATACCTTTCATAATAGGAGGAAAGCGTAGGCGAAGTCGTGGCAAGAAAAGTGGACGTGAGTCAAGATTATGTCTTATATGCATGTGAAGATTTTAATTTTCAAGACTGCTTGTAAGGATAATGGTCAGAAGAAAAAAAAAATTTTATTCCTTGATGAAAAAGGATAAAAAATATTTTATTCCTTGATGAAAAAAATTACTATCAAACGTTCTCTGAAAAACTGAAATTAACCCTGGATTATGCATGGAATGGTGAAAGGTATCATCTATTATGAAATGAAACAATTATGAATAATTCGAGAACATATACCTTTCATAATAGGAGGAAAGCGTAGGCGAAGTCGTGGCAAGAAACGTGGACGTGAGTCAGGATTATGTCTTATACGCATGTGAAGATTTTAGTTTTCAAGACTGCTTGTAAGGATAATGGTCAGAAGAAAATTTTATTTTATTCCTTGATGAAAAAGGAATACGAACTAACTTTTGAATCATTCATTTAAATCTCTATAAAACGTTCTCTGAAAAAACTGAAGTTAACCCTGGAATATGCATGGAATGGTGAAAGGTATCATCTATTATGAAATGAAACAATTATGAATAATTCGAGAACATATACCTTTCATAATAGGAGGAAAGCGTAGGCGAAGTCGTGGCAAGAAACGTGGACGTGAGTCAAGATTATGTCTTATATGCATGTGAAGATTTTAGTTTTCAAGACTGTGTGTAGGAATAATGGTCAGAAGAATGTTTTATTTTATTCCTTGATGAAAAAGGAATACGAACGAACTTTTGAATCATTCTTTTAAATTTCTATCAAACGTTCTCTGAAAAACTGAAGTTAACCCTGGAATATGCATGGAATGGTGCAAGCTATCATCTATTATGAAATGAACTAATCATGAATAATTCGAGGACATATACCTTTCATAATAGGAGGAAAACGTAGGCGAAGTCGTGGCAAGAAACGTGGACGTGAGTCAAGATTATTTCTTATACGCATGTGAAGATTTTAGTTTTCTAGACTGCGTGTAAGGATAATGGTCAGAAGAATAATTTCCTACTTTCCTTGATGAAAAAGAAATACGAACTATCTTTTGAAACATTTATTTAAATAACTATAAAATGTTCTCTGAAGAACTGAAGTTAACCCTGGAATATGCATGGAATGGTGAAAGGTATCATCTATTATGAAATGAAACAATTATGAATAATTCGAGAACATATACCTTTCATGATAGGAGGAAAGCGTAGGCGAAGTCGTGGCAAGAAACGTGGACGTGAGTCAAGATTATGTCTTATATGCATGTGAAGATTTTAATTTTCAAGACTGCTTGTAAGGATAATGGTCAGAAGAAAAAAAATATTTTATTCCTTGATGAAAAAGGATAAAAAATATTTTATTCCTTGATGAAAAAAATTACTATCAAACGTTCTCTGAAGAACTGAAGTTAACCCTGGATTATGCATGGAATGGTGAAAGGTATCATCTATTATGAAATGAAACAATTATGAATAATTCGAAAACATATACCTTTCATAATAGGAGGAAAGCGTAGGCGAAGTCGTGGCAAGAAACGTGGACGTGAGTCAAACTAATGTCTTATACGCATGTGAAGATTTTAGTTTTCAAGACTGTGTGTAAGGATAATGGTCAGAAGAAAAAAAAATTTTATTCCTTGATGAAAAAGAACTACGAACTAACTTTAAAACCATTCTCTTAAATCTCTATTAATTGTTCTCTGAAGAACTGAAGTTAACCCTGGAATATGAATAGAATGATGAAAGGTATCATCTATTATGAAATGGAACCTATTATAAATAATTCGAGAACATATACCTTTCATAATAGGAGGAAAGCGTAGGCGAAGTCGTGGCAAGAAACGTGGACGTGAGTCAGGATTATGGTTTATACGCATGTGAAGATTTAGTTTTTCAGGCTGCTTGTAAGGATAATGGTCAGAAGAATGTTTTACTATATTCCTTGATGAAAAAGAAATACGAACTATCTTTTGAAACATTCATTTGAATTACTATAAAATGTTCTCTGAAGAACTGAAGTTAACCCTGGAATATGCATGGAATGGTGAAAGGTATCATCTATTATGAAATGAAACAATTATGAATGATTCGAGAACATATACCTTTCATAATAGGAGGAAAGCGTAGGCGAAGTCGTGGCAAGAAACGTGGACGTGAGTCAAGATTATGTCTTATACGCATGTGAAGATTTTAGTTTTCAAGGCTGCTTGTAAGGATAATGGTCAGAAGACAAAAATATTTTATTCCTTGATGAAAAAGGAATACGAAATAACTTTTGAATAATTCATTTAAATCTCTATAAAACGTTCTCCGAAAAAAACTGAAGTTAACCCTGGAATATGCATGGAATGGTGAACGGTTTTATCTATTATGAAATGAAACAATTATGAATAATTCGAGAACATATACCTTTCATAATAGGAGGAAAGCGTAGGCGAAGTCGTGGCAAGAAACGTGGACGTGAGTCAAACTTATGTCTTATACGCATGTGAAGATTTTAATTTTTTAGGCTCCGTGTGAGGATAATGGTGAGAAGAATAATTTCCTAGTTTCCTTAATGAAAGAGAACTACGAACTAACTTTTGAAACATTCATTTAAATTACTATAAAATGTTCTCTGAAAAACTGAAGTTAACCCTGGATTATGCATGGAATGGTGAAAGGTATCATCTATTATGAAATGATACAATTATGAATAATTCGAGAACATATACCTTTCATAATAGGAGGAAAGCGTAGGCGAAGTCGTGGCAAGAAACGTGGACGTGAGTCAAGATTATGTCTTATATGCATGTGAAGATTTTAGTTTTCAAGACTGCTAGTAAGGATAATGGTCAGAACATATATTCATTTTATTCCTTAATGAAAGAGACATACGAACTGAACTTTGAAACTTTCATTTAAATCTCTATAAAATGTTCTCTGAAGAACTGAAGTTAACCCTGGAATATGCATGGAATGATGAAAGGTATCATGTATTATGAAATGAAACCCATTATAAGTAATACGAGAACATATACCTTTCATAATAGGAGGAAAGCGTAGGCGAAGTCGTGGCAAGAAACGTGGACGTGAGTCAAACTTATGTCTTATATGCATGTGAAGATTTTAGTTTTCAAGACTGTGTGTAAGGATAATGGTCAGAAGAATGTTTTATTTTATTCCTTGATGAAAAAGGAATACGAACTAACTTTTGAATCATTCATTTAAATCTCTATAAATTGTTCTCTGAAGAACTGAAGTTAACCCTGGAATATGCATGGAATGATGAAAGGTATCATCTATTATGAAATGAAACAATTATGAATAATTCGAGAATATATACCTTTCATACTAGGAGGAAAGCGTAGGCGAAGTCGTGGCAAGAAACGTGGACGTGAGTCAAGATTATGTCTTATATGCATGTGAAGATTTTAGTTTTCAAGACTGTGTGTAAGGATAATGGTCAGAAGAAAAAAATATTTTATTCCTTGATGAAAAAGGAATACGAACGAACTTTTGAATCATTCTTTTAAATTTCTATCAAACGTTCTCTGAAGAACTGAAGTTAACCCTGGAATATGCATGGAATGGTGAAAGGTATCATCTATTATGAAATGAAACAATTATGAATAATTCGAGAACATATACCTTTCATAATAGGAGGAAAGCGTAGGCGAAGTCGTGGCAAGAAACGTGGACGTGAGTCAAACTTATGGTTCATTCGCATGTGAAGATTTAGTTTTTCAGGCTGTGCTTAAGGATAATGGTCAGAAGAATGTTTTACTATATTCCTTGATGAAAGAGAAATACGAACTATCTTTTGAAACATTCATTTACTATAAAACGTTCTCTGAAGAACTGAAGTTAACCCTGGATTATGCATGGAATGGTGAAAGGTATCATCTATTTTGAAATGAAACAATTATGAATAATTCGAGAACATATACCTTTCATAATAGGAGGAAAGCGTAGGCGAAGTCGTGGCAAGAAACGTGGACGTGAGTCAAGATTATGTCTTATACGCATGTGAAGATTTTAGTTTTTAAGACGGCGTGTAGGGATAATGGTCAGAAGAATGTTTTATTTTATTCCTTGATGAAAAAGGAATACGAACTAACTTTTGAATCATTCTTTTAAATTTCTATCAAACGTTCTCTGAAGAACTGAAGTTAACCCTGGAATATGCATGGAATGGTGAAAGGTATCGTCTATTATGAAATGAAACAATTATGAATAATTCGAGAACATATACCTTTCATAATAGGAGGAAAGCGTAGGCGAAGTCGTGGCAAGAAACGTGGACGTGAGTCAAGATTATGTCTTATATGCATGTGAAGATTTTAGTTTTCAAGACTGCTTGTAAGGATAATGGTCAGAAGAGAAAAATATTTTATTCCTTGATGAAAAAGGATAAAAAATATTTTATTCCTTGATGAAAAAAATTACTATCAAACGTTCTCTGAAAAACTGAAATTAACCCTGGATTATGCATGGAATGGTGAAAGGTATCATCTATTATGAAATGAAACAATTATGAATAATTCGAAAACATATACCTTTCATAATAGGAGGAAAGCGTAGGCGAAGTCGTGGCAAGAAACGTGGACGTGAGTCAAACTAATGTCTTATATGCATGTGAAGATTTTAGTTTTCAAGACTATGTGTAAGGATAATGGTCAGGAGAAAAAAATATTTTATTCCTTGATGAAAAAGAGCTACGAACTAACTTTTGAACCATTCTTTTAAATCTCTATAAATTGTTCTCTGAAAAACTGAAGTTAACCCTGGAATATGAATAGAATGATGAAAGGTATCATCTATTATGAAATGAAACCTATTATAAATAAATCGAGAATATATACCTTTCATAATAGGAGGAAAGCGTAGGCGAAGTCGTGGCAAGAAACGTGGACGTGAGTCAAGATTATGTCTTATACGCATGTGAAGATTTTAATTTTCTAGTCTGTGTTTGAGGATAATGGTCAGAAGAATAATTTCCTAGTTTCCATGATGAAAAAGAAATACACACTAACTTTTGAAACATTCATTTAAATCTCTATAAAATGTTCTCTGAAGAACTGAAGTTAACCCTGGAATATGCATGGAATGATGAAAGGTATCATGTATTATGAAATGAAACCCATTATAAGTAATACGAGAACATATACCCTTCATAATAGGAGGAAAGCGTAGGCGAAGTCGTGGCAAGAAACGTGGACGTGAGTCAAACTTATGTCTTATACGCATGTGAAGATTTTAGTTTTCTAGACTGTGTGTAAGGATAATGGTCAGAAGAATGTTTTATTTTATTCCTTGATGAAAAAGGAAAACGAACTAAGTTCTGAATCATTCATTTAAATCTCTATAAATTGTTCTCTTAAGAACTGAAGTTAACCCTGGAATATGCATGGAATGGTGAAAGGTATCATCTATTATGAAATGAAACAATTATGAATAATTCGAGAATATATACCTTTCATACTAGGAGGAAAGCGTAGGCGAAGTCGTGGCAAGAAACGTGGACGTGAGTCAAACTTATGGTTCATTCGCATGTGAAGATTTAGTTTTTCAGGCTGCGCTTAAGGATAATGGTCAGAAGACAAAAATATTTTATTCCTTGATGAAAAAAAAAATACGAACTAACTTTTGAATCATTCTTTTAAATTTCTATCAAACGTTCTCTGAAGAACTGAAGTTAACCCTGGAATATGCATGGAATGGTGAAAGATATCATCTATTATGAAATGAAACAATTATGAATAATTTGAGAACATATACCTTTCATAATAGGAGGAAAGCGTAGGCGAAGTCGTGGCAAGAAACGTGGACGTGAGTCAAGATTATGTCTTATACGCATGTGAAGATTTTAGTTTTTAAGACGGCGTGTAGGGATAATGGTCAGAAGAATGTTTTATTTTATTCCTTGATGAAAAAGGAATACGAACGAATTTTTGAATCATTCTTTTAAATTTCTATCAAACGTTCTCTGAAGAACTGAAGTTAACCCTGGAATATGCATGGAATGGTGAAAGGTATCATCTATTATGAAATGAAACAATTATGAATAATTCGAGAACATATACCTTTCATGATAGGAGGAAAGCGTAGGCGAAGTCGTGGCAAGAAACGTGGACGTGAGTCAAGATTATGTCTTATATGCATGTGAAGATTTAGTTTCTCAGGCTGCGTGTAAGGATAATGGTCAGAAGAATGTTTTACTATATTCCTTGATGAAGGAGAAATACGAACTATCTTTTGAAACATTTGTTTACTATAAAATGTTCTCTGAAGAACTGAAGTTAACCCTGGATTATGCATGGAATGGTGAAAGGTATCATCTATTATGAAATGAAACAATTATGAATAATTCGAGAACATATACCTTTCATAATAGGAGGAAAGCGTAGGCGAAGTCGTGGCAAGAAACGTGGACGTGAGTCAAGATTATGTCTTATACGCATGTGAAGATTTTAGTTTTTAAGACGGCGTGTAGGGATAATGGTCAGAAGAATGTTTTATTTTATTCCTTGATGAAAAAGGAAAACGAACTAACTTTTGAATCGTTCTTTTAAATTTCTATCAAACGTTCTCTTAAGAACTGAAGTTAACCCTGGAATATGCATGGAATGGTGAAAGGTATCATCTATTATGAAATGAAACAATTATGAATAATTCGAGAACATATACCTTTCATAATAGGAGGAAAGCGTAGGCGAAGTCGTGGCAAGAAACGTGGACGTGAGTCAAGATTATGTCTTATATGCATGTGAAGATTTTAGTTTTCAAGACTGCTTGTAAGGATAATGGTCAGAAGAAAAAAATATTTTATTCCTTGATGAAAAAGGATAAAAAATATTTTATTCCTTGATGAAAAAAATTACTATCAAACGTTCTCTGAAAAACTGAAATTAACCCTGGATTATGCATGGAATGGTGAAAGGTATCATCTATTATGAAATGAAACAATTATGAATAATTCGAAAACATATACCTTTCATAATAGGAGGAAAGCGTAGGCGAAGTCGTGGCAAGAAACGTGGACGTGAGTCAAACTAATGTCTTATATGCATGTGAAGATTTTAGTTTTCAAGACTATGTGTAAGGATAATGGTCAGGAGAAAAAAATATTTTATTCCTTGATGAAAAAGAGCTACGAACTAACTTTTGAACCATTCTTTTAAATCTCTATAAATTGTTCTCTGAAAAACTGAAGTTAACCCTGGAATATGAATAGAATGATGAAAGGTATCATCTATTATGAAATGAAACCTATTATAAATAAATCGAGAATATATACCTTTCATAATAGGAGGAAAGCGTAGGCGAAGTCGTGGCAAGAAACGTGGACGTGAGTCAAACTTATGTCTTATACGCATGTGAAGATTTTAGTTTTCAAGACTGCTTGTAAGGATAATGGTCAAAAGAAAAAATTATTTTATTCCTTGATGAAAAAGGAATACGAACGAACTTTTGAATCATTCATTTCAATCTCTATAAATTGTTCTCTGAAGAACTGAAGTTAACCCTGGAATATGCATGGAATGGTGATAGGTATCATCTATTATGAAATGAAACAATTATGAATAATTCGAGAATATAAACCTTTCATAATAGGAGGAAAGCGTAGGCGAAGTCGTGGCAAGAAACGTGGACGTGAGTCAAGATTATGTCTTGTACGCATGTGAAGATTTTAGTTTTTAAGACGGCGTGTAGGGATAATGGTCAGAAGAATGTTTTATTTTATTCCTTGATGAAAAAGGAATACGAACTAACTTTTGAATCATTCTTTTAAATTTCTATCAAACGTTCTCTGAAGAACTGAAGTTAACCCTGGAATATGCATGGAATGGTGATAGGTATCATCTATTATGAAATGAAACAATTATGAATAATTCGAGAACATATACCTTTCATAATAGGAGGAAAGCGTAGGCGAAGTCGTGGCAAGAAACGTGGACGTGAGTCAAACTTATGGTTCATTCGCATGTGAAGATTTAGTTTTTCAGGCTGCGTGTAAGGATAATGGTCTGAAGAATGTTTTACTATATTCCTTGATGAAGGAGAAATACGAACTATCTTTTGAAACATTCATTTACTATAAAATGTTCTCTGAAGAACTGAAGTTAACCCTTGATTATGCACGGAATGGTGAAAGGTATCATCTATTATGAAATGAAACAATTATGAATAATTCGAGAACATATACCTTTCATAATAGGAGGAAAGCGTAGGCGAAGTCGTGGCAAGAAACGTGGACGTGAGTCAAGATTATGTCTTATACGCATGTGAAGATTTTAGTTTTTAAGACGGCGTGTAGGGATAATGGTCAGAAGAATGTTTTATTTTATTCCTTGATGAAAAAGGAATACGAACTAACTTTTGAATCATTCTTTTAAATTTCTATCAAATGTTCTCTGAAGAACTGAAGTTAACCCTGGAATATGCATGGAATGGTGAAAGGTATCATCTATTATGAAATGAAACAATTATGAATAATTCGAGAACATATACCTTTCATAATAGGAGGAAAGCGTAGGCGAAGTCGTGGCAAGAAACGTGGACGTGAGTCAAGATTATGTCTTATATGCATGTGAAGATTTTAGTTTTCAAGACTGCTTGTAAGGATAATGGTCAGAAGAAAAAAATATTTTATTCCTTGATGAAAAAGGATAAAAAATATTTTATTCCTTGATGAAAAAAATTACTATCAAACGTTCTCTGAAAAACTGAAATTAACCCTGGATTATGCATGGAATGGTGAAAGGTATCATCTATTATGAAATGAAACAATTATGAATAATTTGAAAACATATACCTTTCATAATAGGAGGAAAGCGTAGGCGAAGTCGTGGCAAGAAACGTGGACGTGAGTCAAACTAATGTCTTATATGCATGTGAAGATTTTAGTTTTCAAGACTATGTGTAAGGATAATGGTCAGGAGAAAAAAATATTTTATTCCTTGATGAAAAAGAGCTACGAACTAACTTTTGAACCATTCTTTTAAATCTCTATAAATTGTTCTCTGAAAAACTGAAGTTAACCCTGGAATATGAATAGAATGATGAAAGGTATCATCTATTATGAAATGAAACCTATTATAAATAAATCGAGAATATATACCTTTCATAATAGGAGGAAAGCGTAGGCGAAGTCGTGGCAAGAAACGTGGACGTGAGTCAAACTTATGTCTTATACGCATGTGAAGATTTTAGTTTTCAAGACTGCTTGTAAGGATAATGGTCAAAAGAAAAAATTATTTTATTCCTTGATGAAAAAGGAATACGAACGAACTTTTGAATCATTCATTTCAATCTCTATAAATTGTTCTCTGAAGAACTGAAGTTAACCCTGGAATATGCATGGAATGGTGAAAGGTATCATCTATTATGAAATGAAACAATTATGAATAATTCGAGAACATATACCTTTCATAATAGGAGGAAAGCGTAGGCGAAGTCGTGGCAAGAAACGTGGACGTGAGTCAAACTTATGGTTCATACGCATGTGAAGATTTAGTTTTTCAGGCTGCGTGTAAGGATAATGGTCAGAAGAATGTTTTACTATATTCCTTGATGAAAGAGAAATACGAACTAACTTTTGAATCATTCTTTTAAATTTCTATCAAATGTTCTCTGAAGAACTGAAGTTAACCCTGGAATATGCATGGAATGGTGAAAGGTATCATCTATTATGAAATGAAACAATTATGAATAATTCGAGAACATATACCTTTCATAATAGGAGGAAAGCGTAGGCGAAGTCGTGGCAAGAAACGTGGACGTGAGTCAAACTTATGGTTCATACGCATGTGAAGATTTAGTTTTTCAGGCTGCGTGTAAGGATAATGGTCAGAAGAATGTTTTACTATATTCCTTGATGAAAGAGAAATACGAACTAACTTTTGAATCATTCTTTTAAATTTCTATCAAATGTTCTCTGAAGAACTGAAGTTAACCCTGGAATATGCATGGAATGGTGAAAGGTATCATCTATTATGAAATGAAACAATTATAAATAATTCGAGAACATATACCTTTCATAATAGGAGGAAAGCGTAGGCGAAGTCGTGGCAAGAAACGTGGACGTGAGTCAAACTTATGTCTTATACACATGTGAAGATTTTAATTTTCTAGGCTCCGTGTGAGGATAATGGTCAGAAGAATAATTTCCTAGTTTCCTTAATGAAAGAGAGCTACGAACTAACTTTTGAAACATTCATTTAAATTACTATAAAATGTTCTCTGAAGAACTGAAGTAAACCCTGGAATATGCATGGAATGGTGAAAGGTATCATCTATTATGAAATGAAACAATTATGAATAATTCGAGAACATATACCTTTCATAATAGGAGGAAAGCGTAGGCGAAGTCGTGGCAAGAAACGTGGACGTGAGTCAAACTTATGTCTTATACGCATGTGAAGATTTTAGTTTTCAAGACTGTGTGTAAGGATAATGGTCAGAAGAATGTTTTACTATATTCCTTGATGAAAGATAACTACGAATTATCTTTTGAAACATTCATTTAAATTACTATAAAATGTTCTCTGAAAAACTGAAGTTAACCCTGGATTATGCATGGAATGGTGATAGGTATCATCTATTATGAAAGGAAACAATTATGAATAATTCGAGAACATATACCTTTCATAATAGGAGGAAAGCGTAGGCGAAGTCGTGGCAAGAAACGTGGACGTGAGTCAAGATTATGTCTTATACGCATGTGAAGATTTTAGTTTTTAAGACGGCGTGTAGGGATAATGGTCAGAAGAATGGTTTTTTTTATTCCTTGATGAAAAAGGAATACGAACTAACTTTTGAATCATTCTTTTAAATTTCTATCAAACGTTCTCTTAAGAACTGAAGTTAACCCTGGAATATGCATGGAATGGTGAAAGGTATCATCTATTATGAAATGAAACAATTATGAATAATTCGAGAACATATACCTTTCATAATAGGAGGAAAGCGTAGGCGAAGTCGTGGCAAGAAACGTGGACGTGAGTCAAACTTATGGTTCATACGCATGTGAAGATTTAGTTTTTCAGGCTGCGTGTAAGGATAATGGTCAGAAGAATGTTTTACTATATTCCTTGATGAAAGAGAAATACGAACTAACTTTTGAATCATTCTTTTAAATTTCTATCAAAATGTTCTCTGAAGAACTGAAGTTAACCCTGGAATATGCATGGAATAGTGAAAGGTATCATCTATTATGAAATGAAACAATTATGAATAATTCGAGAACATATACCTTTCATAATAGGAGGAAAGCGTAGGCGAAGTCGTGGCAAGAAACGTGGACGTGAGTCAAGATTATGTCTTATACGCATGTGAAGATTTTAGTTTTCAAGGCTGCTTGTAAGGATAATGGTCAGAAGACAAAAATATTTTATTCCTTGATGAAAAAGGAATACGAAATAACTTTTGAATAATTCATTTAAATCTCTATAAAACGTTCTCTGAAAAAAACTGAAGTTAACCCTGGAATATGCATGGAATGGTGAACGGTTTTATCTATTATGAAATGAAACAATTATGAATAATTCGAGAACATATACCTTTCATAATAGGAGGAAAGCGTAGGCGAAGTCGTGGCAAGAAACGTGGACGTGAGTCAAACTTATGTCTTATACACATGTGAAGATTTTAATTTTCTAGGCTCCGTGTGAGGATAATGGTCAGAAGAATAATTTCCTAGTTTCCTTAATGAAAGAGAGCTACGAACTAACTTTTGAAACATTCATTTAAATTACTATAAAATGTTCTCTGAAGAACTGAAGTTAACCCTGGAATATGCATGGAATGGTGAAAGGTATCATCTATTATGAAATGAAACAATTATGAATAATTCGAGAACATATACCTTTCATAATAGGAGGAAAGCGTAGGCGAAGTCGTGGCAAGAAACGTGGACGTGAGTCAAACTTATGTCTTATACGCATGTGAAGATTTTAGTTTTCAAGACTGTGTGTAAGGATAATGGTCAGAAGAATGTTTTACTATATTCCTTGATGAAAGATAACTACGAATTATCTTTTGAAACATTCATTTAAATTACTATAAAATGTTCTCTGAGGAACTGAAGTTAACCCTGGATTATGCATGGAATGGTGATAGGTATCATCTATTATGAAATGAAACAATTATGAATAATTCGAGAACATATACCTTTCATAATAGGAGGAAAGCGTAGGCGAAGTCGTGGCAAGAAACGTGGACGTGAGTCAAGATTATGTCTTATACGCATGTGAAGATTTTAGTTTTTAAGACGGCGTGTAGGGATAATGGTCAGAAGAATGTTTTTTTTTATTCCTTGATGAAAAAGGAATACGAACTAACTTTTGAATCATTCTTTTAAATTTCTATCAAACGTTCTCTTAAGAACTGAAGTTAACCCTGGAATATGCATGGAATGGTGAAAGGTATCATCTATTATGAAATGAAACAATTATGAATAATTCGAGAACATATACCTTTCATAATAGGAGGAAAGCGTAGGCGAAGTCGTGGCAAGAAACGTGGACGTGAGTCAAACTTATGGTTCATACGCATGTGAAGATTTAGTTTCTCAGGCTGCGTGTAAGGATAATGGTCAGAAGAATGTTTTACTATATTCCTTGATGAAAGAGAAATACGAAATAACTTTTGAATCATTCTTTTAAATTTCTATCAAATGTTCTCTGAAGAACTGAAGTTAACCCTGGAATATGCATGGAATGGTGAAAGGTATCATCTATTATGAAATGAAACAATTATGAATAATTCGAGAACATATACCTTTCATAATAGGAGGAAAGCGTAGGCGAAGTCGTGGCAAGAAACGTGGACGTGAGTCAAGATTATGTCTTATACGCATGTGATGATTTTAGTTTTCTAGACGGCGTGTAAGGATAATGGTCAGAAGATATATTCATTTTATTCCTTAATGAAAGAGAAATACGAACTAACTTTTGAAACATTCATTTAAATTACTATAAAATGTTCTCTGAAGAACAGAAATTTACCCTGGAATATGCATGGAATGATGAAAGGTATTATCTATTATGAAATGAAACCCATTATAAATAATTCGAGAACATATACCTTTCATAATAGGAGGAAAGCGTAGGCGAAGTCGTGGCAAGAAACGTGGACGTGAGTCAAGATTATGTCTTATACGCATGTGAAGATTTTAATTTTCTAGTCTGTGTTTAAGGATAATGGTCAGAAGAATAATTTCCTAGTTTCCTTGATGAAAAAGAAATACACACTAACTTTGGAAACATTCATTTAAATCTCTAAAAAATGTTCACTGAAGAACTGAAGTTAACCCTGGAATATGCATGGAATGATGAAAGGTATCATCTATTATGAAATGAAACAATTATGAATAATTCGAGAACATATACCTTTCATAATAGGAGGAAAGCGTAGGCGAAGTCGTGGCAAGAAACGTGGGCGTGAGTCAAACTTATGGTTCATACGCATGTGAAGATTTTAGTTTTTAAGACGGCGTGTAGGGATAATGGTCAGAAGAATGTTTTATTTTCTTCCTTGATGAAAAAGGAATACGAACTAACTTTTGAATCATTCTTTTAAATTTCTATCAAAAGTTCTCTGAAGAACTGAAGTTAACCCTGGAATATGCATGGAATGGTGAAAGGTATCATCTATTATGAAATGAAACAATTATAAATAATTCGAGAACATATACCTTTCATAATAGGAGGAAAGCGTAGGCGAAGTCGTGGCAAGAAACGTGGACGTGAGTCAAGATTATGTCTTATACGCATGTGAAGATTTTAGTTTTTAAGACGGCGTGTAGGGATAATGGTCAGAAGAATGTTTTTTTTTATTCCTTGATGAAAAAGGAATACGAACTAACTTTTGAATCACTCTTTTAAATTTCTATCAAACGTTCTCTTAAGAACTGAAGTTAACCCTGGAATATGCATGGAATGGTGAAAGGTATCATCTATTATGAAATGAAACAATTATGAATAATTCGAGAACATATACCTTTCATAATAGGAGGAAAGCGTAGGCGAAGTCGTGGCAAGAAACGTGGACGTGAGTCAAACTTATGGTTCATACGCATGTGAAGATTTAGTTTTTCAGGCTGCGTGTAAGGATAATGGTCAGAAGAATGTTTTACTATATTCCTTGATGAAAGAGAAATACGAATTATCTTTTGAAACATTCATTTACATAACTATAAAATGTTCTCTGAAGAACTGAAATTAACCCTGGATTATGCATGGAATGGTGATAGGTATCATCTATTATGAAATGAAACAATTATGAATAATTCGAGAATATATACCTTTCATAATAGGAGGAAAGCGTAGGCGAAGTCGTGGCAAGAAACGTGGACGTGAGTCAAACTTATGGTTTATACGCATGTGAAGATTTAGTTTTTCAGGCTGTGTGTAAGTATAATGGTCAGAAGAATGTTTTACTATATTCCTTAATGAAAGAGAAATACGAACTATCTTTTGAAACATTCATTTAAATTACTATAAAATGTTCTCTGAAGAACTGAAATTAACCCTGGATTATGCATGGAATGGTGATATGTATCATCTATTATAAAATTAAACAATTATGAATAATTCGAGAACATATACCTTTCATAATAGGAGGGAAGCGTAGGCGAAGTCGTGGCAAGAAACGTGGACGTGAGTCAAGATTATGTCTTATACACATGTGACGATTTTAGTTTTCTAGACGGCGTGTAAGGAGAATGGTCAAAAGATATATTCATTTTATTCCTTAATGAAAGATAACTACGAACTAACTTTTGAAACATTCATTTAAATCTCTATAAAATGTTCCCTGAAGAACAGAAATTAACCCTGGAATATGCATGGAATGATGAAAGGTATTATCTATTATGAAATGAAACCCATTATAAATAATTCGAGAACATATACCTTTCATAATAGGAGGAAAGCGTAGGCGAAGTCGTGGCAAGAAACGTGGACGTGAGTTAAGATTATGTCTTATACGCATGTGAAGATTTTAATTTTCTAGTCTGTGTTTAAGGATAATGGTCAGAAGAATAATTTCCTAGTTTCCTTGATGAAAAAGAAATACACACTAACTTTGGAAACATTCATTTAAATCTCTATAAAATGTTCTCTGAAGAACTGAAGTTAACCCTGGAATTTGCATGGAATAATGAAAGGTATCATCTATTATGAAATGAAACAATTATGAATAATTCGAGAACATATACCTTTCATAATAGGAGGAAAGCGTAGGCGAAGTCGTGGCAAGAAACGTGGACGTGAGTCAAGATTATGTCTTATACGCATGTGAAGATTTTACTTTTAAGACGGCGTGTAGGGATAATGGTCAGAAGAATGTTTTACTATATTCCTTGATGAAAGAGAAATACGAACTAACTTTTGAATCATTCTTTTAAATTTCTATCAAATGTTCTCTGAAGAACTGAAGTTAACCCTGGAATATGCATGGAATGGTGAAAGGTATCATCTATTATGAAATGAAACAATTATAAATAATTCGAGAACATATACCTTTCATAATAGGAGGAAAGCGTAGGCGAAGTCGTGGCAAGAAACGTGGACGTGAGTCAAACTTATGTCTTATACACATGTGAAGATTTTAATTTTCTAGGCTCCGTGTGAGGATAATGGTCAGAAGAATAATGTCCTAGTTTCCTTAATGAAAGAGAGCTACGAACTAACTTTTGAAACATTCATTTAAATTACTATAAAATGTTCTCTGAAGAACTGAAGTTAACCCTGGAATATGCATTGAATGGTGAAAGGTATCATCTATTATGAAATGAAACAATTATGAATAATTCGAGAACATATACCTTTCATAATAGGAGGAAAGCGTAGGCGAAGTCGTGGCAAGAAACGTGGACGTGAGTCAAACTTATGTCTTATACGCATGTGAAGATTTTAGTTTTCAAGACTGTGTGTAAGGATAATGGTCAGAAGAATATTTTACTATATTCCTTGATGAAAGATAACTACGAATTATCTTTTGAAACATTCATTTAAATTACTATAAAATGTTCTCTGAAGAACTGAAATTAACCCTGGATTATGCATGGAATGGTGATAGGTATCATCTATTATGAAATGAAACAATTATAAATAATTCGAGAACATATACCTTTCATAATAGGAGGAAAGCGTAGGCGAAGTCGTGGCAAGAAACGTGGACGTGAGTCAAGATTATGTCTTTTACGCATGTGATGATTTTAGTTTTCTAGACGGCGTGTAAGGATAATGGTCAGAAGATATATTCATTTTATTCCTTAATGAAAGAGAAATACGAACTAACTTTTGAAACATTCATTTAAATCTCTATAAAATGTTCTCTGAAGAACAGAAATTTACCCTGGAATATGCATGGAATGATGAAAGGTATTATCTATTATGAAATGAAACCCATTATAAATAATTCGAGAACATATACCTTTCATAATAGGAGGAAAGCGTAGGCGAAGTCGTGGCAAGAAACGTGGACGTGAGTCAAGATTATGTCTTATACGCATGTGAAGATTTTAATTTTCTAGTCTGTGTTTAAGGATAATGGTCAGAAGAATAATTTCCTAGTTTCCTTGATGAAAAAGAAATACACACTAACTTTGGAAACATTCATTTAAATCTCTAAAAAATGTTCTCTGAAGAACTGAAGTTAACCCTGGAATATGCATGGAATGATGAAAGGTATCATCTATTATGAAATGAAACAATTATGAATAATTCGAGAACATATACCTTTCATAATAGGAGGAAAGCGTAGGCGAAGTCGTGGCAAGAAACGTGGACGTGAGTCAAGATTATGTCTTATACGCATGTGAAGATTTTAGTTTTTAAGACGGCGTGTAGGGATAATGGTCAGAAGAATGTTTTATTTTATTCCTTGATGAAAAAGGAATACGAACTAACTTTTGAATCATTCTTTTAAATTTCTATCAAAGTTCTCTGAAGAACTGAAGTTAACCCTGGAATATGCATGGAATGGTGAAAGGTATCATCTATTATGAAATGAAACAATTATGAATAATTCGAGAACATATACCTTTCATAATAGGAGGAAAGCGTAGGCGAAGTCGTGGCAAGAAACGTGGACGTGAGTCAAACTTATGTCTTATACGCATGTGAAGATTTTAATTTTTTAGGCTTCGTGTGAGGATAATGGTCAGAAGAATAATTTCCTAGTTTCCTTAATGAAAGATAACTACGAACTAACTTTTGAAACATTCATTTAAATTACTATAAAATGTTCTCTGAAGAACTGAAGTTAACCCTGGATTATGCATGGAATGGTGATAGGTATCATCTATTATGAAATGAAACAATTATGAATAATTCGAGAACATATACCTTTCATAATAGGAGGAAAGCGTAGGCGAAGTCGTGGCAAGAAACGTGGACGTGAGTCAAAATTATGTCTTATATCCATGTGAAGATTTTAATTTTCAAGACTGTGTGTAGGAATAATGGTCAGAAGAATGTTTTATTTTATTCCTTGATGAAAAAGGAATACGTACTAACTTTTGAATAATTCATTTAATTCTCTATAAACGTTCTCTGAAAAAACTGAAGTTAACCCTGGAATATGCATGGAATGGTGACAGGTATCATCTATTATGAAATGAAACAATTATAAATTCGAGAACATATACCTTTCATAATAGGAGGAAAGCGTAGGCGAAGTCGTGGCAAGAAACGTGGACGTGAGTCAAACTTATGTCTTATACGCATGTGAAGATTTTAATTTTTTAGGCTCCGTGTGAGGATAATGGTTAGAAGAATAATTTCCTAGTTTCCTTAATGAAAGAAAACTACGAACTAACTTTTGAAACATTCATTTAAATTACTATAAAATGTTCTCTGAAGAACTGAAGTTAACCCTGGATTATGCATGGAATGGTGATAGGTATCATCTATTATGAAATGAAACAATTATGAATAATTCGAGAACATATACCTTTCATAATAGGAGGAAAGCGTAGGCGAAGTCGTGGCAAGAAACGTGGACGTGAGTCAAAATTATGTCTTATATCCATGTGAAGATTTTAATTTTCAAGACTGTGTGTAGGAATAATGGTCAGAAGAATGTTTTATTTTATTCCTTGATGAAAAAGGAATACGTACTAACTTTTGAATAATTCATTTAATTCTCTATAAACGTTCTCTGAAAAAACTGAAGTTAACCCTGGAATATGCATGGAATGGTGACAGGTATCATCTATTATGAAATGAAACAATTATAAATTCGAGAACATATACCTTTCATAATAGGAGGAAAGCGTAGGCGAAGTCGTGGCAAGAAACGTGGACGTGAGTTAAACTTATGTCTTATACGCATGTGAAGATTTTAATTTTTTAGGCTCCGTGTGAGGATAATGGTTAGAAGAATAATTTCCTAGTTTCCTTAATGAAAGAAAACTACGAACTAACTTTTGAAACATTCATTTAAATTACTATAAAATGTTCTCTGAAGAACTGAAGTTAACCCTGGAATATGCATGGAATGGTGAAAGGTATCATCTATTATGAAATGAAACAATTATGAATAATTCGAGAACATATACCTTTCATAATAGGAGGAAAGCGTAGGCGAAGTCGTGGCAAGAAACGTGGACGTGAGTCAAACTTATGGTTTATACGCATGTGAAGATTTAGTTTTTCAGGCTGCGTGTAAGGATAATGGTCAGAAGAATGTTTTACTATATTCCTTGATGAAAGAGAAATACGAATTATCTTTTGAAACATTCATTTAAATTACTATAAAATGTTCTCTGAAGAACTGAAATTAACCCTGGATTATGCATGGAATGGTGATAGGTATCATCTATTATGAAATGAAACAATTATGAATAATTCGAGAACATATACCTTTCATAATAGGAGGAAAGCGTAGGCGAAGTCGTGGCAAGAAACGTGGACGTGAGTCAAACTTATGGTTCATACGCATGTGAAGATTTAGTTTTTCAGGCTGCGTGTAAGGATAATGGTCAGAAGAATGTTTTACTATATTCCTTGATGAAAGAGAAATACGAACTATCTTTTGAAACATTCATTTAAATTACTATAAAATGTTCTCTGAAGAACTGAAATTAACCCTGGATTATGCATGGAATGGTGATAGGTATCATCTATTATGAAATGAAACAATTATGAATAATTCGAGAACATATACCTTTCATAATAGGAGGAAAGCGTAGGCGAAGTCGTGGCAAGAAACGTGGACGTGAGTCTAAATTATGTCTTTTAAGCAGGTGAAAGTATAAATGTACTAGATTGCGTGCCAGAATACAGAAGATCTTTTATTTTATGTTATAATCTAGACATGCAAACATGATTGCAAAACGGAATGAATACATTTTGGTTTTTTTACTGTTTGGTATAAATACTGATGTAGCTTAAAGTAAACGTTATCTCAATCAATACTGGTAAAACGACCTTTGAAGGTTTCCTTACAATTTATGTAAAACATTGGGTTATTTTAGAAATAAGCAATCAATACCTGCGTAACGAATCTTATGCGCGATGCATCTTAGAACATGAATAAATGTAGTATTTGCTTTATAAAATATACCTTCATAACAGGAGGAAAACGTCGACAAGGACGAGGCAAGAAACGTCGACGTAAGTCAAAGTATTGCATGCTCGTTATTGCATGGATGAAAAGAAACATAACTGTTTTATGTCTGTATCTTGTTTTGTGTAATACCTTTAAATACAAAAATGTGAAAGGCCGTGACAAAGTTTGGTGAAAGGAGGTGAAAAAGTATTGTGAATGTGTTGGAACAACAGTAGAGAAGAAATTGATTTGAAATCAATTAAAATATGTCGTATCAAACTCAAGTTCTTCCGTAATAAGTATTTATGATGATGATACCTATAGTATAATGCATGAAATGAACGCTCAAAGACAACCCATTAGATAATACCCGATGGGTCACTACAAGAAATTGGTAAAGTGGAGTTATCACTCTGATACTATATATAATCAGCATGATGGTATTTATTGTTGCATATGCCGCTGCCAGGTCGACGTAAAGGCAGGCGCTATGAGTTTTATTTCATTATACTATTGAAGTACTATTGAAGTAACTCCTGTAATAATTATGCAAGATACAATGTGATAACGAAAGAACATGAGATTGTAATGCAACCACTGATGGCATGTAAATATGTGTCTAGTGTAACATGTGAATGTTAAGAAACTCGATCATTTGCTCTTTGTTTCGGTGGTAAAAATAAACCGTTTCTTCGAATTCAGCTAAGAGGAAGATTAAAACCTGGTTTGGTGAGTGATTCTGAATTGCGTTGCATGCCAGTTTGGAAGGCCTACACTATTGCATGGTCATGGTAATGGGGAGATTCTCTATGGATGTGACACTTGATGCTTAATGATACCATTGATCAGTTGCTACTTTTGACTGGACGTTACAAATATGTCGATGACAGGTTAACTAGCGATATTTTTGCCTTTACTACTTAATAACGTATTTTATAGAAAGGACACGGGTGGCCTAGCCACCTTAAGGCGCCGCTATTCACTGTGCAGAGTTGTGTCACTTGGGCGCGCCAGAAACCTATGGTTAAGGGTTTGAATCCCGGTACGCCCAAATAATGTTTCTATATTTGTCAGCACCATACCTGTACTAGTGATTTTCACCGAAGTGGTAAACGTCTGAGACTTTCTCCAACATGAGCTGACAAGCCATGATATAACTGGAATGTTAAACCCAATTCACTCACTAACGTTTATCAAAACATGTAAGGACTGCAATTTTCTTGTAAACTATTTACGCAGATAATTAGTACACGTTGGGATGCGAATACAGACATCGTCGGTTCTGCGGTTCATGAGAGCAAACGGCCTACCTCCTGTTATAACCTTACTATTCAGTACCTATGTTTAATGCGAACTAAACGCTTAGTACAATTGAATGGTACGTATAACTTACGTCCCTTGTAATTGCACTTGTGTATTTAAAATAAACTTTGATTGACTTTTTGGTTTCCATTTAGAGCCCTTCTTATGGGGATCATATATAATCTCCCCTCCATAAATGCACCTGACATCCCGGCAACATTCAAAGAAGTGGCAGATGCATGAGGTCTTCGCATCATGTCGAATTAATTCAGAAGTATAGGTACTCCTTGTGTATAACAACTACAGTGGTGTTGCAATAGTGTTTTTAACACTTTAAAATTGAAACGATGAAAAGAAACATGTGAATGTTACTGAGTGTTTGAAGAACGAGTGCTCGCTTCTAATAATGTTAAATATAGAATGGGTGAGCTTGCAGCAATGAAATCACTAATTGATTGCAACAGAGTTTTTCGGGAGAAGAAGAGGAAGACGAGGTAGGCGAAGATGGAGAGGCAGAGGGCGCAGAGGGCGTAGAGGCCGCAGAGGCCGCAGAAGCCGCAGAGGCCGTAGAGGCCGCAGAGGCCGCAGAGGCCGCAGAGGGAGCAGAGCCCGCAGAGGCCGCAGAGGGCGCAGAGGCCGTAGAGGGCGCAGAGGCCGCAGAGGGCGCAGAAGCCGCAGAGGTCGCAGAGGCCGCAGAGGTCGCAGAGGGCGCAGAGGGAGCAGAGCCCGCAGAGGCCGCAGAGGGCGCAGAGGCCGTAGAGGGCGCAGAGGCCGCAGAGGGCGCAGAAGCCGTAGAGGCCGCAGAGGCCGCAGAGGCCGCAGAGGGAGCAGAGCCCGCAGAGGTCGCAGAGGTCGCAGAGGTCGCAGAGGGCGCAGAGGCCGCAGAGGGAGCAGAGCCCGCAGAGGTCGCAGAGGTCGCAGAGGGCGCAGAGGCCGCAGAGGCCGCAGAGGGCGCAGAGGGCGCAGAGCCCGCAGAGGACGCAGAGGACGCAGAGCCCGCAGAGGCCGCAGAGGTCGCAGAGGGCGCAGAGGCCGCAGAGGGAGCAGAGCCCGCAGAGGTCGCAGAGGACGCAGAGGCCGCAGAGGGCGCAGAGCCCGCAGAGGCCGCAGAGGGCGCAGAGGACGCAGAGGACGCAGAGCCCGCAGAGGACGCAGAGGCCGCAGAGGCCGCAGAGGGCGCAGAAGCCGTAGAGGCCGAAGAGGTCGCAGAGGCCGCAGAGGGCGCAGAGCCCGCAGAGGCCGCAGAGGCCGCAGAGGACGCAGAGGACGCAGAGGCCGCAGAGGACGCAGAGGGCGCAGAGGGCGAAGAGGCCGCAGAGGCCGCAGAAGCCGTAGAGGCCGCAGAGGCCGCAAAGGACGCAGAGGGAGCAGAGCCCGCAGAGGTCGCAGAGGGCGCAGAGGCCGCAGAGGACGCAGAGGCCGCAGAGGCCGCAGAGCCCGCAGAGGCCGCAGAGGTCGCAGAGGGCGCAGAGGGCGCAGAGGCCGCAGAGGGAGCAGAGCCCGCAGAGGGAGCAGAGGGCGCAGAGGCCGCAGAGGGCGCAGAGGCCGCAGAAGCCGTAGAGGCCGAAGAGGCCGCAGAGGCCGCAGAGGACGCAGAGGGCGCAGAGGGCGAAGAGGCCGCAGAGGCCGCAGAGGCCGCAGAAGCCGTAGAGGCCGCAGAGGCCGCAGAGGACGCAGAGGGAGCAGAGCCCGCAGAGGTCGCAGAGGGCGCAGAGGCCGCAGAGGACGCAGAGGACGCAGAGGCCGCAGAGCCCGCAGAGGCCGCAGAGGTCGCAGAGGGCGCAGAGGGCGCAGAGGCCGCAGAGGAAGCAGAGCCCGCAGAGGGAGCAGAGGGCGCAGAGGCCGCAGAGGGCGTAGAGGCCGCAGAAGCCGTAGAGGCCGAAGAGGCCGCAGAGGGCGCAGAGGCCGCAGAGGGAGCAGAGCCCGCAGAGGTCGCAGAGGGCGCAGAGGCCGCAGAGGACGCAGAGGCCGCAGAGGGAGCAGAGCCCGCAGAGGACGCAGAGGGCGCAGAGGCCGCAGAGGGCGCAGAAGCCGTAGAGGACGCAGAGGCCGCAGAGGCCGAAGAGGACGCAGAGGGAGCAGAGCCCGCAGAGGTCGCAGAGGGCGCAGAGGCCGCAGAGGACGCAGAGGGCGCAGAAGCCGTAGAGGACGCAGAGGCCGCAGAGGCCGAAGAGGACGCAGAGGGAGCAGAGCCCGCAGAGGTCGCAGAGGGCGCAGAGGCCGCAGAGGACGCAGAGGACGCAGAGGCCGCAGAGCCCGCAGAGGCCGCAGAGGTCGCAGAGGGCGCAGAGGGCGCAGAGGCCGCAGAGGAAGCAGAGCCCGCAGAGGTCGCAGAGGGAGCAGAGCCCGCAGAGGTCGCAGAGGACGCAGAGGGAGCAGAAGCCGTAGAGGCCGCAGAGGCCGCAGAGGCCGCAGAGGACGCAGAGGCCGCAGAGGCCGCAGAGCCCGCAGAGCCCGCAGAGGCCGCAGAGGTCGCAGAGGTCGCAGAGGGCGCAGAGGCCGCAGAGGGCGCAGAGGCCGCAGAGGGAGCAGAGCCCGCAGAGGTCGCAGAGGGCGCAGAGGGCGCAGAGGCCGCAGAGGGAGCAGAGCCCGCAGAGGTCGCAGAGGGCGCAGAGGCCGCAGAGGGAGCAGAGCCCGCAGAGGGAGCAGAGCCCGCAGAGGTCGCAGAGGGCGCAGAGGCCGCAGAGGGCGCAGAGGCCGCAGAGGGAGCAGAGCCCGCAGAGGCCGTAGAGGGCGCAGAGGGCGCAGAGGACGCAGAGCCCGCAGAGGCCGCAGAGGGCGCAGAGGCCGCAGAGGCCGCAGAGGACGCAGAGGGAGCAGAGCCCGCAGAGGCCGTAGAGGGCGCAGAGGGCGCAGAGGCCGTAGAGGGCGCAGAAGCCGTAGAGGCCGCAGAGGTCGCAGAAGCCGTAGAGGCCGCAGAGGTCGCAGAAGCCGTAGAGGTCGCAGAGGTCGCAGAGGTCGCAGAGCCCGTAGAGGCCGTAGAGGCCGCAGAGGCAGCAGAGGCCGTAGAGGCCGCAGAGGACGCAGAGGACGCAGAAGCCGCAGAGGTCGCAGAAGCCGTAGAGGCCGCAGAGGACGCAGAGGACGCAGAAGCCGCAGAGGTCGCAGAAGCCGTAGAGGCCGCAGAGGTCGCAGAGGGCGCAGAGGCCGCAGAGGGCGCAGAGGCCGCAGAGGGCGCAGAGGTCGCAGAAGCCGTAGAGGTCGCAGAGGCAGCAGAGGACGCAGAGGACGCGGAGGACGCAGAAGCCGAAGAGGTCGCAGAAGCCGTAGAGGCCGCAGAGGCCGCAGAGGGAGCAGAGGTCGCAGAGGGCGCAGAGGCCGCAGAGGCCGCAGAGGCCGCAGAAGCCGTAGAGGCCGCAGAGGCCGCAGAGGCCGCAGAGGCCGCAGAGGCCGTAGAGGGCGCAGAAGTCGTAGAGGACGCAGAGGACGCAGGGGGAGCAGAGGCCGGAGAGGCCGCAGAGGGAGCAGAGGCCGCAGAGGCCGCAGAGGACGCAGAGGCCGCAGAGCCCGTAGAGGCAGAGGCCGCAGAGGCCGCAGAGGCCGCAGAGGACGCAGAGGGCGCAGAGGCCGCAGAGGGCGCAGAAGCCGTAGAGGCCGCAGAGGCAGCAGAGGACGCAGAGGGAGCAGAAGCCGTAGAGGCCGCAGAGGCCGCAGAGGACGCAGAGGGAGCAGAGCCCGCAGAGGTCGCAGAGGTCGCAGAGGGCGCAGAGGCCGCAGAGGCCGCAGAGGCCGCAGAGGCGGCAGAGGACGCAGAGGGAGCAGAGCCCGCAGAGGCAGCAGAGGCCGCAGAGGGCGCAGAGGCCGTAGAGGCCGCAGAGGCCGCAGAGGACGCAGAGGGAGCAGAGCCCGCAGAGGTCGCAGAGGGAGCAGAGGCCGCAGAGGCGGCAGAGGACGCAGAGGGAGCAGAGCCCGCAGAGGCAGCAGAGGCCGCAGAGGGCGCAGAGGGCGCAGAGGCCGCAGAGGCCGCAGAGGACGCAGAGGACGCAGAGGACGCAGAGGACGCAGAGCACGCAGAGGCCGCAGAGGACGCAGAGGACGCAGAGCCCGCAGAGGGCGCAGAGCCCGCAGAGGGCGCAGAGGGCGCAGAGGCCGCAGAGGCCGTAGAGGCCGCAGAGGCCGCAGAGCACGCAGAGGTCGCAGAGGCCGCAGAGGGCGCAGAGGCCGGAGAGGGCGCAGAAGCCGTAGAGGACGCAGAGGCCGCAGGGGGAGCAGAGGCCGCAGAGGCCGCAGAGGGAGCAGAGGACGCAGAGGACGCAGAGGACGCAGAGGGCGCAGAGGCCGCAGAGGGCGCAGAAGCCGTAGAGGCAGCAGAGGCCGCAGAGGCCGCAGAGGCCGCAGAGGACGCAGAGGGAGCAGAGCCCGCAGAGGTCGCAGAGGGCGCAGAGGCCGCAGAGGACGCAGAGGACGCAGAGGCCGCAGAGGACGCAGAGGGAGCAGAGCCCGCAGAGGCAGCAGAGGCCGCAGAGGGCGCAGAGCACGCAGAGGGCGCAGAGCCCGCAGAGGACGCAGAGCCCGCAGAGGCCGCAGAGGCCGCAGAGGGAGCAGAGGCCGCAGAGGCCGCAGAGGGAGCAGAGGCCGCAGAGGGAGTAGAGGCCGCAGAGGCCGCAGAGGACGCAGAGGACGCAGAGGCCGAAGAGGACGTAGAGGCCGCAGAAGCCGCAGAGGGCGCAGAGGCCGCAGAGGGCGCAGAGGCCGCAGAGGCCGCAGAGCCCGTAGAAGCCGCAGAGGCCGCAGAGGGAGCAGAGGCCGCAGAGGACGCAGAGGACGCAGAGGCCGCAGAGGACGCAGAGGCCGCAGAGGCCGCAGAAGCCGCAGAGGGCGCAGAGGCCGCAGAGGGAGCAGAGCCCGCAGAGGCCGCAGAGGCCGCAGAGGACGCAGAGGCCGCAGAAGCCGCAGAGGGCGCAGAGGCCGTAGAGGCCGTAGAGGCCGCAGAGGCCGCAGAGGGAGCAGAGGCCGCAGAGGGAGCAGAGCCCGCAGAGGCCGCAGAGGCCGCAGAGGGCGCAGAGGACGCAGAGGACGCAGAGGCCGCAGAGCACGCAGAGGCCGCAGAGGCCGCAGAGGACGCAGAGGACGCAGAGGCCGCAGAGCTAGCAGAGGACGCAGAGGCCGCAGAGGCCGCAGAGGCCGCAGAGGGAGCAGAGGACGCAGAAGCCGCAGAGGACGCAGAGGCCGTAGAGGGCGCAGAGGCCGCAGAGGGCGCAGAGGCCGCAGAGCTAGCAGAGGACGCAGAGGACGCCGAACCCGTAGAGGCCGCAGAGGCCGCAGAGGGAGCAGAGGCCGCAGAGGGAGCAGAGGGCGCAGAGGCCGCAGAGGACGCAGAGGCCGCAGAGGGCGCAGAGGACGCAGAGGACGCAGAAGCCGCAGAGGTCGCAGAGGGCGCAGAGGTCGCAGAGGTCGCAGAGGTCGCAGAGGCAGTAGAGGCCGCAGAGGCCGCAGAGGTCGCAGAGCCCGCAGAGGCCGCAGAGGGCGCAGAGGCCGCAGAGGGCGCAGAGCCCGCAGAGGACGCAGAGGCAGCAGAGGCCGCAGAGGCCGTAGAGGCCGCAGAGGCCGCAGAGGCCGCAGAGCCCGCAGAGGCCGCAGAGGCCGCAGAGGTCGCAGAGGCCGCAGAGGCCGCAGAGCCCGCAGAGGCCGCAGAGGGCGCAGAGGCCGCAGAGGGCGCAGAGGCCGCAGAGGGCGCAGAGCCCGCAGAGGGCGCAGAGGCCGTAGAGGCCGCAGAGGCCGCAGAGGCCGCAGAGCCCGCAGAGGCCGCAGAGGCCGCAGAGGACGCAGAGGACGCAGAGGACGCAGAAGCCGCAGAGGACGCAGAAGCCGCAGAGGGCGCAGAGGGCGCAGAGGTCGCAGAGGTCGCAGAGGTAACAGAAAGCGCAGAGGCCGCAGAGGCCGCAGAGGCCGCAGAGGGAACAGAAAGCGCAGAGGTCGCAGAGGCCGCAGAGGCCGCAGAGGTAGCAGAAAGCGCAGAGGTCGCAGAGGTCGCAGAGGCCGCAGAGGTCGCAGAGGTCGCAGAGGCCGTAGAGGCCGCAGAGGTCGCAGAGGGAGCAGAGGCAACAGAAAGCGCAGAGGCCGCAGAGGCCGCAGAGGTAACAGAAAGCGCAGAGGCCGCAGAGGCCGCAGAGGACGAAGAGGACGCAGAGGACGAAGAGGTAACAGAAAGCGCAGAAGACGAAGAGGGCGCAGAGGTAACAGAAAGCGCAGAGGGCGCAGAGGTAACACTGAAATTGCTTTTTCCATCCGCATTTATCTACATCCTTTAGAAGACGTTTTAACTGAGCACATTTTGATATATTTCTTCTTTTTCGCAACTTTATTTAGCCTGTAAAGGCATCAACTAATCATTTTTTTCAAAGCAGGAAAGGTAATCTTATTTAATTCAACTTCAATCTTTGTCTCCACAACGACATCAACTATGAAGTCGGAAGTATAATTTATGTGATTACAACCCGCCAGTTGTAGTGGGCCCGTCCCTCAAATCATACTCCTCTCGTAGCAATAATGCCCTTTTCTGTCTTAGCTTATTGAAGTGAACGTATGCAGACATTAATCACTGCTGAATCAATTGTACCTTGCTGACATTTACATTAAAATGTTTAACACAGCATGGCGTTAGCATATCTTCGAAGACATATTAGTCAATTTATTCATTATGTTGTGTCAGTTCCATGCGATTTATGCTTTAGAAAATTGAATCTAAATATGTATGTTGACAACTTCATGATATTATAAAATAACTACATTAGTGTTCTTCCTGGTGAGCTACTGTGCTCTTTTTGTATACTAATATGTAAAATTAGTAAACAGACACTGGGGAATGTAGCATGCGTTTTTTCCCTTATTTTAGTCCAGAATAAATCATACATCTACCCCTTTGATATACTGGCATGGTGTGTTTATCTTGTTTTCTAACATCTTATCCTTTCTATCGCGCATGTGAAAGAATGTTCGTGCATGTGAAAGAATGTTCGTGCATGTGAAAGAATTTTCCTTAATTGTGAAAATCCGTAATTTTGCATGTAAATGAATGTCATACTGTCTACAGAAATTATCTCAACTTACCTTATGATTAGAAGGTTAATGTGTACGATAGATCATAAGTTCTTTCTCTTTAAATTTGAGAAAGAGAAGAGTGAGCGTTTGATTTTGAACAGTTTCCTAGATCACCATGTGTAAGCATTATGTCGCTGATATTCACTAAACTTTGAAACAAAGGGTAGAAATTATGATGAAAGGGATATGAGTATTGTACGGTAGCCCATAAGGGACATGGAGTCTGTTTTTCAATATTTGAATGTTTCACTTACTTTTATCGTAACCTTTTGCAAATTAACACGATTTGTCTGACAAATTTGCAAAAGGTTACGATAAAAGTAAGTGAAATATCAAAATATGTCCCTTATGGGCTACCGTAGCATTGTGCCTGCAGACCAATGGAAATATCGTGCGCGACTCGATCCATGACTCCAGGTGACGGACATAAAATGCATTTATATTTATGTTAGTAGAACAATCATGTTTTTCTCCTTTTTCGTAGTTCAAGTAAGTGGGTTTGTGGGTTCGTTTTGGTTCATTGAGGTAAGGATCGAAAAACTTATATTTAAACTCGACAACGAAAACATGTGTTATCTAGAATAGTTTAACCAAACAGTTGTATGTATCAAACAGATAAAAAGGGCGCGATTGTATTCCAATACATACGGTGGCGTGACATGAATCAGCTGATTTTTAAGTTATGCACATAACTTGAGCGCCCACAAAATCAGTAGCCAATCGGTAGGATCAACACAAAGGACCTGTCATATCAAGGCAACGGGCGAGAAGCACTGCAACAGTCAGACTGTAACGAACCGGAACAAATATGTCCGGGAGAAGGCGGATGTTTCAAATGACATGGTCAGGTACCGCCAGATTCAAACATTAGTTCTCTGATAACAAGAAGACACAGTTGGAAAATGCGGGTGAGAATGAAACTCAAAGACATCAAATTCGTGGAACCCAGGCGTGCCGAGCGAGCCTGCACGTTTGCTGTTTCATTCCTTCTCGGCATTCGGTCTCAAATGGTAGTTTGGACAATGAAGATGCATTAATTTCGTTATATATCCTGTGCATGACGACACATGTGATCAGAAAAGGAATTCCTTCGACAGTACTATTCCGTGAAAATAAAAGTAGCTTAATGTTTTACTATTGTCATTGGGACATGTATGCAATAACACAAATTCAGCTTATCACAAATGCAGGAATTACAAGGAATTACAGGAATATGTTGTGAAAGTTGTATTTGTTTGTATGTGTTTTTTTTATTCCATTATCTCTTTTTATCATATTGGTGTTTGTTGATTAAATTTTTACTCGGGTTGAAGGTGAATATTACAAACTTGTGGACAAGTATTTTTACAATTTATAACAGATAAAAGTTATGCGAATTGATAACTGCATTTATGATATTATCAAAATGTCAATGTTGCGAATGATAAATGCTACGGATAAAAAAATGTATATGTAAAAACTTAAAAGTGATTAAATCCTTAATTTATTTGGTGGTAATATTGTTTCTTTTCTATTCTTTTCACAGGACGTAGGAATTTACGTAAGTTGACTTTTCTTTGTCTTAAATCAAACATCAATGACACATATCCAAGTCAAACGGGTGCACGGGTGGTCCAGTAGTCTAAGGCGCCGCGATTCGCTGTGCAGAGTTGCGTCCCTTGGGCACGTCAGAAACCTATAAATGTGGGTTCGAATCCCCGTTCGCCCCATGTTTCTAGGTTTGTCAGCACCATACCCGTGCTCCTAGGTTTCACCGAAGTGATGAACGTCCTAGACCTGCATCACTTCGGGCTTTCCTCCCACATTAAACTGACACGCCGTAATATAACTGTAATACTGTTAAAAGCGGTATAAATCAACTCACTCACTCCAAGTCAAACACGTTATGTCAGATACGTCTTGGTGTATCAGCCTAATAAAACCTTTCACTTCAAAACATATTGATTTGTTCATAAGGAGTGTGCATTGTAGCCAAAAGAGTTAATTACTAAACATTCTGGTGAAATTTCTCTTTTTCAACTGTTTTTCAAATGTATAATTTCTTGATTTATGTTTTACAGCCAGGAAACTACGTAAGTACATCATTGCTTATTAATTCTGGCACAAAGGACTTTCAGAGGAAATTGATTATAAAAAATGCAATTTGCATTTCCTTCCGATATCTACAAAATCCTTGAAAACGATAAACTCTTGCTGATTTATCACTGGCTTAGGGAAGCCAGTCGTAACTAGTTTATTTCACTCTCCTTATCAATAACATTTGCAAACGAAAATAACCTTAACTCTTAATATTACTCCGTGATAAAAACACTCAACAACTACATTGATATTATATACATAGAGTACTGTAGGTGATGCTGTGTGGTCATACTGTGAGAAATGGAAAACTATACGTTTGCGTTTTCTCGTAACAGACATCTGGATTGGTGGTTGCGTCGAGCGCTCTGAAGGTCGAACAGCAAGATTCACAAAAGATTCTATCCCAACTAGTATCGACTTACCTTTGTACGACGGGCTTGGTAACTTCAAAAGTGGATGTATCCAAGTCGTTTACGATACCCAGGACGATACAGTTCAGTTCAGATCGGATGTTGACTTCGCTTTGAAATATGCTGTGTGTGCATATGGTAAGAGAAACTAAAGCTTCTTTGGACATGTTCATTCTTTTCGCGAACACATGGTGTCGTCACTGATTTTCAATGATCCGTTCACACAATGTTTGCCAATACTTTGCCTTTAATTATTCTCTCGATCTGACACTTAAGATTGGCCTAAGCCGTACAGTGGACGATGCCTTTATCAGATATTTCTTTTGATAATTTAGACTTCACAAGTTTCTCCTATGAATGTTACAGATCCAGACAGAAGAACCCCAAAGAAATGCTCAGGGATGATTTCACCAATAAAGAACTCTCGAGGAGCATCACTGACTCGTTCGCAAATTGCCGCCTTGGCCGTATGTATAAACTTAGTTTAAGTGAGAACTAAGATAACCAGAAGTTGGACATGGAAAGCTACTTAAATCTATAATCTATAATCGGAAAGTTTCTTAACACTTATCCCGTACTTAAGCATGGAATTGTATCAAATGAAAGTGACGGTAAAACATAACTGACAACGCGAGGCGCTTTATCACTGAAACAATACCGATGGGACGTTAACTCAAAATTTATGATCGATATCAAACTAACGGTATATAGTTTTATCAAAATGAAAGTGAATACGCCAACGGTATATAGTTTAATCAAAATAAAGGTGGTCATCACAATATTATTCTTAATCGTAGTTACATCAATTTTGGCATTATTAATTATGAAATGTTAAACGAAGAGAGACGTGCAAATATGTACTATCAATAACTTTATCGTACCGATTAACTGATTAGCGTGCACGTAATGTAATTATTATGTAATATATGTTTTTTTCTTTCACAGAGCCTGTATCCAGGAAAGGTATGTTGCTTCTGTGAGCGAGTGAGCGAGTTGGGTTTAACGCCGCCTTTAACAGTATATCCAATTATATCACGGCGTGTCAGCTTAATGTGGGAGGAAAGCCCGAAGTGATGCAGGTCTCAGACGTTTACCACTTCGATGAAACCCACGAGCACGAGTATGGTGCTGACAAACCTAGACACTGTTGCTTCTGTGACTAAATCAGGATTTGATCCACCGCTGACCATCGTACTGTAAATACATGTTGTAGAGTTTATTACCATGCGTTGTTTAAAAACCTAATTGCAAAGATCAAAGAGGTAAAAAGGGTATGTAAGTTGTCCTTATTATAAATAATACCCACCCACACCACTTACACACACACACACCACCACCACACACACACGCACAAATTGTTATATAGCTAGCAGGGTAACTACTTACTCTGTTGGTACAACACCCAATGGGCAATGTGTTAAACCTATTGCTTGCGATGTTGCCTCAGTAATGTGATAGGGGTTATAACCCTATCCCGCATAATATTGGTATCCTGTTGTGTAGGTTGCGCAGAGTTGCATCCCTTTGGCGTGCCAGGAGACAGTAAACCGTGGGTTTGAATCCTAGATTCATCCTTATTGTAACTTAAGTTTGTCAGCACTATAAACGCATAATACCAAAATACATACATAACCCTTTGTGATTCATGACTGATGCCTTTCGTTATGAAAAGAATTGCCAGATAAAAATTGTTCGTATTTTGTCACAGGGTAACCAATTCTGTAAAGAACCGATCGGCATTGAATGTTATGATGAAAATGGCGACGAAGCCAAGACAGGCGTCACTTGCAACGTACGAAAAGGTTTCTCCTGTAGAGGCAAAGAATGCAAAGACTACAAGATAAAGATTTGTTGCCCAGAGAGTAAGTAGAAAAATACAATCTAACATACGGATAATGATAGACAAACACAGATGCGTGTAACATTAGCTTGTGAAAAGTGGGCGCCTTCCATGCTATGTAATAGTTTTGACGGGTTATTTGCCCTTACATGCAGGGCATAAGTGCAGTATACACTTCTGACAGCCACTATAGATACACAACCGAGAATGTTTAACACAAGTAATAATAGTATTAATCTGCGTAATGCAGAACACTGCGGTGTTTGGGAGTCTTCACATTCTCCGTAAAGTTCTGGGTGGGTTTGAGTAGGCAGCGAATTTGTAATTTTAATCTGTTAAATTTGATAATAATTCTTTAAGGTGAAAACGTCTGTAAGAGGTTCCCACGCGCATGCTCACCGACGCAGAAATGTGAACCACTTTACTACGCTCATGAGTGCGAGTGCGCAAGAGGTTATTCCATGACTGAAGAGGGCGACTGTGTCGGTGAGTATTCTTCCTAACGTTCGGACTTGTAAGCAAGGACCGTGCTTTTTCAGATACAGGCCTTGTACCAAAGACATCAATCGGATTAAGAGTTGGTTTGTTTGTTGTTTTACGCCGCACTCAGCTATATTCCAGCTATATGACGGCGGTCTCTAAGTAAATCGAGTCTGGACCAGACAATCCAGTGATTGACATCATGAGCATCGATCCACGCAATTGGGATACGATGACATGCATCAACCAAGTCAGCGAGCCTGACCACCCGATTGCATTAGTCGCCTCTTACGACAAGCATAGTCGCCTTTTACCGCAAGCATTGGTTACTGAAGACCTATTCTACCCCGGATCGTAACGGGTCTAAGTAATTATCCTGTTTGCTTTTAGATCTTGAAAGTCAGTGCAAGTGTGGCTGCAGTGGGGATCCCCATTGCTACGCCTGCAACCGTTTCTTCTTCGACTTCATGGGCCCTTGTCGCTACCTTGCCATCACAAACAACTGTCCCCACACCGGCAAACAGTACCCTTCGGTGGAAGTGATCACCAAGCACAGACCATGCGGAAAACCTGCCAAGAAGGTCACCTGTACAGAATCTATGCAAGTACGCCTATGTCAAACCAAAGCCAGAGCCAGGGCCGGAGACTGCATAATCGCTGATTTGAGCTCTAGACGTGGAGGGTGCCGCGTGGTAAGTCCAATATCATTCAAAATCTTCATTGATGTCTATCGTTAAATATATCAAGGCTGACATTTTTCATACAGTGAAACCCTTAATTTCAAGGACCATCGCGATCAGTCTGCTAATTCGCACTTCTGACCAGCGGAGAGCCTGCATCAAACCATGGCATGAATATTACTCTGCTCGAGCTGTGAGCCTTATTGAGCGAGTTATTTTACTTGTGTTATTTTCGATAGGCAGGGTAGTAACAAGTACCATCTATTGATTACGTCGTTTGGTATGATACGGCTAGAGGGTCGAACACCGACGTTCAGCTCACCGGGCTGTTAGGATAGTTCAACCGACAGACAACAGCTGAAATTTTATTCTACTGTTTTGTTTTGTAATTGTACATTTATTCCATTCCATGAACTTAGATTAGGAAACTACAATAACTGGAAGAATTTGAACCAAACGCGGTCGCAGTAGTATGGATATTCTCGCTTTACTAGTCCTTCAGAACTGGACATGTATATCTTTCTGACTATGGTGTTCAAAGGAACTAAATAAGTTCACCTACCACAGTGTTTTGGCTTTGTGATTCATAAAAAACTCCTTCAGTATACGATATGTCTTATTATTAATAAATATCGATGTATGTTAAACGAAACACCGTTGATCCATATGCAAGTTAAAGAAGAATACTTAAGAAATTTATGACCGAATTCCAATTTATCTTGAGTGAGTGAGTATGGTTTTACGCCGCTTTTAGCAGTATTCTAGCAATATCACAGCGGGGGACACCAGAAATGGGCTTCACACATTGTACCCATGTCGGAAATCGAACCCGGGTCTTCGGCGTGACGAGCGAACGCTTTAACCACTAGACTACCCGACCGCTCCCAATGTATCTTGAGAAGCACATCCGACAGTAAGATCTGTTCCCAAAAGATAGTCCAAACGGTTCCACTTTGAATGTTTCAGACAAGGCGAGCTTCGAACAAATGGTTGAACAACAAAGTTTCTGCGAGAATGTGCGGCAGAAAATGCGTTTTCAAGGGTTTTGGTTTGAAATTAGACATTCAGGGAAGCAAGTGGAATAGTGTCATCGATTCGAAATTCAAGGAAAAAATGTGCGGTCTGTGCGGTAAATGGACCAATGCCGACGATTTCATCATCAACCGTAAGGGAGACCCATTCAAGTTTAAGCTGAAATCAAAGAATCGAAGGATTAATGGGAAGAAAAGACGAGTTGATGTGATTAATAGGAAGGACTCTGCAACGTATGGCGACCAGTGGCTGTACAACGACCCCGACTCCACCGATGAAAAGTAAGAAACTGACGTGTTTGAGGTGTGTGTCACTCAAAAGTTTAGCTTCATAGTGTTAAGGTAGACTCAATTTATGGCTAATGTCGACGTCACCAGAGTCGACATTCTCCTCATTCACGATCAGCGTCCCCTACTGATTCGCATTAAGGCCAGCAAATGCCCGAAAGTTGCACTCCCCGGTCGTGATGGCCTTCCCCCCCCTAACCGCTTTGAACTGGAACCTGCAATCACTGCATACCATGAAACAAATCATCATTCATTAGATAAATACAAAGTAAAATTAATCACATATATAAATTTAAGCAATATTTTATCTCCTGCAGATGCTCTGACCCAACACTATTGGGCGAAGAATGCACAAAAGAAGAAACGGCTGCCGGTTTGGAAGCATGCAAATACTTCAAAGTCGTTTCTGGCTTACTCAAAGACGACGACTATTCAGAGTTTATGAACGGATGTGCTGAGGATGTCTGCAGTGGTGTGGAAAACGCCGTCTGCGAGGCGCTCAACAGCTACGTGGATAAAAAAGTTGTCGAACTTGGAATTGATGTGGTGCCAAATTGGAAGAACAGTCCAGATTCCCCATGTCGTAAGTACAGTCTTGCCTTTCTCATCTACTGTTAAACGTGGATCGGAATTGGCATCAACAAAACTTTCTCCATGTCGTAACATGCTTTCCAAACTGAAACTCAAAATCTTACTCAGAAACAAAACACACAACTTACACAAAACTAAAAAAATGTGAAATCAGTGAATGACCAAAAAAGATAATTGAACAATCAATAATCAATAAAACTATGTTCAAACACGCAGGTTTCGGTTTACAATTTAGAAAAAAAGATAAAACAATGCGTCAAATTCATGGCAGCAGCAATAAATTATATGCCCTATAATAAACAATAGTGCACTCGCGAATGTACAGAATTTTGTCTCTCAAATGTCTTGAAACAGGCCTGTCTCCTTTCTCGAATCAGGAATAGTATTGGAAGCTGGCAGGAATGTTTTCAGTTAATGATCCAATCCGCACTTGTAGACATATAGATAAGACACAAGTCAGGTCGGAAAAGGGCATCGAGTCACCCTCTTATCGCTCTTATATAGTTACCGGCAGCATTCTAAAAGATGTCCCATCCCGAAACTTCTCGAACGATCAATCCTGCCATGTGTCTAAACAATCAGGATAACTCTAAATTCCATTCGCTTCTGCTGACGACACTCGAAATTTTGCCAGCACCTCACTAATTTGCCACTGATCATTACTAAAAATGATCTTCAACACTCACTACTGACACATAACGATACCTTCATACATAGTTTGTTACCTAAAGAGCCGTATGTAAATAAAGGTTGTCTGTACAATGAATAGTGACCACTGCAAAATAAGAACATCCTGCAAAATACTATTTGTATGCATGTGTTTCATTGCCACTGAGTCTGTAACAATAGGAAAACAACAAACAAAGCATCTGTTGCCTTACTAGGCCTGAATAACATTTGTTGCTAATATAGCAAATGAAATTCTTTCCAGCAATGAATTGTTCTGAAGAATACACACGTCCATCGCTGGGATTCCTGAAACAACAATACTGCGATGGTACCGAGTACAAGGGTGTGCTGGACTGTGTATGCGAAATGGGATACGTCCTTGATCCACTCTCAGATAAGTGTGTCAAACAGGAAGACTGCTCATGTACGACCGAGTCTGGGAAACAGTTGCAGGTAATGTCCTGTTTGTATTCTTCATCAGTGCGTGAGTGAGTTGGGTTTAACGCCCTGTTAACAGTATTCCAGTTACATAGCGGCGTGTCAGCTTAATGTGGGAAGAAAGCCCGAAGTGATGCAGGTCTCCGACGTTTACCACTTCGGTGAACCCACGAGCACGGGTATGGTGTTGACAAACCTAGAAACATGATCGGGGCGAACTGGGATTCGAACACACAAACATAGGTTTCTGGATACCCAAGGGACGCAACTGCTCAGCGAGAGGCGGCGCCTTAGACGACTAGCCGCTCGTGCCCCTTTTAGGTATCACATTTGCTGACCTCACTGACACATCAAATCTGATTTTGAGTCACATACCTATATGTGGAACGGGTTACATCTTATTTTCATTTGAGCAGAACTCAAATCAATTCTTTAAGGATACACTTGTGTAACACCGGCTTGACAATGTGAATACAACATGTTATATTGTCTTGATTTTCAGCCCAGGCAAACAATCTACAACACTAAGGATTGCGGTGAAAAACAACGATGCACTGCCGGTCGCATTGAGACTGAAGAATCTGGTGCCAGTCCCCAAGCTAACTGTACTGAAGATGAACTCACGGGTTGCCGTGATGGTTTCGATGGTGATGGCAAGGTTTGCACTGGTAAGCATGGTGACTTCCTAACAAACTAATTATACGGCTAATGTCGACTTCCTGTTAGTAATTTCATTGTCTCTTCATTGCATAGGCACATAGTTTCGTTCATCCGTTCAATACCTTTCGGTATCTTATGAGCAAAGATAGTGTTCCGCTGCCGGAAAGGACCTCAGCATCCGATGTATGCCGTAAAAGTCGATTATGGTCAAGCTCTGGTTGATTGTGCCCCATCGAACCCCTTGTGTGTTGGATGTTGTTCATGCTGTTGTTCACGTGATTGCCTGGCCCGGGATATGGCTGAAATAATGCTGACTGCATCGTCAAAGAACAAATATACTTTATTGTGCGCTTGGGAAATATACTACTATACAAAGTACTCCCACAGTTGGAAGGGTGTGTGTGTTAAAATACCAACCTGCACGGACCGATTAACTCGTCATACGAGAGAAAAAATTGGTTTTCTTTTACAACTGTAGGTTGGTATATCTATTAGTTGCAACATTTTCTGTATAATGAAGTTTTTTTCCGTTGCTTTGATCTTCATGATTATGATATTCAGCGAGTACGGACAGCTGTATTTCCGGGTGGACACAATCTAGTCAAGGATGCGTCAAGGTGTTTGATGACCCGCTCAACTTCCCATTGGCTGCTCAGAGATGTAGAGAGGAGAGTGGAGAGCTTGTCGCTGCAGCAAAGAGCGAAGATGAAGCAACCATCCTTGCCCTCATAATGGAAAACCCAGGTAAGAGAACTAAGGAAATCTACATGTTCCAGGATTTATTTTTTAAACATATTATGCCATATTTTGCCTATAGGTACTTGATCCTTTTCTTTTTCAAAAGTACAGACTGATCAATATAAGTTTATCAAAACATGCATTCAACAATGTGACAACATTACTGGAGACAATGACATTGTTAATTTTTTTGTCAATATGTTATTATAATGAACAGCTTCAAATAATAGTTCATTGAAACTGCCATCAGAGTTGCGGTCGCCATAAAGAATGATATTAAGATCAACGTTTATGCCAAGTCAATGTATACCATAAATATAATTCGTTCATTAATTGGTTGCTTACGAAACAAATTCAGAAACGCAGGGTTGTGATTAAGTATTCTTTTCATGTAATTTGGTTAATATTTAACATTCGTAAATAAAAAATTTCAAACATATCCTTGACGTCTATTTTCGTTTTCATTCACGGTTTATACATGATTGTTATCTTGTGCAAAATAGGGCGTTTTCAAATATTGGTGGTTATTGAGGTTGGTTGGGACTATTATAATTGTTAGGGGGCCGAACTTTTGATGTTTTCTTTCACGTATTTGCCCCTAGTCTGTGTCGATTCTGTCACATCACTGTAGGACGACATGAAACGAATCTCTGATACCATTTAGAAGGTGTTGATTGTCTTCACTGTCCGGAAACAAGATTTATACCATATTGTGTATGGACAAAACTTTCTTCTTAGAAATAGACCTTTTGTAGTAAGTAAAAGTATAGGTTCAGCACTATTTAACAGATGAATCGGTAATCGAATTTCAATCGTTTACTAGTTAAAACCATTTTATTGAAACTGTTATTTTCATTTGTGAAGGTAAATCAGTAATCCCAATTTCGTTTTCAAGTTTAAATCATCAGATTGACATCATTTGACAACCAATGTTTTTTTTCCCCGCAGGAGTACAGTACTTCATCGCCGGTTTGTGTAAAGGCAGTTCTGCAGATGATGTCCAAAACGGAAGGACTAGAGGTGCAGAGAGCTACGTGCGACCAACTGTCGGCGGCGTGCCTGCTTGTTCTGCCGGCGACACACCAGAATGCTTCGCCGCAAGCACAACAGACGGAAAAAGTTTGAAGATAGAGAAGATAACATGCTTAGAAAAGAAGAAATTCGTGTGTGTCAAGAGTGAGTATCTATTCAGAAAATGAACGAGAGGCAATGTACGGAGAATGTTTCTATCGTCCCATCCATATATAGATCTTAACGTTGGAATCTGTGCCCAGCGTTTTACAGGATGGACCTGAGTCATCTTGTAAAATTCCACTTCAATATCCATATAGAAATGATGAGGTCATCATTTAGGGGATATCGTGCACATAGAATTAGAATGATATATTTTAAATATAGTTACTAATACCACATCAAATCAATTATCTATTTCTTAAGATTTTGTAATGGTCACGGTGGTTTAAGGACATAAGTACGTTTATGAACGCAGTATTATGATTTCCCTAAATGACAATTGCACACATGCTTGTGGTTTTGACGCTTAGGTCCATCCATGGTACGACCCAGAATATGTAGAGGGTGTCATGGAAAATGATAACTACAAACTTCCTTGGAATAGGCCCGTATACAGCCTCAGACGTGTCCAGACCAACAAACCTCATCTTGGCCTTTTTGATAAATCCAATGAAATCATTTATATCATTGAATTTTCTGTCCCTTTTGACACTAATGTGATTGGTAAGACATGGCAATTATGCTGACCTCGCTTTCGAAATGTCATGCTTGCAACCCCAAAACCAAGTCGTCCGACTCCCCCTTGCTCACAGTGCCTGATTAGTACTTCCCAATCTGTTGACTGACATTGGGAGAGTACCCGGGTTTGCTACCAGGAATACAGACCTTCTGAGAATCTGGGTAATTCAGAAGGCTGCAGTGTTGGGGAGTCTTCACATTCTTCGACAAGTTCTGGGTGGGTTCGACTAGGCAGCGCGTCCTGGGAGAAGTCCCAGTCGCTGTCTGGGCTGCGTGTTGAGGGGACAAGGGCCCTGATGATGAGCCTAACCAGCCTGACTGTGCCAGGATCACCCAATCTGTGAATAATAATTATAAAATAAATACTTTAATACCACTGCATCGGGTTTATGTGCAGTGTGTTGAGAAGATCAGCAACCCTGCACAGTCCTTTGCTTAGATGCAGTCGACTGGCCTGAAAAGTGAAACAGAAGGCTTTCTGTTTGCTGCTCAGGACCAGTCACTTCCCCCTCAGTGTGTGATTTTGCATCCAAATGTAAATATGAAATGTAGATTATGCAGTGAATGTCATGAGACTATCCATTTAGAGGCAATTTATCTTGTGCATATTTTCACATAACCCAGGGGCATGCTCAAAGCACTACTATAACCCCAGTCACTGCATCAGTGGGGAATATACAACCCAAGCTGCAAGTTAGGCGCTAGAAGGTGAACAATTGCCATCTCATCCTACCGGGTACCCATTCACTACTGGGTGGACCGGGGCACAATTATGTCTGGTCCAGACTCGATCATTTACAGACCGCCGTCATATAGCTGTATTGCTGAGTGCGGCGTTAAACAACAAACAAACATGTATCTCATAGTGAAATATCATTTCAGAACCAGAGGAGGATTTCAAGCTAACCGACTGGTGTAGCGGCGATAAGCCAGAGTCCGGAGACCAGGAAGAGGAGAACCCAACAACAATGGTAGATATTAGCATCAACAGTAGATACTTACATCAATTGTAGATACTAACATTAATTGTAGCTAATAACATCAATCGTAGATACCAACATCAAAGTTATATACTAACATAAACGATATATCCCAACATCAATGGTAGCGCAGGTGTGGTTCATGATTCACCAACTATTCATGCATTTCAAATCTCAATGGTCCGATATCTGGCGTAAAGGTAATTTAACGAATTGAAATTGTAACCATAATTTAGTCCAGATATTGAAAGGAAAAAGTCTTTTCACGAAAATGCTAGAAAATATTGTTTGCCCTCGGGGTTTAATAAAAAAAAGGATGTTTGGAAATAAAATTATTTAGGACAAAGAATTTATTTTATTTTCCTTCAAAAGAAAACAATGTATATTTTTTAAGCGATGACTGAAAACATATTTTATCTCGAGTGAATTATGTTATGTGAAAACATCAGCAAGAGTGAGTGATTTAAAATTTAACGTCACGTTAAATTCATGGACATTGAAAGCTCAATAACCTGGACGGTTCCGCTCCCTCTTAAATCTATCTGATAACGAATCCTGGATTGAGTTAGTGAGTGAGTTTGTCCTTAGAAACAGTACTTCATTTATATCACGGCATGTCAATATTCGCATGTCAATGTTTCACTAAAATTATTCTTCATTTAAAAAAACCCGGCTTTATTTAGAGGGAAATTTCACAGACTATTTCTCAGATTCTAAACATACAAACACACAAAAGTTATTCAGCTCCCTAAATATAGAACGTCGACACCGCAGAGTAACCAATGTCGATTATGACCCAAACAGATTCAATTGGACGCATAAGGTAACATAGCGGTGAAAATCATATGAATACTAGTAGATCACTGAACATTCGAGTTGATACCAGGTCTTTAAAGGTAAGCACGTCCTGCTCAACCGTTAGAACTTTCTATTTTCCCTTGTCATTTCAGCGAGCAAAAGACTGCAAGACATGTGAAAATCCCCGCGCCATCGAGTGCAGGTCAATCGCCAACCAGAAGCCCTCTAGTGAATTCAGTGACACTAAATGCAATATCGAAGACTTCTTCCTGGGTGAACAATGTGAAGAAGGTGAAACATGTGATGACTTCGAAGTACGGATGCTCTGCCCAAAGAGTAAGTCTTGCATGTGCTTGTTAATAAGATATTAGGTTGTAGTCAGGAGTTAAATTTCTTTTAATAATGGTTTCACTGTGAAACTCTGCTCTAGACGACAATATTATCCACATTTGGAAACGTGACCATAATTATTAAAATACATTCTACATTTTTTTAGGGTCATTTATGAGACTAGGCATGATTGGGCTCATGTAAAATATTGCCATCACTACTGGCGCTGCTCAAACCATGTGTGTTGATAGCATCTGCCCATTTCACCTTTTTATACCATATACGGGCGTCTGCCATCTCACGAAGCCTTGAATATATACCCTTGTTGCGTGTAATAAGAAAAGTTTTCACATTTTGCCTGTCACGATTTGTGTTTTGCGGAAACCGGATTATATTTGTTTCGTAGTAAGTTAATAATATATTTTATTTTTTAGAATAATACGGCGGGATTGCTTAGTAAAAGTGGACATATTTATAAAAAGTAAAGTTCATCTTTTAATGAAGATTGCAAAACTTGCATAATTTTATCACAACCTTCGACGGAGTTTATTCTGTATTTGTTTACCCACAGCGGTTAATTATTCTTTGTTGGGAAACATTTTACATGAATAACAATATTCGACGACTTTCATACTAACTTATTACGATAGCTCTATTTGCCCTGACAAAATTCATATGATTCAGTCGAATTCCATGATTCATACTGCCTATTATGACGACTTAGGGCAATTGTTGCAGTTGACATTGAGCCATGAATTCAGTGGCCATTCTCAACGTGCATTTTGTGCTGATTCAACACTAGGTCATGCAACATTTTAGAGAAGTTATTTTTCAACCGTAATATGGTTTAAGTCTGAAAAAAACTTAAATAGGTTCATTTTTTAAATAGAATAACCTCGTCCCTTCGAGGCCCGCTGATTCGACATCTACAGCATATAGGGATTTATTGACCTTTGTCTAACCGTATACATTCAGGTCACACACCATGATACAACTGAAATGTGTGAATTGTTTAGCAACATTCCAGCTGCGTGTGGGATGAGAGCCCGAAGTTAGGCAGGTCCTGGACGTTTACCACTTTTGTGACAACCCAAAAACGTAATCTGGGCGAGCCTGTGAACTGCGACGCCCTAGACGACTGGGCCACCAAACGAAAATAATGATAAATTATCACTGAGTATTTCTCACACACTATCTATTCTCAGGAATCAACGAATGCAAGAAAGACCTCGATCTCTGCAATAATGAAGAAGACTGTATAAATACAGAATTTGGCTACACTTGTCAGTGCTCGGAAGAAGGTCAAGCCGAAGTATTCAGAGATGGAAAAGATCGTTGCGCAGGTGGGTACCGTCTTTACCGTCTATGTTTTGTCTATACATGCGACTGGTCGTCATGAAAATGTGTCAACTCCATTCAACTGCTTTCCCACTGAAATCGCCCTGATTAACGAATAATGGCCGTAAGGTAATGAATAAATTACAAGTGATGTCATGGCATTTCATTGGCTAACCAAACAATGTTTAATGATATAGGCCACGCCTATGAACAGACTATCTGTTTCCTGATAGGCTGGTACTAGAATGGGGAAGGGCTTGTTTTGCATTATTGTGCTGAATTCGATTTCGAATAATTTTCGAACAGTTTTGTGTTTAAATCATTCAATAAGCACTCAGTGAATTGTTTTCTTTTTGACTTTCTAAGAATTGACTTTTATATCTTTATGTATTTACGCAGTAATAAACGGAAAAACCAGGTTGTACATTTGGCGTAATTACGCTACGCGGATTTACAGAGAAAGTTTTACTGTTAAGATGTGGTACAATAAAACATGTTATTGTACGATAAACAACGCCCACGAGTCGTTTATTTCTTAGATGAGATATCAACATTATGTACAGCCTCTTTAAGGATAAAGATAGAATGTACAAGCTTTCAAAATATATACCCGTATTCAAATAATGATGACTTCCTGAAAAGAATCCGACCACGGAAATGTCGGACGAGTCTATTTTACAATCAGTTTGGTTAAGTTTGGTATTTCTCGCATAATCTCGCAATCCTCACGTCGATTATCTGTACCTTTTCTCCTAATACCGATTGTCATATCTCTCCCACTTTGGATGCGATCGTTCGGCCACTGCGCTTTTCTGCGAAGCCTGGCTACGTCTAAGGGGAACAACTCACTGGACACTTCCCTCTCGAAAATAACGTCATCCTATATACGACGTCATTAAGTTGCGAGCGCATATTCGAATCTCCAGAAATGACGTCATGATGGAACAATGTTTTATCGTGAAATAAATGACGATTCGTTCTTCATTGTTCTCTGCGATAATTTGCGTAGGGTTTAACTGTGTATCAGACTTTATTGCATAATACATATTATCTAGGTTCTATTGTCTTTATAATTGTATAATTGTAATTTGATTGGTCGCTATTTTCAAGCTTGTTTTGTTTCTGCCCTGCCGATAAATCTGACCGATTTGAGATTGAAATGCGATTGAGATATATATTTGCTTCCCAAATTAAACCGACAGCCATGATATAACTGAGATATAGTACAATTCTTATAGCGGCAAAAATAACACATTTGCTTCTCTTCCAGATGTGAAGACTTGTACCATGTCAAATCAAAATGCAGGAGGGGTGGAATTGGTGGCCTTTGACTCTGCAGATCCAGACACTCCCTTGACTATCTCTAGAGAATGTACTGTCGATTTATTGAACACCAAAAACTGTGACAGTAAACTGGATAAACCGGGGAGAAACGACGTCACCATCAGTGTGTCTACAAAAACACGCGGTGCTGGGATGTATATATCAATCGGATCGAACAGAATCATCCTATCCGAAAGTGGTGTTCTTTATGTAAGACCTGTTTAAATATTTTATATGCTATCTGAACTCAACTATATTTACACTCAGTTCGCTAAGAACGACACTAGAGATAGAATTCAAGTATTAATCGTACAAAAGTATGTGTACATGATAAACAGTATCACAATGTCATAAACATATTTTTCCAAACAGTCGAAAACTTAAACGAATACTTAAAAAAAATTAGTTCATGTTCTATAAATGGTTCCTCTGGGAGAGTTATCGCTGCTGTATTATACAGTGCATATTGTTGCTTTTCTTTTTTTTATCCTACAATGGATACATGTGCATCGATAACATTAAAGAGGGCTCGTGAAGATCCGGGGTAGAATAGGTCTTCAGCAACCCATGCTTGTAAGAGGCGACTAACGGGATCGGGTGGTCACGCTCGCTGACTTGGTTGATGCATGTCATCGTATACCAGTTGCGAAGATCGATGCTCATGATGTCTATCACTGGATTGTCTGGTCCAGACTCCATTATTTACAAACCGCCGTCATAGAGCTGGAATATTGCTGAGTGCGGCGTTAAACAACAAACAAACAAACACACATTAAAGAGATTATTACCCTCCTGTGTTTCCGTATCATAAATGTAATATATTAGGTATAACGCCAAAATGCTCGCAAAAATACTCCTAACATGTGGTGTTTACGACACGGACGCTCACGCAGGTAATAAAATCCATGTAGGCTGTCGATGCATCTTGGCAATCATTCGCTCCCAATTCAAGTCTCCACCGTATTAAATATAGTTATTCTATCACCTCGATCCAGGGTGTAGTTTTTTTTATTCACGAATTTGGTCCACCAGGTATTGTCAGTTTTTTTTGTTAATTTCAGCATAACCGCTCTCCTGTTGATGTCAGCATCATTGCAGACAAGTACTCTCTGGAACTGACGGCAGACAAAGAATACCGATTTATGACGGCAGACAAGGAAATCGTTTGTGACTTTGAGGTCGCCGCAACTGGATTGCAACGAATTCAATGTCGTGCAACCGACTTCTACAATCCATCATGCGGCATATGCACCATCGGTGGTAATGACGTCAGCACAGACGCGAATGTTCAACAATTCTTCGACAAAAACAGCGTGTCTGGATCAAGGTACATTTATTTTGTTCTACAATTGACACAATAAAACCCCGAAATACCAAGAGGACGAGAAATTATATCAGCCCTCTTTGGCATTCCGGGAATGCAAATTTAGAATATCATGGAAAAATAATTTGTTTATCCATGGTTAATAAGGTATCTAGGTGGGATATTGCTCTAAAATAACGGTGAGTTCGTACTAGTTCAAGCAGCCACACACGTACGCTAACGTGAATGCTAATGTAACTGTTCGTGATCTAAATATTCTTAACGCGACGTGTAATCCCATTTCACACCACCTCACTGTTTGATCTATGTGAGATCATTTCCCGAAATAGCGATATTACCACGAATAACTGCTTCATTCGCACATTCATAATTTCGGTGTCAGTGTGTGATTAAGTATGTATGCATGTAACAATCTGATATTTTCTCAAGGGTAACAATGTAACTGTGTTATTGCTTATTCATCTAAACCCCTCTCCTTTTCGTAGGTTGTTAGATATATATTTTGAATGTTTACAATGGTAACAATTTTACAATGCAGTCGAGTTCTTTACAAAAGTTCTCGTGAATTAGTTTGTTATTTTTTCTAGTAGGAGGCCTTAAATACATTACATATCTTTGGTTTTCTTTGATAAGTTTTCTTTTTAACACTTTACACGTACAGTAAACTACGTTTATAACGAAAACGCTTATAACGAACTGCGGATATACCGAACTGTTTTTTTGGTACGGTCTATATGCTGTATTTATGCTGTATATGTGTTTATAACGAACTAAGGTTTAAACCAACTAAATTTAGTGGTCTCTTTGAGTTCGTTTTAACCGTAGTTTACTGTCCTTGAAGACGGGGTTATATACAAAGTCACATCGTCTCTGTATAAGCTAAGTATTTAGTCCCGATAACTACACGTATTACGTTTCTGTTATCAATACATTTACAGTAAACTATGTTTATAACGAACACTCTTATAACGAACTGACCGATATAACGAACTTATTTTTTAGTCCCGGCTATTTGTTGTATATATGCTGTATATACGCTTATAACGAACTGCGGTTATTACGAACTATGTGTTTATAACGAACTAAGGTTTAAACCAACTAAATTTAGTGGTCCTTTTGAGTTCGTTATTACCGTAGCTTACTGCATATGTTTTAGATTTGTCGATGAGTATATTTTTCTTGTTTGTTCCAGTTGTCTCCCCCCGCCGGGACAGGAGACGGAAACTACAATAGCAACATTCGGAACACCAGTGGTTGTAACTACGACACCTGGGACTGTGACGTCTACAATGGCGTCTCCGACGATCCCACCGACCACCAGCGAACGTGAGTATTGACGCCCTCCATCAGAACTGATGGTACCAAGGATTTGGTGTTGCTTATTTTGGATCTGAGAAGTTTCTGCAATGGTTGTATCATTATCTCAAATCTAGTTCTGATTTTGGCAGGGATATACTTACCAATGTATTTCAACCTTCCCATGATCAGAGCTTAGGCCAGAGTCGATATTTCAAAGGACGTATAATGTTTTTGGTCACCTTATCTGTTTAAAATACACATGGTCGGAATTGTCCGTCACTACGTCAGGATAGACACACGTTCTTTGCATTATATTGTGTATTAAACAAGCTCGAAATCTTTAATACCAATTACTGAATAATTGGATTGAATAAACAGTACCGTCCACTCGATTTCAAAGGGGTTAATGTTCTTTAATGACAATAAAAATTCAGAAAAATTAATTCTAATTAGCCCCGAGGATATTCCGGGTTTTACCAGGTCGCTAGTAATATATACGCATCATATTAGGCGATTTCATTAAATCTTGTGGGCAGACTCAATGCTTATTAGTTAGTCTTTGGTGACAGCATGTCACCGTACCATATAACAAGCATATCAATCACTTAGTTACAGGCCGCCTTTAGAACTGGAATAGTTCTGTTCTGGGTGCCGTTGTACAAAACTTTAGCGCTTCGACTGTCGACTGTCTATGTTAAGGAACGGGACTTGTGGTTATGACATGTCCTAAGGCAAGAGACAGTTAGAAATATGCCTGTGTTACACCAGTGGGAATGGGTGGGTACAGAATTGGATGGGATGGGATGGTCAGGTGATCATAAAACATTCCAGCGTCTCATACGACAGTTTAGCTTTCTGAACGACCACCGCATCGAGTTAATGTGCAGTGTGTTGAGAAGCTCAGCAATCATGCAGAGCCCTTCGCTTGGATGAAGTCGTCTGACCTGAAAAGTGAAACAGGAGGCTTTCTGTTTGCTGCTCAGGACCAGTCACTTCCCACTCAAAACCGTCAATGTGTGATTTCGCATCCAAATGTAAATATGAAATGTAGATTATGTAATGAATTTAATGAGACTCTCCAACACATTGTCAATGGATGCCCAGCTTTGTCACAGTATCTTAAACGACATGATGGTGCAGCTCGATCATTTTATTACCGTCTTGCTTGTGGTTTTGACACAGACGCCCAACCATGGTACCACCCAGAATATGTAGAGGGCATCATGGAAAATGATGAATACAAAATTCTTTGGAATAGGCCCATTTACAGCCTCAGACATATCCAGGCCAACAAACCTGATCTTGTCGTTTTTGATTAATGCCCGGATTTGCCTCCAGGAATGCAGCCCTTCTGACAATCTGGGTAATGCAGAAGGCTGCAGTGTTGAGGTGTCTTCACATTCTGGAGGGAAGGGAATTTCATAGAGAGGCACCAGCATGAAAGAAGGGTCGAGCCCCGAAGGAATTTAGTCTGTATTTTGGTACAGACAGGAGAAGTTGATCGGAGATTTCTGGTAGATTTGTATTTGAGAAACATTAATCATGTGAACCCAACTTACCCACTCACTCGTTTCTTCCCAACAGCTAATGACGACTGTGGCGACCCGAAATGCGATGATCTACTTGAAGCAATGACCAACTGTGATCGTGGTATAAATGTCCCCACACAATGCAAATCTGCGACATGCTCAGGGATGGATATATGCTCCTATGTGGCGACAAAAATTTCAGAACTTGAAACGATCTACAATGGAAATGGCCGTGCTGACTTTTGTGATACTATCGGCGACGTGAGAAAAGCAGTAGAAGCTCTGCGGACCTTGAGCAAATGTGGTATGTCATCCTATATAATACAGAAAATGGTATCGATGGTTGGCTATTGAAACTTTCAAACACTAAATCTCTACCTTGTAAACCTATGTAACATACATTTGCCTGTCAGGTTCGTTCCAATGTACCCATGCTTGTCCTGAGATCCGACTAAGATGGGGATTCCCCGTGAACATGATCTCCAGCAACCAATGCTTGTCGTTAGAGGCGACCATGCTTGTCGTAAGAGGCGACTAACGGGATCGGGTGGTCAGGCTGGCTGACTTGGTTGATGCATGTCATCGTATCCCAATTACATGAATCGATGCTCATGATGTCTGTCACTTGTTTGTGTGGTCCCGACTCGATTATTTACAGACTGTCGTGATGTAGTTGGAATATTTCTGAGTGCGGCGTAAAACAACTAACATAAGATGGGGATAGGCGGTTACATTAAGGGACCAGGCTAGGTGTCTTTGTCCCCTACGATCTGGGTTCTTTCATATACTGGTCGCCTAGATATAGTTTAAATGATTAATGTTTGCTGACTGTTGCGTTTAAAAAATATTCACATTCTATCCAGAGCAGCGGTATTTACATTGTTTGGGTATTAAGTTGGCGGCACATGCAAGGAATGTACATGTAAAACAATGTTTGATTTTTTTCCAACAATGTACTTGCCTATAGTGATAAAGTATGACAAGAGCTGCTTTTGGTACACTGGATCTTCCTCCTTGGAAACATATGTAAAACAATAAAATAAATGTTATGAGCGTAAAAAGGTATGTTCAAATGAATTAAACTTTGTTCATTTTAACACATGTATGTTTTGGATATATAACACTACTAAATGTAAAGATTAGGTATTTTTTTTACAGAATAATGTCGATTTTCGAAGCATCCATAAAGTATATATTAAATATGACACATGATTATTTTTTTAGAAACATGGTTCATCTTGTGTCGCTAACCTGCTCTTAGTTAGATTGCTCTTATAGCTGGACAAATAACATTTTGCACTTCCAGTGAGTCAAAAGGGTCTACCATTGCGCCGCGTCCGTTCAACAGGGTAATTTATATTCTTTACGTGATCTACCATTGCAGATGGACCTACATGTAAGTCTGCAAACTGGAAGCTCCGCTACGGAGCACCACCCTTGGCCAAGACATGTGCGTTCCCTTACCGCTCTGACGAAACTGTCGACGCTGCGCCATACAATTTTGATGCCAAGTGCGTGTGTAACCCTGGTATGGTACTCGACCCCGTCCCTGGTGCTAGCGGCATGGAGTGTGTTCCCCTGGCTGAGTGCGGCTGCAGATACAAACAGCAATACATCCCGGTAAAATATAGCAAAGATTATTTTTTTTTAATTATGTTTTTTAATTTGCACTTTTTACAACCTTTAGACAAATTTGACGACACTGAACCCGACCCGTGAAGGTAGAAAAGGTCTTCAGCAACCCATGCATGCTGTAAGAGGCGACAAACGGGGTCGGGTGGTCAGGCTCGCTGACTTGGTTGATGCATGTCATCAATCCCAATTGCTCATCGATGATCGATTGGATCAATACTCATGATATCAATCACTGGATTGTCTGGTCCAGACTTGATAACTTACACACCGCCGTCAAATAGCTGGGATATGGCTGATTGCGGCGTTAAAAAACAAACAACCCAAACCAAATGGTTGATTTCGCCAACTTGACAAAGACCAACGCCCTTATGGCAAGCCGTTTTCACATTTATTACGGAATTATAGATATCTTCAATTGTTTTAAAGATATCTTTAATTGTAGATATCTGCAATAAAATTTAAGATATCTTCAATTGTTTTAAAGATATCTTAAAATGAATTGAAGATGTCTTGAGTGGAATTGAAGATATCTTGAAAAGAATTGCTGATATCTTAAATTCGATTATAGATATCAAAATATGATTTAAAGATATCAAAATATCATGTTTTGTTATGATGTCATTAATTCAACTCCTGATATCTTGAAACTAAATACAGATATCAATAATTAATTATTGATATCTTTAATTGTTGCCATTATTAAAGATGGTACATTAATAATGTTACTTAATTTAGATAAATGATATCAATAATTGATATAAAGATATCACCAAAAGTATTAATGATATCTTTAATTGGATGTTTGATATCAGAAACGGTCAGAATTAATGATAGCTTGAATTGAATTAAAGATATATCTAATTGAATTAAAGATATATCTAATTGAATTAAAGATATATCTAATTGAATTAAAGATATCTGTAATGCATTTGTAGATATGTATAACTTATTTCAAGATATCTTGAATTGAATTTAAGATATCTTGAATTTATTTCTAATATATTTATGTACTGTAGGGTGGTAATTGTTTAATGATATTTTAAATACATTTAGAGATATCACAAACTAATTTGTTGATATCACCGTAACATTTGAAGATATCAGTAAATGTATTATGGATATTAGAAATGAATTTAAGATATCTTTAATTATTTTTTGATATCTTAAAAACATTATTGATATCTTTACATAAAATACCGATATCTTTAAAACAATTGAAGATATCTGTAATTCTGTAATAAATGTGAAAACGGCTTGCCATACGCCCTCCCACAAGTTGAGCTTTTCCCACATCTTGCAGATCGGAGGATACTACGAGGACAAAGAAACATGCACGGGAACATTCACCTGCAAGGCATTCGATACCATCGCAACTTCTAACAAAACGTGTGTTGACAACGCCATCTGCAAAGACGGAAAGTGTGTATGCGACGAAGGCTTCATGGGGGATGGCTATGAACTCTGCGAAAAAGGTATACAAATTTACGAACATTCACACAAACAGACAATGTATTTCAGTAACAGTCCATCGGTCTATAATATACATTAATGTACCATGATAATTCAAGCATACTGTAGTGAAATTCATTAATATAACAATTTCATTCATAAAAAAGGGACCCGTGAAGATACAGGATAGAATAGGTCTTCAGCAACCCATGCTTGCCGTAAAAGGCGACTCTGCTTCTCGTAAGAGGAGACTAACGGGATCGGGTGGTCAGGCTCGCTGACTTAGTTTATGCATGTCATCGATCCTAATTGCGTGGAGCGATGATCATGATGTCAATTGCTGTATTATCTGGTCCGGATTCGATTATTTAAAGACCGCCATCATATAGCCTGAATATTGCTGAGTCAACAAACAAAAACTACTTTTTGACGATTAGTCCTATCTTAGTTTCTTTATATGAAGTATTTGAGAATTGAAAACCAGAAAACATTTTTGAATACATTGCAAAATATTAACGTTCTTGCATACCCGCTGGCAAACAAACATTAGTCTTATGATTTGATAACTGCTTACATATTTCACGGAACATTATTATTGTGAACCACATGTACTTGCACAAGCAATTACGAAATTCACCATAGAAGTATAACATATTACAAAACGTATATAATAAACAATAAATAAATAGAGTTATGTGTTGCCTGTGGCCACAACGGGGTATGAGGGGCGGTCGGGTAGCCTAGTGGTTAAAGCGTTCGCTCGTCACGCCGAAGACCCGGGTTCGATTCCCGACATGGGTACAATGTGTGAAGCCCATTTCTGGTGTCCCCCGCCGTGATATTGCTGGAATATTGCTAAAAGCGGCGTTAAACTATACTCGCTCACTCACTCACTCACAACGGGGTGACATGACGAGCTGTACATTAATAAACACTCTTTCCCCCGGCTTACACAAACAGAACACAACCATCCCCTTCAGTGGGTTATAGGAGCACCATTTTACCATTACGATGCCACAAAGTTTACAAAGACTTTTTAGTTGAAATTTTAGACTCTATTGCAGCCAGCAAGGAATTTAAAAAGTTAACTTACTCCCAATAAGCCCGCTGCAATCAGCCTGCTTATGTTGCTGTTGTGATGTCAATCTCTGGATTGTCTGGTCCAGATTCGATTATTTACAGAACGCAGTCATATAGCTGGAATATTTCTGAGTGCAGCGTTAAACAACAAACAAACAAATTATGTTCAAATGAAAAAGCGACATGGTACAACAAACAAACGAAACAAGATGGTGACTGTCCAATAACCTAATCAGATTTTATAAGATACGTTCCTTTAATTGTCTTGTAGTTATCGATTACCCCGAGAAGAGATGCATCCAGTCCTATGACGCCTCATCCAGCATCACCAGAATGCGATGCGAATGCAAGATGGGATATGCATCCACATGCGAGACGTGTATTGGTATGTTGCTTCGAAGACAGAAATACTCCTTTTTTGAGATATAGGTAGAGAGCGGTTGTTATAAGTCGGTCGAGGGATGTCGGGATGCAAGGAACTCGGCACCTCAGTAGGAGTAATTGGGAAACTAAAATAGTTTGTTGCGCAATCTGATAGGTTGAAAAATGTTGTTTAATTGGGTTTCTCAGCGTTTGAATAACTTTCTTGATAAGTAACATTTTCTTTATCAGCCAATAATTTGAATATGGAAAATTTTCCGATGAAACCGATGGATTTAGCTAGAGGCTTCAGATGTTAAAGTTTCTTGGCATCGACTGCCCAATAACACCCGCAAATAAGAAAACATAAAATGTATATATGTGATATTGTATAAGATGGTATATTTGTTATAAGCTATACTATAGTATGGCATTATATTGTAAATATGCATTTTTTAAACATGGTATGGAAGGAAAACGGTACAATAAACTACGTTATATGTTTTATGATATGACCAATTAATATGGTGTTTATACGGTGTATACTTTATGTTTCATAAATATATGATAAGACATTAAACAGGAAGTATTAAATGTATAAGGAACTCCTATGTAGATGTTATAAAGACATATGTTATTATACTCTGTAGTATATATGATCCAGATCTTGATACAAGATGTAATAATCCATATAATATAAAATGGAATGAACATTTTCCATGCAGATATCGACGAATGTGCCACTAGTAACGAATGCGACCCAACCACAAAATGTGTTAATCTTCCGGGAACCTACGAATGCCAGTGCAAGCCCGGATTCACCCGAGTATCCAACACGACATGTAAAGGTAGGTGGGGGACGGTGCATCCTTGTCAAACACATTATTGAAGTCAAAATCATGTGTTATCTTTTTAAATACAGAGACTAGATGATGTTCTTTTCACATAATTAAAAATAATAATAACTCATAGTGTAAAACCCGTTAATATACTTATCATTTTGAGCAGCGGAGTTTGACGCCAAGGGAGGTGCATCGTTAGAACAAAACCTTGGAACAAAATCGAATTGCCAATGTTGTTGGGAGTATCATCAAACAGATGACACCCCTACCCTGCTAGCTTGCTGAGGGGTTAACTTCTATGGCCAAGTGGACAAGGCGTTCCACCTTGGTGACGGGTTAACCTTTTTGGTCATGTGGACAAGGCGTCAAACCTGGGAATAGAAAGTCTGTTGTTCGAATTCCATAACGTGGCTCGGAGGTTCGTGGTCACTAGATTCGCACCCAACGTGGGGCCGAGCGCATGTAGATACTATCTTAGTAAACTTGGTCTAATTATCATGGTATATGTCCTGAGACGTACATTCTGTTGATGGTAGAGTATGTCCCACAGACAAGATCCTTGCCTTGTCCGCTGGCTGTCGGGGTTAACCTCTTTGGTTCAGGTCTCCGACCTCCCTCGGAACAGGATTCTGGTTCGAATTACGACACCAATTTACCACATCACGTTTTACGGCCGCTACACTAAGATTAATTCGTAACCATAGCTGAGAAGGGCAACGTGACAAGCATCAGAGACATGTTGGATTTATTTGAAGGCAAAACTTAATATCCGAGGACTTTCCGTTAGAGGGGGACTTAAGGAAGAGAATTTATGGATGCCAACTTCTTAATTATGATGAACACAATGTTTCGGAGTACCTACTCCGTCACTCACCCGATGAAGGAGTAAGTATATACTCCGAAACGTTGTGTTCCTCATAATTAAGAAGTTGACATCCATACATTCTCTTCCTTGTCCTTATCACTTCTAAATGTCCTTCAAAGTCTTGAAAGGCTACTTGCCTCAACTCAATCGACACTCCCAGCTCGTATTTGAATCCGGTCATTGAAGCATCATTTTACCGTTTCAAACTCGTGTGATCCAGATCAATCTACAAATTAATGAGTGCTTACTCTATAACCTGGCAACACGATGTGGATTATTATTGGCACAAAACATGTTTCAAATGACTTTGCGGTGTAAGGAAATGTTTTTTGTTATATTTCATGATCTTACGTATCTCTCTGTTCAGATGTCAAGGAATGCGAAAGCAACCCATGTCCAGAGAACTCTGTTTGCTACGAAGGACAAGGATCTTACTACTGCAAGTGCTGCGAAGGTTTCCAGAAGAAGAATTCCGTTTGTGAACGTGAGTAGCGACATCTTCAGATTGTAAATTTTTTACCAAGTGGTAGATTCACTGACTGAGTAGTCACGTGTTCAGATTATATATTCTTTACTAGGTGGTAGATTCACTGACTGAGTAGTCACGTGTTCAGATTGTATATTCTTTACCAGGTGGTAGATTCACTGACTGAGTAGTCACGTGTTAAGATTGTATATTCTTTACCAGGTGGTAGATTCACTTACTGAGTAGTCACGTGTTCAGATTGTATATTCTTTACCAAGTGGTAGATTCACTGACTGAGTAGTCACATGTTCAGATTGTATATTCTTTACCAGGTGGTAGATTCACTGACTGAGTAGTCACGTGTTCAGACTGTATATTCTTTACCAGGGCCCCGTTCCAAAAAGTGATCTTAGCGCTAAGTCGATCGTAACTCCCATTCTTTAACACTGACTTACTACAGTCGTAGCGCTAAAATCGCTTTGTGGAACGGGGCGCTGGTGGTAGATTCAAACACGTAGTTTACTTATATTAACGAATCATCAATGGTGATCTTACTATGGGACTTTGCAATGATTTGATGGATATAACAATCTGACTTTGATGGGTATACTTACTTTTACATTCCCACATATTTTCAGCAATTGATAAAGTCAACCCCCCAACTAAGTGTTGCACCTGTACAATGCCGGAATGCTTCGCCGCTCCAGACGGAAAGCCCGATGCAGGATGCTATGTTGACATAGCGGAAACAGCTTTTGATAGTTTCCACACAGCGTTTATTTATCGGTGCATAAAGAACCTACCATTCGTGAAGGGTAACTACAAATATGAACCATGCACCACACCGGTAGAGACAGTGACAACGACAACCCCCGGAGGTAAGGACAATCACATGCTGGTGTATCTGTATGAATGTTGGCAGTCTGTGTATCCATGTGTATGTTGGTAGTATGTCTGTCCGTATGTTTGTTGTCAGCCTGTGAGTATAATTATGTACAACCGTGTACGAATGACGTTGCCTGTCGCCACTAGTCAGCGCGGAAACATAGACATTATCGGCCAATGCACAGCCGGGAATCAGTGGTCGCCCGGTCCTCTAATCCATTGCACATGGATGTGCAGTGTGGTCTCCGTTATGCGTGCCAGAATCCTCTGGTCGATGGTTTGAATCCATGATTAACTCTAGTTATGAATCATGCTCCTCGTCTCACCAAAGTCGAAAACATCATAAATCTGCATATATTTTTGCTTCTTCACACATTATTCTCAGACGCCTTACCAGAACTCAAATATGGTTCAAGTCACTTTGGGGCCTAACTCGCTCACAAAGAGCTAGGGACCAGTTCTAGGCGCCGTTCCACAAAGCGATCTTAGCGCTAATGTGATCCATACGCCAATACTTTAACAGAGACCTATGATCATGGTTTCTAAGATCGCTTTGTGGAACAGGGCCCCGTCCAGCATCTTGGATTTGGTTTGATCAATACTGAATCAGCTGACGAGTGGTCCAGCTAAACCTTTTGTATATAACCTGCACTGACATCAACATTTTCAGCTTTGCCAACTTCAACAACTACAGCGGCAACGACTCAGCCGCCACCACCAGACCCATGCCGGGACACCGCCGTGTGCGATCTGACTGCTGAGAATGACAAACAAACTGGTAAGTTTAATCTTACCTAATAAAGTGCCTGTGCTATTTTCGAATCCAGATAACTATTCCTCCTACCTGTTCATGTAGTGGCAACTGACTCACAAACTCTTCACACAGTATTAGCCAACATCTAAACTAATTCCTTTATGTCGAATATCTGCAGTCACTCACGTGATATATATTTTTGAAGGTCCCGTGTGCAGTGAAAACAACGTGAAGTTCCCGAACTTGTGTGCCTTCAAACAAGCTGAATGTAGAGGAAATGGAAACACCCCTCCGCCGACGTTACCAACTTACACCCGAGGAGAATGTCCAACGACAACACCCCCGCCAACTTCACCAGATCCAACCAGTAAGTCGTCTTGATGTTGGTTGCGAAGGAGTGTCGAACGTAATGTGAGTGAGTGAGTGAGTGAGTTTGGTAAGTATATGCCAAAGACAACTGGGCCACCAAATGGGAATGGATTTTTACTCTATCAATACTATTAATGGATTATTCAAATGAAAACCAAAAGCTTGAAGTTCTTGATCTGTCATACATATCAATATTGGAATGGCTGTCATCGGTTCGGACATACAAGAGAGGTGTATACAAAACGATGGAAATAAGCTGCCTAATAGAAAGAACACAAAATGGAATGACAGAAAAAACATTTGAATGTCAGTTTCAAATTAAATTCCAAATGTTGCTAAATACCGGGCCCTTGGTATTACGGGGATCGGGGCGGTTGGGTAGACTAGTGGTTAAAGTGATGGCTCGTCACGCCGAAGACTTGGGTTTGATTACCGACTTGGGCATAAAGCCCATGTGCGAAGCCCATTTCTGGTGTCCGCCGCCGTGATATTGCTGGGAACGTTCTAAAAGCGGCGTAGACCATACTAACTAACGTACCAGTGATCGTCTTTTGAAAATTATTCCCACGCAAAACAGACACGACGTAACTTACCTGTCCAGGCTCGATTATTTACAGACCGCAATCATATAGTTGGAATATTACTGAGTGTGGCGTTAAACAACAAATAAACATTACAGAGCTCCAGATAAGCTGCGTATCTGCGTAAAATACGCATCAGAAATGTGCAGTAAAATAAAATCCAAGCGTATCAAATACGCAATGAACATAACAGATACGCTACAAAAATAAAACTTGTGCGTATCATCAAAACATTGTGAAGTAACCCTGCGTATTCGATTTGCACTTCAGCAACTTATTTTGAAATTATAAACGGGCATTCCGTCAACCTTGCCAAACTCCACGATGACAGTTACATCATAATCATTTACCATCACACTTTCTTGTGGAAGTATCATGGTATTTTTGAGTCCTATAAAGCTCTCGAACCCACACGACACCATTTTGCAGGGACTAGATGAATAGTGTTTTTAAATATTTAACTTAAATACCAAAATGTGTAAAAACTAGTGGGTAACAGAAATTTGAATACCCAGATAGAATTACTGATACCTAAAGATGATTTTAAAATGCATGGGTAATATACCCACAACACCAAAAGCTTATCTGGAGCTCTGTATACGAGCAAAAAACAAAGCTCGCTCGTATGAGTGAGTGAGTGAGTTGGGTTTAACGCCGCTTTTAACAGTATTCCAGTTATATCACGGCGTGTCAGCTTAATGTGGGAAGAAAGCCCGAAGTGATGCAGGTCTCAGACGTTTACCACTTCGGTGAAACCCACGAGCACGGGTATGGTGCTGACAACCCTAGAAACATAATCGGGGCGAACCGGGATTCGAACCCACAATCATAGGTTTCTGGCGTGCCCAAGGGACGCAACTCTGCACAGCGAATCGCGGCGCCTTAGACGACTGGGCCACCCGTGCCCCCCTCGCTCGTATGGAAAGACTGTAGTTCTGTAGAGTACTGTTCTCTTCCTTAAATATTGTTATTATTTCAAATAGGTCCATTTGTGTGGGAACAATGGGGAAGTTATGGACCATGCGATGCGGTTGATTGCCAAACGCCAGGCAAACAGACCCGTGACAGGTCATACACGCTCCGGGATGGTGCCCCGATATCTGTGCCACCTGAGAGTGAGAGAGTCTCTTTCATCAGCTGCAAAAAGTCAGGCTGCACTGTCAAACCAACAGGTGGGTAAATTCATTGGGATCTACAATGATATTATTGATTGTTGTTTATTTAGAGATGAAATATTGATTTTTTTTTATATTGGTCTGGTCTGTGTCAAACCCAGTCTGCTACCATAAAGAGAAAATCAGGGAAGAAGGGGGTGTTTGGAAAAACAGATAAAGCCTGGAAACACAAGTTCCAATACTGTATAATGCTATGGCGGGAAGCTGTACTGTAACCTTTGTCTTGTTGCTATGGAAATTGAGCCGAGACCGTAGGTGATGCTAATAATATGGACCACATATTCGACCGTGACCCAAGATTATATTTTTAATAAATATATTTACTCCCTTTATACACGTCCTCTGAAATGGGACAAATATATGTTCAAATATTAGAGACAAAACCACTTTCTGAAAGCATCTTAAATAAACCCTTTGGGCACAGTTAGCCTAACCTCTGGGTTTGGTATTAAATCTGAAACATGGGAGTATTTACAAAAACAGATTCTCATTCATGTTGTAACACGTATCTCAAATAATATACACCTAAATCATATTCTTATTTATTTTAACAAAATTGAAATCTATTCTTACAGATCCACCTACAACTGTGGTCCCCGACCAATGTGAATATCTCCAATGCAGTAACGAAAATAGCCCAGTGTGTGGTGTTATAGCTAATGGCAGTCCTACTACATACGATTCCGAGTGCCGATTGAAGAAGCGTGCTTGTGATAGTACGCCGAAAGCCATATACAGGGTTGTATCCAGAACACCATGCCCAGATGAAGAAGGGGGTGGGTTTATTTGTCAAACACTGAACATTTTTAATGATGGAGTTTTGTTAGAAACAATATTGTTTCGTTACAATTCGAACAAACCTTATTCCAGAAAGACAGACTACTAAACGGGTTAATGCTTCACGGTACACTCTCTTTCCGAGTAACCCCTCCCTCATTCACGGGTTTGTTTCACAGCATTCTCATTCTTAAAATCAGATCTGAGTTCTCGCTGCCGCTAAACAAAGATCTGAGGACATCCCATTACGGGTCACGTCAGAACGACCTTTCGCGACCGACCACTGAAATGACAAATAAGGAGTCGACATCAGCCAATTAGAAAGCAGCTTTCTCGAGCTTTACGACACTCTTTTCAATCTGGCGACTTCCATTTCAGACTACGCTTGAAATATATGTTGACACATTTTTCGATTATTATATTCCGGAATATCTAATATATGGTTCAGACTGTATAGCAGTGATTCCAACATACTGTTCAACGCTTCCTCCATTCAAAAGTTTATCCCACTGAAGCGAGGGATAGACGATAGTTTTGACGGAATCAGTCGTACCGGTTGTAACTGTCGTTCGGAATACCCCGTGTTGGCGTTTTCGAGGTTGCATGATTAGAAAACACATTCCGACTGTTCACTTTCATGATCTGGTAAGCGACGCTCCGATTGGTCGGATGAAAGGTCGTTCTTGCGTGACTCGTAATGGAGAGCCAAAGATCTTTGTTTAGCGATGGCAAGAACTAAGATCTAATTTTAATGAGATTGGTTTCACAGAAGATGAGTACTTCATATCAGAGAACAACATATTCATTCCACCATCATCTTGACCCCATCTATTTATCTTTTTATTTTACAGAACCCCCAGCACCAAGCATGTGCAATGAAGGCCCCATCGCGAAGAAGGTGAGCTACAACGTCACCAGAGGAGCCGTCAGCTGCTTCTTTGAGGCAGACATGAACGTATGCGAGTCGCTAGCCTGTGTCAGTCCGGGTGGGAGTACAGGCTCAACCATCTGTTGCAAAGGAACAGTGTTTGCTGCAGAAAAGGTGACCGTCAATGCCCTCTGCAGTGACAACTCTAATGAGGTTATCCACGTAAGTAACATCCACCATACCACTGTTTGGGTCTGTATATTCTGATGGATAATTGACAGCCTCCGTGGTCTCCTGGTAGAGCGTCCGCCCGGAGAGCGGAAAGTCCGGGGTTCGATCACCGGCCGCGTCATACCAAAAGACGTTAAAAGATGGTAATTGTTGTTACCCTGTCTGGAAGCACGGCATTAAGGGGCTAAAACACGGACTGTCTGAGTGGGGTATTCATGTTAAACTGCGGCATTGTATCTCAGTGGGCTAGCACTATAAATCGGCATATAAAGGAGCCACACACACACACACAAACGCGTGCATGCAATAATCTTGGACGCGACGTTAAGCCCCTTTACACTTCGCTTCATGGATAATTGACGCGGTAGTGTGGTAGTCTGGTGGTTAAGGCGTTCACTTGTCACGGCCATAGCCGAGTTCCATTACATACATGGGTACAAAACGCCGTGTCCCCATCCGTGAACCTCGCCCCCTCTCCCCATAAATTTGAGATATATTTTGGCGATGGATTGGTCACTGGATTGTTAGGTCCATACTCCATTATGTACAGACCACAATCATATAGCCGGAACATTGCTATATGCGGCGTTAGGCAAACAAACATAAAATGTTCATGCTGTCAATCACTGGGTTATCTTAACCAGACTCAATTATTTACAGACCGCAGTAATATAGCTGTAATATTGCTGAGTGCGGCGTAAAACAACAAACAACTATAACTTGAACCACCATATATGCTGCTTGTGCTTGTCTTTTGGAGAAATGACCTATTTGTTATTGAATCAAGTTCTATCAAAATGACTCATTGTACATTTTTATTTTTTTCACAGATGGAAAATCCAGAAAAGTGTGAATGTCAAGACGAAGAGGCCCGTTAGCCTGTCGACACTTCAAAAACTGAAGTACACTGATATAAATGTAACTACATAAACTATGTGTCTAAAATAAATATCCTGCATACCTTACACCAGTCTGTTTCGTATTATGTAAATAATTGTTTGTTTGTTGTTAAACGCCACATTCAGCAATACTGAAGCAATATGACGGCGGTCTGTAAATAATCGTGTCTGGACCAGACAGTCCAGTGATCGACATGATGGTCGTCGATTTGGGACACAATGACACGCATCAACCGAGTTAGCGAGACTGACCACCCGATCCGGTTAGTCGCCTTTAACGACAGGCATTGGTTGCTGAAAATCAATTCTACCCAGGATCTGCACGGGACAAATGATTATTACTGGGAAGATGGTACTTGTTGTTACCCTGCCTAGCGCTCCGCATTAAGGGGCTAAAACAAGGACGGGTCGAGTGGTTAAAACGTCCGTCATGCCTTAGCCCCGGGTTCGATTCCCCACATGGGTGTAGTGTGTGAAGGCAATTTCCGGTGTCCCACGCCGTGATACTGCTTGAAATTTGAGAGAAAAGCACACTCACTTGAACAGTGAAGATTTGTGTAACACAACACGTTTCTTTGTTCAGGAATGAAGGTTTATGACAGGAAGTACTAGTGGCACTGGTTCTCACTCGGGACCGTTTCTCTGTGCGCTGGTGAAGCTGTTTGTCTGTTGGTCGCCCCAAGTCCTCTGTGTTGCTCTGCCGTCTGCCTATGTATTTAAAGGACAATAGGACCGCCTCCGTGGCCTAGTGGTAGAGCGTCCGCCCGGATCGCGGAAGGTCCGGGGTTCGATCCCCGGCCGCGGCATACCAAAAGACGTTAAAAGACGGTACTTGTTGTTACCCTGTCTGAGGCTCGGCATTAAGGGGCTAAAACAAGGACTGGTCGGCTCGGAGTCAGTATACTGTGTCTGAGTGGGGTATTCATGTTAAACGGCGGCATGGTATCTCAGTGAGCTAGCACTATAAATCGGCATCAGTCCGGACTAGTACAAGCAGCCACACAAACACACACACGGACATGTACGTCGCTATAAAAGTGCAATAATCTTGGACGCGACGTTAAACACCATTTCACCTCACCTAAAGTGCAATAGAGCCCTGCCCTTTGGGCATGGCGGCCCAGAGTGTAACGCGTAGAGGATCTAGATAAGTTGCTGATGCTTGCTGCGTAGTGGACATCCCATCTATTTCCTGTCACTTATAGTGCCTGCCCATTTCACTCTCCTACCCAGAGTTCCATGCGACCGGCATCCGTTTCATCCGTTTCGTGTTTGACAAGCCTACACATTTTCATAAACAAATGTCAAAGAAGGGTTACGGTTCATTAAGAACGTATCCTAATACGTGAAGATCTATTTGTTTTTGCTGTCATCGAAGCCCAACGGAGACCTAGCGATACGGTGAGTGAGTGAGTAGGGTTTACAGCCGTTAACAGTATTTCAGTTGTATCGCGGCGTGTCAGGTTAATGTGGGAGGAAAGCCCTAAGTGATGCAGGTCTCAGACGTTTACCACTTCGGTGAAACCCACGAGCACGGGCAAGGTGCTGACAAACCTTGAAACATGTTCGGGGCGAACCGGGATTCGAACCCACAATCATAGGTCTCTGGCGTGCCCAATCGGCGCAACTCTACACAGCGAATCGCGGCACCTTAGACGACTGGGCCACGTGTGCCCTCGCTAGCGATACGGTCACTTCAATGTATAAATATATATTGGCATGCAACTCACTGTCGCACTCACGACATAGGATACTGCATAGGGTTGAAGGGGTTGAATTGGCCTGTTCAAACAGTTTTTTAGTTGGTTAAAAACGTTCACCTTATTTTGGATCATCGTGTCATGTGTGCACTCCCTACAGCCGCAGACACACACGAAACACAAGCCACACACGGAAACAGATGGACACACACGGAAACAGATGGACACACACGGACACACGAAAAGGGACACACACAGAAACCCATGAAAACAGATGGACACACACGGAAACAGATCGACACACACAGAAACCCATGAAAACAGATGGACACACGGAAAAACATGGACACACGGACACACGGAAACACATGGACACGCGGAAACACATGGACACATGGACACACGGAAACACATGGACACACGGAAACACATGGACACATGGACACGCGGAAACACATGGACACATGGACACGCAGAAACACATGGACACGCGGAAAAACATGGACACACGGAAACACATGGACACACGGAAACACATGGACACGCGGAAAAACATGGACACACGGACACACGGAAACACATGGACACGCGGAAACACATGGACACACGGAAACACATGGACACACGGAAACACATGGACACGCGGAAAAACATGGACACACGGAAACACATGGACACACGGAAACACATGGACACGCGGAAAAAACATGGACACACGGAAACACATGGACACATGGACACACGGAAACACATGGACACACGGAAACACATGGACACGTGGAAACACATGGACACACGGAAACACATGGACACATGGACACACGGAAACACATGGACACATGGACACACGGAAACACATGGACACACGGAAACACATGGACACATGGACACACGGAAACACATGGACACATGGACACACGGAAACACATGGACACGCGGAAAAACATGGACACATGGACACACATGGACACACGGAAACACATGGACACGTGGAAACACATGGACACACGGAAACACATGGACACATGGACACACGGAAACACATGGACACACGGAAACACATGGACACGCGGAAAAACATGGACACATGGACACACATGGACAAACGGAAACACATGGACACGCGGAAACACATGGACACACGGAAACACATGGACACATGGACACACGGAAACACATGGACACACGGAAACACATGGACACATGGACACATGGACACACGGAAACACATGGACACACGGAAAAACATGGACACACGGAAACACATGGACACATGGACACACGGAAACACATGGACACATGGACACACGGAAACACATGGACACATGGATACACGGAAACACATGGACACGCAGAAAAACATGGACACACGGAAACACGGAAACACATGGACACATGGACACACGGAAACACATGGACACACGGAAACACATGGACACACGGAAACACATGGACACATGGACACACGGAAACACATGGACACGCGGAAAAACATGGACACACGGAAACACATGGACACATGGACACACGGAAACACATTGACACATGGACACACGGAAACACATGGACACATGGACACATGGACACATGGACACACGGAAACACATGGACACACGGAAAAACATGGACACACGGAAACACATGGACACATGGACACACGGAAACACATGGACACATGGACACACGGAAAGACATGGACACATGGATACACGGAAACACATGGACACATGGACACACGGAAACACATGGACACATGAACACACGGAAACACATGGACACGCGGAAAAACATGGACACACGGAAACACATGGACACACGGAAACACATGGACACGCGGAAAAAACATGGACACACGGAAACACATGGACACATGGACACACGGAAACACATGGACACACGGAAACACATGGACACACGGAAAAACATGGACACACGGAAACACATGGACACATGGACACACGGAAACACATGGACACATGGACACACGGAAACACATGGACACATGGATACACGGAAACACATGGACACATGGACACACGGAAACACATGGACACATGAACACACGGAAACACATGGACACGCGGAAAAACATGGACACACGGAAACACATGGACACGCGGAAAAAACATGGACACACGGAAACACATGGACACACGGAAACACATGGACACACGGAAACACATGGACACACGGAAACACATGGACACATGGACACACGGAAACACATGGACACATGGACACACGGAAACACATGGACACGCGGAAAAACATGGACACATGGACACACATGGACACACGGAAACACATGGACACATGGACACACGGAAACACATGGACACACGGAACAACATGGACACACGGAAACACATGGACACATGGACACACGGAAACACATGGACACATGGACACACGGAAACACATGGACACATGGATACACGGAAACACATGGACACATGGACACATGGACACACGGAAACACATGGACACATGAACACACGGAAACACATGGACACGCGGAAAAACATGGACACACGGAAACACATGGACACACGGAAACACATGGACACGCGGAAAAACATGGACACACGGAAACATGGAAACACATGGACACACGGAAACACATGGACACATGGACACACGGAAACACATGGACACACGGAAACACATGGACACATGGACACACGGAAACACATGGACACGCGAAAAAACATGGACACACGGAAACACATGGACACACGGAAACACATGGACACGCGGAAACACATAGACACACGGAATCAGATGGAAATACGGACACGCACAGAAACACATGGGCACATATGGAAACAGATGAACGGAAACACACTGAGACAAACGGACGGACACACGCAGACACAGAGTGTGTCAATCTTTCTGATAAGTATCCTACTTGCCTTAGTGTCCCTCGCCTTTAAGTGACATTATAAACCATCAGGGATATTGACCATTGGTTTCGACGGTACTTGGTTTTTTTCGTAATAACCGTTTAGGAGGTTTTACTTTTTCCTAGTAAGACCTCTTCCTGGGTTTGAGGTTTTACTGTTTCCCAGGAAGACCGGGTTTGAGGTTTTATGTTTTCCTTGTAGGACGTGATGAGTAGAGAAGTATGTCTTAGAAAATGAATCGGATGTTTATGTCATGAACAAATGAGAAAAAGATGTGTTAAAACACTATTAAATAACAATGTGAAATCTCTGCTAAATGCAAAGTCCGCTGTGCGGCTCGCACTTAAAATCTACAAAAAAGAACAAATGTTTGGATCTTGTTTGGTTATTGAAAACCATTAACTTATTACATTCATTTCCACAACCTATTCTGCCAACATTTATTGTTTTATTTTAACAACATATCTACCTTTTTTGATAATTCAATTAGAAGTTTCAAAGTTCGGAATAAGCTCTTCCCTTGGCAACATTAACCCGAAGCAGTGATTGTGGAATATGCGCAATTTTATATTCTTATCAGACAGACAGACAGACAGATTCATTTGTATAAATGCCATTTGACCCATTGTACAAAATACATTTATCTAACTCATACTTGTTTTTGTTGAGAAAACGTACATTCGAAATTTTGCAATATTTTTTCTTGTATCGTTGTTGGATAATTGATAGAGTCTTTCTACACACAAATAATGATAATTATCTGTCTTGGGGTTATACATTTCCCGCCGACTTGCATAAAGATGACAATTGTATATAACATGAAGTTCATCCTTAATTACATGACAGTGTTTACATAAGACGGCATCCTCCTCAATATAAGCAACGCCCCTACGAACAAGTTGAATCCCGATAGTATTTTGTCCACATCTAAATTAATTTTGGTTATTAGCCTTCTATATTCACAATGCTTAATATTTGATGCATATTTTTCGCAAACGATATAAGATTTAGGCAGTTTGTAGTAGGAGAGGGTCTTGCTGCCTAGAGATGCATGCCAATTTTGAAACGAAAAATATTTAACTCTTTCGCTGAATATATATACAAATAATTCTATATTGACAACGGCTTGTGCAACCCAGACATCCTCAAAACCATAATGAATTAGCAAAAGTCTGATATGCGATTCTCAGTTAGGACGTCTTCTATCGGCAATGGATAATGACATTTTATAACGCTGGTATGGGTATGTTGTTGGACTCATTTGCATCATCTCAAGCCAATATTTAATGCATTTTACATAATAAATAGTATGAAGTGGACACCTGCCACTGCATTTGAAGTTCTAAATGCTTCGTGAAAATAAACATTTACAAAATTTGCGGTGAACAATTTCAATCGTATTCCATTTTTGGTATCCCCAAATCTCAGCACCATACATTAATATCGGAACATTTTTTATCAAATATAAAAAAATGCTTCCGTAACCGAAATATCATAACGTCTTATTAACGATTTCACTGACCATAGTGCTCTGCTTGCTGGCTTGCTCACATAAAGGTTTACATGCCTTAGTCCAAATTAATTTGGGAGTGAAAATAAGTCCCAAATATTTATAATCATTAAATGTTTTCAAAAGGTCACCGTTATCATACCATTTCTCATTTTTGACAAGTGTCCTCCCATTTTAAACACAATAATTTTACTCTTCTCAGTATTAATATCCATAACCAATTTATAAGAGTATAAATATAATTCATCAGGACGTTTTTGTAAAACTAAGAGTACAACCTTGTCTTACCCCACATGAACTATCAAAATACTCAGTAATTGTCTTAACATAGTATGTTACAGTTGTTTTAACATGATACATACTCCGAATAACACATAAAATGCCGTGAATACCATTTTGCAATAAAATATACATTAACTTACCCCTATTAACCATATCAAATGCTTTTCGAAAATAAATTAAAGCGCAATATATTTTTCCTTTTTGGAGAGTGATAAACTTTGCACAAAACAAAATTGCAAAATGAAAATGTTATCAATAGTGGAATTGTCTTTCTTAAACCCCTCTTGATATTCACCAATTATACCTCGGTAATCTAGGAGACATTCTAGTCTTTTATTCAAAACATGCGAAAACATTTTACCCATTATATTGAGAAGTGATATACCACTAAAGTTATTAGGATCACTTTTGCTTCCTTTTTTATGTAGTGGCATTATTATTCCTGTTGACCAGAATGTTGGGTAATGTCCACTGGAAAACAGTGCATTAAACAAAATAACAAGATATGGAGTTAATACATTTTCAACAGATTTGTTAAAATCTGGTGGGGGTCCATCATATTGTTGATAGGGTTTGGTAACTCTGTTATTTTTCATGCACACATCTTAAAATGAAACAAATGAGGTTGTTTCACTGGTGTCTTGTATTTCTAGTTCAGGTGGAGAAATCAGTGTATGGCTAGTTGACCATTATTGAACGATGTCAGAACTCCTTGGCCAAACTCCCTTGTTTTGACTGTCAATCCGAGCAGGAATTCCGATTCATATGCTTACAGAAACAGATCAACATTGGGCGGTGTACAGTTGGTGCCCATGGGGATGCCTTCTTCTTTCCTAAATGTCTTACCCCAAATTTCCCATAAATGTTATCAAGTCCGGCATTTCATATATTGTTTTCACAGTTAACTTCAGTTGACATTTGCTTTCATTTTTGACAAATTGTCCTGAACCATTGAGGGTGGAGATGTGTGTATATCTGTACCCCGTGGATCAAGGAATGAAGCTTTCCTTTAAGTGCGTCGTTTGGGAAAGTGGTGTGCAAAGTTAAAAATCAAATGTTTTGACATTATTGAACTTGACTTGATCACAAAATCATGCAAATGCTGTGAAATCAACATTATGGATAAGGCTTTCATAGAGTGATTAACAACAAGGTCTTAAACTGAAGAATTCGTGGAGAGTCATTTAACAGATTTAGAGTACAAGATGTCAGTCCATTTGGCTAACTTACCAACCTGAGACACCCCTTGTGAAGTTCTAATAGTGAGTGAGTATTGTTTAACACATCTTTTAGCAATGTTCCAGCAATATCACGGCGGGGGACATCAGGAATGGGCTTCACGCATTGTCCCTATGTGGGGAATAGAACCCGGGTCTTCGACGTGACGAGCGAACACTTAAACCACTAGGCTACCCGACACACCCGACAACACCTGGGGTCTTCTTACTTGTTACGGGCGAGGGGCGAGTGGCGAGTGGTGACGAATATGAAACAAGAAAGTCGAGGCATCAGTCACGATCTGTTGAAGGTGAACCATCGGCTGCCAGGGGTCCGTTTCATAAAGCGATCGTAGCGCTACCACTACTGAAACTCCTTTACTTTAACATAGACTTACGACCGTCTTACTGCTACGATCACTTTGTGAAACGGGCCCAAGAGTGATTGAGAGGGCAAACTGACCATGATCAAATGGTTGACCACCACAACATCGTCAGAGAATGACAAGATCTCGATTAGCAGAGGAGAAAGTGAATAAGGAAGAGAAGATATGGATGTCAACTTCTTTATTATGAGGAACACACCGTTTCGGAGTATATGCTTACTCCTTCATCAGGTGAATGAATGCCATGAGGCAGAGAGCATATATATGTACATGTAAGGACAACAAAAAATGATTAAGATAACAAAACATTTTATTATGCATCTGTATAGATCTATGCATAAAAATTGAGTGACAAAACACTCCCCACAAGAGATGACAAGAGGCCATTCTCCAAACAACTACCTATCTTTTTTATTTAAAAAAAGTGTCATGTTTGATACTACCACTTTGCAGGGGCAAACTCCATGAAATTCTTTTCTCTGAAGTATTACCGAAGTCTGATCAGGAATATAAGTTAACAAATAACAATGTACACATAAACTCGAAGACCGATCAGGAATATAAGTTAACAAATAACAATGTATACAGAAACTGTAACTAATCCACCAGTTCATAATATTGCAAAAGAAATCAGCAAAAAAGTGTAGACCATTGTCTGGTAAGATGGAAGAATATATAATTGTTTCTTTGAAGCAGCAAAATTTGTCTTGCCCCAAACTATCCTCTGAGTGACAGCCTGCCGTACCATCTTCGTTTATCCAGTGGATTTTATCTACATTCTATCTTATAATTGGGGCGGTCGGGTAGCCTAGTGGTTAAAGCCTTCGCTCGTCACGCTGAAGACCCGGGTTCGATTCCCGACATGGGTACACTGTGTGAAGCCCATTTCTGGTGTCCCCCGCCGTGATATTGCTGGAATATTGCTAAAAGCGGCGTAAAACCAGACTCACTCACTATTTTATAATTAAACGAGAAGTGGGAGTTGTTTATGGCAGACCCTCATGGTTTATTCTCCCTGCAGCATTTTATTGTATGACAAATGACGACCACAATTTATTCCTTGTATGAAATAACATTACTTACAGCCTCTCCATGGGTGATGATACAATTTACAAGCTTTAAACATATTTACACGTATTTAAATAATGGCTCCCTCAATTGAATCCGACTTCGACAAGTCCATTTTATGCACAGGATATTTCCTGCAAATTCTCAGAGTCCCCACGTGGATTACCAGTACCTTTCTCCCAATACCGATTGTATCTGTCGCACTTTTGGATGTGATGTTTTATCGTGAAATAAACCACACTTTGTTCTTCATCACGATTTATCGCGTTGCTTTCTTATATAATGATAGGGGCGGTCGGGTAGCCTAGTGGTTAAAGCGTTAGCTCGTCACGCCGAAGACCTGGGTTCGATTCCCGACATGGGTACAATGTGTGAAGCCTATTTCTGGTGTTCCCCGCCGTGATATTGCTGGAAAATTGCTAAAAGCGGCGTGTAAACCATACTCACTCACTCATTATATAATGATATATATCTGGAACCATTCCAAACAATAGCTTCATTTGGGAGGTGATGTCTATTCCTTGTTTTATCACCTTAATACTAAGAATGATCCAAGGTAACAGCAAGTTCCATCTTTTAACGTCTTGGTATGATGTGAACAGGGATCGATGGACGACCTTCCAGTCTCCCGGAATTATTGTTTTCCACTAGACCACTGAGGGGGCACTTTTCATGGTGAATCCATATCGATCCATGAAACTCATACAAAAAATCTAGAAATAAATGTTAAACCACAACAAAATACTTTAATACAATGAATTTTTTTTATTATACATGTACAAAGTTTCCTTTTCACAAAATGGACGGACATTATATAACAATAACTGTTCATAAATAACAAAAACATCACAGTTATCAGATGCTGGGAGAATGAATATAAGCCAATGCATAAGACTAAGGCACCGGCCATTTGATGAACGAGGGGAGGGGAAAGAGACTTTTTGCATGGCGATTGGATATTTACAGCTGCAAAATCCGATTTTTTTCAAAATTTAAACTATGAGACCCCTAAAAAAATTAAAACCTGTGGGACAAGTTCTTTGTTGTGACAGACAAACTTTGGTTGCAAAAATCCCAGGCCCTCCTCACAATATGAAATGGTCCCTAAATCCGAGTAGTCAAGAACACCCCTACAGGGAGTTGATGATTTGGGTCAGTGATGACTTTCAACAGTCTGTCAGCAATGTTATAACATGTTAGTTTTACATGAGCCTAAAAACACGGGTGTTTCTGGTGTAAATACGGGATCCCAACCAACAACCAGCTAACCCTGTCAGCAGAGCTCCAGATAAGCTTTTGGTGTTGTGGGTATTTTACCCATGCATTTTAAAATCATCTTTAGGTATCAGTAATTCTATCTGGGTATTCAAATTTCTGTTATCCACTAGTTTTTACAGTTAAATATTTAAAAACACTATTCATCTAGTCCCTGCAAACTGGTGTCGTGTGGGTTCGGGAGCTTTATAGGACTCAAAAATACCATGATACTTCCACAAGAAAGTGTGATGGCAAATGATCATGATGTACCTGTCATTGTGGAGTTTGGCAAGGTAGGTTGACGGAATGCCCGTTTATAATTTCAAAATAAGTTGCTGATTTGCAAATCGAATATGCAAGGTTACTTTACAATATTTTGATGATACGCACAAGTTTTATTTTTGTAGCGTATCTGTAATGTTCATTGCGTATTTGATATGCTTGGATTTGATTTTACTGCATATTTCTGCATTTCTGATGCATATTTTACGCAGATACGCAGTTTATCTGGAGCTCTGACTGTCTTGAATACATGACACTTTTTATGGATAGCAACTTCTTTTATTATTTGTCACGACGTTTCAGAGCTAATTCTTGCTCCTTCATTCCTGATGAAGCAGCAAGATGTGAAATGATTGATACATTTCCCTAAACGTTACAATAAAGATATTTGTTTTCATGTCTTTGTGTTCTTCCTACCAAGATTTTATAGAGCATCATACGACTCTTGCTCAGAAGATTCAAAGCCTCAGTAAAAGTTTCAAAAGATTTTATGGTGGACATGTGGAGGACATTTACAAATATGACGCATCTGTGACAAAAAATGATGTCCAATGCCATTCCCTAGTTTGACTTGTACCGTATGTTCTCATTTTTTTATAAGATGAACAATTGACATGCCTATGCATGTGTTTGTGATGGATGACAGTATACGCTCACTTTTTCACAAACAACTGGTATCGCCTAACAAAACAGAAGTTGTATTATCTATGACAGTTACATGGCTTTACTTACTCTTGAACGAAAGCTTATTTGCATACAACACTGGCATGACACAATGAAAAGGGACGAGGGCAATCTGGGATGTAGTGGTACAACTCTGCGAACACGGGGTACAATGGCCATGTAACCCAGTTCACTGGAATGGTATCAGTATCATCATAAAACTATTTCTCATTATTTGTTCAGAAAAGGGAATTTTTCCTTTAACCGTTTGATCTCATGTCTGAATCTCTTCAGTATCACAGCAACATAGTGTTCCCAAGTCTCCAGACTGCCTGATCTACACACGACCAGGTGAGATATACTACTCAATATTTGCTAAGGACCAATATAGTTATCTTCAGTTGAAGGTGTGGTCCTTTCATTGCAAATATTGAGTTGTACATGTCCTCTGTCTGAACTACGGATGGTTGCTCAAATCGTATGTGATAAGCTTGTGAAGTAGCATAGCGTTCCAAATGTTTCTCAAACACGTAGACTTGTTCTGGCCTTTTCAAGAATGTCCTTCCTTATTTTAGGGTAGTTTGGATGGCTTGAAAGAACCTGTAAAAAAACAAACAAACATTGCCCATAATGTCATACAGTTTTTAGCTTAATATTGTATCGAAGAGGAACAAGATTTGGGACTAGTGAGGTGAAATGGGGTTTAATGTCTTATATAGCAACGTGCATGTGTGTGCGTGTGCGCGCGCGCGTGTGTGTGTGTGCATGTGTGTGTGCATGTGTGTGTGTGCGTGCGTCTGCATCTGTGTGTGTGTGTCTGCGCGTGTGTTTGTCTGCATCTGTGTGTGTGAATACCTCACTCAGACACAGTATACTGACTCGTACCCGTCCAGTCCTTGTTTTAGCCCCTTAAAGCGTCAGAGAAGGTAACAATAAGTATGATCTTGTGTTGGGTGCTTGATATAGAGGATGTCAAGGCTCTCGCTCGGAAAATACTAGAATTTAGGCTCGAGTGTCATAAACATAGTATGACATGAACACAAATATAATGTTCTATTTATTACTGAAGAAGATGTTTACATACCATGCATACAGAACAAATTACGTCAACAATCTTTAGCTATGATGTTGTTTCTAGTGTGACATCATTCCAACCTTACGTTACAATAAGATTCAAAAAGACAGTCCCAAGTAAATATAATTGACAACATTCTTAACACATTCAAATCATGTACAGTAACATCCTGGTCATCTGGCCAGCACTGGGTATTCAATATATTTTTGCTTCCTTGTATCCAGTCTATTGGGTATTTTGACACCAATGAGTAGACATTTTGTAATTAATTCTGATTATTGTTGTTTCAGGGGACTTCTACTTTGTATCTGTTTGAGTGCAGTTTGTTTTAAAGTTTTCAAGTGTATTTTTCCACAAGCAACTTAAACATAATTGGGTAATAGTGATATATTTTGCGTACTTCACACACATATGCAGCTTATCTGGATTTCAGAGTGTTTTAATTTTAATCCTTTGGGTTAACAAGACTCCAGTATAACAAATCATTGTTATCCTAACAGTAACTGCCAGGAAAGCAGGGTTCTGAATTGACAGGGTCCAGCCTCCACTATCTAGAATTTATTCATTACCCTCAAAACACAGGGAAAATGTCAAAAACTAGAACTCAATTATACGGGTACCAAGCTATGTATTTTGCCTCAATAAGACAAATGTATTGCAACTAAGGATACCACTACAAAGTACATGGCCCCATGAAGATTCCAGCTTAGAACAGGCACCTAGCATCCTATGGTGGTCAACTGGGGCAGTTCAATAGATCCAGTGCTCAGACTTGGTGTCCACGTATCCTGAATATGTGGATCAAAGGTCCAAATATGAATCACTGGATTGTTTGGTCTAAACACCATTACTTACAGTCCCCTGTCATACAGCTGGAATATTGCTGAGTGTGGTGTAATGGAACTAACAAACAAAGACAAAACATAGTTTCAGTAAAAACACTATTCACCAGTCAATAATATAATTCTAGTCAAGGAGATGTAGAGAGATGTTTTGATCTTAAGATTCCTCTTTGTTGAGTCTGTTATACACCATGCTACAGCCATGTCTTCTAAACCATTACTTCTCAGAGAAACAAAAGTAAATTGTTCTTACATGATGACAGATGTCAATGGCGTCCACAAATCTCTTGGCCTTCATGTAGTTGAATGCAAGCTTGTAGCCTGTAACAAACATGTACAGTTTCATACAACCACCATTCACCGTGGTCACACTACGACATTCCGCATCTAAGGACATATTAGGATGGAAATATTGCTACAGTTCATTATCTGATGGCAGGAGATCCATGAAGATCTGGAGTATCCACAGCTGACATTGATGTCATGAAATATATTAATCTTGATCAGTCAAAGGTCCTCAACCTGACCGAACTATAACTTATTGTTCAGCCTTTTGAAGATGTCACACAGAAGTTATTTAGAACACCTCATTAGATGTTATCTGATCTGCTCTGATCTCCCTTGCATCCACTTTAGCAACTCCCTGAGTAAACTCCACTTGTAGTTCACCAAATAATTCCTTTAACGACTACCTTAGTAACTTCTGTGGAAATTCCCTTACCACTTACACATGTTGCATTTCTCCTAGTAATTCCCCTAGCAACTACTCTGGAAATTCCCTTTGCAACTTCCTTCAACATGTAGCTCTCACAGAAATTCCCCTGGAATACATGTATTTAAAGATTTTTTTCTTTTTGAAAATGGTAATGAAAAACAAAATGTGTAACTCCCCCAGCAACTCCCTTATTAACTCACTTGTACATCTTGTAACTCCCCTAAGCAACTCCCTTATTAACTCACTTATACATCTTGTAACTCCCCCAGCAACTCCCTTATATAACTCACTTGAACATCTTGTAACACCACTAGCAACTCCCTTATTAATTCAATTATACATCTCGTAACTCCCCCAGCAACTCCCTTATATAACTCACTTGTACATCTCGTAACTCCCCCAGCAACTCCCTTATTAACTCACTTGTACATCTCATAACTCCCCCAGCAACTCCCTTATTAACTCACTTGTACATCTTGTAACTTCCCTAGCAAACCCCTTAGTAACTCACTTATACACCTTGTAACTACCCAAGCATCTCCCTAATTAACTAACTTGTACATCTTGTAAATACCCAAGCAACTCCCTTATTAACTCACTTGTACATCTTGTAACTACCCTAGCAACTCCCTTATTAACTCACTTATACACCTTGTAACTCCACTAGCAACTCCCTTATCAACTCACTTGTACACCTTGTAACTCCCCTAGCAACTCCCTTATTAACTCACTTATACACCTTGTAACTCCCCCTACCAACTCCCTTATTAACTCACTTATAGACCTTGTAAATACCCAAGCAACTCCTTTATTCACTCACTTATACACCTAGTAACTACCCTAGCATCTCCCTAATTAACTCACTTGTACAACTAGTAAATACCCAAGCAACTCCCTTATTAATTCGCTTGTACATCTTGTAACTCCCCCTAGCAACTCCCTTATTAACTCACTTATACACCTTGTAACTCCCCTAGCAACTCCTTTATTAACTCACTTATACACCTAGTAACTGCCCAAGCATCTCCCTAATTAACTCACTTGTACATCTTGTAAATACCCAAACAACTCCCTTATCAACTCGCTTGTACATCTTGTAACTCCCCTAGCAACTCCCTTATTAACTCACTTATACACCTTGTAACTACCCAAGCATCTCTCTTATTAACTCACTTATACACCTTGTAACTCCCCCAAGCAACTCCCTTTTTAACTCACTTATACACCTTGTAAATACCCAAGCAACTCCATTATTAACTCACTTATACACCTTGTAACTACCTAAGCTTCTCCCTAATTAACTCACTTGCACATCTTGTAAATACCCAAGCAACTCCCTTATTAACTTGCTTGTACATCTTGTAACTCCCCTAACAACTCCCTTATTAACTCACTTATACACCTTGTAACTCCACTAGCAACTCCCTTATTAACTCACTTATACACCTTGTAAATACCCAAGCAACTCCCTTATTAACTCACTTATACACCTTGTAAATACCCAAGCAAATCCTTTATTAACTCACTTGTACATCTTGTAACACCCCTAGCAACTCCCTTATTGACTCACTTATACATCTCGTAACTCCCCCAGTAACTCCCATATATAACTCACTTGTACATCCTGTAACTCCCCCAAGCATCTCCCTTATTAACTCACTTATACACCTTGTAACTCCACTAGCAAATCCCTTATTCACTCACTTGTACATCTTGTAACTCCACTAGCAACTCCATTATTAACTCACTTACACATCTTGTAACTCCCCCAAGCAACTCCCTTATTAAATCACTGATACATCTTGTAACTCCCCTAATAACTCCCTTATTAACTAACTTCTACATCTTGCAACTCCCTTATTAACTCAATTATACATATTGTAACTCCCCCAAGCAACTCCCTTATTCATTCACTTGTACATCTTGTAACTTCCCTAGCAACTCCTTTATTAACTCACTTGTACACCTTGTAACTCCACTAGCAACTCCCTTATTAACTCACTTATACACCTTGTAACTCCCCCAAGCAACTCCCTTATCAACTCACTTGTACACCTTGTAATTCCCCCAGCAACTCCCTTATTAACTCACTTATACACCTTGTAACTCCACTAGCAACTCCCTTATTAACTCACTTATACACCTTGTAACTCCACTAGCAACTCCCTTATTAACTCACTTATACACCTTGTAACTACCCAAGCATCTCCCTAATTAACTCACTTGTACATCTATGTCAGCAAGCCTGACCACCCGATCCCGTTAGTCGCCTCTTATGACAAGCATAGTATAAAACACAAGAATGTAGATTCAGCTAAGCTCACTCCTTACCAATGACTGGGTTGTTCTTGTTGCCATACTTCCAGGCGTTTTCATAATTGTGGGCTGCGTCCTTGTAGGACTGTTCCTTCTCCATAATGAATCCCATGTATTCGTAGGCCTTGCAACATGACTGCAAACATTATACACAGATAATTAGGAAACCTGTATAATCATAGTCTCAGAAACTGTAATAATTTGCAAATTATTCATTGTAGATCATGTAACTATGCTAAATCCTTTTTACCGGTAATGGTCAAGATTTGGAATTCGCTACCAGAGGAATACAGCAATGATTGTTCTCTAAATGAATTTAAGATTTTAATATCAGACCCAATAGTTTCCGACATTCACTTCGATCTGAGTCTTGGTACTTGCATGTGCCAAGTTATTCATTGTCGCATCAGACTTGGATGTAGTGATTTAAATGCTGACAAGCTTAATAGACATATATCATAGAGATCATGTGGTCACCATATCGAAGATGCTACTCACTATCTGTTCACTTGTAAAAATGATATGCATTTAAACTACCTTAGATATAATTTACAAACAGTTCAGAATGGTAACCCAAATCTGAATAACTTGACTAACACTAAAATCAATAAATCCATATACATGTTTATTACTTTACTTAAATAAATTGAACTCGGTTAGCCATTTGAACAGTTTCTATAACAGTGTGTATGTTAACTGCAAAAGTGTTTAAGGAAGTAATCTTTTACCAAGACTTTTAAAGTAATGCCAACTTCCATTAATATTTGTACTTTGATTTATGTATTAAAACCGCCAATGTATACAGCATTAGAAATTGGCACTAAAGTACTCACGGAAATGAAAAAAAATTGTTTTTCTCAATTTAAAAATCGACACAAAGTGTTACGTAGCTGTAAATACGAAATAACAAAACAACTCGAAAAGTACTAGTCTGGATTTGCTAGTTTGATCTCAGTGAACAATACAAAATGTACTATACAGGAGGTAATTTGTCGGCACTTTCAACATTCAAAAATAAAACTAAGTCCAAATTGACATAGCAGAAACAGACTATAGGCATTACGCACCTGTTCTCACCTGTCGTCAAGGTGTCATAGGTCACCTTGATCTACTTACACCTGGTTATGCCCTGTTTCACAATAGTCTGTTTTATTCACATTTTTACACACTTTTACGTGTAAAAAGGCATAAAAACATTTGATACGCTGTATTTGTGCCACGGCCCAATTAGTACTAATTTAGTTGTTTGAATATTTACATATTTTGTATATTAACTGCAATAATTTAAGATCTGAGGTCGAAAAAAACAGTTTTTTTCATTTCCGTGAGTACTTTAGTCCTATAGTCCTTGCCAAACTGCCCAATGGTAAAGGTATCATAAGGACTAGTAGAAATTTGCCCTTTTTAAGGGTTTTGCTATATGTTATCATTATAAGGACAAAACTGTTAGTTTCTAACCCTGGTATATATATAATCATCGGGAGCAGTACTAATATAAGCATTGTTGCTTGTTTACCAATCCCCATTTCATTATTCATGTATGCGATGGAATAAAAATATGTTTAAACCAGAAAATGATGAAGCCATGTATTCATGGGCCTTGGAACATGACTGCAACAATATAAACAATCACTATAACAATGCAGTTGTTGTGATAATTTCACACATGTTGCAAAAAATGTTCTCCACACCCACCTTGTTATACTGTAGGCATCGCTTTAGGAGATCGGTGGCCATGTCATATTTTCCTGACTGAATGTAAATATCTGCCAGCAACAACCAGCTCTTCTCTAGGTCATCAGCATCCTGGACAACAAAAAACAACACATTGGCAACAACCAGCTCTTCTCTAGGTCATCAGCATCCTGGACAACAAAAAACAACACACTGACAACAACCAGCTCTTCTCTAGGTCATCAGCATCCTGGACAACAAAAAACAACACATTGGCAACAACCAGCTCTTCTCTAGGTCATCAGCACTCTGGAAAACAAGAAACAACACACTGACAACAACCAGCTCTTCTCTAGGTCATCAGCATCCTGGAAAACAAAAAACAACACATTGGCAACAACCAGCTCTTCTCTAGGTCATCAGCACTCTGGAAAACATGAAACAACACACTGACAACAAACAGCTCTTCTCTAGGTCATCAGCATCCTGGACAACAACTCATTGGCAACAATCAGCTCTTCTCTGGGTCATCAGCATTCTGGAAAACATGAAACAACACACTGACAACAACCAGGTCTTCTCTAGGTCGTCGTCATCAACCTGGACAACAAGAAACAACACATTGGCAATGGCCAGCTCTTCTCTAGGTCATCTGCATACTGGACAAGAAACAACAAACACTGACAACAGCCAGCTCTACTCTAGGTCATACACAACCTGGACAACAACAAACAACACATTGACAACAGCCAGCTCTCCTCTAGGTCATCAACATACTGGACAACAAGAAACAACACACTGACAACAGCCAGCTCTCCTCTAGGTCATCAGCATCCTGGACAACAAGAAACAACACACTGACAACAGCCAGCTCTCCTCTAGGTCATCAACATACTGGACAACAAGAAACAACACACTGACAACAGCCAGCTCTCCTCTAGGTCATCAGCATCCTGGACAACAAGAAACAACACACTGACAACAACCATCTCTTCTCTAGGTCATCAACATACTGGACAACAAGAAACAACACACTGACAACAGCCAGCTCTCCTCTAGGTCATCAGCTTACTGGACAACAAGAAACAACACACTGACAACAGCCAGCTCTCCTCTAGGTCATCAGCTTACTGGACAACAAGAAACAACACACTGACAACAACCATCTCTTCTCTAGGTCGTCGTCATCAACCTGGACAACAAGAAACAAGACATTGGCAACGGCCAGCTCTTCTCTAGGTCATCAGCTTACTGGACAAGAAACAACAAACACTGACAACAGCCAGCTCTCCTCTAGGGCATCAGCATCCCAAACTGAAACAACACAGTCACACACTGGAAACAGAAAACAGTTCCAAAAGTCGCCATCACCCAACAGAAGACAACTCTCTCTCTTGTCTTAGGCATCAGTGTCTTGCACAACAAAAACAACACAGTCAGCAACAAAAACTGATGATCCAGTTTCATACACTCACTCTTCTACAACCATAAACACAGTAAGTTTGCTTGATTTCATAAAGTGACATGTTTACCAGGACATATTGGAGTATATTGTCATGACAGGTTCACAATGACATAACAAATCTCACCTAATTCTATGTAACTGAACGCTAGATTTAGACAGTCCTTTTCACAGAGTTCTGTGTCAAGTGTGGTCAGTTTGCTTATACAAGGTGATCAAGTGGTTATGACACTTGCCAACTGTGTATGATGGTGTTTTTGTTCTTGGTAACCTTGTCAAATTATACTATAATCACAAGCCAAACCAGTGTCCGAAATAACTCCCTGCCCGTGGCTGGTAACTTTTCTGTCAGGCTTCATGAAATTTTCCTCCACCTGTCTGACTGTCTGGCAGATAATATTAAGACTACTTACATATTCAGTTATATTATAACTCTGTAAATTCTCAAGTCATTGTTTGCATTAATTTATAAGAATCAAGACATGATTTGTCTCTTCGTCTTTTTGTGATATTCAATATTTATAATTCCTGAATGTTGGCAGGTAACTTTGAAGATGGGCGAGCAACTACTATGGGTCACCTGCCCGACTGTCTTGTTGGGTTTTAAAGTTATTTCACACACTGAGCAAAACACTGAGTGAATGAGTATAGTTTTACACCGCTTCAAGCAATATCCCAGCAATATCACAGCGGGGGACACCAGAAATGGGCTTCACACATTGTACCTTTGTCTGGAATTGAACCCGGGTCTTCGGAACTCTTTAACCACTAGGCTACCCAACCACACCTGAACAAAACACTGCTTATTCATGTAGCACTAATGTCCAGTACATAGTTTTCATTGTGAATTCATAACACTGCTCCTATATGTTCAAAGAATGATGTTAATGTAATAACACTTGCAACCTGTAGGTCTTCAATAATGACCTGACCCACTTCATATCGTTCGCTGATCAGTTTTTATAGTTCAAAGGCTAGGTATTTTACCCATGCATTTTCAAATCATTGGGTATCAGTAATTCTATCTGGGTATTCAAATTTCTGTTACCCACTAGTTTTTACACATGTGGGTATTTAAGTTAAATATTTAAAAACACTATCTAGGTCCCTGCAAACTGGTGTCGTGTGGGTTCGAGAGCTCTATAGGACTCAAAAATACCACGATACCTCCACAAGAAAGTGTGATGGCAAATGATTATGATGTTAACTGTCATCGTGGAGTTTGGCAAGGTAGGTTGACGGAATGCCCGTTTATAATTTCAAAATAAGTTGCTGATTTGCAAATCAAATAAGCAGGGTTACTTCACAATATTTTGATGATATGCACAAGTTTTATTTTTGTAGCGTATCTGTAATGTTCGTTGCATATTTGATACGCTTGGATTTTATTTTACTGCGTATTTCTGATGCATATTTTACGCAGATACGCAGCTTATCTGGAGCTCTGATGACCCATTTGCAGTAATTTGGTGATGCAATAATGTCATGACTTTCACAACATGTTCTGCAGCTCCATATTCATGAACACTTACCTGCATGGTCCAGTTGTTCTTGGACACTCTCTTGAGCTGATTCCTGGCTCTGGGAGTTTGTTTCAGCACCATGTAGGCAGCTGCCATGCCATACAACGCTCCCACATGATCTCTCTGTCAAACAGCATTACAATACAGTGAATTCTTTCTCAGTTTGTTTCTTGTTTAACGCTGCTCTCAGCAATATTCCAGCTGTACAATGGCTGACTGTCAATAATCGAGTCTAACAGATAATTCAGAGATTGACATCAGGAGCATCGATCCACACAATTGGAATAAGATGACATGCATAAACCAAGTTAGTGAGTCTGACCCCCCGATCCTGTTAGTCGCCTCTTACAACAAGCATAGTCGCCTTTTACATCAAGCACGGGTAGCTGAAGACCTATTCTACCCCGGATCTTCATGAGTCTCTCGCTGTGAAAAAAACTCTTCCGTAGATATTTGCCTTTGGTCTGTAAACGTTCGCTACATAATATCATTTTTTTTCATATCTGGTAAGTAGAACCTTTTAAGTAGAAAAAAAAGTGTTATCTTAATATATTTCCTTGGCCCCCAGAGACATGTTACATAGTAAATAGGACTTCTTAAGTAACAAATTCACTACTAAGCCGTCACTACTCAAATTTAAAACTATTCTAATACATGTACTTAAAGCCTATGGACACAATTTTAAAACCAGATTTGGATGTAGTGAAGTTAAACACTGACAAGCTTATATATCATCTGACATATAACAGATAGATCAGTAGTCAACATATCGAAGATGCTACTCACTATCCGTTCACATGCAAAAAGTATGCAAATATCATACACGATATGTGTATTTACTACCATGAATTTAAGATTTTGATGTCAGACCCAATAGTTTCCGATATTCATTTCGATCTGAATCTTGGTACTTGTACATGCCAAGTTAGTCAATGTCGCCTCAGGCTTGGATATCATGATTTAAACGCTGACAAGGTTAATAGACATGTAATAGATAGATCAGATTCTTCATGTGGTCATCATATTGAAGATGCTACCCACTATCTGTTCATGTGTAACAATTACGCGAATACATGTGTATTAGGCATGATATGTATATTTACTACCATGGATATAATTTACAAACAGTTCTTAATAATCACCCAAATCTGAAAAAGCTGACAAACATCATTGATTCCATTTATATGTTTATTACTAAATCTAAAAGATTTGAACTCTGTTAGCCATTCATACAGTGTTCTATATCATTGTGTATGTTAACTGGGAAAGCTTTTAAGGAAGTAATCTTAATAATAATTTAGCTGTAAATTAATTGTACCTTTTTATTACATTGTTACATGATATTTGTATTTTTGATTTATGTATTGAAACTGCCAATAATCCGGAGCGGTATTGACATAAGCATTATTGCTTGTTTACCAATCCCCATGTCGACCCGTGAAGATTCCGGGGTAGAATAGGTCTTCAGCAACCCATGCTTGCTGTAAAAAGCGACTATGCTTGTCGTAAAAGGCGACTAATGGGATCGGGCAGTCGGGCTCGCTGATTTGGTTGATGCATGTCATCGATCCCAATTACGTGGATCGATGCACATGATGTCTGGATCACTGGATTGTCTGGTCCGGACTCAATTATTTACAGACTGCCGTCATATAGCTGTAATATTGCTGAGTGCGGCGTTAAACAACCAACCAACCAACCAACCTAATGAGTCAACCAACCAACCAACCAACCAACCAACCAACCAACTAACCAACCAACCAACCAATCCCCATGTCAATCGACATGCATGTGATGAAATAAAAATATGTTAAAATCAATGTTAACACCAGGCACCTACTGGAAACATCCCAGATATTTCAACTTTATTTTCAAATCTGAAAAGATACAAGATGTAATCTCTCACAGTAGGATTTCGTGGACATGAATTGTTTTAGGCTTGTTTCTAGACCTAATATACATGTTAGTTGTTTAATTAATTAGGTGGTAGACATACTGTGTTTACAAAGTGGAACTATTGTGCCTGTATACTTGACAGGGTTAAATTCAATTTTCAACTAAATGTGAGTCCCGAAAATATGAAATACACTTTCTCAGTCAAACATATTTTATGCCCAAAATTTACAGTCACACACACTTGAATATTGTAATTACCACATCAACCTACACATGTGCAGATCATTTTTCTCAAAATGTCAACTGACAATGAAAGAAGTAATTATTACCTTTTGCAATGATGCTGTCAATCAGCAGTTTCAATATGTGGAGGTTGTGATTTGAAACCTCTGATTGTGCACATATGAATAAATTATATTCAAAGTGATGACAGTTGTGTCAGAGTTAGCAATTATCGTATTCGACGTAATAATCGCCCAGGGCGCTCTCAAAATTAGAAATAGAGTGCTCCTATTAGAATATCATTTCGGTGAAAAAACAGAGTTGAAAGATAAATTTTGTGGTTTATGCTGACAGCCTGAAGTGTTTATGTACGACAGATATAAATTTTCCACAATTTATTAGCCCATAACTAAGGGTGCATATAACACACGAGTGCGTATTATACGCGAACATAAATAAGTCTTGTGTACATTGATCAATCAGAAGGGGTGCTAATGGGGATTGTTCACCAGCCAATATATTAGCAAATGTTGACGTGGGCACTTATTACAGCCGGGCGCTTATTACGTCGGTCGAATACGGTACATATGTACCTCATTTGATGCAATGTCCATGAACGCTGAGAGGGCTTTCTCCACATTGGACTTCTGTTTCGATGCAATCAGAGCCATGTTTACCTGCAATTTGGGACGAATGTCGCCTGGCTTTGGCTTTATTTCCTGAAAAAATCAAATATTTGAATATCTCCATATCTGAGGGTTAAAGATTTTCACAGTGTATCCGTGTGGGAGGTCAATACTAAGGATGTCACCTCTTTGGTGAAACCTAGGCCAGAGATTAAAACTGCTGCAAGTGTGGGAATTTAACCATTTATCACAAGTGGAAGCAGAAAGTAGTTGACCATGGCAGCCTTGGGATGGACCCAGCATAACGAGCTGCACCACTAGGTGCCCATGGCAGCCAGGGGAAGCAGCTCTGCACAGTGGACTGCAACACTAGATCATGGCATCCAGGGGAAGCAACTCTGCATAGTGAGCTGCACCACTAGGTGCCCATGGCAGCCAGGGGAAGCAGCTCTGCACAGTGGACTGCAACACTGGACCATGGCATCCAGTGGAGACAACTCTGCATCCAGGGGAAGCAACTCTGCATAGTGAGCTGCAACACTAGGAGACCATTGAAGCCAGGGGAAGCAACTCTGCATAGTGAGCTGCAACACTAGGAGACCATGGCAACCATGGGAAGCAACTCTGCATAGTGAGCTGCAACACTAGGAGACCATGGCAACCATGGGAAGCAACTCTGCATAGTGAGCTGCAACACTAGGAGACCATGGCAACCATGGGAAGCAGCTCTGCTCAGTGGACTGCAACACTAGACCATGGCATCCAGGGGAAGCAACTCTGCATAGTGAGCTGCAACACTAGGAGACCATTGAAGCCAGGGGAAGCAACTCTGCATAATGAGCTGCAACATCAGTCCATGGCAACCATGGGAAGCAGCTCTGCATAATGAGCTGCAACACTAGAAAAGACTGGTAGCCAGGAGAAGCAGCTCTGAACAGTGGACTGCAACACTAGACCATGGCATCCAGGGGAGACAACTCTGCATCCAGGGGAAGCAACTCTGCATCCCGGTGAAGTCAGCCAATTATTAGCAACAAAATAATTGCATCAAATAAAGGTTCTGCACTTACTCGCAGGAGTTTCTCAGCCGTCCTCACTGCCATTTGTTCACTGTTCTCACGGTCAGAGGAACCACTGCAATTTAGAACCGCAATACTGTAATGGATTCTCAATGAGACATTAAATCAAAACATTAAATCAGTTTTATACATATGAAAAGACAACTATTCCAGCAAACATGGTGCAGATACTCAGAATGGGCTTCTCATTCTGTACTCATACTCAAGCCTGACAAGCTGCAGCGCAAATCACAAGACCATCAACTGTCCAGATTTTCACATGAGGAATAGTCAATGATACACAAAGTTAATTCTCATAATATGTTTGGGGCGATCATGTAGCCTAGTGGTTAAAGCGGTCACCCGTCACACTGAAGACCTGGGTTCGATTTAAGATATAGGTACAATGTGTGAAGCCCATTTCTGGTGTTCCACGCTGTGATATTGCTGGAATATTGCCCAAAGTGGCGTAAAATCAAAATCACTCTCACTCACTCACTCACTCATATGTTAAGTGTATTTTTAAATACATAAGATAGCTACACGATAAATCACAAAGAGCAATGAGGAATGAAGTGTGGTTCATTTCTTGATAAAACATTGACATCATTTCTGGAAATTTGAACATGCGCTTTCAATTTGATGAAGTTGTATATTGAACGACGCTATTTTTGAGAGGGGATTGTCTAGTGAGTTAACATAGATAAACACAATGGCTGAATGATTGCACCCGAAAGTGGGCGAGATATGACAATTGGTATAGGGAGAAGAGGACCAGATACTCGACCAGAAAAGATCTGGGAAATACCACAAAATAAAATGGACTTGTCCAACATTCCTGACGTCGGCTTGTATTCCGAGAGTAATCATAAAACGGGAAAATATTTTTAAAGCTTGTACATTTTATTATCTACATGAGTCTGTACATGAATGTTAATAAGAAAAAAAAAAGACTCATGGTCGTTGTTTGTCATACAATACCACTCACGGTTAATTCTCCCTGCAGTGTTTTATTGTACAATGAATTGTTTACTTCTTAGATAATGACTATCCCTATCAGTTAAGTAGTATACAGTACAATTCCATATAGCATATTTCTCTTGCACTTATATTGACCACCTCCGTGGTCTAGTGGTAGAGCGTCCACCCAGAGAGTGGAAGGTCCGGGATTCGATCCCTGGCCGCGTCATACCTAAAGACGTTAAGAGATGGTACTTGTTGTTACCTTGTTTGGCGCTCGGCATAAAAGGGGCTAGAACAAGGACTGGTTGGTTCGGAGTCAGTATACTGTGTCTGAGTGGGGTATTCATGTTAAACTGCGGCATGGTATCTCAGTGTGCTTGCACTATAAATCGCCATGAGACTAGCACGCGCGCACGCACGCACGCACGCACGCAAGCACGCACGCACGCACGCACGCACGCACATGCACGTCGCTATATAAGTGCAATAATCTTGGATGCGACAATCAACCCCATTTCACCTCACCTCACCTCTTGCACTTCTTCATTTCACAAGTCAGATTAATTAAAATGAGCATTTTAAATCCTCACATTGACTCTCCATCCATAGATTCAAACACCTCTCCTCCAACTGTGTCGCTGTCAGGGTTGAGACAGATCTCGATCATGTTGTAGACAGCCTGGTTTCCCCAATCCGAATCTTTACGTGCCTTGTTGAACAGTTTCAGTGCCGTAGTAGGGTTGCCAGTATACCTAGAGAAAGGGATCAGGAAACATGAAACAGGCATGTTTAGCAGGGCGGAGAGTCATCCCATAGATGACATCCTTCCCTGGTCTGACAGAGTTAACTCCTTTGGTCATGTGGACAAGGTGTCCGACCTCGGATTGAAGGTCCTTGGTTCAAATCCCATCAGGGGACTCAAAAATTTCATGGTCACAACACATGAAAAAAGACTAATTGTTTATTTATTTGCTTGTACTTTAACACCACACTCCAATCATCCAGCAACATGACAGCAGCTAGTAAATACTCCAATCTGGACCAGACAATCCAATTATGAGATTGCCCTAAAAGGCGACTATGTTTGTCCTAAGAGACGACTAACGGGATCAAGTGTTCATGATTGCTGACTTGGTTGATGCATGTCATCGTATCCCAGTTACGTGAATCGATACTCATGATGTCAATCACTGGATTGTCTGGTCAAGACTCGATTATTTGGAGATCCCCGTCATATATCTGGAATATTGCTGAATGCAGCGTTAAACTACAAACAACCAACAACAACCCAATCCAGACTATGCATTATCAGTGAGGTAAGGAGGCCCACATACCATTCATATAACCCCTTGCAGTAGCTGAAGCCTGCCTCCATCCCAGCACGAGAAGAGGCAGCCTCAGCCAGCTCCAGAAACTTGGGGACTTCGTCCAGCTTCCCTGCTCTTCGCATTAAGTCCACCAGACGAGCAAGGGCATCGTAGTTATCTACGCCACAAAACAAACTCCCTCAGTGTATCAACATCATCAAGACCATATAGTAGATGACAGTACAACAATGTCACACTTTATTTCATGGGTAACAGATATTAACATGATATTTAGCGTCAGTAAGTCCTTGGTCGGGAAGACATAAAACTTTTATGAAAATATTATGGATAACAACTTCTTTATTATACATACACAAGCTTTCGGAGCTACTTCTTGCCACCTTCATCAAATAAATGACTCATTCACCTGATGAAGGGGCAAGAAGTAGCCCTGAAACAATGTGTATGTATAATATAGAAGTTGTTATCCATAAGACCATTAGAGTCTACTGAATCTATTTAGGGAACATTGGATCTGATCTTTCATCTCAGTGGTGGGGACATTGGACCAGATCTTTCATCTCAGGGGTGGGGACAATGGACCAGATCTTTCATCTTTGGGGTGGGGACACTCGACCTGATCTTTCATCTCAGTGGTGGGGACATTGGACCAGATCTTTCATCTCAGGGGTGGGGACAATGGACCAGATCTTTCATCTTTGGGGTGGGGACACTCGACCTGATCTTTCATCTCAGTGGTGGGGACATTGGACCAGATCTTTCATCTCAGGGGTGGGGACAATGGACCAGATCTTTCATCTTTGGGGTGGGGACACTCGACCTGATCTTTCATCTCAGTGGTGGGGACATTGGACCAGATCTTTCATCTCAGGGGTGGGGACAATGGACCAGATTTTTCATCTTTGGGGTGGGGACACTCGACCTGATCTTTCATCTCAGGGGTGGGGACAATGGACCAGATCTTTCATCTTTGGGGTGGGGACACTCGACCTGATCTTTCATCTCAGGGGTGGGGACATTGGACCAGATCTTTCATCTTTGGGGTGGGGACACTCGACCTGATCTTTCATCTCAGGGGTGGGGACAATGGACCAGATTTTTCATCTTTGGGGTGGGGACACTCGACCTGATCTTTCATCTCAGGGGTGGGGACAATGGACCAGATCTTTCATCTTTGGGGTGGGGACACTCGACCTGATCTTTCATCTCAGGGGTGGGGACATTGGACCAGATCTTTCATCACATGTAGGAGGCGCTGAGGGATGGAGGAAACTATTACATCTTAGGGGATGGGACGTGGGACCTGCTATTTCATCTAAGGTTGTGTGGACATTTGATCTTTGAAGAAGGGTCAGGAGATCTTTCAGTAGATATTTAAGGTATCTTTTTTAAAAATTATGCAAACATCAACTAAACAATAAAAAGATCAGTCTTGACCTGGCAAATCATGCGTCTTGAATGCAAAGTGAATACAAGATAATTTCATCAAATGAGAGACCCCACTTTCTAATTTAGAATGGTATCGCTTCTTCTCTGTTGGGTGCACTCTGTCCCTCCCAACACACAAGTTTGGTGAAACCTCCGTAAACAACAGAAGCAACAGGACCATGGAGCAGGTTTAACCATTACATACCAGGTTTCAGCTGAAGCAGATTTTGAAAGTGGAACATGGCCGAGTCATACTCATTCTTGCGGAACATCAGGTCAGCTAACATCTGAATAAAAAAAAGAAGCATCTTCATCTGCTTTATCACATCAGTCGGCTTCAAAAGTGACCAAATCTTAATGGAGGGATGGTGGGGATGGAAATAAAGGGCCTAGATGATAATGGCTAGTGGATAAAGGACCACACACACAACCTATCATTAGCATTAGGACAATGACAAAGATCCCTTGACTTTGAGTTGTCAGTCTCAAACACTGGATGGGGATACTTACAATGGTAGCAGCATCATTCTCCTTATCATTCTTGAGTAGAGTCATCAGTTGGTGCTGGCATGAGTCTAGGTCCTCCGTCATCAAGTACAGTCCAGCCAGGTCAAGACTCACCTGCACAGTAACATTACAGTATATACACCGAGTAACAAGTCATCAAGTACAGTCCAGCCAGGTCGAGGCTCACCTGCACAGTAACATTACAGTATATACACCAAGTAACAAGTCATCAAGTACAGTCCAGCCAGGTCGAGGCTCACCTGCACAGTAACATTACAGTATATACACCAAGTAACAAGTCATCAAGTACAGTCCAGCCAGGTCAAGACTCACCTGCACAGTAACATTACAGTATATACACCAAGTAACAAGTCATCAAGTACAGTCCAGCCAGGTCGAGGCTCACCTGCACAGTAACATTACAGTATATACACCGAGTAACAAGTCATCAAGTACAGTCCAGCCAGGTCGAGGCTCACCTGCACAGTAACATTACAGTATATACTTCGAGTAACAAGCCATCAAGTACAGTCCAGCTAGGTCAAGGCTCACCTGCACAGTAACATTACAGTATATACACCGAGTAACAAGTCATCAAGTACAGTCCAGCCAGGTCGAGGCTCACCTGCACAGTAACATTACAGTATATACACCGAGTAACAAGTCATCAAGTACAGTCCAGCCAGGTCGAGGCTCACCTGCACAGTAACATTACAGTATATACACCAAGTAACAAGTCATCAAGTACAGTCCAGCCAGGTCAAGACTCACCTGCACAGTAACATTACAGTATATACACCAAGTAACAAGTCATCAAGTACAGTCCAGCCAGGTCAAGGCTCACCTGCACAGTAACATTACAGTATATACACCGAGTAACAAGTCATCAAGTACAGTCCAGCCAGGTCGAGGCTCACCTGCACAGTAACATTACAGTATATACTTCGAGTAACAAGCCATCAAGTACAGTCCAGCCAGGTCAAGGCTCACCTGCACAGTAACATTACAGTATATACACCGAGTAACAAGTCATCAAGTACAGTCCAGCCAGGTCGAGGCTCACCTGCACAGTAACATTACAGTATATACACCGAGTAACAAGTCATCAAGTACAGTCCAGCCAGGTCGAGGCTCACCTGCACAGTAACATTACAGTATATACACCGAGTAACAAGCCATCAAATGTTTTTGTTTGTTTGTTGATAAATGCTGCACTCAGCAATATTCAAGCTATATGATGGCAGTCTGTAAATAATCGAGTCTGGACTAGACAATCCAGTGATTGACATCATGAGCATCGAGCCACCCAAATATGATGACATGCATAAACCAAGTCACCGAGCCTGACACCTGATCCTGTTAGTCGCCTCTTACAACAAGCATAGTCATCTTTTACAGCAAGCATGGGTTGCTGAAGACCTATTCTACCCCGGATCTTTACAGTCACCAAGTCATCAAGTCCAGCCAGGTTAAGGTTTAGCCACACAGGTACCCTTGCAGTATGTAGATCAACAGTCAGGGTGGCCTCTTGCCTACGCGGCAATTCAATTCCCATAACTCTGTGTAGAAATTCAGTTTGGCCTGCTTTTGCATTTTTTCCCCTTTTTGTTATCAAAAAAATATTAACTTGCATGAAGAAAGACACAAATAGTAACATACCTTCATTATGTTTGTATTCATGTACTTTTGAAAAAAAATTAACAGTTATCTTGACTTAGCAAGGGAAAATGTTAAAAAAAATGATGCAAAATAGTAGGGTAATTTCAATTGGTAACTGCAAACTTCATGTGAAGAACTTTGTAATAAAACTTATATCATTAGAATTGCAAATGCTTGAGCAACACTATAACGCGATTTTTTTCGATTATTTTCGCCAACTTCCATGATCAAGGGTACATGAAAAAAGGGTTCAGACCAACAGGTATCACAGTATCATATAATGAACATTTCTTTTCCTATTTGAATTCATATTTGAAACAAGTGATAATCAATTGATTGATTGTTGCATTTGCAACAATATCTGTGCGGTCAATATCTATGTTAAACTACAGGACATAATAATATAAACTGTAATATATTTCACTTAATCATATTGGTGGAACTTGGTTCAAAGTATTGTAATGATTCCGGCCAAAAAATTAATGGTTGGCAGTAGGGCTGGGATCTATTAGGACGGGTGGGTCATGAGGAGGGCCAAGGTACCCACACGACTACCCGGATCTGTGGTTAGTCACGTGATATACTGTTTAATCACATTAATAATGAAACTCCTTGGTTACAGTATAGCTGATATGTTCACATTTGTCTGACTATGTAAGCATTTGTTCTGTTCTCATACATGTTCCAGTAAGGATAAAGTGTCTATCAACATCAGTGATAAATAGTGTGTCGAAATAATTTTTTCAGGGCTGTGGTACAACAAATCCCAGTCGGACATTTTGTACCCAACTCTTGAGACCTACAGCAGGTACCAGGTAGGGTTGGGTAATAGGGTGTCGGGTACCTGGGTAGTAAATTTGGACTTGTCCCAGCCCTAGGTGTAATTGATATTAAAGCTACAGCAATCGTCAATCTATGTTAAAGTAATGGAGGTATGATTGTCTAAGCTTTGTGCACATGGATCCAGCCAACTGCTCACCTTGCTGTCATTCTCGTTGTAGACCAATGCATCCTTGTAGTACTTGATAGCTTTCTCGTAGTCCCTCTGATTGGCCGAGTGTAGTGCCAGCTGGCAGCAGATGCTGCACAAACAACAAGGGGGATTATTCAGAGAACAACTGGCCTGGAGTAAGTGAGTGAGTTTAGTTTTATGCCACTTTTAGCAATATTCCAGCAATTTCACGGCGGGGGACACCAGAAATGGGCTTCAGACATTGTACCCATGTTGGGAATCGAACCCCAGTCTTCGGCGTGATGAGCGAACACTTTAACCACTAGGCTACCTGACCACCCCTAATTGACCTGAAAGAATTGTTTGTGTTTGTTTCCTGTTGATGAGCTCGGCAATAGTCCAGCTATAACACAGCTTGAAAATACTCAAAACTCAACCAGGGCCCTGTTCCACAAAGCAATCTTAGCGTTCAGGTGATCGTAACTCCCATACGTTAACATGAACTTACGACAATCGTAGCGCTAAGATCGCTTTGTGGAACGGTACCCTGACAACCTAGTGATTGATATGACGAGCAAAGACTCCAGCCATTGAGGTGAAATTATGCATAATCAATCAATCAAGTCTGATGTATCATAGAAAATCTAAAATATTCCAATCAAATGTGGGGTAATATACATATACTACTAAAAAAAAGTTAAAGAACACCCGATTTCTAAAAATGACTATAGTTAATCCGTGTATATTTTTATTTGGGACATCAAAACTATTATCATGATTACCAATAAACAGGTAAGAATCTTCAGCTCTTGTGCTCTTATGATCAAACTGGTTTGTTATTCTGATAGGGCTGGATAAAAACATTAATTGTCAATGGGAAGAAATATTAACGATTATGGACTTGAAAATTGTGTCATCGATATCTTACACAAACAATTGCGATGAAATAAAGTTTAAATTTACCAAACCAGACTTGATATTGTCATTCATGTCAATTGCCAAACATGGAAAGCAACTGTTTTTGTTAAAACTCTAACGTCCACCAAGTAATCCATGCATAAATGTGTCGCCACTCACCAGGGGCATGAAGTGTGTTGATTTCTTTCGGACTTGTTTTCATATTTGCTCAGTTACTTCTCCAATATTTATTGATAATTGATTGATATTTGGTTAAGATTATCGATCTCTATGATCTGTATCGATAGCAAGCCCTATATCTGATCACATCTGAGATTTAGGAAGTCTTACTCTGCAGCAAGCTGTTTCTGGGCCGAGTAGCCATCCGGTTGTTCCATCTGAACTCTCTTCAGCACCCTGGAATGCACACATATACAGTGACAAGCATGCTCACGGGGATAACATGTTCATGAATCAAGTCTTTGAAAGGCATTTAGAAGTGTCGGTGGTAATTATCCAGCTGGCTTCCATTTGTCAATTGCAATTGTTACTTACCCCCAGTGTCCTGTTGGCCCATTGTTTGTTGTCTGTTACCAATCAGTGATAACTAAAGCCCTGGCTTCCAGTTGTCCATCGCTATCAACTATCACCGTTACTATACCAGTAAGTGATGGCTTCCATTGTCCATTGCTAATCACCTTAAAGTGCCAAATGTCAGTTGGCTTCCCTTGTTAACTTCTTTGATCGGCATTTAGAAGTTGGAGTACTAAGTAAGGATAAGAATTTATGGATGAACAACTTCTTTATTACAATTAAGAGGGACATTTCGGTGTAGGTTCAAGCAAGTGATAACGGTGTTAGAACCTACACCGAAACGTCGCTCTTCATTCTAACAAAGAAGTTGTTCATCCATAAATTCTTATCCTTACTTCCCTTGTTAAGTTTCCACCTTTGTTATCTTACCGGTATTACTTTTGTTGTTCTTATATGTACATATATATATGCTCTCTTCTTCATAGCATTTATCGGCATCTATTCCAAATCTCAAAATTCCCAAATTCTATATAAGCAACCCCTAAAGCCCCCTCTTGGGCTGAACAGACAACTTTCGCCCCTTTCGGAAACACATTAAATGGCCTGGCCGGGGCCGTGTGCGAAATACGCATCAGTCGGAAAGCGCACGTTAAATCTCCAAAGTAAGTAGGTAAGTAAGCATAGCATTCATTCACCTGATGAAGGAGTAAGCATATATTCTGAAAAGTTGTGTTCCTCATAATAAGGAAGTTGCCATCTATAATTCTCTTCCAAATGTTCATGCATACAATAAAACTGCGTGAGTGAGTGAGTGAATGAGTTGGGTTTAATTCAACTTTGAACAGTACTCAAGTTATATCACGTCATGTCAGCGTATTGTGGGAGGAAAGCCCGAAATGCTGTTCTCTGACGTTTACCACTTTGGTGAAACCCAGTAGCATGTTGAGTGAGTGAGTGAGTGAGTTGGATTTAACGCCGCTTTTAACAGTATTCCAGTTATATCGCTGCGTGTCAGCTGAATGTGGGAGGAAAGCCCAAAGTGATGCAGGTCTCAGATGTTTACCACTTTGGTGAAACCAATGAGCACGGGTATGGTACTGTCAACCTAGAAACATAATCAGGGCGAACCGGGATTCGAACCCACAATCATACGTTCATGGTGTGCCCAAGGGACGCAACTCTGCACAGCGAACTGTGGTGTGTTAGACAACTGGGCCACCCATGTCCCAACTTGTACACAAACTACAATCATTGTGTTATATACAATTATAATTGTAGCAGGTGAACGGGAAAAAAAAAAAAAAAAAAAAAAAAAAAAAATACAATGGTCATGTGATGCAAAACTACAATGGTCATGTGATGCAGTCTCCCACCTGGCTTGCATGTCCCTGCCTTTGTTGAGTGTCTCCAGAGCTTCCTCCATCCTGTCATTCTTCTGGTACACCTTGGCCAAGAGTACCAGGTACCTGGTGTGTTCGATCAGTGTGTCCAGGTCTGCAGTTCACAAAACATGAGTCAGTGAGGGAAAAGGGTCGAAACAAATATGCTACAACATGTTTGCCTAAGATCTAGATCAGAATTCAACACCTGAAGAAGGTACAATAAAATGTTAAAAGGAAGTCATTAAGATATTCAATAGTGTACAAAAGAAGTGGAGTATGCTTGCTTGCTTGATTTTTTTGTTTAACGCCGCACTCAGCAATATTCCAGCTAAATAATTGAGTCTGGACCAGACAATCCAGTGATTGATATCATGAGCATTGATCCACGCAAGTGGGATATGATGACATGCATCAACTAAGTCAGCGAGTCTGACCACCCGATCCTGTTAGTCGCATTTTACGACAAGCACAGTCGCCTTTTACGGCAAGCATGGGTTGCTGAAGACCTATTCTACCCAGTATCTTCAGGGGAAAGTGGAGTATGGAATCGTGCTCACCTTGGCCCTCATTGTCCAGTGCCTGTCTCAGGACTTTCTCAGCTTTATCGTATTGTCGTAGTTTGAGCAATAGTTCTGCAAGGTCGTATCTGTGAAAGAAACATGAATAATAATAATCACCAATAATATAATCATAATGGCCTGAAAAAATGTGCTGTTTGTTTGTTTGTTTGTTTGTTTGTTCTTTAACACCGCACTCAGCAATGTTCCAGCTATATGATGGCATTAAATGGCCTGGTCTGTAGATAATCAAGTATGGACCAGACAATCCAGTGATTGTTGTTTAACACCACATTCTGCAATATTATTACATTTATATGCTGGTTGTCTGTAAGTAATTGAGTCTGAACCAGACAATCCAGTGATTGTTGTTTAACACCACACTCTGCAATATCATTACATTAATACATTAATATGCTGGTGGTCTGTAAGTAATTGAGTCTGGACCAGACAATCCAGTGATTGTTGTTTAACACCACAGTCTGCAATATTAATACATTTACATGCTGGTGGTCTATAAGTAATTGAGTCTGAACCAGACAATCCAGTGAATGACATCATGAGCATTGATCTACACAATTGATATACAAAGACATCAACGAAGTCAGCGAACCTGACCACCTGATCAAGTTTCTAACCCAGGTATTCACTGGGGTGTAATAATGTGTATCTGGACCAGAAGGACCAGTGATTGATAGCATGAGCAACAATCCATACTGACAGGGGTCAGCGACGGTTTTCAATATTGAAGACACTACTTCAACACAGTGAGGATAAAGAAAACATTATTACATTTGTGTTTGTATCCTCCAGAATCTGCAAACACTGAGGCAGAAATCAAAGATCAATTTCCCATGATTACCCACAAGAAATACAAACACACACTCTTCATTTGAAATCACACTCACTCACTCTTCTTGTACTGGTAAATGCAAACACTATCTACCTGAGGAACGCCTGGCCTCCTGACTTGAGAGCCGCTTCATAGTAGTTGATGGCCTGCAATATATCACACAATATTAATAGAGGGCATACTCAAACTCAATATTCCAGCTATATAACGGCTGCCTGTATATAAACATGTCTGGACTAGACAAACCAGTGATTGATATAATGAGGATTATCATGCCTCAAAGCGAGATTGACCAATCAGAGAGCAGAACTGCTGACCCCACATGAGCCCGTATACCTCAGTAAAAATCCAAGATGGTTGCTACTGACCTAATATGAGACCGTATACTGTAGTAACAGCCATTTTGAATTTTGCAACACCCACCTCACATATTTCACATGAAAATTCATTATTCGACACTCTTTTGTGTTTTAATATCATTAATTGTGATGGGCAAAGACATTCATGTTTAACCCTTTCGCCCCGACTGCCCGGGCAGCATAAACCGTGTCCCAGTACCCGGCTGCCCGAAAAATCAGGCGAGAACTGTCCAAGCCCCACACACGGCTGCCCGATAAATCGGGCGGCGCGAGCGTGTTTACAAAATCGCTCTTTCTACTTCCTTTCTCGTGTGTAATCTCGTTCTAAATATGGAAACGAGATCTACACGTGATTGACACGTCATTCTATGGAATTTCCCCGTCTTTTTGGCGCGCAATGGCGGCCAACTACGATTCGGATAGCGATCAGATGATTAACAATGACTCTATCGGGAATAATAATGTGTTTGAATTGAATAATTTAAGCGAAGGGGAGAGGGAATTTCGCGAATATTTTGGTGAAGATTTTGACAGTTTCGACGAGGTGTCCCCCCCGCCAACTTTCAAGAATGGGAGTGGCAGAGGGACCACAACAGTGGAGACATGAGGGATTTTGAAGAGGCGACCGGACTCAAGAATATATATATTGACACGGTGAGTGAAGAGTCATGCTATTGATTTTTTCCAACTGTTTTACAATGATTCTATGTTTGAACAGATTATCAGTGCGACGAATGAGAATGCAGCCTACACGTGAACGAGCGATCACAACAACAACAAAGGTGAGTGGCATGACGTATTTGTTTCTTTTTTTTTTAATTTATTTTTCTAATCGCAATCCGAATTGTAGTTTGCCGGTTTGTCGTATGTCCTTATATTTCGCTCAATTTGAATAAAATTAATTTCTATATTCATGTTTGTTCTCTTGTTTTTTACATCTTAATTTAAATTTTAGTAACTGTATAAATTATTTATTTATTAATTGATTTAATAAAGTACTGATTTAATTTATTATGCAGTTGTAAATAGCAGTGTATTGTAAATATGTTATCACAACTTTTATATTTGCAGAACTTGAATTTACAATCTTTCTGTCCTTTTACAATCTTTCCCTCTTCAGATCAATCTGTGATATCTTCCCTGTGATGTCATTCTTATAGTAGCTGTGGTTCAATGTTCAGGTAATGTGATAAATTACTTTTTAAAAACTTAAATACTTAATTTTTGTTTCAAATCCTGAAAAAGAACAAAATAAATCAAATATTTGTTTTTACCTGTGTTAACGAGTTTACCTGCGTTAACAAGTTTACCTAAGAGGCTGTAGGTGTATCATAAGTAATATGTGACATCAGTATAGAAAACAAAGTCAGTACCAAGAGTTGTAAACTTGTTTATTTGTTTACAGATGTGCATGAAGAGAATTTACCTGTAACACCTGCGATTATCTGTGCCGTCCAAGATGACAAGACCACTGTGTTATGTTTACCTTGTATCTGTGATTTATTTTTGTGATTTTTAATACAATTTGAGCCAAAATTCATTGTCTGTTTTCATTTTTTCAGTGTTTTCAAGTTTTATTTCACTTGTAAACACCTGTAATTAGATAATGACAAAGGTTAGAGACAATAACAACAAAGAATATTAAAGTATACTTAATCCTCTTTACAATGGTATATGATAAATGTATATTAAAAGCAAGTTTCTGGTAGAAAAAGTGCATAAAAAATGATGGTGTGATTTTCCAATAATACTGCCAGGGAGGCCAGTGTACAGGCCTTGTCAGTGTCAGGGACTGCAGGGTTTCAAGGGACATAACTCTGGGGCAGCCAGTGATGAAAGAGTTAAGAAACCACGTTCGCGCCTTTATTAATAAAAAGTATAGAGAAAAAAAGCTTACAACGGAGGTCACTGAGTTACAAACAGCAACGCCATAGAACATAATATATAGGATGACGTCACAAACAAGAAATGTGACACCAATGACGTCACATAGCAATAGAATAGATTGCTTAGCAACCCATCGTTGGGGGAAAGCGGACTGCTATCAAGTTACAGCTGCCCGCAGATTTCTGTTAACATGCGGGCATTTTTATGAAACTTCTATCCATTTTGGCTATAATACTTGTTTAAACATTCACCATGTTCACATTAAGTGCATTATATTTTCCATTGTTAACGTTTTTGTTTACATTAAAGCATTGTATCGGAAACATATGTACTCCTCCTGTTGTTTGTACCGGTTTTACGTTTTGACATGACATGTGCAATAAAGATACCAAATAGTGTAAACTTTTCGGCATAATAAATTCATTAAGGTGTCTTTAGTTTCCGTATTCGGTGTCATATTAGGTTAGCAGAAAAATATTGGGCGTGGCGTTGGCTTAATGCTTAATAATGTCCTAGGCCATCGGGGAGGATGACACTCAATCAAGTAAGTCCTCAAGCCCAACCACCTGATCCACATAGTCAATGACATACGACCAGGGGTCCGGAAATCGTATGATACGACAAAGGTGCATAAGAATCAATAATGAATTATGAAAAATAAGAACAATATGGACAATATTACTTGCATCAAACAGCATGGAATTTCTTGCACAGCCAGCTATATCAAGGCTTGAAAAGCACACTCATGTAGAGGTGAGTGTGTGAGTGAGTTTGGTTTAACGCCGCTTATAACAGTATTCCAGTTATATCGCGGCGTGTCAGCTTAATGTTGGAGGTTTCTGGTATGCCCAAGGGATGCAACTCTGCACAGCGAATCGCAGCGCCTTAGACGACTGGGCCACCTGTGCCCCCATGTAGAGGTGAGGAGTTGTTGTTCAAGATTATTACACTTATACAGAGATGTGCATGTGTGTGTGTGTGGCTGCTTGTAGTAGGGCAGACTAATGCTGGTTTTATAGTGCCAGCCGACTGAGACAACATGCCACAGTTTAACATGGATGCACCACTCAGACACAGTATGCTGACTCCTAGCTCACCAGTCCTTGTTTTATCCCCTAAATCCCGAACGGCAGACAGGGTAACATGAAGTACCCTCCTTAAAAGTCTTTTGGAATAAGGTGAGGTGAGGTGAAATTGGGTTTAACGTCGCATCCAAGATTATTGCACTTATATAGCGATGTGCATGTACGTGTGTGTGTGGCTGCTTGTACTAGTCTGGACTGATGCCGATTTATCGTGCTAGCTCACTGAGATACCATGTTGCAGTTTAACATGAAATACCCCACTCAGACACAGTATACTGACTCCGAGCCGACCAGTCCTTGTTTTAGCCCCTTTATGCCGAGCGCCAAACAAGGTAACAACAAGTACCGGAGGCGGTCCCTTCTTTTGGAATAAAACTGCCGGGGACCTTCTGCTCTCATGGACCTCTATCCACAAGACCACTGAGGCAGTCAACAAAGTGAGATCTACAGCAGTACCCAGTAGGATGCTGGTTTTCACAATATTCCAGGACATTAGGGACAAAAATGGCTATCATTTGAAACAGAACCAAGATCTTTGGAGAGAAGAGCTAATGCTTAAACAACTAGGCTACCCACTGGCCTAAGAAACACCAGTCTTTACCTTGCCATAGTTGTGCGTCTTGACCAGCGCCTGACCGATCTTGCTGGCCAGGGCAGCATCTCGAGGGTTCTTCTTCAGGGCAGACTCATACACCTCAATGGCTTTCTCAGGCTGCAACAGATGCATGCAGCAATCAACAATTACTGTGGTTGTTTTGTATTATACAAATTTCAAATATGAGAACGTGAGAATACACAGACAAAATTGGCATAGACATTATCTCATTCCATTTTTTTTTCTTTGTTTGTTGTTTATTGCCGCACGCAGCAATATTCCAGTTATATGACGGCGGTCTGTAAATAATCCAGTCTGGACCAGACAATCCAGTGATTGACACCGTGAGCATTGATCCACGCAATTGGGATGCATGCATAAAAAAAGTCCGTGAGTCTGACCACCCAATCCCATTAGTTGCCTCTTATGACGACCATAGTCGCCTCTTACGGCAAGCATGGGTTACTGAAGATCTATTCTATCCCGGATCTTCACGGGTCCTACAACAAATGCAAAAGACAACAAATACTTTGGTGGCTTAAGAAAAATTTGAATTTCACATGTGGGAACCTGTGAATACACAGACCAAATTGGCTAGGAAATTATCTCATTCCAGTAAACATCATCCCATATTTTGTGAATGTTGACATATCAAATTCATCAAACACTGCTTCAATAAAGATCTTGCTTGACGATCCTACTAGAGCCTGTACCATGGTACCAAAACATCACACTGAAAGAGCACAGAAGCTGAAAACCCAAAGTCAAACTTGTCTCCTTTGGTGACGACTTCCAAATGCCATTAAACGAAAATTATATTTCTGTTATCATTTCTTTCAAAGGATTCATCTATGGAGGACTACCCAAAATCAGCATCAACTGTGGACGTCTTATAACCTGGTAGTCACTTTGTATAACATGCCTGTGATACTGGGTATATATGCCTACCATATTTGCTGTAATAAGCACCCTGGGCACTTAGAAAATCAACCTTACACAAGTTAGATTTGTTGTCAGAGATCCAGCGGCAGAGAACAGAATTAGTTCAAACGTCCATGAAACTAAAATGTTTTTCATAATAGTTTCTAGGCAGTTACAAATTCTATCAAAACTTTTGTGTTTACTGTAAAAAGATCTGAAAATGGATGCAAAAATACCGGTCACGAACAGAGATTACTTAGAGACTGATCTAAAAGTTGGTCATAGGTGCTTCATGGAGCAGGGTGCTCATATCCTTGTGTACTGTGTTTTTGAGCCCCTAAGAAGTATTTCTCATTACGTGTCTAATAACAATCAAACAATAACAAGTAAAATACACTAAGATTAAGGCTTACCTTTGAGAACATTTAATTCTGTCTACAAGTGGATAGTCAAAATGACAACATCTTGTCAATATAATCCTGATAATGCTTCGCCAAACGAGACGAGTCAATCAGGTGCCATCTTGTAACAGTCACCTGATTTCGAGCCCCTCCATGACAGTCAAGTTAAAGACAGATGTGAAACACGATCAGTCACATGTGTGAGTGAGTATGGTTTTACGCCACATTTAGCAATATTCCAGCAATATCACGGCAGGGGACACCAGAAATGGGCTTCACACATTGTACCCATGTCAGGAATCGAACCCGGGTCTTTGGTGTCACGAGCAAACGCTTTAACCACTAGGCTACCCAACCGCCCCGATCAGTCACATGACATTACAGACAGGAAGTTTAGAACAGCAGCCGAAACTAGCCTCAAAACAAGTTTGATTAAAATGTGCATTAGTGAAAGAGTAAGTTTTCATGTATGTTTTCGTCACTTAATAAAGATCTTACCTTTTTAGCTTTGATGTCTTAAGTTAGCTTTGTAACATCAACCTTGATTATGTCATTAAGCGTGTGGTTACATATTGTTTAAAAAACTGTTGAAAAGAAGTGAGCCTGGAAAAAAGTTATGTGGGGATACAGTGAAAATAGTATCGATACCCGATTTGGGGACCTTCTACATACAAGACTGTTGGACTCACCTCCTGTATACTCATGTAGGCGTCGCCTAGCAACAAGCAGGTGTGTGGACTGGGGTACTTGTCCACCAGTTCCCTGAAACAGAGGTATTGGTCGACATGTAGATTGAAAGGGACATGACGACCTGATCTAGTGGTTAGTTGAAGAACACATCACATGCAGCATTAGCAGCAAACAAAAGCAACACTTAAACAATTAAACTCTAAAATGATGTATGTTTATTTGTTGTTTAACGCCGCACTCAGCAATATACCTGCTTTATGACGGTGGTCTGTAAATAATCGAATCTAGACCAGATGATCCAGTGATTGATGTCATGGGCACTGATCCAACAAATTGGGATACGATGACATGCATCAACCAAGTCAGCAAGCCTGACCACCCGATCCCGCTAGTCGCCTCTTACGACATGCATAGTCGACTCTTAGCATGCTTAGGGCATGCATGGGTTGCTGAAGACCTATTCTAAACCAGATACTCAAAGGGGGCTAAAGTGATGTGTTCAGGCCCAGATAATCATTCCAAGAACATGTTTATGTTGCTGTCAGCAATATTCCAGCTACATCACAGCAGCCTGTAAATAATGGACCAGCAATCCAGTGATCGATACTTGGAGCAATTTCTCACTAATCCAGTGATTGATATTATGAGACAGATTCCATCAGGGTAGTTTAGTCACCCTGTACGACAAGCAGAATAGTGCTGTGGACCTTTTCTTACCCAGGTTCCCACATCTTCCCAAGGCAAAGGAGTTAACTGACAATAAAATCCAGTTTCCACCCTTGCCGAACTAGGCTGAAATTTCCAGGATTCAGACTCCATCTCTCATATTACATCCATTTGCTTCAAACAAAATGGTGGTGCCCATTCAAGACGATCGGATCGATAATCGAGATCAATATTGTTATACCCCTGCGAAGTACATAAAATCACTTGAGCACCTTGACTAAAAACATGAAAAGATTTGCAAAATGTCAATCAATGCCCAGTTGTTGGTACACATGCTTTGTAAATCCTGGAGGCGACTGAAATTTGCATGTTGAAATTCATGTTGTTTACGAGTTGGATGTCTCGTTCATAATGCAATTTTGCCTGGACTGTGCATAGACTCGTTAGTCCAACTTAGTTCATCAAAGGTGGAAACTGGACTTTTACACTCAATAAACACCTTTGCCTCAGGAAGATGGGTTCCCATGGCACCCGTTAAGCAAACCAACCTGTAACAGCTTGCATACAGCCGCTTGTCCTTCCTGTGGTTGAGATATATGTCGGCCATCTTCTCCCTGGCCTGCACAAAGTACGGCTGATCTGGCGTGATGTTTCTGAGCATGCCCAGTGCCAGCTCTATGTCCCCACGTGCCAGGGACAGGTCAGCGTTAGCGATGGCAATCCTCACTTCCTCCGCTGTTCCTTGGAACTCGTTGATGGCATCCTGCATCACCTTCGCCGCTTCGTGCTGAATGAAGAATAATAAAAGAGTATCTCAGTTATGTCAGACAGTGAGTGAGTGAGTAGTGTTTTATGCTGTGTTTGGCCAATATTCAAACCATATCATGTCAGGGGAATCAGAAATCATTTTCACACATTGTACCAACTGGGGCCAACACATAAACTTGTGCGTTTTTAATATTATGTCAAAGAATGTTTACTTGTTTGAAGGATACACTTACAAAACTTAACAAAAAATGTTACTTCAACATTTCTCTGGAGTAAACATTGCCATGCACTGTGTGATTCCTGAACATCACTGATTTGGATTGTTGCTTCAGAAGATTGAGTTACAAATGATCCTAGTGGGGTGTACGAGATATAATGAGTTGGACGGTTGGTATGTTGTTTAACGCCGCACTCAGCAATATTCCAGCGATATGACGATGGTCTGTAAATAATTGAATCTGGACCACACAATCCAGTGATTGACATCACCAGCATCGATCCAAGCAATTGGGATATGATGACACGAGAGCCTGACCACCCGATCCCGTTAGTCGCCACTTACGACAAGCATAGTTGCCTTTTACGACAAGCATAGTTGCCTTTTACGGCAAGCATGGGTTGCTGAAGACCTATTCCTCGAGATTACAATGCATCAGTACACATGACGAAGACAGGAAGGAATGAGGCCCACCTGTTCTCCGAGAAGTCGGTGAGCTTCAGCAAGCTCCAGGAAAACAGACACTCTGTCATTGACACTGATCTGCTGAGCCTTGACCTTCTTTGCTGATTGGCTTTTGCCTGCAACAGACAGATAGTGTGTGGTCAATACGAGTCAGAATATGAAATATTGCTTGGTGAGTTGCTTTGTTACTGGTTACTGTAACAAACACAGCTACATTAGATGTCAAATGCTGAAAATAAACACTTGAAACCACAGGCTGAGCATTTGGTTCCAAATTCATTAGCATGGTAAAATCTTCAGGTAACCTAGCTCTACATTGAAAACACAGTAGCATGATCTCTTCATTACCAACACAATGACATCTACAGGAGTTTAAGGCTGGAAACAAACAACTTCAAGTGCATCTTGCTGAACCCTGAAGTCAGCAATGTTCAAGGTACATCATGATAGTCTATATGCAAATAAGGCAAACCAGTGGTTGATAGTATGAACATCAAGGCTAGATGACACACCATCAGGTCAAGTCACATATTCTGACCACTAAGTCAGAATGGTTTAATCGCACCTACCCTACCTTTGAATCCCTGGGTGGTTGAGTGGTTGAGTGGTTGAGTGAGTGGTTGAGTGAGTGGTTGAGTGGTTGAGTGGTTGAGTGAGTGAGTGAGTGAATGGGTGGGTGGGTGGTTGAGTGGTTGATTGAGTGATTGAGAGAGTGGTTGAGTGGTTGAGTGAGTGATTGAGCGAGTGAGCGAGCGTATTTACATCGCTTTTAGCAATATTCCAGCAATATCATGGCGTGGGACACAAGTAGTCTTCACACAGTGTTCCCATGAGGGGAATTGAACCCAGGCCTTCAGCATGACTAGCGAACACTTTAACCACTAGGCTACCTGATCGCCCTGTAAGTCCATGACATTGACATGGGAGATACATTCACTTGTGGCAGTTAACACAAAATTCATCATATCTATACAAGTATTTTATTCTGATTATTCTCAACTGAAGATCTACCTGTTGTTTTGACCCCCGGAAGAATCATGGCCATCTGTAGTGTCTTGACAGCCTCTGTGTGATCTCCCTGCTTCTTGAGGATGCGGGCTTTGATCAGGTTGTACAAAGGGTGGTCTCGAACCTAGCAACATACAGCATCACACACCAGGTCACACTAAGAACATCCACTTTGTCAAGATTGGCTTCAACACAGCAGTGTGACTGTAGCTATGTGTTGATAACCATGTGTCAGTAGCCATGTATCAATAACCATGTGTCAGTAGCCATTGTTGATAACCATGTGTTGAAAGCCATGTATCAATAACCATGTGTCAGTAGCCATTGTTGATAACCATGTGTTGATAGCCAGGTGTCAGTAGCCATTGTTGATAACTATCAGTCAATAGCCATGTGTCAGTAGCCATTGTTGATAACCATGTGTCAATAGCAATGTGTCAGTAGCCATTGTTGATAACCCTGTTTCAATAGCCATGTGTCAGTAACCATGTATCAATAGCCATGTGTCAGTTGCCATTGTTGATAACCATGTGTCAATAATCATGTGTCAATAGGCATGTGTCAGTATCCATGTGTCAATAACCAGGTGTCAACAGCCATGTGTCAGTATCCATGTGTCAATAACCATGTTTCCAAAACCATGTGCCAATAGCCATGTGTCAGTAGCCATGTGTCAAGAACCATGAGTCAATAGCCATGTGTCAGTAACCATGTCTCAAGAACCATGAGTCAATAGCCATGTCAGTAACCATGTGTCAGTAATCATGTGTCAAGAACCATGAGTCAATAGCCATGTGTCAGTAACCATGTGTCAAGAACCAAGAGTCAATAGCCTTGTCAGTAACCATGAGTCAATAGCCATGTGTCAGTAACCATGTGTCAATAACCATGTTTCCATAAGCATGTGTAGATAACCATGTGTCAATAGCCATGTGTCAGTAACCATGTGTCAATAAGAATGTGTAGATAACCATGTGTCAGAAACCATGTGTCAATAGCCATGTGTCAGTAACCATGTGTCAATAAGCATGTGTCAATAAGCATGTGTAGATAACCATGTGTCAATAAGCATGTGTCAATAAGCATGTGTCAATAACCAGGTGTCAACAGCCATGTGTCAGTAACCATGTGTCAAGAACCATGAGTCAATAGCCATGTGTCAGTAACCATGTCTCAAGAACCATGAGTCAATAGCCATGTCAGTAACCATGTGTCAGTAATCATGTGTCAAGAACCATGAGTCAATAGCCATGTGTCAGTAACCATGAGTCAATAGCCATGTCAGTAACCATGAGTCAATAGCCATGTGTCAGTAACCATGTGTCAATAACCATGTTTCCATAAGCATGTGTAGATAACCATGTGTCAATAGCCATGTGTCAGTAACCATGTGTCAATAACCATGTTTCCATAAGCATGTGTAGATAACCATGTGTCAATAGCCATGTGTCAGTAACCATGTGTCAATAAGCATGTGTAGATAACCATGTGCCAGAAACCATGTGTCAATGAGCATGTGTCAATAACCATGTGTAGATAACCATGTCAGAAACCATGTTCCCAAACTCATTACCATGTATTACATCTGAAGTAAACTGAGCAAATAACTTCCCATGCTGTCAAACAGAATTCATTCCACGAATTCCACAAAAAAAAGAAGTAGGACAAACAAGTCTATATGCAAGAGCCAAGTTTCATGACTTTAGACTGATTTCATCAAACTTTGGGACATCCAGACAACGTTGAAAGATAACTTGTCCACCTGTGTAGCAACATACAACATGATGAGTGGAAGTCTGTACCTCAAAGTTGTAGCTGAGCCCCACTTCCAGGGACTGGTTGGCAAGCTTGAAGTTGTCCTGGTGAAGATGGATCTGTAATATACAATAACATATGTCTTACAACCGATGCACACAGACTCATGCACAGTATTAATAATCATCCACTTTCTCTTTGTTTGTTTGTTTGTTGTTAAACTCTGGGCTCCACAATATTCCTATGTGACGGAGGTCGATAAAATAATCAAATCTAGACGAGACAATCCACTGTTTACATAATGGTCTATGCAATTGGGATATGATGACATGCATCAAACAAGTCAGCACATGTAACCACTCGATCCCGTTAGTTGCCTCTTATGACAAGCATGGGATGCTGAAGACCAATTCTTACACGGTTCTTCACGGGGGCATATACTTTCTAATTAAAGATATTCAAACAAATTTATGTTACTTTATCAGTGACCGAAATTAAGCATGAATTTTCAAGGGGTCCTTTCTATTGCCTTCATGTCGAATGTTCAAGATTTAGGGGGCCCCAGGTTCACATACTATGGGAGCAAACCTCACTGACACCCTTTAATTTTGAACTGTTTAAGGAGAAACCCTTTACCCAATCTCTTTTATAGCAGATTGCCAGGCAGCTTGGCTCACTGATTCCTAATATAATGATACATTACATGAAATACTCCTCAGGGAGCTGAGAATACAAACTTAATGCACACTGACAAGCCGATCTGGTTAATAATTGTACTGAAAATATTTTGGTCTGGGCCAGCAAGCGGAGTTGACAGCCTGGGCATCGGTCTGTCTATGTTGTGGCACAGCGCCATGATGTGTCAGGTTATACACTGTGATCTACAAATCTGGTGAGTCAGCCCTTACAACGAGAGGTGGTACTGGGGATCTATTCCCCCCTGCAGCCCCCTGTGCTGTTCCCAGCTGGGGGCAATGTCTACCTGAGCCATGAGGATGTGGGCGTCGGAGAAGGTGGCATCCTGGTCCAGGCAGTGCTGTAACGTGGCCTGAGCTGCGTCTATGTCTCCTGGAACAATAATCACAACATCAACAATAGCAACAACAGCACCAACATGACCAACAACTCCCTTCATATCTCTATTTATATGATCTACTGACAGCATGCATCTTCCCGAGGCAAGGGCATCAACTGACTATAAAAGTCCAGTTTCTACCCTTGCTGAACTAGGCTCAAATTTCCAGGCTTAATCATAGCACCACAAGTGGCTATTACGAGTTATGTCCCTTCTATGTCCCTCCAGCTGACCAATCAGATTCCACCTCTCATATCACTTGCACTTTCTTCAAACAAATGGTGGCGCCCAGTCAAGAAGATCTGATCGATAATCAAGATCTGTATTGTCATAAGATGGGTCTTACCCTGTGAAGTGCATCAAATCACTTGAACACCTTGATTAAAAGCTTAAAAAATTTGCAAAATATTTGTCAACGCCAAGTTGACATACACATGCTCTGAAAATCCTGTAGTCGACCGAAATTTGCACGTTGAAATCCATGTTGTTTACGAACCGGATGTCTAGTTTGTTACACAATTTTGATTGGACTATGCAGACGAGTTAGTCCAGCCAAAAAGTAACCTGGAATTCCAGCCTAGTTCAGCAAGCGTGGAAAATGGACTTTTACAGTCAGTTAACTTCCTTGCCTCGGGAAGATGTGTCTTGTATGGGTAGTGTGAAACGTTTGTCCCCGTTCACCAAATTGTGTGGAAATATCACCACTATGTACTCGTCCCTAGCCAGATTGACACAAAATGGTGTCTTTATCACAAAGTCGATCTTTTATTGCCCTTGATTTTGGTTTTGATGATGATGAATCAGTTTACCTATCTCCATGGCTTTTCGTTTCAACATACCCAAGATACGCAACTACCGGTATCACAAGTTGCTAGAACTAACTTTGTATGCGACGTAGCGAGTCTGTCTGTGTGTCTCAATCGCCGAGTCGACAAGCACACATGGCTGTTTAATGGCATGTTGAGAGGCATACATAATGCTATAGAAGTCAGAAGGAGTTTAGAGTTTTCCTTTCCCACCATGAATAAGGAATTCATCCATTGCTAATTGGCTACATGGTAATCCAATGAACCAACTGTTTGAGGTGCATACTCATTCTATATGTTCCTGTCTCCCCAATTACTTGGCTGCAGAACAGCCTGTATCTAACAGGAGCTTTACACTATCAAAAACTTGGTGAAAGTCCAATTTTTTTTTTGATAGTGTACTATATTGTTTTTGACAGTCTTTGAGGGAATAGAAACCGATCCTATTTCTCATCATAACTTTGAACAAACTTTGATGTAATTTAGCCACTCAGAATGCAAGAAAGCCTTAGTCTTGTGTCCAGCCTTTTCAAGAAGAATCCTGAATATTTCCTTGTTCATTCTCAGATAGCTGACATCTATCCAACTCTTGGAGAAGAGCATTGAAGGCACCAATTTTTAATCAAAGTGTTTGATAGTGTAACGAGGGCTTCAGGTCAAGAGGAAGACTGGGAAAGCACCAACCTGCGAGGAACTTGACCTTGCCAATGAGATACACCGCCTCCATGAGGCCAGGGATTGCCCTGGTGAGTGGGTCCAGCACTTGGTGACACCTCCTCAGCACTGGGTTGATGGGCTGACCAGTCACTATAGGCTGCAACATAGTCATGATGGTGAAACATCATTCCTGTATAACACTACCATGGTGACGATACATGTATGGCTCTCTACACACATAGAAAACTGAATTATTCCACGTGTAAACACGGATATAAAGTCATGTATATTTGCAAGTGTTTCTGTGACAATGACGTTAGGAAGACGCCTATCATTACATAAATCATGAACAAGTATGAAATACACAAAATGTACTCATATCCCCCACCAATAACGCCAAGTCAAAGTCGTTGCCATGGAAACTTGAAAAATAATTGTTTTAAAAATCCCAAACTATCAAAAGGCACCAGTTCACCACTAGATCTATCTATGTGCCATGTTTGGTTAAAATATCTGTCCTGGTTTATTAGTTCTGCTCCAGAAACGAAATCTGACGGACGGACGACAGCACTTCGAGCGGGGGATAATAACTTTAATGTTTAGTGACACTGCTGGCGCCTACCGTTTGGGGAGCATACTGGAGGTAGTCCTTGATGACCTCGAGGAGGAAGTCGGGGTTCAGCAGGAGGTAGTACTGGACACCCAGTGGCAGGCCCTGGAGGAAGACAATCACAGGATGCACATCAACCAGTCCCGACACAAACTATAGCATCATACACATGTATATCACATGAAGTGTGACAGATGTCGTGCAAGCCTGGGTCGACTATGTTCGTACCTTGGAAACCCAACAATTACCACTGAGAGTCCCTGACATTCAAACAAATATAGATTCAGGTCAATCATGGGGTTTTATATGCCACAGTCGACAACATAACAGCCATGTCATGAAGCCTTGTAAATAGTTGAGTCTTGGTCAGACAAACCAGTGACTGATATCATGAGCAACGATACACACCATAGGGGTAAGAAGACACACAACCAGCCAGACAAACCTGTTCAGGGCCCAGTTCCACAAAAAAAATCTTACGCTGCGACTTGCAAGTCTATGTTAAAGTATGGCAGTTATGATCGTCTTAGCACTGCGACTTGTAAGCCTATCATGCCTATGTTAAAGTATGGCAGTTATCATCGTCTTAGCACTGCGACTTGTAAACCTATGTTAAAGTATGGCAGTTATCATCGTCTAAGCGCTGCAACTTGTAAGTCTATGTTAAAGTATGGCAGTTATGATCGTCTTAGCGCTGCAACTTGCAAGCCTATGTTAAAGTATGGCAGTTATGATCGTCTAAGCACTGCAACTTGTAAGCCTATGTTAAAGTATGGGAGTTATGATCGCCTAAGCGCTGCAACTTGTAAACCTATGCTAAAGTATGGCAGTTATGATCGTCTTAGCACTGCAACTTGTAAGCCTATGTTAAAGTATGGGAGTTACGATCGCCTAAGCGCTAAGATTACTTTGTGGAATAGGGCCCTGTCCCACAATCCCAACAAGTTCTAAAAGTGCGATGTAAAAATCAACAAATTTCTCCCGAAACAACTGAGAAGAAGACAGACAGCTTCCTGTAGCCTACCTTGAGTGCTGAGAAATGCAACTCTATACACTCATTGAGAAGCTCCATCACTTTCTCTGGGCCTTTGTTCTTCTTCCTAGCCAGAACCGAACTCAAGTAGGCCAATTCCTGGAACAAAGTTTGCTTTTACTGTGAAAATGTATTTGTTCCATAACAGCTTACAGCTTCATGTGTAAAAACATCTGAAGTCACACAGGTTGTGAATGTGCATAAATATATAGAGGATATTATATGAGTGTTCATGTCATACTATGTTTACGTTATGAGTGTCTAAATACTGGAATTTGGGCAAGTGTGTCGTAAACATAGTATGACATGTATCCTCATATAATGTTCTATTTAGTACCGAAGAAGATGTCTACGTACAGAGACAAATATTAGTGTTTACCAATATGGACAACAAGACGCAACAGCGGCGGAATCACAACATGTTGTAGGACGTCAACAATCTTCAGCTACATCGTTGTTTCTAGTGTGACATCATTCTGACTAACGTCACAATAAGATTCGAATGCCATCAGAAATACAGTCTGGACGACGGAAACAATACACTGTTGTCTCGTGACCCTTGAGCATATATGATTTTTATGAACCCCGATATATTTGCCCTCTAAAAAGCTTGTTTGTTATTGAAATTGCATTTTTCTTTTGAACATTGACAAACTGAAGATCCTAATAAACACAAATTTTGGATTCAATCCAACCATCAGCAATTCCTGGCACAATAAAGGGACACAACTCAAATTGTGGTATGTCAGTCCAGGGTTACTAAAAGCTTACCGGTGATCTTCCTATACTCTGTTGAATCTCATTGAGGAACTCCAGCTGCTGGGCAGCTTCCTCGACATGGTTCTCGATCAGCTGACACCGGATAATACCTGCAGGGAGGGACACATTCTGTACCTCAACATGCTGACACTTCCATGCGGGTAGGTAAACATATTGTTTACGTGTACTTTATACTGTGCTTGTCATAAGAGGCGACTAACGGGATCGGGTGGTCAGGCTCGGTGACTTGGTTGATCACTGAATTGTCTGGTCCAGACTCGATTATTTACAGACCGCCATCATGTAGCTGGAATATTGCTGAGTGATGCGTTAAACAACAAACAACAACAAGAACTCATATCTGTGCATGTCCATGATTTGTTTGAGTGGCATTGCTTAGAAGTTGGTGTATTACAAAGTTGACACAAAGTATGGACAACAACTTCTTTATTCGCATGTGCATGATACCTGTATATTCTACTACAAGTTCTATGAGACTCGTGAAGATCCGGGGTAGAATAGTCTTCAGCAACGCATGCTTGCTGTAAAAAGCAACTATGCTTGTCGTATAAGGCCACTAATGGGATCGGGTGGTCAGGATCACTGACTTGGTTGATGCATGCCATCGTATCCCAAATACGTGGATCGATGCTCATGATGTCAATCACTGGACAGCAATTATCATCTGGTCCAGATTTATTTATTTACAGACCACCGTCATATAGCAGGAATATTGCTGAGTGCGGCGTTAAACAACAAACAAACTGACAATACAAGTTTTATGAGGCTGACCTTTCTCATTAAAATCAGATCTTGGTTCTCGCTACCGCTAAACAAAGATCTGAGGACATCCCACGAGGGGTCACGTCAGAATGACCTTTCATCCGACCAATCAGAGCGTCGCTTACCAGATCATGAAAGTGACAGTCGGAATGTGATTTCTAATCATGCAATCTCGAAAAACTTTAACACGGGGTATTCCGAATGATAGTTACGGGTTTAACGACTGAATCCATACAATCTAAACCATATATTTGCCATTCCAGAATGTTCTTTTGTTCAGGTTTCAAACTTTTAGTCGAGAATTATCAAAATATGTTTTGAAGCGTAGTCGCCAATTTGAAATCAGTGCCGTAAAGCACGAGAAAGCTGCCTTCTGATTGGCTAATGTTCACTTGTTGTCAGTCCTTCCATTGGTCAGTCAAAATTCGCGCAAGGTCGGGCTGACGTGACCCGTAATGGGATGTCCTCAGATCTTTGTTTAAGCGATAGCGAGAACTAAAATCTGATTTTAATGAGATTGTAGGCTGACCTACCTGTGAGGGCAGCAACGCTGGTCTCATCCAGCTTCATGGCGTTCCGGTAACACTTCATGGCCTCCTTCACCTTGCCCTGCAGCAGCAGCTGGTACCCCATCTCGTTCACATAATCCGCATTGTTCCCCTCCATACTTACAGCTCTCTCTGTCAGTGTGTGGCACTGCTGCAGAACTAGTGCATTACGCCCGCTCTGAAACAGGCAGGGAGTCAGCGAGTTCGGTTTGACGCAGCCTTTAAAAATATTCCAGTAATATCCCGGCATGTCAGCTTAATGTGGGAGGAAAGCCTGAAGTGATGCAGGTCTTAGACATTTACCACTTTGGTGAAAGCCATGCGCACGGGTATGGTGCTGAAAAACTAGAAACATAATCAAGGAGAACCAGCATTTGAATTCACAATCATAGGTTTCTGGCATCCTAAGGGACAAAACTCTGCACCTTTGATGACTGGGCCACCTGTGCCCCCGAAACAGGCCGGGAACCAGTCTGATGTCGCTGGGAACAGGATTCAGATATGCCACAGCATGTCAGAAGTAATGTTATGGGTATAAGGGTAGCAATATTATTCCGGGCATTATCATTTGGAGAAGCCTGAGGTCTGCTATTAGCTATGCAGCGAAGGAGGGCAGTTGAACAGACTGAGGGCTTCTGCCAATGATAATGCTGGCCAGGCGTTCCTCAGGTAGATAGTGTGTGGCGTTACACAACAATCAACATCAACAGTAGAATTTGAAAACAAATTTTGCACAGCCTTGACCATGCTTTCTTAAATCAGTGTTTCAATAAATAATTGAAACTGACCTTAAGGCTGCAAATCACATTGGTTTGTTTGTTTGTTGTTTTATGCCGCACTCAGCAATATTCCAACTATATGACGGCGGTCGGTAAATAATTGAGTCCGGACCAGACAATCCAGTGATTGACATCATGAACATCGATCCACACAATTGGGATATGTAACATGCATCAACCAAGTCAGCGAGCCTGACCACCCGATCCCGTGATTTGCCTCTTACAACAATCCTAGTGCCTTTTACGGCAACCATGGGTTGCTGAAGATCTATTCTACCCCGGATCTTCACGCGTCAGAAATCACATAAGATTGAAGCTGTATCAAAGTTTTAGTGCTAAGTCTTAGCGCTACTGGTGGAACCTACCAGGCGGACAAACACTTGGGCCATGTTGCAGTAGAGGTAGGCGTTGCGGGGTTCAAATCTGTCCATGTTGGTGATCAAGTCACCTATCACACTGGCAGCCTACAACACGGACATTGAGAGATGTACATGCATGTATGACGGTGAGTCTAGACATGCTTGGCCTTGCTAGGCATTTAGAAGTTGGGAGAACATGAATACATGACACTTTTTATGGATAGTAACTTCTTTTATTCTTTATTCTGACTGGCCTTGTCATGATATTGTTATCTTTGTACATAAATCCTATGTCATCGGCTTCGTCATTATTTTGTTATCTGTTGTGTAAACATCACGATTCATATTTAAATACAGTACTCTATTCCCTTACAGGGCATTCACCCGGTGAGTGAGTGAGTGAGTGAGTGAGTGAGTGAGTGAGTGAGTGAGTTTCCCAGTTAAGCAGTAATGGAGTGAGTGAGTAGTGCGTGGGTGAGTGAGTGAGTGAGTGAGTGAGTGAGTGAGTGAGTGAGTGAGTGAGTGAGTGAGTGAGTGAGTGAGTTTCCCAGTTAAGCAGTAATGGAGTGAGTGAGTGAGTATTGTTTTACGCCGCTTTTAGCAATATTCCACTAATATCACCTCGGGGGACACCAGAAATGGACTTCACACATTGTACCCATGTCCGGAATCGAACCCGGGTCTTCAGTGTGACGAGCGAACGCTTTAACCACTAGACTACCCGACAGCCCCTCACCCAATGAAGGAGCAAGAAGTAGCTAAAAAACGTTGTGACAAAGAATAACAGTAGCTGCTTTCCTTAAAAAGTGTCATGGATACATAGACATGCCATGGAGAAGTTTTGTCTTAATGAAGAAAGTTCTGATACAAATCTGTGGAAAGTACAAAAGTAAAAACATTTGTTGTCCACAAACATATGACAACGAAACTGATATAATAGTATGAGTAATACTGTTTAGCAACAATTTTAGTAACATGTCAATTCAATAGCAAGGAACATTACGGGGCCTCCAACACATTACAGAATTCGACTAGAACATGATAACCACATCTTATGAATCATGTTGGTTTGTGTTTGACTGCTGCTGTGACTGACATCACTAGAGACATACACACCATTACAATGATAACAAGATCTAACAAGGACAAGAAATGTGAGAGTTCAATTTAGTAAAACACCCCCCACCTACATTTCCTTATCATGCTTATTATCTTATCAACAAGATCAACATAAAATATGTTAAATAAAATAAATAAAACATACTGGTAGACTGTGCTAAAGAACATTATTAATCATGAAGAAAAACGTTGTACTTGACATTGTGAAAATTGTCCCTGATTTGCTTCGTATTTAATGACACATATTGTTTCCTTTTTCGCGATGTCATTTCCATGTCATACTGTGTATAGTTAGTTACCTCTGCTGCGTTTCCGTCCCGACACAGCCACTGAAGACCAGTGAATCGCATGGCTTCAATACAGTGCATGTCCAGCCCCAGAGCTCTGTGCAGCAGAGGAGGATAATCACAGGGTAATATACAGTGTGATAAACACAGTATGATAAACACAGTGTGATAAACACAGTGTGATAAACACAGTATGATAAACACAGTGTGATAAACACAGTATGATAAACACAGTATGATAAACACAGAGTGGTAAACGCAGGACATAATCACGGAATGTGAGAGAATGTTAAACAGGGTAACATACACAGTGGAATAAACACAGTATGGTAAACACCGAGCTGTAAACACAGGATCATAAACACAGGATGGGAGAGAATGTTAAACACAGGATTATAAACACAGGATGGGGGAGCATGTTTAACACAGGGTGGGAGAGAATGTTAAACACAGGATCATAAACACAGGATGGGAGAGAATGTTTAACACAGGATCATAAACACAGGATGGGAGAGAATGTTTAACACAGGATCATAAACACAGGATGGGAGAGAATGTTTAACACAGGGTGGGAGAGAACGTTAAACACAGGATCATAAACACAGGATGGGAGAGAATGTTTAACACAGGGTGGGAGAGAACGTTAAACACAGGATCATAAACAAAGGATGGGGGAGAATGTTTAACACAGGATGGGAGAGAACGTTAAACACAGGATCATAAACACAGGATGGGAGAGAATGTTCAACATCGGGTGGGAAACTCAGGGTTGATAAATACACAAAATTAAAAGCTTTAGTTATACTATCTCACATTATGCATCCTGCCTTCTTCCTTTAGTGGAAACTAAACATAAAAACATTTCACCACCCAAACAAATGGTCACGCACTGTAATCTCGTGCAACCTGACCTTAGCGGTTTGATGATCTCAGGCTGAAGCTTCATACTGCATAACAGCTTCATTACACCAAGTTTCCAACAGCAACCTCTTCCATTGACAGGCATGTACAAGATGTCCCCTATGCCACTCACCTCTGTGCTGTCTCGATGGTCTGGTCCCAGTCCTGCAGAGCTAGCTGCAGCTTCATCTTCTCGATGAGTGCCGGGAGGAAGCCGGAGAAGCCAACCACCACCTGGTTGACCACTTCCAGGGCGCCGCTGAAGTTGCGGCGGTGCTCCAAGAACTTGGACTTGCCAAATAGAGCATCGATGTCCCTGGTGCCATGTTTCCTATTGCACAATAACAACACAATGAAATTCCAAGTACCTTGTTGAAAATCAATATCTATTTAAGACAGACAAATTGTAAACTGAAGTTTGACTTTTTACACTTGAAAGCCTCTCAAGCCATTGGTTTCACATGGAGTGCATCAGTCTGTGGCAAAGACTTTGAGACTACAAGCAAAAACTCTATGAATCATTTTCAGTGATCTTAGCACTAAGACAATAACAACACAATGAAATTCCAAGTACCTTGTTGAAAATCACTATCTATTTAAGACAGACAAATTGTAAACTGAAGTTTGACTTTTTACACTTGAAAGCCTCTCAAGCCATTGGTTTCACATGGAGTGCATCAGTCTGTGGCAAAGACTTTGAGACTACAAGCAAAAACTCTATGAATCATTTTCAGTGATCTTAGCACTAAGACAATAACAACACAATGAAATTCCAAGTACCTTGTTGAAAATCACTATCTATTTAAGACAGACAAATTGTAAACTGAAGTTTGACTTTTTACACTTGAAAAACTCTCAAGCCATTGGTTTCACATGGAGTGCATCAGTCTGTGGCAAAGACTTTGAGACTACAAGCAAAAACTCTATGAATCATTTTCAGTGATCTTAGCACTAAGACAATAACAACACAATGAAATTCCAAGTACCTTGTTGAAAATCACTATCTATTTAAGACAGACAAATTGTAAACTGAAGTTTGACTTTTTACACTTGAAAAACTCTCAAGCCATTGGTTTCACATGGAGTGCATCAGTCTGTGGCAAAGACTTTGAGACTACAAGCAAAAACTCTATGAATCATTTTCAGTGATCTTAGCACTAAGACAATAACAACACAATGAAATTCCAAGTACCTTGTTGAAAATCACTATCTATTTAAGACAGACAAATTGTAAACTGAAGTTTGACTTTTTACACTTGAAAAACTCTCAAGCCATTGGTTTCACATGGAGTGCATCAGTCTGTGGCAAAGACTTTGAGACTACAAGCAAAAACTCTATGAATCATTTTCAGTGATCTTAGCACTAAGACAATAACAACACAATGAAATTCCAAGTACCTTGTTGAAAATCAATATCTATTTAAGACAGACAAATTGTAAACTGAAGTTTGACTTTTTACACTTGAAAAACTCTCAAGCCATTGGTTTCACATGGAGTGCATCAGTCTGTGGCAAAGACTTTGAGACTACAAGCAAAAACTCTATGAATCATTTTCAGTGATCTTAGCACTAAGACAATAACAACACAATGAAATTCCAAGTACCTTGTTGAAAATCACTATCTATTTAAGACAGACAAATTGTAAACTGAAGTTTGACTTTTTACACTTGAAAAACTCTCAAGCCATTGGTTTCACATGGAGTGCATCAGTCTGTGGCAAAGACTTTGAGACTACAAGCAAAAACTCTATGAATCATTTTCAGTGATCTTAGCACTAAGACAATAACAACACAATGAAATTCCAAGTACCTTGTTGAAAATCAATATCTATTTAAGACAGACAAATTGTAAACTGAAGTTTGACTTTTTACACTTGAAAAACTCTCAAGCCATTGGTTTCACATGGAGTGCATCAGTCTGTGGCAAAGACTTTGAGACTACAAGCAAAAACTCTATGAATCATTTTCAGTGATCTTAGCACTAAGACAATCTAACTCCCATACGCTAACATAGATTTATGACCTCCGTAGCGCTGTGCCATTGTTCAAAACAATCTTAGTGCTACGACTGGCGTAAGTCTATGTCAAGGTATGGGAGTTACGATTACCTTAGCACAAAGATCCAACGGCACTGCCCATTCCACAAAGTGATCTTAGCGCTAAGACAATCATAATGCACATACTCTAACATAGATTTACGACCTTCATAGGTCTGTGATAGCTTTGTGAAACAGGCCCCTGTTCTGCTCAGGTCCCTATTCCATAAAGTGATCTTAGCGCTAAGACAATCATAGTGAGTGAGTGAGTATGGTTTTACGCCGCTTTTAGCAATATTCCAGAATTATCACAGCGGGGGACACCAGAAATATGCTTCACACATTGTACCCATTTCAGGAATCGAACCCGGGTCTTTGGCGTAACGAGCGAACACATTAACCACTAGGCTACCCGACTGCCCTTAAGACAATCATAATGCTCACATTTATTTACACTGACCTATATAACAGTCATAGAGCTAAGATTGCTTTGTAGAACTAGAGCCCAGGTCCCAACAGAATATTGTAACGACATAAAAATACTTCTAGACAGTATCAATACTGACTCCATTGCTTCCTCAAAGTATCGGATGGCTTTCTTCAAGTCTCGGCCACCCGACATCTCAATCCAGCCCCTGATTACAAGGCCCTGCAAATAGAGAAACATTATATTGAATATGTTGAGTCTCTTCAGATGTACACCATGTAACCTTTATACCGCTGCTGCAAAATCCCAATCATCATATTTAGGTGAGGTGAGGTGAAATTGGGTTTAACGTCGCGTCCAAGATTATTGCACTTATATAGCGACGTGCATGTGCATGTGTGTGTTTGTGTGGCTGCTTGTACTAGTCCGGATTGATGCCGATTTATAGTGCTAGCTCACTGAGATACCATGCCGCAGTTTAACATGAATACACAGACACAGTATACTGACTCCGAGCCAACCAGTCCTTGTTTTAGCCCCTTAATGCCGAGCGCCAGACAGGGTAACAACAAGTACCATCTTTTAACGTCTTTTGGTATGACACGGCCGGGGATCAAACCCCAGACCTTCCGCCATCATATTGAGGTATTAGGCTAGAATAAATTCATTACAAGCCAGGGAAGCAGCTGCAGCTTATGTCCGACTTCAAATTCAGTGAACACACATTCTTTCATGCAGGTGTGTGAATATAGAGAGGATATCATATTATTAGTTATGGTGTCTTTAGTGGCCGTATACAGCGTCATATTAGATTAGCAGAAAAATATTGGTGAGCTGAGATCAATATTTTTCTGCTAACCTAATATGACACCGTATACAGCAACTAAAGACACCATAACGTTTTTATTATGCCAAAAAGTTTACACTATTAGGTTTCTTTATCGCACATGTCACGTCAAAATGTACAACCAGTACAAACGACAGGACTAGTACATATGTTTCCGATACAACGCTTTAATGTAAACATAAACGTTGACAATGGAATATATAATGCACTAAACATTCTAAATGTGAATGTTTAAACAAGTATTATAGCTAAAATGGAAAGAATTTTCATAAATATGCCCGCATGTCAACAGAAATCTGCGGGCAACTGTAATTTGATAGCGGTCCGCTTCCCCCAACGACGGGCTGCTTAGCAATCTATTCTTTTGCTATGTGACGTTATAGGCATCAGGTTTTTTTTTCTATGACCTTGCTTTTTGTAACTCAGTGGCTTCCATTGTATTTCTTGTAAGCTTTTTTCTCTATACTTTTTATCAATAACGTCACGAACATGGTTTCTTTCAACATTAAAGGGGCACTGATCTAACGCAATTCCCCGGGACTGGTTGTTGCCTTTGTTATTGTTTTTCCCCAGTGAGTACCCGGATGTATAGCAGAAATCTAGACTAGTTCGCGACCTCTGCTGCGCCATTCGTAAGCGCATTAGTCACTTTTATTGTTAGTAATAAGGGCGTATGGTCAAATTGATCAACAAAATGAAATAGCATCGGTAATGGTGACGAAGTCACTTGCTTGGTAATTTTGCGATTTTCGTTTACACTTTTGACTTGCAACACAAAGTAAATATTTCACCCGAGCATTGCTTTTTTTATAGTGTGTATATTTTTTTTACTGTCAAATGTGTAACACATTTATTAAACGTCTAAATATTCAGTTATTTTACAAAGTGACTGAAAAACATTTCTATCTGTATTATCATGATAACAAATTCCAAACATTTTGATGTTTAATGTCATCACCAAGAGACTGAAAATGTTACGTTGAAAAGCTGCTAATCCTACATAATAATCTGTTGTGATGTTTGTAGGCCTTTTTGATCGTCTTAATCAATCTGGATAGATTTTTTAGTCGAAATGACTGAAATATTTACACATTTTATAAATTGCCTGAGAGAATCACATTTTACAAATTGACAGTAATATATACACGCTTACAAAGGAAAAGACCTGTGAAAATAACGTCTATCGCGCATTGAAGAATTTCCCAACCAAGACGTAGAGAAACAAGAACGAATCGGTTCAAAAGAAGGAAAACAAAATGCAAATATCATAATTACAACCTACCAAATTTATGTGTATAAATTTTAGGCAGCTTCCTTGTTCGAGGAATGTATCCATGAATATCCACACAAAGAAACAATATCCCACTCGTCTGCAGCTTTACAAAGAAACTTATTCGATGTCACGTGTCTCACTAACAATCAAATATTTTAAAAGATATATATCGTTTCGGGATATTATAACCCGTGTTCATTTCTCAACTGATCACTTGGATTGTTTCAGGTGTTTTACATAGGTGTCACGTCTCAATGGTCGGCTGAGAAAGCCCACGTGACAACTATTTTCATAACGTCCACGGTTCCTAAAAAATCCATTGAGTGATAGATAACAATGATCAATCAATCAACGTATTATCAGTTAACCATTTGAACAAAGTATGTTGTTTTTACAGCGGCACTTCACGCCAATATAATAGTGTATTCCCTTTGTATTAGAAAACCTAGACATGTAAACACTCACTCTTGACATATCCACTGTGCAAGATAACAGTGATAAATCAATCAACGTATTTTCTGTTAATCCTTTGATGACTAGGAACGATCCGTTGATTTACAAAACAAAGTAAATCAACTGATCATTCATCTCTTGCTGGGCTGCCACGTGCATATTACATAACACACATTTCACCTCACATCAAACCTGGATTTAGATTGAATAATTACCCCAGACACAATAAATGCCAAATGGGAACCTTTGTCAGGTAATGTAAGTGGTGCTACCACTAACTGCACCTGTAATAAATTCATTAACTGAGCATCAAGTGAATGACGACAAATACACAAGTGTAGGGTTATACGAGAAAACGTGGATGACAACAAGGGAGTAGTAATCGTATTATCGACGCAAGCCGAAATCCGAAAATCCTTTCACTGCATGGATACTCTTTTTAGTATTAAACTATGACCATCTGGGGTATTTCCAAATGACATCTGATGAGCTCCGCTGTTCTTTTTGTCTGTTTGTTTAGGCTGAAGAAATTAATTAACATGTGTCCTTTGTCGAAATCTTTATAGATCACAGTTAACCAATCAGTGTTTATGCAAAAATGCGTAAAACAAATATTTCCTCCAGCCTCCAAGTTTATTTAGCTGTCCTTGCAGACGGTAGCCCAGTCTCTGGTCACGCTCAGTTGCGTTGCGTATCATCTGGGTACTCACGGGGGAAAAAACAATAACAAAGGCAACAACCAGTCCGGGGAATGGCGTTAGATTAGTGCCCCTTTAATGTCTTTGCGCATCACAATAAATGATATTAACATACAAAACAGTGTCGAAATATGAATTTCTGTACCAAATTTTCATGTGAAATATGTGAGGTGGGTGTTGCAAAATCCAAAATGGCTGCTACTGATGGTTTACGGTCTCATATTAGGTCAGTAACAACCATCTTCACCATTTTCACTGACGATATACAGGGCTCAGATGGGGTTAGTAGTTCTGCTCTCTAATTGGTCAATCTCACTGTGAGGCATAATAAGAGTGAATTTTTTATACCCAAGTGTCTAAATACCGGAATTGAGGCACGCGTGTTGTAGACACAGTATGACATGAACACGAATTTCACGTTCTTTTTATTACCGAAGAAGATGTCTACACACAGAGACGAATTTTAGAGTTTAGTGTTTACCTATAAGGACAACAAGTCACAACAGCAGCAGAACCACAATTTGTCAAAGGACAAACAATCTTCAGCTGTGACGTTGTTTCTAGAGTGACGTCATTCCGACCTCATGGCACATTAAGATTCGAATGACGTCAACAACGCCGTCCGGGAGACAGAAAAAATATACTGTTGTGTCGTAGATAAGTAATAGTACTAATAATTGACAGACATAAACAGTCCTGTCAGATAATAATGTGTCTCGAATATACACTAAGCTATCAAAAAAATGCTGAATAGTGTTGATAAACAAACAGGTATGCTGATCATATGCCTTAGAGATAAAAAACCATAATAAGTAGTTTCATACATACGCATATCTGAAAGCTGTTAAATCCAATTAACAATGCCACAATCAGACACAAGCTGTGCACTTTAACTAACATTGTCCTAGGCAGTAGTTGGTGTATCTGACATACCTAACTTCTACACCTCTTGCTAACACTTGTTCAAAGGTACATTAATCTGATAATTTGGATCATTCCTGATAAATCTGATACCAACATTATGTACTCTCTGTATTCGGGAAACCTCGTGTATAACCAGGGATTAACCCAGGATTCCATACCAAGTGCCCGTGGCAGGCAGTTTGGGGTAATTCGTTATTTTGCTCAAAATGGCCAGTCAAATACAAGTCACCTGTACAATACAATAACATTAGCTATTACTTAAAAAAAATAATAACATGAAAGGGGAAATTTGTAATTGCAATTTGGGAATTTGTACAGCCTTTTTTGCAAACTTGGGGCTTAATACCACCTTCTACATGCTCTAAGCAGGTCTAGATAATTTCCTAGTAAGACACAAGAAAACCTACTTCTCTGGCAGAAGGGTCCATCTTCAGCATTCGATCAATGTACTCCCTGGCCTTGTCAAACTTGCCAGTATGGAAAAGGAACAGCCCTGCGTAGTACAAGCCCTGGAATAACAAGGAACAATTCGTGAGGTGAGGTGCGGTGCGAGGCGAGGTATACATGTGTTACCTCCCGATCTGCTGTGAGCCTCCCCGATTAGCGACCTACACCATGGTCACCGGTGATTGGTTCATTCGGCAGTTGAAATAACGAGTTACATGATCATGTTTACTCATATGGTTTCAAAGTCAATGTTTAAATAAAACTCATGTTAATTTGCCTTTTAGCTGACATCGTGACTCGTCTGCACAGAAATATCAACACACAGAACTTTGTCAAATTTCGCGAGAATGTACATGATTATTTTACGCAAGTTGTTTGGCTAATAGTTTGCTCGCAGTCCAGATCAGCAATAAAATGTGCATACAGCAGTATTAGATTAATCCACATCTAGGTCAGAAAGGTCAACAATGATAATGATGATCATTTAATTCAGAAATCATTGGAAAATGGTAAAATGGAATGACGCGAACATTTCTAGGAAGTTTATGAAACGGAGTAATCAGGCTATTACCGCAGAAAGAAAAAAACACTAGATTTTAATTAAATTAGGGGCAATCATATTGCATCAGGATAAACAGTCTTGATATTTCTTTGACATAATTTAACCCACGCCTGACCTGGTCTGGGTCTGAGTCTGGGGCTGGGGTGGGCCTCTTTCATCAGTACATATACTGTATTCGACTTAATAAGCGCCCGCGGCGACATTTGCTATCATATTGGCTAGTGAACAATCCCAATGAGCACCCCTTCCGATTGATCAATGTACACAAGACTTATTTATTCTCGTATTCTCATTCTAATAAGAGCCCCCTATTTCTAATTTTGAGAGCGCCCTGGGCGCTTATTACTTAGAATATGGTAATCAATATGAAAACAGCATGTGAACAACCAAGCCTGGACCATGGAAACCAACCAGCATGTCAATGGTCCATGCCCATAGAGTACTGTTACATACAATCAGCCAGGTCAGACATTGTGGCCACTCAATCCTCTGTTCCTACAGCAAGCTCAAACTGCGGGGGATCTATTCTGACATTGAATCCCCATTACATACAATATCAAGGACAGAAATTTATCCCGTAACTGATTTTGCTATAACAAAAGTAACATAACATTGCCTAACACTAACCATTTCTCCAGCCTGTTTTCTCTCTTCTTTAAGTTTAGCATCGAGTTCTTGTATTGCTTCACGATCTGGAAATAAAAAAATACATAAATAAAACATGTGTCCAGGTATTATGACTTATTTTGTTTGTCCTTTGTTTTGTTTGTTGTTTAACATCGCACTCAGCAATATTCCAGCTATATGAGGGCAGTCTGTAAATAATCGAGTCTGGACCAGACAATCCCGTGATCAGTGACGAGGTCCAAGTAAACACAGAATATGTCGGAAATAACATGAAAAAATGGCGATTACTGGTCGCTAGCTTCGACATGTACACTTTCAAGTGAATCCAGTCCAGAATATAGGGTATGTGTAGATAGGAAGGTGATGCCTCAATGCACACACGACCCGCAGTCACGACCTTTGGTGGATTGGGGCCCTACTGCAGTGGATGATTTTAATTACTTTCGCTGAGATCGCGGATGACAGCACAGCCACGGTGATTGAATTAATTAGTATCAAGCGTTTCACCGAGTACTGCGGACCTCGCCCGTCTCGCATACAAGAGACGACAGAGCCCTCTCACGTACATGTTACGTCTGCGACTTGTAATTGACATAATGGGCATCAATCCAATCAATTGGGATTTATGACATGCATCAACCAAGTCAGCCGATCCCGTCAGCATGGTTAGTCCCCACTTACGACAAGCTTAGTCCCCTTTTACGACAAGCATAGTCCCCTTTTACGACAAGCATAGTCCCCTTTTACGACAAGCATAGTCCCCTTTTACGGCAAGCATGGGTTGCTGAAGACCTATTCTACCCCGGAACCTTCGCGGGTCTGTCCTTTATCCCTATTCGAACCTGCAGCTACTCTAGCAGCTGGTGATCCTGGATGAACTAATTGTTTGCTAGGTATTACTTAGAAGTTGACGGATGACAAGGTAGACACAATGTATGGATCAAACTGGTTGTCTTTTGTCAGCTATGACACTTTACAAGGCCCTGTCATCTACCTACTATGGATCTAGTTAATCCAGACAAAATAGACACAATTTATGGATAACAACTTCTTTAATACAGGAAAGGCGATGTTTCAGTATAGATCCTTATACCGTAGTCAAGCAAGACTGACGGTATATCATGCTTGACATCGGTATACATGGTATAAGGATCTATACAGAAATGTCACCTTTCCAACATTAAAAAAGTTGTTATCAATAATTTGTGTCCGGTTTGTTTGGATTAACATGATCACGAAGTAGGTAGATGACAGGGCCTTGTAAAGTGTCATAGCTGACAAAAGACAACCAGTTTGACTGACAAGGGGTAATAAGAATGTAGTTTAATTAACAGTAGTAGAGGGGAGAACTATGAAGCAGACACTGGTCAGTGTTCTTAATGAATGAATCACAGAGATGGAGGCAGAGAGATGACTAGTTGATAGTTTGGGGACACGACAAGTTAAGGTCAGAAAAGTCGCTCCCAGTTGTTAGATTTGCTTCCAGCATGCTTGCAAAGTATCCTTTAGTTGCATAAAGAAAGACATTTGAATAAATAATCTACTTGAAACTACAATTGTTGGGTCATCTCCTGGCAGTGAAGTCCAAACAAGAACAGCTTACACCATTTCATTTCCAACTATTCCTTCAACTCAACATGCTCAATAATGAGCACACACATTGCCAATGCTAAAGATGACCTACCCACTGTCTGGCTGCGTTTATGAGCAAACATCAATGCCATAGTTGAACAAAGGTTCACATCTCTTTTCTCTTTCAGCATGTCAAGTTCTCTCATCCCTTCCCCTGTCTGGTCTGGAACATGAAAACATTGATGATATGACATGTACACCTGGAGCAAAAGTTCCAGACTGCGCGATGTGCATTCAACATATTCCCTTAGTACCTCTTAACTCCTCGCTCCGTATAACTTTGGCTATTTTGCTTGTTTTTTTGTTAAAAGCCACAGTCAGCGATACTTCATCTATATGATAGCGATCTGTTGATAATCAAGTCAGGGACAGAAAAATAAGTGATCGATATCAGGAGCATCGATCGACGAAATGGGATATGATGACATGCATCAACCAATAAACCAAGCCATCGAGTCTGACCACCAGATCCCCCTAGTCGCCTCTTACGACAAGCATGATTTGCTGGGAACCTATATTCTTACCCGGAATTAGCCAGGATGTTTTGCTTCTCGTAAGTAATAAGTATTAAGAGTCTACCCAGTCACTCATGTTCATCTATATCTATATAACCATATTATATGTAATTAGCACCCAGGGGCCTCTCAAAATTAGAAAAAGGAGGCTCTTGTTAGAATATAATTTTGGTGAAAGAGTTGAAAGATTGTAAATTTCATGGTTTATGCTGACAGCCTGAAATGATACAAAAGAAAAGTCTGTGTGTATTATACACGACAGATATATTTTTCCAGAATGTAATTACCCGTAATTAAGGGTATATTAACATACGAGTGCGTATTATACATGAATAAAAAAGTCTTGTGTACATTGATCAATCGGAAGGGTGCTAATCATGCTAATGGGGATTGTTCACTAGCCAATATATAAGCAAATATCGCCAAGGTCACTTATTAGTGTGGGGCGCTTATTACGTCGAATACGGTACAAGTACTCGTACACAAACCAAGTTCCTAACAGTAATAGCACGGTAATAGCGCAGTAATTTCATAATCTGCATCACAAGTATAGTATTGACATGTGACGTTGTACCACGTGTACGATACAGCTGCCCAACACATGACAAACACGGTACAAGTGATACTCTTCAACATTCTTATTCTGTGAGTTAAAACATGACTTCAATATTTTTAGTGTTTTAGGAGGCAGAAAAATAGAAACCGGTGTGCTCACTCAGTAAATATTGGTAGCATATTCAGGCAAAGTGTGCAGAACGTTTTTTTACATTTATAACTTCATAAACACAAAAAAACTTATTAATTTCTTGTAATTGAATACATCAACAATAACTGAACACACTGCTTATCTAATAAACACAACAATATGAAATCTGTGACATTGTTTGGCACAGTAATGCTACCAAGCCCTGCCCATCCTATTATCAGGCAATCAGGAAACAAAAGTCAGTTAGTAGGAGCAGCCTAATTTTGGGGGGAAGAGTTTTGGAAACAAGCCAAATATTTGCTTGGTTAGCCAATCAAATGCCATGGAATCACTTGCAATATATTTATTTAAGTATGTTTCTGTATATATGATACATCTGTAATTAATATTCTATATGAATAATTCTTAGAAGACAGAAATGATCCCTCTTTAAAAAACATACTTTACCTTGCAGAATCTTTGCAAATGCCACAAAGAATTTGAGGACAGGATCATTCCCATATTTTTGTAAGCCTTCTGTGGCTGTACTTTCAACATGGTTGTAGTATTTCTCTCTCAAATAATAATTTATTTTTGCCTGAAAAGGAAAAACGTATTGACCATCATAAACAAAATCCATTAACATGATTACAGTTTAATACTTCTGCAGTGTTCCAAATGGACCCACTCTGACCATACTTACATAAACACATCGTCCCGAGGCAAGAGAGTTAACTGACTATAAAAGTCCAGTTTCCACCCTTGCCGAATTAGGCTGGTATAATGGAGTAACATTTTGGCTGGACTAGCGAGTCTATGCATAGTCCAATCAAAATCACGCACCAAAATCGAAATCCGGTTCGTTAACTCCCATGCAGATTTCGGTTAATTGCAGGATTTGCAAAGCATGTGCACCTCCGACTCCTTGTCAGAAGATATTTTCCACATTGTTTCATGTTTTTAATCAAGGTGCTCACGTGATCTGATGCATTTCGCGATGTAAAGCCCGTTTTAACACAATATAGATCGTGATTATCGATCATATCGTCCTGACTGGGCGCCACCATTTTGTGTGAAGCAAACGCAAGTGATACGAGAGGTGGAATCTGGTAATAGCCACTGGTGGCGCTACGATCAAGCCCAGTAATTCCAGCCTAGTTCGGCAAGGGTGGAAACTGGACTTTTAAATTCAGTTAACTCTTGCCTCGGGAAGATGCATAAACATGACAATATTATTATGAAGAGAAACATTCACATTTGTCATCACATCTCCTACCAACATGACCAGGAACAGACCTAACAGTGACAACCAATGGTCTGTTAGTCCAAGACAAGTGCAAATCTAGAAGTATTATTTGTTTTGTCCAATTTATTATTATTTTACTCAGACCTCTAGTCTGAAATGAGCCACAGATCACAGGTCACAGATACCAGAAAGTACTACATAAATGTCCACAGTGTTTGAAATTGAGGCCTATCCATTATTATAATCGGAGATATTTCATTCTCAGTACGCAGTATGTACATGTACATGATGTATAGTATGACTCTACATTATCTGTCCCATTATTATCGCAGTATCAGTAAATCTCGTAATCCACACCCCCTGTTGACTGTTAACTTATGCAAAACTAAGCACAATATTTCATTGCTTGATCAAATACAGGACTCATTGTGGTATGTCATGACTACTCGTAAGTATACATGTTAACATTTTTATGATAGTTGACTCAACCTAGGTTGTATGCATATTGATTAAGCATAATCTAAAACAGGAAGTGATGTAAACAACATATTCCACAAGTCACATCACAAAATAGTGATACTTTGATAAAATAGAGTTGCCCATCCTTCAGTCCCTAATGACAGGTAGTTTGTCTACTGAACTCGGTAATGAAAATTAGCATCGATCATTCCTAATTGATGTGTCATAAAAGTTGAACAATGAACAAGAAACATTTTGCGAACGACATATTTGATACGTCTGTAAGTGTGCGCCATTACGATCCATTATAAATTAACTAGCACGATAATATAGCGTACCATCCTACACTAACTCATGCTTCAGAAGATAACTGACAGTTTACTCAACCTGCAGGGGTCGAAGGCACGGATTCTACAGATATGTACCCCATGTATGTTTCTGTATACAGAAATGTACCCTAGCCAAAACCAGAATACCGAAAGTTTCAGCAGTGTCCCAGCTATATGACGGCGGTCTGTAAATAATCGAGTCCGGACAAGACAATCCAATGATTGATATGAACATTGACCCACACAATTGGGGTACGATGACATGGATCAAGCAAGTCAGCTAACGTGACCACCCGATTGCGTTAGTCAACTCTTACGACAATCATGGGTTGATGAGGACCAATTCTAACCCAGATCTTCACGTAAACACCAAGCGGTTTTACAACAGGTGTAGTGACACCTTACTTTTTTAAAAGCATCGATAAGATAACATAGATTGTCAAAAATACATCTCGGTTAAGCTGGATATTCAGGGAATGCGAAAAGAATGAATAAATATGTAAAATATAGCATGTCTTCGGTCATTTTGGTGCCACTATCAGTTGGCATTTGTCAAGCAAGTAAACAAATGTCAAAATACCTGTAATATCTATACCACGAAGTTACATGCATGTGCAAATAATTACCTCCTTTTCGCTCTAAGTGCAATATTACGTTGAAGTTTCATTTGTCTCTTAAAATATATACTTACAATTGTTACAGGATCAGCGTCTGCCATTTTGTTCCGAATGTAATAGTTGTTATTATCCCAAAACTTTAAAGTGTATAATTGCAATCACATTTGTTTACTCCAGTGCCGGAGTATTTTCTTATTACGCATGCGTCAAATATTTCCTTTCCGATTCCGGTTTTTCTAAAGAGCACCGAAATAAACAACGATTTGTAATTTTATCCCTGAAAGTAGTTTATGATTTTGCTTCAATCAACCTAGCTGTTGAGATAAAGGATTATATTTATGAAGACATAGAATAGCATAAATCATACGATTGCACATAAACTATTTGGAGTCAATAAATCTTTCCCTTTCGTTCCTCCTATTTGCATATGACCTGGCGTCATGACAATAATGACAACACAAAGGTCATTTCCGGCGGCGTGCTCTGTCACTATGCACAGACCAAAGTAAGAAGCTAAATGGTGTGTCATCTAAAACAAGTAACAGCCTGTTGGAATTAGATACGTTTTAAGTTACATCTGAAATGTCACAAGCTCGATACTATGAGCCGAATGCAGGACCACTGAGACTCGAACATGACCGTAAGTGACATTCACAAATAATACATTTTTTAAGACACATATATATTGTTTTTAGAGTTCTGTAAAAGTTGTGACGGATCTTGTTGTTTGATAAACTCTGTGGAAAAGTAAAACTTTTCTCTGGGTTTTTTTTTTTAAAGAAATGTTATCTGCTGTTCATTATTAAGATTTTAGGACAAAATGTTTGATTTTTATAGACCCCAAAACTGTGTTATATAAATGCAGTGGTACTTATTCATGCAATTTCCATTTTAGTTAAAGCTGTCAATTCATTTCTGATTTGGGTATCTTATATGGACTTTAAATTTTTAATATTTGACTACTGTACTTGTATTGAAGAGATTGGGTCACTTGATTGTGTTTTGGTAGCATAACAGAACACTTTCTGAGGTACAATTATATTTTGCTTGTTACTTGTATTTTTATATATCTTTGATTAAACCTTGAATATATGTGATCTTGGATATGGTGTTTCAGACTCTCAATATTAGGAGTAAATATTAATAAGTGAAAAGTCAAATTTAGATCTTTAACCATTCATTTAGTTCTGAATATTATCCTAAAAATATCTTGAAACAAGTTTATGTTGATTAGATTTTGATCCATAATTGCATCTTATCAAAGTAAAGCATGATTTATGTACAAAGTCTTCATCAATAAACATGCACAGTAACTTCAATTAACTGTCAAAATAAAGTAAAAGCATAATGCATATATTAAAGTAAACCTTTAAGTACTTGTAGGTGCAAGTACAAGATCTCTCTGGATTATTTCCAAATATTTCAGTTTATATTTTTGTTTTGATTTGTAACTGGGTGTATGACCTATAGAAGCAGAAAATACCAGCTAGAAAACAAACTGTTTGTATTTAAGAATGCCATCATTATGTCACCATATAATATTATTTACATGATAAAATGATAACAGCAATTGTCTAAAAGGAGATGTTAATTTGATCATCAGTAAATGAAATAGGTCATAGTTATTTAATATCTGTTACAGGAATTACTAAATAATTTACTGAAGCAAATAATCAAAACTACAGCCAAATAACAAAGATCAAAGACAAAATGTATCTAATAATATTGTGGGGGTGACTGAGGGTTCATTTCACACAGTAAATGTAATGTTACACTTATCAAACCTTCAGATCTCTCGGGATTATCAGTCAGGTATATGGTTTGGCCTACAAAACTAGTCCCATTGATCAGGGATGAATTATTGACAGCACTGCAGGTAACAGAGCTCCTGATTCCACACATCTTGGTGTGGGGCAAGTTTTGGGCTACTTAACGGCAGGAAGCTGCCAAATGATCAATATCATTGCAAGGAGAAATCTTTTGGCGGTATATTTATGTCAGTAATTATTCTTGTCAGAAAATTGACACTTGGAATTGATGCTGAGGTAGAACTGAATGGGTGAAAACAAGATTGAACACTTTGATTTTCTGACTGTATTAATCTTGCCCAATGAATTATAGGGTAAATTTGATGATGAAGTTATTATATGTTACCTTGTGATTATTTGTTTGTAAATTTGAAAATTTAATTTACACTTCTCAATAAATATCGTGTAGTTCTCCATTAAATGCAAGGGCCCAGTATTGGATCAGTGAATATTTATAAGTCGTTTATTGTATCCTGCAAATTTTATGACATGATATGTTAGATTTACTGTAATATTCTCATTTCTGCAACTGACATGATGACCTCAAAAAATAATTTTTTATTCTGTTTAATGTTTTGATAAAATAAAATTGACAGAAATGGTTCATAATTTACCATTGCCCCATTGTTTGCCGATAAAAGCATGCAAATTTATGCTCAGTTAAATTTAATATATTGGAGATATGATTATTGAAATCAATTCGCGCAAAATTTATGCAGGTATCTAATATGAAACGCATTCCACATCCAATATCAAAATTCAGGTTTAAGTTTAAGAAAATTTACAAATTTTATATTCGTTCGACCTCTTTATGCTTGAAAATGTCACGATATTTTTATATAATATATGTGTACTTATCTCATAGGAAAAAATGTCGGAAATATTAGTTCATTTGTGCCGTGTTTAATGAAGACTCGACTGTTTGAAATCACCCACCCTCTTTAGAGCGCCTTATGCTAAAATTAATCCAGTAGGCAGAGGTAAGAAGTGTGAAAACAATTCAGCAGGCTAAATGTTAAACAATTGCTGGCTAGGTAAATTTCAAAAGATATATTATTATTCCAATACTACTAGATTATTTTGACGCAGGTGCATTAGAATAGATCCTTAATAAGTTGACGAAGATGAAGTTAAATCTGCCTGAAATTCTTTTATTTTCTATCTTTTTTTTATTTACTCCCATTGTATCCAACACAGTGATAAAAGCGAAGAAATCAATATTCACTCATAAACTCACTCCTCGATCCTGTTTAGTGATTAAATGTCATGTAGTACATATGTTACTGATGCTATGAAGAGGAGGCACTACTTATCATCTTGTCTGTTTATACCATATTTCCTTGAATAAACGAGCGGTCTTGATTATATGCCAGGTGTCGATGAAATGCTAGGTAGTTTGAATGCTGGAAATTCTCCTCATTATAAGCTTTGCGACTAATCACTGTAGGTAAAGAGTGTCTGAACGAAATATATCCCCGGCATTTAGTTGAGGAAATACAGTATTTATATAATACTTATTCAAAATTATGCAATGAGGCATTATATCCTTAATCATCTCATCCTTAATCACATCCTTCATCATCAAATCCTTCATCATCAAATCCCTCAATATCACACATTTCACCCCGATTATGTTTCTAGGTTTGTCAGCACCATACCCGTGCTCGTGGGTTTCACCGAAGTGGTAAAACTCTGAGACCTGCATCACTTAGGGCTTTCCTCCCACATTAAGCTGACACGCCGTGATATAACTGGAATACTGTTAAAAGCGGCGTTAAACCCAACTCACTCACTCACTCATCATCATATCCTTCGTCATCACAAGCACTGTCGATACTTCTACAGAGTTGTATAAACCACATCCCTCCATCACCCGTGAATACTTATTGCCAATATGTGGTGTAGTCAGAGGTTGTGTCTATTTTAAGTCAAGTTATGAAATAGGTATTAATCGTGAAAGCCAAATAAGCCCTCTTCTGTCCATGAATCTTGTGGGAATCCTACCACTGCCTGTTATTAAAGCAATTGTGTATAGTACATGGCGGCAAGGCTGTAACTAGGTTGCACGAGAAATATTGCCATTTTACGATGTAATCTAAGTGCTCATTGGTCAGAGGACTTGCTGGAACCTGGCAGTGACTTGATTTGTTGGGAGATAGAGAAACGTATACGATCCCATCAAGTATTGACAATGCCTCACAAGTTAATATTATATTACAAATGATTTAATCCAAGTAAGCTTAATAAAAAACAAATGACTATATATGATATCATACTATTTGTCAATTGAGCAATTCATTAAGATTATTATATTAACAGTATGTTATGAAAACAATATTAATCAGCCTTTGATATATTCTATATTCAGAATCAATCTAAGTACTCAAAATGTTTATCAATAAATGATATTCACTTTATAGCATTCATATATTATTTTTTTTTATATTTATTGATACATAAGGTCTATAATCTTATCATCCTATCAACTACCAGCTACATTGTCAGATTTTGGTGTACAGTAATAATATTGCTACTGCTTTTGATATCTGAAGTGTTTGCAACAATACCTAGAAAACAAAGAATATTGATTTGGGAATATACTGCTCTAAGTGCCAATACTTTCCAATAGAATTAACTTATAAGAAGGAAAATCCATGAAAGATTGAGATTATCAACTGAATGTCCTCATTTGGACGCCATGGACGGATGCAGTGGCGATATTGCTTATTGTATGTCTATAAATTTAATAACTTGTTGCAGCAAACCCTCAACCTTTGTCAGGGACCTCTTATAGTAAATTCAATTGTACTTGGTGACACGCAGCTACTTTTGGAATGGGATGAAAATAAATCCTAAACTTGTAACCAGCGATAAGACTCTTTTAGGCATACAGTTTTATTGTCGATAGGATATATAGCCCTGTTCATACCACTTTCTTTGTTGGTATAACATTTTCAGCATAGAAGTAGGCATAAATACTGCAGTGTCACTAATGAAAATGTAAAGGGTGGACATTGTTGAAACATACTGAGGACTTCACGCCATTGGTTCAAAATGACATTTTCGGTCTTTGAATGCTCAATTACACCTGCCAACCTGACTACATATGTTTATAGACCTGTAGATACAAGGATATTGGAAGTGTTCCATAGCACTTTCTGTGTGTATTCAAACAGCTATGATGTAAACATGAAGTCATACTGCAATCCAATGAATTCGTCAACCAGACTGTCTGGTCAGCAGAATGCAAATGAATATGAACTCATTAAAAGGTAAAATGTTCATACCATCAATGTTAGGCCTTAAAAATGTAGTTTTATCATTTGTGCTACAAAAGAAAGAGGATATTGATAATCCTCAGTGTTTTAAACATTTATTGTCGCATATATTTATCATTTATTTGTTTCAAGAGAATTTCTCTTATATTATTTTTTATTTGTATTAGAGAATCTCACCTGAGTGTATCAATGATGAAAAGACATGAGGAGGAGATTTTATGTATCATCCCTTATCATTCTTCCCACTTATTTAATTTATAACCAGTAATAAGCAGGGTTGTGAATGTAAACCTACGGCCACACAGTTTCAGTGGCAGAGGGGGGCACAGGTGGCCCACTCATCTAAGGCGCCGCGATTCGCTGTGCAGAGTTGCGCCCCTTGCGCACGCCAGAAACCTTTGATTGTGGGTTCCAATCCCAGTTCGCCCTGATTATGTTTCTAGGTTTGTCAGCACCATACCCATGCTCGTGGGTTTCACCGAAGTAGGAAACGTCTGAGACCTGCATTAGGTTGACACGCCGCGATATAACTGGAATACTTTTAAAAGTGGCGTTAAACCCAACTCACTCACCAATTCAGTGGAAGAGAGATCAGTGATGTCATTTGATTGTTACATCATGGCATCCAATGATGACACAATGGTCTGCAAAGCATTGTGATACAATCTCATTGTACCAATATCTCCAAGGGGATATCGCTTGATCTCACCCATGCAATGTCTCATGTGGATACCAAGTTGGGATGTTAAAAAGCAGTGAAAACAATATTCATTATATCATATCAAAAATCATATTTTCCTAATTCTTATTGCTTGAAATATATTATTAAAAAAAAATATTATTCTTACGCGATAAAAAAAGAGTCTTATTTGGAACTGAACAGACTCATACTGAATTAGTATGAAAAATTACACACAATAAATTAATAAGAATTTAATTATTACATTACTGAATGTCAACAACATGCTGATTTATATGAAACACAGTATTTTCAATTTCACTTAAGTAAGCTGAAAACAATTATTATGATCGTTTTCATTATTTTCAGAAGTGTTTTCTTTGTGACAGAGCAGACAATGATAGACCAAATATGTTTGTCATGTTTTTGAAGTTATTTTTTTCCCTTTTCCTCTCCTTTGTATAAGTGTGCTATGTTACAAGATCGGACTAAGATGGCCCCCATAATGACAGCCATGTTTTTGAAAGCCTGGCTTTGAAGTTAAAATTTTATCTTTTTCTCGCCATTGTAGATATTGAACAATTCTTGCTGTGAATTACAGGACTAGTTAAAGATCTTTATGCGTTAAGGTAATATGACATAAACCTGTTTTCTTTTTAGTTTTTTTTCTTTTTCAAACTTTCGTCTGTTTGTAAACCCCAATGACACTATTATGACCAAACATATTATTAACCCACAATGCAACAGTCATGACAATCTTTCGATAAGCCAGATGATCAATCCTGTGATATTTCGACTTCTACTTAAGCTGTCAATCGACTTCCCAGCCTTTCTGTCGTGGCCATTTGGGCAGTATTATCGTCCAGCTTTCCCCATGTTGAATGGAATGTGGCTTTGACTGGGATCTGATTGTGTAGCAACAAAGTGATAGATTATAACCCACCACTGACTGCATGTGTGATAAATCTCCGTTTGAATCAGGCTGTAGGCTTTGAATTTCTTAGGGGACACTGAGTCTGAGATATAGATATACACTTGGCAAAATAGAACATATCTTTAAGTACATTTTAACCTATTGCCATTTAATTTACACTTCCCTTCTGTTGTTCTTACAGGCACGGACTCATGATTTTTTATATTCACATTTTCGTATCACTGGGTCCTTTTCAGGGAGAAATTTCGAAAACAAGATTAAGGCACCACAATTCACTGTGCAGAGTTACGTCCCTTAGGTATGCCAGGAACTTACGGTCATAGGTTCAAATCCCAGATTTGCCCTAGTAGTTGTCCTTGGTTTTTGTGACACAAATTTTGTCACATCATGCTTTTACCCACTGCATGGCGTCTTTCACTGCCTCACGTATTGTATACAGATTGTATACAGAGTTCTCAGGAGGGCACTAATGAGAAGTGTCGCTGTGCCACTGCTTGAAGCATGGTGACAGTATTTGTGTCCTTCATTGGTATGTTTTTATGTAAGTTTTATTGTATTTATTATGTTTAACCCTTGATAGTCACGACATGGCTGGGGGGCACGGGTGGCCCAGTCGTCTAAGGCGCCGCGATTCGCTGTGCAGAGTTGCGTTCCTTGGGCACGCCAGAAACCTATGATTGTGGGTTCGAATCCCGGTTCGCCCCAATTATGTTTCTAGGTTTGTCAGCACCATACCCGTGCTCGTGGGTTTCACCGAAGTGGTAAACGTCTAAGACCTGCATCACTTTGGGCTTTCCTCCCACATTAAGCTGACACGCCGCGATATAACTGGAATACTGTTAAAAGCGGCGTTAAACCCAACTCACTCACTCACTCACTCACGACATGGCTGAAATATTGCCCATGTGACTTAAGATTTTAACTCACTCACTCATTACAGTATGTGAAAATGAAATCTGGAAATTGGTTGTTTGAAAGGTTTCACAGTGGATAGCAACAAACAGATTTATTTTTTTCTCTTATAAATATAAGGATGGCTCACCAGGGGTATTGATGGATCAAATCAAGTTGTCATCTCAAACTTTAAAATTAGGTATGTCCGAAAAAAGAAGTCAGGACAGTTGTGTACATTCATTTTAAAATGAGCATATCTATCTTAACTCTTTTTTGGATGAGAAAAAAAACACTGCTCATAGACTGCTTTGGAGATAGACTGACTTCGTGAAGTTTTAAGAATTTTTCATTGAGTTGATATGCTTGATGCCAACTTGGCTGGCGATTTACTGTGCAGGTATATATATGTCCCTTATATCATTTAGATGCCAGGATGTTGTTTGTCATTGGTTCAAAGTTTAGTCAGTGTTTCAGTTATTTTCTTGCTGTCTCAGCCGAATGTCAGAGGAAAGCATACAAAGTGACAAAGCAAGGACCATTATTAGGAAAATTCTTTATTTGAACCTTTTGTCATAGGATCCTGGCATGCCCAAGGGATGTAACTCTTCACAATGAATAGTGGTATGTTTGACAATTGGGCTATCTGTGCTGAACCTCCATTTCTGAGAGATTCTATTATCTGATTTTATAACAGATTATTCATTACCCATATATCTGACTCACATGGTTTATGCCACTATGCATAATGTGCCTTATTGTCCTAAATAAAACAATTAAATTTTTTCTATAAAACCTATTTTGAATTAAGCAAATGATACAACATAAGCCCAATATATGCTACTCAAAATATGTTAAAGAACACCCGATTCTTTCGTATTACTATAGTTACTAGATCTGTCATTGCAGATTAACTACAGTAATATGAAAGAATAGGTGGTCCTTAACTTTTTTTGAGTAGTATATAACAGAACAATTCCATGTAAGTACAGAGTTTGTGCAGGTGTATATCCTACTATCAGAGCCCCCCTGAATCATTCTGTAATCCCTCATGCGTAGTGTTCTGTCCTGGAGATAAATGCTGGTATCAGACACTTGACATGCTGGGGTATTTTCTCGAAGGGGGTACTCCACAGGTCAGACTGTTTGTTGACAGGTGACATGATTGCTAGGTTGGTGATCGCTCCAAGGAAGTGATACCTGTACTGTTTGGAAATAAATATTCAAATACAAAACTGCTCAGAATGAAGAGTTTTATTGACGAGTTTGATACCTGTACTGTTTGGAAATAAATATTCAAATACAAAACTGCTCAGAATGAAGAGTTTTATTGACGAGTTTGATACCTGTACTGTTTGGAAATAAATATTCAAATACAAAACTGCTCAGAATGAAGAGTTTTATTGACGAGTTTGATACTTGTACTGTTTGGAAATAAATATTCAAATACAAAACTGCTCAGAATGAAGAGTTTTATTGACGAGTTTGATACCTGTACTGTTTGGAAATAAATATTCAAATACAAAACTGCTCAGAATGAAGAGTTTCATGGACGAGTTTGTCAAAATAAGGTCGTAAAATGTTTTGTGAAGATGTCAATTCTTTTACTGACGTTAATTTCAATCTTTTTAATTTTGCAATTATTATGTAAATATAAATCTGCATAAAGTAAGCAGTATTGGCAGACACTTCCATCTGTTACAGAAAGACCTTCCGTATTCGACGTAATAAGCGCATCGCTCTAATAAGCGCCCACAGCGATATTTGCTGATATATTGGCTAGTGAACAAGCCCAATTTGCATCCCCTCCGATTGATCAATGTACACAAGACTTATTTATTCGATATAATACGCACACGAGTGTTATATGCACCCTTAATTATGGGCAATTAAATCTGGAAAAAATATATCTGTCGTACATAAACATTTCAGGCTGTCAGCATAAACAACGAAATTTATCTTTCAACTATGTTTTTTTTCCCCAAAATAATATTCTAATAAGAGACCCCTATTTCTAATTTTGAGAGCACCCAGGGCGCTTATTACATTGAATACGGTATATCAAATTTTGCAAAAAGTAGAAACAACTTGCTTTGTGCATTGAACTTTATTGAAAGTACTTATATTCCCAAGCCTTACTTGTCAGACATTTTGTTTTAACATTTATTGAAGACCTATTTTGGGAGGAAATTTAGAAAGTATCGTGAATGATTGAGTTTGTAAATGGTGGTATCCTGTCAAGTATGATCATGTGTTGTTTTTGCATAAAGTTTGACAAGTAAAATTAGTCAGGGCTAAACAGTACAGTACCAATGCTTAGGTTAGCCAAATCAGTTTTTAATATCATGACCATCTTTAGATTCCGGGTAAGAATAGGTCCCCAGCATCTTTTAGGTGACTCAATAGATCACGTATCATCAGACACCAACAGCAAGCATCATTGCTCATTACATTAATCACTGGATTGTCAGATCTAGATTTGATTTTTCACAGGCTGCTGTCATATAGCTGGGATATAATAATAGTTTGCTTGTTAAACGTGTAACTCCATACGCAATGTATGCTCGAAGCGCTGAGTGCAGCTAAGTGCAGTTAAGTGCAGCGTCAAAAATACAGAAGAAACCAAAGTAATATGACCACATGTACTAGGATTTAAAGTCAAACTATTTCATAGCAGTAATACACAATTAAAAAAATATATATATCTGCGTTGTAACACTTGGAGATTGCGTTGATCTAACCAAGCAGTAAATAGACTAGAGGACAGGAGATCTCCCATGGTCCCCATAGATCTCCACAGATAACGCACAGACAGAAGGATCTCCTTCATACAACATAGTAGACGATCGCGACAACTTCTGCCCAGTAAGAGAGTGCATTTTCCCTTGCTGTCAGCAACTCTGTGATATATTTTGATTCTAAGTAACTCAACACCAGGACTCTTGGAGATCTCTGAGTACCTCTTCCATATATTGTCTGCTATTGTAGGCCAATGCACAGTTCAGGGTACCTAGTTCACGGTGTAACAATCTCGTTAACAGGTGATTGTGGCAGGTGGAGTCTCTTCTATACTGTTTATGAACCAAACCTAACTGAGCTCCATGAGCTGGTTGTTGGGACAGTTATCTGAAGGACTAATGGTATTTCACCATGTGTACACTACACGTACTACTGTATTCAATGCAATAAACGCCCGGGGTGTTCTCAAAATTAGAAATAGGGGGCTCTTATTACAATATTATTTTGGTGAAAAAAAAAGAGTTGAAAGATCGTAAATTTTGTGGTTTTTGCTGACAGCCTGAAATGTTTATATACGACAGATATATTTTTCCAGAATTTAATTGCCCATAATTAAGGGTGAATATAACACACGAGTATTATTCATGAATAAAAATGTCTTGTGTACATTGATCTATCGGAAGGGGTGCTAATTGGGATTGTTCACTAGCCAATATATTAGCAAATATCGCCGTGGGCGCTTATTACGTCAAATACGATACATCATATCAGCTCATGAGTCTATTATAAGCTGTTACTACCAGAAATGTTAAAATTACTTTACTATTCTGAATATATTAACACTTATAAGGAGTTTTTTTAAATCTTGAAATGTTTTAAGTTATTGTTGAATTTGTATGAAGACTTTATTTAACATGAATATTTCTTCTAAAACAATATCTTAAACATAAGCATCAGAATATATCAGAATAAATTGAAATGTGACATTACATTTTATCATACATCTATGTCTTGAGAATATAACTTTTTTTAGAACAATATTAACAGCTGACAAGATCTTATCATATAGATATGATATTTACAGTAATCAATACACAACTTGTCCACTTATGTAATAAATCAAGAGTTTCAAAACTTGAAAATAAAAACTGATGAGTGTGTGATAATGATGTTGCAGACTTACAGAGATTTTGTGATAAGACAACTTTATGAGAGTCAGAATTCTCCCAAACCTCCTCCAGGTAGTGTATATATATATGTAAATAAAGAGGTGAAATTCACATATATAAAAAAAATTCACAAGATAATCACACAACATGATTTCTGTCCTATGTTTCAGTTTTATCTTCAGGGAGAAACTCTGAAACATGTAGCAGAGTATTAGTGTCCTGTGATTATTTTCTGAATTTCTTTATATATTTATAGCTATATATATATCTATGTGGATATAATCAAAGGCAAAAAGAGTACAGTGATGATATGAATTTATTAATTTATTACTTTATTAATAAATGAAAAGTTATAAGGAATATCCTGATATGGTTGTATAGGTTTATGGATTGATCAGGCTTCTAACTGTAAACACAAAACTCACTTGTCCCAACAGACTTAGCCTAGCTTTGTGCTGTTTTAATATGTACTGGGTTTTAAAACACATCCAAGTTAGTACCGTAAAACATCAAACGTTCAGCCCCTGTTGTATATGTCAAATGAAGAATGAACGTAACTTTTGTAAGGAACAATGATTTTAGATGAAATTTGAATATGAAAAATATGTGTAAAACAGTTTATTATCATTAACAAAATATATCAATCATAAACCCAGTTAAACACCAGTACAGTTTATTTTTTTTAAAGTTTAGGATTTTTAGTTAAGTGCTTTGAAATCATATTATGATCAATAAGTACATAGCCATAGTTTCTTTTGCCTTTGAGTATATCTCCTAGATGACATGACATTTTCTCGGCAAACCTGCCTTCAAGTTGGTGATGCTACTGCGTTTTATGTGGCTTATGAAACTATGATGTCATTGATGTGGTTTTGATTATTTTGGGTAGACTTTGAACTGGGCAAACCAATACAATTTTGTTCAAGCATCTAAACTTAGAATTGGTTATATATCGACTTGAAATATTTAATGTGTCAACTTGCATGTGTAAGTGTTAGGTCTCTGTTCAAAGTACCATATTTCCTCTAATAAGCACTGGGTCTTTAACAGGTGCGGCCACCAATAAGCGCTGGGTACACAATAATTGTCGGGTCTTTGATAATAAGCAATGGGTGTGTTAGATTTTAATTAATTCCACTTGGTATAAATAAAAGCTTTGAAATGAAGGGTCTTGATTTTGGACCGATGTTGAAATGTTAGTTTCCTGGTCTCTAATTACTGCCAGGCCTCATTTATACGTGAATATGGAAGCTTGTTTAAAGAATAGAGGAAATACGGTATATAAATTTGTCCTACAAGTGATTTTAGGGTTTGTAGTGATTTGGTTTTATTTATTTTCCTGCCATAACATTTTCTGTAATTTCACGGCTGAAAGGATGTGTATAGTGGTTGTTTTGCTATCTCAAATGTTGTTGATGTGATGAAAATCTATAGCCATTCTCACTCTACTTGTCGATATATGGATGGGTGAAGCAACTTTAAAGCATATGCTATATTTCTATAGATATGTCATAGATTGTATTGTTGCTATAGATCTGGACAATATTGTTTGGCAAATTGTGATGTGCACTATATATTGCTTATATTGTAGTGAAGAGCGGAAATAGATTTCATAACTTTAGTATGAGTTTTAAAAATGTATCCTTTGTTAATGAAAATATTTGTTCTTTATGTGTAGCAATGTGATCATTACACACATGTCAAGCTACTATTAGTAATTTGAAATGTTTATTTAAATATGTTTGGCCAGTAATCAACTGGTTCGTCCTTTTTCAGTATAAACTCTCAACAGCTTAAGTCATTAGTTCATGTACAGTTTCAAGACAATAAAACGTACGATAGGAACTTATTCTTATCTATTATTCGGTATTTGATATGATTCAAACCATAGGTTCTCATTGACACAGAACTAATTAAAGGTGTATGTTACTAATTCAAAAGATGTGTTTTCCTACTTGGACTGAAAATTATTAAGCAAATTTAAAGTGTGCATTCATTCATTCTGTTAACAAGTATAAACGTAACAGGGGAATTATGAAATTTGTGAACATATTTGTATCAAAGCCTATACTGAGTAATATTTAATAAAAATTAAGTTGAAATAAAAAGAGGTTATTTCAGTATTTTATCATGTAATTTTGTAAAGCCAGCTCCACATGGTTCATAGAGGAGAGGCGAAGATGTGGAGAGGTTTTGCCATAGATAGTGGGGAGAGGGCCATTGTATCAGGGATGCATGTAAGCATTGAACTAGCTCAGCTATCAGTTGTTTATAAATGTATATTGTGTTTGTTTTTCAGCCTCCTTCTCTCCAATACATGTGGATGGTAATATAAATATATATGCATATATTTTACATATCTATATATACTCTATATATTTGAAGTGTGAAAATATATTCCTTTTACAATGGTAGACAACCAAACCATAGTTATTCTCATTTATGTGGTATATTTATGACAATTTTTATTCATTATGTCTGTGCCCAAAACTCTAGAGTCTTCTAGCCTCAACCTGTCGCTTGACTTTATTTTAAGTAGATCTTAATGTTCATGTGTCTACTTATATTACCAAAGCTTACTCAGGCCTACCAATTAAAACTGACAGACTGAGACATAAACTGTCACATGTCTACAAGACACGTGGAATCGGATGAGAAAACAATGAGAACATAACCAAAAATTAAGAAACAGCATCATAAATCTGAGAGCATGCTGCCAAAAACATGGAAACAGCAGCACCAAAACACAGATCAACATTCCAAACTAGGCATGCACAGAACAAAAGGGAAATTGATTGCAATGTCACAAGGATCAACAAACAGTGATAAAAATTTCCATCTTACAGTGATAATATTCTAGATGTGTATTAATATGTTATCGAAATTTACTAGCTGTCTGTTGATCCTTTTGACATGACAGTCAACTTTCCTCTTGATCTCCACAGGCCTAGTTTGGATGGCTGTGGTCTTTTTGTTTTAGTGCTGCCGTTTCCATGTTTTCAGCAGCATCCTTTCTGTTTGTGATGCCGTTTCTTAGTATTTAGTTACGTTCTCATTGTTTGCTGTTGCTGATTACTTGTGTTTTGTAGACATATGACAGTTTTTTGTTGCAGTCTGTCAGTTTTCACAGGAAGGCGTGTTTGTAACTAGACCGAAAGAAATTTTACAAGATTTTACTAAACAAGCAGTGAAAGTCACAGACTGTGTAATTTTAAAAGATTTTCACATTCTTTTCACTCTCAACTTTCTATTTGTAACAAATTGTAAGGGCTGTCATAGAAATGATTGCTTCATTTGAATGCCTATGGTATTGGGAAAATATAGAGTAGGTATATTGCACCACCATGGAAATTATATTGCACCATTTTCTATTTTTCTTTATCCCATACATTTCTTAACACTAACATATTTTAGTGATGTGTTAATAGTATTTTGTCAACTTAGTTGTATTGGCGATGTAGCCAAGTGGTTAAAGTGTTTGCTTATAACTAGGAAAACCTGGGTTCTATTCCACATAAGGGTTGCTAACAGTCATAAAAATTTACAAACTCTCTCTTATTTGTATTAGACCGCATCTATGGTCTTGTGGATAGAGTGCCTGCCCAGAAAGTGGATGGTCAGATGTTCAATTCCCGGCCGCATCATTCCTAAAGACGTTAAAAGATGGTACTTGTTGTTACCCTGTATGGTGCTCGGCATTTAGGGGATAAAACAAAGATTGGACAGCTTGGAGACAGTATACTGTGTCTGAGTGGGGTATCCATGTTGAACTGTGGCATCAAGGGCTAGAACTATAAAACTGACATTATACAAGCAGACACAAACATGCATGCACGTGCAATAATCGAACGCAAAGCTAAACCCCTTTTCACCTCACCTCTTACATGTATCAACATTTTTTTGGTTTTAAATATGGGTTTTTTTTGCTTGGCTTGCAAACCAAACCACAATTTCACAAATATAGGATAGTCTTTTTTTCCTTTCAGTAACAGAATTGTTTTAGAGTAGGGCATTGTGGGAAGCAAAACAACTATTTTTGACTTGTCGTTTAAGAATACCCACCTCATCATTTCATTAATCACAACTCTTTTCAGAAATCACTTTACTAAAACCTTAATGTTGAATTCGTTTTTTAATGTTTTTATTTTCACCATCAACCTTACGTTATTTTATTTTTTTTAAACTAAGCAATTATGAAATAGAGGCGAACCATTTCATCAGAAATTGTATTGCAAACTATGTTTTCTGTTTATAAACACTTACAGACCACAGTGACAATTACTACACGAAGGCCAAAGTAGACATATTTGTTTAAATGGATCTGACAATAAGGTCGCTGGATCCCCCCTTTGTTGTGGACTACTTAATATAACCTGCCCTAATGTATTGATTGTCAAGTCAGTCACGTTGCTATCAACATCAGTCGCAGCGACAGCACTTTGTTCTCATTTCTCAGTCGATGTCGATCAGTTATTTGATAGGAATGGAGCCCGATTGATTATTGTTCAGGAAGAAATCAATACATTTCAACGGTTAATATATTACTGTATCAGAGAACTATATGCTACAAGTGGAAATAATTTCTTGTATATTGATTTGCTTTTTTGTGGTTGATTCTGGTAGAATCAGTTGGCAGAATGAACTATTTCAAAATCAGTATGTAAAATCAGTATCAGTATTTACTTGCTTGTTGTATAACTCAGCACTGACAGTATTTATATCTGATGTATGTATTAAGACTCTCTCTCTCTCTCTCTCTCACACACACACACTCACACGCACACGCACACGCACACACATGCACATACACACACAGGCACACATGAATGCACATCATACACGCGCACACGAATGCACGCACACACAAATGCACACACACACAAACACGCACACACAATTGCATACACACTCACTCATTCACAAATGCACACTCACACACACACATACACAAATGCACACACACAAACACACAGACACACTGTATTTTATTCTGAACATCTAAATATATTCATGATTAGAAATTCATAAATCCAGACAGTTTCATGTTAACAATGCCCTCTTGTTTAGCAGGGTACACTATATTCAATCATTGTGTCCGTAGTTTCACAAACAGGGTACAATCACTATTCACTGTTGTCACCTGTCAGAATTGATCTTCAGCAACCCTGGTGATGCTTGTCATAAGAGACGATTAATGGGAACGGTGTCCATTTGTATTTGTTGATGCATGTCATCGTATCCCAATTACATAGATCAATGCTCATGCCAATCACTGGATTGTCTGGTTCAGACTCAGTTATATACAGTCATATAGCTGAAATATTATTTAGTTAAACAACAAACACTGCTGTCAACAACTTGTATGTCAAGGATACTGTCCATAAGCAGTAAGGTTTAAGAAAAGACATGTTTAATGCGGCCTACCTTTTTTGTACTATCACCTTCATCTGGTGAGATTCCCTACTTTAGTATCCTAGCTTTGGGTGTGATTATAATAGGGACAGTTTGTTCTATGTAGCAAACAAATTATCTATCTGGCCTAAAAATCATTCATAATGTGTTGATTTAATTCTTAAAACAATCGGAAATCTCACTGAGCTGGCAATGAATATTTGTCAGTGATAGAAATGGCACTAGTCCTGTAGTCTTTGCCAAGCTGCCCACTAATAAAGACTAGTGGAATTGTTTGATAGGCATTACTTAGAAGTTGACAGATGACAAAGTAGACACAATGTATGGATAACAGTATTAAAGAAGTTGTTATCCATAAATTGTGTCTACTTTGTCAGGACTAGTAGAGATTTGTCATTTTTAAGGGTTTTGCTGTATGTTATCATTATAAGGACTAGTTGACTAAAACTGTTAGTTACTATCGCTGTTGGTGTGTATTGATTGAAACAGCTTTGAGCGCATAACATGTATTCATAAACTCAGATAATTATCACAACTTACATGTGAAAGAATTTATTTTTTCAAATTAAATGAGACTGAGTTATCTGTCATTCATTTCCTTATATTTGACAAAAAACATCTAAAAATCTATTAATCATTATTTCTAATTGCCATTACACCATAAAATCAATTGTTTCCAAGCTCTTCTTTCATCTGCCATTAAGAGACACCTTCATGTACCTTTTAATGAACAAACCAAATTGAAAGCATGCAATGCGGTTCCGTTACTTCAGAGCTCCTGCTTGCCGTATTTATGAGCTAATATACATGCAAGACTTGAGATTTTATCTGTGCTATTCCGCAGTGATCTGTTTATGCTTGCCTTCCTCTTTGTGCATGCATATATATATATATATGTATATTCGTATTCGACGTAATAAGCGCCAAGGGCACTCCTAAAATTAGAAATAGGGGCCCTTATTAAAGTTGAAAGATCGTAAATTTCGTGCTATATGCTGACAGCCTGAAATGTTTATATATGACAGATATATTTTTCCAGGATTTAATTGCGTATTATACATTAATAAATAAGTTTTACATTGATCAATTTGAAGGGGTGCTAATAGGGATTGTTCACTACCCAATATAATTAGCAAATATCGCCGCGGGCGCTTATTAGAGCAGGGCGCTTATTACGTCGAATACGGTATATACATTGCTGTGTGTGGAGTCCAGAGCATCTTGTCAGCTCCACTTTTGCAAAATCGTCAGAATAGATACACATGAACACATGGACGTATTCTTTATTGAAGGCATTTCCTCAGTGAAGAATTTACTATACCCCCGACCTAAAAGGGGGTATATAGCATACTAGGGAATTCCGTCCGTCAGTCCATCCGTTCTTCTGAGGTTGTTTCTTTTGTGACCTATAACTTGAAAACTACTGCTTTGATTCTTTTCTAACTTGGTGAACACTTTTTGATTTCAATATTTCGATATTCTACTTTCATTTTTTTACTGAAACATTTGTCTGCCCTATAACTTAAAAAACTACTTCATGGAGTCTTTTACAGTTGAGGGTTCGGTTTCTATCTCAACAGGAGATGTGCAGTGCAAAGTTTGATTTCGGGTTACAGATTTTCTGTGAAATATTGCTTTTTGTCATGTTTTGAACTAAGAAAGATGTGGGTGTTGAAGTCGGGGTATTAGTGAGCCCTGCTTACTTTTTTACTTGTTTTAAATTTAATTCATTCTATTTTTTTATTTTGGAGATAAATGTTATTTCATTTGGAACTGATGGTGTTTTTAAAGGTTTTAAAGGTGAAAAGTCCCAGCCATCGAATACTCAAAAACGCCGACAAATCTGTATACCGGTTATGTTTACTGTATATCGCCATCTGTAACAAGTAACATCTTCTACCCTGTGCATAGTAGACCCCCTTTCTTAATTTCCTTAATAAAAAATAATCCTTTTTCAATTTCCCAGAACCCATGGGGATCCTGGGTTGGAATGTAGGGCACAACAACCCATGCTGGTAACAGAACTACCGGACGAGGTGGCCAGGATAACTGACATGGTTGATGGGGTGACATCATTCCCCAATGGCAGGGATTGTTGCTCACAATATCGATCACTGGATTGACTGGTCCAGATTGAAGATTGTTTGATTTCTCATCCATTTATCAAAGGGTAACTCTCAGAAAACTGGATAAAACTGTCACCTTCATACAGCTGCAATATTGCTGAATTTAGCAGCAATTAAATAACAAAACCCACCGACCCACTTAATATCTCAGAACATTCTCTAATCATTGTTCATATGGATGGATGGATGGATGTATAAATTAAATAAAACCCTCATTCCCACTTATTATCTCGGAATATGGATGGATGGATGGATGGATGTAAGAATTAACTAAAACACACATTCCCACTTAATATCTTGGAACATTCTCTAATAATAGTTCAAATGGATGGATGGATGGATGGATGGATGTAAGAATTAAGTAAAACCCACATTCCCACTTAATATCTTGGAATATGGATGGATGTATGTAAGAATTAACTAAAACCCACATTCCCACTTAATATCTTGGAATATGGATGGATGTATGTAAGATTTAACTAAAACCCACATTCCCACTTAATATCTTGGAATATGGATGGATGGATGTAAGAATTAACTAAAACCCACATTCCCACTTAATATCTTGGAATATGGATGGATGGATGTAAGATTTAACTAAAACCCACATTCCCACTTAATATCTTGGAATATGGATGGATGGATGTAAGAATTAACTAAAACCCACATTCCCACTTAATATCTTGGAATATGGATGGATGGATGTAAGAATTAACTAAAACCCACATTCCCACTTAATATCTTGGAATATGGATGGATGGATGTAAGAATTAACTAAAACCCACATTCCCACTTAATATCTTGGAATATGGATGGATGTATGTAAGAATTAACTAAAACCCACATTCCCACTTAATATCTCGGAATATTCTCTAATCATAGTTCAAATGGATGGATGGATGGATGGATGGTTCATCTGAAGAGCCGACGAAGGACCTTCTGTGCATAAAGGAGTTTTGACAAGCACAAATATCTGGCCTCTATTTTGGTATATTTAATGCTTATACACCTGAAGAAATCCCTTGTTTATACATATATATATGTACATATTGTTCAGGTTTCCAAATGGTTTTCTGTATCTTCACAGTATTCATTATCTCTTTCACATTCTACTAATTAGATCAATTAACACTACCAGAGACCTAATTGGTTCAACAATGAAACAATCCCATGCTCTTCACGAGGAATCAATGTTTATGACAATTTGCTTCCCCCTTGTGAGCAGGTGCCCATGGCTGTGTGTCGGGGGGGTGATGAAGCCCCTCAATATTTAATCCACCCTCATGGTATATGATCATTTATTTACCAGCCTTCTGCCTGGGATGAGCCATTGGCGCCTTCAAATGGCTCTATCACCATGGCATGTCTCTGTGATTGGTCAGAGGGAGTCATGCTTGATTTCTTCTATTGCTAGAGGAGTTTTTGTCTGTAGCAACAGGTACGTAGATTAAACAGTTACTTTGCATTGATACAAGGATACACATTGGATTTTCCTTGATGAACCAAATGTGTTGACTTTGTAAGTATGCCTTTTGTAGCTTAAGATTCCATGTATGTGGCACAAATACTATTTTGAATATATCTTTGACTTTTCGTTGGTTTATTGTACTGGGTAGGTAGAAACTTGAAATAAGGAGACATACTTTCTGATTTTATTAACCACAGTTAAACAATTATGATGATATCACAATATTGTTCTTGGAGGTGATTCTGAGCCAGGAGTTCAATGGCCATTCTGAACCGGCATTTTGAACAAGTAAAACTGATGCAGCTATAGGTCATACATTATAGATAAAGTATATGTGAACCATAACATGGTTAAAGTAAAAAGAATCACTTGAATCTGTTAATTCTACCTCCAGATTCTCATGATTTCTCCATTACTGCTTGGGGGTGGTCGGGGAGCCTAGTGGTTAAAGCATTCAGTCGTCAAGCTGAAGACCTGGGTTCGACCCCGGAATACAATGTGTGTAGCCCATTTCTGATGTCCCTCGCCGTGATATTGCTGGAATATTGCTAAAAGCGACGTAAAACCATACTCATTCACTCACTCTATTACTGCTTAACTGGGAAAATCTTGAGACTTTAGTCTGTCGATGTAAATCTGTTTACAAAGATTCAGACTTTCCATGTTTCCTTGCTTTCATGAAATTATCAGTTTAATAAAATAATAATATGCCGGATGATACTGTGTCATATCCACAAGTAGGATCGTGGTGCTATATTATCCATGTGAACCGGTCAGAGTCCATTGCAGTTGCTATCTCAGCTCCCTGGGGAGTATACAATAACAGCTTGTCACACCTATTCACCCAGCCCATTCATGAATGTTTAATATCCTTTAGGAGACAAATACCGGTATCTGTATTATTGACTTTATGAATCATATACATTGTCTGCACTCTTCCATCTTTTTTCTTCCACTGGAATGTTGAGTTATTTTGCATTTCTAAGCTCTGTACAGTTGAAACACTTTCATGGGTCTACAGTTGGTCTGGATTCCTAGCAATAGAACTAATAGCAGATGTCTGGATTGGCAAGGTTCAACTGTGCAACGGTATACAGACAAAGAACATCCCCTTAGTCTGTTAGATGAGGACAGAGAAACCAGGTGCAATGGAGTTGCATTTGTCTTCATGAACTTTGTGCTATCCTCCCACATGAAGCTGACAGGCCGCGATATAACTGGAATAATGTTAAAAGCGGCATTACACCCAACTCACTCACTCATGAACTTTGTTTTGGACCATGTGACAACATAGATTCAAATATAGATATGTATGTACAGGTTTTGAAATTAATTAATGAATACTAGTTACTACTTAAAAGATGTGAAAGAACACCCAATTCTTTCATATTGCTACAGTTAATCTGTTATGCCATGACAGATTAACTATAGCAATATGAAAACATTGGGTATTCCCTAACTTCTTTTGAGAAGTATATATGATCCCATATTGCTTCATGCTTCATACACATTGCATTGTTTATAAGTTGTATAGTACTTATATAGCTGTAGTTTTTCTAAGTGTATCTTCTCCATTGAGTTTTACCCAACTAACATTAATTCTGTAGAAACATATACTGCTGGAAAGAAGTAAGGGATCTGATTTGAAGGTAAGCATGTGTTTGGCATGAAATTCCATATGCACACTTACAATAACCAAAGAATGTTTGATAATGTTATCCACACAGACCAGATTAACATTGCTTTCAGTGATCGCCTTGAATATTATTTTGTTTATGAAGCATTTTCATTTACCACCTCAGGAACCATTGTTCAGCTGTGTGTTCCTTTATTTATTTCCAGCAGCATATAATGCACATTGTTGTAGGGCTGGGACGAGTCCACATTTACTACCCGGGTACCCACCCAACTATTACCCGACCCTACCCGGGTACCCGCTGTATAGGTCTCAAGAGATAGGTACAAATGTCCGGTTGGGAATAGTTTGATCGTAGCCCTGGCAAAATGTATTTAGTTACTCATAGAAAACGATCTGGTCATGCATACACTGAAGTTGACTGAAGTTTTATTTCTATTCAAACATATAAACAATGAATGTATATGAAATTCAAACACTAGTCACTTATAGTGTAACCGTAATTCTAGATAATTTTTGCCATTAAACAATATATCACGTGATCGACCGTGTCCGGGTAGTCCGGGTAGTCCTGTGGGTATCCGGGTCCTACTCAGGAACCACCCAACCCGAGTACCCGAGTTACCCGTCCCAGCCCTTCATTGTTGTAGATGTTTTTAAATTGCAGATCTTTCAGATGTCCTGCTTGAAATTTTAGTTTTTCATCACCATTTTATTCTTCTTACCATTATTAGCACCGTTTCTGTTGAAGCCTGTAACCATGGTAATTGACTACATTTTATTTGTTTAAACAAATATTTGGTGGTGTTACTTAACTGTGGGACTCTCGACATTGATGGGTAATTTAAGCTGGTTTGATACTATTTCATTGACAATTCATATCACAGAATATTTAAAAATTGACTTTGTTTTACATCAAAGGAAGGATCACGCTGATTCTTTTTATAATGTTTGTCAAAACTCATTTTATCATTAGAACAGTAATGCTATTATTTAGAAAAATGCCAACTTTTTTTTAAATCTGCCATTTTAGTTTTGATAATTATGATTATCTTTTATTTGATTTGTCTTAATTTCATGTATAATCTTGTCAATATTATGTTGTTTGCTGTTATTTTACACTGTAATAGCACGCTAACCTCACTCACCATTGTTTCACATCCTTGTCATCAAATACTCAACTGGGACTACAAATCCTTTTATAGTCTCTATTAATAATCAAACCAAACTATGATAACATTGAATCAGAAATTAATCAGTCATTCTTTTATCTTTGTGTTGTAGACATTTGATATAGAATAAGCTAAAGAAGCTCGTACCTTTAGAATCAAAATTTCAAGAATGCAGTGGAAATTTCACTGATTCATAGATATTTTCTTTTTTTCAAATAATGTTGATGTTATTCATCTTAGACTCATCCTAGGCTTGTCCTTGCAATCAATCAAGCCTAAGTCTAGTAAAGTTTCTGATAAGTTATGTAGATACTGTTCCAAGACCCATGAAGATCCGGTCTATAATAGGTCTTCAGCAACCCAGGCTTGCCATAAAAGGCGACTATGCTTGTCGTAAGAGGCGACTAACAGGATTGAATGGTCAGGCTTGCTGACTTGACTGATGCATGTCATCGTATCCCAATTGCGTGGATCGATGATCGGGTTGTCTGGTCCAGACTCAATTATTTACAGACTGCTGTCATATAGCTGGAATATTGCTGAGTGCGGCGTAAAACAACAAACCAACCACCCAACCAAGAGACAAGTTCAAGCTCAAACATTTAGCAATAAAATTGTCTTTCTTACACACTTACAAACTTTCTTTGGTCAAATATATGATATTTTTTCCTGAAAGATTTTGGCACAGGTTGATCATAAATATTTTTTATTAAGATAGACTGGAAGAAAATTTTTGCCATGTGTGCATTACATGAGAGATTGATCTGCATAAAAAAATGAGCGTTCTTTTATCTTCATTGATTAGTTTTTAATATCTAGTAAAAGAACACAAGTTCCTGAAAGATTTGATGGCAAAGCGGTGAAGGTTTGGTGTGTGAGCTGCATCACCAGCACCATCTTTGAGTATGCACCTTTCCTCCTCTCGCCCAGCTTACCCACGGGATTTCAAGTTCAACCCAGTAGTTGGTTCCCCACCAATCATATACCAGACTGACTTTCGCTACAAAGGCTATCCAGGACACAGCTTTCTAAGCCCTAGAATTCCTGTCATTCACTCGCTAGAAGCAGCAAAACGAGCCGAGCAAAAATATGCTGAACACTACGGAAAACAGTCATTATTTGACCCAGGTAAGGGAAGAGTTATCTCCCTGTCTTTCTGTGAAGGTCATGGTTGGAAAAGCTCTCAAACTGATGATAATAATAATAAGAAAATAATTAAATCAAAGATAATGACAAAACGTTTTTGAGAGCTTTCAGAAGATAAGCTTTTGCTTATATTGTATATTTATTTTATCCTTCTTCTTTTTTGCCAACATTTGAGTTTGAATCATTTTGCCAACATTTGAGTTTGAATCATTTTGCCAACATATGAGTTTGAATTGTTTTGCCAACATTTGAGTTTGAATCATTTTGCCAACATTTGAGTTTGAATCATTTTGCCAACATTCACAGACCATAAAATTCAAACCATTAAACAAGAGACCTGTGAAGATCCAGGGTAGAATAGGTCTTCAGCAATCCATGCTTGCCGTAAAAGGCGACTATGCTTGTCGTAAGAGGCGACTAATGGATCGGGTGGTCAGACTCGCTGGCTTGGTTGATGCATGTTTTCGCATCCCAATCACGTGGATTGATGCTCATGATATCTATCACTGGATTGTCTGGTCCAGACTCAATTATTTACAGACTACTGTTATATAGCTGGAATATTGCTGAGTGCAACGTTAAACAAGAAACAAACAAACATAAAACAAGATATAATTGATTAATTAATTAATCTGGCCTTATGAAAAAATACACAATACAATGAAAACTATATAAAGGACAAACAGTAGTATGATCCAAGACAGGACAAGTCCAGACCTTCCTGTGTGCACAGTATCCACCTTCAGGTCATGTACAGTGGATGTGGTTTCTGGAGGTCAGTCTGGTAAAGGTGGCCTTGTGGTTCAGTGTAAGGTCACACAGATGAACTGGGTTCGACTCCCCATGAGGATATACAATGCATGGCTCCCATTCCGTGGGTCCCCTGGCCAGATATGACTGGAATATTGCTAAGACAAACTTTTGCAAAAGATGATACAATGTACATACAAGATATTTGGAGTGAGTGAGAGAGTTGATTTTCACACCAGATTTGATTGGAATGTTACTGAAAGCAGTGAAAGATCATATTCACATTCTCCAAAGATAATTCATACAAGATATTTTGAGTGAGTTGAGTTTCGCACCACTTTTGGCATTATTCCTTCAATATCACGACAAGGGCCACTAGCTTCAAACATTAATTGTACCCATGTGGGGAGTCTCAGCCCTCTAAGTAGCAACCATTTTGGTGGCCAAATATGACTGAACCTTGATTAGTGACTTGAATTTATCTACTGCTAGCCACTTGGCTACCTGAAAGTAAACATAACTGGCGACAATATCTGTTTCATGTATCTGTTGGCTCCTTAAAACTTAGGTTTGGCTCCTAAATATTCATATGAGGAGCCGCTTGGCACCCTAAAACAACAACACAAACTTAGAGGGCTGAGTCCAACCCTGGTTGTTGGCATAACCACTAGGCTACCCAACTGTCCCTACAAAATATTTTGAGTGTGTGAGTTGAGTCAGAACTACAGATTAGCTGCATATTTGTGTAAAATACCCCCCAAAACTATTCAAAACCCAATTACTTTCAATTAAACTCAATTGTTCGAAAACAGCACACGTAAATACCCAACGAAGCTTTTTCAGCATGCGTGCAACAAAGCTAATTTCCGAAAGACATTTACGAGCTAATTTACTTTCCGAGTCAAGCCTATATTTAGAGCCAGAATATACATCTAAAACATTATTTCATTTTTTTTAAATCTCAAAATTCTTACTCATTTTGGGAAAAACCCAAAAGAGTGATGAATAGATGAGTGAAAATTAATTGGTTACCCAATGAAAAATGTAATAACCCAATTAAAATAGAAACCCTAGAGTAAAAACTCAATTGCTCAAAAAGTTATCTGGAGCTCTGTTGAGTGTAACGCCATTTTGAGCAATATTCCAGCAATATGACAGTAGACACCAGCTTCACACATTGATTCCATTTTTGGAATCCAACCCGGAACTATATGGCTGAAATAATGCTGATGCGACGTTAAATTTTAACTCACTCACCCCGTGATGTTGACGATAACCACTAAGCTTAGCAACCCCGCTACAAGATATTGTGACCTCTGGGAACATGATTCCGAATTCAGCTGACAAGGCTTGTATATATACACCTGACTCCTGTCTACAGCTGTTGACATCGCTGTTTGATGTCTTATTGACACACAGCGTAAAGATAAAACAAAACAAACATTGGTTTTGCTGACATGGCCATTGTACTTGCAGCCATTACACTGTATACATAACGTTATCCTACCACTACTCTTATTACATACAGAGAAATAATTAGACATGTGTAACCCGCTTACTGCGATTATACGAATGTTGGCCCCTCGTGTATTGTTAGATGGTAAACACATGGATAAAGGCAGGATTTGCTGAATACCCCCGACTGGGGATTTATGTCAAGTCTTGCCCAGTCTATAGAAGGGGGTTGGGAGAGTGTAATCGACTGGGTATTAGGTTCTGTTGACGCTGCTATGAACACCGGTTCTACCTGATTGAACTTTCGTTCTGCTTCTCTGGCAATGCATTGATGAAAACTGGCCCACTCAGTGGATTTCTTGTGAGGCTTGAACCCACTCATTTATACAATGTCAATGTTAGGCCAGAACAATTTTATTTTGTGTTTTCTAGACTTTCACATACACAAGATAGCTTACTTGAAATAATTATAATATTTCTGATAAAATCAATGTAAAATTAACAACATAAGGATATATATTCCAGAAAATACATTTTCGCATAGAAACTGAGGTTATTTATTTTTTAATCGTGACAAAATGTTTTGAGCTGGATTAAAATAGGTATTTCAAAGAAGTAGGGTTAGAAATTTTATATATTTTTGCTCATTTGACATTCTACTAAATCTGCTTTGTTGGTATTTAAATTTAAATATCTGACAGTTACAATTATTAAGAAAATTTGATTATGAAAATATGACATTATCTGTCACAAAAGGGGTCACAGGTGGCCCAGTAGCATAATGTGCTGCAATTTGCTGTGCAGAGTTGCATCACTTAGGCAGTCCAGGACCCTCTGATGACCCTATGGGTTCAATTCCCAGATTTGCTCTGATTATTTTTTATTATCTGTGCTTGTGGGTTTCTCCAAAATGACCTGCTGGCTTTCCTCCCACATCAAGCTGACATGCTGTGAAATAACTAAAATGTAAATTGTTCAAAGTGGTGTTAAACCTCACTCACTCACTCACTCACTCACTCACTCACTCTCAATCCTTCTGAAACCTTGCCAATAACCAAATGGCTATATGTTCCATATTTAAGAAAGAAATGACGAGTGGGAGTTGTTTATCATACAATAAAACACTGCAGGGAGAATAAACCACGAGGGGCATGAAATAAACCACACTTCATTCTTGCATTTATTTTCCCTTGAGCAAATTACTTACACTATACACTATAAATACTTCTATTTCTGGGCGAGCAATATGCCAAAGTCATATTATATTTTGTTCCAATGCATAGTTGTTAATATATCATCCAATAAACTAGGTGCGGTGGGCATGGCGCTGGCTGGGCAGCACATCAATACCACCTAAGCCTGAGTTCCTGGCTGCTGCTCCTACAGCGGCAGTCCAGATCTTCCTGCCTGCTGTGTCCACAGGATGGAGTACAAACGTTCCCATTGCTGTCTCCGTCTGCCTTGCCATGGCGGAGAGCTACAATTACGCTAATCGCGTACATCCTGTCCCGTCGGCGCCATCCACACCGCACCCTATTTTCACCCACAAGGCTTTAAGTCTTATTCTCATTTATTACATTTACATTCCTACTAAACCTCATACCATTCTGCCATACACTATCACTTTAAAGGTCAGCATATCATTATCATGTAAGGGATAGTGCTATAGATGCAATAAATCAATCTAAAAAATTCATCATCACAATCCGATATATATGCATGTGAGGTCACCTATCAGTTGATTATCTTTTACATATTGTTTCACTCAGTAAATTACTCTATAGGTATCTCAGCCTCACAGTTGCCATGACAACTATTTTAGTGGTTAATGTAAACATTGTAAACCGACCAAGTTGTCCCCCATCATGTTATTTCTACATCATGTACATTGCATTTCTTGGAAGCAAAGTGAATGCATAAAACTCCAAAACATACACATTTCCATCATTTTAAATAAATAAATAAATAAATAAATAAATAAATAAATAAATAAATAAATAAATAAATAAATAAATAAATAAATAAATAAATAAATAAATAAATAAAAGCCAGAAAGTATTGTATGTTCATGAAATATATATTCTTCAGTTCTTTTTAATTCAGTGATTTTTTTCTAACTTGCTTTTGAATATAAGAGAGAACACAGATGCTTGACAGTTCACCAGGTGCATCTTTTATGACACATAAGAAACAAGCAACTCCTTTTTTCAATCATTTAACTGGTATTCACTTCATTTAACAAATCTTTCATCATGAATTTACAGAATGTTATACTTTTACTTCATTTATATATTTTCTAAATATGTTAGAGAAGTTGATAGTACCCATTCCATATAATTGATTCCTGATAAGAAAACACCTCAGTTGTTAAAAAATAAGTCATTCACTTAATATACACTTCAAAACTAGGGCCGAGCTTGTCAAGTAGAGTGTTTTCTTTGCCATTCAAACTTTAATTACAAGGAAAATTGAATTCAAAATTACAAATAAAACTCAGAGCTGTTGATAGATTGATTTATTGATGTGACAATTATTCCTGTTCAGTCAATAATCCAGTAAGTTTATGGTAGGAATAAAATCTGAACGAACTTGACAGTGCTCTTATAGTAATTGTTTGTTTGGCTTTTCCAAGATGGCCGTACACACTGGAACACAACGGGATGAACTGAACTGAAACATGTATTGTAGTCACACGATGGGAAATAAAATTCAATGAGGGAACATTGATGATCGTCAATCAATCCGACTTTGTTAATTGCTTGGATACTATTGTCCAGACAATCAACTTTATTGCTGTGTTCCTTAAACATCAACGATGGCGTGACCGGCCTGACCAGTGGCACAAAGGGTCCAGATGCTATTTGACACCTAACACATCTACCCATAGAACACTGCATTAGTCTCGCACTCATTCAATGTTTTTTTCTGACAAGGGGAAAGGTTGCTGAGTGTGTGAGGTTGTTGTGTCCATTATCTGTCTTGTTTATTTCTATAGAATCAAGGATCTAAAATCTGCATCTCCACACTGCCCCAGACGTTGAAGTTTGTTGTCATGGTTAGGGTCAGTTTGGAGTAGCTAAAATTACTTTTGACACTTACCGTATTCGATGTAATAAGAGCCCGAGGCGCTCTCAAAATTAGAAATATGGGGATCTTATTAGAATATTATTTTGGTGAAAATAAACAGAGTTGAAAGATAAATTTTGTTTATGAAATGTTTATGTACGACAGATATATTTTTCCAGAATTTAATTGCCCATAATTAAGGGTGCATATATAACACATGAGTGGGTATTGTACACGAAAAAATAAGTCTTGTGTACATTGATCAATCGGAATGGGTGCTAATTTTGATTGTTGACGAGCCTATATATTAGCAAATATCGCAGTGGGCGTTTATTACGTAGAATAAGTGTTCTTTTTGCATAAAAAAACCCAAACCCTTTTATCTCAGGGAAATGAAAAGTATAAAGTTCAAACTAAGTTTGTTCACTGCCACTCAATATAAATCAGTTTTCTAAGCAACTGGGGTGCTTATTACGGTCAATATGGTACCTGTATTATGTGTTACTTGCAGGGGGTTTATTTGGTTTTACAAACCGCCAATCAAGAGATGTACACACCTTATCATTACCAGTTAACAAGTTTGTGTCTTATTTTCGGTGATTATCTGCGCGTGACTGACTGCAATCCGACGTTAACTTTGGTTACACAAGGTATAAACGGGGGCAATAAATGATTGCAACATGACAAATAAACATCGCAAAAAACATAATGACGTCATGATATCCACACAAGCCGGCCACCTATTTGTACGGTCTTTTACATGACAGCAACTAGCCAATCACAGAGCTATATCTGTAAATAATGAAGATATAATTTGTACCGGTAACTACAGTAAACTACGGTTATAATGAACTCAAAAGGACTACTAATTTTAATTCATTATAATCGAGTTCGTATTAAACATATACAGAAAATAGACAGGACCAAGAAACAGTTCATTATATCCGTCAGTTCGTTATAAGCGTGTTTGTTATAAACAAAGTGTACTGTGGTTTCATACACGAGTCTACGCGTCAGACTAATTTAGTCATGTTACTTAATTCCTGATACAGCGACTGGACTGACACTCATTCCTCCTGATGCAATGTTATGTGATAGATTTACTTTTATAAATAATTCTGAGGCTGCCAACCCCCAATTGGCGAGCCCTGTCAACGGTGTTCTAGATGCCACAGTGCAGTGCGCTAGATGCCATAAAAAATGTTTGGTAGGCAGATGCAAATATTTCAAACTTGAAAATTCTTTTGTCTCTTTTTCTTACAAAGAATGACAATCCAATAAAATAGGTAGCCCTTTGCTTATGAACATGTACAGTCATGCATTGTATGTGAAAATCCCAGTCTAATTAACCAGCTGTGTATACTGATATGACTCAAGAGTTCTTAAAGTGAATGCCAAGACAAAATAAATGGTACACCAGATGCCTAGAGAGGGGGTGAAATGAGTGAAATTTTGTGAGCTGTGACTGTACCAATATTCACCCTGCTAATGGAATAACAGTGAAATAGTTTTCAGCATAATATGATTATTGGAAAAAAGACAAGGTACAAAAAGTAAATTATGACCAATAGCCAAGTTTGTCAAGTTGACATCCTCAAGTGATTCAGATATTAGTTTACAACATTAATAGACCAGAATAATGTGATGTGCTTCATTTGTCTAAAGCAGTCATGACAGTGCCGATGTTTAAAAGCAATCGTTCTTATTCATTTTTTAATCTATTCTCTGCATCTCTCAAGACAATTCTAATTCATAAATAATGTAGCAATGAATTGAATCTATATCAGCCATAAACACAATACGTCAGCTGTGGCCAAAGATTAATTGAGACGAGAAATGGACGACAGGGTTAAGATCTTGCAAACCAATAATACTTCCACACAGTGGACAATATAGACTAATAACATGATATACTATACAAGAAATAACACCTTGCTGTTGGTTAAGGATGTCATGGTTGAATGATTGAATATTATAGCTGCTTGATCAGCTGCTTTCAACCTGGCATGGACGGGTTGACCTATTCAGCTATGCTTGTTGTTAGAAACCAGGCTGTCATTGTCTGACTTGACATTGTGAATGGAAGCACTGGAACTGATCAACTTTGAAGGCTTCCGTGTGGTGGATGTTTCGGCCTGATATCATGACACGAGGTACAGATAGTTCTCTTTGTAGTCTGACATTGTATGCTAATTGTTGGTACCTTGCTTTGCTCGAGGAGGATATTGTTGTAAATTTCTTTAGCATGTTTTTGAAAGGTGTTTGAGGTCTTGGAATCAGATAATATGTTTTAAGGTAAAATATTGAGAGTGGAATTTAGTCCAGTCAAATATCCATTTTCTTAAATAAGATTATTTTAAAAAAAATTTCATCTTTTTATCAATAGTTTATTTAGGCAATAAACAAACTGTGTTTTTAATGTAGAGCAAGGTTACCTGTAGATAAAAAGTTAACCGCACTAAAGTGAATTTGGAGCCATATGCTCAGCGTGAGGTTTCAAGTGTTACATGTGAAAATGCTCAAGCAGTTTGTATACACAAATACTCAAACATATGACAGTGACGAAAGGATACAACAGCATCTTGGTAAGCTAGCATGAGGTGGGCACCCCCAAAGAAAACTAAGCAAGCTTTGCAATGCTTTCATTCTACATCGCATGTCACCATTGGGACGTCATATCACTCATTGTGACACAAAAGATACGTCACAGTCATATATAGTCAAAACTTAAAATACATTCTCTGTAGATTTCATTCATGTTTTCTGCACGAAACACACATCATCTGAATATTGTAGTAACCGCATCTGTGCATTTTGTAATATTGTGGATATAATTATTTGAATATGCCTACCAACAATGACTGAATCAAACAAAGTACTATTCTATTAATATTTGCTTCTGTGGTGATGCAGCTGTCAAATCGGCTGATTCAATCCGAGGGGGTTTATTGTGATTTGATACCTCTGATTGACCAATCAAAATCGAGTATTTTCCAAATTCATGGTAGAATCCACAATAATGTTTGTAATATCTTTATCACTTACAAAATATCATATTGACAAGGCAGAAAATAAAAAAAATTTAGGTGTTTAAACAGCTGTTAAGTTTCTTTTTCAGGAGAATATATGGTATTGTCAGGGCATGGCAGATTAACTATTGTAATATGACAAAATTGGGTATTCTTTATCTTCTTTTGAGTTTTATAGTTTGAATCACAGTGTTTTTACTGTCAAATGTTGTTTGTTTATAGAGGTACTTTTAACCAGTCTCTGACCTCAATATGACAACGAAGCATTTTTGGTTCAGGTGTTTAAATATCACTTCCTTTATCTGCCAACTCAATCATTAAGATGTATTTTGATCTATCAGTTAAATATTTTCCTAATAACAAGGAAACACTTGTCTCAGTTTGACACATAGCGTGACAGTCTCTGTGTATAGAGTGTCTATTGGTCAGTAGGAGGGGCAAAGGAGGGACATAGCTCATAATCGCAACTGGTTGCCCTTCGATCAAACCACCAAATTGCAGCCTAGTTCGGCAAGGGTGGAAACTTGACTTTTACAGTCAGTTAACTCCATTGCCTCGGGAAGATGAGGGTCGGTGGTTCCATCCCCAAAATATGTTAAAAAGATGGTACATGTACTTGTTGTTTCCATGCCTGGCACTTGGCATTAAGTAGATAAAAAAAGACTTGGAGCCGGTATACTGTGTCAGAGTGGGATATCTGTGTTAAACTATGGCATGGTATCTCAGTTGGCTAGCGCTATAAAATGAGCATGCATGTCTATATAAATGCAATAATCTTGAACCTGATGTTAAACCCATTTAACCTCACCTCACCTCACCTCACCTCACCTCACCTCACCTCACCTCAAGTCACCTCACCTCAGCTCACCTCAAGTCACCTCACCTCAAGTCACCTCACCTCAGCTCACCTCAAGTCACCTCACCTCAGCTCACCTCAAGTCACCTCACCTCAGCTCACCTCAAGTCACCTCACCTCAAGTCACCTCACCTCAGCTCAGCTCACCTCACCTCAGCTCACCTCACCTCAGCTCACCTCAAGTCACCTCACCTCAGCTCACCTCAAGTCACCTCACCTCAAGTCACCTCACCTCAGCTCACCTCAAGTCACCTCACCTCAAGTCACCTCACCTCACCTCAAGTCACCTCACCTCACCTCAAGTCACCTCACCTCAAGTCACCTCACCTCACCTCACCTCAAGTCACCTCACCTCACCTCACCTCACCTCAAGTCACCTCACCTCAAGTCACCTCACCTCACCTCAAGTCACCTCACCTCACCTCAAGTCACCTCATCTCACCTCAAGTCACCTCACCTCAAGTCACCTCACCTCAAGTCACCTCACCTCACCTCACCTCAAGTCACCTCACCTCACCTCACCTCAAGTCACCTAACCTCACCTCACCTCACCTCACCACACATTAGACTGGAACAGACACACAGCCCCTCTTAAAAAAGCATCAGCAGTTCTAGTGCCACCATTAGTCTCCTACAGACCTTGACACAAAATATCAAATATTCCAATGCAAGTCATTAGTTGGTAAAGTCTTCTGTTTTGTGTTTTAGCCACCAGTGATGGTATGGTTCTTTGTTATTTGTCACTTGTGTTGCTAATCACAAGACGTGAGGTGTTTTGGATTGTTAATCAAAGGATTGGTGTTACATCATCAACAACTGCTAACTTCAAATAGTTTTTACATGTCACTGGATGAACGTCAAATGAATGTGTCTTCTTGTCCTGATTTCATGTACAGTAAAGCCCCGCCTATACGAAGGTAACCGAGGCGTACAGTACGGCAGCCAACGGACACACACACCTCCCCCGGCTCCCAAGCCAACACATATACCGCCGTCTGTGAGGGCGGTGCCATTTGGAGAGAATAAAACGTAAGTCTAACCAATGTTTGTTATCTTCCTCGAGTGACAAACATTGACAGTATTTAGTGATTACATATTTAGTTATCGAGTCAGTGAGTTTGGTTTAGCACCGCTTTGAACAGTATATTAAGTTAAGTTGACACGCCGCGATATAACTGTAATTTTGTTAAAAGCGGCGTTAAACCCAACTCACTCACTCACTCTTCAAGAGGCATTTAGAAGTTGGAGTACTAAGTTAGTATAAGATATATGGATGAAACCTTTTCTTTATTACAATTAGGAGCTAGGGGTGTCATGATAAATCAAAATATAGATATATTGCTATCGGTCAGCATTTAATTGATTGTTAAATCAGTTTCCGATCAATAGTATCAGTTTCAGTTAGGAGTATTGATAATTTCAATTGCATTTACCATAGTTTTACAGTTTCAATAAAATACATGCAATACTGTTCAAATCTGTTTTTCTTTTGATCATGAGTGGCAGTAATTTACACATGGTAATGTGGAAGTTTCTTTTTCTTTCATTATTAGGGTAAAGAAAAAACAAATCAGTCATATCTCAAACTTTACTTTTTATTTATTGTTATGGTTATCATATTCAAAGGAAACTTCAGTTCCAAGGTTTAATTCAGCTCTAAAATCCATCTAAAATGATACACTGAAACAATAGATATTTATCACAGTAGTTGCTTGCAATATCAATAGTTATGACAATAGTTTCTTTCAATATCAATAGCTATCGCAATAGTGTTTTCCAGACCAATAGTCACCCCTATTAGGAGCTATGTTTCAGTGTAGGATCTAACACCTTTATCAAGTGACTGCCTCCGTGGTCTAGTGGTAGAGCGTCTGCCTGGAGAGCGGAAGGTCCGGGGTTCGATCCCAGACCGCATCTTACCAAAAGACGTTAAAAGATGGTACTTGTTGTTACCCTGTCTGCTCGGCATTAAGGGGCTAAAACAAGGACTGGTCTGCTCGGAGTCAGTATACTGTGTCTGAGTGGGGTATTCATGTTAAACTGTGGCATGGTATCTCAGTGAGCTAGCACTATAAATCGGCATCAGTCCAGACTAGTACAAGCAGCCACACAAATACACACACATACGTACATGCACGTCGCTATATAAGTGCAATAATCTTGGACGCGACGTTAAACCCCATTTCACCTCACCTTTATGAAGCACATGAAATACCAAATATCACTTGCTCGATAACTGTGTTAGAACCTACACTGAAACGTCACTCCTTATTGTAATAAAGAGGTTGTTCATCCATATATCTTATCCTTACTAAGATAAGCATGTCTTTAATTAGCTTATCTGAACCAAGAACCATGTTAGCTAGGTCCTGGATGTTTGGTTGTTCCATGTCAATGTAACGAATTCAACTATTTGTTCCAAAACTGTTAACAATGAAACATTTGTATGATTGTCAGTGTTTGCTGTCTGAAGGCCATTCTTTGTACCATTATGTGTGAGTCGCCTTCACGCAAAGCAGTGAAAACTTCTAAATGTTGAATACAAAATATGATTAATATTGACAGCAGTAGCTTCATATGCCAGACCTATTTAATTTCCTGTTTTACAGCCTCCCCGAAATATTTCATAATTTAAAATCAAATAAAAAGTTTTTTTAAAATATGTGTCTTGAAACATCGTTTTGTATGTAAATTTATCTAAATTTTCATTCAAGAGTTTTTTCATGGCAAACCTGGCGACACATATTTTTCACCCCTCCCCCAGTCTACAATGTTTTTTGAAAATTTGTAAAACAAAAAATTAGATGGGTATAGCTTTATCATAAAAAAAAATGAAAACCATTTTTGTTGTGATTTATGCACCCAAGCTGCATCCATTGTCTAACACAGCGCGTTGTTTTCCCCCACTGACACACAGGGAGTGGCAACTTCACCCTAGGTAAACTATGTACAACGACACTTGTTTGTCTCCCACCTGTGTTGCTTCCAGTCCACAAGTCCTGTACATGTACACACAACCATGTCTTCATCCCAACCGCCTAGCCATCCATTTGGTTTTTTACTTTCATTGGGGAAATAATCTCATGTGGTATCGATTCTTGCTTGCATTATCATACTTTTACTTTTATAATGAAGAAAAAAAAGTAAAATCTTTTGATTACCGATCTTTCATATTTTGGTTCAGACTTTGTTGCAGCCTTTTTAAAATGTTATGATTTGTTAGTTTGGTATACTACAAGGAAAATTTTAATTTTTATGTCTTTTTTTAAACATCACATGACACAGCATCGTTGCATAAAAAGAAGACGAAATGATGCATTTGAAACGAGAAACAGAAGATGTGTCGATTTAATATTTAAAACACTGTCAACATATCTAGAATATTTTTTTTCATTTTCCCTGAAATTAAAGTAAAAACCGTAACTATTGATTTGATAATTTCATGAGACAGGGTTGTAAAATCATATCTCACAATCATCTGAACCTTTATCTGTTCTTAATCACCTCATTATTATTGGAAGCACCTTAACACAGTTTTACGTTTTGTTCATATTGCATGGCATTGCATGTCTTCTTGCATACAGTTTTTTCTTCATTTTGTTCTTTTAATTAAAGAAAATGAAATGTTTGTTTTTCATCTCCCAGTTTTATTGATTTGCATATTTCCCAAATATTTACTGTTGCAGCCATTGTTTTCTATTGCTTTCTGTTTTAATTTTATTTTCTATATTTTTGCTGATGATGCCATACCAACTGTTATGATATATCTTGTAATGCTTGCACATGATATGCAGACTTTCTGCGCTTGAACTACTTTACATAAATATTATAAATAATAATATATATATATAAATAGAGCAACAAAACCCTTTATATCCAGTAGAAGCATCTGACTATATCATGAGCATGTGTTTATGAATCACTATGAAATAGTAATGATACCAGATGTTCGCGAAAAGGTGAGCATATCCTGCCCCACCATCACAAACAAATGCAAAGGCAAGTCAATTGTTCGCTTGAAAAAACATGGGAACATATGGTACAAGTCAAAATAGGTAATTGCGTCGGACATAATATTTGTCACTGATCACTTGCTTGTCTTTGAAGATGACTAAACTAAGGGTCGGGTGGCTACACTGTGTGACCTGGCCGATTGCATTTCAGCATGCACCAATGGAGTAGACGGATGCTCATGCGTTCACTCACTGGTTTGACTTGATTGATGACAGGTTATGGTGACATCAAGCAACATTCAATCACTCACTTTCACCACCATCTCTGTGTAGTTTCACAAACTGGCATGTTGTAAAAACGTGTTGAATGTCACTTTGCTCGGGTCGATTATTGAGGGAAGACATTTTGTGAGCCAGTTATTCAAATGGAATCTCATCCCTGCTTGTTTAATATCTATGTCCATGTTTGAAGTGTTTCATTGGAGCTTTAAACCAACCTTCTGTGTCTGGGAGATTTTAACTTATAGATCCTTTTGTTTACCAGACGTTAAATATCTAATGCATTCCTTAATGTCAATACTTCCATCGATTCTTCTTGGGGAAAGGTGCACATTGACATTCTCATAGTCTTTTGTACATTCAATTAATCAATGGCACAACATTTAGTTAAGCAATTGTAGTCATCAATTATTTCATACACAGATTGTGAAATATTTCTTAAATGAGATATCATGTCATAGTTATTCATCATTTACTAAAATGGCACAACATTTAGCTAAGCAATATAGTCATAATATTTTTTTATACAGAGTTTGTGAAATATTTCTTAAATGAGATATCATGTCATGTCAACATTTCTAGAATGAGGAACAGTAAAAATCTGATAAATGAGCAAAATACTGAACGGTATCATGCCTAATTGCAGACCTGAAAAGTCTTTTTGCACCATTCTTTTGTAATGTCTCATATGAAGACTTGAGAAGATCCATGGCTAGATGGCATAATGGAGGAGATCCAGAGACTAGATACCAACATGTCTATCATATTTGTGATAGTTCATAGTTTTGTCTCCTGCAAGTGAAACAGTGATGGTTTTTTGTGTGTCTACATGTGTGTGTGTTTGAGTGTACAGATGTGTGTTGACAGGCAGGAGGAGATCGAGAAGCGCAAGCACCTGCAGCACGAGGTGGAACTAGATATTCAGCGGTACAAGGAGGAACTGTCACGGAAGAAGCAGAGAGAAATGGATGAGAAGAAGAAGGTGAGATGGACAGACAGATGGGTTATAGATGGACAGACAGATGGCTTATGGATGGACAGACATGGGTTATAGATGTCAGACAGATGGGTTATAGATGGACAGACAGATGGGTTATAGATGGACAGACAGATGGGTTATAGATGGACAAACAGATGGGTTATAGATGGACAGACAGATGGGTTATAGATGGACAGACAGATGGCTTATGGATGGACAGACATGGGTTATGGATGGACAGACAGATGGGTTATAGATGGACAGACAGATGGGTTATAGATGGACAGACAGATGGGTTATAGATGGACAGATAGACTGGTTATAGATGGACAGACAGATGGGTTATAGATGGACAGACAGATGGGTTATAGATGGACAGAGAGATGGGTTATAGATGGACAGACAGATGGCTTATGGATGGACAGACATGGGTTATAGATGGATAGACAGATGGCTTATGGATGGACAGACAGATGGGTTATAGATGGACAGACAGATGGCTTATGGATGGACAGACAGATGGGTTATAGATGGACAGACAGATGGCTTATGGATGGACAGACATGGGTTATAGATGTCAGACAGATGGGTTATAGATGGACAGACAGATGGGTTATAGATGGACAGACAGATGGGTTATAGATGGACAAACAGATGGGTTATAGATGGACAGACAGATGGGTTATAGATGTCAGACAGATGGGTTATAGATGGACAGACAGATGGCTTATGGATGGACAGACATGGGTTATAGATGTCAGACAGATGGGTTATAGATGGACAGACAGATGGGTTATAGATGGACAGACAGATGGGTTATAGATGGACAAACAGATGGGTTATAGATGGACAGACAGATGGGTTATAGATGTCAGAGAGATGGGTTATAGATGGACAGACAGATGGGTTATAGATGGACAGATAGACTGGTTATAGATGGACAGACAGATGGGTTATAGATGGACAGACAGATGGGTTATAGATGGACAGACAGATGGGTTATAGATGGACAGACAGATGGGTTATAGATGGACAGACAGATGGGTTATGGATTGACGGACAGATGGGTTATAGATGGACAGATAGATGGGTTATAGATGGACAGACAGATGGGTTATAGATGGACAGATAGACTGGTTATAGATGGACAGACAGATGGGTTATAGATGGACAGACAGATGGGTTATAGATGGACAGATAGATGGGTTATAGATGGACAGACAGATGGGTTATAGATGGACAGACAGATGGGTTTTAGATGGACAGACAGATGGGTTATAGATGGACAGACAGATGGGTTATAGATGGACAGATAGATGGGTTATAGATGGACAGACAGATGGGTTATAGATGGACAGACAAATGGGTTATAGATAGACAGATAGATGGGTTATAGATGGTCAGACAGATGGGTTATAGATGGACAGACAGATGGGTTATAGATGGACAGACAGATGGGTTATAGATGGACAGACAGATGGGTTATAGATGGACAGACAGATGGGTTATAGATGGACAGATAGATGGGTTATAGATGGACAGACAGATGGGTTATAGATGGACAGATAGATGGGTTATAGATGTCAGACAGATGGGTTATAGATGGACAGACATGGGTTATAGATGGATAGATAGGTGGATGGGGAGATGAGGGTAGGATAGATGGGTTATAGATGGACAGATAGATGGGTTATAGATGGACAGACAAATGGGTTATAGATAGACAGATAGATGGGTTATAGATGGACAGACAAATGGGTTATAGATGGACAGACAGATGGGTTATAGATGGACAGACAGATGGGTTATAGATGGACAGATGGGTTATAGATGGACAGATAGATGGGTTATAGATGGACAGACAGATGGGTTATAGATGGACAGATAGATGGGTTATAGATGGTCAGACAGATGGGTTATAGATGGACAGACATGGGTTATAGATGGATAGATAGGTGGATGGGGAGATGAGGGTAGGATAGATGGGTTATAGATAGGTGGTGAGAGGGATGGGTTATAGATGGATAGATAAGTGGATGGAGAGATAATGAATGATGGATGGGTGGGTTTATGGATGGATAGATTCATAGGTTGATGATGGATGGATCGATAGATGAAGCAGTGGATGAAGAGATGATGGATAGATAAGTTGATGGATAGATTAGTGAGTAGAACAAATGAATAGATGATAAATGAATAGGTAGATGACGAGATCGGTAAATTTGTACTTGCATGAAGAGATAGTTATTGGCATGAAACAATGGATAGGATGAATAGATGGATAGTAGGATGAATAAAGAGTGGTGGTTCATGTAAACATGAATAGATGCTCATATATCTTTATTCTCCAAACATAGTCCAAGATGGAGTGTTTACTATATTTAGTCCCAAAGAATGTTCACTGTACATTGTCGCACTTTGAATGTACACTGCCATTTTCAGAATGTTCACTGCATGAACACTGGAGACTGATTTGATTTCATACGGGATGTTCACTGTACTCCACAGAATGTTCATCGTCTCACTCACACTTGTCACTCACTTTCTTATAGGACTTGGATCGCCTCAAGAACAACTTCATGTTAGACACACATAAATATGGCCATGGTGCTTCCAAGGTAAGCCAAAAGAACAACTTCATGTTAGATACACTTAAATATGTACATGGTGCTTCCAAGGTAAGCCAAAAGAACAACTTCATGTTAGACGCACTTAAATATGTACATGGTGCTTCCAAGGTAAGCCAAAAGAACAACTTTATGTTAGACACAAATAAATATGGCCATGGTTCTTCCAAGGTAAGCCAAAAGAACAACTTCATGTTAGACGCACTTAAAAATGGCCATGGTGCTTCAAAGGTAAGCCAAAAGAACAACTTTATGTTAGACGCACATAAATATGACCATGGTGCTTCAAAGGTAAGCCAAAAGAACAACTTTATGTTAGAAACAAATAAATATGGCCATGGTTCTTCCAAGGTAAGCCAAAAGAACAACTTCATGTTAGACGCACTTAAAAATGGCCATGGTGCTTCAAAGGTAAGCCAAAAGAACAACTTTATGTTAGACACAAATAAATATGGCCATGGTTCTTCCAAGGTAAGCCAAAAGAACAACTTCATGTTAGGCTCACATAAATATGGCCATGGTGCTTCAAAGGTAAGCCAAAAGAACAACATCATGTTAGAGGCACTTAAATATGGCCATGGTGCTTCCAAGGTAAGCCCAAAGAACAACTTTATGTTAGAAACAAATAAATATGGCCATGGTTCTTCCAAGGTAAGCCAAAAGAACAACTTCATGTTAGACGCACTTAAAAATGGCCATGGTGCTTCAAAGGTAAGCCAAAAGAACAACTTCATGTTAGACAGAAATAAATATGGACATGGTGCTTCCAAGGTAAGCCAAAAGAACAACTTCATGTTAGGCTCACATAAATATGGCCATGGTGCTTCCAAGGTAAGCCAAAAGAACAACATCATGTTAGAGGCACTTAAATATGGCCATGGTGCTTTCAAGGTAAGCCCAAAGAACAACTTTATGTTAGACACACATAAATATGTACATGGTGTTTCCAAGGTAAGCCAAAAGAACAACTTTATGTTAGATACAAATAAATATGGCCATGGTTCTTCCAAGGTAAGCCAAAAGAACAACTTTATGTTAGACACAAATAAATATGGCCATGGTTCTTCCAAGGTAAGCCAAAAGAACAACTTTATGTTAGACACAAATAAATATGGCCATGGTTCTTCCAAGGTAAGCCAAAAGAACAACTTTATGTTAGACACAAATAAATATGGCCATGGTTCTTCCAAGGTAAGCCAAAAGAACAACTTCATGTTAGGCTCACATAAATATGACCATAGCGCTTCACAGGTAAGCCAAAAGAACAACTTCATGTATGACGCACATAAATATGGCCATGGTGCTTCCCAGGTAGGTAGGTATAAATGCATGAACATGCATGCTCTCATGCACTGCACATTATGGGATACACCTTTGTACCCTCACTGTGTACTTGATACTTTAACATTAATGTTTTGTGAAAAAAGTTGAGAACAATTAATAAATATTATATTATGATCCACATTTTCAAAAAACATACTTTAGCTGTATTGATGTTGTCATGGTCTCTGTATACTGAGGGCAGGTGTCCCAGTTGTCTGAGGCAAAACAGTTCGCTGTGCAGAGTTGTGTCCCTTTGGCATTCACCAACCTTTGGCCATGGGTTTAAATCCCAGATTCCCCCTGATTATGTTTCTGGGTTTCACAGCACCATGCCCATGCTCATGGGTTTTACCAAAGGTAAAACATCCCAAGCCTGCATCATATGGGGCCTTTTACCCCCATTACAATGACAGACTGCCCTATACTGTCCAAAGTGGTAATAAATCCAATTCGCCGTAAGGCAAGACTTGGCTTATTTTTGGTTCACAGATTTTTTGCCCCAAATTGCAGGTAGGTAGGTCGAAAAAATATGAAAATATGAGTTCCAGTTTCATATATTTTTGTTTATATTTCCTCAAAATGTGAAGTAGGGAGGACAAAAAAGTTGGGGTGGGATAAATAAATAAAGAAACAAGAAACATTCCGTCATAGACATGTATCTGTCACAATTCAACATAATACATCATCATAATTCATTGTGTCTTAAAGTTTTTAAGATAAATTTTCGGCAGGTTTGATTTATAGTATTTTAGATAATATATTTATGTTGATAAGCAGCTGTAAATGAGGGTTTTTAAAACATTTTACTTATTTCTGTTTGGCAGAATGAAGAAAACACTCATTATCATTTATTGTGTGTTTTGTCTCATTTCATATTTTGGATTAGGCGAATTTGTAATTCCAGGTCTCAGCTATGTATACTAATATCTCTATATTGATGCAGGGTGATGGCGATCACAAGCGGAGGAAGTTTCAGGAGGAGGAGTTATCTCCCCGAGCCAACCCTCGCTACAGAGACCCAACTGTAAGTAGATCTACATCAACAATACAGTCACGTTGTCACACTGTAAGGTGTTGATAGGAGAATCTGCATACAACATTGCCCCTGTGAAGATGCTGGTTGGAATTGGTCTTCAGTACCCATGCTTGTCAAATGAGGCGACTAACAGAATTGGATGATCAGGCACATGCAGGTTCATGCATGTCATTGTATCCCAATTGGATGGATCGAAGTCATGATGTAAATCACTGGATTCTCTAGTCCAGACTTGATTATTTACAGACTGCCGTCGTATAGCTGTCATATTGCTTTGTGTTGCATTAACAAACAGAAAACATCATACAACATTGTTATTCTGAGTGATATTTTACAGATATACATTTAATAACAATGATACTAAGTTTTCATGATCTTAGAAACTAATGATGTGAAACTATAAAGAAAGTTTGACTTTCAACCAGGCCCTTGAAGATCCAGGTTAGAATGGATCTTCAGCAACCCATGCTTGTCATACGAAGCGACTAACGGGATCGGGTGGTCAGGCTCGCTGACTTGGTTGATGCATGTCATCGATCCCAAGAGCGTGGATCGATGCTCATGATGTCGATCACTGGATTGTCTGGTCCAGACTCGATTATTTACAGACCACTGTCATATAGCTGGAATAGTGCTGAGTGTGGCGTTAAACAATAAACAAACAAACAATTATGTATGATCAGTTGACATGGGGACTGGTCATTTATTAAAGTAGGGTGCAGGGCGATGAGATTGGTCGTAGGACTATATCATGTTTTACTGAACCCCCACCCCACTCTTTAATGTAACCTTTTTTCATGCCCCTCCTCTACTCTATAATTTAATCAGTGACAGCCCCTAATAGTACTGTATTATGTCCCCTTCCCACCCCACCCCCCGTCCTACTTGTGATACATTGCACTCTTCCACTGTCATTTTCTCAGGACACCCCCTTGAAACTTCCCACCCACACCCCACCCACACCCTAATATATGACCAGGTAATGTTATCCTTATACTAATATAAAGAAAAAGAAAGTGCACAATATGGCTGTTAGTTGTTGAGGCCCCAGTGTAATGACCTTTCATAGTATCATAGTTACAATTACTACATTTGGTACCCGTGAAGATTCCGGGGTAGAATAGGTCTTCAGCAACCCATGCTTGCCGTAGAGGTTGACTCTGCTTGTCGTAAAAGGCGACTAACAGGATCGGGTGGTCAGGCTCACTGACTTGGTTGATGCATGTCATCGATCCCAATTGTGTGGATCGATGCTCATGATATTAATCACTGGATTGTCTGGTCCAGACTCGATTATTTACAGACCGCCGTCATATAGCTGTAATATTGCTGAGTGCGGTGTTAAACAACAAACCAACCAACCAACTACATTTGGTGACTTTTAACTATTTCTGTTAGAAATATTTTTTTCTATATTCATATATAGTACGGTATTCCTAAGAGACAGCTAAATCACCCAGTAGATGTCCCAGCAGAAGAGGTATTTGAGATTGTATCACGTCAACATGCACATGCTCTGTAACCTTGACCCTATCCTTTGACCCTCACCCTTTACGTGTATTCACGGGCACCTGTTGCTGATGTGTGTTTTTATCTTGTCACTATTACCAGTATCGCAGTTGGTGTTCCATTTCTACCTCCATAATCTTTGTGTGAAGAGTTCCATTCTGTATTGACCTGCGTCTTTTCCTGTTTGTTTATTACCGATAATCTGCAGTGTGTTCATTATCAATTATCTTTGGGTTCCTCCTCACTTTGGAGTTCATTTGTTTCAAATTTTCATTACTATGCTTCCATGTGTGAAAAGCTTAGGTGACCTTCATGATTATCCTTGACCTTTATTAGTCACACATGATACACAAATGAGACAATTATGCAAATTTAACTTAATACATGTTTCCACTGTTCAACTTCTTAAATTATTACAGCATTATGATACCGGGTACAAATAATTCTACAGCAGAAAAGCCGGACAAATTCATTTTCTTCTTTAAGGCACAAGCTCACAAAAAAATTTACGAGACAAAACAAAACCAAATATAAATGCTGTGTTGGAAATGGTCTCAATTTGAAAACTCTCTGTAATTTTTCAAATGACTCTTTTTGGAAAGTAATCTAAAATAATATCTGGCAACAATTATCATTTTAATGTGCCTGCTGTTTCTTGGAATATTGGCCAAGAAAGAAAGTATAACAAGAAAAAAACAATTTTGGCCTAAAATAGAAAGATCAAGTAGTTTGGTGATGCCTTCAGAAATAATTGCAGTAATACTATCCATCTCTTTCTGTAAGTAATATGTTGTATATTATTGAATTTATTTACAGCAAGTTCAGGATATAGGAAGCAACATTTTCACTTAATCCTCTCCCATCCCAACCAACCCATGATATATTCTGTGCACGGGTGGTAGTATTTATCTCATATACTATGCTGCGATTAATCTATTAATATGAGCATGGAAAAAATACTTCCATTTCAATTGCTGAAGAAAAGTAATGAGGTTGTCTTTTTTTCCTATTCCGAAAATAAGATTGTTTTGTTCAGGAATGACATCTTTGATGGACTTTTATCATATTATTTATTTCCCAGATTTGCTTCCTGTCAAGTCTGTCATGTAATCGTTTCCACGAAACAATAATTTCAAATTAAGGAAGAAATGTGTTCGTATTATTAGAATGATTTCCTTTCTTGCACAGAACGTAAGTTCATGTGTGTATGAAGCTGACATATCAGTTCACCTGTGTTCATGCTCTATGACCTTGACCTGTGACCTTGACCCTTAACCTTCACTTGTAGTGAGTGGCACACTGTTGCTGCCACCCTGCTTACTGCTGGTTCTGCGTGACCTCCACTCATACCGCCCTGTGCACAGCGCTTACTGTATGCCGGCAGAATACAAATAAAATTTATCGACAAGCTAAGAACATATTTCCCTACCTGCATCCTAATCCACAACCACAATCATAGCTCTGTGAGGTGTAAATAAAAGTGAAAAAAATCCTTTCCATAATCTCTGCTACAATAGTAACATTGTACAATTAGGAGTCAGTTGCTGTCAAATTTATAACATTTGGATTTAATTACAAATTAAGTTGAAATTGGTAGCATCTCCTTTACTTATATTCAAGGGATATAAAATTATGAAACAATGGATGTCATATTCTTCAATGTCAAGCCAGAGACCATATAATAGATGGTCTCTGGTCAAGCAAATCACCCAGCTGAGATAATTGAAAGGAAAACAACAACATACATTTTAACGAGACTCACTATCATGACTATGCAAGCCATTATCTCACTTCTTGCCAGTGAGGAAAAAAACAAGACCACATAGTATCCAGGTTTCAAATCTCATAAAACGACACGTTAACACCAATCATCCTGTAGCAAATTCTTCCATTTTCTTAAAAAATGATTAATTTGGAATCAAGGCTATAAAGTTGTACTTGATCCCATTCATTGTCAGGATGAGAGCAGAGGGCTGTGAAACTGGTTAACTTAACATCAATTTGCAACCACTAAACCCAGTATTACCACGCATCAGTCTACAATGTTGCCTGTCCACTGATCAGATGAGTATTTTGTCTGACAGAAACCTATGGAGCGCTGGACCTTGGAAGGGGAGGTACATCACATGACCATCACATGACCGTCACATGACTGTCACATTACTTTTAGATTTCATTTCTGTCTTCAGGCTTCTGCACACTGGTTTTTCTCATAGCATGCTTTTTAACTCTTTAGATATAAATTAATAAATATTCTTTTTGATGACAAATATTTTTTTTATTAGAATTTTAGATTTATAAGTTTTTAGTGATCAAATCTTAAAGTTTTAGTCTTCATACTTATACTTATAGACTATACTAAATCACATGTAAAGTTTGGTTGTAAAAATTACAAAAAAATATTTGAAAAAAGAATTCCGGTGGAATATGTCATATGTTCTTCAAGTAAATGTGGGGTTACACAGATGCAAGATGCCTTGTCATAGCTTCTGTTGCAGAGCTTGGTGTTTGGGGCTCTTGCTTGCTTTATATAATGTGTATTATTCATTTAAAGCATGCATTAAAACTGGCATATCATATTCAGACAAATGTTTCTAATGAAGCCATGGCATACATTCAAAGTAATGTGCCCATTTTTTAAGTTCTGTTTCAGTTTCTGAACATTTTTATTCTTCAATCGAAACTGGTGTTGTACTTGGACCACTTGTTCAAGTTCAAATTTAACTCACTGTATTGTTTTTCGTTGGGAATATTCTGCCATTTTATCATATATTTATGCACTGTGTATAATATTAACGTAATTCATCATACTAATTCCCTATCTGGGTAATATGCCGTCATTGTTATTCTGAACAATATCATAACTAATTATTTCTCCAGCATAAATTAACTTTTGATTCTCAAATGTCAACATTTGGTAAATTTTATTCGCCAGTTGTTGAAGCTTTTGAGGTCTTGTAGGTATCATGAATAACCCCCGGGAGTTTCCAAGTCAGACTAGGTCCCCAGTATCCTGTGCTTGTTAAAGCCAACTTATGAGGATTGGATTGTCACAATGTATGACCTCACTGTTACTGGTGTGTTTTGTTGTTCATGCTATCAACCACTGGTCTGCCCGGTCCGATTAGACTATTATACAGTTTAATGCAGCTAGAATATTGCTGATGTAAGCATACAACCTCCTTTACTCACTCACTCACTCAGAAACAGGCAATTTATTATATACAGTTTATTACTTGCCCATGAAGAGATCACCCGTTTAATAAACATACAGCTGTATTACACATTGTGTAATACCAAAACACATGCTTATGTACTCTCGGAACACGTTTTCCAAACAAATATTGAAAGCTCTCAACATCCCTTGGTTTATTCAAAGACATTGCATGTGGAGTTGATAGATCACTGAGAGGAGCTTATGCACACAATGACCTCAGCAACCTTGTTGCTAGGCTGACGTCACTCGTTTCATAAAATTGGTATTACACGGGAGCTCGTTTAGTATTCTATATATCGGTCAGAGTCTGTGGCATGCTTGGTGTTCTCCATGCAAGGCAGAGTCATTAGGGGTTGAGGGTCAATATTGAAGAAGTGATGACAACCTTGGAGATCCAAACCTGTGAACTATTTCTGCCCGAAGAGGAATGACATCGGTATTCCTACGACAGGTGAACCCAGAGGTTGACAGCTTGAGCATCTTCCACCAAACGGTCAGGTAGCCTTGTGGTTAAAGCATTTGGTCACACGGAAGACCCGGGTTTGATTCCCAACGTGGGTACAATGTGTGAAGCCCATTTCTGGTGTCCCCTGACAGGATATACCTGGCATTTTGCTAAAAGCGGCATAAAACCATACTGACTCACTCATGGGGCAGGTGCTGTGATGTGGCTCAAATAACACACATTCCCTTCTTGTTGGTATTGATAACAGAAAGTCGAATCACATTCTTCATAAACACTATTCCTTCATATCAAAATAATCATCTTTAGTGTCTGAGTTCTACCCCTGCATACCATCATTTGTCTTTGCGATATAGTGTCTGTCTAATGGTTGAAAACATATATATAACTCCTTCTTTCAATACATATAACACAAATGTATAATACTATCTTTTTAAGTAATCTATATCAGATCTAACTTTTAATGACGTTTATAAAAACAGAGGTATGTTTGATTGTACTGGTGTGTTCTGATCACATAATAAATTGCATGCAATTTGTACATGAATGTAATATTAATGGTTTATGGTTCAAAGGATTGAGACTTTTATGACACTTTACTGAAGATTAATTTTGATGATCTGACAACACATTCAGCTTGAACAACTTAGAGTGTGTGTGTGTGTGTGTGTGTGTGTGTGTGTGTGTGTGTGTGTGTGTGTGTGTGTGTGTGTGTGTGTGTGAGAGAGTGATATGTGTGTCTCAATTCTGTGTCTGTGTCTGCCTGTGTTGTGTGTGTCTATATGTCTCTATATGTGTCTTTGTATGTCTGTGTGTGTCTATATGTCTCTATATGTGTCTGTGTGTGTCTGTGTCTGTCTATATGCGTGTGTGTGTGTCTGTCTGTCTGTCTGTGTGTGTGTGTGAGAGTGATATGTGTGTCTCAATTCTGTGTCTGTGTGTGCCTGTGTTGTGTGTGTCTATATGTCTCTATATGTGTCTTTGTATGTCTGTGTGTGTCTATATGTCTCTATATGTGTCTGTGTGTGTCTGTGTCTGTCTATATGCGTGTGTGTGTGTCTGTCTGTCTGTGTGTGTGTGTGAGAGTGATATGTGTGTCTCAATTCTGTGTCTGTGTGTGCCTGTGTTGTGTGTGTCTATATGTCTCTATATGTGTCTGTGTATGTCTGTGTGTGTCTATATGTCTCTATATGTGTCTGTGTCTGTCTGTGTCTGTCTATATGCGTGTGTGTGTGTGTGTGTCTGTCTGTCTGTGTGTGTCCGTGTGTGTTCAAGCAGACGTGTGTACATGCATGTATCATGCTGCATCTACTGCTACACCATTGTGTATCCTAAGTCCCAATCAACAGAGCGATCTTAGCCTATAACTATCATAAGATAATGTTTAAGTGTAGGAGTGTATTGCAGGTGTAGCGCTATGATCACTCTGTACAGGGAGCCCCATGCATTGCAGCATGTTGTGTGTTGTTCAGACCAAGCATCCTGACTTCTTCCTGAGCGAGCTGAGCAAGGGGCGTGGCGGGGAGCAGCCCGCCAACACGGACCACACCCTGCGGGGGGACGGCATCATCCGCTTCCAGGAGGAGGGACGCAAGTCTTTAGAGAACCGATTCCGCTACAACAAGCCCCAGCAGGAGAAGGAGGAACTGAGGAGAGATCTAGGTACCGGTCTTCTCGCAGGAACTCTTTGACAGATGGAGCATATGTTGCATTACTTAGAGATGACGATACCTTAACACTGAGATCTAAAAAAACCAAAAGTTTTTGCCACAGACTGGCTAAGAATAATGTTTATTAGCCATCAAAAATGAAAGTTTTTCAGATAAATACAATTTTTTTTTTTTTTTGTCCTCCAGCATATTGTATATTAACACAGTTATGATTCTCTGACTCTGACTTTCGGACTCTGACTCTCTGACTCTGACTCTCTAACTCTGACTCTGACTTTCGGACTCTGACTCTCTGACTCTGACTCTGACTCCCTGACTGACTCTCTGACAAGTAAATTACAACAATATCCTAGTATTGTTGGACTGAAACTGTATTTCCTCTCACTTTCCACGATGTGGTGAAACATGTTCCGAGAAGTGTAGCATGGGTATACTTCCCTTGCAGATCGGCAGCAAGAAGAGAGGCACCTTCGTGAACACTCTGATAAGCTGAGAGATCTGCGCCAGGAGATCGAGATGGTGAGTAGTCGAGGGAAATATCCCAATCAATTCTACACTATGGCTTCTTAAGTCCTGTCCGTATAATTGATGCACAGCTAAAGAATGTGATAATCATCATCATCATCATCATCATCATCATCATCATCATCATCATCATCATTATCACTCAACAGGTTTTTCGGATGCTGTGTTCCTCCCATCCTCTATATCTCCTCCCGGGCTTGACTTTGTTAAGCCTACACTAACCCTTGGATCCTTTCCTGTGGTTTTTGTCATCGCAAATTTGCCAATTTGATTTACTACGCTTCTGAGTCTAATGGACCAATAAGTCTAATGGACAAATCAGAATACGAGATACAAACCAGCCTCAATGTTTGGTTGGCAATATCAACTACATGGCGGCCGGTCCCATTGATTACGATAGAGTTTGCAAGATAGTCAACATTGAAAAACTGACATGCAAATGAAAGCCCTCAAAATATATTTGATGTCCACTGCCCTTACCCATTTCCTTTTTCCTTATGACATTTGATTGGTCGGTAATATGTTAATGAAAATCAAAGGTGGGTAAATTTGAGATCGCAAAAAAACACAGAACTGCATCAAGGTGTTAGTGTAGGTTTACCAAAATGTGAGTGAGTGAGTGAGTGAGTTGGGTTTAACGCCGCTTTTAACAGTATTCCAGTTATATCACGACTTGTCAGCCTAATGTGCGAGGAAAGCCCGAAGTGATGCAAGTCTCAGATGCTTACCACTTCGGTGAAACCCACGAGCCCGGGTATGGTGCTGGCAAACCTAGAAACATAATCGCGGCGAACCGGGATTCGAACCCACAATCATAGGTTTCTGGAGTGCCCAAGGGACGCAACTCTGCACAGCGAATCGCGGCGCCTTAGACGACTGGGCCACCCGTGCCCCCACCAAAATGTGAGTTCTGGAGATATAAAAATGGTGTTCCTTACCTGTGAATATAGACTGTATAGTCACTATTTTTGCACAACAAATCAAGCCATGCCCTGCTGCCCATCGAGACTGAAACCAAAGAGTGCTCTAACAATGATCACTCAGATTGCACGTACAAAGGACAATATATCTCATGCAGGCTGCACTACAGCCTTGCGTACATCTACTCCACACAGTGCTTCAGTATCAAGCAGCAGTCTGGTTCCTTTGACCATAAGCTATAAATGGCCCTTGTTTCATTAACTGGCTCGAGTTCACACTAGCCCATTGACCAGCAATCTCATTAAAATCAGATCTTGGTTCTCGCTACCGCTAAAAAAATCTTTGTTTAGCAGTAGTGAGAACTACAATCTCATTAAATCAAATCTTAGTTCTCGCTATCGCTAAACAAAGATCTGAGGACATCCCAGTAGGGGTCACGTCAGAACGACCTTTCATTCGACCAATCAGAGCGTCGCTTTCCAGATCATGAAAGTGACAGTCAGAATGTGATTTCTAATCATGCATCCTCGAAAACTTTAACACGGGGTATTCCGAACGATAGTTACGGGATTAACGACTGAATCCATACAATCTCGACCATCTATTAGCTATTTCAAATTTTTAATCGAGAATTTGTCAAAATATATTTCAAAGCGTAGTCGCCAATTTGAAATTAGAGCCGTAAAGCACGAGAAAGCTGCCTTCTGATTTGTCATTCTATTGGTCGGTCAAAGTTCACGCAAGGTCGGTCTGACGTGACCCGTAATGGGATGTCCTCAGATCTTTGTTTAGCGGCAACGAGGACTTAGATCTGATTTTAATGAGATTGTGAGAACTAAGATCTGATTTTGATAGGGGTGTCACGATACAGGTACCTTATGATACGATACGTATCTCGATTTTGAGGTCAAGATAAGATACGTATCTCGATAAAGCAATACCAACCTTTTATGCGTAAATTTAGAAGCAAACTTTTAATTACATATCACATTCACAATTATGTATTCTAATCATTATCAGTAGATTATTTTGTAAAATAATATTAGTTAGAAAAGGTTGATTCTGTTTATTCAATCAAGCATCAGACACTAACAAGTTTTCGTGTGTGTCAAATTCAGAAAATATGATGACATTTCGATTCGAAAAGAAAAATCAATCGATACGCGAACAAATGGATACCAATTTCAATAAAATTTCATATTGATATAAATTTACATGTATCTCGTATCGTATCGTGAAAATTATCTACTGATGCATCGGTACAATCGGTGAATCGTGACATCCCTTATTTTGATGAGATTGATTGACAGGAGTAATAATATTGTAGTGACAAGAGTATTCGATATGATTGGAATTTGGCAGATAATAAATGGACCTATCACTAAAATAGACACTACCACACCAAATTTCGGACGTCTGTAGTGAATGCACACCTGTGAAGTATTGATGACCCAGGACTTCGTGGGAGAGTGGTTGCTGTGGTTTATACAGAGTTAACACTTTTGAATGCACATTGTTGTGCTGCAAAGAAAAAGTGTCTTCAAATCCTTACATCCGTTGATGACTTCTTCTTCTTGTCAATTGCCATATTCCTGAAAGGAATCTTTTACATGTAGTTTCATTTCAAAATTCCTTTTTAGCCATTGTTGGTAATGTCCTGCTTCTGTGTACGGTATGCTCTTTGAATACCTTGGTCTGCGAAACTCATTGATTTCCTCACTAGAAACAGCTTAATGTGTGTATGATCTTTCAAAAGAGATACATTATCCATATAAAAAATCCTGGTTTTTTTTCAGTGTATCATTGTGGTCATGACATGTATTGTGTGTGCACTGCATGCATGCAACACCATGATCCTCAGTGTTGTTCATTAATAATTAACTTTAATTTAAGTTTACTGGTATTAATCGACAATTGACCAGCATTGGATTTGAAGTCACTCTCATGTCAAGGTGACCAAGTATTTTCCCTTCAAAATATCACCACATACTCATAATATTCTTTTTTCTTACATAAAGTCCCAGGTTACTTTTGAAGTTACTGTATTCGACGTAATAAGCGTCCAGGGCGCTCTCAAAATTAGAAATAGGGGCTCTTATTAGAATCTTATTTTGGTGGGGAAAAAAAGAGTTGAAAGATAAATTTCGTTGTTTATGCTGACAGCATGAATGTTTATATAAGACAGATATATTTTTCCATTTATTTATTATAGCTAAAATGGATAGAATTATCATTAAACCGCCCGAATGTTATCAAAAATGAGCGGGCCACTGTAACTTGATAATGCCCTCATATTGCTTGACGACGGGCCATTATCACACCCGTTGTTAGGTGACGTCATAGGATAGGGATAGGTGACATCACGTTCAATAGTGACGCCATCTGGTTTGTTCTATGACGTTTCCATGTTTGTTAAAAGTTGGTCAGTGACATTGGTGTCAAATGTAGTAAATGTTTCAAACCCGATATTGTTGTTTCTTTTTATTTGATAACAAATTCCATCCATTTTAGCTATAATAACGGTAACACTATTTTTCAGGCCATTATCATTTGCAGAAGCCCTCGGTCTTTTCAACTGCCCTCCTTCGTCAGGCAGTTAATGGGAGACCTCAGGCTTCTGCAAATGATAATGCCCTGAAAAATAGCGTTACCCTTATAATATTCCAAGCTAGTACAACTCTGTTCTTGCATATTTAACATATTTATCATACAGGTATATACAGGGCACTTACAAAAGCAGGGTGCCACTTTGGACACGGTAGTTACATTTGTGTTCAACTTTTATTCCAATGGTGAAGGCAGCTCCTCACGGTGATAGCCATTTGTGGATCTCTCTATACTATCGGTGCCACCAGTCACAACTCCCCACTGTGCTAGGCGGCCACAACTTGCTGCTTGAACTTGCTGACCATTATGAATATTCCTCCCCCAGCTAAATGATTTTCTTTGTCAATTTGAATTTCTATTCTATTTAAACTATCATGTAAATGGTATAGCAAGAATCTAAGGGGGAAGATCAGGGCTTTTCTGTGTCAACAGTAATGAACCAGTCTAATTAAACAAATGTTAATTCACTTGGAAAATAGTCATAAACCTTATCAAAATTAATTCCCAAAGGCGTACACAAAAATATAAATGTCCCTACATTTGGGGTTAGAGGGCAAATTTTAAGATTTCAAGATTCACTGGTGGCAGCGATGGTACTGGGAGGGTAACACACTGTGATGGAGCTTGAGGTGAAGGAGGCCAGGGGAGATAACTCTGTTTTTCCTAACTCTCTAGTTGAAGTCTTCCGACAACTATGGCAAGCCAGGGGCAGGTGCCCCTAACAAGTCATCATCAGGTGAAACCACGGATCAACTTTAACGATGTGCTGTAGAATGCTTTTTATAATTTATTAATCATTTCTTGTGTTCTTTTAACTCTTTCCCTTCTATAACCATCTGCATATGTATGCAAGCATTTAGTGAGTACCATCTTTAGCCATAAATGATGTTTAAATGAAACATATATTCTCCATAATTATATATAAATGTTCTTAATTCAAACTTAAGAATATTGCCTTTATTTCCTCATTTATTAATTTTTCAGTTCATTTCTTTTGAAGTAATTTAAAATAAATTGATATCAAAGAAAAATAGATATATTTGTCATGTTACAGTGTCATATAAATTATGTTAACTCATGAATGAAAGTGAGTATTGACTATGCTTTTTGTACACACCCACACTAACATTCTGTGCCTTTGTCCTGTATGTCGCCTTCCTGTCGCCATCCTGTCACCTTCCTGTCACCTCTCTCTGTCGCTCTCCTGCTTGACCTGTCCTGTATCAGGTCGCCGCCTAATGGTTCGAAAGAGGGTTCGATTCAGCAATGATCCCCTCGAACAAAGGAAAATATTGCTAAGAGGTACAGACATTATTAGAGAATGGAATTAGAGTACAGTAACATACGTCTATAACCAATACGCTTATAACGGACTGATGGATATAACCATGGACCTGTATAACAAACATATTTTTTGGTCCTGCTATTTACTGTATAGATGCCGAATATATGCTATAAATGAATTATGGTTATAACGAACTAAAGTGGTCCATTTGAGTTCATTATAACTGTAGTTTACTGTACAGCCAATGAGCTGCAAGGAATTACCGTTTATTTGTCCCGATTGAATAAATGATGTAAGTCGCAAGCCTTTGGACTAGGAGCATACATTCACAGGGAACAGATAAACCATATTGCTAAGTTTTGCGTAGGTTATTCTATGTATTACTGATTGACATTTTCGGAGAGATAATGAAGACAACATACCAAACCTATGCACTCACTGAAGGCAGCCTGATCAGATGATGTCATGTTATCAATTTCATGATGTCATGAACAGTCAATGATTTTTTCAACAATGAAGCACTGTGATATTAGTAGTGTCTTGTAATTGGACACTATCGAAGCAAATTTGGGTTTCAGGCCCTCCAGTTATTGAATAAACATCATCAGACAGAGGCATTATGTTAATATGGGATAAGCACAGTATTGACATATTCTGTTATTTGGGTATAAACATCATCAGACATGCATTCTGTTAATTAAGTGTATATATGCAGTCCTGTAGGGTATTATACCTCAGTGGTTATGCTCCTACGCTACATAGTGCACCCATAAACACTGTCATATATATTCTGTCACTAAGGAATAAACATGGTCAAACTGATGCGTCCTGTTGGTATGGGATAAACACTGTCATATATAGACATATTGTGTTAGGAGGGAATAAACATGGTCAGACTGATGCGTTCTGTTAGTATGGGATAAACACTGTCATATATAGACATATTGTGTTAGGAGAGAATAAACATGGTCAGACTGATGCATTCTGTTAGTATGGGATAAACACTGTCATATATAGACATATTGTGTTAGGAGGGAAAAATAATGGTCAGACTGATGTATTCTGTTAGTATGGGATAAACACTGTCATATATAGACATATTGTGTTAGGAGGGAAAAATAATGGTCAGACTGATGTATTCTGTTAGTATGGGATAAACACTCTCATATATAGACATATTGTGTTAGGAGAGAATAAACATGGTCAGACTGATGCATTCTGTTAGTATGGGATAAACACTGCCATATATATTATATAGATATATTCTGTCACTTAGGAATAAACATGGTCAGACTGATGTGTTCTGATAATGCAGTATAAACACTGTCATACATAGGCCTACACATATTCTCTTACTAGGGAATAAACAGACTTATACTCAATGCTGTCCTAGTCAAGAATCAGGAGAGTCATTATACATTATTGCCGTATACCCATTCTTCAGTTGATGTTAATTACGGGAATATTTGACCCCTGGCAGCTTCAGTCAGTGAACATTCAGAGCAATCACAAGTTATTTCATTTGCTCTTTCAATTTTTCAGAGCAATTTGAAGCAAACAAGAAGGTGAGAAATAAGTACTGAACATAAACATCAATAATCATATGTCATTAACAAAGTCAAAAATTATTTAAAGGAGATCAGTATCCAGTATTTAATTGTCAAGATGTCCACGGAAACCATTAACATGAAAGGAAGAGAATTTATGAATGCCAGCTTCTATATTATCAGCGTTAGAAATTGTCACTTGTCTTATAGTTCTTGCCAAACTGCCCAAAAGTTAAGGTATCATAAGGACAAGTAGAAATTTGTCATTTTAAGGGTTTTGCTATATGTTAGCATTATAATGACCTGTGAACTAAAACTGTTAGTTTCTAATGCTGATTATGAGGAACAAATGGCATTTTGATGTGATACACATCCATAAATTCTCTTCCTTATGTGTATCACTTCTAAATGGCATTCATTAAAATGAAGTAAAGTATGATTATTGTATGATATATGTAACAATAAAAATACACATGCAGGACTTTCTGTGCATCTCAAGGTCATGTTTTGTCTATTACATTCTACAGCTAAATAATTTGATCCACTGAGTTTGTGACATTCAATTTGAAATACTAAACAGGACACTCCAGTATATCAGCAACATCTGCCATAAAACTGATGTTAAGAACCATTACAATTTCCTATCATATCAAGGACAACCTACCAAGATACAATACTATTGGAGTTTGAGGTTAACTTTTGAGAAAATTAATTTGTATGTTTGTAGGGCTGGCTATCTTTATTGATCATAGAGATCGATAATCACTAACTTAACATCAATCAATCATTGATAAATATTGGAGTAGGAACTATAAGCATGATTGGTTGGTTTGTTGTTTAACGCCGCACTCAGCAATATTCCAGCTATATGATGGCGGTCTGTAAATAATCGAATCTGGACCAGACAATCCAGTGATTGATATTATGAGCATCGATCCACACAATTGGGATCGATGACATGCATCAACCAAGTCAGCGAGCCTGACCACCCGATCCCGTTAGTCGCCTTTTACGACAAGCATAGTCGCCTTTTACGGCAAGCATGGGTTGCTGAAGACCTATTCTATCCTGGATCTTCACAGGTCTCTATAAGCATGAAAGTACCAAAGAAGATCTCTGACAGTGTTTCAGTTAATCTAAACTGTATTTCATCGCAACAGTTTATGTGAGTTATTATCGATGACAACAATTTCGTATCAATAATCAATGATAATTCCGATAATCAATATTTTTAGCCAGTCCTAGTTATGACCAGTGGATCATAGCATAGGGACATGTAATGTGAGTGGAGATGTAAGGGGGTAGTGAATGTAAGGATGGTTATTGTATACAATTGTCCTCACCAGGAACTTGAGTTGAAGAGTTTGGAGCTAGAGCGCACCCGTGGTGGTGCAGGTGCTCCGGTGCTTGACACAGATGGTAAAACGCTGACGAGGTTTCCCATAACAATGAAACGGGATGACATGGGAGGTAACTACGTCTTAGTTCTGTAGCTCACCTATAGACATAGGGGATGTAGCATTTCTAAGTTTTCTTTTAGTATATCTACACTTCAATGTGTTTTCATTTTCTTGGCCCAGATGCTTTTTTAATTTTTGATTGCTCTGCCAATTGCATGTGTAGTTTAGCATGGAATAGTTTTGTGTGCCTCTTCTAAAACACTGCACATGTCACATTCCATGGATCTAATTCACACCTTGCATCTTACTGCTGCATTGTCATGCCTGTTAAAATGTGTCTATTTTACTTTTATAGCTGTTTCAAAATGATTCCTTGTAAAATGTTTTAGTTGCAACCATGAAAGATAAAGTTGGCAACAACCGTTCCCAAGTTTATGAGCCAGAATCGGCATTTTATTCCCCCTTTGGTCGTCCGGGGTGTGGAGCTCCCATGAAGGACACAGAGGGCAGGATAGTTGCTGTCTACCAGGGAAAACTCAGGGATGTAAGTGTACAGCGGCTCTTGATTGTGGACATCACATCTTGGTGGATTATGTCAGCTCATTATGTTATTCATCAGTTCTTGATAACTTACACCAAATATTGATAGCTCACATCAGCTCTTCAAATTGGACATCAGGTCTTGATAACTTACACCAAATATTGATAAGTGACATCAGATCTTCATATTGTACATCAGGTCTTGATAACTTACACCAAATATTGATAAGTGACATCAGCTCTTCATATTGTACATCAGGTCTTGATAGCTTACACAAAATATTGATAGCTCACATCAGCTCTTCAAATTGTATATCAGGTCTTGATACACCAAATATTGATAGCTTACATCAGCTCTTCATATTATACATCAGGTCTTGATAGCTTACACCAAATATTGATAGCTTACATCAGCTCTTCAAATTGGACATCAGGTCTTGATAACTTACACCAAATATTGATAGCTGACATCAGCTCTTCATATTGTACATCAGGTCTTGATAGCTTATACCAAATATTGATAGCTGACATCAGCTCTTCAAATTGGACATCAGGTCTTGATAACTTACACCAAATATTGATAGCTGACATCAGCTCTTCATATTGTACATCAGGTCTTGATAGCTTACACCAAATATTGATAGCTGACATCAGCTCTTCAAATTGGACATCAGGTCTTGATAACTTACACCAAATATTGATAGCTGACATCAGCTCTTCATATTGTACATCAGGTCTTGATAGCTTACACCAAATATTGATAGCTGACATCAGCTCTTCATATTGTACATCAGGTCTTGATAGCTTACACCAAATATTGATAGGTTACATCAGCTCTTCAAATTGGACATCAGGTCTTGATAGCTTATACCAAATATTGATAGCTCACATCAGCTTTTCAGCTTACAGCTTACACAAAGTATTGAGTAGGTTAATATAATGTATATAAATGAGAGCAACAATGGCAGCTACCATTTGACACTTGTTGGCAATACTCCACTTCATGATCACATATCACATGATTAAGATGTCATGTAAAACTATGCCTGTTATGGATTACGTATTCACTTTTGTTGTGTGTGTTAACAGACTTTTGGCCCCAAAATATGTGTCATTAGGTCAAAAAAATTAAAATGAAACAATTCCAATTATGTAACTCTTTATATTTCCTCTCTCCACTCGTCATGCTTCATTTTGTTTCGAAGTTTTGAACTTATTGAAGGGCAGCACACCAAAAATCATTTATGGGTTACACTTGTGTCTGCGAGAATTCTGGTAACTAATGGTAACAAGCTTGAAGATCTATTTATTAAGATTGTTTCTAAATGATGACAACTTCATATGTTGGTTCACTGTGACTGCAGTGTGGATGCGCCTCTGTGTTGACATACAGTATTGCTCAGCAAGTAAAGATTTCTTTCTGTTCTGTAGACTGCTTCTGCTGACAAGATCAGAAAAACGAGGGCCGCTCTAAGCTACAGGAAGGATCTTCGTGAGTGTACACATTTATTCAGATTTGGTCTTAGTCAGTAATGTTCTTTGAAGATACCTCTTGGACATCCAGGGGCGATGGAGTAGTGGTTAAAGCGTTCGCTCGTCACGCTGAAGACCCAGGTTTGATTCCCCTCATGGGCACAATGTGTGAAGCCCATTTCTGGTGTCCCCTGTCCTGATATTGCTGGAATATTGCTAAAAGCATGGTGCAAAACCATACTCACTCACGGTGACATCCAGGGTAGAACAGATCCCAATATGAACGTGTAGAAGTTGACTACAGAGGATTGGATGGTCACAATGACTAATTAGATACTGCATGAGTGCAGACTAACTAGGTAGACCAGCTGATATACAGCTCATGGTACTTGACAACCTGGTTGATGTTCATGCTATCAGCCACTGGTTTGTCTGCTCCAGGCCCTGTTGAATCTTTCACACATTTTGTGGTGTGACCCATTCACCCATTTTGATGTTCATGGTGGTTTTCAATCCCGCCTAACAAGATATTAAAAAGTGCAAGTTCATTTCTTTTATGGTATTATCCCCAAAAATATTTTTGCATCCTGAACATCTTTATTGATGCTCATTCCATCAACCACTAGTTTGTTTGTATTAGGCCCTGTTGAACTTTGCAAACATTTTACTGGTGAACCCATTAACTTAATCTTTAAATCTTTTCATGTTGTTGGTATTTTCCATCCTTCTTTTCACATAGTATAAAAAGGCATTAAGATTGGACATATGTAAACCTAAAGGTACATCCAGCTTGGGTATTTGCTAAATATAGATTCACAGAATTTAAACCCATGATACATGAATTTAAACCCATAATGTCATTGTGGCGACATTAGGGAAGTGTGTGTATGCTTATAGAATTGTGATATCGACTTCTTGGTTGTGGGCTTTAGTGAATGAGCATTGGTCTGTTCACCATTAAAGTAAACATTCTAGTTCCTTAAAGCAATCGATAGAGAAATGTATTCTTTGCAGCAAGAGGTTGTTGCATCTTTAATTTCTGCTTGAGAAAATGAAATTCAAGCAACTCTGTTCAATCTTCTATTTAGAATCAATATCTGAAGTTAATCAGATGGTTGTCGAGCATCTCAATGAAATGTCACAGTATAGAGGTCAAGGTGACAGTTGCATGTATATTATCTGTTCCCATCGTTACAGAGCAAGAAATGGAGGAACAAAAGAGGAACCGCGAGGACATGGACAACTATATGAAGGCTCCAGTGAGTAGCAAAGTCAAGTGTTCTATATATTATGTCTAGTCCTGGCATGAAAAGATCGATAATCAGAATTATCGTCGATGGGAAGAAATGTTATGATTATCAGTATGAAAATTGTGTCATCAATAATAGGGGTGGTCAGGTAGCCTAGTGGTTAAAGCGTTTGCTCGTCACGTTGAAGACCTGGGTTCGATTCCTGACATGGGTACAACGTGTGAAGACCATTTCTGGTGTCCCCGCCGTGATATTGCTGGAATATTGCTAAAAGCGGCGTAAAACCATACTCACTCACTCATCGATAATATCTTACATACCGTATTCGACGTAATAAGCGCCCAGGGCGCTTTCAAAATTAGAAATAGGGGGCTCTTATTAGAATATTATTTTGGTGGACAAAAGTTGAAAGATAAATTTCGTGGTTTATGCTGACACACTGAAATGTTTATATGAGACAGATACATTTTTCCAGAATTGAATTGCCCATAATTAAGAATGCATATAACACACGACTGCGTATCATACGCGAATAAAGAAGTCTTGTGTACATTGATCAATAGGAAGGAGTGCTAATTGGGATTGTTCACTAGCCAATATATTAGCAAATATCGCCGTGGGCGCTTATTAGAGCGGGGCGCTTATTACGTCGAATATGGTAAACTATTTTGATAAGATAAAGTTTAGATTTTCCAAAACAGACTTCAATATTGCTGAAGATGGAATGTAACTGTTTTTGTTGCATCTCAAATGTCCTCAAAGTAATCCCTGCATAAATGTGCCACCACTCACCAGTGGAGTGAAATAAGTTGATTTGACTCATTTTTTGCTTTTTTGCTCAGAGTTATTTCCCCTATATTTATAGATAATTGATCGATATTTATAGTTAACAATTATCAATCTCTATAATCTGTGTCTATAGCCAGCCCCAATTATTTCATATTCCATTAAGACATTCTTTTACTACTAGTTTCACTGGTTTGGTAGCCCTACATTTAAAAAAATCCTAAATGACCTTGTTGTGTAGCTTTTGTTTGCTGGACTTATTGGATGTTCTGTAAAAAATGTGTGAAAAAATATAACTGGTCAGGTCCTCCTTTCAGAGAAAACATTTTAATGTCTTGAAGCAGTGAGCGAGAAATACACTGTGTCTAACACAATCTTCAAGCATCCCATCTAGATATTTAAAAACAATCGGCCCCTTATAATATGTTTTAATGGAAAGATGCAGGCTCACGGAGTGTTTAACTCAGTGAACAGTCTTCAACTATATTATGACATCATACAATTATCGACTTTGTGTTAGGTCTGTATCTGTTTTTATGGACCTGAAAAAACAGTATTGATCGAAGATATTTTTTTTTTATGTCCAGAAATGCAGGTGTTGATCTCATGTAAAGTCTGTGATTGTTTTATCATAAAATAAAAAGACAAAGGTAGATGCTACAGATCCCATTCCACTTTTAGTAACTCAAGTGAGTTCCATAAATCATCCGACCTGAAGTCATTTGTGTTTCTCAGCCAGTGAATATGTGGAAATCCTTGTGCTGCAGGTTGGTGAGCTGACGGAGATCATGAGAGAGGGACTTGTAGGGCGACCTCGTCGTGACCCCATCACTGGCACACTGCTGAACCAGCACCTCGCAAACTCTGATATATCCAAACTGGTATGTACCTGATCATACAACACCATACAAACACACAACAACAACCTTACACCATTTTCTCAAACCAGGTGCCGGCATCCGTTAGGCATGCCAGATAACTACGGTTGTGGGTTTGAATCTTGGATTCGCCGTGAATCTGAGACCTGCATAACTTTAGGGTTTCATCCCACATGCAGCCGATATAACTGAAATACTGTTCAGAGTAACGATCAACCCAACTAACTCACTCACTCAAACTCCAGTCAACCAAGACACATAAGTGACTATGCTTGTCGTAAAAGGCGACTAACGGGATCGGGTGGTCAGGCTCGCTGACTTGGTTGATGCATGCCGTTGATCCCAATTGCGTGGAACGATGCTGATGATATCAATCACTGGATTGTCTGGTCCAGACTCGATTATTTTACAGACTGCCGTCATATAGCTGGAATATTGCTGAGTGCGATGTTTAACAACCAACCAACCAGACACATAAAGTAAGCAACTAGTACCACCGAATTAATGCTTACTGAAACTTCTTATGACTATTTCAATTCTATGTTAAGCAATGGGGGTGAGTATTTTATTAGGGCTGGGATGAGTCCAAATTTACTACCCGGGTACCCACACCCCCATTACCCGACCCTACCCAGGTGCCCGCTGTAGATCTTAAGAGATCGGTCCAAATGTCCGACTGGGAATAGTTTGACCGGAGCCCTCGCAATGTATTTAGATACACAAATAAAAACGATCTGGTCATGCATAAACTGAAGTTGACTGAAGTTTTATCTTTAATCAAACATAAGATAAACATTCTAGATGATTCTTGTCATTAAACAATATATCACATTATTAACCACTGGTCAGAGTAGTCCTGTAGGTACCCGGGTCCTACTCAGTACCCACCCGACCCAAGTACCCGAGTCACCCGTCCCAGCCGTACATTTTATCCAGACTGATGGTGTTATTGAGGTATACCCAGTATATAAAATCAATACTGACATTTAGTTTGCTGATAGTATTCTAAATGTAAAAGTAAAGTTGCAAAATTCTGAAAATTATTATCATAATATATAAATAAAAGAAGCATGCTGTTAGAATGTTTCTTGGAATGACAAGTTGAAGTGAGTGAGTTGGGTTTAACGCTGCTTTTAACAGTATTCCAGTTATATCGCGGCGTGTCAGCTTAATGTGGGAGGAAAGCCCAAAGTGATGCAGGTCTCTGACGTTAACCACTTCGGTGAAACCCACGAGCACGGGTATGGTGCTGACAAACCTAGAAACATAATCGGGGCGAACCAGGATTCGAACCAACAATCATAAGTTTCTGGCGCTCCCAAGGGAATCAACTCTGCACAGCGATTTGCGTGCCTTAGATGACTGGGCCACCCGTGCCACCGACAAGTTGAAGAGTTACCTCCCCTTCTTAATGAGATTTGGAATACACAAGTATAAAAACTAGATTATTGTCTTAAATTCTTTTGAGAATTAAGACATTTTGGTGGCCTCACCGAAGTCTAAGCATCTTCATCTTTATGTTCAACTTTTCCTTCTCAAACATACAAATGAAGGTACTGCAGAATTTCTGTGGGCTGTGGAATACAGATGGTAAACCTTGTGACTTCAAACAACCACTTTAGATCAGCCACTCTTCAAGTCCATCAGCATTACTTTATACACTTTATATTTTAAAACGTAAAAACTTTATAAAAGCCAACAAAATCTACAAATGTATAAAATCTACATGCCAAGTCATAACTGTAAGTTAATCCAACCATTTCCATTAATAGAATCCTGGATTCCACCCACTTCCCTTTTTGTAATTACCCGAGCTGACCAAATGAGCCATTGCCTTGAGCCTGATGACCTCTTGTATCAGTGAAAGGTTCAGTTGTTACCATGCTCCTGCAAGCTGTGTAATGGTTGAACAAATGGGGAAGGAAGTTAGTTAATATATTTGTGTTTGTGTTATATCTTGTGTTATATCTTGTGTTATGTGAGTGTAGTAAGAGTGAGCTGAAATGAGGATTGGGTTTTCACATTGTGCAACAGCGTGGATCACTGCGTGTGCTATCAACCACTAGTCTACCATCAGTGGTATGCACGTTAATAACTCTACCTCTATCTATGAGAATTACCTCCCTTTGCTTGTAACTTTCCAAGCTCCTCACATCAATATCCTGTTCGCAGAGCTCCCTTTACTATCGCTGCCACTAGCGAAAGCTCCCCACTGTGATAGGTGGCTACAACCACGCTTGGAGTTTATCTCGCAGCTGACTGACCATTATGTTTTCAAACAAGATGACTGCCATGACACCGAATACTCTTACCCATGCTAAATTATTTTCTTTGTTTGTCAGTTTGAATTTCTGTTTCATTTATTGTTATAGTAAGAATGTAAGGGTCAAGTTGGTTGATTTTCCGTTATTCTGAAATATCGAACCAATCTGAACAAACAAAAATGTTAATTCATCCGGGAAATATCGTCAGTCTTAAACCTTTTCAAAATTCACTATGATGGTATTCCCAAAGACATAAACAAAAGTATAAACGTTACCAGATTTGTGGTTAGAGGGCCAATTTCAAGATTCTTGTAATGGCCGCACCCACTCTGATGGCAGCGATATTACCGAGAGTGTAACGAAGTTGTCCCGTGCTGGGCAGGAGCTTGATGATCATATGCTCTGTGGTTGAGTGACCTTGACCCTTGCTGGCATAACATAAGGCAGGTTGTGGTAAGGCTGCTTTCGCTCACTATCGCTCGGGAAATACTTGAATTTAGACACTTGTATCGTAAACATAGTATGACATGAACACGAATATAATATCCTCCATGTGTACAACACATAATCTTTTTACAGAAAATAGCGGTGTAGGGGGGGTATGTGAAATTGCTTTTTAGTAACTTTTATTGAAAAAGATTTAGTTTCATCCATGTTTAGACTACATTTGTTCACAACTGTCAAATACATGAAAACAAATATAACTCATGTATGGTTTAAGTAAGCACCTACCTTTGTCAATCTTCTACGCTCTGGGTTCTGATTATGGTGAATATGGTATTTGGTCTTTTGTAAAGGGTGCCTCATTTGTTTGAAATAATTTTGATAGCTTTATGGACACAAGTCCAGCTGGCTTGGTAACAAGTGCCTCTGAAATTCAGGAGTTAAACAAGTCACCATCTTATTGCAGAAAATGAACAAAGGAGACAACAAGCCGGTCAACTCAATAAGGGAGTACCACGACTTCCTCACGCACCAGGCACAGGAACGGGAACGCACCAAGAGACTGGACAAACTCAGAGACAATCAGGAATGGAAACATGTGAGTATTTTGGCCAGTATTTTGTCTTAGCACTATGACTATTGCAGTTCATCTTCCAAAGTTCTTCTTAACTTACTGTAAAAGTTCTGTTTCTACCCTTGCCAAACTACGCTGGAATTTCCAGGCTCGATCATTGCACCACCAGTGGCTATTATAGTTATGTCCCTTCTATGTCCCTCCTATTGACCAAACAGATTCCACTTCTAGAATCACTTGCATTTGCTTCAAACAAAATGGCGGCGCCCAGTCAAGACTGATTGATAATCGATCTATGTTGTACTAAAACGGGTTTTACCTCGTGCAGTGCATGAAATCATTTCAGCACCTTGATTAAAAATGTGAAAAAATTTGCAGAAAGTCTGTCAACGTCCTGACACATTGAAATCCATGTTGTTTTCGAACCGGATGTCTAGATTTTGATTAATCTATGCATAGACTTGTTAATCCAGACAAAATATAACTCCATAATTCCAGTCTAGTTCGGCAAGGGTGGAAACTGGACTTTAGAGTCAGTTAAGTCCCTTGCCTCAGGAAGATGATTGCAGTTCTATGTTAAGGTATGGGGGTGTGTGTATTTTTTCCAGGCCAATGGTGAGTGAGTATTACCTGGACAATGAGATAGCTAGAGTCTACTACAATGTCTCAGCATTATGACTATTGCAGTTCTATGTTTAAGGTACAGGGGTGAGTATTTTCTCCAACTAAAGCCTGACATTCCACATATGTTGAGGGTGGGTTTGCTCAATATCATAGTGCATAATGGCTGACAATAACTTGACACTACATAATAAATGGCTGTCACTATCGTGGGATTGGAAAAGGATGTGAATTTGACTTATGGTCCATATGATATTAATGGCTGCAAATATTTTGTCTCTACATAATAAATGACTTGATTCACTGTAGTTAAGGGGACACAGGTGGGCCAGTTGTCTGAGGTGTTATGATTCGCTGTGCAGAGTTGCATAACTTGGGCAGACACCATTTTGGGCTTGAATAACAGTTTGCCTCGATTATGTTACTAGGTTTGTCAGCACCATACCCATAATCCTCTGTTTGTCCAAAGTGGTAAGACCTGCATCACTTCAGGCTTTCCTCCATATAAAGTTGACATGCTGTGATATAACTGGAATACTATAAAAGCGATGTTTAAACCTAACTCACTCACTCACTCACTGAAGTGAGATTGGAAAAGAATGAGAGCTTGTCTTAAGGCTCGCATCATATTAAAAATTATTTTATTCCTAGTATATGATATTTCCAATATGAAACCTGGGTTAATAACGTCTATTTACCCGACTGTTCACAGCATCATGATGTGTTTGGTACGATGTTCGGCAAGAAGGGAGGCGGCGCACCAAAGGGAGATAATCATAAGAAGGAGAGGCTGGACAACACTCTGTTTTCTCCAAGACGTGATGTAAGTAAGAACTAATGGTACTGCAGACTGACGATAAATTCTTATTTGTTCTTCCAAGAAAGACAGTTTGTGTCAAAAATACTGAGATGAAATTCATATATGTACGTTATGCATTGGATGCTCATTCCACACAAAAGATGGAAAATGTCCATTTTGTTTAGCAAATTGTATAAAGTGAAACCAAGCTAATCTGGATGGAATTTTTCCAAATTTCTTTTTTGGGGTTGTGGATTTTTGGATCCCAAATATTGTATTTCCAGAATATGTTAAGTTGGAAGGAATTGAAAAAAAAATTAAATGAGGGTGAGTTTTTATAGCGATACATTTCATACATAAATATTGTATGTTAAATAACTTTTATTGATAGTGACAGTAAATGAGGTTTCTCTAACATTGGACATTTGTGGTCGGGAAAATATGAAACCTACTGCTGAAAAAAAGTCTGGGTGTAATTTGGGGGTTGGGGTGGGTGAGGGGTGGGGTGGAGGGTTGGCACAGGTGGCACCAGATGTCTAAGGCACCCAATTAGTGTGCAGAGTTACATCCCTTAGGAACACCAGAAACCTATGATTGTGGGATTGAATGCCTGTTTGCCCTGGTTCGCCCCCTGTTTGCTGTTCAAAACGGCGTTAAACCCACTCACTCACTCATGACTTGGGTCACAGATACATGTATGTCCCACCAATGGCAAACCCCGATGGGTGTATGTTACATGTTGACTGCCCTTGGCCAATCACTTCGTAAATTGGGTATTGTGTGCACCTCTTTTTCAAAATCCTGGATCACCTTCTGTTGACCCGGTTGGGGAGAGTATGTCAAGAAAACAGTGATGTGAGTGAATGAATGTTGTTTTACGCCACAGTCCACACCAATTCAGCAGTATCATGGCAATCTGTAAATAATAACAACATGCCAGGCAAGTGTCTCACAGCCTGACCACCTATCCAACCCGTGAAGATCCGGGGTAGAATAGGTCTTCAGCAACCCATGCTTGCTGTAAAAAGTAACCATGCTTGTCGTAAGAGGCGACTAAGGGATCGGGTGGTCAGGCTTGCTGACTTGGTTGATGCATGTCATCGATCCCAATTGCATGGATCGCTGCTCATGATGTCAATCACTGGATTGTTTGGTCCAGACTCGATTATTTACAGACCGCCATCATATAGCTGGAATATTGCTGAGTGCGGCATTAAACAACAAGCAAACAAACAAACAAGCTCCGATCCATACCGATACATCAGGGTACGACGACGCTTTTCACATGTTGAAACTCTTCATCAGCGCTTATGCCAGCAGTTGATTCTGGGGTGATATTCTGACTGGAATCCCCACGGGGCTTCTAGAGTTCCAAGCTGAAGCAGGCTCTGAGTTGAGGTAGCATTAACAAACTGTAATTTTTCTTCAGGCTAACGGAAAATTGATCATGGAGAGAAAGGCTATAACTGATTTGGCTGAGGTTTGTAGGACAGAACACGCCTGTGTTCATGATGATGCATGTTTCTACGTCTCTCAGTGTCTGCTTGTTATCTTACACAGTATTTTAAACAGAATGTTTAATTTTTATTTATTTCTACGTCTATTTTTTTTCAAAAGTCACCAAACGTCAACCATAAGCATATCATTCATCCCCACCCATTAAAAAGGTTCTATATAGTTCTTTAAATTACACAAGATTTTATTGTATTCAAATACTGGATGAATTGTCTTTTCTTTAAAATATGTTAACTATTGTATCCTGTTTGAAGTTAAAAATGATCTTTTTTAATGAGAACTCATTTTTAAATATCCAAAAGGAATTGTAATAAAAGAAAAAATGGAAATGATATATCCCCTTTTAACGTCCCTGTAGCTTCCCTCGTGGATGGAAGCGCCCCCTAGGGAGACACTTACTACACGGAGTATGCCGGAGGTACTGAGTGTGTTACTGTTGGGTATAATGGCCACACTGTCCCCAGTTTGAGCTGCATGTCATAAGCCAGTGTATGCACCATGAATAATGTTTGATTTGCCGTTTATGTTTATTAATTTCACATGCATATGTATCTGGTTGTTTTGTGGGTGTATTATGGTGAAATGTGACTGACAAAATGCAATGTATATGTACTCACACCGATGTTAACACTGTGTCTGTCACATGTTAACACTGTGTCTATCACATGTTAACCCTGTTTATATCACTTGTCAAATGTATCCTGTCTATGTTTGTGCTTTGGGGTCTCTATGATCAGGGTGTTGTTGAGATGTGCTCTGGTACTGTAAATCTTGAAATTAATGCGCCTCCAAATTAATACGACTGCTGATCCCAAGCAAAAAATGTGACAATTTCAATGCGACTCCCCCAACCCCATCCCTAGTGGAATGATACATATCCATACCATAATCCAACCTTACCTTAATCCAATCAAACAACAAATAGCATTGCTTATTAGCGCTGAGTGGAGCACTTCCGTAAAAACAAAGTGTTGTGTGGGTGGCGTCTGTCTTGACTGCTGAAGTGGTCAATGATGGCTAGTTTGATACGGGAGGGTAGAACACTTGACCTCAGCAGTGATACTCACCGGATGCCTATTGTATAATTCCTATTCTTTGAATGAAATGGTTACTTTCTTGTTACAACTGCTGCTAAATAAAACTGTGTTTGTGTTTATATTGAAGTTGGTATTTCCGCAAGCTCGCGTTAATTTCAATATTTACAGTATATTGTTAAATATAGGAATACAACTCCCTTCCTTAAGCCCTTTCCAAACTTACCTCAAACAATGTGGAATGTACCTCGATATTACTGTCTCTCTAGGAAGCGACATCCATAATTACTACGGCTGTGTATTGGCAAAAAACATTGTTTTGTGAACTATTGCGATACAGGTTTTTGTATTACAATACGTATTGCGATATATAGGGAGCTAAAGTGCTTGATGGTGATTGACACTGATTGTACATGCACATCCCATTTTCCACATACTTAAGTAATTATTACTCGGCATGGTCATTCGTCGACATTATGTAGTCATGGATACAGGGGAGATAAATCACGCAATTATGTCAATCAATGTCAAAGGGACACATCATTTAAGAATTGACTTTCACCTTGTGTGAGTTCATTGGAGTTTGAACCTTCATAGAGTGAGGGCCAAACTGTATGAACGTAGGAGCTTGCACTATAAAATGGGCACTAGTCCGGACTAGTACAAGCAGACACACACAGTCACACAGACAGACAGACACACACACACACACACACACACACACACACACACACACACACACACACACACACACACACACACACACAAGGTCCCACTGCAAGATGTACATGTGTGTACTTGTATACGTTCCTTGTGTGGTTCACATGTGTCGGGACTGAACCCAGTCATGTTACTCGTGCACCTGTCCGGTTTCCTGTGTCCGGTTTCCTGTGTCCGTTTCCTGTGTCCTGTCACTGTGATGTGGCAGCTTTCTGTGTTAATATACTCACGGACAGTTGTTTAACTCATCCATACATTGTTCGTGGAAAGATTTGACAAGTGTCATTCACTCATTCACAAAGTATAATTTAGTAAGATTTTAATTAAGTAAGTTTGAGGTGTAATTTTTTATGTGTTGTTGATATGTTTCTGACATAACTTCTCATTAAGAACATCTTAAAAGTAGAATATGGATACCAGTATTCAATGAATTGACATGTTCAGTGAACGGAATCATATTCGTGATGAAGTTGTCTTCATCTACAGTTTCCTTTTCACAATGCAGATATTATACACTCACTGACAAAGAAACGTCTAGAAGAATTACTTGTAGTCAAGAGCTCGATGCACAATCAAACATACTAGTATGTTGTGTGAATCGATGCTCATAATTGCATCACATGTGACGTCATAGATCCATGACTCGAGATGCACCATATGACTCATGCAGGATTAGCGTGTAAAGTTTGGAAGTCACGTGCAGCATATCGTGATAAAAATATAGACACTCTGTGGTAACATTTCTGAAACATCTCTTCTTAACATACACAATTCTCTATATGTTGCTATGGTTTGCGTTTCTTTTGGTGTTGAGTATACATATGTCAAAATTCTTGTACAACATTGATGATTTCACTCTATTGCAATCTTACTTATTGCACTACAGTGGTCACCATGTGATATTATACAATTATAGACTTTATATGAGGTCAGTACCCATTTTTATGGACCCCCTAAGGGATGGGATATGATAACAACACTGCCATATAATAACCTTTTTATCACATACCATAACATTAAATTATGTCTCCCTCATCCCCCCAAAAGGAGGGGAGACATGCCATGTTTGGCTTTGTTCCCGATTGTGTCGGCGTCAGTGTGCCCATCCCATTCATAGCCATAACTTGAAAACCGTTAAATGTTTTTCAACGAAACTTGCTATATGCATTGGCATCAGCTTAACAGGTGCCTTTTGCTCTTTTGAAATTTTTCAACATTATATTTTTTTGTTTCCATGGAAACAATTTCACCTTAGTCTCAAACAAGGGTAGGATTTGTTTCCGGGACATAACTAAAAAAAAACATTCAACATTTTTCTACAATACTGCACATATGCATTGGTCATCAGCTTAACTGGTGGCTTTTGCAAATTTCAAAATTTTATATTTTAATTTTTATATGTCCATGGAAAATAATTTTTACTTAGTCTCAAATGAGAGTAGGGTTTGTTTCGGGACATAACTTGAAAACCATCCAACATGTATCATGGTACAACCCAGGTGAGTCTGTGTATATAGCTTCCTTGCCATCACGTTGTTCAGTGGAATACAAGGCTCTGTTCTCTGTCCTGCAGCACAAGGCGTATGTCGGGGATCAGAATGGCGAGTACAGTTCCTCAACGATGGGGCAGCGGTTTGTCAAGTCAACCATTCCCAGCAAGCACTCCAACATGTACGAGATCCCAGACAGAAGGTCTTCAAATGTGAGTTCACTAAGCTGTAACTTGTCATCTGTAAATATCCGGGATCTTTGTGGAACACGGTTCATATGGGACACGCTGTCAGCACCTATTATTGTCAACGAAGATGGGACACTGTCAGCTGTTATTGTCCACCTAGATGGGACACTGTCAGCTCCTGTTATTGTCCACCTAGATGGGACACACTCAGTTCCTGTTATTGTCCACCTAGATGGGACACTGTCAGTTCCTGTTATTGTCCACCTATATGGGACACTGTCAGCTCCTTTTAACATCCACCCAGATAGGACACTGTCAGCTTCTATTATTGTCCACCTCAACGGAACACTGTCTGCCCCTGTTATCGTCCACCTACACAGGACACTGTCAGCTCATGTTATTGTCCACCTAGATGGGACACTGTCTGCCCCTGGTATTGTCCACCTCTACGGAACACTGTCTGCCCCTGTTATCGTGCACCTAGATGGGACATTGTCAGCTCCTGTTATTGTCCACCTAGATGGGATACTGTCAGTTCCTGTTATTGTCCACCTATATGGGACACTGTCAGCACCTGTTATTGTCCACCTAGATGGGACATTGTCAGCTCCTGTTATTGTCCACCAAGATGGGACACTGTCAGCTGTTATTGTCCACCTAGATGGGACACTGTCAGCTCCTGGTATTGTCCACCTAGATGGGACACTGTCAGATCCTGCTATTGTCCACCTAGATGGGACACTGTCAGCTCCTTTTATCATCCACTCAGATAGGACACCGTCAGCACCTGTTATTGTCCACCTAGATGGGATACTGTCAGTTCCTGTTATTGTCCACCTATATGGGACACTGTCAGCACCTGTTATTGTCCACCTAGATGGGACACTCTCAGTTCCTGTTATTGTCCACCTAGATGGGACACTGTCAGTTCCTGTTATTGTCCACCTAGATGGGATACTGTCAGTTCCTGTTATTGTCCACCTAGATGGGACACTGTCAGCTCCTGTTATTGCCCACCTAGATGGGACACACTCAGTTTCTGTTATTGTCAACCTAGATGGGACACACTCAGTTTCTGTTATTGTCCACCTAAATTGGACACTGTCAGCGCCTGTTATTGTCCACCTAGATGGGACACACTCTGTTTCTGCTATTGTCCACCTATATGGGACACCGTCAGCTCCTGTTATTGCCCACCTAGATGGGACACACTCAGTTTCTGTTATTGTCCACCTAAATTGGACACTGTCAGCGCCTGTTATTGTCCACCCAGATAGGACACTGTCAGCTTCTATTATTGTCCGTCTCGACGGAACACTGTCAGCTCCTGTTATCGTCCACCTAGATAGGACACTGTCAGCTCCTGTTATTGTCCATGTAGATGGGACACTGTCAGCTGTTATTGTCCACCTACATAAGACACTTTCAGCTGCTGTTATTGTCCACCTAGAAGGGACACTGTCAGCTGTTATTGTCCACCTAGATGGGACACTGTCAGCTCCTGTTATTGTCCACCGAGATGGGACACTGTCTGCCCTTGGTATTGTCCACCTAGATGGGACACTGTCAGCTCCTGTTATTGTCCACCTAGATGGGACACTGTCTGCCCTGGTATTGTCCACCTAGATGGGACACTATCAGTTCTTGTTATTGTCCACCAAGATGGAACACTGTCAGCGCCTGGTATTGTCCACCAAGATGGGACACTGTCTGCCCTGGTACTGTCCACCTAGACGGGACACTGTCAGCGCCTGGTATTGTCCACCTAGATGGGACACTGTCTGCCCTGGTATTGTCCACCTAGATGGGACACTGTCTGCCCTGGTATTGTCCACCAAGATGGGACACTGTCAGCACCTGGTATTGTCCACCTAGATGGGACTGTCTGCCCTGGTATTGTCTACCTAGATGGGACACTATCAGTTCTTGTTATTGTCCACCAAGATGGGACACTGTCAGTTCTTGTTATTGTCCACCTAGATGGGACACTGTCAGCACCTGGTATTGTCCACCAAGATAGGACACTGTCATCTCCTGGCTTGCCAGGGCAGGTCCTGTGATGAAGAGATGTGTGGGAAGAGAGGGTTAATGTCATGCCTTGTCCATGTGCAGTGTACATTCCTTTGTAGCCAACTAATCCTGTGTTCTCCACTTCAGCCCTACAGTACCCAGGCACCGTATGCCATCCACAACTACTAGCAGTGTCGGGTACATTCTCTCCACCAACCAGGAGGACAGTGTGTTCAGTCATCAGTGGGCAACGAAAACCTGCTTAATAAGAGAACTACTCTTCAAGTCTGTTTTGTTTATTGTCTCCATTTTTCAAAATGGAAAATTGTTGATTTTTGATATCACATACTTATTTACAAACCTTGAGAAGTAAATTTGTTGACATTTTGAAATGTTGCATTTGTTAGAAGATATACAGTTTCCTAAGTTAGTGTCTGTCTTCTGCATTGTGAATTATGTTATGCAATGAATGTTAGAGGATGTGAATATTGTGTAATTATTTTTTATACTATTGATATGATGAACAATGTTTCAAAGCCACATTCAACATTTTAGGATTACTAATGTTTCAAGTTTTGTTTTTGTTTTGAACCTTGTTAAGTTCATCAATAAACCTGAAGCAACAGCCACGTCCCAGAATATGATACAGTAAAACCTTTCATCATCACAAAGCACCGTTTGTTTAAGGAAAGCATTACTTGTTTAAGGAAAGCACTATTAGGTTAAGTTAATAATTATTAGTTTAAGGAAAGCATTATTAGTTGGAGGAAAGCATTATAGTTTAAGGAAAGATCATTAGTTTAGGGAAAGCACTATATTAGCTTAAGGAAAACACTATTAGGTCAAGAAAAGGACAAATTGTTAGAAGATATCTTCTTTCTTACGAAATTTTTTTTAGTTTACAATGAAGATTTAAATATTGCAGTTACTTTTTAAACAGTCAAACACATCCAAGCTGCACAACCTCCTCTTCCAATTATTGTTAGAAGCTGATGAGAGATTTCATTAAAGGTCTCGTTACATAACCAAGCAACTCATTACACAACAGAACATGGATCTGAGTCCATGTTAAATTGGACTGTCCACTTGCCTACTGTGAAAGTAGGTCATATATGTCCAGATACGAACAAGTTGTTTTTAGGAACAAATTTTGCGTTTGTGAAAACTACAATTTGTTATATGGTCTGTCATTGAAGTCCTTAATTCCTGTGAATGAAACGGGAGTGGCCCAGTCATCTCAGGTGCAGCAATTCACTGTGCAGAGTTGCCTCCCTTGGTCACACCAGAACCCTGTGATCGTTGGTTCGAATCTCAATTCGCCCTGATTATTTTTCAATGTTTGTCAGCACCTTACCCGCACTTGTAGGTTTCACTAAAGTGGTAAAAGTCTGAGACATGCATAAGTTTCCTTCCACATTGAGCTGAGACGCCGTGATATACCTGGAATACTATGTTTGAAACCTAACACACTCACTCAATGTCAATGAAATGTTGATGGTTAATGGTTCTAAGGGTGTTGCTGCATTAAGGGGTAGGAAATGTGTCATTTTACATTAAACATTTCGGGGTTCTTCTCATGTCTGGGTCATACTTTGATAAACTTCTCACAGGAGGTGGGGTAGCCTAGTGGTTAAAGCGTTCACTTAATTGTCACAACAAAGACCTCGGTTCGTTTCCCAACATGGGTACAATGTGTGAAGCCCATTTCTGGTGATATTGCTGGAATATTGCTTATAGCAGCATAAAACTAAACTCACTCACTGACATTCTCAAATTACAAATCTGAAACCTGCTGTCAAATTTCCTTAAGGTTGTAGATTCTTGTTTTTTATCTCCATCATTTTCATTTCACACTGGCAAATTGGATTCATGATTTCGAGTCCTTTCAAGTGTATCCTGTTTGCCTGAAGAGTGCTTTAGTATCTTTACATAACAGTATTTGTGTGTTATACAATTTTGGGTGAAACTTAACTTAGGAATATTGTTGATGTTTGTTAATATTTGTGAAAGAGTCTCAATCAATTTCATTCCACACAGAAGGTAATTTTATGCATGTTATGATTAAAATTTGTTTATGGATAATTTTCTGTTGATTTGAATCTGGGTGGTACATTTGTTACATGTGTGGGTGTTTTTTTATGGGAAAAGCCAGTGAATTTATAATTTCTTTCAAAGTTGTATGTCATCTTTGTGTATATATATGTGCACTGATGATGATGATGTGAACTTTTTACAAAGGAAAGCTGTGATATACACTCTAATGTATATATATTCTGTATATATATATATATATCATATGTTTATATTACTATATCATTGTACTTTAGATAACATATTACTTATATATATCATGTTATAGTTGTATATGTGAAATTAATTTATTATTACCTATGTGTAAAAAAATGACATGATAATGCCAGTAAAATCTCTTGAGACTTAAAAAAGAATATAAAAAAATAATTTTTTCAGTCAGTATTATTATTAGGAGTGTAACTAATAATATTATCAAAGAAATATTATGATGAAATTATTATAGTGAAAGTATTTCAGTCCTTCATTTGCCTCTTTCTGATTATAAAGTATCATGGCTGTGTGATTTCTGGATTATGTTTTATTTTTTTAACATTTTTATTTTCTATTTTTTGCTCACTTTACAACACATCAATACTTACCATTACCTGCCAGTATCCTGACACCTTCTCTCTAGTACTATATGCAGTACTATCGGTATTTAAACTGACGTGACCAGTATTGTATTTTCGTGTTGATGCTAACATGTTATTTACTAGCTATTGAGCTGTTCTCATTTTGATAAATGTTTTTCCTATCACAGATTTATCATGTCGCTAGTCCTGTCATATTTAACTAAATCTAAATGACGTTGTATTTTCAAGTAATAAAGATAGTATAAAATGCATGTTTCCTGTGGTTTGTTGACATCCGGTTCATAAACAACATGATTATGTTTGTTTATTTGTTTAACACTGCACTCAGCAATATTCCAGTTATATGACTGCGGTCTGTAAATAATCGAGTCTGGACCAGACAATCCAGTGATTAATATAATGAGCATCGATCCACGCAATTGGGATTGATGACATGCATCAACCATGTCAGCAAGTCTGACCACCCGATCCCGTTAGTCGCATCTTCTGACAAGAATAGTCATCTACAACATGATTTGAACGTGCAGATTTTGGTTGACAACAGGATTTGCAAAGCATGTGTACCGTCAACTGCTCATTGACAGATAATTTGCCAATCTTTTCATGTTTTTAATCAAGGTGCTCAAGTGATTTGATGCATTTCACGGGGTAGACCCGTTTTATTAAAGTAGAGATCTTGATTACCGATCAGATCATCAGACTGGGTGCCACCATTTTGTTTGAAGCAAATACAAGTAATATGAGAGGTTGAATCTGATTGGTGAATAGGTGGGGCAGTACTCGTAATAGCCACTGGTGCTGCTCACGTCCAGCAATGGGGTGCTGGGGACCCATTCCAATACATCTCACGTCCAGCAATGGAGACATATTCACATATATCGCACGTCCAGCAATGGGGTGCTGGGGACCTATTCCAATACATCTCACGTCCAGCAATGGAGACATATTCACATATATCTCACGTCCAGCAATGGGGTGCTGGGGACATATTCCAATACATCTCGAGACCAGCAATGGGGTGCTGGGGACCTATTCACATACATCTCACGTCAAGCAATGGAGACATATTCACATATATCGCACGTCCAGCAATGGGGTGCTGGGGACATATTCACTTACATCGCACGTCAAGCAATGGGGTGCTGGGGATCTATTCCAATACATCTCATGTCCAGCAATGGGGTGCTGGGGACATATTCACATACATTGCACGTCAAGCAATGGGGTGCTGGGGATCTATTCCAATACATCTCACGTCCAGCAATGGGGTGCTGGGGACCTATTCACATACATCTCACATCTAACAATGGGGTGCTGGGGACATATTCCAATACATCTCACATCTAGCAATGGGGTGCTGGGGACATATCCCAATACATCTCACATCTAGCAATGGGGTGCTGGGGACCTATTCCAATACATCTCACGTCCAGCAATGGGGTGCTGGGGATCTATTCCAATACATCTTACGTCAAGCAATGGGGTGCTGGGGACATATTCACATACATCTCACGTCCAGCAATGGGGTGCTGGGAAAAATATTCACATACATCTCACGTCCAGCAATGGGGTGCTGGGGACCTATTCCAATACATCTCACGTCAAGCAATGGGGTGCTGGGGATCTATTCCAGTACATCTCACATCAAGCAATGGGGTGCTGGGCACCTATTCCAATACATCTCACGTCAAGCAATGGGGTGCTGGGGATCTATTCCAGTACATCTCACATCAAGCAATGGGGTGCTGGGCACCTATTCCAATACATCTCACGTCAAGCAATGGGGTGCTGGGGATCTATTCCAGTACATCTCACATCAAGCAATGGGGTGCTGGGGACATATTCCAATACATCTCACGTCAAGCAATGGGGTGCTGGGGATCTATTCCAATACATCTCACATCTAGCAATGGGGTGCTGGGGACATATTCCAATACATCTCACATCTAGCAATGGGGTGCTGGGGACATATTCCAATACATCTCACATCTAGCAATGGGGTGCTGGGGACATATTCCAATACATCTCACATCTAGCAATGGGGTGCTGGGGACATATTCCAATACATCTCACATCTAGCAATGGGGTGCTGGGGATCTATTCCAGTACATCTCACATCAAGCAATGGGGTGCTGGGGATCTATTCCAGTACATCTCACATCAAGCAATGGGGTGCTGGGGACCTATTCCAGTACATCTCACATCTAGCAATGGGGTGCTGGGGACATATTCCAGTACATCTCACATCTAGCAATGGGGTGCTGGGGACATATTCCAGTACATCTCACATCTAGCAATGGGGTGCTGGGGATCTATTCCAGTACATCTCACATCTAGCAATGGGGTGCTGGGGATCTATTCCAGTACATCTCACATCTAGCAATGGGGTGCTGGGGACATATTCCAGTACATCTCACATCTAGCAATGGGGTGCTGGGGACATATTCCAGTACATCTCACATCTAGCAATGGGGTGCTGGGGATCTATTCCAGTACATCTCACATCTAGCAATGGGGTGCTGGGGATCTATTCCAGTACATCTCACATCTAGCAATGGGGTGCTGGGGATCTATTCCAGTACATCTCACATCTAGCAATGGGGTGCTGGGGATCTATTCCAGTACATCTCACATCTAGCAATGGGGTGCTGGGGATCTATTCCAGTACATCTCACATCTAGCAATGGGGTGCTGGGGACATATTCCAGTACAGCACATGACCAACAAAAGGTGGGTGTGGGTGTGGGTAGGCATGCTCTTGTACTAGTACAGACTTAAGCCAGTTTATAGTGCCAGCCCACTTAGATACCCACTCAGGTTTACATGGATACCCTACTCAGACACAGTATCATGACTCCAAACCAACTATTCCTTGTTTTATCCCCTTAATGCTGAGCACCAGGCAGGGGAACAACAAGTACCATCTTTTAACGTTTTCTGGTATGACTCATCCAGGCATTGAACTACTGCCTTTCCACTCTCCAGGCACACACTCCATCCACTAGACCACAGAGGAGGTCCATGCAACAGACACAAGAAGACATAGTGTTCATAAAAGTAGGTTTTTATTAGAAGATTTTATGTTTGAAGAATATCAACCATGGCAATCAAGTGAGTGAATAGATTGTTTAAATAAATGTGACTTACACAGAAACATTGCAGTCCTCACAGTAGGAAAGCTACAAGTGTCACTCCATCCGCAAACATCACGTGGATGAGCAAAACAATAAATTCAAAACAAACACAAAAATGTGCCACAGCTTTTTATGATTTTATCAACTGATAATTGCATTTTAACATGACAAGTGAAGAGTCATTTCAGAGTCTAAGTGCATGATGGAAAATATTGCAGTGGTTTACTTTCATGTCTGTGGTGATGTAGAAATATTGAAGTGTTTTACTTTCATGCTTTCACTGTTGTAGAAATATTTAAATGCTTTACTTTCATGACTGTGGTGATGTAGGAATATTGAAGTGTTTAACTTTCATGCTTTCACTGTTGTAGAAATATTTAAATGCTTTACTTTCATGACTGTGGTGATGTAGAAATATTGAAGTGTTTACTTTCATGCCTGTGGTGATGCAGAAATATTTTAAGTGTTTTACTTTCATGCCAACACTGTTGTAGAAATATTGAAGTGTTTTACATTCATGCCTGTGGTGATGTAGATTTCACGCCCGTGGTGATGTAGAAATATTGAAGTATTTGACTTTCATGCCCTTTGTGATGTAGAAATATTGAAGTGTTTTACATTCATGCCTGTGGTGATGTAGAACTATTGAAGTGTTTTACTTTTCATGCCCATGATGATGTAGAAATATTGAAGTGTTTTACATTCATGCCTGTGGTGATGTAGAAATATTGAAGTGTTTTACTTTCATGCATGTGGTGATGTAGAAATATTGAAGTGTTTTACTTTCATGCCCTTGGTGATGTAGAAATATTGAAGTGTTTTACATTCATGCCTGTGGTGATGTAGAAATATTGAAGTGTTTTACTTTTTATGCCCATGGTGATGTAGAAATATTGAAGTGTTTTACTTTCATGCCTGAGGTGATGTAGATTTCATGCCCGTGGTAATGTAGAAATATTGAAGTGTTTTACTTTCATGCCTGTGGTAATTTAGATTTCATGCCTGTGGTGATGTAGAACTATTGAAGTGTTTTACTTTCATGCCTGTGGTGATGTAGAAATATTGAAGTGTTTTACATTCATGCCTGTGGTGATGTAGAAATATTGAAGTGTTTTACTTTCATGCCTGTGGTGATGTAGAAATATTGAAGTGTTTTACTTTCATGCCCTTGGTGATGTAGAAATATTGAAGTGTTTTACATTCATGCCTGTGGTGATGTAGAAATATTGAAGTGTTTTACTTTTTATGCCCATGGTGATGTAGAAATATTGAAGTGTTTTACTTTCATGCCTGAGGTGATGTAGATTTCATGCCCGTGGTAATGTAGAAATATTGAAGTGTTTTACTTTCATGCCTGTGGTAATTTAGATTTCATGCCTGTGGTGATGTAGAACTATTGAAGTGTTTCACTTTCATGCCTGTGGTGATGTAGAACTATTGAAGTGTTTTACTTTCATGCATGTGGTGATGTAGAAATATTGAAGTGTTTTACTTTCATGCCTGTGGTGATGTAGAAATATTGAAGTGTTTTACTTTCATGCATGTGGTGATGTAGAAATATTGAAGTGTTTTACTTTCATGCCTGTGGTGATGTAGAAATATTGAAGTGTTTTACTTTCATGCCCGTGGTGATGTAGAAATATTGAAGTGATTTACTTTCATGCCCGTGGAGTTGTAGAAATATTGAAGTGTTTTACTTTCATGCCTGTGGTGATGTAGATTTCATGCCCGTGGTGATGTAGAAATATTGAAGAGTTTTACTTTCATGCCTGTGGTGATGTAAAAATATTGAAGTGTTTTACTTTCATGCCTGTGGTGATGTAGATTTCATGCCCGAGGTGATGTAGAAATATTGAAGTGTTTTACTTTCATGCCTGTGGTGATGTAGAAATATAATATCAGGGATGAGAATGGATATTTTCCTTTTCAGCTGAAACACCTTTGCAATGGAGCGTGGTCCATAATAATGAGTTTTTTTGTGGAGGAAGCTATCAGATTTTAAAAAATTCGTGGCCACTAAAATCTGCAGATCCGCAGAAGATTCTCATCCCTGAATATTGAAGTGTTTTACTTTCATTCCTTCGGTGTCTTAAAAATAATAAACAGTTGTTACCTGACAGATTTGGACGCTAGGACTAGGACTGACACTTGTAAATTCCTAATGCCATGATGGAATAAACCCTTCACAAGTCCACTTGGAGTGGGGAGTGACACTTGTACACACAACAGTCCAGCTTTTTGTGACATCACCTCCAAAAACACAACTTAGCAAATATTACAATCAAAAGAATAAAGTACAATGCACTGCACTATGTCATGTAAACACATTTTGCATAAATATGATGACAAAATGTCATGAAAGCATTTATAACTCTTGGAGCCGTAAGGAAACTGGGTCAAGTCATGTAAAGAGGACAAAACATGGTGATAGTTCACATTGAAAATACAGCATTGAAGAGATTATGATATTTATAGTTGCTCCTCTTTCACAACCTCTAAAAGTCGAATTGTGTAGAGACTACTGAATGTGGCCTTCACTAAAGGGCAACAACTCTGTCAGATATGATGCCATGTTTTCTGACACTGTCTGACGATAGACAACAATTATGAGTGAGTTGTTGGTCGGAAGGAAGCACAACCTTACTCAACCAGCTGGTCTATGAAAGAAGGTGAAAGTCCTATTCATGAGGGGTGTCACGATTGACCAATGTATTAATGCAGCATGAATTTACACGACGATTTGAAATATATCGATTTTCAGAAAGTAATATCTTAATTAACATTTTTTGTGATAACCATGCTAATTTTTTTGTGATAACTCCTGCTAATGTTATGTTTAACTGCCTATCACAAAACAAAAGCTTAACTCTGCTAAATCTAAACTAAACAGTCCTGCATATTAAACACAATCTTTTTAACAAGGCCATTTGAAAAATGGTTATTCATGCAAAAATGTCTCAAATTAAATATCGTGATACACATAATGACACGTGAATTGCATGTGAATCTATATGTAAGTGTATCATGACACCCCTACTATTACATGTAGCAGCCATTGTAGACAACCAATACCCTCTTAGGATTGCAAGGATGAGGTAGTGGTGACTTGTGACCAGGTCGTGAAAACTTCATCTTCTCATATGAAGATGCTTTCATATTAACCAGGAGTAGTTACTAGAGAAAAATAACACAGTGTTTGACTTGTTAAAGAAAAAAAGAAAAAGAATCTCAGACATAATATTCTTATTTGAAACACGTGAGTTGCCACCCATGGCTCTGTGTAAAATACTGGTACACAAAATCGGTAGAATCCTGACTTACAATAAGTTGGTTTAACACACGGGTATTGTCATGATTATCAGGGATTTGACTCCATCATCACAGGATCCGGGCATACCTAAGGGACACAACTATGCAGAGAAAACTAAAAACATAATCATTGGTTTCTAGCGTGCCCAAGGGATGCAACTCTGCACAGTGAATCGCTGCGCATTAGACGACTGGGCCACCAGTGGCCCCGATTCGAGAATGACATGATTCTAATGGTTATGGAGTGGGACACAGTGTCTAATCATAACAACTGTAGATTTATCCAATCAAGGTCTACTCGAGTCTCAGTGAACAGCTCCAAGCAGCCTCTCCATCCTGTGTACTGAACCCTGCATGTCACTCTCCATGTAGGTCATATATACTTCTCAATATTTGCTAAGGATCAAGATAGACCTCTTAAGTCAAAGGGTTGGTCCTTAGCAAATGTTGAGTAGTATACACCCAAAAGACTCCATTCACCAAGTGAATGCTCTAAGAGCCAAGCCATTATTACCCAAATCAATGGATCACTGTCTACTTAATGTTCATTTTCAGCTCCCTGGGAAGGTACAACCCAAGCTGCCTGTGAGGTGATAAAATGTTAAGAGTCACCATCTCTTCCTACCGGGTACCCAGTCACTACTTGGCAAACAGGCATATTTCGAAAAAAAAGTCATGTGCTAGCTTCAGTGTGGGGCAGAACAGAAGTCCTGCTCATGATGTCAATCATTGGATTGTCTGGTCCAGCTGGAATATTGATGACTGCAGTGTTAAACAGAAAAACAAACAAACAAGATTATTTTGTATGTGACATTGATCAGACTGGGTCACCAAGTCTGACCATTCTATCCTATTTTTTATTCGACAAAGGTACTGGGAGTCTCTCCATAACTTGGCAAATCAGGAAAGCTTGTACTTTCACTAACTCCTTCTGTGTCCCTTTCCACTATTATTTCAATCTCTCGATGCCTGGCACAGTCTTGTGCAGTTCTCTGTATGAGTGAGTGAGTATGGTTTTACACTGCTCTTAGCAATATTCCAGCAATATCACAGCGGGGGACACCAGAAATGGGCTTCACACATTGTACCCATATCGGAAATCAAACCAGGGTCTTCGGCGTAACGAGCGAACGCTTTAACCACTGGCTACCCCACCACCCCTGTACTCTATATGAGTGAGTGAGTTTGGTTTTACACTGCTCTTAGCAATATTGCAGCAATATCACGGCAGGGGACACCACAAATGGGCTTCACACATTGTACCCATATCGGGAATCAAACCAGGGTCTTCGGCGTGACGAGCGAACACTTTAACCACTGGCTACCCCACCACCCCTGTACTCTATATGAGTGAGTGAGTTTGGTTTTACACTGCTCTTAGCAATATTGCAGCAATATCATGGCGGGGGACACCAGAAATGGGCTTCACACATTGTACCCACATCAGGAATCAAACCAGGGTCTTCGGCGTGACGAGCGAATGCTTTAACCTCTAGGCTACCCCACCGCCCCTGTACTCTATATGAAACAGAACTTGCTGAACATACAATACATACTACAATGTCTACATTTGTTTGTTATCTACCAGTAAAGAATCAAATACCATACTGACATCAGGATTTAGATTTTTCAAAATGTCAACTTGAGAATTCATTTTAATTTCCAAAACCTACATATCACATGCGTACATTGAAAAACACAATTCACTGATGGCAAAACCAAGGATCATGATCATGGCGAATCTGTTCAGCAGATCCTGTATTCAACAAGGGACATTATCTGATATCATCACTGTTAAGTGATGCTACTTTCATTCTGCATCAGATACTAATCAATTACATTGATAGACTAAGGTACCTGCTAATTCTACAATACCTCAGTACATAACTACAAAATGGTAATACCTAGTGGTACTCAACAAGAAATACAAAATCACTAGAGACAGACATATACAATGAGATACACTCCTCACAACAAATACGGCACAAGGATACAAAACATGAAAAAACTGTACATAAATTTGGCACGAATGGACTCAAAATGCATCATGATATAAAAACCTAAAAATACATGTTATTTACATGCTATAGAACAAAGAGGCCATTGACATGTCTCATAACTAACAAATTATCGTTTGTTTAAGCACAACAATGCTAATGCCTGGTAAATTTAGAAGCATCCTAGCAAAATTCAGATGTGGCGTTTCCCCCATTTGTATAGAGTGAGTGAGTACGGTTTTACGCCGCTTTCAGCAATATTCCAGCAATATCGCGGCAGAGGACACCAGAAATGGGATTCAGACATTGTACACATGTGGCGATTCAAACCTGGGTCCTCATCATGACGAGTGAACACTTTAACCACTAGGCTACCCTACCAGCCCCCATTCGTTTAGAACAGAGTGAGGGGCGGTCGGGTAGCCTAGTGGTTAAAGCGTTTGCTCATCACGCCGAAGACCCGGGTTCGATTCCCGACATGGGTACAATGCGTGAAGCCCATTTCTGGTGTCCCCCGCTGTGATATTGCTGGAATATTGCTAAAAGCGGCGTAAAACCAAACTCACTCACTCATTCACTAGAACCGGGTGGTGTGAGAATCTGGCTGTTGATCAGAGCATGTGCCCAATGCGCAGTAACAGTGTCGGACACAAAGTCCAGGTTCTAATGTGTTGTTCAATATATCACTCTTTACATTATAACCTTTTCAACAAGCATCTTCCATAAACCAGTTTATCACTTTCAGAACAAGTTGTTATGTTTTAATGTCCAGTTACAATCCACAAACATTTTCAAACCCAAACATGTTTTTATAACTAAGACGCTTTAGAAACCTGTTATATCATTAATGCATATGTTTAATATGTTCATAGATGGATATAATTTTATTCATAAGTCTCTCAAAATTACATTAGGTGAGTGAGTAAGCGGGGTTTTACGCCGCTTTTAGCAATATTCCAGCAATATCATGGCGGGGGACACCAGAAATGGGCTTTACACATTGTACCCATGTCGGGAATCGAACCCGGGTCTTCGGCGTGACGAGCGAACGCTTTAACCACTAGGCTACCCAACCGCCCCAATCACATTAGGAATGGCTTTAGTAAAAATATACTATGTTGTATGTATTGTAAACTCAAGTATGTACACAGGGTACATAAAACAGCTGTCTATTTATTCTCTTCCCCATTCCTTCAATCTACACACTAACTCTTTTATACCCACTGTACAATAAGAACACGCAGGCCTCTAAAATGTAGGTGAGTGAGTGGGTGAGTTTGGTTTAACAGTATTCCAGTTATATCACGGCGTGTCAGCTTAATGTCGGAGGAAAGCTCCAAGTGATGCAGGTCTCAGACGATTACCACTTCGGTGAAGCACGGGTGTGATGCTGACAAACCTAGAAACATAATCAGGGCGAACCGGGATTCGCACCCACACTCATAGGTTTCTGGTGTGTCCAACTCTGCACTGCGAATTGCGAACTCACTTACTCACTATGGGTATCTGACTATTAATAAAAAAAATAATTTCTTAATCTGAAGGATCTAATCTTAATGTCCAAATACATAATGAAAGGGTCATTGTGCATTATGTTTTGAAAAGACTCATTCTAACTGACATGTAAAACTTGACTACAGAGGCGTATTTACGTAACTACGTCAATTTCAAACAAATAACAGCATCTTAAACCACTGAGCCACATCATCAGGAACTGACAATGTCAGGGTACGTAATCACTGTAGCACTCGAATTCCACACTGCCCTAGAATAGCGAGGATGATCCACAAACCACGACACCTGAGGGCAAGATGCGCTAAACTGGATATGATGAATATGCACAATAACAACAAAGGATAAAACAATCACAATAACAATAACAATACACAACAATGCGGCATGGGCAATTAATATTTACCCGAGCTACAACCAACATTTCACTGTTTAAAATACAACATCCACGCCTGAGGCCAAGTCCAGCTGCAGTAAGTCCATGAAGCCACATCAGAATTATCATATGTTCCTTGGACTTACTGCTCCACTGGGATTTCTTGCTATCCAAAAAACTCTTAAATCTATTAATGCCCATGGACAGAGCAATCTCTTTATTGCCGAAACCAAATTTGGCAAAAGTGTAAAATAAAAAGCAATGTTTGATCAAAAATGTTTTGAAAAAGTTAAAATTTAGCGATATTTCAGCAATATTGTCAGCAATTAAAATACCATAGTTTATGAGTATTTTATTTAAATTGTTATTTCAAGATATTTGTTTAAGATTCAAATCATTCCTGATAATATTATGTTTCCTACCTCCTGGCAATTTGACCAAAAATTTTACTGTGACCTTAGCTTCATAAAGAAAAGAACAATTATCAAATTATTTCTTAAATAAATAACACAATACATGAAAAAACAATACCATCCTCCTTCAGATGTTGGGAGAAAAAAATCCTCACAGACATGGCATGAATAAGTTACATTATGCGTTAGGCAATCCTTCAAATGAAGACAAACAATATCCACGCACTGACCAAACAGCCTTCATTATAAAAGCATTCACATCATTAAGCCACTGCTCTTGCAGATGTTGCTACATTTTACATTTAGAAAACTGATACTCCATCAATGTAACTAAGGCACAGAATGTACTATCAAACACTTGCCATTAACACGGAGACAACTGCAGAAGAACATAGATTTTTTCAAGTCACTATCATCAATAGACAAAGACCAGTATGTCTTCCCATCTCATTATATATGAAACATCAAGTTGTAGAAGAATTAGAGGGAAATCCTTCGAATAAGACAGAGCTAGAACAGAAACTGTGAGTATTACCAATTAGTCTTGAAAGGTTTTTGAGTGCTAAATTTCGAAAAAATTAGCAGATGTACATGTTAGTGATTCTCAATGCTGACTGGTCAGTTGAAGCCATGACATCATATTCCTGCATTAAATAGGATTTGATATAATCTATCGTCATGACAACAGAAACTGACACTCAAGTTATAAGAAGAAAAGGTTGACTTCAGAGAAGATTCTGTCCACGCTTGATAGTTCACATCCCTTCAATGTCTTTCTTAAAAGGACAGTAGTTCATACATGAATAATTTTTCAACTTTTTCATCGGATGAGAGGTCGGTCAGATGACTGCAAAACTTTCATAAGTGTATGAACGACACAATTTGACGTTCAGACGTTTTTCACGAGACTGTATTCTTGAAATGACATAAACACTGACAGACTACTTCCACATTCCTGGGAATTTCTAAGCATGAATACACACCGAAGCATTTTTCCTGACGATTTAGACCCTTTAATCTTGAACACAGCATACATTGAGAAAAGACAGAGTTTGACTGCATGATCGTTCACAAATACCCTCGCTACGATCCTAAATACAACAAATGCACATCCAGACTATCAAAGTATCGACTCGATTTGTGTCTAGACTGACACTGACAGAGAGTCTACAGAAATCTATGAATCTACCTAAGTATCCATTTGATATGTCTTTACAATAGCCTTCTAATGATCGGCCAATTGATCACTGATGACTAACACTTGTAATAGCCACAGGTCCATTTACAACTTCAAAAATCCCTCCCATCACGTTTATCGTATCAGCCATTTTGACGTCTTGCACTTGATGAAAATGTATTACGATGCGCGGTCATTGAGACTGACTCACTGGGGTAGTTCTTAACAGACCTTTTTCATCTATTGACGATATTATTTGAATATATTTGTTGGCAACAAACTACAAACGTCACTGTAGAACCGTGTGAGCATACATTCGCTCACGTCACCTCTCCTTTTCAGGAGCTACTTCATTCCGCAATACAGATCGCTGTTGTATGTCCGTCAGTGTAAACATGAAGTCACACATACTAAATATAATTGTCTATATAGATCTACATCCTTTGAGGTAAAAAATAGTGATATAAAAATTACAAGAATTGACTTTCACTTTGTGTGAGTTCATTGGAGAATGAACCTTCATAGAGAGTGAGCTTGAATGTCGGAGCTTGCTTCCTTAACTGGTACTTGAAACTCATCCCAACATATCATCTATATCTCATGAGTGCTTTAGTCCCTTGCCAAATGCTTAGGATTCAAGCATTCATTCAACCTTGATAGATAATATCTTTGCTTGTAGCTTGGTTATTGTCTATTAGTAAGTTTAAGTCCTCAGATCCAGTACTTGCTGATGAAGGTGTAAAAAATGTAAAAAAATGTAAACTGCTTCTGAACCATATTCAGCAATGCTTATGTTCTGACCATAGAGGACTTCAGTATTTGATATTCAGCAATGCTTATGTTCTGACCATAGAGGACTACAGTATTTGATATTCACCAATGCTTATGTTCTGACCATAGAGGACTAAAGTATTTGATATTCAGCAATGCTTATGTTCTGACCATAGAGGACTTCATTATTTGATATTCAGCAATGCTTATGTTCTGACCATAGAGGACTTCAGTATTTGATATTCAGCAATGCTTATGTTCTGACCATAGAGGACTACAGTATTTGATATTCAGCAATGCTTACGTTCTGACCATAGAGGACTTCAGTATTTGATATTCACCAATGCTTATGTTCTGACCATAGAGGACTACAGTATTTGATATTCAGCAATGCTTATGTTCTGACCATAGAGGACTACAGTATTTGATATTCAGCAATGCTTACGTTCTGATTAGCCATAGGTAATTCTGCAGGCAAGTTATGAACCAACATGTAACATGTTAATATAGTTTGTTGTGCCCAATAAAAACAGTTTGTCCAAGGCGTAGCGCAATTGTAAAAACATATATTTGCATTGAAATGTGGATCTGTGTAACATGGAACGACAGTACTTAACGGTATATACTATGTGCCGCCATCATCCTTGAATAAATGTGGCTCCAGTTTTGTTGTAATGAAGGTTCATGGAGGGGTTTTATTATTACCCTGGTCAATTGATGAGTGTCACTGCAGCGTTAGAAATTGGCACTAGTCCTGTAGTCCTTGCCAAACTGCCCAATGGTAAAGGTATCATAAGGACCAGTAGAAATCTGCCCTTTTCAAGCGTTTTGCTATATGTTATTATTGTAAGGACTAGTGGACGAAAACTGTTAGTTTCTAACCCTGAGTGTGCACTCCATTTTCATTCTCAGCTCCATGGGGAGTATACATGTACAACCCAAGCTGCCTGTGAGGCAGTAGGTTAACAGGCACATTACCATCTCATCCTACCAGGTACCCATTCACTGCTGGGTGATCAGAAGCATATTTGGACCAAGTTCCTTGTCCAAGGAGACTCAAAGAGACTGAAGCCCTAGGCACTCTGTATGTATTTATGGGCGATGTTTGCAAACTTGTGTTGTATTGACAATTTGTAAAATATCACCACACATACATGTGCAATAGTGCACACAATGCTGGCTTCACAACTCGCTGAGATAGGACTTACCCTAATCGACGTAATAAGCGCCCCTCTCTAATAAGCGCCCACAGCGATATTTGCTTATATGTTGGCTCGTGAACAATCCTAATTAGCACCCCTTCAAATTGATCAATGTACACAAGACTTATTTATTCGTGTATAATACGCACTCGTGTTATATGCACCCTTAATTATCGGCAATTAAATTCTGGAAAAATATATCTGTCGTATATAAACAGTCAGGTTGTTAGCATAAACCACAAAATTTATCTTTCAACTCTGTTTTTTCCACAAAAATAATATTCTAATAAGAGCCCCCTATTTCTAATTTTGAGAGCGCCCTGGGCGCTTATTACGTCGAATACGGTAATCTTGAACCATGTAATACGCCTGTAACTTGTTTTGGAGAATAGTCCACAGTGCCATTTCTCAGAGTTTTTACTTCTAGGTTTCAAGTGCAAAGAGAAAATTCAATTGTAATGATCCATGTCACATGATAGAATAGTTCTTGAAGTCTTAAGGCAGTGTTTGATGACTGCACAAGGCTCCCAAGAACAACTGAAATACACAGCAGAGCAGGGATAAACAACCCTTCTCCCTACAGGGTAAATGGTATCATATATGTGCATTGGCACATAGTCCACCATGCAGAGTGACATAAGAAGCGTTAAGGCACTTTAAAAAATCTTACTAATGAAAAGCATAGTACACACAATCCATAAAACATAAAGTATGAAAATGCTAAGCGAACAATCTCATGTATCAATGGTGAAAAGCATAACTAACACACTTCCAAGAAGAAGTCAAAGAACACAGATTCTTTCATATTAGGCTTAAAAAAATAAAAGAATTGGTTCTCAGGCAATGGCTATTGAAAATACAGCACGGGTGGGTGGTGTTTTCTTTTTGGGGGGGTTCACACTAGTATGTAACCAATAAACAGTTGTTAACATTCAACCTGGGAAAGGTCTCCCATACAAACCATACAAAAATGTATTCCTTCAGTGAAGTACTGGAATACAGTACTTGAACACCATTGGACTACCAGTGGGTGCATAATACATTAATACATGCATACAATGAGCTTTGATATTTTTTTTTGGGGGGGGGGGACTGGAAATAAAAACAAACTGTGCTGCAGTCTTTATGTTGATGTGGACGGTGCCTGAAAACCAAGACCATTATTTTTCTTAGCCTTAATTAGTTAATCTGACACTAATATGAAAGAAGTAGGTGTTCTTAACTTCCTTAGTGTAGTATATAATATACGAATAAGTGACATTAAGTACCCTAATCTACACAGCAATAGCTAAGTGTCGTCTCAAAAAGTGATCAAAACAGTAATGCCTCATCTTAGATGTTTGATTTTGTTAGTGCCAAGATATCTTGTGACAGTTGGGCCTGGGTGGGGTAAATATTACATTGTTATGATTATGGGGTTGTGATGATGCAGGAGTACACTTGTTGGATATGTGACAGTAGCATGTGACACGGAAACAAGTCTTTGTTGTTGTGTTGGGGGTGAAGGTCATGTGATGGGGGTGAAGGTCGTGTACTGGGGTGAAGGTCGTGTACTGGGGGTGAAGGTCGTGTACTGGGGGTGAAGGTCGTGTACTGGAGGTGAAGGTCGTGTACTAAAGGTGAAGGTTGTGTGCTGGAGGTGAAGGTTGTGTACTGGAGGTGAAGTTTGTGTACTGGGATGAAGATTATGTACTGAGGGTGAAGTTTGTGTGCTGGGGTGAAGGTTGTGCACTAGGGGTGAAGGTCATGTAATGAGAGTGAAGGTCCTGTGCTGGAGGTGAAGGTCGTGTGCTGATGACTGTGCAACTCACAGTTTCATAGTAACAATATATTCGAAGAACTGGTTAACTGCATTATAACTTTTCTGCTACAACAGATATTGATATACAAGTCCAAATTTTGTTTAAAACTAATTCTTAAAATCAAATAATTAACAATTAATGTTGTAACATAGAAGTACAAATAGGAAATACAATTGTACAGTTGTATCAGAAACAAAACAGAAAAGCTCTACTGAAGAGCATTGCAGGTATCCTTGAAAACATTGTTAAAAAAACAGAAACATAGCCACTACTTTTGTAGTCACATGTACTTAAAACATCGAAAACTTTCCGGAAAAGCAAAGAATTTGTATAACATCACTCATAATGTTCGCAATAAACATTGATAAGTATTTCAAAACTAATGCGTGTTTCATGACAATTTTGTACTACTGGCCTGTGACCTTGAATAAAGATTGAATGAATACAATTTTAACTGGCAACACTCTTCATAATATGGCAGTGATGGGAACCTGTGTACACTAAATGTTCAAGTCAGATAAGAATCTCATGATACACACATGCCAAGACTGGTTATATAATAATCTTAAGGACAACGGTTTGTGGAAAACAGAAGCAAGCAGGAAATCTTATACACTAACCAGGCATCAAGCTATTCCTGTTGTTAAATTAAACAGAAAAACAGAAATATGTGGAGCAATTCTGCCAGTGTGAGGCTGCCCAGGGAAACAATGGCTGATCAAACAAAGCCTGTAGCATGTGGAATTATCAAACATGTTCTAAGATGAGTGTCAAGTATTTGTGGAAAATCTTGAGTTCTGTAAATGCATCAAACATGGGATATAAACTTGAATATCAGGTTGGTGAGTCTCATTTTACAATGAATATACTATCCATTTTGTAAATTTACTTTGAAAGATGGTTCGAGAATAAATGAAGCAGAAGTCTAAAGCAAAACACAAAATATTTTCATGACAACAGACAATATTGCACAGGTGGAATCTTGGCACTATCACTTTGGCACAAGTTTACATGTAAAAATGTGGTTGATATTTTACCTCTTTTTGAGGCTTGACACAACGCAAACCGATGAACACCCTTGAGAAATGCATTAAATACTTTCATAAAGAAATCATAGGACATGTCACAAAAAACATCAATGCCCTTAATCACTTATTCGCCTGTTAGGAGTAGCATAAGTAAATTGTAAGTAATGGCTATGAAATAGGCAATATTTGAAATTATGGTTGACCTGCTGACAAGTTTCTTGTAAACATCATAGCCATTATGAAACATGAGCAGACATTTGTCAAAGCTGAAACAAATATGATTACTATAACATTATTTGAGATTATGCACTGTAAGGAGCTGCATAAGGACAAACTCTTTTGGGGGCCTACAGATGTTTGCCCTAATAAAATTCAGGTCAGTGGGAACAAATCCCAATTTTAAATATTCATATTTTATTTCCACTTGTAATAATTCGTCGTATTTTAAGTTTTTAAGGTTATTTTTCAACAGGTTTTAATTATGGTATTTTAAATACTTTATTTATATTGATAGAAACAGTAAATGATTTTGCTTTTTTAACATTTTACTTATTTCTGGTCATCTGAATAAATACTGCTTTTCATTTTTTTTTCAAATTACCAATTTTTTTTGGAGAATGCCGATTCAAAAACGAAATTTTATAATTTTCTGGCCTAACTAACAATTACTTAAACTGTGGGAATCCAGCCCATACACTTAAAAACATGCAACAAATTCAAACAAAAAAAAGTCACTCAACTTGCATATTTGCTTGCAAAATATACATCCTACACAGTGGAGATATCTGGAAAGTGTCATCTCAAACACAATGACAACCCATGACAGGCCTCTTGCCTAATGCCAACTGTATCAGAAAATGTGCCTGCAACAAGACAACCCATGACAGGCCTCTTGCCTGATGCCAACTGTATCAGAAAATGTGCCTGCAACAAGACAACCCACGACAGGCCTCTTTCCTGATGCCAACTGTATCAAAAAATGTGCCTCCAACAAGACAACCCATAATAGGCCTCTTGCCTGATGCCAGCTGTATCAGAAAATGTGCCTCCAACAAGACAACCCATGACAGGCCTCTTGCCTGATGCCAACTGTATCAGAAAATGTGCCTCCAACAAGACAACCCATGACAGGCCTCTTGCCTGATGCCAACTGTATCAGAAAATGTGCCTCCAACAAGACAACCCATAATAGGCCTCATGCCTGAAGCCAACCATATCAGAAATGTTCCTCAAACATTGACAACTCATAATAGGCCTCTTGCGGATTCTGACTACATCAGGAAAAGTGCCTCTAACAACACAACCTTAATAGGCCTCTTACAAATTCCAACTTGATCCAAAATGTATGTTGAATAATCACTGATAGTGGCAGTATTATGACAGCAGTTGGAGAGCCCAGTCCAAAGGTATCAGTCTTTTCATTCCAGGACATTTAAGCATCCAATCCATTAACCTCCTCTCTAAAAACATCTCATCAAAATACATATCATTCTACCTCTGGCTACTCTCCTCAAGCTCTGTACAGATGTATATAATGTGCATATGAAAATGTTTGTGTAAAATATATATCAAATCTTCGAGCTATCTATCTCACGTGGTCATCGCAACATTCCATTCTTGCTGAAAATACACTCTCAAAGCCAATCTATTGTATATAAAACACCTCACACCGGTCACTCAAAGGTCACCATCAACAGTCAACTGTCCCAACTGACCATAGCTACATGTATAATACTTATAGCATGGATGCTAATGCCATATTACAGACTCTATATAAACCAAGACCAAATATGGCATATTTGTGCTGATCAAATGCCCCTATCTGCATAATCAGGATTCTGACAAAATGGCCAGGGCCCCGTTCCTCAAAGCCATCTTAGCGCTACTATGATCCTAAGCCTATGTTAAAGTATAGGACTTACGATCACCTTAGCGCTAAGATCGCTTTTAGGAACGGGCCCAGATTTCATTATGATTATCTAGTTAGGAATTAGGGCTGGGACATCAACCCGGGCACTAGGTTCACATGGGTAGTCATGCGATATATTGTTTATGGCAATAACAATTAAAGTCCATGGTTACAGAACAAGTCACTAATATTTGCATTTCTTCTGACTATGCACACATTTCTTCTGACTTTTATATGTTTGAGTAAAGATAAAGCTTTAGTCAACTTCCGTGTATGCATGATCAGATCGTTTTATACATGTATCTCAATAGTTTTTGTCAGGGCTTCGGTAAAACAGTCCCAATCAGAAAATTTGTACCCTGCCCTTGCAGTCTACAGTAGGTCTCCAGTCAGGGTCAGGCAATAGGCAGTCAGGTACCCGGGGAGTAAATATGGACTTGTCCCAGCCCTAATACACATCTATTCACAACTGTAACAGTGTTATAACACTGTGGTCTTCGATTGTAGTGTGGAGGATGTGAAGATCATGCTGTGATAACTACCAGCCACTGCTGTGATATTATCAGCTCAATCAGGTCCACCTGCCGCATCTTCTTCCCGAATGCTTGTCTTCCTCAATCCAAAAACACCTTAGGCCAGATTCCACGAATCGCCGTCTCCACCGTCAAAGAATAAGCTACAAGCCCAAGGCCTGGTTGACTTAATCGTGTCGTATCTTAGCGCCAATCTTACGAAAAACATTTAATGAAAATCCTCTAAGACAACTTAGTTCGTAGATTTTGGTGCTGACTGGAATCTGATTCCTGAAATGCTTTCAAAAACATATAATGCTACGAAATAAATGACAAAAATAAATCATTTTGAGAAGCTAACTCAAAATGGAAAATAATTCCATGAGAATTTCAGATCTAGAAATTATCTTCTATTCAATTGTGGTTTGTCGCCATGAAAATTAGCATCATAACTGATGTTCATATGCATTCGTTGTGATACTGCATCACATGATGACATCATAAAGATAACTGCATCACACAAATGACATGTGTCCGTAGAAAACTGATACATCAACTTCTGTGGAAAGTTATTATCAAATAAAAACCATCCACATCCGATATGTGACCTTGAAAAAAAAAATTCATTTGTCAATCCATCAAGATATTCCCCCTATTGCACAACAGCGTTAGCTGTCCTGACCAACTGGCCTTATAAACACAAACACAGCCACGAGACAGCTTGTTTTCCTGACACACATAGACACAGTGAACACTTGTCTACGATGTGAGACACACAGAGACACAGTGAACACTTGTCTACGATGTGAGTCACACAGAGACACAGTGAACACTTGTCTATGATGCGAGACACACAAAGACACAGTGAACACTTGTCTACGATGTGAGACACACACAGACACAGTGAACACTTGTCTACGATGCGAGACACACAGAGACACAGTGAACACTTGTCTATGATGCGAGAAACACACAGAGACACAGTGAACACTTGTCTACGTTGTGAGACACACATAGACACAGTGAACAGTTGTCTACGATGTGAGACACACATAGACACAGTGAACACTTGTCTACGATGTGAGTCACACAGAGACACAGTGAACACTTGTCTACGATGTGAGACACACATAGACACAGTGAACACTTGTCTACGATGTGAGTCACACAGAGACACAGTGAACACTTGTCTATGATGTGAGACACACAGAGTCACTCAGGAGACAGAGCATCGACTCGTCTTTACTGTCACACACCCAGAGTCAAGGCTTGCCTCAGCTATGAGCCACAAGGAGACAAACAATGCTTGTGAGGAGTGAGGCAAGGAGCCATGTTGTGTCCAGTTTGTCAGCAGCACACGGCGCCTGGAGCGCATCCACTTGAACAGGAATTTGTGGCAGCTCTTCATCCGGTGGGCAAGTGATGCCACTCTCCTGGTAAAGACGGAAAATGAGTTTGAGATATGATTACTGAGAAACCACAGGAATATACCTAATGACCTTATATCTATTATTTACTGTAATGATATTGTAGATTTAATAATCTTTTGTCATGATTCTTTTCATACATTAGACAAGACCATTTTTGGGGGGGTCTATGGAGTGTTGGTTCAGAAATTCAAGTCAATAGATTAAAAAAATATAAAAATATAAAAACAATATTTAAATTTCAAATATTTCAAAATAAATTAAAAAATTGAATTGAGGGGAGGAGCAGTGTTTTGAATAAAAAATAATATGCCAGGTTGCTTTCAGGACCCACAGACTTTAGAAGCTGCACGCCTGACTAAACTCTTCACACTCATTTAAAAAAACAAGACAACAAGACAAATAATTTCACATTTAATTTACGGCAGGCCATAAAGACCCATACAAAAATAAAACTACGGGCATGACACAAGATCTATCTGCCACGGACACTTATTTCGAACACTGGGCAGGAGTATCTCAAATAGATTTTCAACAGGTTTTATTTATAGTTCTTTAAATAATTTACTCACATTGATAACGACAGTAAACCAATTTTTTTTTAACTTATTTTCTGTCGGCAGAATATGAAACCCCATGCTTTCCTTTTAATTTTTCAGTTTCATTTGTTTGGAGTCAGCAGATTTGCAAACCAAATTTGAAAATAATCTGGCCTTCCAAGAAGGAGTTAACTACTAAAACATCAGCCTTACTTGATTTCCAACTTCTGCTGATCCAGTACTATAGTGAGCATGATACAAAGTCAAAAAGAAGGATAAAAACGTCACTCACATCACAGACATGTTGGCAGGTAGGGCACACAATGCTGCCCTTGTGCAGGTAGTTATCGGAGACAAACTCCACATTCAGGACCTGCCCTTGGCGATAGCAGCGATATGACTTCTTGGCAACCTGTACTATCAGTCCCTTGTCACTGCTGCAGTGGAACTGAAACATCAACACAGTATTAGTCTCATGTCACCGCTGCGGTGGAACTGAAACATCAACACAGTATTAGTCTCATGTCACCGCTGCAGTGGAACTGAAACATCAACACAGTATTAGTCTCATGTCACCGCTGCGGTGGAACTGAAACATCAACACAGTATTAGTCTCATGTCACCGCTGCGGTGGAACTGAAACATCAACACAGTATTAGTCTCATGTCACCGCTGCGGTGGAACTGAAACATCAACACAGTATTAGTCTCATGTCACCGCTGCGGTGGAACTGAAACATCAACACAGTATTAGTCTCATGTCACCGCTGCGGTGGAACTGAAACATCAACACAGTATTAGTCTCATGTCACCGCTGCGGTGGAACTGAAACATCAACACAGTATTAGTCTCATGTCACCGCTGCGGTGGAACTGAAACATCAACACAGTATTAGTCTCATGTCACTGCTGCGGTGGAACTGAAACATCAACACAGTATTAGTCTCTTGTCACCGCTGCGGTGGAACTGAAACATCAACACAGTATTAGTCTCATGTCACCGCTGCGGTGGAACTGAAACATCAACACAGTATTAGTCTCATGTCACCGCTGCGGTGGAACTGAAACATCAACACAGTATTAATCTCATGTCACCGCTGCGGTGGAACTGAAACATCAACACAGTATTAGTCTCTTGTCACTGCTGCGGTGGAACTGAAACATCAACACAGTATTAGTCTCATGTCACCGCTGCGGTGGAACTGAAACATCAACACAGTATTAGTCTCATGTCACCGCTGCAGTGGAACTGAAACATCAACACAGTATTAGTCTCATGTCACTGCTGCGGTGGAACTGAAACATCAACATAGTATTAGTTTAACAACAAACAAAAAACTGTATACTTGTTATTCTAACATTTGACTGACAACAGAACTGTCCATATTCATGAGGTTTCACTGTACGCAGCCTACCTGGTAGCATCCGCTGCCGCTGTGCTGGGGGCTGTCCATGGAGTAGCACCGCTGCAGGTACCATCGGTCCGCATGGTTAAAACATTTAGAATCATTGCCATACTTTTCCCCGAAGAAGTTGGATTCAGGCCCTGAGGAGAAACAGTGGATCATGATCAAGTAGATTCATAACTCTCACTCCACATGTGATTTTCATAAGGTAAATCTTATATGTATTGAGATTGTCTAGTGAGTTTAACCCACATCCTAACAGTTTAACAATTTCAGTTGTATCAAATGACAGTTTCATGTTGGAGTAAAACCTGAAGTGACGCAGGTCCTAGACTACACTGCATCATGACGGACTCACTGACATTGGTATGGGCAGCTCTACAGCTGCATCGTGACGGACTCACTGACATTGGTATGGGCAGCTCTACAGCTGCATCGTGACGGACTCACTGACATTGTTCTGGGCAGCTCTACAGCTGCATCGTGACGTACTCACTGACATTGTTCTGGGAAGCTCTACAGCTGCATCGTGACGGACTCACTGACATTGGTCTGGGCAGCTCTACAGCTGCATCGTGACGGACTCACTGACATTGTTCTGGGCAACTCTACAGCTGCATCGTGACGTACTCACTGACATTGTTCTGGGAAGCTCTACAGCTGCATCGTGACGGACTCACTGACATTGGTCTGGGCAGCTCTACAGCTGCATCGTGACGTACTCACCGACATTGGTATGGGCAGCTCTACAGCTTCATCAAGAGGAACTCACCAACATTGTCATGTGTAGCTCTACAGCTGTATCGTGAAGTACTCACCGACATTGTTCTGGGAAGCTCTACAGCTGGACCCCCGTAGTGATCTATCGCTGCTGGTCCAGGAGAACTCCTGAAACGCATGACTGAGATATAATAAATCATAAACAAAACATCAGGGCCACAAAGCATTTCACAGATACAATATGGTATCAAGGATTTGGATAAAAAAAGCCATCGAACAAACATCTAATGTTTCTTGTTTGTCAAGGGTTGGATCTTGGTTGATGATTTTCAAACCCTTAGATTAACATGCAACTAAAACTGTCTACCTCGTCTAGTGGATAGAACATACAAAACAATGTGAAACATGGTACATGTTGTTACCCTGTCAGGGGGGAAAGCAAGGATGGATCTGCATGGAGTCAGTGTACTGTGTGTGGTATCCCTAGCACTATGAAACCAGCTTTAGTCCGGACACACACACACACATGTACATCGCTATATAAGTGCAATATTCATGAAAGCGATGTCACACCCCATTTCCGTTCAGCCTCTGCGTACCTATCTTAACCTGGAATACCAACAGGGTACATGCACAAGAAAGATTCTCAATACTGAGGTTATCACCAGTGGAGGCCACACATGCTTCTTTCTCATACTGTGAACCACACACTCACCTGCAGATACGGACAATAATCAGCAAGTTTAACTGAGCCTCCAAATCTTTTTACTTCCTGTGTTGCTACACCTTTGAGGTATGAGAAGTACTAAAAACAGAAACAATACAGAATCAATCACTTTTGAAATACCGACAGACCTGTTTCAATCAATTATATTCAACAAGGTATCACAGAGCCACCCAGTGTCTGTTGTCTGTCACATCATTATTTACCTGGTATCGAGGTTCTAGAGTAGCTTTATACTCCACAAGGTAACACAGAGCCACTGAGTGTCTGTCGTCTGTCACATCATTATTTACCTGGTATCGAGGTTCTAGAGTAGCTTTATACTCCACGAGGTAACACAGACCCACCGAGTGTGTAGTCTGTCATATCATTATTTACCTGGTATCAAGGTTCTAGAGCAGCTTTATACTCCACGAGGTAACACAGAGCCACTGAGTGTCTGTAGTCTGTCACATCATTATTAACCTGGTATCGAGGTTCTAGAGCAGCTTTATACTCCACGAGGTAACACAGAGCCACCAAGTGTCTGTCGTCTGTCACATCATTATTTACCTGGTATCGAGGTTCTAGAGCAGCTTTATACTCCATGAGGTTACACAGAGCCACCGAGTGTCTGTAGTCTGTCACATCAATATTAACCTGATATCGAGGTTCTAGAACAGCTTTATACTCCACAAGGTAACACAGAGCCACTGAGTGTCTGTAGTCTGTCACATCATTATTTACCTGGTATCGAGGTTCTAGAGCAGCTTTATACTCCACAAGGTATCACAGAGCCACTGAGTGTCTGTAGTCTGTCACATCATTATTTACCTGGTATCGAGGTTCTAGAGCAGCTTTATACTCCACAAGGTTACACAGAGCCACTGAGTGTCTGTAGTCTGTCACATCAATATTAACCTGGTATCGAGGTTCTAGAACAGCTTTATACTCCACGAGGTAACACAGAGCCACTGAGTGTCTGTAGTCTGTCACATCATTATTTACCTGGTATCGAGGTTCTAGAGCAGCTTTATACTCCACAAGGTAACACAGAGCCACCGAGTGTCTGTAGTCTGTCACATCATTATTTACCTGGTATCGAGGTTTTAGAGCAGCTTTATACTCCACAAGGTTACAAAGATCCATCGAGTGTCTGTAGTCTGTCACATCATTATTTACCTGGTATCGATATATATCGAGGTTCTAGAGCAGCTTTATACTCCACAAGGTAACACAGAGCCACCCAGTGTCTGTCGTCTGTCACATCATTATTTACCTGGTATCGAGGTTCTAGAGCAGCTTTATACTCCACAAGGTTACACAGAGCCACCAAGTGTCTGTAGTCTGTCAGATCATTATTTACCTGGTATCGAGGTTCTAGAGCAGCTTTATACTCCACAAGGTTACACAGAGCCACTGAGTGTCTGTCGTCTGTCACATCATTATTTACCTGGTATCGAGGTTCTAGAGAGCAGCTTTATACTCCACAAGGTTACACAGAGCCACTGAGTGTCTGTCGTCTGTCACATCATTATTTACCTGGTATCAAGGTTCTAGAGCAGCTTTATACTCCACAAGGTAACACAGAGACACCGAGTGTCTGCAGTCTGTCACATCATTATTTACCTGGTATCGAGGTTCTAGAGCAGCTTTATACTCCACAAGGTATCACCGGGCCACCGAGTGTCTGTCGTCTGTCACATCATTATTTACCTGGTATCGAGGTTCTAGAGCAGCTTTATACTCCACAAGGTATCACAGGGCCACCGAGTGTCTGTAGTCTGTCACATCATTATTTACCTGGTATCGAGGTTCTAGAGCAGCTTTATACTCCACAAGGTATCACCGGGCCACCGAGTGTCTGTCGTCTGTCACATCATTATTTACCTGGTATCGAGGTTCTAGAGCAGCTTTATACTCCACAAGGTATCACAGATCCATCGAGTGTCTGTAGTCTGTCACATCATTATTTACATGGTATCGAGGTTCTAGAGCTGCTTTATATTCCACAAGGTAACACAGAGCCACCCAGTGTCTGTCGTCTGTCACATCATTATTTACCTGGTATCGAGGTTCTAGAGCAGCTTTATACTCCACAAGGTAACACAGAGCCACCCAGTGTCTGTAGTCTGTCACATCATTATTTACCTGGTATCGAGGTTCTAGAGCAGCTTTATACTCCACGAGGTTACACAGAGCCACTGAGTGTCTGTCGTCTGTCACATCATTATTTACCTGGTATCGAGGTTCTAGAGCAGCTTTATACTCCACGAGGTAACACAGAGACACTGAGTGTCTGTCGTCTGTCACATCATTATTCACCTGGTATCGAGGTTCTAGAGCAGCTTTATACTCCACAAGGTAACACAGAGCCACCAAGTGTCTGTCGTCTGTCACATCATTATTTACCTGGTATCGAGGTTCTAGAGCAGCTTTATACTCCACGAGGTAACACAGAGCCACTGAGTGTCTGTAGTCTGTCACATCATTATTTACCTGGTATTGAGGTTTTAGAGCAGCTTTATACTCCACAAGGTATCACAGAGCCACCGAGTGTCTGTCGTCTGTCACATCATTATTTACCTGGTATCGAGGTTCTAAAACAGCTTTATACTCCACGAGGTTACAAAGAGCCACCCAGTGTCTGTAGTCTGACACATCATTATTTACCTGGTATCGAGGTTCTAGAGCAGCTTTATACTCCACGAGGTTACAAAGAGCCACCCAGTGTCTGTCGTCTGTCACATCATTATTTACCTGGTATCGAGGTTCTAGAGCAGCTTTATACTCCACAAGGTTACACAGAGCCACTGAGTGTCGGTTGTTGGAGCAGTCTGTCCACAGCTCCCCGCGGCGCACCTGCTCACAGTATGGGTAGATGCTTTCATGCCTAGAAACACAAGTCATGAGAGGAACCTATAGAACAGTTGTCACTGGAATCAATAAAATCAAAAACAAGTTTGTTTGTTTGTTTGTTTCATGTTGTTTAATACCACACTCAGCAATATTCCAGCTATATGATGGCGGTCTCTAAAATATTGAGTCTGGACCAGATTATCTACTTATTGACAAAATGAGCATCAATCCACGCAATTGGGATACAATGACATGCATCAACCAAGTCAGCGAGCCTGACCACTCGATCCCTTTAGTCGCCTCTTTCGACAAGCATAGTCGCCTTTTACGGCAAGCATGGGTTGCTGAAGATCTCTTCTACCCGGACCTTTGCGGGTCTCAAAACAAGTAATCAGTTCTATTTCTGAGCACTGATTAAACTCGGCGAGTTTCTTTCTTAATGTTACGTCAGCTACATGCATAAAATCAACCTAATATACATGTACAGTGGAATCCGTCACAACCAGACTCTGACTCTACTGAACTTCTGTCAATACTCGTCCACACTAATGGACCTGTGTATACCATGTATAGTCTGTTAAATAATAATATGCTTTGAGCCTTGTCATATTTCCAACTCTTCATCTCCTGATATAACCTCATTTATTTCATCTTCCCGGGTCAAGGGAGATAACTGACAATAAAAGACCAGTTTCCACCCTTGCCGAAAAAAGCTGGAGTTATGGAGTTTTATTTTGGCTGGACTAACAAGTCTATGCATAGTACAATCAAAATAGACATCCAGTTCGTAAACTGCTGTGTAGATTACAGTCAATTGCAAGATTTCCAAAGCATGTGTTCCGTCAATTTAGTACCAACACATATATATATATTCCAAATTGTTTAATGTTTTTAATCAAGGTGCTCAATGGATTTGACGAACTTCGCAAAAGTAAGACCCATTTTATTACAATAAAGATCTTGATTATCAATCAGATTTTCTTCACTGGACTCCACCATTTTGTTTAAAGCAAATGCATGTGATATGAGAGATGGAATCTGATTGATTGGTCAATAGGAAGGACATAGAAGGGACATAACTCTTAACTGCCACTGGCGGTGCTACCATTGAGCCCTGAAATTCCAGCCTAGTTCAGCAAGGATGGAAACTAGACTTTTACAGTCAGTTAATTCCCTTGCCTCAGGAAGATGCACCTATTCAGGCCTTTGTCTAAACTGGAATTAATTTAACTTTCAGTCCCACAGAAGTCTGTTTTAGATAGATTCCATTGTGTATTGTTTTCATGAAATTGCTACAAAGAAATTAAGAAATGCTGAATTCGACTGAAAATATGCTATATGATAGTCTTTATCTTGATTCATGAACCCGTCAATTAATCTGAATGATTTATGCTACTTTAAAAAGGTTAAGGGCCAACTAAGGATACCCAACTATCACAGATTAACTATATGAAAGAATGAGGTGGTCCTAAACTTTTTTTGAGTAGCATAACTTGGAACGGTACAGGTCTGGATAACGTGGGTTTCACTGGACTACCATCAAGTCTTTACCTTTGTTGTTTAATCTCTATCCACTCGTAACAACTTTTCTGTACAAAGTCACAGCCCAAGTTTTTCCCCCATTCGAAATTTCCAGCATTCTCATACTTGACTTGGTACCATCTGGAACAGAAGATTGGTTGGTTGGTTTGTTGTTTAACGCCGCACTCAGCAATATTCCAGCTATATGACAGCGGTCTGTAAATAATCGGGTCTGGACCAGACAATCCAGTGAATGACATTATGAGCATCGATCCACGCAATTGGGATCGATGACATATATCAACCAAGTCAGCGAGCCTGACCACCCGATCCCGTTAGTCCCTTTTTACGACAAGCATAGTCGCCTTTTACGGCAAGCATGGGTTGCTGAAGACCTATTCTATCCCGGATCTTCACGGATTGGAACAGAAGAAAATCAATGTGTTAAAACCATCACTGTCCTATTCACACTACTCTTGTCGGGTCTTACAGGGAGAATCTCACCGAGTGACGTTTAATATCAAGAATATAAACACGTATTGATAAACATTTAAAAATACAAGGCTTGGGGAGGTGCTATAAGCTTTTATCGACGAAAGTTGATATACATATGATATCAAAGGATACAAGGGTGAGTTTCTATTTATCTTCCAAAATAATTTTTCCAGAGTGCACAAACCATGCCTTGAATGAAGTTGATATGACATGTGTTTCTAAAATCAAAATAAAATATTTAAATGGTTGCACATGCACGTGAACCACGACAGCAGCCTCACCCAGTATCCTCCATCATCGCTAGGGTGATGCGGGAAATCACTGAGTTTTGTGTATATGCTCCGGTCATTGCCTCATTCTGAAACAAATCATCGTCAGGACCAATTCAAATTTTACGACTGTACTTGTTGTGTTATTTGATTTAAACATGTTAAAGGCATTTTCACAGATAAATCTTCAGGTCAACATCTCAAAAGGATCGGTAGAACTCATATTCATTTCAAACTTCTCATCCTGAAACCAACTAGACCAGTTTTTGGTCAATGTCATGCGACCTTTGACATTGTTTGAATTGGCTGATGGCTGGTTATTAAACTTGCCCTGTCTTGTATGAGAGACTATCTAAAATATGACTACAATCCACCAACTCTTGCTTTAAGTTATCACCCATTTTAATCATTTTTATTTGACTGTTATACTTGACTGGTTATCGAACACGACCTTACTTTCATTAGAGATTATCCATATACCAAGTTTGGTGAAAATCCACTGACAAAAGTTGAATATTATAGAAAGAAAACCTAGGCTGTGTAACGAGGCAGAATCGATCACTCACCTCAAACACTCTCTTTTCCCAATGTGTTAGCGCCGTCCCATCAATTCCCTGGTCTTCAAGTTCAGCTCCCTCTAGTGTGGAGCAGTTGAAATGGCGCCTTACCTCTTTCTAAATGACACAGGACATGTCACTGTTAGTATTCTACATGATCCAGTGAGGATACACAAGCCAAGATAACTGAGTGGAAAACTATTTTTTTGTTGCTGAATGCCGCACACAACAATATTCCTGCTTCATGTTGGCAGCCTGTAAATCATAGAGTCTGGACCAGTCAATCCAGTGACTGACATCATGAGCATCTATCTACTCGATTGGGATACGGCGTGCATTAGTCACCTCTTGCAATAAGCTAATTTTGCTGAAGACCAGTTCTACACAGATCTTCATGGGGAGACACGCATAGGTTGCTGAAGACCTGTTCTAACCCAGATCTTCACAGGGAGACAAGCATAGGTTGTCAAAGACCAGTCTTGACCCAGATCTTCATCGGGAGACAATCCAGTGATTGATATTATGACATACTCACATGCCTTGGGTTATGATGACAAGTAATGAACCAAGTAACTGAGCCTTACCACCCAAGCCATCCTAATGCAGGTCCCAGGGTTAATACTGCACTCTGTTATTTGTTTCACACTCATAAAGATCCAGGTTAGAACTGGTTTTCAGCAACCTATGCTTGTCTCCCTGTGAAGATCTGAGTTAGAACTGGTTTTCAGCAACCTATGCTTGTCTCCCTGTAAAGATCTGGGTTAGAACTGGTTTTCAGCAACCTATGCTTGTCTCCCTGTGAAGATCTGGGTTAGAACTGGTTTTCAGCAACCTATGCTTGTCTCCCTATGAAGATCTGGGTTAGAACTGGTTTTCAGCAACCTATGCTTGTCTCCCTGTGAAGATCTGGGTTAGAACTGGTTTTCAGCAACCCATGCTTGTCTCCCTGTAAAGATCTGGGTTAGAACTGGTTTTCAGCAACCTATGCTTGTCTCCCCATGAAGATCTTGTTTTCATTACTGGTTTTCAGCAACCTATGCTTGTCTCCCTGTGAAGATCTGGGTTAGAACTGGTTTTCAGCAACCTATGCTTGTCTCCCTGTGAAGATCTGGGTTAGAACTGGTTTTCAGCAACCTATGCTTGTCTCCCTGTGAAGATCTGGGTTAGAACTGGTTTTCAGCAACCTATGCTTGTCTCCCTGTGAAGATCTGGGTTAGAACTGGTTTTCAGCAACCCATGCTTGTCTCCCTGTAAAGATCTGGGTTAGAACTGGTTTTCAGCAACCTATGCTTGTCTCCCCGTGAAGATCTTGTTTTCATTACTGGTTGTCAGCAACCCATGCTTGTCGTAAGAGGTGACTAACGTGATCAGGTGGTCAGGCTCGCTGACTAAGTTGATATACGTCATATGCCAATCAAGTAGATTGATGCGCATGATGTCAGTCACAGGGATTGACCAGACTTAATTATTTACCGACCTCCGTGAAATAGCTGGAATATTGCTGAGAGAGGCATAAACAGCAAACAAACTAAATTGACATACTGTATCAAGATTTCTGCATCATCTCATTGTGGTGTGATATTGACATGTTGACATCGCAACAATGGTTTACCTTGTCACAGCTCCTACAACACTTACTGTCACTTTGGGCGTAACTATGAATATAGCATCTTTCTCAAAAGTCCCGGTTTTCAACTTCCAGTTTTTCCGTTTCACTTTTTTCACAACATTTGTGCTCCATACATACATGCCCAGCCTGTTGAACAAAATAAAACAATTAAATACTTCAAGGAAATTGGTATCCTGGAAGTTGGTGAGTAGGTAAGAAAACGTACAACTTTACGGATAACTTTTGGTTTATTGCATGTAGCGATATTTCGATGTAGATTCTTACACCGTTATCAGGGGGGAGTTTTGTTTAAAGCCGCTTTTAACAGTATTCCAGTTATATCACGGTGTGTCAGCCTAATGTGGGGGAAAGCCTGAAGTGATGCCGGTCTCAGATGTTTAACTACTTCGATGAAACCCATGAGCACGGGTATGGTGCTGACAAACCTTGAAACATAATCAGGGCAAACCGGGATTCGAATCATAGGTTTCTGGCGTGCCCAAGGGACACAGCGAAGTTGTGAAAGTTATCCATGCCATTTCTTACTTCAAGGATTCACAAAGTTAAGTTGCTTGGTGGTCATATTTAAACAAAACATTCACTATCTAAACAAGGTGAGCTGAAACTACAAAGATGAAGAAAACTGAAAATGGCTGCTTACTTTCTGTTGAAGCCAAAAGGTTTGAGTGACAAGGGGTTGCGGTCAGTGAGTGGGTCTCCGTTCTGGTCTCGGTAGAAGGCGTACAGGCCGGCTGTAAAACCCTGGCACAACAGAGTGAAAAACAAGTCATGTGTCTGCAAATGCAACATGCCAAGTAACATCAGATCTTCAAAAACTGTATTCAGTAAAACTCATCCCAATATTTCATAAGAGAGAAAGATGTCGAGATCATCAAGTCATGGGGATGGAGTAATATTCCTTTGTGCGTATATTTTCAATAAAGACCATCCAAAATGCAGGTGAAGCAAGGCATCACACATATCATAGATCTGCCTTCCAACACGAAGTGTCAATGTCTTGATGGTAACAGGCTTAATGTTGTCATGTTAATGTCACAACAGATTATTTTGACAAAAATTGCCATCATAACATTGTCAGTGTTGACGCATGTAGAATGTCATGTATGTGGAGCCTACTAGCCAGTGCATGCAGAATGTTGTGTGTGTGGAGCCTACTAACCAGTGCATGCAGAATGTCATGTATGTGGAGCCTACTAACCAGTGCATGCAGAATGTCATGTGTGTGGAGCCTACTAACCAGTGCATGCAGAATGTCATGTGTGTGGAGCCTACTAACCAGTGCATGCAGAATGTCATGTGTGTGGAGCCTACTAACCAGTGCATGCAGAATTTCATGTATGTGGAGCCTACTAACCAGTGCATGCAGAATGTCATGTATGTGGAGCCTACTAACCAGTGCATGTAGAATGTCATGTATGTGGAGCCTACTAACCAGTGCATGTAGAATGTCATGTGTGTGGAGCCTACTAACCAGTGCATGTAGAATGTCATGTATGTGGAGCCTACTAACCAGTGCATGCAGAATGTCATGTGTGTGGAGCCTACTAACCAGTGCATGCAGAATGTCATGTGTGTGGAGCCTACAAACCAGTGCATGCAGAATGTCATGTATGTGGAGCCTACTAACCAGTGCATGCAGAATGTCATTTATGTGGAGCCTACTAACCAGTCATGCAGAATGTCATGTATGTGGAGCCTACTAACCAGTGCATGTAGAATGTCATGTATGTGGAGCCTACTAACCAGTGCATGCAGAATGTCATTTATGTGGAGCCTACTAACCAGTCATGCAGAATGTCATGTATGTGGAGCCTACTAACCAGTGTATGCAGAATGTCATGTATGTGGAGCCTACTAACCAGTGCATGTAGAATGTTATGTATGTGGAGCCTACTAACCAGTGCATGTAGAATGTCATTATGTGGAGCCTACTAGCCAGTGCATGCAGAATGTCATGTGTGTGGAGCCTACTAACCAGTGCATGCAGAATGTCATGTATGTGGAGCCTACTAACCAGTGCATGCAGAATGTTATGTATGTGGAGCCTACTAACCAGTGCATGCAGAATGTTATGTATGTGGAGCCTACTAACCAGTGCATGCAGAATGTCATGTGTGTGCAGCCTACAAACCAGTGCATGCAGAATGTCATGTATGTGGAGCCTACTAACCAGAGCATGTAGAATGTCATGTATGTGGAGCCTACTAACCAGTGCATGCAGAATGTCATGTGTGTTGAGCGTACTAACCAGTGCATGCAGAATGTCATGTATGTGGAGCCTACTAACCAGTGCATGCAGAAAGTCATTTACGTGGAGCCTACTAACCAGTGCATGCAGAATGTCATTATGTGGAGCCTACTAACCAGTGCATGCAGAACGTTATGTATGTGGAGCCTACTAACCAGTGCATGCAGAATGTTATGTATGTGGAGCCTACTAACCAGTGCATGCAGAATGTCATTATGTGGAGCCTACTAGCCAGTGCATGCAGAATGTCATGTATGTGGAGCCTACTAACCAGTGCATGCAGAATGTTATGTATGTGGAGCCTACTAACCAGTGCATGCAGAATGTTATGTATGTGGAGCCTACTAACCAGTGCATGCAGAATGTCATGTGTGTGGAGCCTACAAACCAGTGCATGCAGAATGTTATGTATGTGGAGCCTACTAACCAGTGCATGCAGAATGTCATGTGTGTGGAGCCTACTAACCAGCGCATGCAGAATGTCATGTATGTGGAGCCTACTAACCAGTGCATGCAGAATGTCATGTGTGTGGAGCCTACTAACCAGTGCATGCAGAATGTTGTGTGTTGAGTGTACTAACCAGTGCATGCAGAATGTTATGTATGTGCAGCCTACTAACCAGTGCATGTAGAATGTCATGTATGTGGAGCCTACTAACCAGTGCATGTAGAATGTCATGTATGTGGAGCCTACTAACCAGTGCACGCAGAATGTTATGTATGTGGAGCCTACTAACCAGTGCATGCAGAATGTCATGTGTGTGGAGCCTACTAACCAGTGCATGCAGAATTTCATGTATGTGGAGCCTACTAACCAGTGCATGCAGAATGTCATGTGTGTTGAGCGTACTAACCAGTGCATGCAGAATGTCATGTGTGTTGAGCGTACTAACCAGTGAATGCAGAATATCATGTATGTGGAGCCTACTAACCAGTGCATGCAGAATGTTATGTGTGTGGAGCCTACTAACCAGTGCATGCAGAATGTCATGTATGTGGAGCCTACTAACCAGTGCATGCAGAATGTTGTGTGTTGAGTGTACTAACCAGTGCATGCAGAATGTCATGTACGTGGAGCCTACTAACCAGTGCATGCAGAATGTCATGTGTGTTGAGCGTACTAACCAGTGGATGCAGAATGTCATGTGTGTTGAGCGTACTAACCAGTGAATGCAGAATATCATGTATGTGGAGCCTACTAACCAGTGCATGCAGAATGTCATGTGTGTGGAGCCTACTAACCAATGCATGCAGAATATCATGTATGTGGAGCCTACTAACCAATGCATGCAGAATCTCATGCTTCATGGTAGACAGCAGCTGCATTTTCTCCTGAATCTCCAGAGACAGGGACTTGGGGCAGATGCTGAAGTAGCCAGCTACTGGTCTGAAAAACACAAAGTGGGATCACAGACCATGTGGAACGAAAACGTACAGCTCTTACTTTAGTTGGACACAAACAGTTAAGTATGAGAATCTGTACTTTACAAAGAAGGTGTTATCCTAAATACAACATTTGTCATACATAAATTTACAAAAATACACCCTATCTCAGGTTCATTGTACGTGTTCTCAATACCACAAACATTAGGGACACTTTCTGCAGCTTCCTGTTGGTGAGGCTGTAACCCACCTATCAAGGACTCGCTCCTGCTGGCAGTGCGCTGCGTATGCAATGGTGTTGCCCTGCTTGCACCGCTGGGAGTGCACCGCCGCCACGTACAGGATGAAGTCGGTGTTGTTGACGCCGGCGCCAGACACAGTCTGATGGTCATACAGGTAGGTGGACTGGTCCCAGGAATGGCAACCCTGGAAACAGACATCATGCCTTTGAAGAAAGCTAGTTGGCAAAAGTCTTTTGTATGTCTTCCTTCATGAACTGATATCAGTTGTGTTCAACATGATTATGTCCCTGGCTTCTCCAATTTACCATAATGGGTGACATGCGGACCAAACATGGAGTCACGGGGCCCCCCAAAAAGACATTTCTAATCCCATTTTGAGAATGGAACCAAGGACTTTCACATAGACACAACCATGATAACCAACCCATGCTTGTCGTAAAAGGCAACTATGCTTGTCGTAAAAGGCAACTAATGGGATCGTGTGGTCAGACTCGCTGACTTGGTTGATGCATGTCATCGTATCCCAATAGCGTAGATTGATGCTCACGATATCAATCACTGGATTTCCTGGCCCAGACTCGATTATTTACAGACCGCCGTCATATAGCTGGTATATTGCTGAGTGCGGTGTTAAACAACCAACCAACCAAGAAGAACCTTGTGAAGATTGGTCTTCAGCAAACCCATGCATGTCGTAAAAGGCAACTAACTGGATCGACTCGCTGACTTGGTTGATGCATGTCATCGTATACCAATTAGTGGTGGGAGGATACCCTGATGCATTGGAGGATCGCGATTTTGTACTTCTCGATACAAGCATCACTAAGTTAAAAATATCGATTCTGACCTTAAATGTTTGCTTTAATAACTGTTCCACTAAACACTGATCAGTAGGGCAAGTTAATAGTGAAAACATAAATATTTTCATTTGTTGTGCCATATTTGACACTGCCAACTGTAAATCATCAGTGTGCCAGGTATTTGGCCATCCTGGCTATGAAAAAGATGGTTTACGCACCACAGATAAGAGCACATGCAAGTATCGTGAGTAAGGTATTGTGATATGTATCGGATCTCACAGTTGGTGTATCATCCTAGCCCTAATACCAATTATGGAGATTGATGCTCACTTAAAAAACCCAAACTTTCAAAAGGCTCCAGTTCACCATTAGACCTATCTATGTGCAAAGTTTGATGTAGAAATATTTTACGGTTTACAAGATGTGCTCCAGAATGACATCTTGCATGGACGTACAGACGGTGTCCATTTAAATACCCCCCGCAAACTGCATTGCGGGGAATAATAAGCTAGACTGGATATTTGACAATGCAACCCACCTCAAGGTGTTCCTCTGGGATGATGATGTCCCCACACACCGTCTGACTGGCACAGCCCCCCACACAGTACACCCTCGTGTCATTGTACCGCACTCGCTGGCTGTGGCACTGCCTGGCAATAAATACAACACAATAATATCAATGACACTGCGATCTAACAGCCACTACAATGTAACAGCCACTACAATGTAACAGCAACTGCGATGTAACAGCCACTACAATGTAACAGCCACTACAATGTAACAGCCACTGCAATGTAACAGCCACTACAATGTAACAGCCACTGCAATGTAACAGCCACTGCCATGTAACAGCCACTGCCATGTAACAGCCACTGCGATGTAACAGCAACTGCGATGTAACAGCCACTACAATGTAACAGCCACTGCAATGTAACAGCCACTACAATGTAACAGCCACTGCAATGTAACAGCCACTGCAATGTAACAGCCACTGCGATGTAACAGCAACTGCCATGTAACAGCCACTACAATGTAACAGCCACTACAATGTAACAGCCACTACAATGTAACAGCCACTGCCATGTAACAGTCACTTCAATGTAACAGTCACTGCCATGTAACAGTCACTACAATGTAACAGCCACTGCCATGTAACAGCCACTACAATGTAACAGCCACTACAATGTAACAGCCACTACAATGTAACAGCCACTGCCATGTAACAGCCACTACAATGTAACAGTCACTACAATGTAACAGCCACTGCAATGTAACAGTCACTGCCATGTAACAGTCACTACAATGTAACAGCCACTGCCATGTAACAGTCACTACAATGTAACAGCCACTACAATGTAACAGCCACTACAATGTAACAGCCACTACAGTGTAACAGCCACTGCAATGTAACAGCCACTGCCATGTAACAGCCACTGCGATGTAACAGCCACTGCCATGTAACAGCCACTGCCATGTAACAGTCACTACAATGTAACAGCCACTGCAATGTAACAGCCACTACAATGTAACAGCAACTGCGATGTAACAGCCACTGCAATGTAACAGCCACTGCGATGTAACAGCCACTGCGATGTAACAGCCACTACGATGTAACAGCCACTACAATGTAACAGCCACTGCAATGTGACAGCCACTGTGATGTAACAGCCATTGCGATGTTGAAACTGAAAGTCCATGTGAATTAAGTCTAATATATCATGTATATCCATTGTACAGGTTGTGTGTATTGTACATATGATGTGCTATTGCCCTGGTGGCCACATATACAGCACAACCGACAACATATTGCTAATACTTCCACCATAGTCAGAGAGTAAGGCCAGATCATTCCATTTTTGTTTTATGGATGCATCAAGCCAGCAATGCTTAATATTCCCTATACCTTAGGCTCAAGTTTCAACAAATTACCAATATTACTGTACGTCATTCACGAAAGCAAAGCTTAAGTTTCAACAAATTACCATGCTTACTGTACGTCATTCACGAAAGCAAAGCTTAAGTTTCAACAAATTACAAGTCTTACTGTACGTCATTCACGAAAGCAAAGCTCAAGTTTCAACAAATTACCAATATTACTGTACGTCATTCACGAAAGCAAAGCTCAAGTTTCAACAAATTACCATGCTTACTGTACGTCATTCACGAAAGCAAAGCTCAAGTTTCAACAAATTACCAATCTTACTGTACGTCATTCACGAAAGCAAAGCTTAAGTTTCAACAAATTACAAGTCTTACTGTACGTCATTCACGAAAGCAAAGCTCAAGTTTCAACAAATTACCAATCTTACTGTACGTCATTCACGAAAGCAAAGCTTAAGTTTCAACAAATTACAAGTCTTACTGTACGTCATTCACGAAAGCAAAGCTCAAGTTTCAACAAATTACCAATCTTACTGTACGTCATTCACGAAAGCCAAGCTCAAGTTTCAACAAATTACCAATCTTACTGTACGTCATTCACGAAAGCAAAGCTTAAGTTTCAACAAATTACAAGTCTTACTGTACGTCATTCACGAAAGCAAAGCTCAAGTTTCAACAAATTACCAATCTTACTGTACGTCATTCATGGCATATACAAGAACCAGCTTACTTCCTCAAGCGTATCGGAGCACCAGTTCCCCTCACTTTCAGGGTGTCCTGCCAGAACTGAACTGCCTCAATGACGGTCTCCTGCAACAGAAGACGATCATTATCCATGTATACTAGATCACAGAAATCTGAAGTTGTGAATTAAATACAATTTGATGTCTTTTTGACTATCAAATACCCCCCTCTATACTTCTATTCAGAAATAAGGGTTTGTTTGATGTTAAATAAAGTAAATGAGACAATAATGTTTGTAATTTTAACATATTTATTCAGAAATTCAGATTCCTATGAATAGACATAGAGGTCTCGTATAGACGAATGTCTAAACTAAAGTAATCCATCCAATGAAATTGTTGAGATTAACGAATTTCCTTATTACAGACTCAAAGATACGGAGTTATGTCCCCTTGCATAAATGGAGTAAAGTTCCTTTTCTGCGCATGACACCTTCGTCACACTCTCGGTAACATCGCTGCTGTCAGTGAGGAAGCGGCCATTACAAGAATCTTGAAATTTGCCCTCTAATCAGTTGTTTATGTTTTTGTTCATATCTTTGGGAATGCCATCATATTGAATTTTGAAAAGGTTTACGCATTTGCAACCCAGATGAATTTACCTTTTTGTTTGCAAAATTTGCGAGAAAATCGCCAAACTTCTACCTTACATTCACACTATGCCATTACATATTCGTTGAAACGAAATAAAAATTAAAACTGACTAACAAAATTTAGCTAGGGTAAGAGTATTTGGTGTGATGGCAGTCATCACTTGATTGTACACATAACGGTCAGTCGGTTACGAGTTTAACTCCAAGCATGGTAGTAGTCACCTATCGCAGTAGGGAGCTAGGACTGGTGGCAGCAACAGTATAGAGCTCCACAAAAGGGCTATCACTGTTACTTGTTCAGTGTTGCTAGGAGCTTAAAAATTTGCAGTGTATAGTTTTAATAAGCACCCCTTTTGTCAATTATCTGAGCGCCCACAGTGCTTATCACGATCAATACTGTACTAATACATTTGATCTAGTTATCACGGAAGGTAAATTACGAAATATGATGCTTCACAGACATAGCCTTGGGTTGATGTGTAAAAAACACAATTTGCTTACCTGCACTAGTTTCCTGAGCTTGTCTGGCAGTTCCCGTAGGCTGTCATCGTAATGAAGGTGGATCCTAAGAGGCTGGTCCACGCTGCGCTTTCTCAACACATGGCCTGGTTCGATGTTCACGTCATAAAACACCTGGCAATGGAACACAATTCATGTATTGAGATGGAGAGCTTTCTAATCAGACAATTAGCAAGGCAGCTTCTAAATTCCTTGCCCAAGTGAGCAAAACATTTGGAGCAGCATATACAATTTCTGTTTTTAGAAAATGAACCTGAACTGACAGTTCCAAATATAAATAATAAAGGCACATTTCTAAAGCTGTGGATATTTTATACACCCTGTTGTTTTTGTTTGTTGTTGTTTAACGCCGCACTCAGCAATATTCCAGCTATATGACGGCGATCTGTTAATAATCAAGTCTGGACCAGACAATCCAGTGATTGACATCATGAGCATCGATCCACAAAATTGGGATACGATGACATGCATCCACCAAGTCAGTGAGCCTAACTACCCGATCCCGTAAGTCGCCTCTTACAACAAGCACAGTCACCTTTTACAGCAAGCATGGGTTGCTTGTTTTTGAGTGCCATGTCATCTACACCTAAAAGGAAGTACAATCAAAGGAATATCTGAGTTCTGTGTGGGTTTTCATTTGTTGAACATGTTAAAAGTAAAATGAAGTGGTGAAGAAATGAAGACAAATTGTTTTAGAAAATTGACATCCAATTGGCAGAAGAACCTGCTAATCCTTAACGTAGATTTGCTCAGGAATATGTTACATCCTTCTACACAGGGGTTATCAGACCTTCATGCAGAGTAAGTGAGTGAGTTGGGTTTTAACAGTATTCCAGTTATATCATGGCGTGTCAGCTTGATGTGGGAGGAAAGCCAGAAGTGATGCAGGTCTCAGACGTTTACCACTTCGGTGAAACCCATGAGCACGGGTATGGTGCTGACAAACCTAGAAACATCATGGGGGCGAACTGGGATTCGAACCCATAATCATAGGTTTCTGGCGTGCCCAAGGGACGCAACTCTGCGCAGCAAATCGTGGCTCCTTAGACGACTGGGCACCCGTGCCCCCCATGCAGAGAAAGTATATCAGAGTAAAAGATATGGTTTTCATGAGATTCGTAGTACTGTGAATCTCATCTCTTGAATCTGTACATGCACGTCGCTTTAGACATTCATGCCATTGAAAAATATATTTAATTGAATTCATTGAGTCCGTCAACATGGTCAAGAAGTTCACATTCCTTGAAGTTAATTGTATTTTCATGACAAGTTCACAAACTATGTGTAAACTGATGTAATGACATGTGTGAACATGGTCAATGTAGTGTGTTTATATAGTTTCATCCTCTGTTTATTGAATACTACCGTAATCGACATAATAAGCGCACAGGGCGCTCTCAAAATTAGAAATAGGGGGCTCTTATTAGAATATTATTTTGGTGAAAAAAACAGAGTTGAAAGATACATTTCGTGGTTTATGCTGACAGCCTGAAATGTTTATGTACGACAGATATATTTTTCTAGAATTTAATTGCCCATAATTAAGGGTGTATAAAACACACGAGTGCGTATTGTACGCGAATTAATAAGTCTTGTGAACATTGATCAATCGGAAGGGGTGCTCACTGGGATTGTTCACTAGCCAATAAATTAGCAAATACCGCCGTGGGCGCTTATTAGAGCGGGGCGCTTATTACGTCGAATACGGTATATTGTTTCCATTACATGTATCAATAAGCACTTTTATATGGCAGTGGAGATTGTTGTAAGTGTATATGTGGTAGGGCTGGGACGGGGAACTAGGACGGGTAACTAGGATGGGTAACTAGGACGGGTACCTAGGACGGGTAACTAAGATGGGTAACTAGGACAGGTAACAGTTATGTAAGGTCTTTAGTGATCTGGTCCAGCCACAGCTTGGCCAGTGATTGCCTATCCGCTTGTTTCTGTAGCATGTGTTTAGCTTTAAACACTTCAATATTTCTCTTCTCTGGTCACTGCTGCATTACAACTCCGCATGATTCACAGCACTGCACTGATTGGGGTAAGTTAATTTAGACTTCTTTAGTATTCATATTTATCACAAGGAGGTTAGGATTTGATAATTTAGTCTTGTTTAGTATGCTTTTATCATTTTAATTGCACATTTGTTATATCATGTAATTTGCAGTATGATCCACATGATACACAACGTTGTAAATATATTACTTATTCTTCATGATACATTAGTGTGTATTGTGATATTAAGTCATTGCTAGAGTAACCAATCAGAATATATTGTAATTAGTGTTAAGCTACCATATTGTTATAAGGCAGATAAGATGCTTTCAGTAATTTATACAGTTGGAGGCTTGTACATGATGTAGCTGTATCTGTTGATTGGTTTCCTGACTGAAAAGTCTGAATTCCTGCCTCTTTCCAACATTATTCCAGATTCAAGAACCGAGACAGACATTTCAAGACATTCGACAGTGATTATTTAAAAGCAATTAACAAAGCCACTGCTCGGGAAACAAGAGGAATACCAGTCAGTGCTCAGATCATAAAGTGGTCATCATTGGTAAGAACTGCACCAAGTTCATGCAAAGTACATTGGTTCATAACATGCTAAATGCTTGTATTTGTATGTTTGTTTATTGCTTAACACTGCACTCAGCAATATTCCAGCTATATGACAGCAGTCTGTAAATAATCGAATCTGGACCAGACAATCCAGTGATTAACATCATGAGCATCGATCCACGCAATTGGGATCGATTTAAATGCTTGTAATGTTTGTGTGCAAGTATAACATGAATAAACCCCCAAATACTTGCATTAGTTTTTTCTATTCTGATTTCTGAAAAAGCATGTTTGTTAACAAACAAGAGAAAAGTCCAGTCACATGATATGCAAATTAGACTGTGGCAGTGGTGTTTATGCTAAGTCACCACTGCGCAGGAGTGTAACCAAGTTCATGAAAAGTACATTGGTTCATAACATGCCAAATGCTTGTAATGTTTGTGTACAAGTATAACATGAATAACTTACTAATTCACCAGCAAATTCAATTTAAAACATGTTAACATTACCAAAGTAAATCATCAGTCAGGTTTCAGTCTATTTGAATGTTTGATTGAAAGTTTTCATGTGTCAGAGTAAGAAGAGTGAACATGTCAAAGTAAGTTTGAATGTTGTATTACTATTAGCCGAAACTGTTTTGGTATGTTTCATGCTTTTGTAATGATGACAGATATATTGATTTACTGATATAGCAATGTTTAGGTTCATTTTGTTTACACAGATTTTAGATGTGCTTGTCATATCTGGCTTTGCAGCTCTGATGACCTCTGCATCCCATAAACACGGTATGAATACTTTGTATATGTGGTCATGTCATACTGTGCAGCACCTGCATTGAATTGGACATGCATGTTGCATAAAGACGTTCTTGCCTGTGTACTTGATGTACTATATCTATTTGATTTGTATATACTTGGTCAATCAGGAGTTATTGCCCCTTGTAATTAACTGTATCATGGTGATTATAAGCTATCTAATTTGTGTACATCTAACTGTAATGACATGTTTTAAATCGCCATGTATATTGTATGGCCGTGTATCTAATGAATACTATTGTTTCATTTTCGCATTAAACATTTGCACCATATAACCAGTGTCCTGTACCAAGTTTATATCCACGTACCAACCCAGTTACATTACAGTAAGCAAGAAAATTAAAGATAATGATTGTTCCTGTCTCTGGATTCGTGTGGACATGATTATGTGAGGTGGGATGTTTGGTAGCAAGACAGGTGGGGAAGAGTATCTTACAATTAATTATTAATGCCTTGTCTTATGATATATAAAGAGCATATTTTTAACATGTGGGTCAGATATCAGCTGAATCAAAGACGTATATACAATCTATCTATATCTTGTATATACGTCTTTGCCTGAATATTGCATAGTGTTGTATCAATATATACATCTGTTTAAATCTGTATTTGTAACTGAACTTCCTGGTGTAGATTTTGTCTTATCTGCAGTAATGTGATGATTAACCTTATGTCATATGAAGTTATGACCATGTGTCCACTATTATTATACATATTTGTCATGATTGAGTGTGAATGTAGGAGTATACTGAAATCGAGACTGAATCTTGAACCAACCTCGTGCTGGTGATTAGATGAGGCTGAATGGCCACATGTCTGATGGTTCAAGGGTACGACATGACAGCAGTACCGAGCTGTCAAACACCACAACACTGTCAGTGTCAAATGCCACGATCTCTTCTGTAATTCATCCATTATAAATGACAGTTGTCCGACGTACACTATAGCTTCTCATGTCCATCAAAACCCAACGCCATACTAAATCACCAGGATTCAAGTACACGCTGTAAAACACTAACCATTCTCATACCACTAACAAATTCGATAAGATTTGGATACCAAATACAAACAGTATCAGGTTCCAATCCATCAACCAGTTAAAAGTTTCGTCTGTACTCTCGTATTCAGTGTGAATACGCGCTTCTTAACATGACGTTCAAAGTTAACACCTATGCATATGTTCAAACGCCTATTGTTGTCGCCTCTGTGGTTGGTTTTGCGGTGTTTCAATGGAATCATAACACATTATGAGCGACGATGATTCACTAGCTCAGATCCATCAACATTCCTGACAAAGGAAGTTCAGCCCCGGAAGTGCTCTTTAGTCAGCTGAGAGCACATTTATCACAAACCTGGAGTTACTTCCCCTTGACAACATCTTTGACAGAGTCAGCAATATTCTTAGAGAAGTAATACAAATTACGATACATATATTGCTTTTTCTATATAAATAATTTGTACATCATGAGAGTTTATTCAGCTGTTTTGAATAGAAGCGCCGTATAAAGGCTATAATTGCAGGGATGTAGGAGAAATGTGGTAAAATGTCCGGAAAACCAAAATACTTCCTTTTATTTATTCTTACAAAAGGTGAGATCTAGGGAAATGTTCTGCTTTGGGGAAAATGTCCATGTGGGGAAAATGTCCATGTGGGGAAAATGTCCATGTGGGGAATTGTCCATGTGGGGAATTGTCCGGACTCAAATACTGGAGGTGGAACCTGAAAGCGATCGTAAACATAGTCACATTGTGTTTGACGAGTGTATAACATATAATACGAATACAGTACATGTATACTATATTCCTTAATATGTGGACATTTTTATTTTTCAAGAAAGTGCGAATACATTCTTTTTCACATCTTACGGTTCCATTTAACCGCTTTTCATATTCTTGCTGTTTGGAAGCTGACATATTGGTAATAAAATTCCGAAAACTCACTGCTTGAAAAATTTTTTTCTTCTGTTTTTCTTTCTTCTTTTTCTCTATATACAGTATAAGCACGAAAACACGTACGCACGCAGGGACACACACACACGCGCACACCGATTCATTTTATGTAATTGCGTTGTGCACATTGAAATAGGTATTTTAAAGTAACAGGCTCTGTTCGACGTTTATCAATAATTCTACTTCATATTATTTACAAACCGGATGTAGACAGTTGAAGAATGTGCGAAGATAACCTAGCAAACTATGTGGCTTTTCCATAATCCCTTTCATTTTATCATGACAAGGTGTGTACTGGACACACAGCACATATTGTTTAAAGAGGGTTGTCATGTAACCTGCCTCTGCAGGGATTACATGTGCTAGAGCCTGGGGTGTACTTGCCAACCACCAAGACCACAGACAAGGTGGTGCAAGTATGCACAGCCCGAATTGGAGCCATGGTAAAAAAAAGTTAATTCTTGAGAAAAGGCGCTTCACAAAAGTATCGCACAAGATCACACAAGATTGCCTTTGAAAGTTGCAAAGCATAAGGGACTGATAACACATCGATATAAAGGACTCCTGTCGCCCTGTGTGATACAATTCTATCACCAGCTACCACACGAGGGGCGGGGGAACATATAGGGCAGCTAAAAAACAGATGAAGTTGTTTGCAATGACTATTTGGATTAAGCTGCCATGGAAAAGAAAATCCAATGAAGAGTAAGCGAGAAGTGACACATTATGCTATACAAAGCTGCAATAAGAGAGGAAAGAGCCACTTCGCGACGCTTTTCGACTAGGTTAAGTTGACACTGCATAGCTGACAGATGAGGTCTTTAAGGGTGTAGGAAATGTTTGACACGTGGATGCGTCTGATGACATATATTTACAATAGCTGTTACCCATATGAAAAATGGGCTGTTCACACTCATACCCTAGTTGTCAGATACTGTACTATACAAAAAAGACGACAGCGATGAATTTATACTGCATTTTAATGATTTTAACACACACAGAAAAAAGCACGGGTATAAATAAAACAAAGCACCCATCGACAGTCATAAAAACATAAGAATATAACTTCAATAGACTCACAAAGTTAGTGTCTAAAGTCAGCTGAGACTCACAAGCTAGCACTGTAAATCGGAATCAGTCCGGGATAGTACAAGCAGATCACACGTACACACGTACACACACACACACACACACACACTCACACTTACATGCACGTCGCTGCATAAGTGCAATAATCTTGGGCGCGACGTTAAACCCAATTTCACCTCATCTCACCACGAACGTCCTCCTTGCAGAGGGCAATCCTTCCATTATTGTGACAGTTTTAAAATTTGTGAAAATATGTTAAAACAGACACATTGGGATGAGACCTTAGTGTCATTATTTAAATCTCACAGGTATTCACGTCTCCACGTGGTAAGTTTATTCGTATCTGAGTAGATAAAGGTCCTTAGTTATTTGGTCTTTCCAACTCGGGGGAATGTCTAATAGGACTGATCCATTACCACAACAGGTAAGCCTCACATGTTCTTATAAGCCATCCCTAATAAGACTTTAGTTGTTAAAATATTTTTTGGGTGTACACATTACTTCCAGTGTTGTTCTTCCAAAACAATATTAATCTTTCCAAGCAATGTCAAATATGAAAAGAAACAATATATAGAATGAATAACATTGTTAATGTAAACCGGTCTGTAGTTAGCACATATTTCTTGTTTCTTGTTGACGGGAGTCATTCTTTTTTGTGAAATGCTGAAATTAAAGTGATCAATATTTACTTTTAACAAGCTAGTCAAAATTGGGGAATATGTAGTGAGTGAGTTGGGTTTAATGACACTTTTAACTGTATTCCAGGTATATAAGGGTGTGACAGCTCAATGTGGAAGAAAGCCCGAAGTGATGCGGGTATCAGACATTTACCAAAGTCTTTGTGAAACCAACGAGCACGGGAAACACCTACAAACATAATTGGAGCGAATCGGAATTCCAACGCACAAGCACAATCGTGAATTTCAGGCCTGCAAAAGGGACGCAACTCTGCACAGCGAATTGCAGCGCCTGAGACGAGGAGGCCACCCGTGCCCTCTAACATGTAGTGAAAACCAGGATGAAACAGATGATGGGAATAAAATCAAGGTCGTGTCCTGAGTTAGCCCTGTTGTTATAGGATGACACTTTCATTCATCCATTTATATTGTTCTCGGTTAAAAATAAAACTTTAACACAACCCGTGTGTTTTCCCTTCATTATGGAAGTGAGATATAAAAGTTGCAACGAAAATAAAATTGCATGGAAAATAACGAAATGGGAGAAAATTTCATTTCTGGCAAAACTACCCGCGTGCTGTTAGCCATGTTGTTATTCTAACCCTTTCTGTTGTAGATGACATCTTATGAATAAGTGTAAAATATGTGACTTAGTGTAAATATTCTTACAACCCACGGTGTACTGTGAAGGGGTATTGAGTGAGAGGTTAGAAGCAAATAAATCTTTTATATACCCCGTAAATAGAAATTATATCATTACCATCTCAGTCAATTAAAATTAGATTTAACCTAATAATTTGTTTAATGAAAATACCAGATTATAATGTTCTAAACCAATTATAGCAAAAACTGTTATATCCAATGAACAAAATACACACATTCTCGGAATTAAAGTGTAAAAATACTGACATGAACATTGTTAAAGGGAAATGTCATAAATTATGACCGAGTGTTTTTGCCAACAAAGTAAGTTCACTTCCTGATCAACAACTGAAAACTTGAAAGAACGTTTTTGATCCCTGACACAAATTAAGCAAAATACAGGGAACTTGAAAGTGAGAGTGCACACAAAACCGGCGAATTTAAAATAAAGCCTCGCATTTAGTATGGGTCCTACCACATTCACACAATGGAAGTCAGCTCGACTGACATAATTATTTCACTGCCGCAGGGACTGGATGCACCTGATGACGTCATAGCTAACATCATCATCAGCACCTCACTGCCTGTTAAATGTCGCAGGAAGATCCTGCTCAATTGAACCGCATCTGGTAAACATTATAAAATATAAGCGACAAAAACATTTCCAAAATCATAAAAAAAATATCTCCAAAAGCAGAATACATTGTGCGATTCCGACATCATCATAAGCCTGTGTTTATGAATCAAATAGAGGTGGTACCATGCAGGTGTTCGCGAAAAGTCCCCCCCCCCCCCCCGAGTGGCAGCCGTCACAAACACACACAAAGCCAAGTCAATATACGTTATATTGGATGCTTAGAAAGGATGTACTTGATACATTATGTCCAATTATGAAAAATAGCAATAAATTTAATATGAATTTAAATATCTTTATTATAGGCATATTTTCTACATCATTTAAAATAAACTTGTCCATGATTACCATATTACCCAATTCTCGTTTACAGTTATATCCGCATGTATCACTATGTATTTGACCCCTGAATAAAGGTAAAGGATAGGTCTTCAGTAACCCATGCTTGCCCTAAAAGGCGACTATGCTTGTCGCAAGAGGCGACTGACGGGATCAGTACATATTTATCGTATCCCAATGACGTGGATCGATTCACATGACGTCAATCAATGGATTGTCTGGTTGAGACTTGAATATTTACATACCGCCGTCATATAGCTAGAATACTACTGAGTGCGGCGTTAAACAACAAAGAAACAAACAAAACATTCTATGTTAAACACAACGAAGGACGGTTGTTGCCTAGCAATGATTAAAGAGCATGTGTACTTGTATAGAGGGTCGTCATTTGACCTGCTCTTCAGCAAGTGCGGCGTCTCCCCATTTGTCATCCACAGCCTTTTTGAAACATCTGACAACCACGTCGGTGATGGTGGATAACCATTGCAGTACCGGACCCTCATTAATAACACAACTGGTGACACCATACATAAAGGTAAATATTTCTTCAGATTAGATTATTTACAACTATTTAGCATAGATTACATATATCACATTGCAGATCTCCGACTGAAGTTTGTTTGTTTGTTGTTTAACGCAGCACTCAGCAATATTCTGTAAATAATCGAGTCCGGACCAGACAATCTAGTGATTGACATCATGGGCATCGATCCACGCAATTGGGATCGATGACATGCATCAACCAAGACAGCGAGCCTGACCACCAGATCTCGTTAGTCGCCTCTTACGACAAGCATAGTCGCTTTTTATGGCAACCATGGGTTGCTGAAGACCTATTCTACCCCGACTGAAGACACCCAAGGTATCGGATAACGTCCCAATGGTATACATTGTCAGTAGACGTGTACTGGAAGAGTCTGTTGTGGGTGAGGGGAGTACTCTGCTGTAGTTGACGAACACAACTTGCTGCACGACTATCAAGTGTGTCATATCTCCATTCTATTAGGACATATATCCCGGACCCATCGATCAACGAGTTTTCCCGTTCTGCACTGTTTCATCCATTGCACATGACTAAGCGCACTGCACACAGTATATACACATGAGAGGACGATGCGGTATACAAGTGGGAGCGAGCGAGTACGCCGCTTTTAGCAATATTCCAGCAATAGCAATAGCAATAGCAATAGCACGGCGGGGGACACCAGAAATGGTCTTCAAAAATTGTACCAATGTGGAGAATTGAACCCGGGCCTTCGGCGTGACGAGCGAACACTTTAACCACTAGGCTCCACCACCCCCTCTGAATACGAGTGAAATTAGGAGAAGTAGTATGAACCAATTCACGATGTTTTCTTCAGTTCAGCCACGGGATTGATGTGACCTTTGAGACAAAGGCCATCAGTATATAATGAACTCAACAACAACAACAGTAACATCTGAAGTCAGTCAAAAACTTTAAAAAAATGTTCTTATTATCTTAATTGACTCGGTGAAGATCAAAATACATTGTTATAATCAGTTTTTCTTAGGATCTCAGTCTACTCGGTTCCATATAAAAGTCAACCCCTTGACCTTGTGGTTGCAATCAGATTCTCCACAACCTGTTTGATCATCTGCCCGCTGTAGGCTCAGCCAGTCTATTCAATCCCCAGCGAATACCTCAGATATGAGCCTGCCAACCACAGGCCACAAGTATGGCGGGCTGTGCAAACCACAATTAGACAAAAATGTATGGTGAGATACAAGTGGCATAAATCATTGTAATTAGTAGCATATATAACTAGCGGCAATCCTACAAGAAAAGGTGTTTTTTCCTCACAATCTTGATTGAAGTTTTTTCCTACTAATTTGGATACTTTAGAAATCTTGAGTCCTAATGAAGAGGGCGGTCGGGTAGCCTAGTGGTTAAAGCGTTCGCTCGTCACGCCGAAGACCCGGGTTCCATTCCCGACATGATATTGCTAAATGCGGCGTAAAACCATACTCACTCACTCCTAAAGAAGACGATTCGTCTCTGTAAAGTTTATTTTTTTCTGGTGGAGTATTTCGACATAGATGGAGAATATCAGAAGAGCCACATCTTTTACGATAGTCATATTCTTTGATAATGCTTGGAAAAGATCCAGCAGTCGTGATGAAAGAATGCAGAGCATCAATGTGATCTGAAGAACAGCCTCGATTACCCAGTGTGATCTGTTTTCATTTATTGGTATATGAATGGGTCCTGGACCCATATATATACCCTGGACCCATTCACCATCATCCCTTCGTTTCGGAAGTGACGTCACTGCATCTACATCAACTCTCTTTCAAGAGCGTTATGTGATTGGAAGACTATTTTTAGCTTCATTTAGGTCGGGATGAACCCACACTGGATAATCGAGGGTGTCTAAAGTACAGAATCGTTATACGAATGTTGATAAATTAACAGATCATTCTGTCATATAGAACACGGCCATATAGAAGCATACCACGATGACGCATGTCACGTAGAGGGGATGATATGTTAAGTATATATTTGGGAGGATATATGCCACTATCCAAAAATGAATAATACACGGCCGGGGAAAAGAAGTATACATACTGCACACCTATGTTTAATGGTGGCTAAAAATGAAACAAACAAGAAATAGTCGATGGTGAGGTATTTGATACAGGTATCATAGTTGTGTTCTGGCGCTTACATTTGCAGTGTGTCGTAGACTGTTTTCAACCAAGTAAAGTTTTAATAATAGTTGTAATGTTTAGTGTGATCAGATTTTCAAGTGTATACTTTCTTTTGCCCGTCACTTTATACCACGCAGGTGTCTTTTCATTTTAATATTTTGGGCCCCGATGTCTGACAAAAACGAAAGCCTTTTGAATTAACTATAATTGTCCTTATTGTGCAATATTTTTTGGTAATATATAGATTTGCTTGGAATTTATTATAATCATATCTATATACGATTAATTAATCCCAACTCCTATCCATCGTTTTAAACGATCTGTCGGAGGTTATTTTATAAGGAGTGGATTTATACCGCGACACCGTGTTACATGTTTTAAGCAAACAATCAATATTAACGATCTGAAAAGCACCATCCCGGAAAGAGCAATGACGTCAAGAAGGGGAATTCCACCGTACGTGCTGAACGGGGGCTTCTAGCCTTGAGACGACCTTGGATACACCTTGGCGCTCCCGCGTGGCTATATATACCCTGCGCAATGACAGCACTCGGAGAGGAAACACCGACAGCGGCATGGATCAGTATTTATAGCAGCGCCCGGTGGAAAATCAGTGTCTCTTTTTTATGTATGGATAGGTGTGATGTACTGTGTGGTATAAGTGCTTGGTTTAAGTGATGGGGAATTCCCTCTCAAACATCAAACGGCGCTACATGGCGATACATTATAAACCAGGATACTATTAAAATCGGATGAATACAAGTCTGGCCAGGTAAGGTATTTTGTATTTATTGTATCTTATATATTACTATAACAATTCTCTGTTTGTGACTTAAATATGTTATGAAAAGAGTAGTCAAATGACATCGGTTTTGCTTGCCATGAATCGATGAAATTGGTAATTACTATTTTGTATTTCGTCATTCGAGTGTCACATTGAAAATCTTGCCAATGACAATATATCTGCTTAAGAGGAATAGAGTTGTGTGGTGGTTATTGTTCTAAGATGGGTACTCGTGTATGTATTAAATGATATAATACCGCGGTATGCAGTACAGATGTTAATACCGCAGGTTATATACCATTACTTTTTATATTCAGACTTCAATTGACCATTTGTTAATAACAAGGATAATAGATGAAAAATACAACACACGCTTTCACCTTGTTATACAACCATTGGTTACATGTAGAAAAATGAGACATTGGTCTTACTGGTCTTCAACAATGGTTGAAATATATTCTTTCTAGGTATTGCTTTGTAGGCGTTACAGACGCGCACCATCTATAGCAATATTGTACTGATTTGTGTGACTCGAACCTCGAATACGTCAGCTCAGGAATGATCGTCAAAGGTCGCGTATTGATTTTGTTTCCGTGGTGACATATTGGCATTACGTATGGTCTATGTGTATGTGGTACTCATTGTCTGGTCTCGCCATTTAATTCGCGACATGTCAGAAACAGTCCGATCCCTAGCAGCGATTGACATCAGTTCCGATGTCATGGCCCCAGAGTATGTATCCCGACTGCTTACCATGAAGGTGAAGGACGTTTAGAAGACCGGTGTTTGCGTTATTGAAACTCCAGCAAGGTCAAGCTTCAGTAAATTTCAGTATGTGACAATAACACTCGTGGATATCGTAGCTGAATGTCTCTTGTATTTCCTGCTTCTCAAGCGTGACTCAATACCAGTTCGTTCTGTCATCATACAGACGCGTGCTCCCATATAAAAGCAACGGAGAAGTGTCTTTGCAGGACTTGTGGATATTTAAAGTGATGAATATCAGCATTTCCAAAGTATCAAGTTGATCTATTATTAGCGGACGGCGACGTTCATTTTGAGAGACAAGGTAAACATATTGAACTAATTCATTACACTGCTGCATGAAATGGCGAAGTGTTACCTTTTGCTACATTTTTATTATTTAAAACTATGTCATATTCATGCCATCAATTTGAGTTTCTTCTTTCTTGTACATTTATAAATTAATGGTTTAGTATGTTTTATATATTAATCATTTTCTGAAGGTTATTGGTCCATCAACCGAATACTGACACAAGGGTTCCAGTATCAATATTTTCAGTGTGTATAGTGGGTGATATGTAAATGTATAGAGGGCTTGCGCGGTCGCCTTCAGCAGGTAGCACTCAGATCATGAGTGGGTCATATGGACGACCATACACATACAGTCAAATTACACTAAAACCAGTGTTAGAAATTAAGTCACCCGAGAAGACCCGGGTTAGAATTTATCCCAGGTGTAGATCGATGCTCTTGGTGCCAATCACTGGATTGTCTGGTCCTGACTCGATTATTTACAGACCGCCGTCATATAGCTGGAGTATTGTGGGTGCTGCGTTAAATTACAAACAACAACTAGAAATTGAGACTCAGTCTCCATAAACGCATGAGGAAGTAGTGAGAAACGTACTATACCGGTTCGTAGCGTTATAACCGTGGGGTCCAGGGTCAGAAGAGGACTCCACAATCCCTTGCTTTGAGAGGAGACCGCCTCCGTGGTGTAATGGACAGAGGGTCTTCCCGGGGAGCGGAAGGTTGTAGGTTCGATCCCCGGCCGCGTCAAGACGTAAAAAGTTGGTACCCGTTGTTAGCCTCCCCAGCACTCGCCAAGGGGATAAAACAAGGACTGGTCGGTTCGGAGTCAGTGTACAGTGTCTGAGTGGGGTATCAATGATAAACTGCGGCATGGTATCTCAGTGGGCTAGCACTATAAATCGGCATTAGTCCGGGATAGTACAAGCAGACACACACACACACCCAACACACCCCGACACACGTACGTAGCTATATAAGTTAAAAGTGCAATAATCTTGAACGCGACGTTACACCTCAGTTCACCTCACCTTTAAGGGGGATGTAGAATAACGATAAATTACCAGGATGTTTGCCATCGTACCCCGATCTTTCCTTATGCTATTCGACCTCTAATATGAACGTGGTCGCGACTGAAAGAAGTCTGCCGTCACGTGTCTGTGATAATCGCTAACATCGCTGACTGCGGGTTGACCAACATGCATACACTATATTAAGCCTTATCCCCAAGCTAAGCGATCAGCATCACCCAGTCTAGAATCGATAAGGAAGGAAACCTGACGCAAAATCCGTTCAATATTTCATCACGGACGTTCAACTCATATCCTAATGGTCATTTTGACCTGCGCATGACATCAGGTTGAATTGTGGGTAACGGAAATATAAAACGTTACTGTCAGAGGTTTATCAGTCTCAATGACGTAAAAGGCAAAACAGTCGGTGATAATTACTTGAACGGATCACTGACAATCAGTGATGATTCCAGGTGTTCGAAAAGGGTAAACATGTCTGCCCACCACAACACCCGCCATTCACACCATTCACGCCATTTGTATAAAGAGCAGGAGCGTATTTGTTGCCTAATGCAGCACAGCAGTACTCCTGCTATACGAAGGCGGCCTGTAAACAATCGATAGCGTGTAGCCAGAGACCATAACATAGATCTATTTTATGGTCTCTGGTTTAGCCTACTGATTTTGTTGAAAGAAATGTGTTTTGTGTTTGTGTCTTGTGTTGTGGAAGCGAGTGCAATGAGCGGTTTGATTTCATGGCCGAGGAAATACTTATACGAGGAAATGAGTTCTCTTGATACCCGGGTTCTTCCATCCCATGAGCCCACCATGCCAGGCCACATTGCACACGACCCGTGAAGATCCGGGGTAGAATAGGTCTTCAGCAACCCACGCTTGCCATAAATTGGCGACTATTCTTGTCGTAAGAGGCGACTAATGGGATCGGGTGGTCAGGCTCGCTGACTTGTTTGAAGTATGTCATCGATCCCAATTGCGTGGATCGATGCTCGTGATATCAATCGCTAGATTGTCTGGTCCAGATTCGATTATTTACAGACTGCCGTCATATAGCTGGAATATTGCTGAGTGCGGCGTAAAACAACAAACCAACCAACCACATTGCACTAACAGTAACACTAGCACTACAGCATTAACACTGTACAGTAAACTACGGTTATAACGAACTGATAGGGACCAATAAGTTTAATTTGTAATAACCGTTCGTTATAAGCATATAAACAGTAAATGGCAGGGACAACAAAACCCCCAGTTCGTTATATCCGTCAGTTCGTTATGAACGTGATCGTTATAAACGTAGTTTACTATAATGAAAATGTGTACTAATATTTCGCTGGGCTCCTGCATGGTCAAAGCGCTAAAAATATTACCCCGGTCCATGGATCAGTGTGTACTCGATTTTCATTCTTAGTACCCTGGGGAGTATACAAGCCAGGCTGCCTGTATGTGAGGTGCTAGAAGGTAAACAGTCACATTGCCATCTCATCCAACCGGGTACCCGTTCACTACTGGGTGAACAGAGGCACATTTCGAACAAAGTCATTTGCCCAAGGAGATATCACGTGCGCTGCATGTGTCTCAGTGCGTTGCAGGACAGAAGCCACAGACACTCCCAGGAGTGAAACTACCGAACGCGGTCACCCATACGAAAATTCTCAGCGGCCGACGTTGCTTAACTTTACCTGATTTGTGACCTGTGCATTGTGGTCACAGGGCGTGTTATTAACACTAGCACTAACACTGGTATTAATACTAGCACTAACATTAACACTAGCTCTTACACTGACATTAACACTAGTATTAACACCTGCACTAACATTGCCACCAGCACTAACATTAGCATTAACACTAGCTCCAACACTAGCACAAACACTAGCATGAACACGTGCACTCACACTAGCACTAACATGAACACAAGTATTAACCCTAGCACTAACATTAACACTAGTTCCAACACTAGCACTAACATTAACTAACATTAACGCTAGCTCCAGCACTAGCATTAACACTAACACAAGCATTAACATTAAGACTAGCACCAACGCTAGCATTCTCACTACCTCTCAAAACGGAGCCGTGTGGTATCTCAATGCTGGAAGCTGTAAGATGAGGTGAAATGGGGTTGAACGTCGCGTTCAAGATCATTGCACTTATGTAGCGACGTACGTGTGTGTTTGGCTGCTTGTACTTGTCCGGAATCCATTTTTAGTGTTAGCCCACTGAGATATCATGCCGCAGTTTAACATCGCTACCCCACTCAGACACAGTACACTGACCCGGAGCCGACTAGTCCTTGATTTAGCCCCTTAATGTCGAGCGCAAGACATGGTAACAACAAGTACCATCTTTTAATGTCTTTTGGTATGACGCTGGAAGCAGCTACCGCATTGTCAAACTCGCATTACAACAAGACGAGTTAAATGGCGTTAGCGTCGCATTCAAGATGGTTTCACGTGTGTGTGGCTGCTTGTACGAGTCCAAACTAATGCCGGTTTTATAGCGCTGGCCCACTGATATGCCATGTAGCATAGATACCCCACTAAGACTAAGCCACTAAGACACATCATGCTGGCTCCGAGTCAGACAGCCCTTGTCTTATCCCTTACTACCGAACTCCAGGCATGGCAACAACAAGTGCCATCTTTTAATGTTCTTCAGCGTGAAGCGTCCAGGGAATAGAACCACCTACCTTCCGCTCTTTAGGCAGAGATTTCAGTTTTCAGACCTTCCGAGGATGTTCATAAGGGTTACTATAGTAGCATCTTTTAACGCGGCCTGGCATCGAGCCACCGAACTTTCACCGTCCGTACAGACGCTCAGTCCACTAGACACGGAGGCGGTTGCCTACAAGGCAGTTACAAAGCGTCATAATACAAATAAATAAATAAAATGTGTTTTAGTTTGATAGTTGTGTGTGTGTGTGTTGTGTGTGTGTGTGTGTGGGGGGGATCTTCTGGAAATACCAGCTCATCTTCCATCATCTGAAACACAATTAGGATCGAACGAGACACGTACATCTACACTTTCGCGCTGCGCAAGCTCATAATATCAACGACTGGTTTGTAATGGCCAGATTCGATTATTTTCAGGCCGCTGTGAAATAGCTGAGACAGTGTTGTTGCGGCGTACAATAACTGACAAGGAAATAATGAAATACTATGGAAACCGGTTTTCAATGCTGGTCATGAATTACGAGGCTTTACGGTCACCTTGACATGACTAAAGGACGTTGCGGTCTCGAGTATTTAGAATATGCATGGTAACCATCACGCGCTACACCAGTTCAACAGGGTTGGGGGTGTATAATAGTGTAGCCTGTTCCTAGGTGAGGTGATGTACACCCTTGGCACATATAGCAGTCATCTCACGCAACATGTGTTATGTGTCGGCATATTAATGTAGATGAAACCTATTAGTGAGTTCATTGATGTTGTTCAGCGTCCCGACCGCCTCAGTGGTTTGTGATAGACCGCCTCAGTGGTTTGTGATAGACCGCCTCAGTGGTTTGTGATAGATTGTTAAAAGAGGACACTTGTTATCACGCCTCGGTAAAAGGGGCTGAAAGAAGGACTGGTCGACTCGGAATCAGTATACTGGTTCTGAGTGGGGTATTTTTGTTAAACTGCGGCATGGTATCTCGGTGGGCTAGGACTATAAATCGGCATCAGTCCGGAGTTGTTGAAGCAGCCACACACACAACGTGAATGGGAGTGGGGTGGGGTGGGGGTCCAAATTGTTATAGGCAGTAAACCTGAGAGAACATTTCGATATTTATTTTGGACCCCTCTCTTTAAGAAATGTTGGATCCGCCCTTGGCTACACAGTGGTTTGACATGTGTCGGTTACATTACTTGTGCATATTTACATGTATAGCCCTTGCTGGTTCTACAAAAATATACTCGACCACTGTGTAGGATTAGCATTGCTATTAATCACCAGGATAGAACACGAAATAGCTGTCGTGGTTACATGAATGTTTGCTTGTTATTGAATTATCCAGATGATGTAATGTAAATACGTGTATAGTGAGGGACTGGCTATCGAAGAGCTTAAGATCACGCACGTTCAAGTAATCACGTAGCTGTAGTAAACACGAATTGTTAAGCCATGTAAACAACTAAACAGGAAGCTGGGAGTACCGGTGCACGTGTCTTGGGTGAACCTCGGTGAAAGTGCCCGGCCATCTGCTAATGATGCAACATATAACAGTGGTTTTATATAGTGGCGCCAGTTGTTAAGGCTCGCTTGATATACGCTCGCGTAGCACATACAACAATTGTATTACTTCAGAAAGCACCACACCAGAGACGTATCCAGATTTGTTTAAAGTCGGGGGGAGTCACTGCGTATGCGTGCGTGTTGTGTGTTGGTTGCTTGTTAATAAATGGGAAATAGTCAATAATACGTACATTGTGGTATTTGTTTGGTCGCTGTGGTTCATAATTATATCAATAAAGCGATTCCGTGACTTTTTGTTGGCCAACCAAGCAATGTTTTGAATTTATGAATTTATGAATTTATGAACCGAACACAATAGGTCACGTCCCCTGTTTCCTGGCGTCCTGGGGCGGTCGGGTAGCCTAGTGGTTAAAGCGTTGGATCGTCACGCCGAAGACCCGGGTTCGATTCCCGACATGGGTACAATGTGTGAAGCCCATTTCTGGTGTCCCCCGCCGTGATATTGCTGGAATATTGCTAAAAGCGGCGTAAAACCATACTCACTCACTCACTCCGGGCGTCCTGTTCAAGAAACTGTCTTAGCGCTAAACATGTTTTAGCTAAGTCTAAATCCGAAGCTGTCAAAGTTATAAAAACTATAAAATTATCTATGAAATTAAGACATTGTTGGACCTGTCTTCGGAGGTCGCGACAGGGACAATGGCGGCCAAAAGACAGAATTTTGAAGAAAACGATTCGACAGTACAGGGGTCTACTGAATCACGTCCGACCACAAAACCGAGTGTTTACCACTTGCACTTTCAAAACACGAACAACAACAGACAAAAGCAAACAGCGCTGAAACATCGTATTTACCCGCTGTCACATGCAAAAAGCGAATCGATGACAGAGGATAGCTTAACAATCAACCTTTTCGTGCATTTCGTACATCAGTAGTTGCGTATCTGCAGGGGGCTTATTTATTTATTTATTTATTTATTTAGTGTGTAGATGTATGCATGTTTAGGACTTCCTTCTCCCATCCAGACAAAGGATGTTTGTTCAATGAGTTTACTACAACCTATCTGTTTTTGACATGTGCCCAACACAGATAACATGCATTTTCCTGATAACATTCTTTTCCTGATAGATATGTTTCCGTTCTTTTAGATGTAAAATCCTACATAGTTTGAACATAGTTAAATATTGTCTTTTTCTAAGGCTAAGCAGTTTACTCCTATTATCCTAACTTTGTTTACCAAATATTTCGCACATATAAGTTCTCCACTGCTGATGCACGTGCGACAAACTCCGTCGCAAGTTGATCGGTACATTACATGGTACAAGGTCACGGTGTCCGAAAAGAGTATTTGATCAATAGCTCGTTTTGAGAATAGGGAGACGGGGATTGTATGACAAATTCAAAATATATGAATATATTAAGATTGTGACATGTAGTGTTTCGTATCAGCCATTGTTTGTGTACAGTGTAACAAATCTGATTTCCAACATCACTTGTATTGAAGGACCTGGCCCACGTGCTATCAGGCGCGCTGTGCGTGTTGCTGGGTAATGCTTCGTGTTCCTTGACATTTGCTGCGGCTCTGGCTTCAGGGCGTCAGTACTCCGAGAAGAGATCGTTAATGCAGCCACGAGCATTCAGCATTGCTTGATTGGTCAATAAATAGTTGCGTCTCGCCTCAAAATAGACAGCCACAGACGGACATCGTGGGGAATATGCCGTTGTGGACATTCTCGGAGGACAACATGACATATCAACAACTGATGTTCGCTATCAAATTCGGTTCTAAAGTTATGCCTTTGATTACCTGGACGAGATGGATAATCATTTGCAGAGCCCAGATGCCCTAAGCCTCATTTGTAAACATGCACACATTTACTTACATAAGTATTTTTGCTTACATAAGTAAATTTACTTAAGGTGGGTAAATAGGTCATGCAAACAGTTTTGCGCACGTGAGTAGGCTATTTATACCCCTGAAGCAAATTGTACCACCAAAAGAGGTCGTGTAAAAGTATATTTACTCCCTATTAAGTATTTTACTCCATAAGCATACTTATGTCATTTAAACAAATTTATGGTATATTCAAATAAGCAAACAGATTGCATCATGCCAGGAAAAAGGCCATTCTTGCATTATCGCAAAAACCGCCAGACAGTCATATGACGCTTCTGACTATTCACGGGTTCCTCTGGCGTCATTTGCAGGTGACCTGAATATGGCTGGGAAACAGGTGTAAGCGTGGTGCGTAGTGATTTGGTGAGGCGACAGAATGTCTACTCCAGATTGGAATGAGAGAAACCTTGAAATGAAACTTGAATATCAAAAGAACACAGGGGATGTGTACCAATATGTCTACAGACATGATCAGTGATGTTCAAGAAAACTCAAGCCAAGTGTGCAATATTAGAATGCATACACTGAGAAAGTCGTTCAGGGAATGAAAAAAGAAACTGAAAACAAGCGGTAAAGGCAGACAACTGTGTGAATTTAAGTGAGTTGCGTTTAACGCCGCTTTTAACATTATTCCAAATTGAATTATATCACGGCGTGTCAGCTTAATGTGGGAGGAAAGCCCGAAGTGATGCATGTCTCAGACGTTTACTACTTCGGTGAAACCAACGAGCACGGGTATGGTGCTGACAAACCTAGAAACATATTCGGGGCGAACCGGGAGTCGAACCCACAATCATAGGTCATGACGCAACTCTGCACAGCGAATCGCGGCGCCTTAGTCGACTGGGCCCCCGTTCCCCCCGTGTAAATTTGACACAAAGCTTAACGAAATTGTGGGTGGCCATCCAGTCATTGTGCAACTGATCCCGTTTTTTAGGGGTTGTCATACATTAATGAATAAGTTTGTTATACATCATTGTTCTGCAATAAAACACATTCAGTAATTGAGATGTTGTACTTTTATTCAGAAGTTTAATAATACAAACTGCAACCTGTAAATCATTATCAGGTTTTTTTTATGGCACAGAGAAAGGTTTCCCGTGAGGATTGTTGATGGTATTTTACCACAGACAAATTTGAGAACCCTAAACATTTAATGCATTGGTGAAATACGCAGGCTGCTTGTACTTGGCAGGGGTTCATCATCGGCATGATGGTGGTCAAGGTCACCTTGGCTTGCCTCCAACTCCATGCCCATGTGTCTCATTTCAAACAGGTTCTCGTGCGGTGGGGAAGCCTAGTAGTTAAAGCGTTCGCTCGTCATGTCGAAGGCCAGGGTTCGATTCCCCATATGGATACAATGTGTGAAGCTCATTTCTGGTGTCCTCAGCCGTTATGTTGCTGGAATATTGCTAAAGGCGGCGTAAAACCATGCGCACTCACAAAGGTTCTGGAGAATCAGTCAGTCACATATGTGCTGGTAAACCCTACGTCAATAGCCCTTATGCATACGTCGCCATCTTCCCTTTAAACGTCAAAAGGTGTTCTCGGTGGCCACCCGAACCCTGCTTTGTTTGTCCTTGAACAACCTCTGTGCTGCTGCTACCTCTGAGCAACCCCTGTGCTGCTGCTACCTCTGAGCAACCTCTGTGCTGCTGCTACACTTTGTATACATGTATTGTATTTGACGTTATAAGTGCCCCGCTCTAATAAGCGCCCATGGCGATATTTGCTAATATATTTGCTAGCGAACAATCCCAATTAGCATCCCTTCCGATTGATCAATGTACACAAGACTTATTGATTCGTGTATAATACTCACACGTGTGTTATATGCACCCTTAATTGTGGGCAATTACACTCTGGAAAATATATGTCGTGTATGATACGTACATACGTTTCTTCTGTATCATTTCCGACTGTCAGCGTAAACTACTGTACGAAATTTACAATTTTTCAACTCGCCAGAATTATATTCTAATAAGAGCCTACTATTTCTAAGTGAGTGCGCCCGGGCGCTTAATACGTCGAATACGGTATGTGTTGAACGGCTTCAGTAAGCAGGATTTTAGCGGAAAGTGACATCACCCAGTGCAACTGGTATACTCATTACTTTATCCTGCCAATTGAGTTTCTTTGGTATATTGGGGAAAACATCATTGGTCTTCCCTTTAAAGTAAAGGGGCGGTCGGGTAGCCTAGTGGTTAAAGCGTTCGCTCGTCACGCCGAAGACCCGGGTTCGATTCCCGACATGGGTACAATGTGTGAAGCCCATTTCTGGTGTCCCCCATCGTGATATTGCTGGAATATTGCTAAAGACGGCGTAAATCCATACTCACTCACTCACTTTAAAGTAAATCTCCGAGAATCCAAACACATGGGTATCATGTACCCTGAATGGCCATTCCACGTTGGTGTATGTGGTGATATATTTGTAGTCACATGTGGCCTGGAGAATGGCTGAGCACCATCTCTTTCTGGTAAAGCAATGACTGGTGCAACGATAATGATGTTGGTAAAGTACTCACGGAAATAAAAAAAAAGAAGTTTTTTCGGTCTCAGATTTTAAATAAATGCAGTTCATATACAAAATATATAAATATTCAAACAAATCAATTGGGCCTTGGCACAAATACATCGTGTTAAAGGTTTTTATGTCTTTTTACACGTAAAAGTGTGTAAAAATATGAACAAAACAGACTATTGTGAAACTGAGCATAACCAGGTGAATGTCCATGACCTATGACACCTTGACGACAGGTGAAAACCGGTGCTTGAAACCCACGTGCATGTGATTTGTCAGTGGTTAGTGATTTGTCAGTGGCATTGTGGGATAGTGAATCATCGTCAAAATACAGAACGTAAAAGTAACATATTCCCTTCTCAAACAACAACTTACATGTCATTATTATTATGTACATAAACATAGCTGTTATTTTTATTGTTTTGATAACTTTTTTCCAGGCTAATTTGCATAATGCCTATAGCCTGTTTCTGCCATGTCAATTTGGACTTAGTTTTATTTTTGAATGTTGAAAGTGCCTACAAATTACCTCCTGTAAAGTACATTTTGTATTGAGCACTGAGATAAAACTAGCAAATCCAGACTAGTACTTTTCCAGTTGTTTTGTTATTTCGTATTTACATCTATACATGTAATGCTTTGTGTCGATTATTAAATCCAGCAAAACAGGTTTTTTTCATTTCCATGAGTACTTTAGCATCTATAGTCACTCTGCAACTGACATCCCTCCATTGATAAATTTTGGAGTTGAGCGTATGTAGGGAAAGTCACATATCTTGGTAGAAGTGTGTCAGATATAGCAGCACAGACTGTGTGCACTCATGTCAACACAGTTGAGATTTCAACCCCAAACAGATCACCGATAGTGCAGTATTCTGCATAGGAGGTTAGCAATATATATTTAGCAATGGCAACTCTGTGATGAAGATCAATAGCTCTATCATGGGTGTTCCACTGGCAGGGAACATTGTGGAAGCTCCTCACAAAGGAAATTAAATTGCACGAATAGCGACGTGCACGACCGTGTTTGTGTTTGTGTCAACCCTAATGGAGTTTATTGCGTCTGTTTATTGTGTTTAATATGTATTTAAAGATGATATGTGAACGAATAGCGCTCTTGATCAGCGACCGAAAACAAAATATGTCTTCGATGACTTTTAGACCGCTGTGGTATAACTGTAGTATTGTTGACTGGATCGTTCATCGACATTCAGATATACCACAACACAAGGTACCTTAGAATCCAATCTTTGCCATGTCTTTGTTAGATAGGTTATGATATACAAAGGCAAATCCTACATGACGTATTATGTCGGATTCGCGTCCAATTGTTGAAATGTTTAGATCAGTTTCTTGTGTAGTTAAGTCATTATGTCACGTCACTGTGTTGAAAATAACCTATTCTCTGATGTATTCTGCGAAAGCATGACCCCAAACCCACCTATAATATGGGGTAAGAATTGCCTGCCCGAGCACTTTGTATTGACTTGCCAGTCGAGCAAAGACTACACGAAACAATCACGTATGTATGTCACAGCGTTGAAGACATGTGCTGGGGCTGCCTCCAGAGATCAGGTACTCGTGTACGCTTTGATTTAAAGGAAGGAATAGTGACATTTTAGTATCACAATGGTTAAATAGTTGCTTGCCAAGCCGATGTCTCATTTCATAAAGCAGCTCTAGCGCTACGACTGTAGTATCAGTTTATTTGTTTGTTTGTTAAACCCTGCATTCATCAATATTCCAGCTATATGACGGCGGACTATACATAATCGAGTCTAGACCTGACCATACATTCATTGATCTTACGTGTATGCTGTCAGGGTACGATGGCACGCGATCAAGCGGTCAATGAGTATGTTCACCCTATCTGTAAGCTGCCTCTTGCGACCGGTATATAGGTTGCTGGAGACCTTTTCAAACCCGGACTCCCCGCGGCTGGATTTAAGTGATACAAAGGACGTATATACTAGTAGATATATAAACGGTGTGATATGATCTTGATTGTTATGACGATGCAGTCATCAATATTCAAGTTGTATAGTAAGTTTCGTTCAGGCTGACTAAACACCAACAATCCACTCGTGGATGTCATGCATTCGGGTCAGGATCTGATCTGCCCCGGAAACCGAACGGATGCAAAGTATTTCTAAGGACCTTTGGAGTAAGTCGGAAAAGATTGGCTAAAAATGTTTGTTTCATGTTTAAAAATGTTTGTGTGTGTGTGTGCGTGTGCGTGTGCGTGTGCGTGTGCGTGTGTTACTGTGAACGTTGTCATCAAATGACCATTTTTATGGAAAAGGGTAATTTGCTAAATTGCCATTTTGCGTTCTGGTGACCTTGACCTTTCCAAAAAGATATCATGTGTGGCATGCTTGGTTATTTCCTTTGGTACAATTAGTGGGATCAAAGCCTGTTTATATCAGTATTTCATTAATAGCGACCCCCTCCGCGTTCAAGTGGATAGAGCGTCTGCCCGGAGAGCGGAATGTCGGTGGTTCGATCCACGGCCACGTTAAAAGATGTTTCTTGTTGTTGCCCTTATGAACATCCGCGGAAGATCTGAAAAGCAAAATATCCATAACTGCAGAAAAATTGGCCCGAAGGTTGCATCCTTCACTAACATTAGTAGTGTCGGCGGCCATCTTGTTTTTGTAAATGAAATCATGTAAACATTGCTGTAACCAGAGGCAAGTAGAACAATATTGGAATATGATTCTAATATGTTCAAGAGTTTTGACGAAGAAAACATGTTAACGGATGGATATACGCACGGAGTTACACAAAGCTCGTTTTGACAATGTCAGGGTGATTAAAGAGTGACGAGAAGCAATTTAATTATTTATGAGGCCTTATCTATATCCTGTATGATTAATTTCTTTGTTTGCAGAATGTCAGGAAACCAAGTGACATCAGAGGCAAATGGGTATTCACCGGATCCCTCCGCCATGCAGAACCAGACCGGGAACACTCACCCGGGGTCCGATCAGACAGATTCTAACCAGGACAACGCACCAGCGTCTCCAACGGAACAGAACTCGACGGCGGTGGAACGTCGTGCGTTGTTCCAGAAGGAGCCATCATCTAAACGAAATTCCTTCCCAGCTAGCGACAAACGACCTGCCGAAAACCGACGGTGGTCTGACATCGATGAGGAAGGGGCAAAGCCAGGAGTTGTTTTTAAACGGCAGTCCAGCTTTGACTTTGTCCACTCCGATTCTTTCAGTAGGAAACCTCATTCTGAAAAGCTGAAGGAGATCGATCCCGAAAAAGGTTAGACTCTTCCACATCAGTACACAGCATGACCCCCGTTCAGCAGCAGATGCTTGTCGTTAAAGTCTATTAAAGGGATTATCTGGCCAAGACTCGATTATTTTGGTGAAATCCAGTTTTGAAGTGTATACCTTTTTTAAGGTCAGACCAATGTTACTTCTTGCTTGTCTTGGTCATTAAGCCAAGAATCAGGAAGCGAAATTATTTTTTAGATAAATATTTCCGGGAACGATTCGATGCTATTTCGTTAAAAAAATAAGAAAACCTGAAATTAAAATATATAATTTGAAACAAAACAGAGATACATACTAGCAATATATGGGGTAGAAAAGTCGATAGAACCCCAAAAATAATTGGCCAAACGGTCTTGCCTATTTAGCGATATAATGTGTGTTGATATAAATCTAAATCTAACAAAAACATGTTTTCCCCCGTAGTGCCATGGTGGACTTCGCAGCGTTTTGGGTTGTCCATTTTGTGGTTCTTCGGCTTCCTGTGTCTGTACTCACAGAGGGTGAACCTCAGTATAGCCATTGTCTCCATGGTCGACCACGAAGCCCTGAAACACTCGCAGCAGGTGACCTATACTGTCGCCAACATGACCAATGAGACACAATACAATGCAACATCGCCGGCAACGAACATATCTGAAGAAGAACAGTGCCCGGTTTCCTCCTCCAAGAGCACCACGGTACGGAACGCATATTTACACATTTAAATATACCTATCGAACCCTAACAAATGGCTGGAAGATAAAAAGTAACACGTGACTAAAAACGTCACCTTGTAAATCCCTGTCATACATGACACCACCTTGCGGAGAAAAATAAGACCCACGTATCTCATGCTTGTGGCAAAACCCTTTTCATATTCATATGAAAGCTCCATTGTACAATTCCGACTTTATCATAAGCATGTGTTCATGAATCATAATGAAATAATGATTATACCAGGTGCTTGCAAAAATATGAGCGTACCCTGTACAACCTGTAACATCCGTCACGAACACATGCAAATCAATTGTTCACCTAAAACAACAAAACACACCGGAATATGGTGATTTTATGTCGCTTGACAACATCCACTCCGAATCCCCGTTGAATATGTAGCGAAAGAGGACATTAATTTTACAGTTTAGTTTTCAGAAAGAACAACATGTAGCACTTGGATCAAGCTACTGGTGGGGCAGTGTCTTTTTAGTAATATTTGTAAAATCCTTAGAAACGAGTGTAGGCCCAGTCGTCTGACGCCGCAATTCGCTGTGCAGAGTTGCGTCCCTTTGGCGCGCCAGAAACTGTTATCGTGGCTTCGATTTCCAGTTCGCCCCGATTATGTTTCTAGGTGCTCGTGCTCGTGGGTTTAACCGAAGTGGTAAACGTCTGAGACCTGCATGACTTCGGGCTATCCTCCCACATTAAACTGACACGCCGTGATATAGCTGGAATACTGCTCAAGCAGCGTTAAACCCAACCCACTCACTAACTCTCTAGAAACAAGCCAGTCTGTTTCCGGAAGTCATTGGTCAACTTGAGACATGTATCAATTGTCTTTATTTCCCCAGGGTGGAGAGTTCGTGTGGAGCAAGCAGCTCCAGGGTCTCATCCTTGGTTCTTTCTTCTGGGGGTACCTCGTGCTGCAGGTGCCCGGGGGGTGGCTCAGCGAGAGGTTCGGCGCCAAGAAAGTGGTGGCCTTTGCAATGTTCCCTGTGGCCATCTTCAATCTGTTGACGCCAGTTGCTGCGCGGACTGACCCCTATCTCTTCCTCGCAGTCAGGGTCATCGTTGGATTAGGGGAGGTATGAAATACAGCGGAATATATCTTATATATATTCGTAGCCTCCCAAGACAAAAAACTCGCCTTCGTCATAAATTTGGCGACAGTGTTGTCGATGTTTCATAACAAAACGCGTCCCGGAACCTCTTACTTGGCATGAACGCCGACTGAAATAAGGATCGGGTGTTCACAATAGGGATCGGGTGTTCACTATGTGTGTCGCAAACAGTCGGCGTAGGTCGTTTTCGTGGTAACGACAATTGTTTTTCCTGGGCCAAACTCGTTTATTATCGTCTTCTTGGATAAAACTGTAATATTGTTGACAGCGTAGTAAACTAGCATCAACAACTGACCAACTCAACTATTGGTGAATTCTCCTCCTTCGAGACAAAAACGTGTAACTTGATATTAAAAACATCCCTAGTTGACAGCAACAAGACACTGCCAAAATATAACTCCATAATTCCAACCTAGTTCGGCAAAAGTAGAAACTGGACTTATATAGTCAGTGAACTCCCTTGCCTCAGGGGAGAGGATACACCACCAAGGGAGATCACTCTAATTTACTAAATGCCGGGTTCCTATCCCCACAGACCATCAGAACACTCGACATTGTATGAGTGTTTCATTCAGTTTGCCGCGACTAACAATTCACTACTACATTTACCACATTCTATATGTGCACAAGTTATCCTTGCTATTGTGTTTTATAGAACATATTGAAGTTACAGTTATTACATGATTTACCTTCTGTCACAGGGCGTCTTGTACCCAGCGGCGCAGGCCTTCTGGGCGAGATGGTCTCCACCCCATGAAAGAAGTCGACTTATAGGATTCTCGTATGCGGGTAGGTTATCCCTGGGCTGGTACCCGCATTGCTGTACTTACCCACTTGTTAATCAGGCGACATATAGTGAGAAATATCTCAGGTTATACTTATATTAAAATAATATTTTTTTACAGGTATTGATAAATATTGCCAAGAAAATAAGTTAAGACAATCTTAGGTCAGTGTTTCCGTGAAACTACTTCTAGCAATGCTGTGCGTCCAGTCGCAACGTTATGAGTGTGTGAGTATGGTTTGACGCCGCTTTTAGCAATATTCCAGCAATATCACGGCAGGGGACACCAGACATTGTACCCATGTCGGGAATCGAACCCGGGTCTTCGGCGTGACGAGCGAACGCTTTAACCACTAGGCTACCCGACCGCCCCCGCAACGTTATGAACAACAAAGAGAAAGGGACGCCTACATCCACATCTTCTGAAGCAAAATTTGCCGACATAACACATTAGAGATCATGAAAAGTTTTGGGGATATTTTTTGTCGTGAAGACTGAACACACAATTTCATAACATATCCCCAAAAATATTCATGATTCCTAATAACTTTTTGTTCAGTATATTGGTTCAAACTTGTTGATTTTAAGTCGAAGTCATTTTTTCATCTTTCAGGTGGTCAGTTTGGCAACGCCATGATTTTCCCCGTCGGCGGCTACCTGTGTGCATACGGCTTCGACGGCGGTTGGCCCTCTGTGTTTTATGTTATAGGTAAGACGGCCAGATGTAGTGGGTGGTTAGGTGGGTTTTTCAAACAGCTTTGTACAGTTTTAATGTTATACCACGGCATGTCAGCTTAATGTTGAAGGCAAGTCCAGAATGACGGTAATCGTTGGTCACTTTGCTGAATCCCACTGACACGCATAGACATCAACACACATACTGGTATACAATCGACCCTAAGGTTATGTTTGGGATTGTAAAACCCCAGGGAAGAAGGGCGGGGGAAGGTAAGACCGAGGTCATGCTCCCGAGACTCTCTGTGGTTTATAATATCATGAATAACCGAGGAGGAGTGTTTTATCAAGGTTAGATACCGTCAAATTACGAAAGCATAATTGTGCCACTTTGGTTACATATATATTTATATTTAAATCGAAATTCCTCGTTATTTCAATTATTTGTTATTTTCGAGTTTTTTCTCGTTATTTCGATTATTTTTTCGTAATTTCATTTTTTTTTCTCTCGCTACCCCTTTTCTCGTTACTTCGACTTTTATCTTTCGTAATTTCGATTTTATTCGAATTTTTCAAATAAACTTGAAATAACGAGAAGATAATCGAAATTACATGAAAAAAATCAAAGCAACGAGAAAATAATCGAAATAACGAGGAAACAATCAAAATTTCGAGTTTTTGAGATGAACTTGCAATAAAATATTTGGAAGTAAGGAGAACAAACTCGTTATTTCGAGGAAATAACTGAAATAACGAAAAAATAATTCATGTAACGAAAAAGAACTCGAAATTCCGAGAAAATAATTAAAATAACGAGAAATGTCGATTAAAAAAAATTAATGCCACCATTAGGCTTTCCTATCAAATAAGGCACAAATATGTAAAACATATGAAAATATATCAAATATCGATCCATAAAAAATATTGACTGGTTTGTCTCCCTCATACAGAAATGGACCGACCCAACCGGTGCCTGGTTAATTTCGCACGTGCAACACCTAACTCGACAAAAACAATCGGACGGCTAATGACTATCATAAATTACGAAGTTATAATCATTTAAAATTTGTAAACAATTTACAAACATAATTTATTATAATTATGTTCCAAATAATATTTTCTAAAATTTCCGATGTATGACGTCAAAAACCTATCCTTTATACGTATAGCCTCAGTGACCGAATAGGCAGTGAGCTCAGAAAAGAATGACATATGCCGGTTCAGTCATTGAAGCCGGCAATGAAGATCAAAACCTGTTGTGAACAAGAGTGTGGTATTCTGTATTTCGACAAGTACTTTTCCGTTAATGCGTGAAATTGATTTTTTGTACTCGCGAAGATCCGGGTTAGAATATATCTTCCACAACCTATGCATGTGGTATAAGGCGATTATGCTTGTCGAAAGAGGCGATTAATTGTATCGGCTGGTCAGGCTCGCTGACTTGGTTGATGCATGTCATCGTATCACATTTGCGTAGATCGATGCTCATGATGTCAATCACTGGATTGTCTGGTCCGGACTCGATTTTTTTACGGACCGCCGTCACATAGCTGGAATATTGCTGAGTGCGGCGTTAAGCAACGAACAAACAAACATAATTGCTAGTTGTTCTTGTAACTAGGCATTTAATCAGGACATGACTTTTTCAGGAAGCGTGGGGTTCATCTGGTGTGTATTCTGGTGTATTTTCGCCAGCAACTCCCCCGCCGACTCCCCGAGGATCTCGGAGATAGAGAGGAAGTACATTGAGTACTCTGTTGGACCACTGAACAAAGGCAAGCGGGTAGGTGGTCCACGCACCCCCTGCAGGGTTGTGTGTTTGTTGTTTAACGCTGCACTAAGAGATGTTCAAGACATATGACGGCGGCCTGCAACTAATCGTGTCCTGGCCAGACAATCCAGTGATTGATATGAGCAACGATCCATCTTCCCGAGGCAAATGAGTTATCTGACTGTAAAAGTCCAGTTTCCACCCTTGCTGAACCAGGCTGCAATTTTGTGGCTCGGTCGTAGTTGCCACCAGTGTCCCATCTTTGGGGTGTCATGGACGCTTGCATTTTATGCAACGTTTACGTTGTCGATAGTGACGGTCTTCTTCTCCTGAGGAAGGGATACGCACGGAACTTTCTGATTTCACGTTGAACTACTTACATTAGACGTATTTCGCAATGAGTTTGAGTAAATAATATGAAGGGGTTGCTTCTGATTTTGGCTGAGTGAGTTGGGTTTAACGCCGCTTTTAACAGTATTCCAGTTATATCACGGCGTGTCAGCTTAATGTGGGAGGAAAACCCGAAGTGATGCAGGTCTCAGACGTTTACCACTTCGGTGAAACCCACGACCATGGGTATGGTGCTGACAAACATAGAAACATAATCGGGGCGAACCGGGATTCGAACCCACAATCATTTATACATATATATACATGGTTGATATTTTGGTTGTTGATAACTTATGTGTTTTATACCTGGGTTATCAGATATTGATGCCAACGATTTCATGGTTTTAATACTCCTTTCACAGACCACTCCCTGGAAGTCTATCTTCACGTCCCGGGCCGTGTGGGCCATCATCGTCGCCCACGTGTGCGGCAACTACGGGATTTACATGTTGCTGACGCAACTCCCAACATACATGAAAGATGTGCTCAAGTTCGATATTAAGGCAGTAAGTTTCACCTCCTTGACAAGTTGTTTCTTGTTATAAACCAGATCAAAGCCTACAGCGACGAAATGAAATTGTTGTGTCCGTCAACACTGCCTCTGTTTGCCCGTCGCCAGTCCTTCTGTTCGGGTCACGGGTCACTTAGTGATCCTATGCGCACAATTCACTCGACGGAGTTGCGTCCCTTTGCTGTACCAAGATGTGCTGTATGTGGTTTCGATCGGCTGGTTAGTTAGCACGATATTAGTGCTTATGTGTTCCAGAAAATATTGACAATATATTTTGCCTACATTTCTATACATTTCTGATGAACTGAGAAAGCAGACCTTGTTACGGTAAATGCGTTGTGAAAAGATGTTCGTTCATCTTATAAATATTATTGTCTTGAAGCAGTGCCCGAAGAAGTATTCACTTAACGCTCTCCTCCTATTTCAGTTGACACGCCATGACAGGAATCCTGTTCAAAGCAGTGTTTACCCTGTCTTGTGTTTCAGAATTACCTGTTTTCCATGCTGCCTTACCTGTGTTTCAGAACGGCCTGTTTTCCATGCTGCCCTACCCGTGTTTCAGAACAGCCTGTTTTCCATGCTGCACTACCTGTGTTTCAGAACAGCCTGTTTTCCATGCTGCCCTACCCGTGTTTCAGAACAGCCTGTTTTCCATGCTGCACTACCTGTGTTTCAGAACGGCCTGTTTTCCATGCTGCCCTACCCGTGTTTCAGAACAGCCTGTTTTCCATGCTGCACTACCTGTGTTTCAGAACGGCCTGTTTTCCATGCTGCCCTACCCGTGTTTCAGAACAGCCTGTTTTCCATGCTGCACTACCTGTGTTTCAGAACGGCCTGTTTGCCATGCTGCCCTTCCCGTGTTTCAGAACAGCCTGTTTTCCATGCTTCCCTACCTGTGTTTCAGAACGGCCTGTTTTCAATGCTCCCCGTCTTTCTGTTTCAGAACGGCCTGTTTTCCATGCTTCCCTACCCGTGTTTCAGAACGGCCTGTTTTCTATGCTTCCCTACCCGTGTTTCAGAACGGCCTGTTTTCCATGCTGCACTACCCGTGTTTCAGAACGGCCTGTTTTCCATGCTGCACTACCCGTGTTTCAGAACGGCCTGTTTTCTATGCTCCCCTACCCGTGTTTCAGAACGGCCTGTTTTCTATGCTGCCCTACCTGTGTTTCATAACGGCCTGTTTTCAATGCTCTCCGTCTTTCTGTTTCAGAACGGCCTGTTTTCAATGCTGCCCTACCTGTGTTTCTGGTTCTTGATCACCGTCTCCGGGGCACTGGCCGACCTGCTCATATCTCGGAACATCCTCAGCGTGGCCTGGACCCGCAAACTGATGACCTGCATCGGTATGCATCTGCACGTACAGTTCATTACGCCATAATAAATTATTATGTGATTTTCATCCCATGCACTCTGGGCCACCTTCCCAACTAACATCATTGTATTCACCCTCTGTACCTACACATCCGAGACAGTTATTGTACACAGATGTCTTGAAAAATGAAATATGATATATATGATACATGTAGTATCATGTAGAAGTTCTAATTGATAACGTATTGTGGCCTTTTTGGAACACCTTCCACTATGTAATCTTTCTCACAATACACACATGAATATCGTTAGTGTTTATTAAAGATATCATCTTCACTTCTTCAAAAGAATATATGTATATGCTAGAAATAATTTTGTTGCTAACTATGAAACGTATTTCGTGGCATTTCATAATCAATCCTTTTCAAAATAATTGATTTTTGTTACACCAAATATGATGTTATTTACTGTATTCTCGAACGAGAATAGTTATGGGACAGACTATAGTTGAAAGATTGAAACTGTTTATACATCTAGTATTTTTGACCTGGGGATCCCGTGTTAGAATAGGCCCTAGAGGCGATGGATCGGTTATCATGTTATCAATCACTGGTTTGTCTGGTCCTGACTCGATTAAGACAGCCGTTATATGAATGGCATGTTGCTGAGTGCGGCTTTAAACAAATAACAATCAAGGATGTCCAGTCGAGTATTATGAAATGAAAATGGTACATCGATCAGTGTTTTCAGATAATGATGTTCATCCGTGTCTTCATCCATCACCTACATCCACACAGGTACAATAGCTCCTGCAATGTTCCTGATTGGGACAGGATATATGGACTGCACCCAGCAGGCCGGAGCTGTCGTCATGGTGACGCTGGCGGTGGGACTCTGCGGCTTCCACTTCAGCGGCCACTTCATCAACCACGGGGATGTCGCGCCACAGTATGCTGGGACTATTTTCGGGATCAGCAACACCGCAGCTACAGTCCCAGGTATCCTTGCGCCCTACGTCGTCGGAGCGATGACCAAAGATGTAAGTGCAATAACTATTACAAAATTAGTTTGTACTTTAAGTCCACGTATCACTGCGCAATGTAAATTTCGTGTGAGGTGATTAGACTACGTAATATGTAGATACATGTTTGTAATTCTATAATGTGTGGAAAAAGCTGATTTTATCTGTTTCGGGAATAATATATTTCTAATATTTGAATATGACCAATTCTTTGACCCTAGCTGATTTTGTTAGGACATCTAGAAAATTACAGTACAAACTCACGGTAAAAGATCCATCTCGGAAAATGGCTTTGAGTGTTATGAATTTTTTTCTCGTTGATTAAAAAATCGTCCTTAATTTTCACTCATTTTAGCCACTTTTGTGTAGGTGTATGACGTAAGAATTTCAAAACTTGCAAGTATAGGGAAGATGAAGACCAATTGTTCGCTACTGAACATGTCTGATAAGTCTCACAACAGCATATAAAGGGACTTCCAAATTCCAGTAGGACCCCAAGCTCGCTGACTTGGTCAATGCACGCCATCGATCCCAATTGCGTGGGATCAAGTCAGCCAGTCTGACCGTACAGTGTTGTGAAGACGTGGAATCATGATGTAATAAAATGCTATAAAAAATATGAAAAGAAATTATGAAGAGATCAATTAACTTGGTTAATTAAAACTTGGTTAATTACATGCACAATAAATTGACAAACTCAAAAAGTAAAAACTTGCTTTTATTTATCTTGTACATTTAACAAAAACGTTCTATTGTAGTCCAGATCTTGTTTTAACTGATTAGAGGAAACAGCAAGAAACTCTGATAAGTCACAATAACAACATTCTGACACTGTAAAATTAGGTTTTCACTGCTACATAAAACGAGGAAAATAATCCGAGGATTTCATGAAAGGATATTGATTGACACATATCAACCCGTTATAGGGGATTAACGGGATCGGCCTGATGCATGCCATCGTATCCCAATTACGTAGATCGATTGTCATGTCAATCACTGGATTGTCTGGTCAAGACTCCATGATTTACAAACCGCTGTCATATAGCTGGGATATTGCTGAGTGCGGCGTTAAACTACAAACAAACAAAACAAACATACAAAACAGTAGGGCCTAAGGGACCTTATCGTTCTTTAAGTGTCATTCTTCCTGTTACTCCTGCCGTGACAGTCACAGCTGTCTGTTACACTTCGAACAGGTAACCGGAAGGTGTTCATTCTCATCTGTGTTTCCGGGCACGGGTGACCCAGTCGTCTAAGGTGCCGCATTTCGCTGTGCAGAGTTACGTCCCTTGGACAAGCCAGGAACCTATGATCGTGGTTTCGAATCTCGGTTCGAACCGATTATGTTTCTAGGTTTGTCAGCACCATACCCGTGCTCGTGGGTTTCACCGAACGTCTGATACCTGCATCACTTCGGGTTTTCCTCCAACATTAAGCTGAAAACGCCGTGATATAACTGGAATACTGTTTAAAGCGGCGTCAAACCCAACTCACTCACTCACTCCCTCACTGTTCTCTTCACAGGGAACGAGAGAACAATGGCTGTCAACCTTCTACGTAGCCGCGGCTATATACTGCTTCGGGGCTATCTTCTACCTGTTTATGGCGATGGGCAACGTGCAGCCATGGGCCGAGGCCAGCGACATGAACAACGCCGGTGAACAAGACAACATGGTGACGTTAAAACTGAACGACATCACAGAGGAGGGCCAGAATGGAGATCAGGACCACCCGGGACGGATGCTCATGACGAATGACAGGAAGGATGTTTGAGGATGCAGATGGTGTTTGAGGATACAGGTGACTAGCATATCTGAGGATTGCGTTGGGAACTTAGGTCCGTCCCTGTGCCCACCGTCCAGTCGAAAGTAGATATAAATCAAAGGGACCAACGTTGATCTCCAAAATAATACATGTAGAAGCTTCATATGAAACAAAAGTATAATATATTTACAAGAGCCAAGCTCCATGCAAAAGTATTTTTTGCCATATATCTCCTTGTCCACCCTTATAGCAGGTCTTTTTAGTCGAAGCCAACCCTTTGCAGGCTCACTGAAGTACAGACAGACAATTGTACTGTCCACTGTGACCTAGCCAATGCGCATGCGTTGGTCGTAACGGAAGCGTGACGTAAAGGCACACATATGCCTGGTTAGGTTTTTCAGACTATTTGGTTTACGATAAGTCGATCCAACTATTTATTCCCGTCGCGTCTGTTATCATATTTGTAAACAATATGTTTATAAACAGATCGACCAAAGTGGATCTGTATATAAGGGAAGCAACTCTTGACTCGATGTAGCCACTGCTCAAACATCAATAAGTAAGAGATCGCTTGTGAAACAATTGTATACAACCACCGTTGGTTTAACGCCGCACTCAGCAATGTTCCAGCTCAATGACGGCGGTCTGTAGAGAACCGAGTCTGGACCAGACAATCCTGTGATTGAAAATATCGATTCACGCAATTGGGATACGATGACATGCATCAACAAAGTCAGCGTGCCTGACCACCCGATCCCGTTAGCGCCTTTTACGACAAGCATAGTCGCCTTTTACGGCAAGCATGGGTTGCTGAAGACCTATTCTACACAACCACCGACCCGTATTTGTAAACACATGCATTTATAAACAAGGAAATACATGTCCTTACCTGAAACCTGGGCAGGCCCATGGGCGAGATGGTGTAAATATTGAGTTTTTAAACTTCTTTTTTTTCATTTTTTCTTCCTTAGTATGTTCCCATGAAAACAGCATGCTTATTTTTGTAAATACCTTTGACCGAGACTGGGAAAAGACCGTAGGGTTTCTGGACTTTTGGGTTTCCAGAATTAAAATGGGACGTGTTAATTAGTAAATATAGACATACCCCATTTGTCAGATACTTAAGTTGGCATTTGTGATTTTAAGGTATCTGACAAATGGGTTACCTGAGAAATGGGGTGTGGCCCTTTGAGCGGAGAATCTAAACTTGAAAAAGAAGTGCATGGTATGTGTATTGGAAGCGCCTGTCGTAAGAGATTACCTGTTGTCATGCAAGGAGGAGAGAATCTATTATCATTGTTATATATATTTTGATATATATTTCTTGTTGCCATTTTGCCGTGTACGTGTTTATTAGTTTATTTTGTATAGGCTTGTTACTGTTTTGGGATATAAATGTACATACATATATATTTACGTTTAAGACGTTTTCCGGTGATCGTCATAATCCCATTGACGATATTGCCCAAATGTGATAAATTAAGTTCAACTTGAAGAATCTCACAACATTGCATGTGTATGTCACACAGGAAGACCACCATTTCCTCCTGTAGAATCTTTCCTCATTAGTCGTCATAGAATCAAGCCATCTCATTGGTCATATCCATACAACTCGACTGGTCGGCCTTAACGGTCAAAAAGGTTGGCTCAGTGCCAACAACTTACCTTAATCTTTAAGGTGAGGCAATTTTGGGACAGTCCGTCGTTAGCCCGTTGATGTTGGAACAGTTTTATGAATTACAAATGCGGATCCAGCATTTCTTAAAAGGAGGGATCCAAAATATCAAAATACTCTCTCAGATAGTTTTACTGCCTTCATCAAGTGTTTCTTAGTTTGTTTTCTACGACACCCTAGAAAGGTCTAGGAGGGGAAGCAACGTATTTTGTCCGGCAGCGGGACATGGGAATATGTGAATATGGGATTATGTGTTGTTACGTTACAAGATGTTATTTAGTTAGTTTAAACATATTTTATTCAGATTGAAATGAATTTGAAACAAGTTATCCAACTTAGGACTCCCTCTCCATGGTATTTACAAAGCTTGTACAGTAAATCATATACAGGGAAGACAGAAAAGAAGAGGAGTGTTTAGATATAAAAGAAATGTGCAAAAGAGAGACTAGTATATTTACATTAAAGTGTTACCCAAATCTCTTTGTATGACTCATAAACATTTGCACTGCCTTAAAGATATGTTGATTTTCGATAATGGACAAACATTCATTTCCGTTTAACATCTTAAATCTAATCTAAATCAAATTTAACATTTTTGTTCACGCGTTCTGTAAAATGTCTCGAACATTTTTTTAACATAGGTTTTCTTTGGCGGACTAACAATGGACACTTTAACAAATAATGAAATGCGTTTTCACATGGATTACCACATTGACATATTGGATCACATTTTATCTCTATTCTGTATAAATAATACTTTAACTGGTTTTTCGTGTATCTTAATTGAGTATGATAAATATTCAACTTTCTAACACCATAGGACAAATGTGGAGGTGCAATAACTTGCACTTTTTGTATGTACGTCTTGAATTGGGTGGAAATGTACAGTTTCTACTTGCTGCAGGAATAGTGTTCAATAACCTTACAGTTGATGGATGTTATTTCGTCCAATAGGAATTCATTTATTATTAGAGTGATCATTAAATCGTAACAGCCATTAGCCGTGGCACATGGAACGCATAACATTGTCTGTGTACGCTGTGTAACCATCCTTCCAAGTTGTATGCGATTGTTGATGGCAATTTGCAACCCTCCAATTGAGGAATAGAGACTTGTATTTTCGTACGTATACCGTATTCCACGTAATAAGCGCCCAGGGCGCTCTCACAATTAGAAATAGGGGTCTCTTATTAGAATATTTTTCTGGCGGGAAAAAACAGAGTTGAACGATAAATTTCGTGGTTTATGCTGACGGCCTGAACTGTTTATATACGACAGATATATTTTTCCAGAATTTAATTGCCCATAATTAATGGAGCATATAACACACGAGTGCGTATTATACACGAATAAATAAGTCTTGTGTACATTGATCAATCGGAAGGGATGCCAATTGGGATTGTTCACTCGCCAATATATTGGCAAATATCGCCGTGGGCGCTTATTAGAGCGGGGCGCTTATTACGTCGAATACGGTAATACACACACATATACACACTGGGGTGGCCTTCAGCCATTCCCAACTTGTAAAGATGCTAAAGCTCGTCCATAGACTTGGGTAGGTGCTGAAGTTGCCGTCAACGTCATGCGTGGCGGTCTCGGTGTGTAATCAGGGTAATTATCAATTACTAAGGCATTGCTACCATATGCTTTCAACAACATATGTGACCAACCATGAGATAAGGGGCCATATGGGTGAAACGTTACATTTTGACTTCTCATTATATTTTAAAACTATAGACCCGTGATGATCCGGGGTAGAATAGGTTTTCCACAACCCATGCTTGCCGTGAAAGGCGACTATGCTTGTCGTAAGCGACGACTAACGGGATCGGGTGGTCAGGCTCGTTGACTAGTTGAAGCATGTCGTCGATCCCACTTGCGTGGATCGATGCTCATGATGTCAATCACTGGATTGTCTGGTCCGGACTCGATTATTTACAGACCGCTGTCATATAGCTGGAATATTGCTGAGTGCGGCGTTAAACAACAAACAAACAAATGAAACTACAATATCTTAGGAACACAAACATTCAATTCACAAGCTTCAATTCATATTTGTTACAGAGATACTTGAGATCAAACATTTGGACTCATTTTCCGACCTATAACTGTTTATGTAATAATTGCAGTTTTTAAATATGATTTATTGAAAGTGGATATGTATGCTGAAATATTTTGAAATAATGTTTTTATTACAATACGAACTAACGAGAGAGGAATAATATAGTTTTTTATTACTTGCCCGTGAAGAGATCACCCGTTTAATAAACATGCAGCTGTATTACACATTGTGTAATACCAAAACGCGTGCTTATGTACTCTCGGAACACGTTTCACGAACAAATATTGAAAGCTCTCAACATCGCTTGGCTTATTCAAAGACATTGCGTGTGGAGTTGATAGATCACTGAGAGGAGCTTATGCACACTCGATGACCCCAGCAACCTTGTTGCTAGGGTGACGTCACATGGCATTGTTTCGCCGATGGGTCTTGCAACAAAATTCCACAAATTACGTCATCGGGTATTGTGACGTTATTGTAAAGTTTGAGGTACAAGGCCCGTTCCACAAGGCGATCGTATTGTAGAGCAACGACAGTCGTTAGTCTAAGTTAAAGTATGTGAGTTGCGAGATAGTCTTAGCCGTACGATAATTTTGTGAATTCTAAAGGTGGACTGTTGTATGGTATTAAATTCATACCTTTCAACTTTTGACGTGTTTGAAGTATTATTCTGTTAAACTCAATTGGACTATGCCGTGGATCGTGTAGGTGTCAGCTAGCCTATTCATACTCAACAGTATAATTCTAAAAACGTTGTAAATGGCAAGTAATAAATAAAATACTAAACTCGCTCCCGTGTAAAACCAATTTTATGAAACTCGTGAATAGTTGTGGCATCTGACTCGCTTTCGCTCGTCAGATACCAGAACTATTCACTCGTTTCATAAAATTGGTATTACACGGGAGCGAGTTTAGTATTCTATATATACAGTCCGCACACTGAAGTAAGTTGACGTCAAACGACATTATGACGTCACAACACTATTGTATCCCAGCAACCATGAGGTCCCTTTTCTTCTGGTTGGTCACATATGTTATCCAGTTTGCATACGTTGAACATTAGTCCGGTGAACTCATTGGAACGAAATTATTCATATATGTTCTAAAGGTGTGAATTTGTGTTATTTGTTGTAGCTAATGCGTTTCATACAGATAGGTTTTGTGTGCTAATCAGACACATGGATTGTATCCGCATTTATGTTGGAATAATTATGTCACGGTACAAACGCGATCTGTTGTCTCAACGGTTCATTAATGTAATCGACCACCACGTGTTAAGGGTCAAATACAGTCAAACTTCGTTAATACGGACATTACTGTTGTTTGGGAATCGTCCAGATTTACAAGTATACTGATGTTTGTGTTTGTTGTTAAACGCCGCACTCAGCAATATTCCAGCTATATGACGGCGGTCTGTAAATCATGGCGTCTGGACCAGACAATCCAGTGATTGACATGACAATCGATCTACGTAAAAGGGATACGATGACATGCATCAAGCCGATCCCGTTATCGCCTATCACGGGTTGTTATGTGTCAATCAATATCTATTCATAAAATCCTCGGATTATTTTCTTCGTTTTATGTAGCAGTGAAAACCTTATTTTACAGTTTCAGAATGTTGTTATTGTGACTTATCAGAGTTTCTTGCTGTTTCCTCTAATCAGTTAAAACAAGATCTGGACTACAATGGAACGTTTTTGTTAAATGTACAAGATAAATAAAATCAAGCTTTTACTTTTTGAGTTTGTCAATTTATTGTGCATGTAATTAACCAAGTTAATTGATCTCTTCATAATTTCTTTTCACTTTTTTTATAGCATTGTATTACATCATGATTCCACGTCTTCACAACACTGTACGGTCAGACTAGCTGACTTGGTTGATGCATGTCATCGATCCCAATTGCGTAGATTGATGCTCATGATGTCAGTCACTGGATTGTTTGGTTCAGATTCGATTATTTACAGACCGCCGTCATATAGCTTGAATATTGCTGGGTGCAGCGTTAAACAACAAACAACAACAACAACAACACGAGGACAGGCATATCAGGGAATACTGTTTTCATGTTTAAAGTAAACAAAATAATGCTATTAATTTAACACCAAGCATTCCTTTCCAGTTACTTTACATCTGTATGTAGGAAATTTTGCTGACAACAACAAGTAATTCATAACTTCAGAATCATCGTTCTCTTCACTATACAAAACAACATTCCTGTAATCATCTTTCTTCGTTATGGTTATAAACTATAGAAAACTACGAAATCCAACAAAAATGGCAAAACATTTTTTGCAATAAAAAAAGGGTATGGTATTATGGTATCTAACTTCGATAATATTAATAATTTCTGTAATAATGTTTTCGGATGACCTTCTTTACAAACCACAATGTGATTACAATAAATTGTATCTTCACAAGTTTGAGTGAATGTGTTTGGTTAAACGCCTTTTTGCACAGTATGCTAATTATATCACGGGTTGTCAGCTTAATGTGGGAGGAAAACCCAAAGTGATGCAGGTCTTAGACGTTTATCACTTCGTTTAAACCCACGAGCATGAGTATCGTTCTGACAAACCTAGAAACATAATCAGGTCAAACTCGTATTGGAACCCACGACCACAGGAATTCCCGTAGGAATGTCTTTGGGGTGACAGAGGAAGACAAACAAGGTACAGCTTGAGCAAAATGAAGCCGCAAAGCTCATCACATGACGTCGAATGCCCGACCACATACCGGCTGCCAACGAGACAGGGGGTCATGGTCAAGCTGCTGGTATTGGTCTACAAATCACTCCATGGTCTGGCTCATGTGAACCTACAAGAACTTACAAGGTGTCAATAAACTGAACGGGCGCAATAAGATATCCTGCAGGATAAATAATGGTGGTGCCACCAACAACGTATTCAACCGTTTGCAGAGATGGCACTGCTCTATGGAATGGCTTCCACTGGATGTCTGGAGAACCAAGGATGTCCGCAGCTTCAGGTCATCATCAAGACCATCCTCTTTAAAAGAGAATACGACCCTTGAGGTAGTATCTGGATAAGATGAGCTAATTAAATCTTAAATTTATTAATTCGTTCTTAACGAGCAACAGTTTCTTGTGACTTTGAACATATGACGCATGTACCAAAATCATTATGTACATGAAAAGGAATGTTTGTGTTTTGTTTGTTGTTTTACGCCGATCTCACGGATATTCCAGTTATGCGATGGCAGTCTGTAAAAGAATCCAGCCTGGACCTGACAAACCAATGATTGATATAATGAGCAACGTACCACGCCCTTTGGGATGATGACAAGCCATCCACCATATCACGGAGCATGACCGGAAGATCCATTGTGTCGGAGATTGTTAGAGACCTATTCTAATCTGGAATGCCCACAGGGTAACAGGAATGAGCGTTCCAATGTCATATTTGTTGTGTTAGGTTTGCTTACAGTATATGAGATCAACTGTGTTCGCGCTATTATGCGATGACGTCACGTTCCCCCGCATCGGAAGTGACGTCATCACCAAGTTCATCGTTCAAAGCAGTTGCTGTTGTTTGATGTCCTTTCCAGTTCAGGTGCGGCTCGTACAAGTACACAAGCATGAGGTACAGCCCTACAATACACTACAATGTTCCCTTTGGGTCAGTCAAACGGGAACAGATAGCGACCCCACTATGAATATGTTCCACACGTAAACACCTGTTTTACTGGTTTACATGCCGGTTCATTATCTATTGTTGTCCGATGCAGTACTGGACACACCAGCACATTGTCCGAGTCCTCGCCGTTAGTTGACCTTCAAGTATATTGTCCGCTGTTGCTCTAACCAGTGCCGACCCGTGAAGATCCGGGTAAAATAGGTCTCCAGCAACCCATGCTTACCGTAAAAGGCGACTATGCATGTCGTAAAAGGCGACTAACGGGATCGGGTGGTCAGGCTCGCTGACTTGGTTGATGCATGTCATCGATCCCAATTGCGTGGATCGATGTTCATGGTGTAAATCACTGGATTGTCTGGTCCAGACTCGATTATCTACAGACCGCCGTCATAATATTGGTGGAATATTGGAATATTGCTGAGTGCGGCGTAAAACACCAAACAAAACCAAACCAAAATCTAATCAGTACCGGACATTCACGAAGATTCATTTTGAACCTCTTCTACACGACACATTCTTCTTTTTAGGCAGATTGAGCAGGGTGTCGGTCACCGCGTCTTCTTCAACCAAGCCTCGACCATGACCTTGACCCCTTACGACCTTCTGCCCCGTGTCTCCAGAAACCATGTTCTGTCCCCTCTCCAACACCCCACACCCTTCGCTTAGCAGACGTGCTGACGTCTCCAAAGGTCCATCCCTGACGTCAACAACATCGTCAGCCGCTGCCACGTCACATTCATACATATCCAGTTCTTCATCCCGGAGACAATCGCCATCATGTCGTCTCTTGACTGCTTGTGTGGAGAGGTCATGAACGTCCCACGGCTGGGGTTTCCCGTCAGAGAACAGAGCGAATATAAGGCCCCCTGCAAAGCTCACGCCAGCTGCCACGTAGAAAGCTTTCTGCCATTCCTCTCTCGTACGCTGAAATAGCAATCAATACAAAATGCCACATTTACACCCCGAAGTTGTCACATGTGCAAATATTAACGTATATGTATATTAACACCCCCTACTGTCTCCAAGAACTGAATTAGGAAATTACTCCATTCTGATTGGTTAATCAGAGGTTTCAAATTACCCACGTAAAATAGCCGTATATTCGACGGCAGCATCACTTATGGATACCATATGTTTCTACATTACAACGTCAAGGTTGATTTCTGCTCATGAATGACTATCTGTTGTCATGGACTGAATTGTGTATGCATTGTCAGACTGTACATGGTGTATATGATGTAATGAATACTCATCACGGTTTGAACAAATATTGTGTACCGTGTGATGTAAAAATATGACCAAAAAACAACAAACCAAAAACTGTTGTCACGGGCTGGAGAAATGTGTGGGGTGTAGTTTTTGTTCATATAAGTACAAGAGCAAATGCCCTCGGTCTTTTCAACTGCCCTCCTTCGTCGGGCAGTTAATGGAAAACCTCGGGCTTCTACAAATGATAATGCCCTGAAAAATCGCGTTACCCTTACACCATCTTTTACGTGTACCCGACTTTCCGCTCTCCAGGCGGACGCTCTACCACTAGACCACGGAGGCGGTCAACTGCTTAATTGATTCATAATAAACGTTTGCAGACAGAGAAGGTGTAGGTTTGACCGAATGTAAATCGTTTAAGCAGTAAATCCTTTCAACAAAACGTATTGAAATGCCATTTTTACCTCTTAAAGAGTAACTATCAAGCAAGCATTTGTTTAAGAAGTAGGTAGACACATGTTACTCTACTTACAGTGTGAGACGAGGAAAAAATAAAACTTGTTTTTGTGTGTGTACTTTCTGTGTGTGACGAGGGAAAAACTAACACTGGAATGCCCGAGTGTGCGCGCGCACGCATTTGTCAATTGTGCGCCCTGAATGACATTGAAGAAGAAATATCACTTCCTTTTATATCCCCATTTTATGCACATTAAGGGCTAAGTATATACCTGAATATTACTATGTCAATCCCAATTTCTTTAAATTCACATCTCTTTTAAATAACTCGAAGTACTTACTTTTATAAATTTTATCTATGTACATTTATCATGCAATGAGACACAGGAAAAATATGATGTTATAGACTCTACTGCTCTGAATATTCTAATTATAAATGTACAGTAAACTACGGTTATAACGAACTCAAAGGGACCACTAATTGTAGTTCGTGATAACCGTAGTTCGCTATAATCATAAATACAGAATAATACAGCAGTTAGTCGGGACAAAAAAAGTAAGTTCGTTATATCCGTCAGTTCGTTATAAGCGTGTTCGTTATAAACGTAGTTTACTGTACTATATGCCTGTGGCCTCCCCAGTACGCAAATAAAGAAAACGAACTTGGGCCCGTCACTTACGGTGGGAGACGTAGGAAAACTAACGCTGGTAGTATCTGACTAGTCCTGCACCATGATCGTGGAATATCTTTATTTTATGAAAACATAAAATCTAGAAATGCATACAAAAGCAAGTCTAGCCAGCTCAAGCTAGTCTAGTGCCTGACCTACATTTGGTGTTAAGGTAGAGACCACGTAAGGCGCGGCGATGCCGGACAGGGTGGCTATTGTGTCGGAGACCCCTGCCAATGTCCCGGAGTGAGCCAGGGTGATGTCGGCGAAGTTGGATATGTGGCCACAAAAACAGAAGCCGAATGCCCCCATGGTGAGACAGAGTGTTGACACCGACATCCCCTCCCAGCCACAATGCGCCTGCGCAAGAATGATCACCATAGCTCCTGATCCAAACATACCTACAAGTAAACAGAGCGTTCCCTTCATATGTCCCGATTAAAATACAGTAAACTACGGTTATAACGAACTTAAATGGACCACTGATTTTAGTACGTTATAACCGTATTTCGTTATGAGCATTATATACAGTAAACGGTTAGGACAAAAAAATACTTCGTTATATCCGTCAGTTCGATATAAACGTATTTTATTGCAGCATGTTCAGTGCAGTATACCAGAATTTAAATTTAAATTTTCTTTAGTTATATTGCAGATAGGGTAAAGATCCCCACAGACTGCCAAAAGCGAAGATATTGACCCAAAACAAAAATCTATATTGATACATAGACGCAACAAATATACAACCTGAAACCACATTAAATAAAGTGAGTGAGTATGTTGGGATTAACGCCGCTTTGAACAAAATATCTGTTAATTTACAGCGTGTCAGCTTGACGTGGGAGGAACGCTTGAAGTGCAAGCCTCCAACACCTATCACGTTGGTGAAACCCATGAGCAGAGGTATGGCACTGACGACCAAGAAACATAATCAGGGCGAATCTTACCTAAAGAGTTCATTAGCCTGCGCGTTGTTCGCACCGTGAACTTGACCTTGTGAATGAGCCAGTCAGACACGTGACTAGCGACGTTGATGACGATGATCATACAAACGTAAGGCAGCATGGAATACACACCGTTCTGTAATGTGAGAAACACATGACCTCGATTGAAGAAATATGTAACAAGCTTCTTAGATTGTTTGTTTGTTTGTTTATTTGTTTGTTTGTTGAACGCCACCTCATATTGTCTATGGAAGGGTCAATGGACAGTACTAGCGCATACTTAGTACCGGCGCTATTAGTTGAGCCGTTTGCGCGCCATGCTGGTCCACGTTTTGTCTTTCAAGAGATTAACGCCCGTGCCTACCGTGCACGAATGACCGCCTCCGTGGTCTAGTAGAGTATCCGCCCGGAGAGCGGAAGGTCCGGGGTTCGATCCCCGGCCGCGTCATACCAAAAGACGTTAAACGATGGTACTTGTTGTTACCCTGTCTGGCGCTCGGCATTAAGGGGCTAAAACAAGGACTGGTCGGCTCGGAGTCAGTATACTGTGTCTGAGTGGGGTATTCATATTAAACTGCGGCATGGTATCTCAGTGAGCTAGCACTATAAATCGGCATCAGTCCGGACTAGTACAAGCAGCAACACAAACACACACAGGTACATGTACGTCGCTATATAAGTGCAATAATCTTGGACGCGACGTTAAACCCCATTTCACCTCACCTCACCATCTTTCAAGACATTAACGCTCGTGCCCACCGTGCACGTATCGCAATCTCATTAAAGTCAGATCTTAGTTCTCGCTATGCTAAACAAAGATCTGAGGACATACCATTAAGGGTCACGTCAGAACGACCTTTCATCCAACCAATCAGAGCGTCGCTTACCAGATCATGAAAGTGACAGTCGGAATGTGTTTTCTAATCATGCAACCACGAAATATTTAACACGGGGTATTCCAAACGACAGTTACGGGATTTATATCCATACAATCTAGGCCATCTTTAAGCCATTCCAGAATGTTCTTCTTGTCAGTTTTAATTTTTTTAAGCGAGAATTTGTCAAAATATGTTTCGAAGCGTAGTCGCCAGTTTGAAACTAGTTTCGTAAAGTTCGAGAAAGCTGCCTTCTTCATTTCATTGGTCGGTCAAAATTTGCGAAAGGTCGTTCTGACGTGACCCGTAATAGGATGTCCTCAGATCTTTGTTCATCGGTAGCGAAAACTAAGATCTGATTTTAACGAGATTGGGACGTATCGTAACTGACTACCTCCAACAGCAAAAACAACATATCACCAGAATGCAATGACCAGCCATAACTCCTGACTTTTACCCCATACAGCTGGGTCATGGTCGGGAGACGCTGACGTCAAAGTTCGCTCGCTACGCTAGCCGAACTTGATTAGGCGCTGCGAGAGCAGTGGATAAGACATTGATTCGGACCATGTCGAGCCGTATAAACGAATATTTGGCCGATTGGGGGAGGGAATATTTTTGGAGAGTATATTACGGGGCTATTAATGACTCGCTATATGATTCCGATCTGTAAATAACCGAGTCGAGACATGACAATCTAGTGATAGATATCATGGGCGATATCTACACGATTGGGATACGTTGACATGCATCAACCAAGTCAGCGAGCCTGACCGCCCGATCCCGTTAGTCGCCTCTTACGGCAAGCATGTTTTGCTGAAAACCTATTCTACCCCGGTTCTTCAGGGGGAAATGACTCGGAAGACGTTGTTCCACTAATATTACAAACGTGAAGGGCTTACCGATGTGAAGTTGACCCCCGTGACCTCGTTCAAATAGGAGGGTAACTGGGTGAAGAGGAGATAGAGGAAGAAGTTGGCTGTGGTGTGGGTGAGGACCAACGCCCATACTGGCCGCGACCTCAAGAGGGACAGCCAAGGGGTGCTCTGTTTCTGTAACAGAGGTAACGCACGGTGTGTGTTTCCTGGTATGATTGGTTGGTTGGTTTGTTGTTTAACGCCGCACTCAGCAATGTTCCAGCAATATGACGGCGGTCTGTAAATAATCGAGTCTGGACCAGGCAATCCAGTGATTAATATCATGAGCATCGATCCACGCAATTGGGATCGATGACATGCATTGACCAAGTCAGCGTGCCTCACCACCCGATCCCGTTAGTCGCCTTTATCGACAAGCATAGTCACCTTTTACGGCAAGCATGGGTTGCTGAAGATCCTTGTATGCCGATGTATGACTAGCTACTGACACAGGTAACGAGAGAGTTAGGTTTAACGCTGCTTCCAGTATTCCAGTAATATCACGTAATCAGTAATTTTTCAACATGTTCAAAACAGTCGCTCAAAGGTCGCCAAGGAGATTGGTTGTTCAAAGGTGGCCCAAAGGAGGCAGAAGGGAGGCACAAGCACTGCCGTTGTTGCAGAATGAAGGCACAGTGGTCGCCCAATTGTCGCCAGGTAATTTTTCCCATCAATCTGGTTGATGCTTCTGACTCCCTTGTGCCTCCTTTGGGCGACCAACAGCGTGCATTGAACGATGACTGTAGCGACAGCCGTGCCTCAATTCGGCGAGCACGGTAACCCTTGAGAGACCATGGCAATGCTTTTGCCTCCTTTGAGCTACCTGTAGTGCCTCCTCAGCCTGCCTATAAATAGAGGGCTTGTACCTGCAGTGTTTCATTGTGGTTGCAGACGCTGAACAACTCGAGCAGTTACTGCTGAACAACTCCTGGAGCAGTTACATGGAAACATAATTTTCTGGATTAAGGCGACCATTGAACGTCCTGGCCAGTTTTTGATCGCTCTAAGGTGGCACAAAGGTCGCAGCCCTGTGTAAAAGGGGCTTAAGGGACGCCACTCAGACGACTGAGCGACTGCCCCCAACACAAGAATGAGTTTATCAATCGAACAAAGAATTGATTTCAGTGAAATACAGTATTTGAGTGTGAAACCACAGGCAGTTGACGTCACATAAAAGATTATGACGTCATGATATACTTACCGGACCTCTTGCACCGAGCAACTTTAGTTACACTCCAAATTTAGTGCAATATTATTTAAATGAAAACTAATATTTTCTCAGAACATGTTAATCTGTTTGTGTACAAAAGCAACACTGAAATGGTAACACATGATCGGCTGGTGGTTGTCATCAGGTCATACATCTATTGGAGTGATTTCCCCATGATCCTACATATATCCTACATGTATAGTTTTGTTCGTATAATGACGTCGTCGGTTCCAAATGTTAAAGCACACACAGCAATATTCCAGCTATATGACAGCGTTCTGGAAATAAAAGAGTCAAGACCAGTCAATCATACAACCATGCAACTGGGATACAATGACATGCATCAACCAAGTCAGCGAGCCTGACCACCCGATCCTGTGAGCCGCCTCTTCCGAAAAACATGGGTTGCTGAAGACGAATTCTGAGCAGGATCGTCACGAGGGCGGTCTCAAATGACTGTCCAGGCATCTAATACTCAACAAAACTCTCAAATCTGAAAACACAAAACGTTGCTCACCTAATATTAAATGTTATAAATTAAATGTTATTTTCTACCTGCCAATGAGAAGACTTTATGTTGTCAGTTGAATTTCTGTCTTACCCGTTTCGACTTGAGCCTGCCTCGGACCTTCCATTCAATGTACCTCCGCTCAGTGTCCGATATCCATCTGCACTGCCTGGGAGAATCACTGACGATGACTGGCCACACGATGCACCATAGCAGACACACCCCACCTAAACAGTGAGTGAGTGAGTTTATCTCCGCTTTTAGCAGTACAGCACAACGCGAGGAAATATGGGAGGAAAGCCCGAGGTGATGCAGAAAACAACATCTTAGAGTGAGTGAGTATGGTTTTAAGCCACTTTTAGCAATATTCCAGCAATGTCACAGCGGAGGACACCAGAAATGGGCTTCACACATTGAATCAATGTCGGAATCGAACCCGGGTCTTCGGCCTGACGAGCGAGTATGGTTTTACGCCGCTCTTAGCAATATTCCAGCAATATCACGGCGGGGGACACCAGAAATGGGCTTCACACATTGTACCCATGTCGGGAATCGAACCCGGGTCTTCGGCGTGACGAGCGAACGCTTTAACCACTAGGCTACCCGACCGCCCCACCATCGTAGAGAATCCCATGGCCAGGGGTATGATGCTGACACATACAATAATCGTAACAGGGTTTCGAACCAATGATCATAGGTATTTGTCATGACTATGGGACGCAACTCTGCAGAGAATTGCGAAGCCTTTGTCGACATTATCATAATCATCATCATGACAAAATACCGTGCATGTAATTTATATGCAATTCCATACAATGTATACACGTCGTAATGTTACCTTATTTGTATTTTATATATTCTTTAAACAAAAGACATTTTGAATTTAGTATTCAATACTGCCTGAATATAACTCCAATACCAACCTGTGACATAGAAGATGGAAGGCCAACCTCCAACAAAGCCATATCGACAGAGGAAACCATTCAGGAGATGGCCATACGCGTTGCCAGTCTCTCCCCCTGAAAACAGACCACAGAGGATAATGGGCGCCTGTGCATCCACAATCTCATTAAAATCAGACCTTAGTTCTCGCTACCGCTAAACAAAGTAGCGGTAGCGAGAACTAAGATCTGATTTTAATGAGATTGGTGCATCCACGGTGTTCCAGGGTACAATATCTCCATTCTGTTATCACAACTACCTTGGACCGATTCTCTACTACAGAGTCGTTTTGAGTCCGTTTCGAAGACACGTCGCTAAATATGGCCCTCCAATCAAAGAGCACACATGTGCGAGAAAATTACTGTAGGAAGTTACCATAATTCCTCAATTTGACGCTCGGAAGTATATTTCTTTCAGTCACGCTTTACCCCCAGCGTTTAATCGCAAAGATAATAATGGCGTGAAAAATTACTCGTCGTTTAATCGTGGCCCGGCTTTTAATCGAGACCCGGGGTGTATTCGAGGAAATACGGTATTTATTATAATAGAACGGTAATATACTGCATAAAATACCATCTCTTCCAGGGAATTATATTTATGTAAAACTAATAATCCTTTCGGTCCTTTAGTGTTGATTTGAGGCGGGTTGCAATGGGCGGTGTCTAAATTTTCACAGCGTTTCTACATGTTTGTAATTAGAGCACATGACGTCACGCATTGCATGTGACGTCACTACTGACAATATATCATATTAACACCTAGCAGACTGTAAATAAAAAAGTATTTTAATTGACAAAAAACCCACCAAGAGCCCCAATCTAAACATTGTACTTAACCCATAGATGATTGAACTACACAAAATGTTATAGAACTGTCTTTTATCACAACGTTACCACAGCTTTACCACAAAAAAGTCATACCAAATTTATTAGTTCATTGCGTCATCGTAGTATTATAACTATATTAGCAAAGAGATATTACAGGGCTACCATGACAACATCGTCACATCGTTATCACATCGTTATCACGACGAAATCACAGATGGGAGTTTAGTCAGAGACATAACAGTGTTTCTACCACTTCTTCAAGACATAAAGTGGCCGGCCAAATTATTTGTTTCCATTACTTCTGGAACATTTTTTTTTTAGAAATAATTCCAACCACTAACATTGATGATAATGATGGTAGACATTCAAACTTGAATCAACAGTTGTTTGCGATCACAGTGCAGTGAACCATGGTCTTACCAGACAAGGAGAATCCCAGCAGCTTCATCCACTCATCAGGGGGCGCCCATCTCGCCCAGAACACCGGGATAGACGGGAACACTACCGACTGAACACAAGGGAAGTAACTCTTCTTTAGTTCTGTTTATATCCCTTTGTGCAAGAGACTGTGTTATGAGCAGGGGACCGTGGGGGTTATAAAAAGGCAATTATTCAATTAAATACAAAACTTCAGTAACTGATAAGTAAGACATTAGTACTGTGGCCATTTATTTACATACTTGTGTCTAAATATTATTATATTTCACAGACGTTTCTGTATTGCAGTCAATCAGCACTACTTCGGTATTTCAACTATTTGTGGCAATAGCGCCCTCAACTTAGAACAAGTGTTAGAACATGTGACTATAAACTAGAATAAACTCGACGAAGCTAAAGGGTGATTTGGCGTCCTCAATCCTCGAACCCCACAAATATTAAATATTCACCTCATCTATTTCTAAAAATTAACAATAACAGGAACATTATTAGGGACTGGGTCAGTGTGGTTTAGAGCCATAGCAACGTCACAGAAAGGATAGTCTTCACACAAGGTAAACATGTGACGAATCGAACCCGGGCCGAGGCATGACAAGTCACCGCTTAAACCACTCGGCTATCCTATCACACAGGAGCGATACGAAGCTCACATAGGAGTGATTGAGTAAGTATGGTTTTACGCCGCTTTTAGCAATATTCCCGGAATGTTTTGGCGGTCAATACCATAGCTTCACACATTGTACCCATGTGAGGAATCGAACCCGGGTCTTCGGTGTGATGAGCGAACGCAGTAACCGCTTGGCTGCTACACTGCATCCGCGGAAGAAGAAGACCATAGTAATGAAACAGACTCATGGAATTATGCATATATATATACTATTCAAAGAGGTTAAAGAATACCCGATTTTTATCACATGACTATAGTTTATATCTAATGTCATGACAGATAAACTATAGTCATACGAAAAAAGTCGGGTGATCTTTAAATTTTCTTGAGTAGTATATTTTAGAAAGAGAGTGAAAACTCACGGAGAAGAACCCAACGGTGATCCTTAGAAACAGCAGGAAGTAGGGGCTGATCCTTGCCGCTGCCGGGGACAGGATGGTTGCTATGGCAGTAGGGATCATACCAAGGGCGATAACTTTGGTGGCACCGAAACGTTCGCTCAGCCAGCCACCGGAAATGAGCATACCCAGGCAGCCCCAGAAAGAGCCACCGAGAAGAACTCCTTGCAGCTCCTTCGACCACGTGAATTCCCCTTGCTGCATACCAAACATAGACTGGTGTGTATATAAACCTTTCCAAATATAGAAGCAAGTACGACTGCATATGGGTACGTATGTTTTGATTGATGTTGTTGTTGTTGGTTTGTTGTTTAACGTCGCACTCAGCAATATCCCAGCTACATGACGGCGGTCTGTAAATAATCGAATCCGGACCAGACAATCCAGTGATTGACATCTTGAGCATCGATCTACGCAATTGGGATACGATGACATGCATCAACATAGTCAGCGAGTCTGACCATCCGATCCCGTTAGTCGCCTTTTACGGCAAGCATGGGTTGCTGAAAACCTATTCTACCCCGGGTTCATTTGCAAACAATGAAGAAATAATAATTATAACAACAACAACAACAACAACAACAACAAAAATACCCTAAACATGCTTAAAGCGTTGTATTCCGGTCAATTGATGAATATGCACTCGAACTTAAATCTCAGCTCCCTACATAGTGAGAACCTTGTCGATAGGGTTGTTATCATAAAGGTGTGGAACATCGCAATGCCCGAACACAAACATGTTGTTTATTCGTGCGTCTCTCCAGACAATCATCATGAATTTCATATCAATTAACTTAGCAAACTGTAGAATAGTGCATGGTTTTTGGCATGATACGCCAATTAGACATGTATCCTTTGCCATATTGGAGAACTTTAATATACCAAGACATCTTATAAAGACATTCTGGCCGTTTCTGGGGCAGACAGATATGGGTCTTCTGCTATAAAGTATTTTTTTTCATTTTCGATACTTTTTGGATAGTTCATGGATGTTTATATGTACTTGCAAACCAAACTCAAATGGCTTGGAATCTCTGGAGCTGATCTTACCAAAATTTAATTTTCACAGCTATTTTGCTTTTTACGCGCAATGGAATCGGCGGATAATTAAGACTGGTTGTATAGTGATTGTTTGTTGTTTGACGCCGCATTCAGCAATATTCTAGCATTATGATGGATGGCTGTAACTAATCGAGCCTGGACCAGACAATCCAGTGATTGGCATCATGCGCATCGATACACGCAGTTGGGGCTGGGAGCGATAACATATGTTGAGTATTTGTTTCCGTTGTTGAGGATAAATATAACAAACTCACCAACTCGTCTTCGGTCTCATTTACGCCTTGGTTCCTCCATGACCTGCACTGCTCTCCGGGAACCCAATACGACGACCCATTGACGTCAGTCAGTGACGTATTTGTGACGTCATGCCTCACCATACACACGATGGCGATGCTAAGATTCGACCTGAGTGTGTTCTGCAGTGAGAATCCCAAGAACAGGATGACTGCTATAAGGTAGCGACGAGATTTATACCACCGAACTGTGAAAGAGAGAGTGTGTGAGTGAGTGTGCGGTTGGGTGGGTAGGTGAATGAGTGAGTGTGCGGGTGGGTGGGTAGATGAGTGAGTGAGTGTGCGGGTGGGTGTTTCGAGATTTGCACTGGCTTGAACAAGATTGGCAAGCGTGTCGGTTTAATTTCAGAGAAAAACTGGCATGTACTCATGGTTGCACGCCCAAGCGTGTCGGTCGATCATGACACGCCACAGAGCAGTGGATGGGTTCCTAATGCCACTGGGCGACCAAGTCCCCCGCCCCCCAGCACGACATGGACGACTTGGCACCAGCTGGCTCCTCCGGTGCAGGCAGTGGGTGTTAGTGCTTTGTCTTACAATGCATGGACTCTTGTGATTCACAATGCATGTTCCATAAGTGTTGTGGTTGGCAAAATCAATACATGATGTGTCCCAATACACGAAAGTGATGTTTCACAAATTGGTGTCGTGTTTCACAGTGTATGGTTGGATATTGGTATAAAATATTGACGATGCGACGCTTGTTCTTAACTAATTCATTCACTGATGTTTTTTTCACTTTTTTATAGCGTTTATGCACAATGATGGTGATTCACAATGCATGGTGTTGTGTTTTACAATGCATGGTGTTGTTTCACAATGCATTGTGTCGTTTTTCACAATGCATGGTGTTGTTTAACAATGCATGGTGTCGTGTTTCACAATGCTTGGTGTCGTGTTTCACAATGCTTGGTGTCGTGTTTTACAATGCGTGGTGTTGTTTCATAATGCATTGGGTCGTGTTTTACAATGCATGGTGTTGTTTAACAATGCATGGTGTCGTGTTTCACAATGCTTGGTGGCGTGTTTCACAATGCTTGGTGGCGTGTTTCACAATGCATGGTTTCGTGTTTCACAATGTATGGTTTCGTGTTTCACAATGCATGGTTTCATGTTTCACAATGCTTGGTGTCGTGTTTCACAATGCATGGTGGCGTGTTTCACAATGCTTGGTGGCGTGTTTCACAATGCTTGGTGGCGTGTTTCACAATGCATGGTTTCGTGTTTCACAATGCATGGTTTCGTGTTTCACAGTGCATGGTGGCGTGTTTCACAATGCATGGGCACTTGTTTAACAATGCATGATGTCGTGTTTCACAAAGCTTGGTGACGCGTTTTACAATTCATGATGGACATATTTTACAATACATGGTGACGTGTTTCATAAGGCACGGCCTCGTGTTCCACAGTGCTAGATGATGTTTTGTACTGACCGTCAGGCAGATCCCGGGCACTGACCGAACACTCTCCTGCATCCATGTCACGTGGTCACCCAAATTACGTCCTCTTCACAGACACCACGTGACTAGACCTTGCCTGCCCAGCGAATGATCCCCCACCTGTGTAGGATGTGGAACGGGATACAATCCTCAAACTGTTGTACAACATGTCTATGCAATGTTAACACTTTGAATTCTATGACAACCTATCCATGCGTCTTTGTTCATTTATGTATGTTTGTTTGTTTGTTTGATTGTTGTTCAACGCAGCACAGCAATATTCCAGCTATATGGCGGCGGTCTGTAGATAATCAAGTCTGGACCAGACAATCCAGCGATTGACAACATGAGCATCGATCCACGCAATGGGAATACGATGACATGCATCAACTAAGTCAGCGAGTCTGACCACCCGATCCCGTTAGGAGACGCCTACAAGCATAGTAGCCTTTTACGGAAAGCATGTGTTGCTGAAGACCTATTCTATCCCGGATCTTCACGGGTAGTTAACCACTTGTAAAAGGACGATTAGCCTCACGTAATGCACAATTGAAAGCTCGTATTTTCAACTTAGTTCTTCTTTGTGTCTTCGTCATCGGCTAACGCGAGGGCTAGTAGCCATTATTCAGATGCGGGAACATTTGTGTTCTTAATTTTCAAAGACACGTTTGAGCAACATAGTCTAGATAATCGAAAGGAATACTTCGCTTTTCCTGGACATGCATATCGGCATTCTGGACTGGACATCAGACTCACTGATGAACGGATTTAGCGTTTGGACATAAATATGATAAAGGCTCATCTGTTCCTAATAAATATAATGAGTGAAATTATTTTCCCTTTAAATATAAAAGACCTAAGCGCCCTCTATAAAGGTAAGTCACTGTCGCGTAATGTAATGCAATTGGTAAAATAATTTTGGTAATGACACGAACAGTTATGCATAGCTAAGATGTGACCATTTGCAAGCCGTTCTAACGCACAAAGAAGGTGCACATGTAAGCCATGCGCGATTGCTTAGAAACGTCAGTCGACGATAAATCCAAGCACTACTGTAGTTTTAATTCTTTACCAGTACGCCTCGGGGAGTAGATTATCTGACGTCGAAAGGTGGCGAACAATATGCATGATTTATTCGGGAATGTGGGACAAGCAGTTGGCCGTCAACTCGCTTAATACCTTTCGGCTATTATCAGACTGGCACAGAAACATCGCCAAGTAATGAGCTTAAGGGCCGATCAAGGACTTGACAGCCTGGTGTGACAACAGCAAGAGGAGGTCGCCACCTGCACCGCTTGGTCAGGCCTCATTGCCACAAACGTCTGTCTGAAAGAGAACTGGTTGCCCCATAGACAATATTTGTCATCACGGACATTGCAAAATCGGCTAAAAATCAGCAGGACTGGGGTCAAGGAGGGTGACCAATAGTCCTATGTTGTCAGGCAAGTCATCCCGAGGCAAGGCAGTTAACCGACTTTAAAAGTCCAGTTTCCTCTCTTGCCTAAAAAGGCTGCATGTATGGAGATATATTTTGGCTGGACCAACGAGTCTATGCATAGTCCAATCAAAATCGCGAAACGAAATCGACATCCGGATTTAAACAACATGGATTTCATGTGCAGATTTCAGTCGACTGCAGGATTTGCAAAAGATGTGTACCGTCATCTGGGCGTCGACAGCTATTTTCCAAATCTTTTCATGCTGTTAATCAAAGTGCTCACGTGATTTGCTGTACTTCGCGAGGTAAGACCGTATAACTCGTAATAGCCACTGGTGGCGCTGCGGTGGAGCCCAGAAATTCCAGCCTAGTTCGGCAAGGGTGGAAACTGGACTTTTAGAATTGGTGTACAGCTTTGCCTCGGGAAGATGTCAGATGCTGATCTGGAAGAGGTTTTTGTGTGTCACAGACGGACGTATTCGGTTCTGGCGGCAACGAAACACGGCATACACGCCCAGAAACATTCGTCCCAAAACACATGTGGTGGAGGATCAGGCATGATTACAAGCTGGATACCGCAGTATTCAGAGAAGTCTGACGCGTGACATGTACAGATCCTGGGTCCATTCATTGTGCAATATTTTGATAACCTGGCTTCCAGACCCACTTACGTGGACGACAACGCGAGGCCACACTGTCCTCGACAGGTAGCAGAGACATCACGACCATCCCAATCTTTCCGAGGCAAGGGTTTTAACGGACTGTAAGTCCAGTTTCCACCCTTGCCGAATTAGGCCGGAATTTCTGGGTCCCATCGCAGCTCCACCAGTGGCTATAGCTACTACGAGTTATGTCAGTCCAGCCAAAAAATAACCATAACTCCAGCCTAGTTCTGCAAGGGTGGAAACTGGACTTTTATAGTCAGTAAACTTCCTTGCCTCGGGAAGATGGACCATTCCTTGGTCCACCGTGAGTCCAGATACGAGCCCTGCAGGAACACATCTGGGACGTCCTGTTGTGCAGTCTTTCTACAGGAACATGCACAAGAATTGCACGGTGAATGACAAAACCTAACCCAGGAACGCATCATGGGGAGGGAGGGTGAGGCGGTCATCGGGGCATGTAGCGGCTTTTCACTCTATTAACATTCGTCATTTGTAGCAACCACTTACCAGACACAACTGTCGAGGGCAACCTGGTTGAAAGTCTTGAAATATGGTCAGCGGAGACACGTGACAACTATGTTCATGATGTCCATGGTTCTTTGAAAAATCCACAGAGTTGTATGAGTAGTCAATCAACGTATTTTCGGCTAACCTTTGATCGATGTTTTTTTGCAACTCTACTGGTCATTTCTCTCTTGCTGCGACCCGTGAAGATCCGAGGTAGAATAGGTCTTCAGCAACCCATGCTTGCCGTAAATGACGACTATGCTTGTCGTAAAAGGCGACTAACGGGATCGGGTGGTCAGGCTCTCTGACTTGGTTGATGCATTTGCGTGGATCGATGCTCATGAAGTCAATCACTGGATTGTCTTGTCCAGACTCGATTATTTACAGACCGCCGTCATATAGCTGGAATGCGGCGTTAAACAACAAACCAACCCTACCAAATCTCTTGCTGCGCTGCCAGGTGCATATTACATAACATGTAGTACATTCACCACATCAGACCTGGATGTGGAGACACAATGCGAACCACTCTGCAGAGCGAATTACGGCGCCTTAAGGGGCATTCACACGGTACAACTAGTTGTACCGTGTGAATGCCCCTTAAGGCGACTGGGCCACTCGTGCCCCCTTATCCTTTGGAAACAGGCAAAGATAAACTGACCTGATTTATTCAATATCTGAAGTATCCCCGCAGTGTCGCAAACCGAAGCCTCCATTTGAACTGATAGATAATTTCGTAGATTCGTTGATTGGGGAAATAGTAGTAAATAATATACTTTATAACTTTAACATGAAACACAAAACTTCATTTCAGTACCTAATCACATTGTCTGAAATACAGAAAACCCGGCTTAAGTGCCCGTCATCTTGTCTGAACGAAAGAAACCCCAAATTCAGCGCCACTTCGCCTTGTCTGAACTTTAGAAATCTCTATTTCAGTGCCCGTCACCTTGTCTGAACTATAGGAAACCAGATTTTAGAGCCCGTCAGCTTGTCTGAACTATAGAAACTCCGATTTCAGTGCCTCTTCGCATTGTCTGAACTATAGAAAACTCGATTGTAGGGTCTCGTCACTTTGTCTGATTTTTTTAAACCTATTGTTTTGTCAGTGAGGGAAAGGTATTACGGTCACCGTTTGAAGACACACACACTGACACCAAGACCTGCTTCACACCCCATATCAAGCTGACACACCATGATACTACAGACATACTGTCTCAAAGCGACGTTAAACCAAACCCACTCACTCACGACATGAAAGTGTTTATAGCTGAAACGAGGAATGAAACAAATCAAATTTCACAACACAAAGGCCCACAGCAAAAAGATTATTGGGTCGGGACTTAAGGCAAACGTATTTATTCCCAATGAAAATGACTGTTGTGGCCTGGTCGTCACTTATGACGATCGTACCACGGAAAATGAGTCAGACAACGGGAGCACCTGCAGTGTCCTTGTCCGCCTGTGGCTGAGATTGCCACATACACGCATGACATCAACCATCCACGCGTGGCCTAACAAAACCCACTCACCTGACCTATAACAAAAGCCGGCATATAATACATTTCCGTCATTTAAACTAGGAGCGTATGTCACGTTGTCCTTACTGCAAATAAATGGACTGCGAGTTGCAATAGTAGTGAGAAACAAGATCCGCTCAATGAATAAAACCTGACCTCACCTGAAGAAATTGTGACGCTAAAGAGTTATTTCCCTTGCGTGCGTAAATTCTTTCCATGCAGGTACAAGTTATTCAAGCAAAACGAATCAATGCGTAGTCCCTTATAGCAGTTACCTCCCTTCTCTATGAATAATCCAGGTGTTAATATACTAACTTCTCCAGGTTATGCCCCGAGGTAAATATTCTCGGCATGATTTAGGGACGTGCTTGAAGGGGGAATTTATGTGAAGTGCGAAGCACAACGAACATCAACAGGAGTGGACTAGGCGGCATACAGAGCTCAGTTTGTGACAATATCCTGTCCTCACAAACATCCAGGGACTATGAATCCTAAACATCTCCACATTGTAAAGATCGTCGTTGATGTGATCGTTCTTTTAACAGGTGAGTGAAGGGGAGGGGAGGACGGTTTAACTGAGGAGAGAGAGTACTCGGCACGTGTCGGTATAACGGTTTAACCCACGATTCAGCTCCGTTCACATTGTATATATTTAGAAAATAGAACGACTGTACACATCTAGTCAAACATCACTCTGAAAACTGCAAAGACGGATCCAGCATTGTTAAAAGGGAGGGGTCCAAAATATCAAAATCCACACTCAGATAATTTCACTGCCTACAACATACTGCATTCGGTTTTCAAAAGACGGGGGGGAGAGGGGGCCGGACTCCCCCCACCCCCACCCCACCCCCAACCCCCACCCCAACAAACACACCCCCCCCCCCCCCCCCCCCCCCGATCTACATACGATATATCTGTTGCTTACGATGCCTATATGTATACACGGAAGCGTAGCCCAGATATAACAATGTTAAAAAGGAGTGTATGCCACCTGTGTATTATTCGTTATTATTCTGTACTATCTTGATAGAATAGTTCATATATGAACCTGTTGTACGCTTGTATAGTTACAATATCATAATATGTATATGTAACATACATGTCGTTGTGTTAAAACAGACTTTGGGAGATATATCGTACAAGCAAAAGCCATGTGATTACATAACCAGTATCATCGTCAGGGAAATAACATACACGTAATATGGTACAGCTATTTATTTACAAAGCCACTATTATCATTAAGGAAATATCACATACTTAATATGGCGGAACTATTGATTTACAAAGCCAGTATTATCATCAGGGAAATATCACATACGTAATACGGCACAACTATTTATTTACAAAGCAAGTATTATCATCAGGGAAATATCACATACGTAATATGGCACAACTATTTATTTACAAAGCAAGTATCATCAGGCAAATATCACATACGTAATTTGGCACAACTATTTATTTACAAAGCAAGTATCATCAGGCAAATATCACATACGTAATGTGGCACAACTATTTATTTACAAAGCCAGTATCATCAGGCAAATATCACATACGTAATATGGCACAACTATTTATTTACAAGGCCAGTATTATCATCAGGGAAATATCACATACGTATTATGGCACAACTATTTATTTACAAGGCCAGTATTATCATCAGGCAAATATCACATACGTAATATGGCACAACTATTTATTTACAAGGCCAGTATTATCATCAGGGAAATATCACATACGTAATATGACACAACTATTTATTTACAAAGCCAGTATCATCATCAGGGAAATATCACATACGTAATATGGCACAACTATTTATTTACAAAGCCAGTATCATCAGGGAAATATCACATACGTAATATGGCACAACTATTTATTTACAAGGCCAGTATTATCATCAGGGAAATATCACATACGTAATATGACACAACTATTTATTTACAAAGCCAGTATCATCATCAGGGAAATATCACATACGTAATATGGCACAACTATTTATTTACAAAGCCAGTATCATCATTAAAGAAATATCACATACGTATATATACATTTTGTATTGATATCACTTAAAATAAGGACATTTTCAATTTGAAATTTCTTCTCAAAATGACGTTTTAAAACATTTTATGAACCTTTACCTGAATAGTCTGAGACAAATTCTGCGTGTTTCAGTCGGATAACAGCCCACATTGTTTGTATACTGCATACAGCTGGTTGCTATGGTGATCAATGACAGAGGAAAATACTGAAATTCCTTGTTCATTTTGAAATGCGGTTTTAATCCAACCCCCGAGCAATGACGGTAAATTTCAGTATCTGTCACTACCAGCTGGTTTTACTGGTAAAGAGCGTTTATAAACAGTATGTCGTGAAAATGACACATTGTTGACATCATGAAGGATACATAGTAAACTTGCCGCTGCGATGTCATATTTGTATCGCTTCCAGTTCAAAATCACGGCATTGAAAACAAACGAGCTGGTATTGTGTGTTATTGGCAAGTCTCAAGAATGAATACGCTTTTATTCTACATGGATGTACTCCCCCCCTCCCCCCCCCCCCCTGCAATGGCTTGAGGGGAATAAGATCAGGGCCTTCCACGAGACGGGTGACCGCATTAACCGCTAGGCAACCCAAACCAGATGAGTGAGTATGGTTTTGCGCCGCGCTTTTAGCAATATTCCAGCAATATCACAGCTTGGGACACCAGAAGTGGCCTTCACACATTGTACCCATGTGGGGGAATCGAACCCGGGCCTTCCGCGTGACGAGCGAAGGCGTTGACCCTACCCTACTGCCCTATATAAGTTCACTGGGTCGTAAATAAGCGTACTGCGTGGCTATATGGATCTATTATCTTTCCAATATTTTACAACAGCTGTATCACCTGTATCTGTGGCGAATAACTGGGATAAAAAATTCATTGATGTGTATGAATGTGATATCACCGAGCTTCCTGAAAAAATGCTCCACTTGGAAGGATTTTACAAGGAGGTCGCCTTATAGGCGGGATCGCTTTATATACGGTACATTAATTCCGGCCGATGCGATAAAAAGTGCAGACTGGACGAATTCCCGTTTCCAATATGAATTTTACAATGATATATGCTACTCAAAAAGTTACAGAAGACTCGATTCTTTCAAATTAACTCGTCATATGACAAAATCCGGTGTCCTTAACCTTCTTTTGATAAGTATATAAAAAAATATTAAGTATTTTTCCAAATGCACAAATATATTTTATAACATTATATGAATGTTTCAAAGTTTTTTATGTTGTTGGCTTTTGTTTGTTTACGGTTACTTGATACATTATTTACATGTCATCATAGTACAGTAGGTATTGCTGAACTTTTGTTGTTTGTTATTCAACACCGCACTCGGTTCCTGAACCATAGCCTTTTCCCGTCCCCAAGCCCTTACTAATGCTATAGAGCTAAATGTAGCAAGTCTAGATTTTCAACAGGTTCACTCCTATCCCACTACGCGGATTATTACAAAAGTTTGCACATCGGTTTTTCGATTCATACCTCAATGAACCGAAAAAAATACACAGTCAATCCTTAAAATGAATGCAATAACACGTGACCAATTCAGCTAATCAGAATGCAGGAATTTCCATGAACACAACGAAAATGTAATCATACCTCAATGAACCGAAAAAAATACACAGTCAATCCTGAAATTAACTTGTAACACACTATGTATTGCCCATATTATCGTGTGTATATGTTACAGTCAATGTGTAAAATTACTGAATTATAAAACGCCTTAATATTCACTTATTTCACCAATTGACTAGAGAAATCTTCAATTATTGTATGCTAATCCTAGCATAATTAGTCTATTGTGGTATGTTTAAGCCTTTTTGAAGTTTTTAATAATTTTTATTCAGTCAATTTATAAAATGACTGAAATGTTTAGACATTATTTATAAATTGCCTAAGTGAATGACATTTTACACAGTGACTGTAACATATACACACCTACAAACCAAAAGGCTTGTGAAAACAACCACGAAGAACTTCACAGCGAAAAAGTAGAAGAACAAGCATGATTATGTTCAATGCAACAGCAAATGAACGAAAACAAACTACACGTATCCTAATTACAACCTACCAAAGTTATACGTAGAATATCAGGCAATGTATCCCTTCAAGCAATGTATCCGTCAATATCAACAAAAAGGAACAATACCCCATACACCTGCAGCTGTTCAAGAAAACCTGTGACAAACGAATAATTTAATATAAATAATAGTGTCTCTGGGTGTTATAACTCGTGTTCGTTTCTGTGTTTCGGGGTTTCACTTAGGTGTCAAATCTCATTGGTCAGCTGGGATAGCACAACGTTTGTTTATTTGTTGTTTAACGCCGCACTCTGCAATATTCCAGCTATATGACGGCGGTCTGTAAATAATCGAGTCTGGACCAGATAATTCAGTGATTGACATCATGAGCATCGATCCACGCAATTGGGATACGATGACATGCATCAACCAAGTCAAGCGAGCCTGACCACCCGATCCCGTTTGTCGCCATTACGACAAGCATTGTCGCCTTTTAGGGCAAGCATGGGTTGCTGAAGACCTTTTATACCCCGGATCTTATCGAGTAGAGATAGCACAATGACAACTATTTTCATGATGTCCACGGTTCTTAAAAAAAATCAACTGAGTTACAACAATGAGCAATCAATCAACGTATTATCAGTTAATCCTTTGAACTATGCTGTCTTCAGATCGGCCCAGATATGGGAGTATTCCGTCTGCTTTAGTAATCATACACACGTAAACACTGACTTTTGGCAAATACACTGTTAACAGTGATTAATGAATCAACGTATTTTCGGTTAATCTTTTGGTGGATGTTTCTTGTAACTCAACTGATCATTCCTCTCTTGCTGAGCTGCCACGTGCATATTTCACATCATAGATTTCACCCCAATTCAGACCTGGATTTATAATTGAATAATTACCCCAGACACAGGAAATGGCAAATGGTGACTTTTTTCGGGTAATCTGGGCGGTGCTACCACTGTTTGTACCTGTTACATTCATTAACTGAGAATCAAGTGAATAACGACAAATACACACGTGTAGGGTTATACCATGATACATGGATGACAACCAGGGACTTGTAATCGTATTATCCACCACAATCCGAAATCAGAAAATGCTTTCACTGTATGGATACTTTTTTTCTTTTTTTTTTCTTAAACAGTAACCATTAGGGGATTTCCAAATAACGACATCCGATACCGCTAACAAAACGCTTAATAATATCGAAATATTGATTCCGATAACGATCGTTCTCGCAAACGATAGGCATAATGTCTGAATCGACAGTCGGGTATATGTAAGCATGGTCTTTAAATAGTGCAGCACATGTTCCGTGACGATCACGCCAGGCTGGCTTTGTATCAGGTCGTATTGACGGCAGGCGAAGCAACTCGCCCTCGGGCGCGGCAACTCCATCGTACCTGCGGCCTTTGTTTCTTCCTAATTTGACAGAAATCGCACCGAAAACAACTACAGCTCTGCCTTGTGGACACTCTACAGCATGCATGCGATAATGACGTGTAGGATTTGACCAACACCTCGGGCCTGTAATTCCCCAACACAACTGGTATTGGACATTAACTTATCACGTGGTGCGGCGTTTCCTTCATTTTGTACAGTATATGAATGTGAGCATTGAACTCCCGAGGTCACACAACAGCGGTATTCAGCAGGGGATTATTTCCGGACTGAAGTGGAGCGTGATTTGTTCCGGTACATAGGTCGGGGTACATGTGACGACCGTTTGAATCGATCGAGTGCGTAATTCGTTACATCAACAATCGGATCATACATCCTCCTCGCAGTTGTGGCTCGGGCTGGAGCGCTGCCCCGACCTTTTCCGAGGGCGTGGTCGTAGACTGGGTCACGCTTGAGAAGATAACTCTGCACTTCTTACCTGACATGAGCGGTGTTGTTATCCATGCCATGGCCGTGATAAAGATAAGTCGCACACAGACCTGCAACACGTGACATCGAGCGATCGACCCGTTTGTACAGCCGAATCATTGAACCAAGTCGACACAAACAAGGAGTATCAAGTGTGCACCAGATGAGATCAAGTCGTTAAAACTGTTAGGCCTAAAAGACATTTTGTTTTGGTATCCGCACACCGCACTACTGTGCATGCCGTGTACGGAGTTCGAATGTTTGCGGCAATATTTGATTGCCTCATCGAACAAGGTTCACCGGAAATAACACCGCTACTTATGAACCTATGAGATTACGCATGTGTGTTGACAGACAATTAAAGAATAGCTCGATATCCGTTATCGGAGTCAAAGGAATCCACGTGTTTCCCAATACATACTTAGCAGTGTTCAGCGTGGGTTGCAGATAAGTGACACAGTTAGTAGGTGACACACATTGCTTGGCCCGCTTCCTCTTCATCAGTGGAAGGCCGCAGCGCTGTGAAGAGATTGGACTTTGCTATCAGATACTGCTTGTGCTGTGTGGATGCCCCGTGTGTGATGGCAAGGTGATGGCCCTGGGCTATACTGAAAAACAATGGATATATTCATTTCGCTGTATAACCATTTTCGACAAAGCTATGGCCTTCCCACGGACCTCGTCACCATTGGAGCAAGTAAGATTTGTTTAAGTCAATCATTTAAAGGGGCACTAATCTGGCCTGGGACAAGTCAAAATTTACTACCCGTTCACCCGACCACTCATATATCTGATCCAGAGACCGTATACCGATATATTGGTATATGGTCTCTGTCCGACCCTACCCTACCTGCTGCAGGTATCTCTCTAGACCTGTGAAGATCCACGGTAGAATAGTTGTTCAGCAACCCATGCTTGCCGTAAAAGGCGACTGTGCTTGTCGTAGAAGGTGACTAACGGGATCGGGTGATCAGGCTCGCTGACTTGGTTGATGCATGTCATCGATCCCAATTGCCTGGATCGATGCTCATGATATTAATCATTGGATTTCCTGGCCCAGACTCGATTATTTACAGACCGCCGTCATATAGCTGTAATATTGCTGAGTGCGGCGTTAAACAACAAACCAACCAACCAAATCTATAGTTCAGCTTTATCTTTACACAATCATATAAATGTCAGAAGGAATGGGTGCATAGTCAGAAAGAAATGTTTACATTAGTGACTTGTAGTGTAACCATGGAGTTATAGATAATGTTTGTCGTTAAACAATATATCACGTGACTAACCATGGGTCAAGTTGTCCTGTGGGTACCCGGGTCCAACTGATTACCCAACCGACCCGAGTACCCGAGTTACCTGTCCCAGCTTTAGCACTAATCTCTGGCATCTACCCGGTTAGGGCTCACAAGCTGCCGTGAGTCCATTTGCCTCGCTCACAGAACTGAGCATGACAAGAGACAGGGCTATTATCTGTAAGGACACTGAGGCACTATCTATATGCATTTCTGAACATTGATTGCCATGGTTACCAGTGAATATCTGACAAAGGTTCCTGTTTGGCATTATTATCCCCCGCCACGAAGTGGAAGGGGGATATAGGAATGGGTGCCGTCCGTCCGTCTTTCCGTCCTTCCATCCGTCCGTCCGTCCGTCCGTCACATTTCGTTTCCTCCGGAGATCTTGAAAACCGTACCATATTTCTACACCAAACTTGGCACAAAGATAGAATCATTCTTGTTCTCTACGTTATCGTTGGGAAGTTCTACGAGATGAGACAGACAACACTAACTTGTTGTTTTCACAACCCTTTTTGTTTGTAGGCGTGTATATGTTACAGTCAATGTGTAAAATGTGACATATAGGAAATGTATTCATGTCTAAATATTTCAGTCATTTTAGCAATTGACTGAAAAATCTGTTCATTTATTGATCTGATTGACTAATAATTATTAAGGAGTTCAAAGGGATTAAAATCATCACAATAGCAGCGTTAGAAACTGGCACTAGTCCTGTAGTCCTTACCAAACTGCCCAATAGTAAAGGTATCCTAAGGACTAGTAGAAATTGGCCCATTTTAAGGGTTTTGCTATATGTTATCATTATAAGGACTAGTGGTCAAAAACTGTTAGTTTCTAACCCTGAATAGACCAATAATGCTAGGATTGGAAGCTCAAAAATATAGAAATGCACTTTCATTTTCTTTTATTCCTATCATTTTCAGCCACTGGGTGATTTAGTTAGACCATGTAGACATCAGGATGTGTGGAATTCGTTATCAGAATAAAATAAAACAGATTTTTTAGTAAATTTGAAAATAATGGAATATTTAGATGTTTAATTAATTGCCTATGTAAAACTTAAAATCATTTTATACATTGACTGTAGCATACACAGGATATAAAATGCAATGCTCAGGGTGAAATATTTAGTTTGTGTTGTAAATCAAAATAGTGTAAACGAAAATCGCGCAATACCAAGCAATTGGCTTTTCAAAACTTTGTCACCTTTATAGATGCTACCCTCAAACATACCTACATTTCCTTATTATTTCCAAGACAAAACTGTATTTAATTTTGTTGATCAGTCTGAATATGCCCTTATATTATCAAAAATAGCGACGAATACTTTACGGTTGGCACAGCACAGGTGGAGAACTAGGACCATGCAATGCAGTGATTAACATCATGAGCATCGATGTACGCAATTGGGTTATGATGACATGCATCAACCAAATCCTGTTTGTCGCCTCTTATGACAAGCATACTTGCCTCTTATGGCAAGTATGGGTTCCTGAAGACCTGGATCTTAACAAACTTAGAAACACACAGATTCATTGTAGGTAACTTTGTTTTATTGTTTATCTTAACACGTCGCTGGGGTGACTGTTGACTGTTTGGAGTTCAAAGGTCGCATAGGTCAGATGCCCTCAAGTAGGTCCTTCTACTTTGGGACTGATATTCCGCACTAGATAATACATATCAACAAATTCTCTGATACTGGTAACTGGATGGGTTTAGTATGTTATAGGTTATCTACGGTAAATCTAGTTTAAGATGTCCAGGGTGTTAAGTTTAATGGTGACGTAAGTCAACCACGTGGTGTGATACCCGCAGAGAACCGGGTTAGAATTGATCTTCAGCAACCCATCCTTGGCGACTAACAGGATCGGGTGGTCAGGCTCGGTGACTTGGCTGATGCATGTCATCATATCACAACTGCATAGATTGATGCTCATGTCAATCACAGGATTGTCTTGTCCACAGTCAATGATTAAACATGGCATTAAACAACAAACAAAACTAACATGGTGTTCCGAGCAAGAATATAGCCACCCAAAATAACCGAAGAATCCTTTTGAGTCAGAATAACCCCACCAGTGGTTAGAAAAGGACGCAGTCAGGAGTGGATCGGTCAGGATTGGGTCAGTCAGGCTCGGGGACGTTGTTGATAGCTTTCATGCTCCACCAACTCACAATATCAAGCACTGGATTATCTGGTTCAGAATGGATTATTTACAGGCCTCACTCATATATCAGAAATATTGCTAAGTGCAGCGTAAAACAATGAACCACTTCCATTACTGAATTATGTCCTGTCTATATTGAGAGGCGGTTCGGTAGCCTAGTATTTAAAGCATAGGCATGTCTGAGTTCGATTGCCGACAAGGGTACACTGTGTGGAACTAATTTCTAGGGATGAAATGATACATTGGTGCACTGTGAGTTTTCATATGATGATAAAATACATGATATGTTTTTTTCTGTATCGATACAAGATGATACACTTGCTGAAATAAATAACTTACTACGTTTAATGGTTTCTGGTGATTTTGTCAGTCTTGTATCGCAAATTGTGTTGTAATTAGCGTTTCTGGTTCACTACTAAAAATAGCCCTTATGAACATGTTTACAGCCAGCTTCCTTTTGAACCTGCTCCGAAATATTTATTGTCAAGAAGTTTCCATGTGATTTAATGTAAATATGCGTATCGCGATATATATCATATCGTGACATATATTGTGATACGTATCGTATCATGACCTTGCTATATCATTTGACCCCTACTAATGTCTGGTGTCCTTCTTTGTAAGATTGATGGAATATCTCTAAAAGTGGCGTTAAACCTTATTCACTCACTCGTGTCTGTTATGGCAGTGTGTGGGTATATTAACTGTTGAGTGTGGCATCTCTAGGTCGGAATAGAACCGATTGTGATTATATGGTCAAGAGGTGTGACCTGGCTCATTGTGTGTCATCCAACCAAGACAGCGTGAGGTGTTGATCTTACAAACAACCATGGGTTTGAATCGTTTATGGAAACCTCTGTGGTTAAGACTTGAGTATTGACAGCAGCGTAAGACAATATTCAGTCAACAGCTAGAACCTTGTTCATCACGCCTACCATGTCTACCATGTCTACACAAGGGCTTTAAGTCTATGGTAATTTAATACAAACATCAGATCACTATAGCCCCCCCTCCCCCGTGAAGATCCAGGTTAGAATAGGCGTTCAGCAACTCATGCTTGGCACAAGAGGTTGACAGGATTAGGTTCAAAGGACAAACACCAGGGGAGATAGATTCATCCACTATATCAGTACATTACCTTCATTTTATTTGTATATAGACCGCATTAATACCCATTTGCTATCAAGCTTTGATTCTGGAAGTGACCTGACCAGCTCCATCTTCAATCACTAACATTGGCACAGGATGTCTGTCCCTCATGTGCGTATCGCATTGGATGGCTTTTTTTAGTTGTTCTTAATGAAGCTATGATAGCATATAGGACCAGATAATTTATCCTAAGGTAATGGAGAGGTGATACATTGGATAATCTATGATGGACATTAGGATCAATGAATTTAATTTGGGAAATAATTTGTTTTGTACATGGTTGAAATACCCCTATTCTCTCTTGAAAAGAGAATGTAACATGTCTCTCAGACATTTGTCAGAGTTCTTTTTTAAGGATATCACTGTATAAATGGACCTTGGCAAGAAGGCTGTGTCTTGTTCAACGAGTTGACATGTTTATATGCGTAGTATTGCGCACTCAGTGAAGCTGGCTAATGTGTATAGTTTTCAAAGTTGTTTTCCACCTGATTCAAACCCAGAAGCTTTCACTGTTACTGCACGTGTTTTGTGAACAGCTACAGGTAAAAGTAGGCTTGTGACATAAGCTATGAGTTGTTCAAATTATGCTGAAAAAGACCCCAGGAACATATTGTACAAGTCAAAGTAGGGAATTGCATGGGACATTTGATGTGTCAAATTGGAAATATCCTCCACATGTCTATCATAAAACCTTTTGGGGGCATGGGTGGCCCAGGCGTCTAAGGCGCAGTGATTCGCTGTGCAGAGTTGCGTCCCTTGGTCACGCCAGAAACCTATGATTGTGGGTTCGAATCCCGGTTCGCCCCGATTTTGTTTCTAGGTTTGTCAGCACCATACTCGTGCTCGTGGGTTTCACCGAAGTGGTAAACGTCTTAGACCTGCATCACCTCGGGCTTTCCTCCCACATTAAGCTGACACGCCGTGATATAACTGGATTACTGTTAAAAGCAGCGTTAAACCCAACTCACTCACTCACTCACTCACTCACTCGCTCATAAAACCTTTTAAAGTTTTACTAAGGCCCTAAGGTCTCCCCCCCCCCCCCCCCCTTGAGAGAGGATTTATGATATTATGGATCCCCCCCCCCCCCTTCAAGAATGCTGGATCCACCCTTGATGAATGATGTAACCCCGCTCAAACAATAGGTATTGTCATGTAATTCATTGCAATAATCATGATAATCAAGCGACCGTTGCCTTTGCAACAGTGCTGGTCAATCTGCATAGTATTAGTAGTGTTATCAGTGGGACATTATCAGTGTTCAGTGGTGACGAAATATGTATCACAACAGTGTTAACTTAATCACCATGCTCTGCATTAGCATGATTCAGTATTTTTTCTGCTTGTAATGGTAAGAGAGAAGGGTCAAGCTGTTCACCTTGCATCACACCATCCACAGAGTCCATGGCCACAGTGCTTTCCTCATCATGCTGGTAGACTTTGTTGTCTTACTACCTCCTGAGCTTCCTGCTTAAGTTGTAAAACACAACCTCATCCCCTTCTTGAAACGAAGGATGTTGCCATTTGTGCCGAGTACTGAATGAAGGACTTAAGTACTTTTTTTAACCAATACTGCTTGTGGTCTATGTGCATTGGTGTAGCTGTCACGTCACAAGGAGATTGATACACAAGTTACATAATATACTAGTAAAACTGTTGTCAGCATTCACGATCTCTGAAGAGGAGCATTTTCAAAGGAATTCCCATCCTAGGGTTTGCCACATCCTAAAGATGGAAGTGTCACCACTTATGCTTGGGACGACCAGAGGAGAGATTCGATCTCCAACCTCAAACTGTGGATTCTATGTTCAGTGGACTGTGAACGCACTTGTAGTGTTAATAGGTAAGGGGACTGAGAATGTTCATGGGAGTAAATGAACATCATATCTCGTTACACGTTTCCTGTCATTTCCTCTTATACTCACTATGGTTGTATGGATTTCACTCCTTGGGTGCCGTCTGGGGTCTGATTTACGGTATAGGTACTTGGGTCTGCACTGAAGTTCAGGTAGACAGATTTAACAACAAATTTGTACAATGTCAGCAGGCTTACTCCTTTTAAAAGTTACTGGCCCTTCTCCAAACTAACTGGCCTACAACTGAATGCTGGAGGTGAGAGGTGCCTGAACGTGATGTCGGGTAGCCACCTAGCAGTGCTCTTAAAATTTAGAACTACTCACCCCTAAAACGTTTTTTCCTGCTCTCTGAGATTAAATTTTGGCTTCCATTTGCTTCATTTCATGTCGATTTATGAGCAGCTAAAGTAGTTGTTGTACACAACATTGCAGAATGGTGGCCGGTTGTCACTAGTTTCAATGTTTGACTAGCCAGCATGCTCATTGTAATTGTTACTAGCCATGGGAAAACTGGCCATCAGTTATATCAACCTCTGCAGTGTTGAAGTACAGGCAATGTGCTGTGTAGGATCTGGTTTAAAGTAAACATATTGCGCTGTGTTGATTAAAGTACAGACACTGTGCTGCTGTCTTGGGTCTATGTTAAAGTATAGACACTGAGCTTCTGTCTTGGGTCTATGTTAAAGTATAGACACTGTGCTGCTGTCTTGGGTCTACGTTAAAGTACAGGCACTGTGCTGCTGTCTGGAAAGGTGCAGGCAGTGTGAGGTAATAAGTGTGTGAGAAGGTGTCAACAATTCAATATTGTAGGTCTATGAGGTGTACGTGCTTTGCTGTAGTAAGTCTGTGAAAAGGTATAAATGCTTAATATTGTAGATCTAGGAGAAGGTGAAGGCACTGTGCCGTAGTCGATCTTTGAGCATGTTGAGAATTTGTTGGCAGAGCACCGTGGTTGATCACTATGAGGTATAGACTATGATATAATAGGCATGAGTTACGTATGGATAGTGTGTGGGATGTTGGAATTTTGTTTCGATTTCATAATACTGACTTTAAATTACAGCTAATTAGTGCTTTGACACATCTTGTATTACAACGCTTGCATTGGACAAGAATTTTAGTAGAGGGTTGTGTCCCTTAGTTTTGCAAGGATCCAGTTCTGTTTCAATCTAATGATAATCTTTGCTACGTCAGTTGCATATATTTGCTTGTGGGATTTGACCGAAGGTGAAGAGAGTATATCCTATTTTCACAGTAAGCTGTTTCACAGTCGTATAGCTGAAATATAGCCAGTACGATGTACCTTCATGTTTCTTTAGAGTACACAGATGCTGATGTCACCAATGATGGCTTATCTCGAAATGATAAAAGAATTATTGATAACGTAGATATATCTTATATACCTATATATATCTGTTATAGCTGACCTGATTAAAAGTCAGGGTAACTTGGTAGCAAGACTTGGAGATATGTTCCAATTTTTGCAATGTATTAAATTTTCACCTTTTTATAACTTTTATGTTTTGACCATGCTCTTGTAATCGCTCAAAATGCATTTATGGCTCAAAAATCGCTCAAAATGCATCACTTCCCCTGAAATTGCCATTCTGAAGAAGCTGAACAATGGCATTGTGTTTCCTGTTATACTGACATCTTATTTTATTTAAATCATAGAATTTTAGTGTTAATTTTTTGTCCTCAGGGTTAATGCAGAAGATAATTGAATATGAATGCTTACAGCAATTTCCAACGTTCCAGGTGAGCTGCACTTCCATGGCACTATTCTTGATATTCATGTACTCGTGTGTTCAGACTGATCAAGTATTTTGCGTAGGCTGCTTACTATTCCCTCATAACGGTCGGTCAAACGATAACTGTATAATGATAATATGGATAATCAGGCATTTCCTGTCGGCCTGACATGATAGACAGGTGCACCGGTGCATCGCCAGTTTTCATGCCACAATATGATAGATTTTTTTCTGTATCAATACGAGATGATGCACCTGCAAAATTAGATTATTTGCTTTTTTTCTTGAAGGCAACATTTTTTTATTTCTTGGTTTACAGGTGACTTTAAACTCATTTCAAAAGTGAGGTAAGCTAATTAGAAAACAAAACAAAAAACATTTCGGATTTATTTTGCATGACTTTTGTTTGGTATAAAGAAAAATATTCTGGAGTAACGAAAGCAAAACAACTCTATTTTTCCAGAACATGTATTATATCCCTGGCACACAGCATGTGCACAAATGGCAACATAACAATATTCATGTCATGGTGAAATGCATGAAAGACGCTGCCATTTTGGCAGCATGGGCGACGATTAAACTGGTCACCACTGCGCTTTGCATTGACAAGCTTTGATGGTATTAGAGAAAGATCCCAGCTAAAAATATCAGAGTGACATCCCTTTGCTTTCTACTCGACGAGGAACCGAAATCTTTTTTTGTTTGAACTTTTTATGCATTTTTTAAAGTGAAGATCGGCAGTAATGATAAAAGGAGCAACTTGTATTTATATTTTTTTAACAATTTTGACTGTAAACTTAAGAAATACAAAAAAGTATCGCCTAACCTACATCGAAACATTGCTTAATGCAATATACCAGAAGCTGTTACCCATAAAGTTGAATGTTTTCTTATGTACCGGCATTCAGAAGCTTCAAACAGTTCCATGCATGATGATTCATAGCCCTACCCTGAAACATGTAGTTTCTACGCAATTTGATGTAAATAAGTGTTTTGTGATACGTATTGTATCAGGAGCTCTGTATCGTGATACGCACCATATCTACCTCCGTGGTAGTAAGCTGTGATATCACCAAGGTACTGTTACTGTTAGTAAAATGTGACTAGGGTTTTACTTGGACTTACAAAACTGGGTTCTTACAGGAAATATGAGTGTCAAGTAAAATGTGCTGACTGTACTCAAATATTAAATACCCATATTTGACGTAATAAGCACCCAGGGCGCTTTCAAAATTAGAAATAGGGGGCTCTTTTTAGAAAAAAAACAGACTTGAAAGATCGTAAATATCGTGGTTTATACTGAAAGACTGAAAAGATACAAAAGAAAAGTCTGTACGTATTATAACGACAGATATATTTTTCCAGAATTTAATTGCCTATAATTAAGGGTGCATATTACACACGAGTGCGTATTATACACGAATATATAAGTCTTGAGAACATTGATCAATCGGAAGGGGTGCTAATTGGGACTGTTCACAAGCCAATATAGAAGCAAATATCTCCGTGGGTGCTTATGAGAGTGGGGTGCTTATTACGTCTAATACGGTAATTACTTTTTTTACAGGAACTCCCTATTTCTTGTGAAGAATTTGGTACAATGGATGCAAGATATATTATTTGCTGCTGTCCATTCTATACGTTTATGTGTACTTTGGTCACACAGTTATGCATCACGTATAACCCTGCGCGATAAAAACTATATTTCCTCTTCCCATGAAGATTCGCTATGCATAGTCGCGACCCTTGGGCACGCCAGAAACCTATGATTGTGGGTTCGAATCCCGGTTTGCCCTGATTATGTCAGCTTTGTCAGCACCATAACCGTGCTCGTGGGTTTCACCGAAGTGGTAAACGTCTGAGACCTGCATCACTTCGGGCTTTCCTCCCACATTAAGCTGACACGTCGTGATGTAACTGGAATACTGTTAAAAGCGGCGTTAAACCAAACTCACTCACTCACTTCCCATGAAGGAGCCTAGTGGTTAAAGCGTTAACTTGTCACACTGGAGGTCTGGGTTCCATTACCCACCTGGGTACAATGTGTGAAGCCCATGTCTAGTGTCCCTACCGTGACATTGCAGGAATATTGCATAAAGCAATAAAGCCATACCTGCTTATCCGATAAAGCTTTTGGTTTGGTTGGTTGGTTTGTTGTTCAACGCCGCACTCAGCAATATTCCCGCTATATGACGGCGGTCTGTAAATAATCGAGTCTGGACCAGACAATCCAGTGATTGATATCATGAGCATCGATCCACGAAATTGGGATCGATGACATGTATCAACCAAGTCAAGCGAGTCTGACCACCTGATCCCGTTAGTCGCCTTTTACAACAAGCATGGTCACCTGATCATATGACCTTGATGTATGTTTCACATGCGATGTCGACTGTAGCACACAGGGCCGGGTGTGTTATGTGAAATATTGGTGACTGACGAATAAATAGAGAATCTCACCCAAGTGTCTTTTGAAATCAAATATATCAACACAAGTTGATAAAAGTGGAAAAATTCCGAGGCTTGCCGAGGAATTTTGCCACTTTTATCAACGAGTGTTGATATATTTGATATCAAAAGACACTTGGGTGAGATTTTATTTATCATCCAACATCATTCTTTCAACTTTTTCAATTTGTAGACAGTAATTAGCAGTGTCTTCAGTGTAAAAAGTACTGCAAACAGCTTCCGTAGCAGAGCCATTAGTGATGTCATTTGATTGTGACGTCATGGTAACCAGTGACGTCACAATGGTCTGCAAAGCATTGTGATGTAATTTCATTGCAGCGATATCTACAATGTAGATATTGCTTGATCTTATCCAAGGATATCTCCCGTGGGAGCCAGTTTTGGATGATAAAACAACTACTCACAATTACTGTGATACAGAGGCCACAAGCCGACCATGAGTACATGCACCCACTAACTGGCATCTTTATGTTTCAGTGTTTGTGGCTGCTATTGCCATCTTCAAGGTTGACGTGACACCGTTTGGGCGGGGCTTCTTCTGCGATGACCAGTCTCTCATGTACCCCTACCATGACGACACGGTCTCCATGGTGGATGCTGCCCTCATCGGTGTCCTTCCCATGGTGTTACTGGTACGTAATGTTTTTTTGTTTTTTTTCAAACCGCCTCCGTGGTCTAGTGGTAGAGTGTCCGCCCGGAGAGCGGAAGGTCCTGGGTTCGATTCCCGGCCGTGTCATACCAAAAGACGTTAAAAGATGGTATTTGTTGTTACCCTGTTTGGTGCTTGGCTTTAAGGGGCTAAAACAAGGACTGGTCAGCTTGGAGTCAGTATACTGTGTCTGAGTAGGGTATTCATGTTAAACTGCGGCATGGTATCTCAGTGAGCTAGTACTATAAATCGGCATCAGTCCGGACTAGTACAAGCAGCCACACAAACACACTCACACACGTCGCTATATAAGTGCAATAATCTTGGATGCTACGTTAAACCCCATTTCACCTCACCTCACCTTTTTTATTTCAAGTGAATAACTGCTAAATCGCTGAGGCATCGTTGAGCGGTATTCACCCGCTTATAGGAGCAAGGATGACCAAGTCGTGTAAGGCACCGCGGTTTGCTGTACTGAGTTGCGTCCCTTAGGTGTACCAGATCCTGGGTATGAAACCAGAAACCTATGGTTCGAATCACGGTTCACCCCGATTGTTTCTAGGTTTGTCAGCACCATACCCATTCTTGAGGGTTTTACCAATGTGGTAAATGTCTAAGACCTCCCACATTAATCTGACACGCTGTGATATTACTTGATTACTGTTGAAAGCGGTGTAAACCCAACTCACTCACTCACTTACTGACTTGTATGTTTCAGATTTTTGCAATCGAGGCCTTAGATGCCTACTTGTTGACTGGCCTCAGCTGTGTGCGGACCTTCTTCAATATGTACGGGAAGCTGCTCTTCGCCCAGATAGGCGTTGCATCTTTCGGAGGAGGGGTCTGCTATCTGACAACGGAAGTGGTCAAATTGGTGGTGGGTCGGCTGCGACCACACTTCTTTGATGTCTGCAAACCTGACTTCTCTAAGATCAACTGCAGCGCCGGATACATCGTCGACTACGTGTGCCAAGGCACGAATGACGCGCTCATCATCGATGCCAAGTAAGATTAGGCCCCTTCAGTTCACCAGTTAATGATATACCGTATTTGACGTAATAAGCGGCCAGGGCGCTCTCAAAATTTGAAATGGGGGCTCTTATTAGAATATCATTTGGGTGAAAAAAGAGTTAAAAAATACATTTTGTAGTTTATGCTGTCAGCCTGAAATGTTTGTATACAAAAGATATATTTTTCCAGAATTTAATTGCCCATAATTAAGGGTGCATATAACACACAAGTGCGTATTATACACGAATAAATAAGTCTTGTGTACATTGATCAATCGGAAGGGGTGCTATTTGGGATTGTTCACTAGCCAATATCTTAGCAAATATTGCAGTTGGCGCTTATTATCTAGAGCGAGGCGCTTATTACATGGAATACGGTGTAAGTATTATAGCATTACCTTCTGTTTTAACTGACATCTGAAGTTTGACATCTGGTTATTCCTTTTGTTCCTGTCCATGAGGACCGCCTCCGTGGTCTAGTGGTTGAGCGTCCTCCTGGAGAGTGGAAGGTCGCGTCATACCAAAAGACGTTAAAAGATGGTATTTGTTGTTACCCTGTCTGGCGCTCGGAATTAAGGGGCTAAAACAAGGACTGGTTGGCTCAGAGTCAGTATACTGTGTCTGAGTGGGGTATTCATGATAAACTGTGGCATGGTATCTCAGTGAGCCCTGTGAAGATGCGGGTTATAATTGCTTTTTAGCAAATTTGTCGTAAAGAGGCAAGTAATAGGGTAGGATGGTCAGACTCGTTGACTTGGTTGATGCATGTCATTGTATCCCAATTGTGTAGATTGATGGTCATGATGTCAGTCACTGGATTGTGTGGTCCAGACCTGATTATTTACGGAGTGCCATCATGTAGCTGAGTGCTGCGTTAAGCAACAAATGAAAACAAACATCATAAAAATGCTGTATAATTTGACTATTTACTTCCAGGAAATCTTTTCCGTCCGGTCATTCGTCATTCATTGCCTTTGCAATGACGTATATTATTGTGAGTATTCATCAGCTGATATAAATTTCTGACTTCAATAATGTTATCATCTCTTGTAACTCATTTTCTGTAAACATGGTAAAGAAAAGGTTTTGTGTACATTCAACTGATGTGAGCTTGTTAGTAAATAATGCTTGATGCAGCAATGAGAGTGAGTGAGTGAGTGAGTGAGTGAGTTTACGCTGCCTTGAGAAATTTTCCATTAAGGTTTTGCCTCACTCAGAGGCGGAATCATGAATTAGAAAATGTATTTGTGTGTCTGTGCCTGTGTGTGTTAGTTCTGCACATACATGTGGCTGAAATACTGGGAAATGCAGTTTGTAATCAGCTTCATCCAATCACTCAAACAATGGTTTCCTTTGGAACATAAAGCCCAGGTATTCCATGTAATGGGCGAACACTTTTAGCTGTAGGCCACCCCACCCCCTTGAAAGACCGGTAGCATTTAACATTGGATTAATTTGATGTACTTTTTAACGTCTGCTCTTCAGATGTATACTCAAATTCGTCTGCCAAGGAAGAATTGTCGTCTGCTGCGAGCTCTACTCCAGTTTGGGGCAGCTCTAGGCGGTGTATATGTCTGTGTGTCCAGGATATCCGACTATAAGCACCACTGGAGCGACGTTCTAGGTGGCGCTGTTCTAGGAATAGTCACAAGTGCTCTAACGGTAAGGGGAATATAAACACAAAGGCAACACAGTGATTTCTGAATAACATTGAGCACACTTTTAAGAGATTTGACCACAAAATCATGGTCTAATTTGAAATTGGAGAGTGCAACAATTTGTGAGAATTTACCAGTGAGGGCAAATTTGAAATCACATTATTGGAGGTTAATGGATAGATTTGATCCCTTTCAACCGATGCTTGTATGGAGCGACTAAAGAGGCTGCTTGAGATAGCATGTCAACCTACCTGATCGGGTGGATCAATGCCCACGATATCGGTCACTGGGCTGCCTGGTCTAGACTTGATTATGTAGAGGCTGCCATTATACAGCTGGAATAGTGCAGCATTAAACAACAAACAAACAAATTACAAATGACGTGACCACACTATACAGTCTCCCAAATGTACAAATCATTTCGTCTAAATTCAATATCAAAGTATTAACATGCCCTTAGGCTTAAAAAAATAAAAGAATTGGTTCTCAGGCAATGTTTTTGGAAAATATGGGCCGGTGGTTTCTTTTTTGTTGTTGTTGTTCAAACAAGTATCTAACAAATAAATATAATAATCAATATACAATCAACCTGGGAAAGGGCCTTCCTTCATAAATGTATTCCTTGATGTGTAAAATACTGGAATACAGTATTTGACCACCGTTGGACTTGGAATATTTGAGGATTTTTTAATTATTTAAAAATAAAAATGGAAATAAGAAAGAATGATGCGGGCAGTACCTGAGTACCAAGACTATTTTATTTTTTAGCCTTAGTGTATGAGCTATTGATGTTTTCAAGGAGTTCAAAGCTTTCAATCTTCGAAAACAATATGATTTTGATTATTCTGTCATTCAAGAAATTCTCTGTAAGTCCGCTTTGGGAATATACTTTAAGTAAGGATAAGAATTCATGGATGAATAACTTCTCTATTACAATTAAGAGCGACGTTTCGGTGTAGGTTCTAACACCATTATCAAGCAAGATGTTCGACCCAACACCGAAACGTAATAAAGAAGTTGTTCATCCATAAATTCTTATCCGTACTACTCTGACTTCTAAATGCCCATCAAAGAAGAATAAACTTTAGTTGGGTCAAAACCAAATGTGTTGCTCAAATGTTTTGTGCTTTTATCCTTACAGGTTCTCTATGTCAATGATGTGAAAAGGATTAACTATGAGGAAGGAATGTCTGACGAGAAAAGCCCAGTTCCTCTGACAAAATACGAAAAGAAAGAGCCAGCAAAATACGAGGATGTTCAAAGTTCACGACGAACAGTGGTGTAAGGGAGGTAACCCACACTGTAACAAAGGGAGACAATTTCACTATGTAAACAGTTACCTTGCAAAGGGTTGAACTAAGAACTGTGAGACTACAAACACTGATGTAGGACAACAACAATATATCATCCTTAATTCGAAAAGTCTTTTGTAGGCTTGAAGTGTGTGTCAGGCATATGACATACAGACTTTGAATTCCTGGGTGGGCGTCTTCCTTTCTTATATCTGTTGACCATGTTTGCTCACTCAATGAACAATCCTACTCAAGAGAACATTCTGTCTTTTTTGTATGCATACTTGATTTTCTGCATTGTTTGTTTTGTTTGTATTACTTTCATCATTTTCATACCAATAGTAAGATCAACCCATGTCAGATAACGTGCACTTTTACTGCAAGCAATTTAATGCACGGCCACACTTCATTTATATTTTTGACACTTGAACAAAAGTATCAAATTTTAGAAACCGATTTAGAACTGTAATTTGTAAAAGAAAATCGCGTCGTACAAACACCTACATTTTGATTGATTATATCTGTCATCATTAGTCAAATACTTTCCAGATATGTTTTTGAAAGTACACAGCTGTGCACGTCTCAGGAAAAAGTGGTAAAATGATGACTTGTACCATGTCATCGAACCCTTTCTTGCTGAGTGTGCTGTTTTTTCTTTTTATTCCTTACTCAGACACGGAGAATTCGTGGCCAGTTTGCTAGAAACTGATCTGCCCTAGTGAAAGGTTCATACTCTAATTTTGTACCAGTAAGTGTTTACACGATTGTTCCTGTTTCATATTTTTTTAGTAAGTAACTATGATGTGTTTGTTAGTGAGAAGTCCTTGTGCTTGTGCCCTACCGTATATGACCGCGGATAAGCCGACCCCGTAGATAAGCCGAGGTGTTAACTTGACCATTGAAATACGAAAGAAAATGATATGACCCGCAGATAAGCCGAACCAGGAATTGAAAGGCAAAAAACACTGCGAAGTCGGACTGCAAGACATGTGCCGATACTCGCAGATATTAGAAAATGTAAGATGAAAAACGTTGAAATTCTATTGAAAAAGTCATTATTATTTCTAATAAAGATTTAACAAACCAGTCATCCACTTTCATAATGTGGGAAGCTGTTTCACATGGTTTTTTTTAATCTCATAATGATCGTTATATGTTGCCATCAACAATGAAGCGCCATTTTGTGAATCGGTGTATATAGAATTATGAACCCGTGAGAAAGTATATCAGCTAGAGCGAAGACTTGCAGTTTGAATTCAGCATCGTAAGCATGGCGTTTTCATTTCAAACTCATGATGAGAATGTCAGTCAGTAAGAATATACCAACTTTTATAACCCTTTTTACACCATTCTTACACAGAGACATGATGACCTAGACATCAGCCCGACCTGAAGTAGATTTGTCATATTGTGTCATTGTTTCATTAATGGAGACTGATTATGTGTGGTCTTAATGAAATTGTTCTGTACCTGTTTATTACAGTGGAATGTAGTTGATATTGAAATACTGTCACCAGGTTTCTGATAAAATGAGCATAGAGGGATTTGCCTTCATGAGGATGGAGTTATGTCCCTTTGTATGTACATAGACAGGCTACTTTTCAACATATGACTCCCAGTAACCATCTTCTCGAGGCAAGGGAGATAACTCACAATAAAAGTCCAGTTTCCACCCTTGCCAGACTAGGCTGGAGTTATATTTTGGCTGGACTGATGAGTCTATGCTTAGTCCAATCAAAATTGTGTTACAAAATCGACTGCTTAGTAAACTGTCATGCAGATTTCGGTTGATTGCAGGTTTTGCAAAGCATGTGTAAATTAGTGTCAACAGATGTTTTCAAAATCTTTTCATGTTTTTATCAAGGTGCTCATGTGTTTTGATACGCTTCTGAAGTAAGACCCGTTTTATTACAATATAGATCTTGATTATCGATCAGATTGTCTTTATCTGGTGCCACCATTTCATTTGAAGAAATTACAAGAGATATGAGAGGTAAAATCTGATTGGTCAATGGGAGGGACATAGAAGGTACGTAACTGGTAATAGCCACCCTAGGCACTACGAATGACACCAGAAATTCCAGCTTAGTTCAGCAAGGGTGGAAACTGGACTTTTACCGTCAGTTAACTCCCTTGCCCTTGGACGATGCCAGTGACATGGTCACGAGTTCCATAGAGCTTCTTGAACTGGCTATGGTGTATAGACCAAGCTCCATCTCAGTGTATGACACCTTTGCTACCATTACCGTATGTTGAGATCCAGGAAGTGGCTGTCACTGTGAGGAGCTTGGTGTACAGCTGTTTCCTAACAGTAAATGACAGGACCGCTGTTTTGCATTAAAGGTTTTCGCTGTATGTAAAGTTTGGTAATATTTTGTTTCAGGAAGCCCTTGTTGTTGGTCTGTGTTTGTTCACTGTCCTAATTTATTGCTTCATAAGTAACAATCTCATATACAATACTGGTACCCTGGTATTCCCTTATGCAGTTCAGTTACTGTTATTACCCCGACAAGGAAATACTGTTGCCTTAGGCCACATCAAATAAAAGTGTTTCTCATCACTGCTGGATCCTACAATAAGAATACAATAATCATCGTGTATTTGTATTTTTTGTATTTAATATTCAAACCCCTCAAATGCATACCTCATTTCGTTGTGGTGTGAGGGAACACTTTTTTTAAAAGCCAGTACTTCAGCAAACACAGGTATAAGGGTGCGTATAACTAATATTAAATGACGGTTACCTAAATAATAATGTAATCAATATCTTGCAGCCCGGCAGCGAGATGAGGTTTCAGCAGATGCCTCACTAATTGTATCTCTAAATTTGTTCAAATCTTGTCTATGTTAACTATAGTTGCCATGGTAACGGTACTGATAAATAAACTAATTTTGGCCAATGTGGCGACAATTACATGACAGAAACGTACATGTAGCTATATTGTTTCAAGCGTTTCCAAGCAAATATAACTTTCTCCTTAATACTAGTATTCAATTTAAGGTAAACGACAGTGGTGGGAAACAGAATTTATTCCATGTGGCGTAAGATTAGTGCAGGGCTCGATTTTAGGAACTTGATTTTGAACTTGTGCCAGGTGCATGTTGACATGAAAACCCAGTTGCACCTGACCAAACCTGGGCCCACTTGCACAAAGCGATCTTAGCGCTAAGACTATTGTAAGACTATGCTAAAGTATGGGAGTTACGATCATCTTAGCGCTAAGATCGCTTTGTGCAAGTAGGCCCAGGTAGCACCCTGGTCCCATAAAATTATGAAACCGACGTGATGGATGAATAAACTAGTCTTAATAAATAAAATCTTTGATCTCTGATGACTGTGTCACGATCTTACATACATTTTTGACGTATTGTTGTAAGACATCATTTGAACATGTGCACATATTCTTGGTAGTGCCCACAGTTTGATGACATCAAGCCCAAGAAAGCATGACAAAGTACACATAATACGGGGAATAGTGGTGTAGTGTGGTGCTAAAACCTGAGAGTGATTGAATGTGTTCATTGATCGACATTGTGTGGGAAAGTAAGGGTCAGACACAAATCTGAAATTTTTGCACTTGGTGCCTGTAGAATAAATAGTCAGTTGCACTTTTCAATAATTGGTTGCACTGGTGCATGTTTTGTGTAGTTAAATCGAGCCCTGTAGTGTGTGATTGGTCTCTGTATGTATTCACTTCAAGAACATAAATGAGATTATCTTATGTATTCCGCCGAGTCGGGTAATATATTTGTACCTGAACCCTTTTCTGTGATATGTGAAGAGATGTAAATAATATTGTTTTTGTCCCTAATATTACATGTTCACCTACTTATGAAGGGGTGTATACAAGTCTGACCCCCATATTTCGTTTCAAACCAGTTTATTGTCACAGCACTCCAAATATTTCTCGTTTTTTCTTGTCCAGCCTCGCAAACTAAGTCATTGTTGACAACAATATGTTTATCCCACAAATGTATTCTAATATGATGTATTTTGTGTAAAACCTGTCATCCAAACTGGAAATAATTATGAAACCATCCTGAAATAATTATGAAACCATCCTGGAAATAATTATGAAACCATGCTGGAAATAATTATGAAACCATCCTGGAAATAATTATGAAACCATCCTGGAAATAATTATGAAACCCTCCTGAATTATTATGAAACCATCCTGGAATAATTATGAAACCATCCTGGAAATAATTATGAAAATATACCCATTGTTACTTACCTTGCCAAAGACGTAACAGATTCATATATGCAGACACGCTATACTTGATTGGGATTTGTCTGCACAGAGTCTCATCAAGCTGTAACACAGTGACTTTTTTGTCTGAAATGCTGAAGTTCTCTGCATGGCCATAGTTCCGTTCCTTATCCCAACTCGAATGTGTTTGTTGTGAGCTCAGATAAAGGCTTCAACTGATTATCTCCTTGGTCTGTCAGCACCATACACATGGTGACCTGTGAAGATCCGGGTTAGAATAGGTCTTCAGCAATCCATGCTTGGCGTAAAAGGTGACTGATGGGTTCGTGTGGTCAGGTTTGCTGACTTGGTTGATACATGTCATCGTATCCCAATTGCGTAGGTCGATGCTCATGACATCAATCACTGGACTGTCTGGTCCGGACTCGATTATTTACAGACCGCCATCATATAGCTGGAATATTGCTGAGCGCAGCGTTAAAACATCAGACAAACCATACCCATGGTCGTGGGTTTCAACAAAGTGGTAAACGTGTGACACTGTGGTCCTATGATGTTTCCAAACACAATAAGCTGACACGGCATCTTACATAACTGAAATAGTGTTCAAAGTGGCGATGATATGTCCACTCAACCACTGGCATGGTTACACCCAGATGTTTAGCCAGTGCAAGCACCTAGGGAATGGCCACATGAAGGTAAGATGTCATTAACAGCCGACGGTGGTTATGCTTGTATCTGTAACACATCATCGTCAGTTGATTTAAAATATGGTGAACAGCTGTAAAATTCAAGAACGGAATAGAACACAGTTGCTCAAATGTATCTGAAGCCGACTAAACGTGAAGAAAGGTCATACTGTCAACAGTTGTTTTGCCTGGTTAAGATTCGATTATTTACAGGCTGTTGTGATCGTGTCAATTTGTTTTAGATCCTGTATGAACTGTGGAATTAATCACCAACACAATTTCTCTTAATTGTTAATAAAAAGCTTATTCCTTCCATGAAGGACCCAAGATAAACCCCATACCTCGAAATTTTATTCCATATTTGTGAAAAATTGTTTCACCTAAACTGACTTCTCAAAAACTTCTGAAGCAACTCCAATACCCTCTGTCGCAATAAAAGGCGACTGTGCTTGTTGTAAGAGGTGACTAACAGGATCAGGTGTTCAGACTCGCGGACTTGGTTGATGCATGTCATCTGATCCCAATTACGTGGATCGATGCTCATGATGTGAATCACTGGATTGTCTGGTCCAGACTCGATTATTTACAGACCTGCGTCATATATCTGGAATATTAGTGAGTGCTGCATTAAACAAACAAACAAACAAACAAACAAACAAACAAATACCGTCTGCTTTGTTTTTATCAGTACTAGATGATGAAAAGTATTTTTAGATATTCAAATAATATTTCACCATGTTAACTTGCATTTCTTTTACTTGTATTATTCAAGATGTAAGCAAGTAGTTAGTTCCAATAATTGTATGGATATGACACAAAAGATGATTAGAAACACCCGATGTTTTCCTAGGACTGCAGTTAATCTGTCATGGCTGTTGGGTATTACACCATACAGCCATGTTCCTTGACTTGTGGGGAGGTCGGGTAGCCTAGTGGTTAAAGTGTTCGCTCGTCATGCCGAAAACCAGGGTTTGATTCCCGACATGGGTACAATGTGAGAAGGCCATTTCTGGTGTCCCTTGCCGTGATATTGCTGGAATATTGCTAAAAGCAGCCTAAAACCAAACTCACTCACTCACTCATTGACTTGTTTTGAGTAGTATATATTTTCTGGTCTGAAAATGTTTAAATGTCTACTATTTGTTAAAACTCCAAAAGAAATGAAAACACATTTACAAAAAGGAAATGAGACACCCATATAATATAATCTTAATACAGAAAATTTAGATGTCCTTACATGGGTACAATGTAGACACACGTACATTAAATTCTCATAAAAATAAGCTGCCAGATTGTTGAATAGCTGCCAGATTGTTGAAAAGCTGCCAGATTGTTGATGTGGCGTGGAGCTATATTTGCTCACTCGTGCATTGAATGAAGATACCGGTACTCTAACACACCTTTTTTTCTTTTCTGTGAAAAAGAGTGTATCTTGTGTACTTCCATCTTATTCTGTAATAAAATCCATTTTGATAATACCATTTATTATTTTAACCCGTTTTTGTTATGGAGAATGAGTGAATATTAAATGAATTGTTTCCAAGGTGACCAAATGGATCGACCCCATCGTGATGCTGAAATAGAGGGCATCCAGTGCAATGGTTGCCAGGGTTACTTCAGTGATGGAAATGTACATTTTTGACTGTACCACACCTGATTATTTTCGGTTTGGAAATAAAACACTGTTTTTTGTATTACAAATGGTTTCTGTTTTGGTGTTTCAGCATAAACTCAGCACAAACATGCAACACTTTAGTGTTCAGACAGTTCACAATACATGGTATCGAGATCATCAATTTGGATTTGTTTTAGATATTTTGTGCGTGTGCGTCCAGACTCAATTATGTACATGCTGCCTACGTACGAGGCCAGCAATATTCCAACCATCTGACGCCATCTTGAAATTAATACAATCTGGACCAGACAAATTAGATTATAGATTTCTGTCTCGAGAAGTGTTATGTTAGTTCACAATAACATTTCCCAACATTTGCACTTCTCATATCAACATGTGCAGATCTAATACGTACATGTGCAGATCTAATCCCTACATGTGCAGATCTAATCCCTACATGTGCAGATCTAATCCTTACATGTGCAGATCTACCGGGTAATACCAACATGTGCAGATCTAATACCAACATGTGAAGATCTAATACCAACATGTGCAGATCTAATCCCTATATGTGCAGATCTAATCCCTACATGTGCAGATCTTATACCAGATCTAATACCAACATGTGCAGATTTAATACCTACATATGCAGATATAATACCTACATGTGCAGATCTAATACAAACGTGCAGATCTAATACCTACATGTGCAGATCTAATCCCTACATGTGCGGATGTAATACCAACATGTGCAGATCTAATCCCTACATGTGCAGATCTAATACCTATATGTGCAGATGTAATACCAACATGTGCAGATCTAATCCCTACATGTGGAGATCTAATCCCTATATGTGCAGATTTAATACCAACATGTACAGATCTAAAACCTACATGTGCAGATCTAATACCAACTTGTGCAGATCTAATACCTTCATGTGCAGATTTAATACCAACATGTGCAGATCTTATCCCTACATGTGCTGATCTAATACCTACATGTGCAGATGTAATACCAACATGTGCAGATGTAATCCCTACATGTGCAGATTTAATACCAACATGTGCAGATCTAATCCTTACATGTGCAGATCTACCGGGTAATACCAACATGTGCAGATCTAATACCAACATGTGCAGATCTAATCCCTACATGTGCAGATCTAATCCCTATATGTGCAGATCTAATCCCTACATGTGCAGATCTTATACCAGATCTAATACCAACATGTGCAGATTTAATACCTACATATGCAGATATAATACCTACATGTGCAGATCTAATACAAACGTGCAGATCTAATACCTACATGTGCAGATCTAATCCCTACATGTGCGGATGTAATACCAACATGTGCAGATCTAATCCCTACATGTGCAGATCTAATACCTATATGTGCAGATGTAATACCAACATGTGCAGATCTAATCCCTACATGTGGAGATCTAATCCCTATATGTGCAGATTTAATACCAACATGTACAGATCTAAAACCTACATGTGCAGATCTAATACCAACTTGTGCAGATCTAATACCTTCATGTGCAGATTTAATACCAACATGTGCAGATCTTATCCCTACATGTGCTGATCTAATACCTACATGTGCAGATGTAATACCAACATGTGCAGATTTAATACCAACATGTGCAAATTTAAAACCTACATGTGCAGATCTAATACCAACATGTGCAGATCTAATCCCTACATGTGCAGATCTAATACCTACATGTGCAGATTTAATACCAACATGTGCAGATCTTATCCCTACATGTGCATATTTAATACCTACATGTACAGATCTAAAACCTACATGTGCATATTTAATACCTACATGTACAGATCTAAAACCTACATGTGCAGATGTAATACCAACATGTGCAGATCTAATACCTTCATGTGCAGATCTAATACCTACATGTGCAGATTTAATACCAACATGTGCAGATCTTATCCCTACATGTGCATATTTAATACCTACATGTACAGATCTAAAACCTACATGTGCAGATTTAATACCAACATGTGCAGATCTAATACCTTCATGTGCAGATCTAATCCCTACATGTGCAGATCTAATCCCTACATGTGCAGATCTAATCCCTACATGTACAGATGTAATACCAACATGTGCAGATGTAATACCAACACGTGCAGATCTAATCCCTACACGTGCAGATCTAATCCCTACATGTGGAGATGTAATACCAACATGTGCAGATCTAATCCCTACATGTGCAGATCTAATCCCTACATGTGCAGATCTAATCCCTACACGTGCAGATCTAATACCTACATGTGCAGATCTAAACCTACATGTGCAGATCTAATCCCTACATGTGCAGATCTAATACCAACATATGCAGATCTAGGACCAACATGTGCAGATCTAATACCTACATTGCAGATCTAATACCTACATGTGCAGATCTAATACCAACATGTGTAGATCTAATACAACATTTGTAGATATAATACCTACATGTGCAGATCTAATACCAACATCCGCAGATCTAATCCCTACATGTGCAGATTTAATACCTACATGTGAAGATCTAATACCAACATGTGCAGATCTAATCCCTATATGTGCAGATCTAATCCCTACATGTGCAGATCTTATACCAGATCTAATACCAACATGTGCAGATTTAATACCTACATGTGCAGATATAATACCTACATGTGCAGATCTAATACAAACGTGCAGATCTAATACCTACATGTGCAGATCTAATCCCTACATGTGCGGATGTAATACCAACATGTGCAGATCTAATCCCTACATGTGCAGATCTAATACCTATATGTGCAGATGTTATACCAACATGTGCAGATCTAATCCCTACATGTGGAGATCTAATCCCTATATGTGCAGATTTAATACCAACATGTACAGATCTAAAACCTACATGTGCAGATCTAATACCAACATGTGCAGATCTAATACCTTCATGTGCAGATCTAATACCTTCATGTGCAGATTTAATACCTACATGTGCTGATCTAATACCTACATGTGCAGATGTAATACCAACATGTGCAGATCTTATCCCTACATGTGCATATTTAATACCTACATGTATAGATCTAAAACATACATGTGCAGATTTAATACCAACATGTGCAGATTTAATCCCTACATGTGCAGATCTAATACCTATATGTGCAGATGTAATACCAACATGTGCAGATCTAATCCCTACATGTGGAGATCTAATCCCTATATGTGCAGATTTAATACCAACATGTACAGATCTAAAACCTACATGTGCAGATCTAATACCAACATGTGCAGATCTAATACCTTCATGTGCAGATCTAATACCTTCATGTGCAGATTTAATACCTACATGTGCTGATCTAATACCTACATGTGCAGATGTAATACCAACATGTGCAGATCTTATCCCTACATGTGCATATTTAATACCTACATGTATAGATCTAAAACCTACATGTGCAGATTTAATACCAACATGTGCAGATCTAATACCTTCATGTGCAGATTTAAACCCTACATGTGCTGATCTAATACCTACATGTGCAGATGTAATACCAACATGTGCAGATCTAATCCCTACATGTGCAGATCTAATCCCTACATGTGCAGATGTAATACCAACATGTGCAGATGTAATACCAACATGTGCAGATCTAATCCCTACACGTGCAGATCTAATCCCTACATGTGGAGATGTAATACCAACATGTGCAGATCTAATCCCTACATGTGCAGATCTAATCCCTACATGTGCAGATCTAATCCCTATATGTGCAGATCTAATCCATACACGTGCAGATCTAATACCTACATGTGCAGATCTAATACCTTCATGTGCAGATTTAATCCCTACATGTGCTGATCTAATACCTACATGTGCAGATGTAATACCAACATGTTCAGATCTAATCCCTACATGTGCAGATCTAATCCCTACATGTGCAGATGTAATACCAACATGTGCAGATGTAATACCAACACGTGCAGATCTAATCCCTACACGTGCAGATCTAATCCCTACATGTGGAGATGTAATACCAACATGTGCAGATCTAATACCACCATGTGCAGATCTAATCCCTACATGTGCAGATCTAATCCCTACATGTGCAGATCTAATCCCTACATGTGCAGATCTAATCCATACACGTGCAGATCTAATACCTACATGTGCAGATCTAAACCTACATGTGCAGATCTAATCCCTACATGTGCAGATCTAATACCAACATATGCAGATCTAGGACCAACATGTGCAGATCTAATCCCTACATGTGCAGATCTAATACAAACGTGCAAATCTAATACCTACAACGCAGATCTAATACCTACATCTGCAGATCTTAAACCTACATGTGCAGGTCTAATACCGCTATGTGCAGATCTAATACCTTCATGTGTAGATCTAATACAACATTTGTAGATATAATACCTACATGTGCAGATCTAATACCAACATCCGCAGATCTAATCCCTACATGTGCAGATTTAATACCTACATGTGCAGATCTAATACCAACATGTGCAGATCTAATCCCTACATGTGCAGATCTAATACCAACATGTGCAGATCTTATACCAACATGTGCAGATCTAATACCTACATTGCAGATCTAATACCTACATGTGTAGATCTAATACCTACATGTGCTCCCACTATTTGCTGATCGAATACCTACATCTGCAGATCTGAGCCGTGAAGATCCGGGGTAGAATAGGTCTTCAACAACCCAGGCTTGCCGTAAAAGGTGACTATGCTTGTCGCGAGCTCGCTGACTTGGTTGATGCATGTCATCGTATCCCAATTGCGTGGATCGATGCTCGTCGTGTCAACCACTGGATTGTCTGGTTCAGACTCGATTATTTACAGACCGCCATCATATGGCTGAATATTGCTGAGTGCGGCGTTAAACAACAAACAAACTAAGCACTGAGTGATGAGATACTTGTGATGGGCAAACGAAGCGTCCGTAAAATGATCGATTCAGGCAGCCACAGACCTACGTTTGCATACTTTATTTTATTTATCAATTTACGCCACTGTCCGCTATATAGCACCAAAAACACCTGTAATAAGTCGAGGCGCGGCTTAACAAAACCAGTGATTGATATCATGAGAGCCTCCAGTTAGTCAGTCGCCTGTTATGACAATCTGGTCTTGATCGTCTTCCCCGGGGTGCGTTGATGCTTTGAAATTGTCATAAGTATAGGTTGTGTTAACAACCGACGGCTAATGTCTTTAGGTGCTTTGTAAATGCAAACCCCAAACCCAACATCTACCCCTCCATCAGAAACTCTGTGATGTCACAATTACGTCAACTATTAGTTAAACAACCGGACTTTTCTTTGAACGTTAACTTTGAACTTTGAATGCAATTTATTCGATATCCATGTATTGTTGCCCCAATATTCGGCGCGGATATCGGGAAAGTTATTTTCAATAGGTTTCCCGTCTTCGTAATGGAGTACCGATTATTTCTCGAGGGGTAATGATACTTTAATCAACGAGTGTAGTACAATCCATAATTCGGAGTCGGTAATCTCTTTAATCCAATAATCTACCTCTGCAAAACCTCGTAACAATACTCGAGACTTCCCTACCACGGAGTTCCAACCATGACGTCAGATGATTGACGTCACAATTACGTCAATTTGTTGGAACCATCCAACCAATCAGCAAATAGTAGTTGCTGAAACAGCCAATCAAATGCGAGATTAAGTTATACCACTGATACTTTCAGTTCCAGCAATCCTCCCCATGTCCCGCCCACGTGCCTTATAAAGTCAGTGAAGCCATGAGCACGACGCCGTAAGGGGTCGTCGTTATGGTGTGGATGAAGCCAAGGTTCCAATTAGGTTCCGAGTATTCTGAAATCCTTTTGTTTGTGTATAAATATTAATAAAGGAAGAGAGCGTTGCAGACTAAACATAATTAATATATGAGCCGTTCACCAAAACAAATTAAATCATGGTACGGTCTTGTCAAACGCCGTTAGATGACGTGGAAAATATATGCATTCTCATAACTGCATCCACTCTGACAATACTCGCTGTATACATTCGCCTCGTTTTAGTGATTGAAGAAGAGTCTGAGTAAGCTTATATTTAAAGCCACATTGTAAATATTAATAAAACTGTGTGGCACACACAAGCATACGGAATTTGTTTTTTTATGTAATTGAAAACTGAAAGAAATGTTGTTAAATTTGATTATGTCGATTGATCATCACTCATTCCCAAAACAGTTCATAAAAAGTAATATGTGGCTAGGTAGTTTTGTGTAAAAACAAATTGGTTCAGTGAAGACTGGGGTTAAAATGTATTTGCAACCACATGATCCCTTCAATGTTCCAAATGTTGAAAAATTGTGCCGTAAAAAGCATTTTCAATGATGAGATGTCTAAAATACCCATCAGCAGTTGTATATTGTGCTATTTCTTCCTAATTTTTATAGTTTTAAATCAAATCATATTTAAAACAAAACAAAAAACAGGTAAAAGTATTCTTTGAGTGCTGACTAAGGGCCAATACAGTTCATGTTCTGGAAATTACAACGCAAACTAAAGATATTTCCGATTACAAATGAAACATATAAACTCAACTGTGAGGTAGTTTCTTTGCACTTCAGTTTATAATAAACAGCCATAAAAATCGTAAATATATGAGTGCACATTTTGCCAATTTGACCCACTGGAAATGCCAAATTTTAATGTGACGGAAAGTGACGGAAACTACTTTGAAATCTAGGTATAACATGTTTCCTACACCTGCTAGTCTTGTACTGCTTACATGACTAAGTACAATAGAATGGCTTACATGAGAGGAAACGGCCACTTTCCAATTTTTAAATCTAACTATGAGCATGTCTGTAACCCAAGACGATTCTTTACCCTGTACAGTAAACTACGTTTATATCGAACATGCTTATAACGAACTGACCGATATAACGAACTTATTTTTAAGTCCCGGCCATTTGTTGTATATATGCTGTATATATGCTTATAACGAACTACGGTTATATCGAACGGCAATTAGTGGACCATTTGAGTTCGTTATAACCGTAGTTTACTGTATTTGTACTTTTGCAACCAACTTGGGTTAAAAAGACTTGCTCGTGTTCAAATATCAGAAAAAAACCACCATAAAACCTAAAAAATGAAACAAAAGTCCAAAACATGGAAGTGTTGAAATGTACACAAATGTAATTTTTAAACACACTTGTGATAACTTTCACACTGTAATGGCTGTGCTTATATATTAAATTATGCATATCTCATGGGTTCCTTCTGTAAAGGTGTTCACAGTTTCCTATGTTATAATACTATGATGTTATGAGGTGTGTGTGTGTGTGTGTATGTGTGTGTGTGTGTGTGTGTGTGTGTGTGTGTGTGTGTGTGTGTGTGTGTGTGAGTGTGTGTGTGTGTGTCTGCTTGTACTACTCCGGACTCATGTCGATTGATAGTGCTAGCCCACTGAGATACCATGCCGCAGTTTAACATGAATACCCCACTCAGACACAGTATACTGACTCCGAGCCGACCAGTTCTTGTTTTAGCCCCTTAATGCCGAGCGCCAGACAGGGTAACAACAAGTACCATCTTTTAACGTCTTTTGGTATGACGGGGCCGGGGAATATGATGGTATGAGAGAGTATTTGTTACAACACATAGTGACCACAGATAGTAATATATCTCCCTTCAGAGGTTCAGGGCAATGTTGACAAAAGTGGTATCCAATGCCATCTGAGGTTTACCGAGAAAACAATACGTGAAATGCGGATTAAGAAATTTAGGCAAGCAGTAAGTATCACCATGGAAACTAACTGTGTATCAAGGTAATTTGGACAGAAGTTTAACTTAAGCTACAGGTATATGGATAATCTGATGTCGTTCATAACCATCAGATAGCCAATTCCCTTTCACTGATTTACCATGGTGAACTAGACATATAGGAGATCAGTGAGACGGCCTGGTCTGTTTCATAATTAAACCCGATAAAACAATTCAGCTATTAGATGCGATATTTCCATGAAGTGCATTCTCAATCCGTGTTATTTATTTGTAAAACGATTCTTCAGAAATGTAAATCTATATAAAAATAAAACAATAAAAGACAATGGATTTTTAATAGATATTAACCCGTGTTTGCTATGCTGAAAAAGTGAGTACTTAGTGAATGCCATCCCCGGTGTCTGAATGGATCGACCCTGTGGTGATGGAGTGAGTGAGTATGGTTTTACGCCGTTTTAAGCAATATTCCAGCAATAGCACGGCGGGGGACACCAGAAATGGGCTTCACTCATTGTACCCATGTCGGGAATCGAACCCAGGTCTTCGGCGTGACGAGCGAACGCTTTAACCACTAGGCTACCCGACCGTTCTTGTGGTGATGTAGAGAGAGATTTGTGTTGAAAGAGATGAGATGGAACGCCACGTATTTAAGACATATTGTGATTGGAACATTCCAAATTTTATATTATCTTAAAACAGTGTCAACAAAGAACGGTAAAATATCCAATACTATCATATTACAGATATTGATTTAAAGCTAAGTGGTTAATAGTTAAACGTTTGTACTATAAAACAACACAAGGCACACTTCAAGCTATAGTTCGATATCCAACTTGGGCACATAGGAACTTACAGTTCCTGTGCTACCTGCACCGGACGTATACCCCAGTCGGATGTGCACCACTCCCTAAGTTGCAGGCGCATGTTGGTAGGTGAGCTTGAACCTGTTCCGCAAAGTGATCTTAGTGCTAAGATGATTATAACTCTCATACTTAAACATAGTATTGCAGTGCTTTGAATGATAACAATCCCAAGTGTATAATTCACGAAGCTAGTTTAATAAAACCAAATATAGAATTTATGTCAACTATTAACTCTATTTTCTAAATTACTAAACGTAGAAAACGAAATGTAGATTCCCAACCGTCGCTGATTAAACACATACAACATTAGGCTAGTTAATAGTAAATATTCGCTACCATCCCCATGAAAAACTATTATCCAAACTGAATATCCTTGAAAACCGAGGTATAGGCCCATCTAAATATCCTTATACGTCCACGAGGTGCACCAGAGTCTTCTGTTCACGGGTTCGAACTCCAGATTAGGCCTGACTACTATTTTTGGTTTGTCAGCACCACACCCGTGGTTGTCGGCTTATCTAATATGGGGGGGGGGGGGGGGGGTCCTGCATCATTACTGCTGACTCATCAGGGGTGTGATCCACGGGGCATTGTACACGTGACGTGAACATTGGATTTTCATACAGAATAGTGTACATGTGACGACTATATGTGATTTACATGCAGGGTAGTGTACAAGTGACGACTATATGTGATCTACACGCAGAGTAGCGTACACGTGACGAGTAGATGTGATCCACATGCAGAGTAATGTACAAGTGACGAAAAGATGTGATCTACATGAAGAGTAGTGTACAAGTGACGACTAGATGTGATCTACTTGCAGAGTAGTGTACAGGTGATGAATAGATGTGATCTACATGCAGAGTAGTGTACAGGTGACGAATATATGTGATTTACATGCAGAGTAGTGTACACGTGACGAATAGATGTGATTTACATGCAGAGTAGTGTACAAGTGACGAAAGGATGTGATCTACGTGCAGAGTAGTGTACAAGTGACGACTAGATGTGATCTACATGCAGAGTAGTGTACTGGTGACGAATAGATATGATCTACATGCAGAGTGTACAAGTGACGAATAGATGTCATCTACATGCAGAGTAGTGTACAGGTGACGAATAGATGTGATCTACATGCAGAGTAGTGTACAGGTGACGAATAGATGTGATCTACACGCAGAGTAGTGTACAAGTGACGAATAGATGTGATCTACAAGCATAGTGTACAAGTGGCGAATAGATGTGATCTACATGCATAATGTACAAGTGACGAATAGATGTGATCTATATGCAGAGTAGTGAACAGGTGACGACTATATGTGATCTATATGCAGAGTAATGTACAGATGATATAGATGTGATTTATATGCAGAGTAGTTTAGAACTGATCACAATGTGTGATGTACTTGAAGAGAATTGTATATGTAGCGTTGACGTAATGCTTGAACGTCTCATCACTTGGCCTGGTACAGGGTACAGACTTACTCCTAAAGCTGCATGTTACACCCACCTATCAACTATGGTGATAAAAACAATTCAGTTTTTATCCAGATATTCTTTGGATATTCTTAAAAATTATATGTTAAACTCTATATTAATACATGATTGCTAACAATAAAAAGGTTCGACAATTGGAATACAACGTACCTTATCTATAGGGCACAGTTATCTAATAAGATATTGCCGCCCTCTTGCATGATTTACATGCAGGGTAGTGTACAAGTGACGAATATATGTGATCTACACGCAGAGTAGCGTACACGTGACGAGTAGATGTGATCCACATGCAGAGTAATGTACAAGTGACGAAAAGATGTGATCTACATGCAGAGTAGTGTACAAGTGACGACTAGATGTGATCTACTTGCAGAGTAGTGTACAGGTGATGTTAAACTCTATATTAATACATGATTGCTAACAATAAAAAGGTTCGACAATTGGAATACAACGTACCTTATCTATAGGGCACAGTTATCTAATAAGATATTGCCGCCCTCTTGAAACATGTACGAATGGTAATTTCCTGAAAAAAAACCCCAAACATTCTGACCCCTACTAGCATACTTTTCCCCAACAGAAAAAGACGCCTTCCAACAATTTAAGAAGCAATTGAAACACACTAGTTTTTCAACATTGTCTTTCGTCGTTTGTCTGAGCCGTCTGAAACTATTTTAATTCAATTCAATTCAGCGAAACATGAGATTAAGAATTTCACATGTGGGAAATGGAACCCTGGTCTTTGGTGTGACGATTCAACATTCTGATCACTCACTCACTCACTCACTCACTCACGGTCGGGTAGCCTAGTGGTTAAAGCGTTCGCTCGTCACGCCGAAGACCTGGGTTCGATTCCCGACATGGGTACAATGTGTGAAGCCCATTTCAGGTGTGATATTGCTGGAATATTGCTAAAAGCGGCGTTAAACCAAACTCACTCACTCACTCACATGTCAACGAACATTTTTTAAAAAGTACAGAAAGCTTGGCCTTTGAAGAACAATCCTTCTTTTGAACCTGACCTGTAGTATCTGACACCAAAACAGACAAAGCCGGTTCTGGCTGTGTCCAGCGAACAGGTTGTTGCGCCTTCACGAGCTGGGCAGACACATCAATGTGTTAACACGATTAGTAACTTACCAGGATTTGTCACGTGATGCACATGAGCGCTGTCCCGATAACACTAAAACACACACTTGGCTCTGAAGAGCAGATCAATAGGTTGGCTGGAGATACACAGTATTGTAGTTTTCATGAATACAGTCTTTGTAAATTTCAAACTTACATACAATTGCATGATTTGCCCACGCTCGTTTTCGATTTGTTTTTGTAGCATTGTCATGTACACAGTATTGTATTATAAACGCGCTATCATGGAAGAACGGGATTAGTCAATATAATCTTATTGATCATCAGAGATTAGGATCAGTTATGTGTTTGCTGCTTTTATTCGTCACGGTGATCAGAAGAGATTACTTGACGATAATACATATGTTATCTTAGGATAATGCAAATTGATTTTTTCTTCTTGGGAATCCAAGCTTCTTTGATTTACATATATTGTAAGGTGATTTTATATGGAGGCTTAAACGTTTATATATAACTAATCATTTTAATGCGAATGGCTATAATATTGTTGGTGCGGCGTAAAGCAATACTCGCTCTCTGGAAAAGAGGTTCCAAAATTCACAAAAATACCAACTGAATTGTTAATGTGTGGTCATTGATGAGGTATTGTTCAATACAGTGTGGATATAAAGGTTGTGTTATAACAGTATGGATAAAACAGTTTAATGTGCACACACGAACCTGAATTATACAATGGGTAAAACAGTTTAAAATGAACAGTGAGTGAGTGAGTTGGGTTTAACGCCGCTTTTAACAGCATTCCAGTTATATCACGGCTTGTCAGCTTAATGTGGGAGGAAAGCCCGTAATATGAACAGGATAGTTTTCTTTTCACAATACATTATTTAATAACATCCAGCATGTTCATTTTATATCTTTTTAAAAAACCAAAAGTAAAATTTCCCATTATCTTTTGTTACACATAATTAATTAAAGGAAAACACACACAAGCACCGCCACTCCAATCCCAATCGGCCACACACTGCACACATAGATGGTTACAGGGAACTCACTGTCTACAGTTCTGTTCAGGAAGACACGCAGCAGGGGCAAGGAGCTAATTACAATTCCCTTTTAACCACACTACTGAAATTCACAACAAGGACGCCCAACTGAGCCATATTGAGTTGTGAGACACGTGTGAGTCCGCGTGTAGTCGGGAGGGACACATGACGTGAGACGCAGCGTCAGACCCACGTGGGTCCGTGATTCCGGGCTGGAAGAGGTCTCAAATGTCTTCCCATGGGGATGCAATCGCAGGTTAGGTCTAGTGCCTCACGCATGTCCGCATTGAAATGTTGGTGCAGCATTGGTCAGAGCTGATCGGCTCCGGTAGATGATATATTTCTGATTTTGTGCCATCGCAGATCCTTGTTCTTGATCCCTTGAATGTTGCAGATCGCGGCGAAAAACAACATGTTCTCGCTCAGCCACATGACCGCACACACACACCACACAGCCAAGCGCATATACAACACCCCTATACACTCACACCACACGCCCATGTACTCACTCACTCACTCACTCCCTGTGACTGGTAGGCCTGGTGTCCCCTGTGGGACCGTCGTCTTTAGCGGGCCACGCCTCACTACCGACGCTGTGCATCCAAGTGCAATAGATCTCATCTGTATTCCCATGGACTGGCCATCCCTGTCTTTCACGGTCGTTCTTCCGTGCCGCAAGCCATTGATAAATGCGACAGATTCAAGTTCATCAGACAAGCTACTTTTTCATATGAATTAGAGGAGAAAATACACATGAATTAGACTTCTCTGGGCCATTGAACCAGTCGTGTGATTGATGCTGGTGAAGTGTTTTTATTTCAACATATGCAATCAGCTCCCACCTTGTCTTTTGCTGCGTTTAATAGTAAGAATGCCCATGTCATGCTGAAATGAATAGTCATCTGTCTGTTACAATTGGAAAATGCAAAAAGGCGAGGAATCGACAAAACAAAAGAACCTAAAGGTTACAATGATGGCACGAGGTGGTCGCAGTGGCGTCACATGGCGCGAGTTTACGTCATAGCAACAAAACGTTGACATCGGAAAACTAAATGTCTTTTAAAATATGGTAAGCACACATCCAAGTTGCCACAATATGCACGACTCATATTATCTGTATTCACGTGCTCTCCTATAACCACAACTCCGAGCTTCACGATATATTTGACTGACAGGGAAGCTTTGCAATATGTCTTTCGATTACCTCAGTGACACTGTACCTACTTCTTGATCATGTCGATGATACGACACTACCCTCCATCTTCTCGAGGCAAGGCCGTTAACTTACTATAAAAGTACAGTTTCCACCCTTGCCGAACAAGGCGCGTAGCCACCAGTGGCTATTACGAGTTATGTCCCTTCTATGACCCTCCTATTGACCAATCAAATTCCATCCGTCATATCACTTGCATTTGCTTCAAACAAAATGGCAGCCCTGTCAAGACGATCTGATCGATAATCAAGATCTATATTGTAATAAAATTGGTCTACCCCTCGAAGTGCATGAAATCACTTGAGCACCTTGATCACAAACATGAAAAGATTGGCAAATATTTGTCAGCGCTCAGCTGACGGTACACATGCTTTGCCAATCCTGCAGTCAACCGAAATTTGAACGTTGAAGTCCGTGTTGTTTACGAACTGGATGTCCAGTTCATTACGCGATTTTGATTGGACTATGCAAAGAATCGTCAGTCCAACCATAATGAATTCCGGAAATCCAGCCTAGTTTGGCAAGGGTGGAAACTGGACTTTTAAATTCAGTTAATTCCCTTGTCTCGGGAAGATGCCACCCTATTGATCATGTCGGTGATAAAAATGAATCTAACTATAGAATGTTATTTGATGATGTATGTGATACGGAAATCATAGTTGTGTTGTGAACCTCAACTTTGCTGGGGGCGGTCGGGTAGTCTAGTGGTTAAAGCGTTCGCTCATCACGACACGCCGAACACCCGGGTTCGATTCCCGACATGGGTACAATGTGTGAAGCGCATTTCTGATATCCCCCGCCGTGATGTGGCTGAAATATTGCTAAAAGCGGCGTAAAACCATACGCATTCACTCAAGCCTAGTAACGTTTTGAAGACGGTTGTACTTCTTTTTAATCCAATTCAATTTTCATGTGTATACTTTCTTTCCCCCGGCGGTTCATAACATCAAATATGGGATACTAGGAACTTCCCCGGAATCCCCCAGGGAGCAATCTTAATAGAAGATTATATGTATGGTGTATGCTAGTTTCAAAGAACGATAAGGGGCGGTCGGGTAGCCTAGTGGTTAAAGCGTTCGCTCGTCACGCCGAACACCCGGGTTCGATTCCCGACATTGGTACAATGTGTGAAGCCCATTTCAGGTGTACCCGCCGTGATATTGCTGGAATATTGCTAAAAGCGGCGAAAAGAACGATAATTTCACACGTTTTGGATTCAATGGAAACTGACTGAATGCCAAAAAAATCAAGAAACCTCCAAACTGAACGATGTATTTCCTAGTAATGACCCTGAGATGGTGAGGCAACAAACACACTGTATCAAACACATATTTCTTAACATGAATAATCTTTCGGAAATCGGAAGACATATGTGATTGAATTAAGATCTTGGTGAAGGTGTGCGCTTAGGTATCATTATAACCTTGTCATCTTAGCGTAAATATTTAAAAACTAATAATCAATATTTAATTTACTTTTACGAGGAACTGTCAAAAAAGCAATCACATCCTTTCTTTATAGCACGCAGATGTCATACAATCCGAGAAGGTAATCCGGTTCGTCCTCATGACGGCAATGCTCAATTACGGCTCTCCTCCCACATTAATCTGACACGCCGTGATATAACTAGGATACTGTTCAAAGCGGCGTTAAACCCTACTTACTCACTGCAAAGAGACCCTTTATGAATTGGTTGGTTTGTTATTTTACGCCACTCAGCAATATTCCAGCTATATGACGGCGATCTGTAAATAGTCGAGTCTGGATCTGACAATCCAGTGATTGATATTATGAGCATGAATCCATACATTTGGGATCGATGACATGCATCAACCAAGTCAGCGAGCCTGACCAGCCGATTCCGTCAGTCGCCTCTTACGACAAGCATAGTCGTCTTTTACGGCAAGCATGGGTTGCTGAAGACCTATTCTACCCCGGATCTTCATGGGTGTAATATGGTAATGCTTAGCTCGACGTCAAAGTGAGGTGTCGGTCTGTTGGCGCGCTTGCTTGTATTTCGTGTGGATGTGTGTGTGTGTGTGGCTACGTTAGGTAGTGTGGGGTGACGGGTGGGGGCGTGTCTGATATTTCTTGTTCCATCTTTTGGAAAATATCATTTGAGTTTACAAAAGCATATACTAGTATATATCTGTCTATACAGGGCGGTTAGGTAGCCTAGTGGTTAAAGCGTTCGCTTGTCACAATGAAGGGATGAGTACAGTTACATGGGTACAATGTGTGAGGCCCATTTCTTGTGTCCACTGCCGTGATATAGCTGGAATATTGCTATAAGCGGCGTAAAACCATACCCACTCTTCAAATAACGTATGAAGGGGCGGCGGGGTAACCTAGCGTGTCGATTGAGTCCAGATGGCGTCCAGATCTTGCCGAATGTGAACCGTCTTTGTCGGTTCACTGTCTGGTCACTGTCTGATCTCTGTCGGATCGCATTCGGGAGAATCGGGACACTGTCGGGACAGATTCGGTAGGTTTTTACCATGCGTAAGATACAAATCGGATCAGATTCGGATTGAGAACGGGAAAATCGGGACGAATTCAGCTGGAGACAGCTGAATCGGGACGCTTCCTGAACAATGTCTGATTGTATGAGAATTTCCCGCCACGAAACACAGGATCTTGATCGGACTTTTGACAAATTTTAATCGGGAATGGTCCTATCAAGGACGGCAGTAAAAATCCTGAATGTGTGATAAAGGACCAACTGAAAAATGGCTTTGACATTCCGTTTTGTTTGAATCTAAGTCTCTTTCATGAGGCAGACAGACGGACGGACGGATATGAGCAGCGGCATTGCCTCTTAATTTTATACACATATGTCCAATTCTAAAAGTTATTTTCTAAAATGTGATGTCAATATACAAATCCTCCCCTTTCAAGGGTTTTTAAGCTGATGTGATATATTTTACAATATAGACTACTTAGTGTCAGTTACTGAAACACTGTCGGCTACTTAGTGTCAGTTACTTAAACAATATCGGTTACTTAGTGTCAGTTACTGAAACAATATCGGCTACTTAGTGTCAGTTACTTAAACAATATCGGCTACTTAGTCAGTGTCAGTTACTTAAACAATATCGGCTACTTAGTGTCAGTTACTTGAACAATATCGGCTACTTAGTGTCAGTTACAGGAACAATATCGGCTACTTAGCGTCAGTTACTTGAACAATATTGGCTACTTAATGTCAGTTACTGGAACAATATCGGCTACTTAGTGTCAGTTACAGGAACAATATCGGCTACTTAGTGTCAGTTACTTAAATAATATCGGCTACTTAGTCAGTCTCAGCTACTGAAACACTGTCGGCTACTTAGTGTCAGTTACTTAAACAATATCGGCTACTTAGTCAGTGTCAGTTACTGAAACAATATCAGTGAGCTCTCAGTGAGCTCGGCGTCAAAACGTAATGCTATTATGCAGTACATGTGCATATTCTATGTTAGATGAACACCATTGTCTGATTAATCCATCTTCCCGGGTGAAGGGTGTTAACTGGTTATAAATGTGCAGTCTCCACCCTTGCCGAACTAGGCTCGGTCGTAGCACCTCCAGTGGCTATTAAGAGTTATGTCCCTTCTATGTCTCTCCTATTGACCAGTCAGATTCCATCTCTCATATCACTTGTGGCGGCGTCCAGTCAAGACGATCTGATCGACAATCAAGATCTATATTGTAATAAGATGAGTTCTACCTCGCGAGGTGCATGAAATCACTTGAACACCTTGATTAAAAACATAAAACAGATTTGCAAAATATTTGCAGACGCCCAGTTGACGGTACACATGCTCTGTAAATCCTGCAGTCGGCCGAAATCCGTGTTGTTTACTGACCGGATGTCTAACGTTACGTTTGATTGGACTATGCATAGACTCGTTAATCCAGCCAAAATATAACTCCTTAATTCCAGCCGAGTTCGGCAAGGGTGGAAACTGGACTATACTAGTCAGTTAACTCCCTTGTCTCGGGAATATACGTTAATCTTTCCTAAAATATATTACGTCATGACGATTTTCATCCCTTAGCAGTGCGGATCATGGTTTCGATTCAAAGATTCGTTCCGAGTTTTTATATTTGGTCTATCCGCACCATCCTGCGCTCTTGGTGAACGACGTCAACCTTCGCCCCTTCGGATTCTCCTTAAACATTAAGCTGACACGCCGCGAATTAAATTAATGCATAAACAACATACTCGTTCATTCCCTTTTAGATGCATGCAATGTGGATATTGTAGACAGAAATGTTGACTTTTAAAAAAAACAGTTGTCCACTGAGTTCTCTGACTGGTACCATGTGACCTGTATCGTGGACTTAGATTTTTAAGACAACTGACATTATTCTACACCGGCTGTTTAATCGGATTAACACTTAAACCTTTGATGACTTTCGCCGCAGAAAATTATGAGATAAAGCAAAAGTAACAACCGCATTATTTTTAGTCGCTATAGAAAACTTGATTAACGGATGCATCCAGTTTGACGCCAGTTCCTTAAACTCTATTATTGCCATCGATCTGCAAAAACAAAGTCTCACACAATAGCCTTGTTTGTTAAAACATCGGTGGCTGGAGGTTTAATTTCGATTACGATGTAAATCGAGGTGTCAAAACAAGAAACGAAAGATGGTTTGGGGGCATATTTTTCAATCTTGGAAAATATCGATATTGTGAGGAACACGGAGGTTTAGAAAACCATCGTTCAGGGGGCTGTCTGTGATGAAGCATTAGGCTCTCTACATGGATAGTTCGAGTTTCAGTTTACCAAATAATTGTCATCTATTCGACTTTCTGTATCTCGAACTCTGTGAAGGTCAACTTATACTTTCAACATTGAGACAGAGAAACCATATTGTATATAAGCAGTAAACAGTTAATAGTTATCACGAACCGAATGATAACCCCTAATAAGAGTGAGTGAGTGAGTGAGTGAGCGTACAAGATGTAGTGTGGGTGAGTGGATGAGTAGGCGAGTGAGCCTATGAGATGTTGCTTAGGAGAGTGGGCGAGTGGGTCAGTGGGTGATAAATAATGCTTTATTCTTCGTACAGAGATCATAGGCCTCTGCTCTGTACAGATTTGCGTCTCTCTCTCTCTCTCTCTCTCTCTCTCTCTCTCTCTCTCTCTGTGTGTGTGTAACTGACGTACACACTATGTGATTTTATCTTAAACTAACGTTCTACTGAAGTGTGTGCAATACACATATATTAACATATATATTACATTATATTAACTCTTTCTGTTCCTGATAGCTTAATATCTCTAAGATATTCCCCAGCCGCGTGGCCAGTGTGGACATATTCTGACCCCGAATGTTGACTGATATTCAACAATACTGCAATCAATGAAAGACGTTGAACCATTGTAATTATGATGAGGCCGCAATGCCAACCGAGAAACGTCCATTAAAAGGGTTTGATCTTCGCAACACCAGGAAATGACGAATGGTCATCCCATATGCAGCTTCTTCTGTTCAATATCACTAAATGTCACACATTCTCAACATGTTCGTGTGCACGTATAACGAGTATTGTGTCGCCAGTTAGGACGTTTCAACAACGTAACACACTTATGTAGCCGATTGATCGGACGCAACAGACATGTGAAGTCTCGAGGCAACCCTGTCTTGTTGTCTCGAGGCAACCCCAGTCGTCTAAGGCCTCGCGATTCGCTGTGCAGAGTTGCGCCCCTTGGACACGCCGGAAACCTATGATCGTGAGTTCGAATCCTGGTTCACCCCGATTATGTTTCTAGGTTTGTCAGCACCTTACCCGTGCTCGTGGGTTTCAACAAAGTGGTGAACGTCTGATACCTGTGATCGCTTTCCTCTCACATGAGCTGACGCGCCGTGATATAACTGGAATACTGTTAAAAGCGGCGTTAAACCCAACTCACTCACTCACTCATTGTGTGATTCTCAAGACAACATTGGGTGAAGAAGGCAGTAGACTTAACTTACAGCCTGAGAAAATTAAGAGAAAACTGACACTGGTGTATTTGTGTGTGTGTGTGTGTGTGTGTGTGTGTGTGTGTGTGTGTGTGTGTGTGTGTGTGTGTGTGTGATATCAGCATCGTCGATTCAAACGCTCATTCATATTACCCAATAAAAACAAATCAATTCAAATAAAGTAAACTACGTTTATAACGATAACGCTTATAACGAACTGACTGATATAACGAACTTATTTGTTTAGTCCCGACCATTTGTTGTATAAATGCTGTATGCATGCTTATAACGAACTACGGTTATTACAAACTAAAATTAGTGGTCCCTTCGAGTTCATTACAACCGTAGTTTACTGTAGTTGTATATGTATGACTTCATACGATGATTTAATCGCGAAATATAATCTGCCGGGTGAAAGAAGGAATACACCCATGTTTGATGCTGGCTAATGCTGAAACAAATGTCATGAGATGCTGATGTATTTGATAGGGGGATCGCAGTTAGGTTTTGGGATCTTAAGTTTGCAGTGTCACGGCCACCGTTCAACCAAGTGATGTTTCGATAACGTTTTTAATTTTCGGTCATTTCCAATTTTCAAGTGTTTAGTTTCTTTTACCTCGCGTTGTTTATGTGGATCTGAAGTCAAGACAATCTGGCAATACTTCCTGTATAACAACAAGGAATTAAAGTGTTGGACATACGACGCTTTGAGCTAACTTTACACCTCGGAGAACGTCCCATAGCTTCAGAAACGGCCCTTGCACTTAAAGGACCGTAAGTCTGTATTGACGTAAGGACGTAACGCCAGAGGCAGTGCTAATATCTCTTTATGGAACCGAGCCCTAGAACAACAGGAAATCGACGAACAGCACATCACTAAAAAACATCCCTACTTAACAGCCAATGCGAACACTAACAAGAAGCTAATAAATAGTCCCTAAACCAACTCATTATCATTACGAAATAAGAACTTCACGTCGACTATCAGTGCTGCTCGAGTTGCATGTTGGTTCCGACAAGCCTCTTTTGGAGCGTAATGGCGATAAACCTAATTGTTGTTTATTGTAGAGTTATAACCCACTTCATCAGTGACGCAAAGGTCTAGACCAGATAGGTTCCTTAACAGACAGGTCAGCTTTCTTACTGTTCCGTGACGTCTTGTGGTTTGTGAGAGTTGAGCCTGTTCACAATGCAGTATCAGATATCATTCCGACTTATTCTGTGCCGAGACACTCATGCGAGAGGTAACGGTATGATAAAGTAGTTCTGTGCTGACATCCCGAAGCAGCCTTCAAGGCGGGAGGGCACATGTTCTCATTGTAACCGGTTCTTGGCCTTTTAAAACGGACAGAACAGATGGTGTATGAATCCAGATAGAACGTCCGTGGAGCATTTAAGGGTCCAAGTTGATAACAGTAGGACGCTTGTATTCACTATAATTGACTATCAATCTGAAAGTATAATTACATGTATGATCATTGTGGTACTACTTCCTGCGCTATAAGCATACTGTGGCATTATAACATTGATTAAGATAATACATTTGAACTTAGTGCATGTAAAGATGTATATTTCCAAGAGTGGAGCCATGAAATATCCATATCAAGATACTTAAAATTCTATTCAATGATTAAACATGACTAAAATCCCGAGAAATACTTATTTATCAATAATGCATTTTTACGGAGATGCCTGACAAAGCTACGTTTTAATATTCATGGTTTCAGTGTAAATTCTTATAGAAAGTACCAAACACTAGATACATCTTGTCATTATTGTAACGCACAAGTTGAAGATGAACTCCATGTCGTGTTGGTATGTCCGGCTTATAACCATTCACGTGTTAAATATCTCCCAACTTATTATTATTATCAACCAAATATGTACAAATTCATCAGCTTGTTGAACATGGTTGATTATGATAAGTTACTTAAGCTCTGTATTTTCCTTGATAAAGTCTTTGAAATAAGAAATACTATGAATGTATTGTGAAAGAAAATAGTATCATGTTAGTAGCGCCGTACCATTATATTGTCCCATATTTTACACATGTATTGTTGGCCTCGTGGCCATTTATACGGAATAAATGACTTCACATTTGAACTTAGTGCATCACCCTTACTGTACAGTGTAGCTTAAAGCTCCCCGCGATACGCTATGGTGGAGTACACCACTGTCCCACACGACCAACTGACGGCAAACTTCATTCCTTGGAAACAGTCTGTGAAAAGCCGGACTTCCTTACGGAAAACATCTATGTGTAATTAGGGAATAGGACATGTAGTCACAAAGTAGGCATCCTTACCAGGTCATACCATCAATTGTACTTCCGTTTTCGCTGACGTGTTTCTTTATTTCTGCGTTGATTGACAAATTTAAAACAAGGCATCTATACAAGAAGTTCAACTTTACCCTCAGACATATCGATGATCTGATATAAGTATCATATAGATAATTCCTTCCACCGATTTACCCAGAAAATAAAAGAGACCGGTGAAATGTCCTCAACTGTTTCATGTATTTATATTTGCATAAAGATTCAGAATGGTAGGAAACTCTCAACTTTTAAATTGTCAACTTTCTCTTTATGTCGAGCAATATTCCAGCAGCTTCAGCCTGTCGTATTTACAGTCCAAACCGTTTGAGGTACAATCGAGAATACCCATTCTATGGAGATGTCAAGGCGCGTCATGCGCCCTTCTCACAAGTTGTTACATCAGGGTTACAACATCTCAGTAAGGCTTGCAGAACGTTTATGATGGGCACGTGGAGGACTTTTCCCTGTTTAACGCATCGGTGACAAAAATAATGTCCGATGCCATTCCTTATTTTGACTTACGTCTCCGTGTTCTTTCTGGTAAGCAAATGACTTGCCTTTGGGTGTGTTTGTGACAGATGCCAGCGATGGGGCAGGATACGCTCACCATATCACGAACACCTGGTGTCATCCCTCATCTCACAGACCGCCGTCATAAGGCTGCAGCGTTGAACAAACAAACAAACAAACAAACAAACACATATGGAACATGCATGTTTAAGAAAAGACGAGGGTTGGCCAATAAGTTCTGAGCAACACAAGGGGGCACGGGTGGCCCAGTCGTCTAAGGCGCCGCGATTCGCTGTGCAGAGTTGCGTCCCTTGGGCATGCCAGAAACCTATGATTGTGGGTTCGAATCCCGGTTCGCGCCGATTATGTTTCTAGGTTTGTCAGCACCATACCCGTGCTCGTGGGTTTCACCAAAGTGGTAAACGTCTGAGACTGGCATCACTTCAGGCTTTCCTCCCAGATTAAGCTGACACGCCGTGATATGACTGGAATACTGTTAAATAGCGGCGTTAAGCCCAACTCACTCACTCACTCACTGAGCCATTCATAGAAGGAATTGCGTAATAGAGAAATCCTTTGTCGTGGATATTACATCATGTGAGGGATATACAAAAAAGACGTTTTTTAGAGTCAGTTTAGCACATTGTTTCGCAGTGACCTTTAAAAATGGTCGAATGGTCGAATAATTTTGTAAAAAAATTGTTGAGTGTACAGCATTTCTTTGTTCTTTGTTGGTTTCACACTGAATTCTTTTGCGCATACATTTCTGGGTTAACTTATTGTGCATTGAAGTCGACACGTAACAATGCCCAGTACAATATGGTTCTTCATTCACAAGTTACATTTCGTGAATACGCACACGTTGTATACTGTTCAATAGAAATTATTTTGAAATAACGATATTAATTCAATAAATTCAGTTCACTTAGATCGAGTCAACGATGGCGAAAATGGGCGCCAAGATACAACAACTTCTGTAAACTAAGCAGTTCCTGTTGCCACTGACTTTTGGTTCAGTTAGTCGAAAATTATTAATAGTTTCCCATTAAAAAAATAAAACCTGTTGAATCTACTAATGAATTTTTTACCAACCTAGCAAGATCAGTTACTTCATGCCATTCCTTAAACAATGTGAAACTTAGAAGAGATAGTTATATTGTATTTTCAAAATTAAGTGTCTATCGTTGATCTTTAAAATTACTTACGAAAAATATATATTTCTAATCAACGAAAAGTTTATCTTATTCAAAATTATTGTGTTTTAATATATAATGTATGAGATATCATTTAAGATTTCGCGTGGTACACGAATGAACAAAAGTACTTGTATTAAGTGTATTTATACTTTTCTGTTCAGGATGAAGTTATTTTAAAGAAATAAATGAGTTTGTTTTTAACAGAATTCTCATCAATGATTTCAGTTGTATTGTCATTCACATGAGCATTTAACATATCTGTTAACAGAACAAGGGGGAATATATTTTGACAGGATGATGTTTAAATAAATAGCATCTGTGCCATACAATCGCTCTATATGTATTTCCCTGTGATGTTAGTCAATCAGCTTGTCCAAACGGGAAGAAATCCATGATGTTTTCATGTTTCTGCTATGTAATATTCACTCTAACAGGAAAAGGAATCATTAACATGATTGTGTTAGTGAGAGGATTGCCTACCGGAGATCCTGTGGCCATGTCGCAGGTAAATGTATAATTGAGATAAAGATTTAGTGTATAATTACTTCATAGATGGAAGATTTAAGTCGAATTTACCTTGAAGTGAACTCATCACAAACCAATGCAGAATCGTTACCTGTTATCTTCACTACACACAGTCTGGCCTGTCTTCTGCCAATCGATATATTTCTTCCAAAAGCTGAGTGAAAACTAGTTTTATCTAGTATATGCATCGTTAAGACAAAACCAATGTACACTTCAACCGTAGTCCCGAAACACAGCTTCCCATAAAAGAAGTTCCTAATCATTGTCAAATTATTATGTTTTTCATGGTTCTAGTGTCTTGGGTGTTTTGCATACTGATATTAAATATAGTTCTTTAGGATTTATGTAACTTTTTAAGACGACGAGGATATTACATTGATGCAGTATACCCTGAATTGTGTTAATGAACAACCAGACGAAAGTCCTATTTTATCACGTAAGTGCCTGCCTCAAATGGCTTTTTTACGACATCCTGTCCGCACGGCGGAAGTGTCGCCAACAATTCCACGTTTGGCTACATCGTCCCGCTCCTTACCGCCATCTTTCCTCCCACTCCCCTCCTCAATCTCCCTTCCATCTTCACACAACCGCCTCCGTGGTCTAATGGTAGAGCGTCCGCCCGGAGAGCGGAAGGTCCGGGGTCCGATCCCCGGCAAAAACAAGGACTGGTCGGCTCGGAATCAGTAAACTGTGCCTGAGTGAGGTATTCATGTTAAACTGCGGCATGGTATCTCAGTGTGCTAGCACTATAAATCGGCATCAGTCCGGACTAGTACAAGCAGCTACACACACACACACGTGCATGCACGTCGCTATATAAGTGCAATAATCTTGGACGCGACGTTAAACCCAATTTCACCTCACCTCACCTCCATCTTCACAAAAACCCTCTCTCTATTCCATCCTCCTTCCACGCTTATCTTTCCATTATTTATAGCTCCCTCTTACTATTCCTAATTTTTCACTGACCCCTCTTTAAATCTATAACGAGAAAAAACACTTATATATAACGTTAAGATGGTATAATATAGAGTATACGCCTGAAGTCCCTTGAAAAGGTTTAATGGTAGACGTGGAGGACATTTCCAAATTTCCAAATTTAACACATCAACAAAGACGATGTCAGATGTACCTCCCTAATTGACTTGTACCATATGTTCCCATGCTTTGACTTGCCTCTGCATGTGTTTGTGACGGGTTTGTGGGCAGGATACGCTCACCTTTTCGCGAACACCTGGTAATATCACTATCTGATAGCGATTCATAACCACATGCTCATGATATGGTAGGAATCTACAAGCGACCCTGCTTTGGGCAGAGATTTCTCATGAAATATTGTCGCTTTTATTCAGGGCTAAGTAACGATTCAGCCAATAGAACCGTTTCATAGAATAAGCTAACGTATCAGTAACGCTTCTGTACATTGTTCCACTTAAGCATTCGAGTTGACAGCGACAAACTATATCGCTAACACCAAACACAGTCGGACTACCCAGTCTGGGAATACGGCCGGAATGGCTGAAAGGTCAAAGAATGAAGACGTAATGTAGTTAGTCGTGGCCGGTGAGCCGACACTCCCTGATGACCTAAAGACAAACTTGTCACCCAACAATACAATTCTCGAGTTATGAGCTTACTGGTCGTCGTGTCCTTGCATGGTGTATTCAAACGTCAATATCCAAAGAAGAACATGAACAAGAATATATTTTCTTATGGTGACCATATTCAGAAAAGTCATGAAGCTTTGATCACAATTCAGTGATGATTGGTTTGTTTGCTGTTGTTAAACGCCACATTCAGCAATATTGCAGCTATATGACGACGGCAAGTAGATAATGGAATTAAGACCCGACAACCCAGTGATTGATGTTATGAGCAACGATCCGCATCGTGTGGGTACGATGAGACACTATCTACCAAGTCACCAGGCTATACCTCCCGTTCCATTTCGACGTCTTGTACGACATGCATATGTTGCTAGGGACAATTCTAACCCGGAAGTGCACGCATCCCTGACCTACCTCTGTTAACTTACATGTCAAGGTCAAATTCAAGTAATAGCATTACATATATATTCCATCACACATTCTGATAGTTACTAGTACTAGGATATCAAAATCTTCAATTAATTGAAGTTGTCATTTGAAAAACACACCTGACCTACCTGTGACAACTTACAGGTAAATGTCGTCCTAAAAATCAACGCCATTACTAATATTCCATCACTTGATGAATGAAATGTTTTTACGATTGTGATATTTTTTATACTGGTATCATTGTTGTGTTTTAGATCTTAAGTTTTCAGTGTTTCGCGACGTTTGCAATTGTTTGTCAAATCCAATTTTCATGTTTTGGGGGATGGCCCAGTCGTCTATGCTGCCGCGATTCGCTGTGCAGAGTTGAGTCCCTTGCCCACGCCAGAAACCTATAATCGGGGGTTCGAATCCCGGTTCGCCCCGATTATGTTTCTAGGTTTGTCAGCACCATACCCATGCTCGTGGGTTTCACCGAAGTGGTAAACGTCTAAGATCTGCATCACATCGAGCTTTCCTCCCACATTAAGCTGACACGCCGTGTTATAACTGAATTACTGTTAAAAGCAGCGTTAAACTCAACTCGTCAGGCGCAGTAACAGAGACAACCGCTCCGTGCATCATTGTTTTAAACAGAAACGCCGATGTTGTCCCCGATGAGCCAACGTCTAAAATTCTCTGAAACATAACTGATATTTGATACAATATTATTTATTTATCAAAACAAGTTCAGTTCTGTCAAGTGTTGAGGTAGGTGTCCACAGAATAATTGAGAAATTAGACACTTAAAATATATTAAAAAGTACCAATGTTACAGTTATTGTTGAGACATTGACATTAAAAGACCCCACAAGACATGAACTTGGCAACTGTGTTACCTTGGTGAAGTCTTTTTTAGAATAAGGAAGATGGTAATGTCATTTCATTTGTTATTTATTAGAGCTGTACTCTTTACTTGGCGTTAACCTGATGAAAGAACAATCATTACCCGTGAGACGGCTGAGAAATATCTAACACATTGTCATTCGTTAAAGGTGCACGTCCTCAATGCATGGAGCGAGTAATAATACTCAGGTGAACATTCTGGGTCAGGACAGATCCGGCCCCGTGAAGATCCGGGGAAGAATAGGTCTTCAGCAACCCATGCTTGCCGTAAAAGGCGACTATGCTTGTCGTTAGAGGCGACTAACGGGATCGGGTGGTCAGGCTCACTGACTTGGTTGATGCATGTCATCCTATCCCAAATGCGTGGATCGATGCCCATGATGTTAATCACTGGATTGCCTGGTTCAGACTCGATTATTTACAGACCGCCGTCATATAGCTGGAATATTGCTGAGTGCGGCGTTAAACAACAAACAAACATACAAACAAACAGAAAAGATCCGAAACACCCTTTCCATGTCGAAAGCATCGAATGCAATGGGGATCGCGTGGTCAGTTGAGGTGAGGTGAATTGGGGATTAACGTCGCGTTCACGATTAATGCACTTATATAGCGACGTGCATGCACGTGTGTTTGTGGCTGCTGGTACTAGGCGGTTTCGGGTAGTCAGGCTCTGTGACATGGCGGAACGGAACATATTTTCCCTGAAGATCCGGGGTAGAATAGCTCTTCAGCAACCCATGCTTGTATGAGGCGACAATGCTTGTCGTAAGGAGCGACTAACGGGATCGGGTGGTTAGGCTCGCTGAGTTGGTTGTTGCATGTCATCGTATCCAAATTGCGTGGGTCGATGCTCATGATGTCGATCACTGGATTGCCTGACTCGATATGCCAGGACTCGATATGTCGCCATATAGCTGGAATATTGCTGAGTGAGGCGTTAAACAACAAACAAACAAACAAATAGAGACTGTGGAGACTCCAGAGCCGAACTGGTCCCCAGTACCCCATACTTGTCATAGGAGCTGCACAGAGAAAGTGAGAATGGTTTTACGCCGCTTCTTCCAGCATTATCAAGGCTGAAGATACCAGTAATGGGCTTTTGTAAATATTGTATTTTTTTTATATTGGACATTATAAATAAAAGCTACAAACCCTTTCCACATTCATAAGAAATTCAACTGCCAAACGCAAAGTCGAGTGGACGATTCCGACCATTTCGTGATCATGTGTTTAAGAATCACTATCAAATAGTGATGATACCAGGTATTCGCGAAAAGGTGAACGAATCCTGTCACAGCAGTGGCATAAAAACATACGGGGCGCGAACCCGGGCCTTCGCAATGATGAGCGAATGCTACACCTGATATAGTTGAAATGTTGATGCTTGTAAGCTACTACCTCTGTATACATACACTGCCGGACAAAAGAAAGTATACCCTCTGTTATGTTACATTGTTTCTGTTAAGATTCGGTAGACGCTCATTGCATTGTGTTTGGGCGGTGATTGGTCTCCAGGAATGTGGTACTACATGTATTTAATGTAAGCAGTCGTCAGGAAGTCACTATATTTAGATGCTAGCGTTGCGTTTTAACTCCCGGTATACCCTGGACTCTCTTTGATGTTCTAGTGCTAGACTGGTAGACTGGCACTGTATAGAAATTTCCAGTGGCTGGTCGGGCTGTATATAAGGGGACAAGAGCGTGTTAACGTTTCTCTCAAGTATGTCCTCACATCAAGACCAGCTTTCGTGTAAGGATCATTCATCACCCCTGATTCCCTCCCTAGCCTATCTCGGAAGCTTGACCACTGTCGCCGCAATGTCGGTGACTAATTATTATTATCACTGACTTTTGCTATCACCGCTGTATTTTGTATTTGACCACTGCCATCATATTATATATTGCCACTGATTATGGTACGACCACTTTATTGTTTGCAGCAGCAATTTTTGTTGATTTGTAAACCTAGTTAATTTTGTAAATAATGCAATTGTTAATTGTTGTTTGTTGGTTGGTTTCACACTAAGTTATTTTACGTACAGATTTCTGGGTTGACATATTGTTTCAATTTGGGAACGTAACAACTCAAAAATTGAATATGAGCACAAACGTACAAACGTACAAACGTTATCAAAACGTTACTATGCTGAGAACAGTCGCCGAAACACTACAAACTTAAGGTCTGGACCATAACTACCATACCCGTATCAAATGCATTACCATCGAAAAACAATTTCTTGTAGTTGGGCTTCCCGGCAGTTTAGATGTAATATTGATGACAGCAGTGTCATGAAATGATGAAATCATTTAAAAACCCAACAAGACAGTCGGACAGGTTACCCATAAATATTGCCTGCCCATCTTCAAGTTACCTGCCCGCATTCAGGCACTCGCTAAAACTAACAGACAAATCGCGTCTTGATTAAGTTGCAAGAAACAATACAAACAATTACTTGAGAATCCTCGAGGAGTAATAATAAGACTGAATACGTAAATGGTGTTAAAATTATCTTTCAGACGGACATCCCGATAGAAAAGTTACCAGCCGGCGGCAGGCAGGCAGTTTTTTCGGACACTGCTTCCGCATGCCACCTGTGAGATTCTGTCAGATAACACATTTTTGCGTCATCTAGGATAAACATATCATTTTAAAAATAATTTGTACTTTGAAATCTGATTGTTCTCGGTTTGAATTATAAGTACCAAGAAGGACAGTACCTGTTAAATACAAATAATTAGTCGAAGAAGAGGTCCATATTGGTCTTTCCTTGACATCGTACATCGTTTTCAATCTCAACTTTGACGATAAAGTTCAGAGTTAGAATATTTATTGATAGGTTTTCAATAATTGTGACATATTCCGTTTGTATATTACCACGTCAAGCCATAAATCGAAAACTACATGTTTTTCCAATCGTCTCATATTGCGACAATGTCACGTGACTCACCAGAGGGCAGAACATATCGGCCTGTGGTGGTGGCCCTCCAATGGGGGCTACGTGGCCTTGGAAACCTTCAGATGCTTGTGTTTCAAAAGACAAGCTTCGGTGAGTCAAGTATCTAAATATTATTCTGAGGAATTTATCCAATCAGATCGAAGATGGATTTCAGCCAATTTGTGCGGTACTCGTGTCACGTGATCAAGGTAGCAGACGTCAAAGTCACCTCCGGCGTTTTTCGCAGCGGGAAAGTTAATTGATACTTCACAAGCGGTAATGCAAGTCCTCCCACATACAAACACATCGCGTCAGAAGCCAGGGCATCGCTATTCACTAACAAATTAAAGAGGCTCCGATTTAATGTTTTATCCGAATCTTGTGATACTTATCAGATTGATGGCCTCTGTTTGAGATAGCAGGCAACTGTCACGCATAGGAAGGCACAGTTGTAAACCTATTGTCCAAATTTACCCTTCAGTAATTAAATCCGCTAGAGAAAATCTTTATCTGGCTCACAAATACAAATTTACAGCCTTTTCATTGATATTTTTGAAAACAGGACGGGGGACCACAATCAACGAATGATTACTCCCCTGACATTTTACGTTGCTAATGTAAGGTTCTATATTTAGCCCAATTCTGTTATCTTTAAAAAGGGGCTAGCTGCTGCCCCTGTCCTTGCTGACTGACCATCGGGAGAGCAGACGGGATACCATCTTATCTATCAACATGTGGAAGGTTAGTTGAGACTTGCATAATCTTCGATAGGATTAACTGTTACTCATGATAATCCAGTCATGATTTAATACCCAAGGTGTTAATCCACTTTAAAAGGTGTGTACAAAGAGCTGTTGAGTGCTTTTCTTATCTTTCGATAGAAAAGTCCATATTTTATTCAGAAATATTAATTGTGAAAACTTTGTTCAGATTGCACGCAATTATGCAATGAATTACTTGAGAGTGGAATATAATTTTGAACTAAATATATTGTAAATGCACGGATGCAGCGTTCTAAATTTATAGATATTCGGATTATGGCAATACATGTCAGGCAGATAGAGGTGTCTGATGTTCTTATAGGTGTAACATATTAAGATAAAATGAAATTCATCTTCTATCCCTAGATTACAAAAATGAATACTTAAATATGCAAGGAGTCTGTCCGGCAATAATTTATTAACTATTCAACCAGATAATATATTCAATTTATCAACACAGTAAACAACCAAACCTTGCAATAGGTTCAAGTTATCCAAGAAGGAGCAAAAATTCTGTTTGCAGGAGTATAAAGACTTTCCATTAGTTGAAACTTGCCAGAAATTTGTGCCATTATGAACAAGTATATCAGTTTTGCAAACTCAGTGGTAAGTGCAATGTGCGACGTGTCAGCGTTTGGGATGTCACGGTCGTCCACGTTTGAACCTCAAGCACATTTTTTTGGAACATTGTTCACAGCTCTCAAGGTTTCGACAGCATTACAAAATCATATAATCAAATTGAAGCTACAGGAGAATCTAAGTAATACATGTATAAAATAGAATTTCACTTTGTCTTGGTGACTAGATTAAAGAACGTGACGAAAATTATATAGAGGTCTGAGAGATATTCATCACATTTCCAGGTCGAGGTGTCATGCGGGTCGTTTTTGGTCCACTGGAAATTTCTTATTTTAAAATTACTGCGAACTTTGAAATATTGTCATGCAAGTTATCGGACATGTTGATATGGCTGTCAACAAGCCTTTCTTCCCATTTCTACACGCCACCATACCGTGCTCTTGGGTTTCACCAAAGTGGTAAATGTCCAAGAACTTCATCACTTTGGGCTTTCCCATCACACCAACTGACACGCCGTGACAAAAAAAAATACTGTTCAAAGTAACCTGAAACTCAATTCATTGACTCACACTTTATACACACCAATTTCGGACTTTTAACACGATTACATTTGAAGGGATGGTTAAAGTAAATTAAAAAGGTCTGCTTTTCAAACTTCAAGAATAAACCTATGTCTATGTCAAAATATGATTTACTACGTTGTACTGTTTTTATCTAGATATCCAAATACGTAAAAAGAACCAAACACATTTCCATGATCATAAGAATGTTCTTCCAAAAGATTCGAACTACATCATGAGCATGTGTTTATGAATAACTATCATATAGTGATAATACCAGATGTTCGCGGAAAGGTGAGCCTTTCCTGTCCCACTGGTGGCATCCGTCACACACAGACATGTTGAGGCAAATCAGCTTGAGGCAGCGAGTTACGTATGTCAAATAGAAAATCTGTTTACGGAAAAAAACTTCTTTTTGACACATTTCAGCCTCCATTTTTCTTCTTCGTGGGTTGTTATAAGTCTAAACATGTTTAATTCCAACTTATATGAATAAATTTAATAACTTTCATAACGATTTTTAATATGTTTACTTATTCAATATATTGTTCAGAAATTGTCGGCCAAATTTAATATTGTGCCCTTAAGAATGTTGGTTTGTTTGTTGTTTAACGCCGCACTCAGCAATATTCCAGCTATATGACGGCGGTCTGTAAATATTGCGTCTGGACCACACAATCCAGAGATTGAAATCATGAGCATCGATCAATGCAACTGGGATACGATGACATGCATCAACCAAGTCAGCGAGCCTGACCACCCGATCCCGTTAATCGCCTCTTACGACAAGCATAGTCGCCTTTTACTTTATCTATTCTACCCCGGATCTTTCCTTTATAATGAAATAAATTAAACTGATGTTGTCATAAATTCTTACTGGTCATAATATTCTGGCTTCATAACACTTTTATACACTTCATACATACATGTGCATATACTACTCAAAAGACGTTAAAGAACACCCGAATTTTTCATATGGCTATAGTTTATCTGTCATGTCAAATAAACTTTGGTTGTATGAAAATATGGGGTGTTCTTAAACTTCTGTTGAGTAGCATAAATAATCATATTTGGTAGCATAAATAATCATATTTGTTATACACCACGCGGGATTGCCAACTCGTTTGCTTGTCGGGGTTAATTTAATCATCGGACACAGGTTATTGACTGGTTTTATCCTGACGAAGCGAATGTTTATGTTCCACCGAAAGTAGGAAACGAACTTGCGTTCGTACCTCAAAGTATCCATTGACTCGTGAAACACAAAAAAACAAGTTAAAATACAAGTGACAGTTGAATGATACACTGTGCATGTAAAAACAATACCACGTATGTCCTCTGTATTTTTAAATATTGTGTTATTATTGAAAGTTAAATGTGTCTATTTGCTTAACAATATCTGATACAAATTCATATTGAACGAAAAATGTATACGTTATATACCTGCTTTAAAAAAATAGACAAAATCCTTTCCATATTCATAAGACATCTCTGCGAAACGCAGAGTAGATTGTACGATTCCGACTATATCATAAACGTTTGTCTTTGAATAATTACTAGGTCCCATGAACATTCCGGGGTAGAAAAGGTCTTCAGCAACCCATGCTTGCCGTAAGAGGCGACTATGCTTGTCATAAGAGGCGACTAATGGGATCGGGTGGTCAGGCTTGCGGACTTGGTTGATGCTTGTAATCGTTTCCCAACTGCGTGGATCGATGTCAATCACTGGGTTGCCTGGTCCAGACTCGATTATTTACAGACTGCCCTCATATTGCTGGAATATTGATGAGTGCGGCGTTAAGCAACAAACAAACAAACAAACGAACTTTGAAATAGTAATGATGCTAGGTGTTTGGAGGTTAGAACCGGAGGTTTTCTTGAAGTAATGGTCAAGTGGCGTCACCCGAGTCTGACCACCCGATCCCGTTAGTCGCCTCTTACGACATACATGGGTTGCTGAAGACCTATTCTAACCCGGAATCTTCACGGTCAGAGCCCCCCTAGTACCGACCCTGTCACTAAACACTAAATTCCCTATACGCTCTCTATCCACTCTCTGCCCGTGGGGTCGATGATGGTTCAAAGAGAAAACTATACGTATAGATACCCCACACAGTGAACGTACATTTGAACACATTTCCCGAGTTCGGCTATATCTCTTACAAAAAATTAGAAAGTTAGACAAATCGACTAATAATTACAGTTGTGAAAATAAGCCCTTTTCAGTTATAGACATTGTAAATTGAAAACAAGCTAAGCATGTAGGGCTTTTATCATCTATAAACATTAACCAACGTTGTCCAAACAGCACAATTACGTCACGCGGAAAGGTTATACTTCTATGACGTCGTCGTGTGAATCAGCCTTTCCCTGCCTTCTCATGCAACACGAAGTAAATTATTAACAGATCCCTGCGCTGTTCCTAGATAAACCATTTAGGCAATGGAATTCAATAAATAAGTTTCGCCACATGGTATAATCTGTAATATTTCAAATAATTCGCTAGAGCTAATGGATAAGACATGTCCTGGGTTGAGCTGGGCACTGATCTCCGCCACATTGCCCATTGACTGGCCTCACTCAATCGCGCTTATATTAATATCACGTGTAATACGTAAATATATAAATTGACCAAGACACTCAGATAATTATCATATAATTTCAATTCCCCCAGAAAATTACATTATTTTATTACAAATGACAAATGTAAAACCTTAAAACGTAAATTCTCCCTACCTAACACACAGGGACGGTTCACCACCCCGTGTATTTGCGACTTACAAAGTAGTTTCGTGTTTGCAAAATCTAAAAAAAATATAAACAAAAGTATCAAAAAATATTTAGGTTCGCGATAATTCATTATCATACATTTAGATATGATTATATACAAAATCAACTTAAACAAAAAATATTCTAGAAAACTAGGAGACCGCTGTTGGAAGCGAATTTGAAAGAATACACGCTGGTCAAGTAACAAAAATGACGCTTTGCACAACGAACAGTCCCGATTGACGAGTTAAATGAGAAATTCACAGTTTATAAGGAAACATTTTCGAAAGAATAACAAACGGCAAGAAGTGATATTAACTTCATAAACGACCGTCTATAATTGTTTTGCCTTGTCAATGTGGACCGATTGAAAAAAGGAAGTCAATAGTTTGTGTACGGGCTGGTCACTTACAAGCTCCTCACAGCGATAGTGTCACACGCTGTGAAGCAGTTTGAGTCACTTACGACAAAGGGGGACAATTTAAGGGGAGGTAACTCTTGTGTGACATAGGTTCTGTCAAGGTGTTATGTTCACTGCAGTGAAATATCAAGAGTCATGGTCACTGCAATGAAAATATCACTTTTCACAACTTCGGAAAACTCAGTCTTTCACACTGAAGTATATAATAAATGTATATATGTTCGTTTTGACTGACACAGTTGATATCGTCGACCTCTGACATTTGTACGATTTGTGTATTTTTTTTAAAACTGGAAAGCAGTTTTCACGTGCAAAACATGGAATTTGTAACGGTTTTTTTGGGCAAGTTTATGACACATGTCGTTTTCGGGAATCATTCATTCAACTGAGCGAATTTTGAAAATCGTCATGGTGGACATGAATCTGGTGAATGACATTCATTGGTGACAAGCACTTCAACGTTGCCGCGATTTCTCGTCTTTGGGCACGATGTTGGCAACACAGTACCAATAGAGATCGTCCACGATCAGGAGACCCCGCTTCACCACAGCAGCCAAGGATCATAAAGTCCAGAAGTAAGTGAAGAACAGGGGCCGCGTTCCACAAAGCGACCGTAGCGCAACGACTGTCGTGCGTCTATGTTAAAATATAGGAGTTACGGTCGCCTTAGCGCTACGATCGCTTTATGGAACGTGGCCCCTGATATTCACTTCCGAAATAGAACTCCTACTGGAATGTACCAATCCATCCCTAGTTCACGTCCCACATCCGAGCAGGAAGGCCCTTGACATTACAAATGACTCCCCCCCCCCCCACCCTCCCGTGTACGCCCCTTTCCACCCCCTACCAAATATTTTAAGAAACTTTTGTCTTTGCTTGTACACAGCAGGCGCCATTCAATATTAATAGCGTTTTCAGTTTCAACAAGTTTAGTAAATGCACTTTCGTGTCACTCGAGTGCTTGGTAGATCACTTTATTGTCAGGTCGGAACGATATTGTTTAAAGACCGTCCTATGGAGGGGGTGCGGCTTTGCGGCGGTAGGTAACAAACAAACATTTATATTTTAAAGAACATTATGAGTGGTGGATGCAACCAGTCGGGCAGGACATGCTCACCCTTTTGCGAACACCTGGTGTCGTCACTGGTTTTCAGTAATTCATATACTTTTCACAGATATTTTGCATTTTATTTGTCTTTTTCTGGCGTTGCCGTTTTTCGTTTACCCCAACGTAATCGACTTTGTGTCAATAACATCCTCAGTGACTACGTTGGCGAGGCGTTGCTTCAGTGACGAACCCCTTTCCTTCTTCAAAGGCGAGATTGGCTGATGGGTGTGTATCGGCGCCGGATTTAGTGTTATTCCGGATGTTGCGTACACTAGGTCAACAGAATCGGTGGAGGAAATGTCATGGTGTAGGGAACAGATAGTTTTCATATGCATGGCTTTCAGTATGATAATGCTCGTCCCCCACACAGTGCGAGTCTGACTTCCTGACAGCTCAGAACATAATACCGTGGTCGTCAATGTCAACGGATCCCAATCAATTGAGCATCTGTGGGATGAGCATACGTCAACATCAACCAAAGCCCAGAATCTGCAACAATTACGGCAAGCTCTTCAAGGAGAATGAGCTGTCATTGTACAAGGTGTCATCCGCAGTCCTTACTCCCGAGGACAGGACCGCCTCCGTGGTCTAGTGGTAGAGCGTCTGCCCGGAAAGCGGAAGGTCCGGGGTTCGATCCCCGCCCGCGTCATACAAAAAGACGTTAAAAGATTGTACTTGTTGTTACCCTGTCTGGCGCTCGGCATTAAGGGGTTAAAACAAGGACTGGTCGGCTCGGAGTCAGTATACTGTGTCTGAGTGGGGTATTCATGTTAAACTGCGGCATGGTATCTCAGTGAGCTAGCACTATAAATCGGCATCAGTCCGGACTAGTACAAGCAGCCACACATACACGTGCATGCACGTCGCTATATAAGTGCAATAATCTTGGACGCGACGTTAAACCCCATTTCACCACCACCACCACCCGAGGACAGTTGTAGGATTCACAACCCCAGTGCTTGAGATAGTGGCGTAACCAACACATACAAAGCATTCTGCTTTTTATGGACCTGAAATTTCACTTGAAATCAGCCAAAACACATTTAAAGAAACAAAATAATTTTGACCTACACTCACGATTCAAATTAAGAATGACCTGACACCAGGTGATCGTGAAACAAGGGCGCATGGTTGATGATGACGTCATCCACAAAGCCATATAAAGAACATTTACTTTGTCATGTTGGTAGATGGAATGTTCAGCAGTGGCTCTAATGTTGACGCATTAAAAGTTTTACCGGTGGGGAAGGATGCTCTCAACTATTTATAATATAATACGTCAAGGTCAGAGAATTAATCAGCCTCGATTTTCTGGCAAACAGGTTCCATTGGCGTAAAAGGCAAAATAGTGGTGAAAATTATATGAATTGATCACTGAAAATCAGTGAGGTGAGGTGAGGTGAAATGGGGTTTAACGTCGCGTCCAAGATTATTGCACTTATATAGCGACGGGCATGTACGTGTGTGTGTTTGTGTGGCTGCTTGTACTAGTCCGGACTGATGCCGATTTATAGTGCTAGCTCATTTAGATACCATGCCGCAGTTGAACATGAATACCCCACTCAGACACAGTATACTGACTCCGAGCCTACCTGTCCTTCTTTTAGACCCTTAATGCCGAGCGCCAGACAGGGTAACAACAAGTACCATCTTTTAACGTCTTTTGGTATGACGCGGCCGGGTATCGAACCCCGGACCTTCCGCTCTCCGGGCGGACGCTCTACCACTAGACCACGGAGGCGGTCCTGAAAATCAGTGATGACAACAGGTGTTCGCGAATACTAGCGTATGAAAACCTGTACACCCTCTGTCATAGACAACATATGCGAGGTAGTTGATATCCAACATGGCCATGGTGTACGGGTTCGTCTGAGACGCTGCAGTTTGCTGTTTAGGCGTCGAGGAAAACCAATTTCTCAAGAGTTCGAATCCCGGTGATAATGTTTCTAGGTTTGTCAACGCTATGGCCGTGCTCGTAGGTTTCACCAAAGTGGTGAACATGTAAGACCTGCTTCAAATCTGGCTTTCCTGCCACATCAAACCGACACGCTTTGATATACAGTAAACTACGGTTATAACGAACTCAATAGGACTATTATTTTTCGTTCGTTATAACCGTAGTTCGTTATAAGCATATATACAGCATAATTACAGCAAATAATCGGGACTAAAAAGTAGGTTCGTTTTATCCATCAGTTCGTTATAATCCTGTTCGTTATAACCGTAGTTTACTGTAATTGAGACATTTTTCAAAGCTGCGTTAAAACTCAAATCACTCATTATAACAAGTGAAATTATTTTCAGTAATTCTAAATTTCCGTTTTGTGCGGACTGTCTCGTTCGTTCCATATTTTACCTTGTCTTAACTGAAGAGCCCATTATCATATAACGTCATTAATAACGGCATTATGCATATTATACGAGGCGACATCATCAAATATCCAGGACGTCACAACGAGTTTCATATAACCCATATATTTCGCTGACAATACCCTACAGGTAATACAAAGAATATTCGCAACACGGAAGCACGGATTATCTATACGTTGGGAATTACAAACATAATCTTATTTGGGACAGATAATCCGTAAATCCGTTAATCCCGACATCGCTAGAATGAATAACGGTCGCAGTTTTCGCCGCCAATCGTGGTAGTCTTGAAGGGAAATCAGTCATGCGGTATTTGTGTAGATTGCATCGGGAATATCTTTAACTCTCCATATGCCAAAAAATATGAGGTGGCCTGCGGGAACTTTATTAAATCATGAAATAAAAGCGACAAAAACCTTTCCATAATCTGCTAAAAGGAGAGACCCCTGTGTTATTCTGACCATATTTTAAGCATGTGTTTATGAACCATTTTCAAATGGCGATGATACAACGTGTTTAAGAAAGGGTGAGCGTATCTCCTCCACATGCCTACCATACAACTTTGAAGGCTATATCAAGGCATTGAAATCTGTAACAATGATAAACAACTTTTGAGAAAGAGCCGTAAGACGCTCGTCGAAATCTTCATAGAAAGAGCATGCTCGATTGTTCCTCAAAAGTTGTGAAATGTAAACACCAAGGGCAGGAGCTGCAGACATATGGCTCGAGATGAAGAGAAGGTTATTGGAAAGTTGAAGTCGCCCCTCTTCTCCTCCAGTCTTGTGGATAGTTTTGTTTTACTCTGAATTTAATAGACAACTGAGACAGGCTTCTGTACCTCGTGAATGAATGCTGTAAGTTCCACGCTAAAGACTCGGGATTTAAACCATTCATTCGGATTCACTCGGGGCAGAACATTCGTAATTCCTCGTAGCTTGTTGGTTATTCTCTAAATCATCTCTAATGCTAATAAATATTAAGTAGAATTCTGTTTTATTAGATTGTACTGCATTTCCGAAAGAGTACATATTGATACACGGGTTGAGTATGGAATCCGAGAAGGGACATCGTCGCACTGTCGCTTTGGTTAATTTTGACACTTTTTGCTTGTCTTTGTGAGGGCGACAATGCAACAATGTCCCTTCTAGGATACCATAGCTGAGTGAGTCGCGTTTAACCCTATTTCTGTCATAGTACGCTGCTGATACAAACCATGTGCTACAATGGTAAATGGTAAATGTAAACTAAAAACACCATCACCCCTGTACCCTCTTGTATTATCGTATTATTCAGACCAATTTCCTCACGACTAGCCGATAACGATTACTGCCGGTAGAGCGCCCAAAAGAGCGGAAGGTCCGGAGTTCGATCCCCGGCCGCGTCATACCTAAAGACGTTAAGAAAAGGTACTTGTTGTTACCCTGTCTGGCGCTCGGTATTAAGGGGCTAAAGGAAGGACTGGTGAGCTCGGAGTCGGTATACTGTGTCTGAGTGAGGTATTCATGTTAAACTGCAGCATGATATCTAGGTGGGCTGGCACTATAAAATCGGCTTTAGTCCGGACTAGTACAAGCAGCCACACACACACGTCGCTATATAGGTGCAATACTCTTGGACGCGACGTTGAGCCCAATTTCACCTCACCTCACAACTTATCTATTTTTAAATAATGTTGGTGTTTTCCAGTTGGGTAGCAACAACCGTTTATTTAGGGTGACTCTTGAATATCCGTATCCAATCGCGGCGCCTAAGACGACTGGGCCATCCGTTAACTTCGGTTTCACATTGTATCAAACAAATAATTGTCCCTCAGTAACACATTTGGGAATGGCGAAAACCGATGACAAACGCACAGAGAGTTATGGCATTTCTGATGTTGATACCTTTGTGTAGATTACACTTGTTTGTGTTGATAAATAGATACGAAAAGGAATATTGTGCGTGTTTTTTTTCTGTTCAGTTTACAGAGTTGCGTCCCTTGGGCACGCCAGAAACTCGCGAGTTTCAATCCCGGTTCGACCCTATGTTTTATATTGTGTTTGTTTGTTGTTCAACGCCGCACTCAGCATATTCCAGGTATATGGCTGCGGTCTGTCAATAACGGTGTATGGACCAGACAATCCAGTGAGTGACATAATGAGCATCGATCTACGCAAATTGGATACGGTGACATGCAAGACACCGGGCTTGACCACCTGATCCCGTTAGTAGCCTCTTACGACAAGCAAAGGTTGCTGAAGATCAATTCAAACTGGTATCTTCGCGCATACCCTATGTTTCTTGGTACCATACACGTGCTGGTGATTTTCACCAAAGTGGTAAACGTCTAGGACTTGCATAACTTCAGGCTTTCTTGCAACATGAAGCTGACACTTCGTGATATTACTGGAATACTGCTCAAAGTGGCGTTAAACTCACCTCACTCACTCACTCACTGTTTAGGATTACACGACTCTTTTATTTCAAAGATTTGTTGTTTTAATACTGAAAGTCGAATGTATTTAACCTTCTGTTTTGAGCTTGGGATTGGAGCTTGCCTATCCCTTACTGAACAAATTCTAAAGAATGCTCAAATGACCTTTAGATGGCACATCCATATCAAACCATTTGAAAGATGTCTTCCCGACGGCTCCCAAGGGAGATAGAGCCTGGTATATCTGACAATCACTGATTAACTTAGGTGCCATTGCATAGTTGCGAAGCTTGCTTATAGTGTGGCTACCACTATTTCCGATGCTCAATCCACATGTATACAAGGGGGGCGTGTAGATAGAGTGTTGAGTCTTTGTTGTACACTGCAACGTACCTTCACACTGTTGTGCCAGGGATGTCCACATCTCAGCATCAGCACAAGCACCAGCACCAGCACCAGCACCAGCACCAGCAGTGAAGGTGAGTGGGGCCATCAAATCCCTGTAGTCCATATAGGTACCACATGCGCAGTGCGTACGCGGACATAGTTGGGTGCGCTGGGGGTGGGGGTTGTTGTTGGGGTGGGGGTGGAGTAGGGGTGCGTACCCCCTCCTTTTGCAGCATACCATTTAGGTGGGGTAAAAAAACCAATTAAATTGTTTTAGTGGCGAGTATTAAAAAATATAACTTATTAACTGACTATTCTTTTCGCAATTTTTTCCCCTATTTTTATTTAAACTGCCCCCTTTCCGCTCTCCTTTCCATAAGCTGTATCCCCTCTTGAAGTGCGCCATATATGAATCACTTTGGCAATTTTACAGTCATGCTTCCTTGAATTAGAAATTGCACATGTTACCAAACGTTTCCTTATTAAGATAGTGGGGAGTTGTGAAGTCAGAAATATTAACTGGTCGACATGCCGGTTTTTATTTACCATTACGGCGTAACACAGTTCTGTAAGTTTGAAAACAGTAAAATTAATGTATTGAAGCGATTATGGAATTAACTATAATACCACAACTTGTTTTATGCGTGTGCACTTTATAATAAAAGCGACAATGTCTTTCCATATTCAATAGACATTTCTGCTAAAAGCGAAGTCGATTGTAAGATGACGCGATAATGCAGTAAACATTATCGGATAGAAATAATGAACTTATTAATATTAATATATGTTTTTCATCATTATTTATTGACTATGCGCGTGCTATATCGTAAAGTGGCATTTTAGGAGCTGTAGTGTCAATGGAGACAGAGGTGACAGGTTGATTTTAACGTCTTTGCAGACTGTATTTATACTGCGTGAGTCATTCATGTGCCGCCGTAGCAGAGGTTGACAATTACACGGCCTCAAATCAAACAATACGGGTTCGTACCCCGCTGGCGACACCTGTTTTCGGGGAAAAGCTGAAATTATTCGCTTGTCAGTAAATGTAAAAAATAGTTCCGTCTGTTCCAAGTGGAAATTAATTGAAATGTTGGTCCAAGATAATGTATAGTTGACAAACAACTCTCCATTCCTGAAAAGTAATGGAGCGTTCAAACAAAAGAATGACGTCACAGATGTGTTTTAAGCATAGACAATCCCAAAAGGCCGGCAATCCTGGTGGTCTATCCCCGTGCAACGATATCGCAGTTACCCCCAAAACTCAATTCTTGTGTTATTTAGCAAAAGTCAGCATAAATTGGCTTCACACATTGTACCCATGTGGAGAATCGAACCCAGGTCTTTGACGTGACGACAGAACGCTTCAACCACAAGGCTACCCCACTGCCCTCGAGATTCCGGACTAACGAGGATTCGCTATGTAGACCTTTCCTTTATATAAAATAAAATGATTCTTGACACTTGGATATGCATAAAACACTCTTTTTTATTCTATTTTGGAATACCAATGACATGTGTGTTAATTGAAATAAAACACATATACAGATTTGTGAGTCATCATCAAGTCGACGTCACAATCGTCCATCTCGTCTTTCAATCTTGAAACCAAAAAAGAAAACGCGACTTGCGAAATGCAGAACATTGAAATGACTATTGTTTTCCTTATGCATATATACAAGCCTTTTAAGCACTTCCTATATTCCTATATTCGTTCACTGAAGCTGGACAAGTTGCGTGGAGGGCATGGAATTGTGTCAGCCTCGATGAGTTTTTATGTTTCATGTGTGCGATAATAAAAAACAGCTACAGAGTTGCATCAGTCATCTAGTCTGTTCCTCATCAGTGTAATTACATCCCCAAACGCCCCATTAAACATTGGTTAAAGTCACTTCAGAGGTTAGGAGCTCCAAACACGTCACTTGACATATCGCTTAGTATTCGTCTCAACATTTTAATGAAGGGTTTATGGTTTAGTGGAATCTATTCTCTGCCCGAGAGACACTGCTGTCTGTTTAACTGCCAATCAATTCGAAACAACTGTATATGACGAAGCTGAATAGGTCATCACGACGCATGCGATATATGTGAGTGAGTGTGTGAGTGAGTGTGTGAGTGAGTGTGTGAGTTTATATCATTATAATATCACGGCGTGACATTTCTGTTTTGGAGGAAAACCCAAAATGTGACAGGTCATAGATGTGAATCACTGTGAATACTGAGCAGATGTGCTGATAGGGCAGACATGACAACCTGGATGTGTCGTGGATTGAAAGGCATGATCAGCGGATCCTGGCATATCTAAGGGATACAATTCTAATAAGCTTGTTTCTACTAGATACCATACATATTGAAATTCAAATTGAATAAGTCAAATCTACCTTTACAAACGATGTATACACGTTATCAGCAGATAAAGTGTATGCTTGTCTTTGCTAGTGTATTTCGCATTGCTAGTGTATTTCACATTTCTAGTGTATTTCACATTGCTAGTGTATTGCACATTTCTAGTGTATTCCACATTGCTAGTGTATTTCACATTGCTAGTGTATTTCACTTTGTTAGTGTATTTCACATTGCTCTAGTATTTCACATTTCTAGAGTATTTCACATTTCTAGTGTATTCTACATTGCTAGTGTATTTCACATTGCTAGTGTATTTCACTTTGCTAGTGTATTTCACTTTGCTAGGGTATTTCACATTGCTAGTGTATTGCACATTTCTAGTGTATTTCACATTTCTAGTGTATTCCACATTGCTAGTGTATTTCACATTGCTAGTGTATTTCACTTTGTTAGTGTATTTCACATTGCTCGAGTATTTCACATTTCTAGTGTATTTCACATTGCTAGTGTATTCTACATTGCTAGTGTATTTCACATTGCTAGTGTATTTCACTTTGCTAGTGTATTTCACTTTGCTAGTGTATTTCACTTTGCTAGTGTCTTTGACATTGCTAGTGTATTGCACATTGCTAGTGTATTCCACATTTCTAGTGTATTTCACATTGTTAGTGTATTTTACATTGCTAGTGTATTTCACATTTCTAGTGTATTTCACTTTGCTAGTGTATTTGACATTGCTAGTGTATTTCACTTTGCTAGTGTATTTGACATTGCTAGTGTATTTGACATTGCTAGTGTATTCCACATTTCCAATGTATTTCACATTGCTAGTGTATTTTACATTGCTAGTGTATTTCACTTTTCTAGTGTATTTCACTTTGCTAGTGTATTTCACATTTCTAGTGTATTTCACTTTGCTAGTGTATTTGACATTGCTAGTGTATCGCACATTGCTAGTGTATTCCACATTTCTAGTGTATTTGACACTGCTAGTGTATTTCACTTTGCTAGTGTATTTCACTTTGCTAGTGTATTTGACATTGCTAGTGTATCGCACATTGCTAGTGTATTCCACATTTCTAGTGTATTTGACATTGCTAGTGTATTTCACTTTGCTAGTGTATTTCACTTTGCTAGTGTATTTGACATTGCTAGTGTATTTTACTTTGCTAGTGTATTTCACATTTGTAGTGTATTTCACTTTGCTAGTGTATTTGACATTGCTAGTGTATTTCACTTTGCTAGTGTATACTTTAGTTCCCTGCGATTGTCTCGTTTGTATGTATCATTATTAGAACTAGGACCCGTGAAGATCCGGGTTAAAATAGGTCTTCAGCGACCCATGCTTGCTGTAAAAGGAGAATGTGCTTGTCGTAAGAGGCGACTAACGGGATCGGGTGGTCAAGGCTCGTTGACTTGGCTGATACACGTGATCGTATCTCAGTTACGTGGATCGATGCTCATGATGTCAATCACTGGATAGGCTGGTCCAGACTCGTTTATTTACAGACCGCCGTCATACAGCTGGAATATTGCTAAATGCGGCGTTAAACAACAAACAAACAAACAAATTAGGCGTTTACGGCGTTCATAATTGAATTTCCGGATACAAAGTTCCAGAGAAATACTGTAACTACTTTTTCTTAACAGATCATCACCTTACTGTCAAGCGTAGAGGTGAGATGAAAGGGGGTTTCACACTTCCATAACGACGTGCATGCACGTGTGTGGGGGCACGGGCACGGGCACGGGTGGCCCAGTCGTCTAAGGCGCCGCGATTCGCCAGAAACCCATGATTGGGGGTTCGAATGCCGATTATGTTTCTAGGTTTGTCAGCACCATACCCGTGCTCGTGGGTTTCATCGAAGTGGTACACGTCTGAGACCTGCATCACTTTGGGCTTTCCTCCCACATTAAGCTGTCACGCTGTGATATAACTGGAATACTGTTAAAAGCGGCGTTAAACCAAACTCACTCACTCACTCCTGAAAGCGGAAGAACATTATTGTAAAGACAAACTGAATAAAAGAGATCCAAGCGATTTGGATGATCCATGCAAGATATATTATCATTTCTGGTACAAGTTAGGGACGATAGTAGAAGCTAATTTCCTTGGAACATTCGGTTCGTTACAAACATTGGTAAAACTAACATGTGAAGCGACACAGACAAAGCGCCGTAAAATATAACCCACTCACTTACGATGCACATAAACCTTTTGAAACATCATTCTGTTCTTAAATTGTGTGTTCTCTGGGATCGATGAAGCAATACAATGAACAGTGGATTTAAGCTATCTAGTTTGTTGAAACCTCTTCACTTTATTTCAGCCTCGATAAAAACACATTTCTTAAACACAAAGTAATCTTCCATGCGTCAAGAAGATATAGTATGACGTCAGATTTCTCTTTTATTACGTCATCGTGACACCATGTAACAACAATTGCTTAACGTTTTCCCACTGGGTAGTGAAGTTCTGAAATAAAAATAATTCCTAAAAAAAACAGGACACAACTTTCTTTGAAGCGAACGTCTAGTGTTTAGTTATAAAAGAGCAAAAAAATGAATAATATATTTCAGTTTTTAAGTCATAGTAACAAGACAGGTCAAGCTTCTGATTACGTAAAGTACGCACGTATTATGTATTTTATTAATGGAATAAAGGACATACGATGATGCGCAAATCTACGTAAAATGTTTAGCATGTTGTTCGTTATGACATGCCCCGGATGTGTACACTGGGTGACGTTCGTTTGAGTACTACTTAACACTTGACGTTTTACACGCAATTATTTTCATTTTTTGTTGAAACACTCTAGCACCTTAGTCTGTTATGTTTTGTGAAGGAAATCCAATTTCAGTAAATTTACTTCTAACTGATTTCAGAGCCGATATCTATTATCAGCGTTTTGCTTCGTAAATCTCGAGTTGATAGCCTGTCAAGATGTAACGTAGATTCAGTCGGTCAAATCGGACAACCGTCCTCACTCTCGTCTCGCCCTCCCGATCGACAAGAGCGTCATCGTGTTTTGTGAGAAAACTAGCGCTGTTTGGAGAATAGACCCTGTCTTTGAACCATATTGCTGTTGACACGCGGACTTGTAAATGAAGTTTTAGAGCTCCTAACAGCGCCAGATCAAACGAGCCTGATGAAGTGAGCAAATAGCCACGTTCATTCACAATTGCGCGGAGTAATATGGAGAAGTGATGTGGCAGACCATTCTAATCGATAAATCAAAGAGCGTAAAGGTTCCGAGTGTCACACTGCACACAAGTTGTTAATCACTCAAGCGCGTTTCTTTATCCTTGACAACTAATGATCTTGATCTCTCCTCTTTTACTAGAACCGGGGAGGGTGGAATAAAGATAAGTGCAATGTGGTTTTGTATGTTATAGAGGTTCCGTGCCAGTGGTAAAGTTGTTATCTGTTGGAATCTTACCTCAACAGAACGGAAGGTTAGCTGGTGCGAAACCGTTCACAACATATTATTCACTCTAGCACCAGGAATACATTATGTTTTAATAGCATGTATTTATTATAATGAAACCTAGCAGTAAGTATACTCATCTAGGAGTCAAGGGATAGGTGTTTCTTCTTGGTTGATCATGCATTATTTCGCATTCCCAATTATCCATAGATTTATTTTCGCTTATTTGTTTTGCGGCTATGGAGGAAAATCCAAAAACTGTTTTCATTAAATAATGAATGTTTGTGCATCTGGTGCCGTAGTGTGAACAGTTTGTAATGTTAGGTGTTAAGTTGCAGTGCCACCCCAACAAGAATACAACAGAAATGTCTTCGTTCAGCGATCTTCTTGGTCAGGCATCTGTGTCTTAAGTTGATTTTGATTTGTTGAACTTTACCGATAAAAACACTCATGCTAAGTTTGTTAGTGGGGATGACAGTCATCCATGTAAAATGTTGGATGCTGTATACTACTACTACTACTACTACTACTACTACTACTACTACTACTACTACCACCACCACCACCTGCACTACTACTATTACTACTACTACTACTACTACTACTACTACTACTTCTACTACTACTACCGCTGACTTGGTTGATGCATGTAATCGTATCCTATTTGCATGGATCGATGCTCATGATATCAGTCACTGGATTGTTTGGTCCAGACTCGATTATTGACAGACCGCCCTCATATACTGGAATATGCGGCGTTAAACAACAAACAGACAAATTACTACTACTACTACAACTGATTCGTTTTTGATTACCTGGCTTATATATTTCACGGAATTCAAAATAAAATAAACAAATAAAGGGTTTCTTTGAAGGGAACTCGGTCGGTGCTGTGAAATGAAGGAAATTGAAATACAAAATAGAGAAAGAGGAGAATTAGAAGTAATTAGAAGTCAGATCCTTTTCCATATTGTCTTACTTTTGTCTTACTTTTGTCTTACTTTTGTCTGACTTTTGTCTGACTTTGACTGGATGGCGAACAGATTCGGTGTTTATTTGACGTACCTATGTCGTATCCGTACACCAAGGACCTAATGAGAACGGCCATGCAGTCAACAAGCATCTGATACTGTGTCAAGTGTAAGTCAACTTACATTGAGCTATATGATAGGGGGCACGGGTGGTCCAGTCGTCAAAGGCGCCGCGATTCGCTGTGCAGAGTTGTCATCCCTTGGGCACGCCAGAAACCTATGATTGTGGGTTCGAATCCCGGTTCGCCCCGATTATGTTTCTTGGTTTGTCAGCACCATACTCGTGCTCGTGGGTTTCACCGAAGTGGTAAACGTCTGAGACCTGCATCACGTCGGGCTTTCCTCCCACATTAAGCTGACACGCCGTGTTATAACTGGAATACTGTTAAAAGCGGCGTTAAACCCAACTCACCCACATATAGATAGATTGCTTGTTGTTGTTTACGCAGCACTCAGCAATGGTCCAGCTGTATGATGGCGGTCTGTAAGTAATCGAGCCTGGACCAGACAATCCAGTGATTGACACCACGAGGATCGATCTCCGCAATAGGTATACGATGACATGCATCAAGACCAATTGTAACCCGGATCTTCATAAAAGATAGATGTAACAGATACTGACAAGTCGACGGTGTGGACGTCAGTGGCTGACTCTGTCGATAGAACATGAAATCTGGTTCTTAAACAGGACAGCAGGATGGTTGCACTATAATAGTTACCGTTATTACGACTATGAATTTTATAACCAAGGACTTTTAAGACAACACATTTCAGTTACGTATTTGGACAAACACAGCTTACAGTTATTTGACCTGAGCTTACAAAATGTCAATCACCTGGCGTTACATCACATACATGCGCAACATATAACGCTACCTTTAATATCTGTCCCTACTCCGCGGTCTGCCAGCACTGAGCGCATGCTTGTGTGTTCCACAACAGTGGTGACCTTCTACAACCTGTGTGGTTTTAGACATTCTTCCAATATTATGGCGACGCGTAGTGATAAAACAGAATTTATGATGTTGCGTTAAACACTCACTCACTCACTCACTCACTCAGAGCTGTAGATGCACAGTGTAAGCGTTATCAGTTCGGAGATAATTCTTTGATGAATAATGAGGTGAGGTGAGGTGAAATTTGGTTTAACGTCGCGTCCAAAATTATTACACTTATACAGCGACGTGCATGCACGTGTATGTGTGGCTGCTTGTACTAGTCCGGACTAATGCCGATTTATAGTGCTAGCTCACTGAGATACCATGCCGCAGTTTAACATGAATACCCCACTCAGACACAGTATACTGACTCCGAGTCGACCAGTCCTTGTTTTAGCCCCTTAATGCCGAGCGCCAGACAGGGTAACAACAAGTACAATCTTTTAACGTCTTTTGGTATAAAGCGGCTGGGGATCGAACCCCGGACCTTCCGCTCTTATTTGTTCTCCTTCTTGTTGTGTTAGTGTAACAAGATACAACTTCTGCTGGTGTAAGCAGGGTTCTGTCACATGAGTGGGCGAGTCAACAGGCTATTCCTATAGGCAATATTCCATTCAAGTCACGGACAGGGGACATACGCGGTTTCCGAGTGGGATGCAGGATAGCCCCCACCCCCATCCCACCCCACCCCCAAGCAATACAATCAAGTTGACTTGTAGAAAACAATATGAATAATGTATTTGGTGTCATGCCTTCAAAATACAATCATTATTTCACTTACCCTTTACCATCAAACACAAATTATTTCCCGAATTATGTGCCATTTAAAATAATATTTTAAGTGCACTCCCTACTCCTCCCCCCCCCCTCCCCCCCCCCCCCCCCCCCCCCCCACCCACCCACGTGGAGGAATCGAGCCAGGGTCTTTGGCACGAAGTGCTAAGGCAACATGGAGATGTACATGATTTCAAATAACTAGACTGAAACCGTCTGTTATTTCACATTAAGTCACCGAATTTGTCATTCATAATACTTTCCATCCTTACACCATTTGTTTATAGACACCATTACTTTCCAATGTTATGCCAGCTTAGTGTATAACGTTGAATAAGCAGCAACGCTGAACTATTGTGTATTGATAGTAAGCGTCCAAACGCGTTTCGGAGACAGCTTTAAATGATCTGTCTCATTCGAATTCTTATGATTGTCTAAGTTTCCAAAGACTCATCTTGTTGACATGCTCAACAGATCTGGAGACGAGGCTCGTGGGAGGAGGAAGTGGAGAGTTTTCGCCTCTACACTGGAGAGTTCCCCGGCCCTCTTATCGATGATATGATTAGCGGAGACTAACTCCCCGCAGTCCTCTGGGCTTGTCAATGCACGAGCTTGATTAATGAGCCCCCCGCAAGTTTTATCTCTTTAAAAGGAGCTCTCACTAGAAGCTCGGTCGTTGCACGGAGATAGGCGAACAGGGTTGCGGGCCTTGTGGAAGTTTATATGCTTAAAGACCAGGAAGTTTGAGAACACCGGTCCACCGTCTCCATCCTCACACCTGACACTAAGGCCCGTACACAGAAATTGCATGTAAGTTGTTATTTTCTCCTCAAAGATGCGTTCCACGTCTTTTTTCATGTAATATTTGACGGTTAATGTTTTGGCTTTTGAAAAGTAACTGCCATTTCGAAAAACTGACATGATTTGGCAAATAGATACATTGAGACAGGTAACGTCCTGATGTACTGTGTGTGCATCTTAGAGAGCGCAAGGAAAGTATTGCCGATGGAATATGAACTCATTTTGGGTCTCTGACCAGGGTTTTCTTTAAATCAATTGTAGCTGATTGTAATATGTTAACAGTAAACATATACAATAAGATCCTGTCAGTCATCTATCTAGTTTTTCGAAAAGTAGTTGTCTTCTTTGAGACACATAAATTGATTTCTTTTGAGAAGTGACGGCCATTGCTTACAGTTAAGCTTTTCAATCAATAATTCACCATCAAAGGACTGGTAACGTTATTCCAGAAATTATGTGGGGACATTCGGAGGATTTAGTTTTCAGCGTGATAATGTGCCATACTATAAATTGTAAAATTCCTAGAGTTTTCCCATCTATATAATCACTAGCACTTATTGGCTGGGTAAAACAATGTGTCAATGGAGCCGCTGCCGGTAAATCAGGACTGAGTATCTTTTCGCGAACACCTAGTGTGATCATTCATTTTCAGTCATCTATTGACATAATTTTCATTACCAAGTTTGCCTTTTATGCAAAAAGGAATTTGTTTCGACAGATATTCGAGACTGAGATTTCTCTGGCGTTGAATGTATATAAAAAAGTAAGAGGACATTTCAGTAAATGTAAATGCCTTTTATGCAATATGGAATTTGTTTCGACAGATATTCTAGACTGAGTTTAATCTGGCGTTGAATTTATGTAAAACAAAGTAAGAGGACATTTCAGTAAATATTGAACAAGACGGTTTTCTAGATTTAGTATGGACCAATTGCATATGTATATCTATAAATCTAACTAATGTATACAAGAAGAACAGACTCTCCGTTTATCTAATCAAGTACTTATATTGAGACCATCCCTTAATTATTTGTTTTCACAAGCTTTTTCATCCATATATAATGTTAGCACTACATTGCTTATGGGATATAATGAGGTGCTTATTCCGAATGAACCTTGTAGAATTTCTTTTGTAAAATATTTCCAAAACGACACAAGTAAGATAACGTTTGTTTTATTTGTTTGTGGTTTAAGGCCGCAGCAATATATATGCCAATTACACGACGACGATCTGTAAATAATCGAGCCTGGGCCAGACAATCCCGGGATTGACACCATGAGCATCGATCCTCGCAATTGAGATACGATGACATGCAGTCAACCCAGTCAGCGAGTCACGTTTCTTGGGATCTATTCTATCCCAAAACCTACATTAAATAACTAAAAACATTCCTCTGAAATGTTTTGGTGGAAGGACTCATGCCTTTGAATCGATCAGAATCCTTGGAGTGTTTTTCAACCAAACCTATTTTACTTTTTAAAGGTTAAACGCACAAAACCGTAAGCAGTTCGTGTTGTTTGTTTTGCGAAAATTGGTTCTACGTTCCATGAAAACTTGCTAGGAAACACATTAAGAAAAAAGAAAGCGCATAACGAAATTCTGTCGCCTTGATATTGAATTTATATTGACTTTATAAATGTAAATTAGGTTTAAGTTTGAATATTGCATTTTACCATTAAAATTTGTTTCCGTGGATAGTTCTTCAAGAGGAGGTATCTTAGACATTATAAGCCTGTTGTGGCTGGAGTTGTTACCTTCATACACAAGTGTCAGGATGAACAATAAACAGGAAAGGTCTCGCACAACATTATGCACTGAAATACGTTCATACCATTGTAACTCCGGGGGTCGCCATTTTCTCTCACAAAGTCTTTGACACGGGCATATATGTTAACGGTACACTCACCGATTTGTTTGGTCAGACTAGATTATCTGCATAGAGACGCCAGATGGCTTAAATAATGCTGAGTGTCACTCGCTCGCTCCCTCCCTCACTCCCTCCCTCCCTCACTCACTCACTCTTCTTTTAACAAAAGCTCCATGTTTTGAACAGTATGCGTAACCGTATTCGATATATTCACGTCAAGACGACATAATCATATGAGTTTAAAACCCCATTTTTTAGAAAGTGTAGTCCATAGTTTCTGTGTATATTTACATGCATCTACATATCTGTGCATTAGAGCATACTGGTGTCAACATATTTGTGGAATAGAGTCTATTGTTGTTTCCATATCTGTGCAGTAGAGCCTAGTTGTGTCTACGTACCTCAGCAATAGAGTCTATTGTTGTCTTCATATATCTGCAATAGAGCACATTGTGGTCTACGTACCTCAGCAATAGAGTACTCTGTTGTCTGTATTCCCTGCAATAGAGCCTACAAAACGCAGCTTCTTTGTCTCTGACCGTGCTCTAAATGCATTGTTAGTTTATCACCACTTGGCAATGACGGAACTACTTTTCCCCTATCATTTACCTTCATGATAGAACAACTTCATAAAATAGCGCATGTTGCCAGCTGGATTCGAACCCACGAAGTCCTCACGGACGGCTAACGAATGTAGTCTTCTTCGACGGCTTCATAGGAGAAATTTCTGAAATTAACACCTAAATATTTACTGACATCAGGACTAATTGATTATCCGTTGATGAACTGTGATGTATGTGTTTTATGCAGTTTGTATACAGTATGTGACTCTATGCGTTGTAGTATTTGTATGTACTTGTGATTAGGTAGGTGTTGGTTCAACGAAACGAACAGATAGAACTTGGCAAGTAATGTTAAGGTGATTGGTGAATGAGCTCGAGGTTTGTAGGTGCTATAAATGGTGGACATGATGTAAATAGGTTAGAACATACATAGAGTGATTTGGTAGCTGTTATTTCAACGAAACGAACAGAACTTGGCAAGTAATGTTAAGGTGATTGGTAAATGTGCTCGAGTTTTGTAGGTGCTATAAATGGTGGACATGATGTAAATAGATTAGAACATACATAGTGTCTATTGTTGTCTACATACGTCTGGAAGAGACACAGAGTCTGTGGGTGTTCAACGTATCCTGACAACAGAACCGAGTGTTTCTCAACATGCCTTTGAAACAGAATCTAATTCATAAATACCTAGAATAAAGTTTTATCCACAGACCCAATGAAGCAAAACCAGAACAACATGTGCCTTTTACTGAAATACAATATTTTCAAGGGACGGGGACACTGGTGCAGGAACCGAGTTGCGTCCCTTAGTCACACCAGAATCTTATGATCGTGCGTTTGAATCCCTGATTCGCCTTGAATATTGGTCTTAGTCAGCAGCATTGTCAAAGTGCCCCCCCCCCCCCCCCCCCCAAAAAAAAAATAAAAAATAAAAATGATAATACGTTCCTCCAACACGAAGCTGACGCCCCGTGATATCCTAGCTATGCCCATGCATGGTCAGGTCACCATATAACATTATGGTCTGTAATCATCAATATTGTCAAGTTGTATTCAAATAAGGCAGTAAACACCCCATTGGCGTAATACGCTGTTCAAATATAAACAACCAACAAAAGAAAGTATTTACTTGAAAAGAAATATTGACCAAAACATTACAAACGCAACCAAGACGTCACTAGGCTGAAAACACTCGCCGAGCCACCGCAAAGTTTAAAGGTCAATATCGCCTGGGAAACCCGTATCAAATACATCACCTTTAAAATATCATTTCCTTGTATCAGTAATAGTCAACACCAACCACTTTCTGTTACCCTATAGTTTATATGCTGCAATACATAAACGCTGTATGATGCAACCGAAAATATAATCCTCACTTCTAATGTGCATATAGTGATATTTTCTTGTGGCTCTTTTAAATAAAACATGAGCAAATGTCAGGTATGATTTATTATTGAGAATATATTAAATTGTGTATCCTGAATGCCCGTGTATTGATCGATAAACATACATGTGCTCAATCATAAACCTCATACAGGAAGAATATTTGTGATGTATTTAGGCATGTGATCATTAGGGGAAAGATCCCCATTTCTTTAAAATGCCTATTTCTACAGCGATATGTATACCGGCATCTGGCACAAATCCAAATGTATTCCACATTTTTTTGTATGTATACATGTAGCTTTCAAAGCGTTTCATGACAGACGTGTGGGGGGTATTTCCAATCAGTGACAAAAAAATATGCCTGGCTCATTTTTCTGACTCCCTATTTTGACTTGTACCATATGTTCTGTTTTCTCAGGTGAATAGATGACTTGCCTTTGCGTGTGTTTGTGACGATTGGTACAGGTGGGGACGGATACACCCACCTTTCCGCGAACATCTGGTACCATTGCTATATGTTAGTGATTTATAGACACATGCTTATGATATTGTCGGAATCGTAAATTGAATTTTGGTAGATATTTCTTATGATTGTAAAAATTATCTTTGTCAGTTTTCTTTGTTTGAAGAAACAACCCTTTCATGCAGAATTGCATCCTCCATCTGTGTTAGGATCCCATTAAAGTAGGTTTGAGTCCCAGAATCGCCCAAGTTACATTTGCCAGTCATAAGTCATACTTGTGCTGTGGATCTCATCATGAGTGAGTGAGTGAGTTTGGTTTAACGCCGCTTTTAACAGTTTTTCAGTTATACCACGGCGTGTCAGCTTAATATGGGAGGAAAGCCCGAAGTGATGCAGGTCTCAGACGTTTGCCACTTCGGTGAAACCCACGAGCACGGGTATGGTGCTGACAAATCTAGAAACATAATCGGGGCGAACCGGGATTCGAACCCACAATCATAGGTTTCTGGCGTCCCCAAGTGACGCAACGACTGGGCCACCCGTGCCCCTAAAACCATTTGAAACTTTCAAAGATTTTTATTGCTGTAAGTGATCAACAGAGCATTCTCGGCTGTGTCTCAAAATTTGCAAAGTGAAGGCACCAAAAGTTGGTGCTGCAGGGATATTGCTCAACATAAAGGGAAAGTTGAGTTTTGGAAAGTTGAAGTCATCCCTCTTGTGGAAACTCTTTGTCACTCTGAATCTTTATACATAGATCTAAATATGAAACTGACGAGGCGGTCATTTTGTTTTTAGCTTAGGTGGATAAGTCAGTGGAAGGGAATTCGTTATTTGACCATTACTGAACAATGTCAGATGATCGATTTACCTCAAGCTCAAGTTAAACTTCTTGGCCAAATTCCCGTGTTTTGATCTTGCCAACCCGAGCAGTATTTCTGTTTCTTATGCATAAAGAAACAGATCAGCAAGAAGGGGAGCACCCTTTGTGCCCGTGGGGATGTCTTCTTGACTAAACGTTGAAGAAACAATTATTGTCGAATTAGGAAAACACGAGAAAAAACTCGTGTTGCTTTAGACTCTCAAGGTACATTTCTACCTGCTTAAACATTAAGCAATTCCTCAAAACATCCTTTAACTGACCCTTACGGAATTGTTCTTCTTTTGGAAAGACACAAATATGCCAATTTTGCTTACAATATGTGTCTGTTTCTTTGGTTTCTCGGTTAAAACATCATCACTATGGATCAATCAGTCCACTATTAATTATTAACAATTGTCATCGCATTAGAGTGTCTCATTCAGATAGAATCTCATGGAGAGTTATTATCTGTCATATTATTGAACCGACACTTTGCTGCAGTATTACGGACCAGTCCTGGTGTTGGGGGTGAGCGTGTTTAATTGCCTCACAGACAGCGGGGGCCATTCACACGAAGAACTTCAATCATATCCGACCCCACGAAACATCTCTTAAAAACTTCTTCTCATAATTTTAATGGATATAGGACTGAATATGTTCACTTTACCTTTACGTAAGTGCTTCTTCAAAAATGTAAAGATTTCAAAGTGATTTATCTATTTTTATATTTACATTATTACTTTTACATTGACCGAGATACAAAAACGACTACCATCTTAACACATTTATTTAAGATGCCTTAATAACTTCTGAATTGGGGTTTACCATAACGGTTAAGCATATATGCATCCACTGTGATTGGGAGCAAGTACCGTAAGGCAGGTGCCTCGTTACTGTTACGGAGATAAACGTTGTAGTCCTTATTTACTTTAGTATTGCCCTGAGCACTTGGAACATAACACTTTTCTCTCTGAGTATCAACACGGGGATTTGGCTAATATGTGTAAATAGATTATAGGGACGACTTGTCATTTAATTTGTTCACAAGGCTCTCCTAGTACAGCTCTGCAAAGGATGTACCAATCGATGAACCAGAAGAAGGAGTAATAGGTTTGTCTGAAAGACTGGTTCCCGGAATATCCCGGACCATATGTTTTTTTCTGCTAGCTCATTTATACAAATAAATGTGACAAACCCCTTTCCAAATTGAAAACACATGTTTGTTAACCGCCATGCAAACACGAACACATGTTGTACACTGGCATGTACAGAAAACATATATGTTTGTAGAAGGCATATATATATATAGATATGTTTTTATACATTGACTTATATACAAGAAAGCTTATGTGGGTGGATCGGCAAATAAAGGAGTATACATGTGTGAAGGTTGGCATATAAACAGCCCTCATGTTTAAAGTCTGGTATGTAAACAAGTACACATGTTGGTAGACTGATAAATAAACAAATACACGTGTTGGTAAACTGGTAAATAAACAAGAAAACATGTTGGTAGACTGGTAAATAACAAGTACACATGTTGGTAGACTGATAAATAAACAAATGCACGTGTTGGTAAACTGGTAAATAAACAAGTACACATGTTGGTAGACTGGTAAATAGACAAATACACGTGTGTTTACCACTCAGCACGGGTTTGGTAATGACAGGCAAAAGATAATCATTTTAGCGGATCTGGAGTCTCAACCACTCACCAACTCCGCAGACGAAAAACTGTGCATGTTGACGCGTTCACTTTCAAATTTCTCTCTAATCCTATTTCAAAGACATTCAAGTTTTTATTGATAACTCTCGCTGCACAGTCTCATCACAATTATGTTGTACAGTGTAGTTTTGTTTCAAATGACTATTAGTCTCTAAAATTACAATATCCTTATGAATTACATAATGAGGTTTAAGTTATATGAAACAGTGCGCCAGAAAATATAACAAAATGTGCGTTGCAGATGGGTGACACGCGGCATATTTTTAAACAAAACACATTGGTACTTTGAACACTTGAACAAAATGCAAAACCAAATTGAATAGCCTGGTATGTTTTGTTCTTAGGTTTATAAAGGCAATTGCTATGTGTGAAACTGATCCCAATACTTATGCGACCTGTCCTCCTGCGAATCTATCTGTTTGTAAAAGTAATTAGACACAACTATACCCAAAGGACTTCCTCGGCTTTCATTAGTGCAATGTTGGCATAAAGAGCATTATCCAAGGGACATAATTATACACATTTACGAAGCCATTCTCTATAATGAGATGTATTGCTTCGCGTGGTAGTAATTGATTGATGTCAGGTGTTTGTGCATATGTATTAATCAATTGTTTGTTTTTCAGATAATGAAGTTGGCCGAGATCGTTCTCTGCATAACCACTGTCCTTCTTTTGACCTTCACAACCGGGAATGGCGCTCCCCAGTGGCGACCCCAAGGACGATTTGGAAAGAGGGTACAAAACAACTTGCCACTTCTTATAAATGAAGGTAGGTACCTTTCTGAATTATTAAGCAACAAGCACAGACATCCAGTCATAAAGCGACACGTTCCATAGCAGCGTTACTAAATAATAACCAAACATTCCCACATTTAGCCATATATCAGTTACTTAACTCGGACACCTCTTCCCCAACCATCAAGTAAACAGACAACACAAAACTGGATGTCATGTATGTGTTGTCCAGGGACTGGCGGTCTAGCGCTTCTTAATCATGTTGTTTATACATGTAAAGTTTGACACAAACAGTAATGATGATGTTGCCTACAATGACATGACCACCGTAAAAGGATAGATTATCTTGCAGAACAGTTTTTAATGAGTCCAGATAATCTAAAATGAACCTTGCACATCTTGGAAAGAAGTGCTTCTGTTTATTACGACCATGGTTAATTATGGCCTTCATGGCATGGGTCCTTTATGACTGACATAGAGATTGAAGGAAATCTTTCATTAACTTTCTTGGAATGGTTATCACCACATGTGTCGTTCCATGAATAAATTCTTACATAATTATTTTTTACATGAGAGTCTTGCCTTTGAAACAACAAGAACCATTGTCTTAATTTTGCCTGGTGGTGTAAATTTGGTGTATGACGGGTCGTTCCATGAATAAAATTCTGACATATTTTTATTTTTTTAATAAGAGTCTTGCCTTTGAAACAACAAGAACCATTGTCTTAATTTTGCCTGATGGTGTAAATTTGGTGTATGACGGGTCGTTCCATTAATAACATTCTGAGATATATTTTTATTTTTTTAAATGAGAGTCTTGCCTTTAAAACAACAAGAACCACTGTCTTAATTTTGCCTGGTGGTATAAATATGGAAAAAGGTCTATTTCGACATCCATGCTTGGGGTTTCAAATGCACCACCATTCCACGTGTCATGAATAGAAATGAATTCAAACTAAAACGTGTCTTCTCATTTGAAAACAAAAAGAATAGCATATCCAAGTTTACCGTGCCGTTAAGCATTTTGCGTTTGCTTTTATTACGTAACAGGAAGGTCTCTAAAAGACAGTGGTGTCTCCTTAACATAGATCTAACCTTCCTATGTGGCTGACACATCTGTACTAGAGTTAGTTTATGTACAAGGCAAGGCACTAACTGAAGTGCTAATTATATGGCAGATAAAGTGTTACAATGACGTTTATGATTTGAGTTATTTTGGGGGGCCTAAGTCTTGCTTGACAATGGTTTAAGGATCTTTACCGAAACGACGCCTTTACATTAATTAAAGAAGTTGTTATCCATAAATTGTGTCTACTTTGAATATTTTGTTCCTTTAAAATATTTTTCATGATTACTTTACTTACGTCGTGAAACGCCATTGATTACTTCTAAAAATGGTAATAATCAGTCCAGTTATTTGACCAGGTAATTAATAAGGCTCTAATATCTAATTATAATCAATAGTGCATCATAACAGATCCTGCAGTGCTTCTGCCTACCTGCTGGTACAGTGAGATGAGACTAGAGAACCCAACAGGGGTTATGATATCATTATCGACTAATATTCCAGTCATTATTAAGTAATTACTTATGGGTATTAGCTGCGCCTCGTTCCGGGGACCCTGTGGTATGGTACGTCTTGTCCAAAACATGACATTTGTTTCGTCGGAATAATCAAAAGGGCAAGATCAGCGGCATGTACATTCCATACTCGGAATCGATATTTAACATCCTATTAAACAGCATGCACAAATCCCTGTTATCTTTTTTAACTAACACATTTTGTTTTCTGCAACTACGCCGAATGCAGATCTAGAGGCCAAAATACTAACCCATGACCATTAAATGTATGGTTGTGTTTGTAGTATATCCTCTGGAATACTAGAAGGGCCATTCTTATGTTTCTTATTGTCGTGCTTTGAATAATTTATTTGGCGTTCAAAGCGATATAATATCCTTTCTCAAGGTATTTAGAAATCAATTACATCTTAAACCATGGAATTTACCACCTGTGCTTAAATATGTGCATTGGACAAAATACAGGTATATAGGTATATTTTGACGTATTAATCCACTAATGCAGACAGGATATCAGGGTTACAACATTCAAGGCCCCGGGAATGCTTTCCAAATGTTCTATGATTTGAGGACTTCAGCCAAGGATTTTAACTTCAGGTATATGGATGAGTGAGTGAGTGAGTTGGGTTTAACGTCGCTTTTAACAGTATTCCAGTTATATCGCGGCGGTATATGGATGATCTATTGGCGTTCAATAATGGTCAAATAACCAATTCCTTTCTACTGATTTACCAACCTGCACCACCGGTGGCACCTGTCCAAAACACATACAAAGAAAAACACGGGAACATGTGCTACAAGTCAAAAGGAAATAGCATCTGGCAATGATGCGTCAGTTTTGGAAATGTCCTCCACATGTAAAAAAAACTTGTGTTGTAAACCTGATCAAACAACGTTTGAGCAACACTCGTATGACGCTCTTTGAAATCTTTGAAGAAAGATCATCTCGTTTGTGCCTCCATCGTTGTGGTGAGGTGAAATGGGGTTTAACGTCGCGTCCAAGATTATTGCACTTATATAGCGACGTGCATGCACGTGTATGTGTGTGTGTGTGTGGCTGCTTGTACTAGTCCGGACTGATGCCGATTTATAGTGCTAGCACACTGAGATAACATGCGGCAGTTTAACATGAATACCCCACTCAGACACAGTATACTGACTCCGAGCCGACCAGTCCTTGTTTTAGCCTCTTAATGCCGAGCGCCAGACAGGGTAACAACAAGTACCATTTTTTAACATCTTTTGGTATGACGCGGCTGGGGATCGAACCCCGGACCTTCCGCTCTCCGGGCGGACGCTCTACCACTAGACCACGGAGGCGGTCCTCAAACGTTGTGAAATGTAGACACTGAAGACTGGACCTGCTTGTATATTGCTCGACATGAAGGGAAAGTTGCCTATCTTCTCGTTTGCGTTTTACATACTGACTCGTTTTATCACGATCTCGTGATTGTCTGCTATACTTAGTACTACTATAGGAAAACTGCCCATGGTGTATAGTTTCGTTCAACGATATTCAACACTACTCATATTGCGTACAATCTAAACTCAGGCAATCATAACAGTAATATTCCAAGATTGTCATTGCTTTTGTTCTGTCCATGACGTGGTCTCGTGGTAGAGCGTCCTCCAGGAGAGCTGTCGAAGGTCTGTGGTTCGAGACGTTAAAAGATTGTATTTGTTGTTACCCTGTCTGGCGCTCAGCATTAGGGGCCATAAACGTGGACTGGTCGGCTCGGAGTCAGTATACTGAGTCTTAGTGGGGTATTCATGTTAAACTACGACATGGTGTCTCAGTGGGCTTGCATTTTAAAATCAGCATTAGTCCGGACTAGTACAAGCAGCCACACACACACACACACACGCGGGCGTGCATGCACGTCACATAAGTGCAATAATCTTGGACGCGACGTCACCAACGTCACCTCACCTCACATGTAATATATAACTGGTTGCAGTTTCCATTAGCGCCAGCTAGTCAACTTAACATGCCATTCAAGAAATGTGTATGGAATTCGCATGACATTCATTTCAATCTTTATAAATAATCATTATTTGAGTTGAAATTGATATCCAATTACTCCGTTAAAATTGACAGCTTTATCAAAATAATCAAAACTGCTGTCAGTTTCTTAGTGACCTTAAATCCAATGACGAGAGGAAACTCTGGTAATTTGAACTTCATAGCTATGGACACAAGCAATGCTGTACGACCTTCGCGAACTAGGCAATAAAGTATATCGTGGTCTTTCAAGCTCTAACTTAGTAGTTCTAGGCATTGAACATACTACAGTAAAAGCATATTCATGCTCAACCAGGTGTTTGTCAATTTGAGACAAAACTAACACCTTGCTCGTGAGGAACGAATTGTCACGTGAAATCGTGAAATGATATTGCTCTAATGGTTTTGTTCACGCTCTCATACATGTGATGAGTTGCGTCCCTTGTGCACGCCAGAAACCTATGATTGTGGGTTCGAATCCCGATTCGCCCCGATTATGTTTCTAAGTTTGTCAGCACCATGCCCGTGCTCGTGGGTTTCACCGAAGTGGTAAACGTCTGAGACCTGCATCACTTCGGGCTCTCCTCCCACATTAAGCTGACACGCCGTGATATAACTGGAATACTGTTAATCAGGTCTCCTGGTATCAGATGTTTATTATTTTATTCCGTAATTATAAGTGCTGTAAATACAGTAAAAACATTTAAACAGCTGCGTAAATAACGATCATGATGAACGTTGATATGTCGCTGAATGTCTGAAAACGAACCATGTTTTTATGCTCTCCTATCAGACACATTCATATGTTCCTTTAAATATGAAACGAAGCATTTTTCATGATTTCATTTCAAACATTATGGAGACCGTCTCCATGGTGTGGTGGTAGAACGTCCGCCCTGAGATCCCCGACCGCGTCATTCCAAAAGACGTTAGAAAAGATGGTACTTGTTGTTACCCTGCTTGGCGCTCGGATAAAGGGGCTAAAATAAGGACTAGTCGGCTCGGAGTCAGTATAATGTGTCTGAGTGGAGTATTCATGTTAAACTGCGGCATGGTATTTCAATGGACTAGCACCATAAAATCAGCATTAGTCCGGACTAGTACAAGCATCCACACACACACACACGCACGCACGCACACACGCACACACACACACGCGTTCATGCACGTCGCTATATTAGTGCAATAATCTTGAACGCGACGTTAAACCCAATTTCACCACACCACCTCAAACATTATGCTAATGAAAGGCGGAAAAGGAAAACAAAATCTACTATAGTATTATTGTTGAGCGTACATACACGCAGCTAGTATGAACAGCTTACCTATATGGTGGGGTAGCCTCGTGGTTTAAGCGATGGCTCGTTAGCTGAAGACAGTGGTTTGTTTCTCAACAAGGGTATACCATTTCCGATTTGTCCCACTTTGGTACTGCTCAAAGAGTAACACCTTACTCGCCCACTCTTGTTAGCAGACAGAATGTAAACGGTCTGCATCACTTTAGAATTTCCTTACATGATCAAATAATAAAATTGACACAACCCTTTCAATATTCATAAGATTTTAAGATTCCGACTATTTTATGAGCATGTGTTTATGAGTTTATGACGCTCTTTGAAATCTTGGTAGAAAGAGCACGCTCGATTGTACCTCAAAATTGTGAAATATAGACACCAAGGGCTGGAGCTGCAGGAATATTGCTCGACATAAAGGGAAAGCTGACAATTGGAAATTGACATCATTCCTCTTGTCAAAAGTCTTGTGGAGTGAGTTTTGTCACTCTCGGATCTAAATATGAAACAGATGACGCGGTCTCACTGGTCTTCTTATGGTGGGTAGATTAGTGGAAGGGAATTGGCTTTTTGATGGTTATTGGACGATATCAGATGATCGATATACCTGAAGCTTTAGTTCAACTTCAAGGCCAAATTACTTTTATTTGACTTTGCCAATCCCAGCAGAAATTCTGATTCATGTGCATGAAGAAACAGATCAACAAGAAGGGGAGCACAACCGGTGCCCATGTGGAGGCCTACGTCTTGCCAAAATGTCTTACCCCCAAATTTTACATAGATGTTATCAACGAGGAAGTCCAGGTTTTCACCTATTGTTTTCTCAGTAAATTTCAGACGGCATTTGCTTTCATTTATGACAATTTGACCTGAACCTCTGAAGTTAAATATGCAACTATTCTATGGTCACCACGTTTTGTAACAAAAGCCACATGTATTACGGAATTAAGTTTTTCATTAAGTTTGTCATGTGGAATAGTTGTGTACAATGTTGAAAATCAAATGTTTTAACAGAATTGAACCTTGTTCTTTTGGGGTATTGTAAAAAGTCAAGCAAATCCTTTGACAGTTTGAGAAACCACATAATATTAATTCCACTTGTCTCAAATACTACAGAAAGTCCTTCCGTGATTGTATTTAGGATTATGGTTAATCTTTCAGACATGATTTGTTGGTACATTTGCTACATGGAGCATTACATCTCTATTTGTATGGATTTGTATGGAGCTTCGGAATCCAGTACAAGAGAGGAATGGACAAGTCTTCAGGCATTAGAGTCAAGTCAAAAGTTGATAGAACTCATGCAGGTTTTGGTAGGATTTCTACCTCAGTTAACATACTGGCAGTATATGTGGCATTATTTGGCATGTCACTTATAGCAAGGCCTTTGGTCGACCGACTAGTATAGTGATGCTCAGGGTAGAATAGGTCTTCAGCAACCTATGCTTGCCGTAAAAGGCGACTATGCTTGTCGTAAGAGGCAACTAATGGGATCAGGTGGTCAGGCTCGCTGACTTGGTTGATGCATGTCATCGTATTCCAATTACTTGGATCGATGCTCATGATGTCAGATTGTGGTCCAGGCTCGATTATTTACAGACCGCCTTCATACAGCTGGAATATAGTGTAGTATTTGTCTAGCGTTGGTGTTGTTAGTGTCGGACAGTGTAGTATGTGTCTAGTGTTAGTGTCGGACAGTGTAGTATATGTCTAGTGTTAGTGTAAGTGTCGGACAGTGTAGTATGTGTCTAGTGTTAGTGTCGGACAGTGTAGTATATGTATAGTGTTAGTGTTGTTAGTGTCGGACAGTGTGGTATATGTCAAGTGTTAGTGTTAGTGTCGGACAGTGTAGTATATGTATAGTGTTAGTGTCGGACAGTGTAGTATATGTATAGTGTTAGTGTTGTTAGTGTCGGACAGTGTGGTATATGTATAGTGTTAGTGTCGGACAGTGTAGTATATGTATAGTGTTAGTGTTGTTAGTATCGGACAGTGTAGTATGTGTCAAGTGTTAGTGTTAGTGTCGGACAGTGTAGTATGTGTTTAGTGTTAGTGTCGGACAGTGTAGTATGTGTCTAGTGTTAGTGTTAGTGTCGGTGTAGTTTATGTCTAGTGTTATGATCATATCCTAAAAACCTCCATGGTCTATTGGTAGAGCGTCCGCCCGGAGAGCGGAAGGTCGAGGGTTCGAACCCCGGCCGCGTCATACCAGAGACGTTAAAAGATGGTACTTGTTGTTACCCTACCTGGGGCTCGGCTTTAAGGGTCTAAAACAAGGACTGGTCGGCTCGGAGTCAGTATACTGTGTCTGAGTGTGGTTTTCATGTTAAACTGCGACATACTATCTCAGTGAGCTAGCACTATAAATTCAGCGTTCGTCCTTACTAGTACAAGCATCCACACACACACAGACACACACACACACAGACACACACACACACACACACACACACACACACACACACACACACACACACACACACCACACATGTGCATGCAAGTCGCTATATAAGTGCAATATTCTTATAAACCCATTTTCACCTCACCGCTCCTTGATCATATCCGAATTATACAATATTAAATAATACATGTTCAACCATTTGATACGACTGAGACATGTTGACCGATGTGGTTCGTCCATCTGTTTCTTCGAGAAGTCTGCTTTACAAAATCAATATCATGGATTAAACTTATACACCCATAAGCAATTTATTTCTTGATCCTGGCCCAGAAATAATACCAAGATTCATAGGCTAATTTAAACACACTTTTTGATGGACACATGTGTAAATATTTCATGTGTGTCTTGGGCCAATATTGCCTGTTGAGACATTCTTGGCACCAGTCACACTCTTGGTTCAATAGTCCGGAGTTGAAATTAATGCCCAGTGACTTGAACATGCGCACTCCTCTCTGGACCCCGGGGGTTAGCTATTATAGTGATGAAACAGCATATATCATATACCATTGCAACAGCGATGACTTTAACTTCCAACAGTCAATTTCCCTTCATGTCTATCAATATGCCAACAGCTCCCAGATTTTGGTGTCTAGATTTCACATCTTATTACGTACAATCGAGCACACTCTTTCTTCGAAGATTTCAAAGATAAACAGCATGCCCATAGTTGTCATCCTGTACAATTGTTAGCCAGTTTGCAAGAGACAGCACGTGTCATCGTTGTGTAAGTTTTGAGACATTCTTTATCACTTCATCGAGTTTTTCACTATTGAACGCTGAGACGAAAGTGCATTAGTGTTATTGTTTAAGAGTAAAATACACGAATAACTAAAAAACATTGCCTTGCAGGTAGTACTTAAATCTGACATTATCTCTCCTCGCTGAGCATGTTGGCGACGCAGTGATCCCAGTCTACCAACACCAAATAGAAAAGAACGATATTATTTCTTTTAATTGTTTATGTCAATACTCTCACGACATGGTACAACATCGATATGGCACATACAATGTGTGCCAGGCACGCTTCCTCCTCGAAGTACTTTTCTAAATAAGTGCGAGATAAAGACATTGAATCTGTCAATAACGGTAATAGGGAATTAGTCGGTATACGCCATAACGTTTAGTCTGACAGAACGGGGCCATTGTTCAGGCAAAATAGAGCAGAGCGTGAAATTCAAAATGGTGGACACATGCTAAGTTTCCGGTCTGCTGGAGCATACTTCCGGTTGGCGGTGTGCTCGCTGATTTCGTTTAACATTTCGACAATACAATACCAACACAATCGTATGACAAGGAAAGCAGAACGAAACACCACCCGCAGCATCGTGTTTCAGTAAGAGGAATAGATTTCTCAAAGACACGGATGAAGGCTATGACGTCATTCGAGGCAACAGACACGAAGTTCTACGAAAATAGCCGGAAGTGGTCGATCTGTGTGCTTAGTTTCGCGAGTCTGTTTAGAGTAACACGATGTAGTTAGGCACATTCGATCTACTCAACTACAAGAGACATTTCATACAGGATGGACCCAGACAATAGTATATGCAAAAGTTCTTTTCCGAGGAATTTGTTTGACGACAAATGAATCTTTATCGAGTACGATGTAATGGTACATATTCGATCTGCTCTCCCACAAGAAATATTTCACACAGGAAGGACTCAGACAAAAGTATATGCTAAATTAGTTTTCGGAGAAATTTGTATTTGGATATTTGATTTGTCCATCGACCTTCAATATATCCTGTTTCATGTGGCAGAGATGAAATATTTAATGCCCCGTTTAATCCAGGAGTAACATGGCACTAGAAATGGTTTCTTTTATTGTGGTTCTATATTCCTCAAGATAGAAGCCCATGTTGTAGATATGCATGTGCACTTACATAAAGACGCTTTCAATACACGCTTGCATACGTAGTGCAATGACCACAGGCTTTTTTGATGAAGATAATGCCGTACATGTGATCGCCCAGTGGCATTCCTGGTAGGCATCATTACAAGATCATCATTTCAGATGTGACATTAGTTGGTACCTGCTGCTAATGTTAAAAAGGTATATATATCCCGCGCGTCTTTTCCCATGGCTGATGTAACCGTCTCCGTGGTACAGTGGTTGAACGTTCGCCCGGAGAGCGGAAGGTTCGGGGTTCGAACCCAGGCAGCGTCGTACCAAAAGACGTTAAAAAATGGTACTTGTTGTTACCCTGTCTGGCGCCCGGCATTAAGGGGCTTAAACAAGGACTGGTCAGCTCGGAGTCAGTATACTGTGTGTGAATGGGGTATTCATGTTAAACTGCGGCATGGTATCTCAGTGGGCTCGCACTATAAAATCGGCATCAGTCCGGACTAGTACAAGCAGCCACAAACACGCACACACACACGTGCATGCACGTCGCTATAAAGGCACAATAACGCGACGTTAAACCCCTTTTCACCTCACCCATGGCCGATTAAATACGTGTTTATGAATATAACAGAGATACTTTGAAAATGTGTTTTTTTTTAATTATACGCTGGGGATGCTGGATGTACTGGAATTGAAGTGTTGTACGATTGTACGATTGTATATCTTGAAATTAATCTGAACATTCCCCCTCATCTTAACACACACAGATACTCCACGGTCGATGTCTTACTCATTACGTGCCATGTCTTACCCCTGAATATGTTGCCATGGTAATTGACCTAACTGTAGTTTTAGCTTGCTCAACTGCTGGTCGGAACGCAGCATACTTACATACATACACTGTATACATAAGTTTCGAGCCTACCTGGATGAAGTTCCCTATTTTGACTTGTACCATATGTTCACGTGTTTTGTTCGGGCGAACAATTGACATGCCTTTGCATGTGTTTGTGGTGGATGCACCGGTGGGGTAAGATACGGTTACCTTTTCGCTAACACCTGGTGTCATCACTATTTTGGTGATTCTTAAACACATATAGTCGTAACCGTGCAATCAAGATTTCAAGCAGCCATTTCTAATGATAATGGAAATGGTTTGGTCGTTTTCATTTACATTTCACCACTGCCGTTTTCTTCCAGATTCATCAAACCACTCCCCCGAGCCTGCCTCCTCGCCGTATGAGATTCCTATAGAAAAACTAGAGACACACAGTGATGGCAGCGTCCTCAGGCTCCTCGACAGACTCTGCACGGAGTCCAATGTCCCTGGTTTCAGGAAATGTTTATGGTACGTCATATCTCCCACATCCTCATGGACCTGTGAAGATCCGGGGTAGAATAGGTCTTCAGCAACCCATGCTTGCCGTAAAAGGCGACTATGCTTGTCGTAATAGGCGACTAACGGGGTCGGGTGGTCAGACTCGCTGACTTGGTTGATGCATGTCATCGTATCCCAATTACATGAATCGATGCTCATGATGTTAATCACTGGATTGTCTGGTCCAAGCACGATTATTTACAGAACGCCGTTACATAGTTCGAATATTGCTGAGTGCGGCGTTAAACAAACAAACAAACAAACAAACCTTCTCATGACTTTGGAACGTCAATACATTTAACATATTCTACCTCTGTGTTACTCTGTGTTACAGAAACACAGACACACGAACGCAGACGTACACACACGACAAAAGCGATACGGACAATACTACATGTGTTTATATTGTTTGTACTTCCGCATTTTCTTTCAGTTTTACTCTAAGGTCACATGATATAGCCATCCCGGTGATTAGGGGTCATAATTCTGACTGATCAATAAAAGATAACAAACAAACTTCAACATCGAAAATGGAAAGAAAGTGTCACAGAAAAATCTCATCTTTTCTAAACGTGTACTTTGTGAAGATTATTTAAAGCCATGGCAATGTATTTTATCAGAACCTAAATGACAAGGCTGCAAATTGGCAGTACAAACTACGGCAAAACAAGGTTAGGTAAAATTTAGATCTCACACGCGGATCTGCTTTCTCTGTCCAGTCGATAACAGCAGCAGATGTGGAAGATTTTCGTAATTTATAGTTGCTGGTTATCGAAAGGCAACAAAACAACCACATACTTTTTAGTAAACATTCTGTGAGTGGCAGGTAGAGCAGGACACTCTTACCCTTTTCGCACTTGGAGTTATCAGCGATTTTTATCATTATTATGCTTTTAACGCCGTAGGGGATTGGTTCCGGTTGATAATCGAGAGATATGTTCTGTTCTGAAAGACGATTCATGTCGGATTAACGATTAATCAATGATTAATGTCTAAGCGGTCGAACACAGCTAGTCCTTTACAATTAATTCCGTATTGTGAAGAGCTACGGTGCATGGGTCGAGCCGACGTGGCCCATTGACGGCTCCACGTGCAGCCTGTCACACTCCACCTCAGTCCCCTGTTTAATGGAAATGGACTCTTCCGTGGCACGCGTAACGACCACAGCACCAAACCGCGGTGTTCACGCCGCGTTTTTTCTTAGTTTGTTTGACATCAGCGTCATCCAAAACGCTCTGGTGGTTCCGTGAGCTGTGACGTGATGTAATGGCGTGGCTGTTCGACGTGTGTATGCGTCAGCAGCCCCTTCATGGCCTGCAGTAGGGGATGGATGTGGCACGATAACAGTAAAAATCACTGATGTAAAGTGTAATCTGTTTGGTGCCCAGCTGTTAGTTATCCCTATTTCTGCTTTTATGCCTCATGGAAAGAGAAAGCATTACTTGTTTATTGTTTCTCGGCATGGGCTAAACGTATTAATGCTTTCTCTCTCCTTGTATTCCGTAGTAAGGAGTTACAGTCTACTGAATCGAGAGACTGTATGTTATTCTTACGACTACTTTGAAACACTCGACTGAAAGTGGTTTGATGGAGTGAGTGAGTTGGGTTTAACGCCGCTTTTAACAGTATTCCAGTTATATCGCGGTGTGTCAGCTTAATGTGGGAGGAAAGCCCGAAGTGATGCAGGTCTCAGACGTTTACCACTTCGGTGAAACCCACGAGCACGGGTATGGTGCTGACAATCCTAGAAACATAATCGGGGCGAACCGGGTTTCGAACCCATAATCATAGGTTTCTGGCGTGCCCAAGGGACGCAACTCTGCACAGCGAATCGCGGCGCCTTAGACGACTGGGACACCCGTGCCCCAGGTTTGATGGATCTGGATGTACACGGTAGTGAGTTGGGTTTTACTCCGCTTTTAGCATATTCCAGCAATATGACAGCGGTGGGCACCCGAATTGGGCTTCATTCCATGGGGGAATTGAACCCGGGCCTTTTGCGTGACGAACGCTATAACCACTAGGCTACCCCACCGCCCCCATAATAATAAGAAATATCTGCTGAAAGCACAGACCTTTGGAAGATTCTGACTATCCGTCAGCATGTGTTTATGAATCTCCATCAAACAGTGATAATACCATGTGTTCGCGAGAGACTAATACATGTACATCACATATACGTTTCAGAATACACAAAAAAGATGACGTATGCATTTCACAATACACAAAAAGAAGAAGACAGAGACCGTTTTCAATTCCGTATTCTGTATTAATAGCGTACTGGTGGCTCGTCACGCCTAAGACCCGGGTTCGATTCCCGACATGGGTACAATGTGTGAAGCCCATTTCTGGTGTCCCCCGCCGTGATATTTCTGGAATATTGCTAAAAGCGGCGTAAAACCATACTCACCCCCTTCCTGAAGTAAAACACTTGCTTGATAGCGGTGTTAGAACCAACACCGAAACGTCGCTCTTAATTGTAATAAAGAAGTTGTTCATCCATAAATCTTATCCTTACTCAGTACTTCAACTTCTAAATGCTAATCAACGAAGAAAAAAATGGTTGATTCTTTGAAGATACAAACGTTTAAAGACACAACTTCCAATTCTTCACCCAAACACCCAGTTCCTTAAGCAAAGCGGGTACCGTTGTTCCAGCTTGAGTTCAAAATTGTTTTGAATTAGCCATGAAAGACTGTATTCCATAAAGTCGAAAGTACAGTAAACTACGGTTATAACGAACACGCTTATAATGAACTGACGGATATAACGAACTTACTTTTTTGGTCCCGACTATTTGCTGTAGTTAAGCTGTATATATGCTTATAACGAACTACGGTTATAACGAACTAAAATTAGTAGTTCGTTATAACCGTAGTTTACTGTAGTTACAACTGAAAGGTTTATTCTGTTATTTTCTTTCGCGTGTCATTTCCACAAAAAAAAGACTGAGACATAACCCACGTAGATGAAAACCATTCTTCACGGTCTCCTCTGTGGCACTTTAAAGAATATGTCGATTGATGGCTTCACACCATCAGAAGATCCCATGTCGCTTTGGCATCTCGTTTAAGATGGACGTACCAATGAACTTCAAATGACAAGCGCTCAATATGGAATGCGTCGTCGTGTTTTAAACTTCATATTTGTCTACAGGCTTATCTTGGACTGATCACATTGGTGTAGACGGGAGAGTATCGAGGGAGCATCGTAATGACCAAATTACATTACAAGTCCAAATACGATAGTTTTCATATTCAGTCCCCCGGTCCAGGGAGCATTCCTTGCCTCAGTAGTTCCGAACAGCCGGATTATATACGACGTGTTATGAATAATAAGTCATCCCTTGTGTGTATGAAAACGTGCTGACACACATACCAATATGCTCATCCTGTCCTTTATAGTCCATCAGATTTATGCCGACTAACGATGTGGGTGACAATTAAATAATGACTGCTCCCTTGGGAGCGATGGCGTCTTCCTTTGAGATGCGATATTAGTCTTCTGTCAACGTTTACATCGTTCTCTTGTCAACTACATCTCCGTCAATATTCACGTTTGACCATTTGATGCTCATCGGATTCACGTAATTCTATTTGGACAACTGCGGAACATTTACTTATTAAATCCCGAGCAAACAGCGCTATGGGATGTCTAACCAGATAACACGTTGGGTCAAGGGAAACTATCAACCTTTGTAGAATATTGAGATTATTCCTTAATGAATCTGCAACTGAGGTGAAAGATTACAAAGTTTGTTGAGACATTCAGTATTTAATTCTAATAGCAAAACACCTTCAAGGGCGCGAACGCTTTGAATACTGCTAACCTTTCTCAGTGAGACTATGACGCCAAGGTGTTGCCTGGCCTCGTCGTATTCATTACTTAATTTTTAAATATTTAAATATCCGGCCTCTGGAATTACATTGTACAAAAATAGAGTGGGTGGTTGTCGTAGAGGCTGTTGAGAGTAAGAGTTGATCAACACGTCGCGGTTAAAATTCTTAATTCTGAATATTTTATGATGGAGTATCTTTGCAACCGCGTACAAAGTATTTTTACACACCAAGAGTTGATGCATTGTTTCTGAAGTAAGAACATTTTTCTCTTTAGAACAGTATCATACACTTTCTTTACATATTGTTTATATATTCATTTTTTTTATATGTGAAAATAAATTCATATAAAAACAACCTTAAGAATGGAATCATAGAAGGTCGTTCATGCGTGGTCAAGCACACTTGCCATTTAAGCAGTTTGGGTTTGGTATCGCTTGCAAATTCATTGCACCTACAATTCAGATTTACCATTGCACATCAATTATTGTGAAATGGTTCTGAGAGTGTACTGTCATCTGATTGGTTGATAAACATTGGTAAAGGGCACTGGACTTTTCACTGTGTATGAATATTTTTCTTCACAGGCATATTTGTTTCCTCCATCCCCAATTTTAAAGAAACCCATGCCATTTATCTTTGGAACACGGATACCACTTTGAGAACATCTTCGGCATGATCAATCCCCTTCAACACACTTTCGATTGAGTTGCTTTTTTACCATTCTATTTACCAAATCTGTTTGAGCATTCGATGCCCGGAAATTTAAAATTTGAAACCTCTCGCTAACGCCGTCGGTGCCAAATGAGATTTCCTGGTATTATGTTTATAACCTAAATACACAATTCGCCGTGAATAGCTGCAAGCTTGCTGATGCGGCTTTAAGCAATAATGACTCAGTCACGCCTTGAATACACATACTCCTTCCTGCAATTGTCGCTCTTTAAAATCTACAATGTTCTCATTTGTGTTCCAGGAACAAACGCAAGTAAGACGCTGAGGCATCAACCATAGCTGCGACCGGAAGGGAAAGACCCGTTGTTTCATACCATCACCAGCTCTACCCTAATAATGACGTAGTTATGACGTAGACGTGACGTCATCCGCACGAGATGATCACGTCACTCCTCTCTGACAGTCACATTCATGAAGTGTATTCAGACTCGAATGATTCTTCAAAGACACTTTAGTTCTGCTGTTGTAATTTTGTGATAAGATTTCTATCTCAGGAGAAACTGCACCTAACAGACCAAGATAGTCCATTAAATATGTTACTATATATCAGTCGTAAGTCAAAGATATATCTAATGTCCATATCCGAATGCTGAAAAAATGGTTGTGTGCTGGCATGTAGTGTTAACATTGGGTGATGGTAAGTACACTATGCACAAGACATAGACCATACCGACCACAAAGTGCTTCACTCAGTAAAGGAACCGCTGATTCCTTTAAGGAAATGGTTTTGGAACTGAAGTGCATTATTTGACTGCTACCGATGTTAGATTCTGACCCCATAAGATTTCAATGGAATTTTCATAAATGAATGAATTATTACAGATGTGGCCATAATTGCCACACGTACTTATCCGCGAGATTAACGCTACATGCCATTGCCACGCCATTACCAATTGCCCAGCCAGGTTTTGCTCGGATATGTTGCTCTGTTGACGGTAACCAGATGTGTCCATGTGATCAAATGGCCGCCTCTATTTCACAGTGTTCTGTTGCAAAGACAATAAACATGTGATGGATGATTATGCGTTTCTTCAAATATCATTTGCCCGCGGCTGTGAGTGAGATCAGGGAAGTGTGGATACTGTGTGATAAAGAGGGCGTCCTGCAGTCAGTACCATCATCCTTTTTACCACAGTATCCAGTAGCCAGCACTATCACAGTTATACTACAGTATCCAAAAGCCGGCACTATCATAGTTATACTACAGTATCCAGTGACCAGCACTATCATAGTTATACTAAAGTAATCAGTACCCGGCACTATCATAGTTATACTACAGTATCCAGTAGCCAGCACTATCATAGTTATACTACAGTATCCAATAGCCGGCACTATCATAGTTATACTACAGCTTCCAGTAGCCAGCACTATGAAAGTTATACTACAGTATCCAGTAGCCGGCACTTTCATAGTTATACTACAGTGACCAGTACCCGGCACTTTCATAGTTATACTACAGAATCCAATAGCCTGCACTATCATAGTTATACTACAGAATCCAATAGCCAGCACTATCATAGTTAAACTACAGTATCCAGTAGCCAGCACTATCATAGTTATACTAGAGTATCCAGTAGCCGGCACTATCATAGTTATACTACAGTATCCAGTAGCCAGCACTATCATAGTTCTACTACAGTATCCAATAGACACTGTCATACCTACACGGGAGTGGGGTGAAGTTGACAATGTCATACCTACAGGGGAGTGGGGTGAAGCTGACACTGTCATACCTTCACGACATCAACCTATAGTCAACAATGTCATACCTACACAGGAGTTGGGTGTAGCTGACATTGTCATACCTACATGGGAGTGGGGTGAAGCTGACACTGTCATACCTACACGGGAGTGGGGTGTAGCTGACACTGTCATACCTTCACGACATCAACCTATAGTCAACAATGTCATACCTACACAGGAGTTGGGTGTAGCTGACATTGTCATACCTACATGGGAATGGGGTGAAGCTGACACTGTCATACCTACAGGGGAGTTGGGTGTACCTGACACTGTCATACCTACAGGGGAGCGGGGCGTAGCTGACAATGTCATACCTTCACGACATCAACCTATAGTCAACAATGAGATACCTACACAGGAGCGGGGTGTAGCTGACACTGTCATACCTTCACGACATCAACCTATAGTCAACAATGACATACCTAGACAGGAGCGGGGTGTAGCTGACACTGTCATACCTTCACGGGAGTGGGGTGTACCTCACTCTGTCATACCTACACTGGAGTTGGGTGTATGTGACACTGTCATACCTACACGGGATTGGGGTATACCTGACACTGTCATACCTACAAGGGAGTTGGGTGTACGTGATACTGTCATACCTACACGGGAGTGGGGTGTAGCTGACACTGTCATACCTACACGGGAGCGGGGTGTATTTGACACTGTCATACCTACACAGGAGCGGGGTGTACGTGACACTGTCATACCTACAGCGGAGTGGGGTGTAGCTGACACTGTCATACCTGCACGGGAGTGGGGTGTAGTTGACACTGTCATACCTACAGGGGAGTGGGGTGTGGCTGACACTGTCATACCTGCACGGGAGTGGGGTGTAGTTGACACTGTCATACCTACAGGGGATTGGGGTGTAGCTGACACTGTCATACCTGCACGGGAGTGGGGTGTAGTTGACACTGTCATACCTACAGGGGAGTGGGGTGTGGCTGACACTGTCATGTCTACACGGGAGTTGGGTGTAGTTGACACTGTCATACCTAAAAGGGAGTGGGGTGTATTTGACACTGTCATACCTACAGGGGAGTGGGGTGTAGTTGACACTGTCATACCTACAGGGGAGTGGGGTGTAGTTGACACTGTCATACCTACAGGGGAGTGGGGTGTATTTGACACTGTCATACCTACAGGGGAGTTGGGTGTAGTTGACACTGTCATACCTTCACGGGAGTGGGGTGTAGTTGACACTCTCATACCTAAAAGGGAGTGGGGTGTATTTGACACTGTCATACCTACAGGGGAGTGGGGTGTAGTTGACACTGTCATACCTACAGGGGAGTGGGGTGTAGTTGACACTGTCATACCTAAAAGGGAGTGGGGTGTATTTGACACTGTCATACCTACAGGGGAGTGGGGTGTAGTTGACACTGTCATACCTACAGGGGAGTGGGGTGTAGTTGACACTGTCATACCTACAGGGGAGTGGGGTGTATTTGACACTGTCATACCTACAGGGGAGTGGGTTGTAGTTGACACTGCCATACCTACAGGGGAGTGGGGTGTAGTTGACACTATCATACCTACACGGGAGTGGGGTGTAGTTGACACTGTCATACCTACACGGGAGTGGGGTGTATTTGACACTGTCATACCTACAGGGGAGCGGGGTGTATTTGACACTGTCATACCTACAGGGGAGCGGGGTGTATTTGACACTGTCATACCTACAGGGGAGCGGGGTGTAGCTGACACTGTCATACCTGCACGGGAGCGGGATGTGGCTAACACTGTCATACCTACACGGGAGTTGGGTGTAGTTGACACTGTCATACCTAAAAGGGAGTGGGGTGTATTTGACACTGTCATACCTAAAAGGGAGTGGGGTGTATTTGACACTGTCATACCTACAGGGGAGCGGGGTGTATTTGACACTGTCATACCTACAGGGGAGTGGGGTGTAGCTGACACTGTCATACCTACAGGGGAGCGGGGTGTATTTGACACTGTCATACCTACAGGGGAGTGGGGTGTAGTTGACACTGTCATACCTACAGGGGAGTGGGGTGTAGCTGACACTGTCATACCTACACGGGAGTGGGATGTAGTTGACACTGTCATACCTACACAGGAGCGGGGTGTACGTGACACTGTCATACCTACACGGGATTGGGGTGTAGCTGACACTGTCATACCTGCACGGGAGTTGGGTGTACGTGATACTGTCATACCTACACGGGAGTTGGGTGTATTTGACACTGTCATACCTACAGGGGAGTGGGGTGTATTTGACACTGTCATACCTACAGGTGAATGGGGTATAGTTGACATTGTCATACCTACAGGTGAATGGGGTGTAGTTGACACTGTCATACCTTCACGGGAGTGGGGTGTAGCTGACACTGTCATACCTACACATAATCGATCTATAGTCAGCACGACAGCCAGCTGCAGTCAGCAATGACATACCTACGTGACGGCGACCTGAAGTATTCTCCAACCGTTGATACGCAACGCGGGGAACAACATTTATATGGATGTTTTTGTTTCTGTCAAAGCGAGTTACCGAACTGAGAAGACATGTGTGTAAGATTGAGTGAGATGTGTTTAACGCTGATTTTAACAGTTTAATGTGGGAGGAAAGCCCGAAGTGATGCAGGCCTTAGACGTTTTACCACTTCAGTGAAACCCACGAGCACGGGTATGGTGCTGACAAACCTAGAAACATAATCGGGGCGAACCGGGTTTCGAGCCAACAACCATAGGTTTCTGGCGTGTCCAAGGGACGCAAAGCGAATTGCAGCGCCTTAGACGACTGGGCCACCCGTGTCCCATGTTTATAAGAGAGAACATTAGATGAATATCCAGCATTTCGTAGAGGCTTCATGATCTTGCATAAATAAGTTGGAATTCCAAATTTGGGCGAGTGAGCATATCAGGTATTGCGTGGTTGAGTGGATGACTAGGCAAGTGAGCGTATGAGATGTTCCGTAGCTGAATTGACGAGTGGGTGAGTTAGCGTACGAGATGTAGCGTGGGTGAGTGGATGAGTAGGCGAGTGAGCGTATGAGATGTTGCGTAGGTGAGTGGGTGAGTTAGCGTACGAGATGTAGCGTGGGTGAGTGGATGAGTGGATGAGTAGTCGAATGAACGTATGAGATGTTGCGTAGGAGAGTGGGCGAGTGAGTCAGTGGGTGAGTGAGCGTACGAGGTGTTGCGTAGGTGAGTGGGTGAGTTAGCGTACGAGATGCAGCGTGGGTGAGTGGATGAGTAGGCGAGTGAGCGTATGAGATGTTGCGTAGGTGAGTGGGTGAGTTAGCGTACGAGATGTAGCGTGGGTGAGTGGATGAGTAGGCGAGTGAGCGTATGAGATGTTGCGTAGGTGATGGGCGAGTGGGTGAGTGGTTGAGTTAGCGTACGAGATGTAGCGTGGATGAGTGGATGAGTAGGCGAGTGAGCGTATGAGATGTTGCGTACGTGATGGGCGAGTGGGTGAGTGGTTGAGTTAGCGTACGAGATGTAGCGTGGGTGACTGGATGAGTGGATGAGTAGTCGAATGAACGTATGAGATGTTGCGTAGGAGAGTGGGCGAGTGAGTCAGTGGGTGAGTGAGCGTACGAGGTGTTGCGTAGGTGAGTGGATGAGTATGCGAGTTAGCGTACGAGATGCAGTGTGGGTGAGTGGATGAGTAGGCGAGTGAGCGTATGAGATGTTCCGTAGGTGATGGGCGAGTGGACGAGTGGGTGAGTGAGCGTACGAGATGTAGCGTGGATGAGTGGATGAGTAGGCGAGTGACCGTATGAGATGTTGCGTAGGTGAGTGGATGAGTGAGCGGACGAGATGTAGCGTGGGTGAGTGGATGAGTGGATGAATAGGCGAATGAGTCGTTGCGTAGGAGAGTGGGCGAGTGAGTCATTGGGAGGGTGAGCGTACGAGATGTAGCGTGGATGAGTGGATGAGTAGGCGAGTGAGCGTATGTGATGATGCGTGGGTGAGTGAGTGGGCGAGTGGATGAATGGGTGAGTGAGCATACGAGATGTTGCGTGGGTGAGTGGGCGAGTGAGTCAGTGGGTGAGTGAGCGTACGAGATGTTGAGTGGATGAGAAGATGATCTTGAGTAGCTGTGTGGACGAGCGTATATCTAGATGAGAGGGAGATTGATGTTTAGGTGAATGTGTGACTTGATGTTGGACTGGTGAGCGTTTTTTGTTAGGGTCAGTGAGTGTTTGAGGAAGTCAGTGAGTGAGATGGGCGACATGGGAGTACCATGGTACGACAGTGAACATTGGTAAAACGCGCGGAAGACTAGAGACGATTATAGTGTAAAACTAATGGTGTGTCCGTTTGTTGTTTTACGCCGCATTCAGCAATATTCCAGCTATTTGACGGCGGTCTGTAAATAATCAAGTCTGGACCAGACAACCAAGTGATCGATATCAAGAGCATCGATCCACGCAATTGGGATACGATGACGTCTCAGAATAGTATAATCATCACTAAACAAGCGACTATGTCGAACTGCACGTGCAACGAAAACACAGAAACAACAACGTCGGCAACAATTAAACAACATATGCCAATTTTAAAATCTGGAAACCATTTGCCAGAACCTCTCCACTTTGGCCCTACAGTCTACCATCGTCACTGCTTATTTTGTCATGTGGAGTCATTGCATGACACAAAGTTTTACAGAATTTATTTACGCTATGAGATCTAGAATCCTCTGGGGGGGGGGGTATTTTAACCTATTGACAAACGTCATGTCAAGCATCGCAGTATTTTAAGCAGGACAACTCTCTTTTTATTTTTAACACACTGACACAAACACTGATAATTTACACAGTTCATAATCAGGGTCGTTCAGAGGTAAAATATAGTAGGTCTTGGGTGAATCGGGAGGAGACATTCACATCCCTGTACTTGGTCACTGGTCCTCAAATTTGTCCATTTTCCACCTGATATACGACAAGCCTCATCTAGTTCCCTGAATACGTTATCTGTTCTACCTCTTTAAACAAAAAATGAATAAACATTTTAAACATGAAATAACTATTCATAAACGCAGATCATAATAATAATAATAATAATAATAATAATAACAATGACAATGAAGTAAATAATCATACCCATTGCATAATAATAGCGATGACAATGTAGTAATAACCATCCACACAACATAATAATAACAATGACAATGAAGTAAATAATCATATACACAGATCATAATAATAGCAATGACAATGAAGTAAATAATCAAACACATTGCATAATAATAGCGATGACAATGAAGCAATAATCATATACACAGCATAATAATAGCAATGACAATGAAGTAAATAATCATACACACCGCATGATAATAACAATGACAATGAAGTAATAATCATACACACAGCATCATAATAACAATGGCAATGAAGTAATAATCATACACACAACATAATAATAACAATGACAATGAAGTAATAACCATACACACAGCATAATAATAACAATGACAATGAAGTAATAACCATCCACACAACATAATAATAACAATGACAATGAAGTAATAATCATACACACAGCATAATAATAACAATGACAATGAAGTAATAACCATACACACAGCATAATAATAGCAATGACAATGAAGTAAATAATCATACACACAGCATCATAATAACAATGACAATGAAGTAATAATCATACACACAGCATAATAATAACAATGACAATGAAGTAATAATCATACACACAGCATCATAATAACAATGACAATGAAGTAATAATCATACACACAGCATAAAAATAGCAATGACAATGAAGTAAATAATCATACACACAGCATCATAATAACAATGACAATGAAGTAATAATCATACACACAACATAATAATAACAATGACAATGAAGTAATAATCATATACACAACATAATAATAGCAATGACAATGAAGTAAATAATCATACACATTGCATAATAATAACAATGACAATGAAGTAAATACCCATACACTTATGCATAATAATAGCAATGACAATGAAGTAAATAATCATACACACAACATCATAATAACAATGACAATGAAGTAATAATCATACACACAGCATAATAATAACAATGACAATGAAGTAATAATCATACACACAGCATCATAATAACAATGACAATGAAGTAATAATCATACACACAGCATAAAAATAGCAATGACAATGAAGTAAATAATCATACACACAGCATCATAATAACAATGACAATGAAGTAAATAATAATATACACAGATCATAATGATAGCAATGACAATGAAGTAAATAATCATATACACAGATCATAATAATAGCAATGACAATGAAGTAAATAATCATACACATTGCATAATAATAGCAATGACAACAAAGTAAATAATCATATACACACAGCATAATAATAGCAATGACAATAAAGTAAATAATCATACACGTTGCATAATAATAACAATGACAATGAAGTAAATAATCATATACACAGCATAATAATAGCAATGACAATGAAGTAAATAATCATATACACACAGCATAATAATAACAATGACAATGAAGTAAATAATCATACACAGATCATAATAATAGCAATGACAATGAAGTAAATAATCATACACACAGCATAATAATAACAATGACAATGAAGTAATAATCATATACACAACATAATAATAACAATGACAATGAAGTAAATAATCATACACACAGCATCATCATAATAACAATGACAATGAAGTAAATCATCATATACACAGATCATAATAATAGCAATGACAATGATGTAAATAAACATACACACAACATGATAATAACAATGACAACGAAGTAAATAATCATACATACACAGATCATAATAATAACAATGACAATGAAGTAAATAATCATATACACACAGGATAATAATAGCAATGACAATGAAGTAAATAATCATATACATACAGCATAATAATAACAATGACAATGAAGTAAATAATCATACACATTGCATAATGATAGCAATGACAATGAAGTAAATAATCATATACACACAGCATAATAATAACAATGACAATGAAGTAAATAGTCATACACAGATCATAATAATAGCAATGACAATGAAGTAAATAATCATATACACAGCATCATAATAGCAATGACAATGAAGTAAATAATCATATACACAGATCATAATAATAGCGATGACAATTAAGTAAATAATCATACACACAGCATAATAATAACAATGACAATGAAGTAAATAATCATATACACAACATGATAATAGCAATGACAATGAAGTAAATAATCATACACACCGCATAATGATAACAATGACAATGAAGAAAATAATCATACACACAGCATAATAATAGCAATGACAATGAAGTAAATAATCATATACACAGATCATAATAATAGCAATGACAATGAAGTAAATAATCATATACACAACATAATAATAACAATGACAACGAAGTAAATAATCATATACACACAGCATAATAATAGCAATGACAATGAAGTAAATAATCATACACACAGCATAATAACAACGATGACAATAAAGTAAATAATCATATACACAGCATAATAATAACAATGACAATGAAGTAAATAATCGTACACACAACATAATAATAGCAATGACAATGAAGTAAATAATCATACACACAGCATAATAATAGCAATGACAATGAAGCAAATAATCATACACACAGCATAATAATAGCAATTACAATGAAGTAAATAATCATATACACAACATAATAATAGCAATGACAATGAAGTAAATACCCATACACTTATGATAATAATAGCAATGACAATGAAGTAAATAATCATATACAGAGATCATAATAATAGCAATGACAATGAAGTAAATAATCATATACACATTGAACAATGTATAAGACAAGAAATAATAGAAAAAAATAAGAAATAGAACAGAAAGATAAAGGATAAAATAAGTATCGAAAATGAAAGAATAAGATATATTTATGCGAGGTGGATGTACATTTTGTTTTTACAAGAGACACTATTAAAGATTACTATTATTATTATAAACAGATAAAATAAAAAAAGGAAACAAAGAGGGTTTCGATGATCCTGGAACAGTCAGGATGGTTGGGCTCATCATCAGCTCAGGGCCTTTGCCCCGTCTACACGCAGCTCAGACAGTGAATGGGACTTCTCACAGGAAGCACTGCTTAGTCGAACCCACCCAGAACTTTTCGGAGAATGTGAAGACTACCCAACACTGCAACCTTCTGCATTACCCAGATTGTCAGAAGGGTTGTATTCCTGATAGCAAACCCGGCTACTCTCCCAATGTCAGTCAACAGATTGGGAGGTACCAAACCTGAGGCACCAAGAACAGTGGAAAGTCGGACAACTTGGTACTGGGGATGCAAGCGTGACATTTCAAAGGCGAGGTCCCCATATTTGCCATGTTTTTCCTCAATCTTGTCAATTACATTAGTGTCAAAAGGGACAGAATATTCAATAATATTAACGATTTCATTAGATTTATCAATAAGGACACGATCAGGTTTGTCTGCCTGGATACGCCTGAGGCTGTAAACTGGCCTATTCCAAAGAATTTTGTATTTATCATTTCCATGAGGCCCTCTACATATTCTGGGTCGCACCATGGATGGACCTCTATGTCAAAACCACAAGCATGTCGAAGACGGTAATAAAATGATCGAGCTACACCATCATGTGGCTTAAGATACTGTATTTGTGCCAAAGCAGGGCATCCGCTGACAATGCGTTGGATTGTCTCATTATATTCATTGCATAATCTACATTTCATATTTACATTTTGACGCAAAATCACACATTGACGGTTTCGAGTGGGAAGTGACTGGTCCTGAGCAGCAAACAGAAAGCCTTCTGTTTCACTTTTCAAGCCAGACGACTTCATCCAAGCGAAGGACTCTGCAGGGTTGCTGATGTCCTCAACACACTGCACATAAACTCGATGCAGTGTACGCTCAGATAGCCTGGGCCGATTTGATATGGCACTTCGCTTGGTTGACACTCATTTCTGTACCGTCCAGCAGTACAGAACCATCAACAAAATCAACACCGACATTGATATTATTCCCCGCAACCTTGGCTCGTTTTAGAAAACTGTGGAATGCCTTGTTTTCATTATAAGTCTTGACATGCTTCACAAGAGGATCATCAGACAAAAAAATGTGTGGAAAAATACACAAGCAATTCTCTCATGAAAAGCCTCAACATTAATCAATCCACACCCTCCCATCATAATTGGTAAATATAAGCGATTGAGGGAAGAGCGAGGGTGGGTGGATTATTATTATTATCATGGGTATTATTATTGGCAAAATATTAACACGCAGATATTCTATCCAATCAATCCCTGACACTTTTTCCGTGTACAATCAACACAAACAGATAATGGTGGGTTCTGCCAATCAATTGATCAAATAATTAAGTTGATGAGGCAAGTATGCCACGGGGTACGACAATACCCCGCCCGAAATCATCACAGGGACACTACCTTAAGTATAATTTAGTGTCGTACTCCTTGTCATCAACTAAAGTAAATGAGTGTTAATTAATTAATCAATTAATCAAAATCCCGTGCAGTGGGTCTCTCCACATCGTTTTGCTGTTGTTGGTGCATATCGACATCCCTTTCATCTTCATCTTAATTTTATTGACCATTTCACTCATATATGCCATTTGGGGAGCAGTTTATTTTTAATATTCGTGTTCATCTCTCAACCGACCGCTTTTTTAATGCCAAGACAAAATATCTGTTTTATTCCTTGTCGGTTTAAACACGATTGAATTCATCTGATATCTGAAAAAGAACCTCGATTAGCCGAAACAATTAACAAGAATTAATCTCTTGAAATACAGTCAACTACGGTTATAACGAACACGCTCATAACGAACTGACGGATAAAACGAACTTACTTTTTTGGGACCCGACTCTATGCGCAAGTTATGCTGTATATATACTTATAACGAACTACGGTTATAACGAACTAAAATTAGTAGTCCCCTTGAGTTCGTTATAACCGTACTTTACTGTAGTGAAATATACTCTCGGGGTTTGTGGTATCGCGAGTAAATAAACAAATAACTGTCTGAAGTGTTGATTTAGTATCTACTACCGACGTTCCTACCCAATGTTTGAACTGGAGGGGGACGACAAACACAGACATGAGTGAGTGAGTTGGGATTAACGCCGCTTTAAGAATATTTCAGTAATATCACGGCGTGTCAGCTTGGTGTGTGAAGAAACTCCAGAATGAAGCACATCTCAGACGTTGACCACGCAAAAACCAATGAGCGCGGGTATGGTGCTGACAACCCTAGAAATATAATCAGGAAAAACCGGCATTCGAACCCACGATCTGCATAGTGAATTACGGCGCCCTTCCGGAATAGACTATGCTAGCTGACTGATTTCAGAGGAGATTATGATTTGATGTTTATATTTACGTAGGGGATTTGAATTATTTTTGAAAACTAATTCTAACTCGGATCTTCACGGTCTCCAATTCTTGTGATGTACGTATAGCAGTTAAAGTGTTCCTACCTGCCTATGTTTCCAACAAGGCATTGATTACAACGCTAAGACCAATTTGGAAATGGGCACCAGACAATGGAGCTTAGTCTCTATTGAAGAAAATATTCCATATAGGCCAAAACCAAAATACCAAATAATAACTGAAACCATTAAGCTCATGTTTGAAGCTTGTGCAGAAGTTTACATCACCCATGTAAATCTAATGTAAAATCTTCAGTATTTCCGGTTGTCAAAAAAATGGATAAAACACTTTTGCGTTTCTAAAAGGAACGAAATACCAAGAGACACGAGTTTTCTTATTAAAAGTTAATCATATGATTGACAGACCAACCACTGACCGCATTGTCAGGGAAACTCAATCCCTGGTTGTTGGGCGTGTATTCCGAACATGTCACGCCAGTATGTACCTATTCAGTTTATTTACAATGGAAATATCGAAATCCTGCAAACGTATTAGGCAGTTCCCTTGACTGAAGGTTAGATCAGCCCATTATAAACCCATTATTTTTAATCTCACATAAATTTAGTTTAAAAAGGTACGTTTTACCACCTCAGCTCTATGTACCATTGATTACCATTCATTGAGGAGCCCATCATGCAGATTGAGGATATTAAGTCGTACTGCAAAATCGTACCGATGAAAAGCAAACTAAATAGATATCCGAAAGCAACAATTCGGCTTAAATGGCTTGAACGTTATATATTGTTTTGCCAATACCAACTCGTCACCATAATTTTAGACATTCGAGTTATTATCTCTAAATTATTATGTAGGTTATCGAAAATATCCACATATCTGGTACCATTCCAATTACCCAGGGCAAATCAAGCAGGACAGAAAAACAGAAAAATCCATGAGAAATGCTTAATTTTTGAAGAATCTACCTAAAAGGGAACCTGTAACCCAAGATGATTCTTTGCTCTATATTCTTGTAATGTTTATTTATATCTTTAAAGAACCAGCTGAGGCCGAAGACAAACACGTGTTTAGAAATAAGATAGAACCCGTGTTCACCTTTGCGCTTCAAGTCAATCAAAAGATAAGAAAGTATTCTTGTTTTAAAAATATTTTTTATTTCAATTCAGTAGACATAAATGTAACATTGGTACAGGTATATACGTGTAGCAATTGATAGAATCTTAAAACATGATCACATGTAGGTATGTACATATGTTGATTGACTGAGAAATTATAATAAGTAGGCTGAAAATTCCTTCCTTTTTCTATCGAATCTATTAATGCTACTATTTTTCATTGCGATATTTTTTTCTATTTTACATAATCTTTTTTTTGAAAAAAGGAAAGTATAATGGAGTTTTCTTAATGCTTGACTGGTGACTGTTTTTTTTGCAAGAACAAGTATGTGGTTGAAAAGGTAGTTGTTTTTGTTGTAACAAAATAACTTATCCAGAATGGTAACATGAATATCATATGCAAGTTTCCAGTTTAGGTACATTTCAATTTCTAACCAAAATTCCTTTACAAAAAGTCATTCTACTTTCACATGGTATAAGTTTTCAGAAAAAGTTTTCTGAAAACTTATACCATAAGAAAGCATTCTAGACCTCGGTCAAATGAAAGGTTTTCCTTGATTTTTCGTTGGCACAAATGTGTCTTTAATATACATCGACTTTAAAGCTTGAGGCTTACTCTCACTTCATCGGAGCATGGGTAGTTCAGTCGTCTCGGGCGCCATGTGTTTGAATGATCCTTGGCACTTGTGTCACGAAACTACCTTCCTACCTTATTTGGCATCCGTAGGAATAGAGGTCCCAGGCAACCAGTACTGGTCGTAGGAGCCTAAATGGATCGGGTGGTCAGGCTCGGTGACCTGGTTGATTGCATGTCATCGTTTCCAAATTGCGTGGATCGATCCTCATGACATCAATAACTGGATGGATTATCTGGTCCAAACTTGATCATTTACATACCGTTGTTTTATACTTTAAAATTGTTTATTGCGGCGTAAAATAACACACACACGCACGCACGTACGCACGCACGCACGCACGCACACACACACTACATGCATCTTACGTTTTTTCTACAGTAGCTATCACGCCGTGATTAAACTGAAATAGCGTTCGCAACCATGAACTCTTACTCTCTTTCGGGATTAGATTCGAGCTTTTACGTTATATCTTCGCAAAGATGTTTAATTGCTTTATAAACAACTCAACATCGTCTGGTCGCAAAGCAGTAATTAATTGTTGATCATTTCATTTGTTGAAAAAACATTATAAAAAGAAAGAGCAACCAAAGAAGATCGAAGAAAGTCCCGAAACGTATGTGTTTTTTAGAATTTTGTTTCACACATCGATAACACTAACAGTGCCGTTATTTACATTGTTTTTTTAATTTTCATTGTTCAGTCAGCAAATGTAGCGACACTTACAGAATCAGTCCAGAGCATTTGTGAAACAGATCAGTCGTCAGATATTTACCTAAACTTTGAACAATGTCCGTTCAGGGTTGGTGAAACAGCCCACGAACTATAATACCACCCGGATGTAACCTGCATTGCGTGACGACAGCCAATTATCGACGCCGTCTCCGGGCTGTCACCCAATCGGAAGGGGAGGTAAAAGCTACAAGGGCGCTGTCAAAATTAAAACCGGAAAGATAGCGAAAGCGAGCCAATCTTCTCTGTCACGGCCTTGTGGACATAAAACCACCGAATTAGCTCTGATTGAGGGAGATTTCCGATTGGCGAGAGAGGCTGGCAAACTTTGATGGTACTTTTATTGAGCTCCCGTCCCCACTTGGCGTTAGAGGGGATAACGAGGCACTCACGCTGAATTTTCGCTAAAACTTTAGATAAAGATTTTAATAAACCTTTGTACTTCCGGGGGCACGACAAGATCCGCTTTTTCAGAATTCGGATAATCTGAGGTGGCCAAATTGAGACGATCTAAAGTGGAAGGTAATTAAAGATTGCTGACGTAGGTTATGTGTCATTATGATATTATATTCGAGGATGTGCTCAGTAGGGCGTGAACCACCGATTGTAAGTTATCAGAACGTCCCTAAGCCTGTATTGACCGTTCTTGTATCGGGAACAAAGACCCACTTAAGATAAAACGTGCCACAAACGAGCTGGATTTACCAAGTGTACTTATTGTGGACTTATTGTTGATAATATGATAGTGGGATCACTGAGTAGCTGAAGTTAATGAAATTGGGTAAAACAAGCTCACGTTTAAACTACTGACGTTCAGATGTGGCGGGGTAGCCTAGTGGTTAAAGCTTTCGCGCTTTAGACCAACAAAGCTGGTCTTGTCCTTTTAGATAAATCCAATGAAATCTTTTATATTATTGATTTTTCTGTTGACTGAGATTGGAAGAGTACCCGGGTTTGCTACCAGGAATACAGCCCTTCTGACAAATCTGGGTAATGCAGAAGGCTGCTATGTTTGGGAGTCTTCACATTCTCCGACAAGTTCTGGGTGGGTTCGACTAAGCAGCGCTTCCTGGGAGAAGTCCCATTCGCTGTCTGGGCTGCGTGTAGAGGGGGCAAGGACCCTGAGCTGATAATGAGCCTAACCAGCCTGACTGTGCCAGGATCACCCAAACCGTCTTTGCTGCATTTTTATTTAAATCTGTAAATAATAATAATAATAATAATCTCTTTATATTGAAACCAGTGAGTATGGTTTTACGCCGCTTTTAGCAATATTCCACCATTATCACGGCGGGAGACACCAGATATGGGCTTCACACATTGTACCCATGTGGGGAATCGAACCCGGGCCTTGTGCGGAAAGAACGAAGACTTTAACCAATAGGCTACCCAACCGCTCCAAGCCGATCTAGAGGCCAAGGCTGCGTTTTACATACATAGTCCACAAACACTGACCGTCTAATCTGTGCAAACAAGCACACAATCAACATCACGATTGTGTTTTTAGGAGTACATGTGTCACATGACAGACTTGTCACGTGCGAACCGCCATCCCACGTGACATGGATGATACTTCCGGCAGGTATGCGCCATTAACAAGGAAGAACTGACACTGTGTGTTGCCGTTTTCTGTACCACAAAGAAACATCGCTGCATGATAAATGTACACATGGTGCACAAAGAAAATTAATAATTATAGTATTATGATATATATATATATATATATCTGTATCGGGATGTTTCTTGGATTGACAAGTGCCGTAAATCCGATGTTGTGGCATTGGTTCTAAGAGAAATAAGAAAGGCAAACTTACAACATATTAATTTTGTTCTACCTATTGCAAATTTTAAAAAGTCGAACCCACTCCATATGTACCAAATGTTGTATTTGGGATAACGCTTAGTTAGTAAAGTATTTTTTGAAAGTGTTATCCCAAATATTTGTTGTATTTGACCACTTTCTGAAAGGCATTGTATATTCATAACTTTCGGCCACGGGACTCGTGCCGGGAGTCTCATCCTGGATTCGAACCCACGTGCACACCTACACACTGAGGCACCTAATCGCCAGCACACAAAGTCAGCGATCAAACCCACTCAGCCACCGAGGCTTCCACAAATACGAAAGTCAGACAACTGGTAGTCCAGATCACGTACATTGTCTACACGGCTCCTGTGGCCAAAAACTATGAACACACAATGTAATATACTCTACATATTTTTTAATTAGATTTCTGTACTTAAAAACAGTATTTACTTGTCAAGCTTCCGTACATACATTTACAAACTAATTACCAATCATACAAAATAATCTTTTAATAATAACGTTTAATTATCAAAGCTACAATTCAATAGTGGATAGTTCACATCTTTACAGATTGTTCTATACTGATGAAGTATATAAATATAAGCGACAAAACTTAATCGACATAATGATAAATATCCCCGAAAAGGGTAGACCAGTGTACAATTCAGCTTGTCCCATAAGCATGTGTTTATGAATTACTATCAAATAGTGATGACAAAAGGTGTTCGCGAAAAGGTCAGCGTATCCTGTCCAATCGGTTGCATCCGTCACAAACACATGCAAAGGCAAGTTATTGACCTGAAAAAAGCCTCGGAAACATATACCGTATTCGACGTAATAAGTCTCTAATAAGCGCCCACGGCGATATTTGCTAATATATTGGCTACTGAACAATCCAAAAAAGCACCCCTTCCGTTTGATATTTTGTACACAAGACTATTTATTCGTGAATAATAAGTTTGTTATAATGCACCCTTAATTATGGGCAATTAAATTCTTGAAAAATAATATCTGTCGTATATAAACGTTTCAGGCTGTCAGCATAAACCACGAAATTTACGATCTTTCAACTCTGTTGTTTTTCACCAAAATAATATTCTTATAAGAGCCCCCTATTTCTAATTTTGAGAGCGCCCTGTGCGCTTATTATGTCGAATACGATAGTACAAGTCAAAATAGGAAATGACATCGGGCATACTTTTGGTCACTGATGCATCAAATTTGAAAATGTCCTCTATATATTCAGTTTAACATTATGAAACAGATTGTGAACAAGTGTCGTAAGACGATTGGTGAAATCTTCATACAAAAAATCTAGGGGCGGTGGGGTAGCCTAGTGGTTAAAGGTTTAGCTCGTCACGCTGAAGACGCGGGTTCAATTCCCCACATGGACACAACGTGTGAAGCCCATTTCTGGTCACTTTCCCTTTACAGGTGGTGAATGCAAGCCTGTCTCTCTACATTCCTGGTGTGACGATACCCATTAATCAAAACTTGTGCGCTTCCTTTCTGTGAAGAAATAAACTCAACATTCTGGAGACCGGCCATGTTGATATGCAGTCAATCTTTGACAACGCTCACATACCACAGCAAACGTACGCGTAATACAATTGGTTGAAATTGGTTTATTTAAATACTTTAGGTACATTCATACTTCAACCTTTACTCGGTTTTAAATCAATTCTGTATTTCCCGGAACTGTGTAAAAATAAGCAAACCTGCTTGTTCTCCAATTCAGGTTTCTTTAGAAATATATTACAGTAAACTACGGTTATAACGAACTCAAAGGGACCACCCATTTTAGTTCGAAATAACCGTAGTTCGTTATAAGCATATATATACAGCATATATGCAACATATGGCCGGGGCTAACCAGTAAGTTCGTTATATCCGTCAGTTCGTTATAAGCGTGTTCGTTATAACCGTAGTTTACTGTATGTTTAAACAAACAAATCTTAAGTTAAATAATATAATCTTTTACTCAGTTTCAGTTAATCTTTCCACTTGTTAATCCAGCTTATCTTTACTTGTGTCATCCTTTACTCTCATGGATTAATTAGTCTTTGGGACTGTTCCATTATGTGTAGGTGAAATCCCTTTGTTGTTTTAACAAAGTGGACTGGGCTGTAGATGTTTTGGCATGTTGGCGTTTCCCCGCCGTGATATTGCTGGAATATTTCAAGCGGCGTAAAACCTCACTCACTCACTCACTCACTCACTCACCCACCCAAAACTCACTCACTCACCCACCCACCCACCCACCCACCCACTCACTCACTCACTCACTCACTCACCCACCCACCCACCCACCCACCAACTCACTCTCACTCACTCACTCACTAACTCACTCACTCACTCACTCACTCACTCACTCACTCACTCACTCAATCACTCACTCACTCACTCACTCACTCACTCACTCACTCACTCACTCACTCACCCACCCACCCACCCACCATCCACTCACTCACTCACTCACTCACTCACTCACTCACCCACCCACCCACCCACCCACCCACCCACCCACCCACCCACCCACCCACCCACTCACTCACTCACTCTCACTCACTCACTCACTCACTCACTCACTCACTCACTCACTAACTCACTCACTCACTCACTCACTCACTCACTCACTCACTAACTAACTAACTAACTCACTCACTCACTCACTCACTAACTCACTCACTCACCCACCCAAGCACCCAATCATGCACCCACCCACCCACCCACTCACTCACTCACCCACTCACCCAATCACGCACCCACCCACCCACCCACCCACTCACTCACTCACTCACTCACTCTCTCACTCCAACAAATGTAACCATATTATAACTAACTGTAGTATATAGATCGTTCTATACCGCACAACCCATTGTCATTTGCTTGACAAGGCTTAATGTTAATATTCTTAAAGGTTTCAAACTGAATCAATCATGACAGGATGTCCACATTTGAAAGACGCATAGGATGTAACTGACAAAACGACCAAGCTGTCCACGCAATATAATCCCAATATCTCATGGCTTATACTTGGATCAACGTGGAGATAGAATTCCCCGTCGTGCTGTCGTGTCGTCTTATGTATCACAAGTACGATGTACATGCGCACGTAACAGGGGCTGATACAGGATTCTCTCATCAAAATGCATATATGCACAAACAGAATTTAACCTGTCAAAAATACAGCAATTTGTTGATATATGTCAGCCATTTCAGCCTGTACCATCGCACGTACTGCGCATGACACACACTTGACATCTTGTGACACCACGACAAACAATTCTTTCCAAATATCTGCATATACAATTTAAATAATTAAATAGAATTAATTTGGCGCACATTAGTCTTAGAATAGCCCGTATAAAACAGTAAGTTGAAAGAGAGACGTCCACTTGACCGCGAGTTGGTGCCAGCCGGTCAGAGAGTTCCGGAATGGAATAAGGTGAGTAAGAGTTTTATCTCGTACTCTCTGAGGACCTCGTCAAAGTCCCTACAGTGAGTGAGTATGGTTTTACTCCGCTTTTAGCAATATTCCAGCAATATCACGGCGGGGGACACCAGAAACGGGCTTCACACATTGTACCCATGTCGGGAATCGAACCCGGTTCTTCGGCGTGACAAGCGAACGCTTTAACCACTTGGCTACCCGACCGCCCCCAAAGTCCTTACAACATTTAGTTAAACAATTAGAAAGACAGGCGAGATGACGTTTGAAGATTATTTCATAACTTGTGAAACATTAATTGTTATATTTGATTACTTCCAGATGGGCGAATATGGTGCACTAATAATTTTTTCTATCTGAGATTTGTTTGTTTGTTTGTTTGTTGTTTAACGCCGCGCTAAGCAATATTCCAGCTATATGACGGAGGTCTGTAAATAATCGAGTCTGGACCAGACAATCCAGGGATTCACATTATGAGCATCCGTCCAAGCAATTGGGATACGATGACATGCATCAGCCAAGTCGGAGAGCCTGGCCACCTGATCCCGTTAGTCGCCTCTTGCGACAAGCATAGTCGCCTTTTACGGCAAGCATGGGTTGCCGAAGACCTATTCTACCCCGGGTCTTCACAGGTCGTCTATCTGAGAAAATAGATTTATAGGATACATATGTTATTAACCATTACCTTTCAGAATAAGCTCAATATATCACAAATAAGGCGTTTTATGACTTTGTGTTGAGTATATATTGACATGTCTTATGATCTGAAGCGCCACAATTCTCAATGTGGAGTTGCGTCCCTTAACTGCGGTAGGATTCTAGATCACGGATCCGCGTACTAGATTCGATGTGATTGTGACTCTTGGCTTGTCAGCATCATACCCGTGCTCATTAGTTTCACCAAAGTGATAAACGTCTGAGACATGCACCGATTTGGGCTTTCCTAGCAAGACGGGCACGGGTGGCCCAGTCGCCTAAGGCGCCGCGATTCGCTGTGCAGAGTTGCGTCCCTTGGGCATGCCAGAAACCTATGATTGTGGGTTCGAATCCCGGTTCGCCCCGATTATGTTTCTAGGTTTGTCAGCACCATACCCGTGCTTGTGGGTTTCACCGAAGTGGTAAACGTCTGAGACCTGCATCACTTCGGGCTTTCCTCCCACACTCAGCTGACACGCCGTGAAATAACTGGAATACAAGCGGAGTTATACCAAACCCACTCACTCACTCACTTTCCTATGAAGATGACACGCCGTGATTTAACTGAAGTACTGTCTAAAGCATCGTTAAACACAAGAAATAGCCTAACCACACTGAAGTGAAGTGTTTCATAAATATTTCTTACAAAATGATATGCAAACGTGTAGGAGTCCGCCAAGGCGGTAGATATGTTCCACGTCAGACCTTACACTCAAGAGAGTAAGTAAACACTATATATGGGATAAAGATCACCCATGTATATTAGTATTCAAACGCAGACCAAGTACAATCGCATCTACACTACATTAGCTACATCTTTCCTAAACGATAAAGCCCATGCTCAGAAACATGGAATGTTTATGCATGTTGAGGGATCTATCGAAAAGAAACAAACTAAACACCATTCATGTATTCAGTCCATTAAAACTGGTTTGTAAACGAGATGCTGTCAACAATGTGCGTAGTTGCACGGTTGAACCATTAGCATAATGCCCATCTCTTCGGCCTAGGGGCATACATGCAAACACAGACATACGTCATTGATCGACGGCACACCGAGTTCTTAGGTGAGATGTTAAAAAATGTTTGTCTACATGGTGATGATGATGGTTGCCGAAATCAAACAAAGGAATCATATCAAATAATATTAACATCCATTTGAAACATTTATTGACGTTGTCTGTGTATTCCATAATTACTCTATCACATACATGTGCATGTTCATGCATGGATTCTTATCTCTATCATTCCAAATTGACGCTCTTAATGACATCTTTATCAGTACCCAGATAGGAACGATGCTGTATATTTCATGAAAATTGGGGGCACGGGTGGCCCAGTCGTCTAAAGCGCCGCGATTCGCTGTGCAGAGTTGCGTCCCTTGGGCATGCCAGAAACCTTTGATCGTGGGTTCGAATCCCGGTTTACACCGATTATGTTTCTAGGTTTGTCAGCACCATACCCGTGCTCGTGGGTTTCACCGAAGTGGTAAACGTCTGAGACCTGCATCGCTTGGGGCTTTCCTCCCACATTAAGCTGACACGCCGCCATATAACTGGAATACTGTTAATAGCGGCGTTAAGCCCAACTCACTCACTCTAATGATTCAAAGTCTTTATACACCATTGAGGTATCAATATTATTTGCAATTGTTTGTTTAAACTATACAAAAATATAACATTTGAAATGAATCCGCCATTCATAATAACCTGAAACATCGGTAGACGCCCTCCATCATTTCGGGGTTTTCTCCCACGTCACGCTGACACGTCGTGACGTTATTGAAATAATGTTCAAAGCGGCGTTCCACCAAACTCACTCAGGAACACGGGACAGAAATTCAACAGAAAATCAATGAATGAGAGCCGTAACTTCAACACCAGCTCCAACATGCCTGAAGTATCATGAGCAACGGCGAACCATGTATCTGTCAATCATTCATTAGTTACAATGACTGTATTAATGATGGATAGTATGTACTCTCTATGTATGTATCACGATAACGTAGTGTCAGTCCAATTTAACCCCACGTGTCCATTGCTTAAAGCAAGTATTTCCTTATTTCTGTCCTTATCTATTTCCTTATTTTATTTTTTATCGGGCTTTGTAACTTGTCCCATATGTTAAATGTATTGACGTTCCAAAGTCATGAGAAGGTTTGTTTGTTTGTTTGTTTGTTTGTTTGTTTAACGCCGCACTCAGCAATATTCCAGCTATGTAACGGCGTTCTGTAAATAATCGTGCCTGGACCAGACAATCCAGTGATTGACATCATGAGCATCGATCCATGCAATTGGGATACGATGACATGCATCAACCAAGTCAGCGAGTCTGACCACCTGACCCCGTTAGTCGCCTATTACACCAAGCATTGTCGCCTTTTACGGCAAGCATGGGTTGCTGAAGACCTATTCTACCCCGGATCTTCACAGGTCCATGAGGATGTGGGAGATATGACATACCATAAACATTTCCTGAAACCAGGGACATTGGACTCCGTGCAGAGTCTGTCGAGGAGCCTGAGGACGCTGCCATCACTGTGTGTCTCTAGTTTTTCTATAGGAATCTCATACGGCGAGGAGGCAGGCTCGGGGAAGTGGTTTGATGAATCTGCAAGAAAACGGCAGTGGTGAAATGTAAATAAAAACGACAAAACCATTTCCAGTATCATTAGAAATGTCTGCTTGAAATCCTGATTGCACGGTTACAACTATATGTGTTTATGAATCACCAAAATAGTGATGACACCAGGTGTTAGCGAAAAGGTGACCGTATCTTACCCCACCGGTGCATCCACCACAAGCACATGCAAAGGCATGTCAATTGTTCGCACGAACAAAACACGTGAACATATGGTACAAGTCAAAATAGGGAATTGCATCCAGGTAGGCTCGAAACTTATGTATACAGTGTATGTATGTAAGTATGCTGCGTTCCGACCAGCAGTTGAGCAAGCTAAAACTACAGTTAGGTCAAGTATCATGGCAACATATTCAGGGGTAAGACATGGCACGTAATGAGTAAGACATCGACCTGGAGTATCTGTGTGTGTTAAGATGAGGGGGAATGTTCAGATTAATTTCAAGATATACAATCGTACAATCGTACAATCGTACAACACTTCAATTCCAGTACATCCAGCACCCCCAGCGTATAATTAAAAAAACATATTTTCAAAGTATCTCTGTTATATTCATAAACACGTATTTCATCGGCCATGGGTGAGGTGAGGTGGAAATGGGGTTTAACGTCGCGTTCAAGATTATTGCACTTATATAGCGACGTGCATGTACGTGTGTGTGTGTGGCTGCTTGTACCAGTCCGGACTGATGCCGAATTTATAGTGCTAACCCACTGAGATACCATGCCGCAGTTTAACATGAATATCCATTTACACACAGTATACTGACTCCGAGCCGACCAGTCGTTGTTTTAGCCTCTTAATGCCGAGCGCCAGACAGGGTAGCAACAAGTACCATATTTTAACGTCTTTTGGTATGACGCGGTCTATCGAACCCCGGACCTTCCGCTCTCCGGACGGACCACGGAGGTGGTCGAATTTACCTCGAGATGACCCACAAGTAGTTAATTAGAAACCAATGTTTGCCGCTCGACTCGAATGGGAGAATATGGTGGTCTTATGTGTCTTTCCAATACTCAACTTTCTATTATTCGCTTTTACGAAACCCAACTTTCCCTTCATGTAGAGCAATATTCCAGCAACCCAGGTTTTTGTATACAATCGAGCATGGTCTTTCAAAGCCTCAGTAAAGGTTCCAGAAAGTTTTATGGTAGATTCCACATGTGACGCAACAGTTCCAAAATGATGTCAATTCCGGCAATTCCCTGTTTTGACTTTTACTACATGTTCGCAGGTCTTTTCCAGGTAAACATTTTACTTGCCTTTGCATGTGTTTGTGACAGGTGCCCCCGTTGGGGCAGGATACGCTCACCTTTCCACGAACACCTGGTATCATCACTGTGATAGTGAGTCATATACACATGCTCATAATAAAAGCGGAATTCTCCAACGGACTCAACAGTGACTTCTTATGATTAAGGGATGTTATTATCCATCTTATTGACCAACAGCATTGATCGTTCTAAATGTTGTCAAACACGTTTAAGCCCAGTTCTGACTCTATTATTTACAGGCCGCCTGTCTCGACTCTTCTGGGACGGAGACAATCCTTCCCCTTGGTGTTTATTACTGGTTTTCTGTTGTAGTGATTACTTCATTTTGTATTTTCTTTTGTTTCATCTTCTTAGCAGCCTCTGTTGCAAGATGTCCACCCATGCCCTCATCATCTTAAGTCTGACCACGTGGTGTTGCCTGGCAACAGCCTTCCGAGGGGTGAGTTCCCATCAACTGAAACCCTTTTTCTGAAACGAAGGGTTTTGGGTCCTTTTTTCTGCATTCTGTATAAATTTTGAACACTGTACTGAGAATTATATGCAGATTTTCTTTTTAACGTTTACGTGTTTTAACCACAGCACCTAATGTAAACGTAAGACTAACCCGGGACTAAATGGTTTTGAACTTCCAGGAAATGTAATATTATATTATAGCGTGATGACTGGAGCTGAACTAATTAGGTATTGGTAACGGCAGTGTAAAGGCAAAAGTGTATTTTTTTCTCACAGACTTACTCTCAGGTGAGGTTTTTAGAAATGTAATACGATTTTAGACTCATAAAATAAAAATAGCCAGTAACAGTTTAAAAACAGGTCTCATAACTTTCAAAAAAACATTTTGAATTTCAAATTTTATCATTTCCAAGAAGCCAAAAAACCCAAAGTAATACGCACCTCGCCCTTTATGTATTATGAAACAGTAAATATGATAAAGTGTCGTTAATGTCTCTACTATTTCATAAGCTGAAAATAGGTGTGGCCTGACAACCCGGGCTATTCAAGTTTAATATGTAGTAATGCATTTATAAAGATAATCAGCTGATTGATAAAACTGTTTAACCCTCATTTGATAAGCTAAGGTACAGACACGCGTATGTAGAAATATCATGTGAGATCTACATAAAGATGTAGACATTACGTTGTATCTGCATATTGATGTAGACATGTGGTATTATCACAACCTGATGGGGATTCATAAACACTTGCTTCTGATATCATCGGATGAATGTTGCTACCGGTGGGGCGAGATACGATCACCTTTTCAAGAACCTGTATCATAACTATTTGATAGCGATGCAGCAACACGGCTCATGGTCCAGTCGGAATTGTACAATCGATTTCTTATGTATATGGAAAGGGCTTTGTCGCATTTATCATCATCATCATCATCATCATCATCATCATCATCATCATTAGTATTTATATCATTATGATTATTATCATTGTTATGGAAATGATTTAGTTTATACACATGACTTATCACATTGATGAGTGAGGACACGTGTTATATCTACATATAGATGTAGACACGTGCTAAACATTCATAATGATGAGGACACGTTGTATCTAAATACTGATGCAGACAAGTGTTTCGTCTACATACTGATGTAGATACGTGATATATCTACATTCCGATGTAGACCTTAGCAGATTTGATGTAGTGTTTGTAGCACCTTAGCAATGTCCCTACGCACAGAAACACAGCCAGGTAGTAAATTCGTTTTTCGGTTCTTTGAAACTTATAAGAACAGCGCAACAAAGAAATAATCCTCTTGCTATTGAGTGAGGCGCGAGTAAAATCCCTTATTCTGCCGCGATCTCTCGTTTATGCGTGGCAGCTAGAAGCAGGGCCGACTGAACATAATATAGTGAGTGAGTGAGTGAGTGAGTGAGTGAGTATGGTTTTATGCCGCTATATCAAGCATATAATAAGCAATATTCCAGCAATATCAAGGCGGGGGACACCAGAAATGGGCTTCACACATTGTACCCATGTCGGGAATCGAACCCGGGTCTTCGGCATGATGACCGAACGCTTTAACCACTAGGCTACCCGACCGCCCCTGAACCTAATATAAAGTACATGCAATGTTAAAGACACCGTACAATTGATGAAGATTTCGTCTACGGCTAAGCTAAACTCGATGATCGGCGGCATGAAGATAGATAAACACACAACGCTACTTCATTAAAGTAACTGGAATTTTTAAAAATAAGTGTTGAATCAAAATTTCTACTCTTTGTTTTATGATATGTAATATGAAGATAATTAATAGAACACTTTTAAGGTAGACCAACTGTTAAAACGTTTACTCGTCATGCCGTAGAACAGAGTTCGATCCCTGGACACAACATATGTCCCATTATGCCTAGTTCTCCAGTTGTAAGAAGGCCGGGGTATTAATGGTAACGACGTTAAACCACACTGACTCACTCGTGTAGGTGACAAAAAAAAATCTAGCCTTGCTGGATTAATAAGTGACAAGTACAGTCTTCTGAGAGAAATAGCTGACTTGATTGATTTGCTAGATACTGACTGTATGTCAGTACTAATTACGCAGAAGTAAAGGATCATGGATACACAGAGTTGCGTCCCTTGGGCTCGCCAGAAATCTATGATTGTGAGTTCGAATCCCGGTTCGCCCCGATTATGTTTCTAGGTTTGTCAGCACCATACCCGTCCTCATGGTTTCACCGAAGTGCTAAACGTCTGAAACCTGCATCACTTCGGGCTTTCCTCCCACATTAAGCTGACACGCCACGATATAACTGGAATACTGTTAAAAGCGGCGTTAACCCAACTCACTCACTCACTCATGGATACACAATGCCTTTAGAAGTGGTCAGGTGTAAGAAGTGTTACGTTCGGGACAACGCTTTCTAAGTAAAGTACAAAGTCTAGTTATACTCTGAAAGTGTACCCCCAAATATCACATTTGTTACATTTGACCACTTTGTACAAGGCATTGTGAATTCTTAGCTTTCGGCCATGGGAGATGTGCCAATTTACACTTGTCTGAGGGGTGCACAAAGTACGTGATCTAGACACCAGTTGTCGGACTTCCATTTTGTGGAGTGAGTGAGTGAGTTTGGTTTTACGCCGCTTTTAGCAATATTCCAGCAATATCACGGCGGGGGACACCAGAAATGGGCTTCACACATTGTACCCATGTCGGGAATCGAACCCGGGTCTTCGGCGTGACGAGCGAACGCTTTAACCACTAGGCTACCCGACCCCCGCACAATTTTGTGGAAGCCTTGGTGGCTGAGTGGGTTAGATCGCTGACTTTGTGTGTTGGAGATTATGTACCATACTCTGAATCCCGGATGGTACTCAACTCCAACTGTACAAGGTGTTAACTTTACTGAGAAAAAGTTATCCCAAATATAACAATTGTTACATAAAGGCTTATGTCATACAAAAACTAACACTTCATACAAACAGAAAGTGAGTGAGTTTGGTTTGACAACACTTTGAAAGGTATATCAGTCATATCATGGCGTGTCAGCTTGACGTAGCAGGACATCCCGAAGTGATGCAGATTACCACTTTGGTGAAACGAATGAGCACGGGAAAGGTGCTATAGATCTAATCAGTTAGAAACGGGATTCGAACCCAGTTGTCTGCCACGCCTCAGGGGCGCAAATGCTACACGACAGAGCCTCCAGTGCAACTGGTAACACAGGCAATTAGGTTCGAATCCCCTCATGACACAAGTATAATGTGTGAAGTGTTTTCATGGTATTTCCCGACTAGATTATTATAAGTGGAGCAAATCGATAGTCACTCACTCACTGTGTTTAAATGTGAATATCATTATTTCACCAAGAAAGGCAAAAGGCACTACGGTATGCTGGGTCTTCTTTGTATATATTCGCCTTTTATGCTATGCCACAACAAATCTCATCCACTCAACCTTTCTTTGGCGTGAGGGACGGTATGTGTGTGTGCGTGTGTGCGTGCGTGCGTGTGCGTGTGTATTTGCGTTTGGGGTGGTGGTTGGCTTGGAGGAGGGGGTATGACGGTTAAAGCATTCACCGAAGTATCCAAAAAATGTAGTTTGCATTGGACTTTCTTATCATGTTACTACATGTATATTGAGCACCTTTACAACAGAATGGACGATGGTAGAAAAATAAAATCAGTATTTTCCAATTATTTTTAATCATTGACATCAGTTGCTGACTAATCTAGATCTAAAAAACCCAACAACATACAGGCTACTGCAGCAAAACAATATTGTCATTTAATGAAACAAGAAACAAAACAGTTTATGGTGACGAAGAACAAGACACTACAATTGCCTACACACAACGATGAAGCAATGGAGAGGTTTCCCTTACTCCCACAACGTATGCCTCAACAGTATGTGTGTGCATCTCTTGATGTTATTACGTTTATTGAAACTGCGAGGAAGAGATTTATACTATAAATATACTGCACCCCTGTCAACACATGTTTTGTTGTTGCTCAAAGTTAATACATCTGTTCAACATTTGTGCTCATCGTCGAAAGGAAATCATTAAATACATTTAGTGTTAATAAGTGTAATACAGCGAGAAACAATTAATTTTAATAACGTTCAAATGTTAAGGTATGGGAACAGTATTGAATTAAAGAAACATTAAAAGTTGAATCGGCTTGTTATAATAAATTACAGATAAGTTATATCTTTCTCTTTCAGGTGAACATCCCTCCTCCTTCATCAAACTCACCACCACCTCTAGGTCGGACAGTTGGCGTGTCACCATGGGGATTAGACACGCACATGACTGATGTCGGCTGTGATGACTCTGCTACTGCTGGGTACGTTGGCGTGAGACTGAATTTGAACATCCTCGGCGACAAGGATGATGAAGATGAGGATGAGGATGAGTTGTCAGGAATGGAATGGAACGCCTATACAGATAATATAGCCGACGTTTTGAATGGTCGGGGGACCATGGCGTCCTTTAATGATATCAATAATGTACACGGCCTTACTGCACATGAAGAAGAAATATTGTCAAATCTCGCGTCAAGTCCAGTACATGTTAAAGGGCATTCTGGCAGAACAACTACAGCAGGCTCATGGACACAGGGTGGCTTAAATGGTATTACACACAGACTTGGCTCTTCAAGACACATTGGGGTTGGATCTGTCACGTCTACAGGTCTACTGAATCAAAGCGGCCGTGTAGTTGGTGGCACCGCCATCACGGGAAACGAAGGAGGAAAAGTTTTAGATGGTGAAGACAGAAGGACCCCTTCTGGTGGTTTGTCTTCCGTGGGTGGCTCTTCTTTCAACATCCTCAACATGAATGATGACAACAGAATATCTTCCTTAGCAGAAGCATTCCAACTGTTTGCAACGGCTTATGAACAGAGCCAGCCAGGAGGTTTCACTCAGACTGTTACCATACCTGATCCAGCCCTTCTGGAGCAAATGGTGACAGATTTCCGTACTGCGCAACAATCGTCTGTATCTACGTCAGCAGCAGCACAAGGAACTACGCATCTGGTGCGTGGAGCACAAAGTCACAATAACGATGTTACGGTATCAAATGCACAGAATAATGTCATTCGAGGAACCGTTTCCCCTTTTGAGGATACATCTTTGTCGGGTGCTGCTGAGGCAGGGAGATCGCTTGGAGTTGACCTTGGATCAACAGTTGATTTCCAAACCATGGTTGATATGTTGGCAGACAAACTGGCAAGTGATGCTGGTATAAGCACAAAATCTGACAGCAATGACGGGTTTAGTACGTTCGGCTCAGGTGGTCATAAGGGGTCACCAAAAGACGTTAACTTTGATACAGTGACGTCACAATCTGACGGTCTCTCGGCGACAAGGGTGTCAATGATTCCAGGCATTAGTGAATCATCTGGACAGATTATTGGCGCCACAGACACAGTAGCATCATCTGCCAATACGGTCACAGGGCTAGGCAGCAACGTTGGGTGGATACCAAGTGGTGATAGGTTTCAAACGGTACACTCCAATACACCCTGGAGTAACATAAATTTTCAACAAAATGGGCAAGCGAATGATTTGGGCGTTACAACAAACGGTTTATTGGACAGCGCATTATTTGCAAGGGTAATGACAGCTGGGAATGAAGTGATACAGTCAGGGGAACGGGGTAGTGCATCAACAGATTCAACTTTCAGCAGGAGATTGACAAATACAATTCGGTTGAATAATAATGACAATAGTGTCTCCAACAGTGCGGTGCGGCCATCCATTAACGTAGGTTTTAACACTATAGGTTTCAACCGTCATGTTTGGGAAAAGCCTCCACTATTTACTAGATTTGCATCAGAGCCAGCAGGCAGTATTCGTGCCACAATGCCAAGAGGATCAGGCAATAATGTTGGCTTTGTTCCCTTGGATTCAGCCAGTGAGAATTGGAGCAACACTATTGGTGACCTCAGAGGAGCTGGACCGACCGTTCCTACTGTTGCTGTCGGCATGGCGTTGTCCAGCCAGTTTGGGGTCACTCGAGAAGCAGTAGCCAACAACGGCTTGAGTAATGGGCAGTCAAACCTCAATGGTGGTTTCAACACAGGAGGTCCATCCGATACCTTTCTCTCGAACAATGCCCCTGCAAGCAGTCAGGTAGCCAGGATTCACATGTCTGGTGTTGCTGGTGGGATCACAAGTAGAGGTATCGTAGATGAGGGTCTTTCTGATGCCTGGGGTACCATTAACGCTGCTAGCGGTAGTTCCAGGACAAGATTTCTAAATCGGGGTCCGTCTGATGCTGGGGGTACCCTTAACATTGCTGACGGGAGCTCCAGGACAACTCTCCTAGTTCAGGGTCCTTCTGATGCCGGAGGTAGCCATAACATTGTTGATGGGATCTCCGGGACAACACTTCTAGATCAGGGTCCGTCTGATGCTGGTAGAACCCTTAACACTGGTGATGGGAGCTCCAGGACAACTCTCCTAGTTCAGGGTCCGTCTGATGCTGGTGGAACCCTTTACGCTGGTGATGGGAGCTCCAGTACAGCTACCGTAGATCAGGTTTCTACTGGGGATAGTCTTAACACTGCTGGAAGGCACACAAGTGTTGATCCAGGATATGATAACAACCTTAGGCCAAATATAATCAGAATAGGTCAAAGTACCTCTACCACAGTGCATGGTTATCCAGGATCACATGACACAGTCGACACAAGCACGGACAGAGGAGGAGGAGGAGGTTTGTCAAGTATTGGAAATTCAGACAATTACCCAGGGCAAAACGGTGCATCGTCCATAGATACTGTTGGGACATCTGTTGGAACATCTCTCCTCAGTTCGTATGCTGTCAATACCGGCAGTTCTACTGGCACAGAGAGCCAGGGTTCTTTAAATAGTCAAACAGAGACTATTCCACAGAACGGAAATATGTTTTCATCCGATTCCCTCAGTACACAGTCAATCAGTAATGGTGCAGTCTTCAGTGACGGTCATGGTAATGTGTTTAGGCTGTTTAGAATCCCCAGTTTAACAGCAGGCTCAGCCGCCATCACAAGCGTTAACAGACAAGGCATAGATGGACATTCTAGCGGAATCCCTAGCATTTCACCAGCATCTTCAGCGTCTTCGGCTTCTGCCTCCAGTAATCAAGCAACGCTGCCGCAAATGTCTACAGGAGCAGAGCCTATGCCAGGCACAAAGCAAGTTGACCGTCTAACGTCTTCAAACAATGCATCTCCATTGCAAGAAGGTGTTAGTGATGAGAGCAAAAGAACACGTCCAAGCACTTATATCGCCAGCAATAACGCAGTGTCTCAAAGCACAGGCCGTATTGACAATGTGTCCACTTTTGCAACGGCCAATAATGTTCTTGTTGGCGATGCTAATGCAATTGGCGATATAAAGTCTCAATCGCCCACCCAAGTAACTGAAACACAATCCCGACCATTCCTAATTTCTTCCAACCAAGTTGAAAGTACCAGTGATACCCGGCCAGTGTTCCTTTCAAACAGCAATCGAGTCGGAACAAGTCAGGGCAGTTCCTCAACGTGGTCGCATCCCTCTGACAGGTCACGGTCATTATCACCTCCCCAAGACCCCAGTACCAGGCAGATGCCGAGCACACGTGCAGTCAACACAACAGCAAAGTCAGTTGGGTCGTTTGTTGTGCCAGAACAGAATAGTCAGTTCCTTGAGAGAATGTTCGGCGGCCAGCCTCCAACGACGTTTGAATCATCTTGGAATGGGAAACAACCTACCCATTAAAACATGAACTGAATTTCATGTCTATATATGCATATACGTTACCACCAGTTGAATGTATGGTATTGCCAAAGGACCAGATTTATTTATGAATCGTGTACGAAAAACGTGTATGCCAGTGAAAACTTTTTCATTTGTACACATTTTTTCGTATTTTATTAAAACTGTATTCATATGAACTTCCGGGCAAAAGAAAGTAAACACAAATATAAATATACAGAAAAATGGATTTCATAATTTTTTTACAAATGTCAAAACGTTACAAGGTTGGAAACCGTCGCCAAACCACTGCAAACTAAAGGTCCAAAACACAACTATGATACCTGCATCAAATACATCATCATTGAATAACCATTTCTTGTTTGTTTCATTCTTAGCATCAAATACGAGTGCATACTTCTTTTGCCCGGTAGTGTATGTGAAATATGTCCATGTTATCCATCTAGAGCTACATCATGTACTGGTTGCTAAACAGATAACATTCTGCCTGCATCAAAGTAATTGTCCATCAATATCAGAAACATTCACTGAACGTTTGATACTGAATAATATTTTCGAATATATATATAGATACAGCAACACTACTGTTAATGTCCTAATTTATGTAAATCTTAATCTTTGTCCATGGGCCAACTAGATAAGGTGTAGCGTCTGACAGTTTTTTTTATATATAAACTGTATACATGTGTGTACTACCGTTGCAATACATAATAGAACATATAGCAATACATATACAGAACTACATGAAACATATCCTTGTTTGTTATATGATAGAGTATTATCTTGTACAATTTACAGTGGAACAATGTCAGAAACATCACTGTGTTCGAAATCTATTATGAAAAAACGTATTTGAAAAATTAAACTTTGTGTGAAATATTCCTCGTCTTTATCTGGGACATGTTCCCGAGGCAAGAGGGTTAACTGACTTTAAAAGTCCAGTTTCCACCCTTGCTGAACTAGGCTGGTATTATGGAGTTACATTTTGGCTGGACTAACGAGTCTATGCATAGTACAATCAAATTCGCGCAACGAAATCGAAATCCGGTTCTTAAACTGTCGTGCTGATTTCGGTCGATTGCTAGATTTGCAAAGCATGTGCACGGCCAACTCGTGTCAACAGATATTTTCCAAATATTTTCATGATTTTAATCAAGGTACGGTGCTCACGTGATTTGATGCACTTCGCGATTTAAGACCCGTTTTAACACAAAATAGATCTTGATTATCGATCAGATCATCTTGACTGGGCGCCGCCAATTTGTTTGAATCAAATGCAAGTGATACGAGAAGTGGAATCTGATTGGTCCACAGGAGAGGTTTAGAAGGGACATAACTCGTAATAACCACTGGTGGTGCTACGATCGAGCCCAGGATTTCCAGCCGAGTTCGACAAGGGCGGAAACTGGGCTTTTAAAGTCAGTTAACTCTCTTGCCTCGGGAAGATGATGCATAGAAAGTTGCTGAAGATGTAGCATACAGTAACACGTGTGGGAATCAGCTGAAGGTGATAACGATTCCTATATTATTCCTGCTACATGTGTCCGTGTCCCCTTCCACCAGACCCGTGGCGATCCGGGGTGGAATAGGCCTTCAGGAACCAATGCTTGCCGAATAAGGCGACAATGCTTGTCGTAAGAGGCAACTAACGGGATCAGGCTCGCTGTCTTGGTTGAAGCATGTCATGCGTGGATCGATGTTCATGATATCAATCACTGGATTGTCTGGTCCGGACTTGATTATTTACAGACCTCCGTCATATAGCTGGAATATTTCTGAGTGCCGCGTAAAACAACAAACCAACCAACCCTGTCAACAACTGTCACATTGATTCATGGTGTGATTTGTACGTACATCTGTAGGGACATGTAACATGGAGTTCAGTCAAACATGTATATCAGCTAAATCCGGAATTGATACACAGAGAATTGCATTACGAATGTGTGACCATTTGCACACATATCGTTTACTCACAACAAAGGATGTGTCAGCTGAAAAGGAAATATATTAAAATTGCAAAATTTGCGTTAGCCTTGATATAAAGTGTTTGCTTGCGCAGTCGACAATCTACGCAAACTATTAATACATACAGACACATATTAGAACGGACCTTGTTGTGATATCTAGAACACATATCGCAAATTGGTGTCTGCCAAGACACAGACCAGGAATCAAATATATTTAATGAAGCCCACGTAAAAGGGTCTCATCTGGCCCGACTTGCACAGAACACTTTAGAGCTGCAATCATTGACCGTCCTTCTCGGAACGACCACATGCCTCGGTTACAATCATAACATGTTACATCACAAACATGTTTTGATTTTAAAATTTACTTAAAGAATTTCCCCAAAACTAGCTGGACTACTCACTATTGTATCGTACAGCTAACCGCCGTTTCCCTGTAGAGGTTTGTTGGTGGACTGGTATTTTTCTTGAACAAAAATGCAACTGTTTAGAGTTACATATTTCATACCGATTTCACCATGTTTTAGAATGACGTTATATAGTTGGAATATTGCTGAGCGTTATACAACAAACGGAAACATTCAGAATGTCGTTACTTTTCAACACAGAGAAAGATTATATTTATATTCACTACATCTTTAATATGTTTATGTTCCAAAACTACCTGGTGTATTGAGAGAATTGCGTTTTACCCTAATATAATGCAAAATGTTCTGTTATGAACTAAAACGTTATCGTGTGGTCGCAATCAAAAGATATGATGTAGGGTGTTATTCATACATTTGGTCCCAACTAACGTGATATCATTGTAGTTCCTGATTCAACTTGACACAATGGCTTTTAAGAGTTAATAGAAAATAAACGGCTTATGTTTCAACTTTAAGATTTTACTGATACGATTCACATCGACAATTTGAATATAGGCCGTAATAAGAACATATCTCAGAATATGCGCCAGAATGATTGGTTATCCAGCTTGGAACAATTGTACAGCGAGGTGTTTGGGTCATGTCGTAATGACCGAGTATTTACTAATAACTCGAAGACACCCTGTATGATCTTTTATTGGGAGTGGTATGTCGTTAATGTGTATAGATGCATCAGCACGTGGATGTGTTGTTGTCATGAAGGTGCTGATTTTTCCAAATATAATAGACGCCTTTTAAAAGTATGAAAATGATTGCGTTAGGTAGCATCGTAGCGAAGATCAGAATATAACTTCAAGCCTACTGATATCATCTTGTGCCAGTGAAACACTTCATGCACGCTAATTGCAATACCTGTGTCCACCGATTGCCATGGCATTGGATAAATCGTAAATAGAAGCACACTGCGACTCGGAACTGTTGTTTTGTCGTGTGACATGTACCAGGCATCTCAGAAGCTGTAGTATCAATGGTGACAGACTGCCTTATGGATGTCAACTTCTTTCAGCAGAGCAGTGCTAGTACCTTTACCTAGAATGTGGTCAACAACTGGGTTGGGCAGGTTACAGAACATTAGCCTCAGATATTCAAGCCGACCATAAAGAAACACCAGGGCAATTTAATCTCATCCGTCTGCTATCGCCCCATCAACTTGAATCATCTGGAAGCGGTATTGTAACCTGACAGTGTAAATACACAGTGTAACTGCACACTATAACAACACACTGTAACAACATACTGTAACAACACTCTATAACAACACACTGTAACAACAAACTATAACAACAAACTATAACAACACTAATACAATACACTATAACAACACACTGTTACAACACACTGTAACTACAGACTGTAACTACACATTGTAACTACACATTGTAACAACACACTATAACAACACACTATTACAATACACTATAACAACACACTGTAACAACACACTACAACAACACACTATTACAATACACTATAACAACACACTGTAACAACACACTATAACAACACACTGTTACAATACACTATAACAACACACTATAACAACACACTATAACAACACACTATAACAACACACTATAACAACACACTGTAACAACACACTACAACAACACACTATTACAATACACTATAACAACACACTGTAACAACACACTATAACAACACACTGTAACAACACACTATAACAACACACTGTTACAATACACTATAACAACACACTATAACAACACACTATAAAAACACACTGTAACAACACACTGTAACAACACACTATAACAACACACTGTAACAACACACTATAACAACACACTGTAACAACACACTATAACAATACACTGTTACAACACACTGTAACTACAGACCGTAACTACACATTGTAACAACACACTGTAACTACACACTTTAACTACACACTGAAACAAGGCACTGTAACTACACACTAAAACAAGGCACTGTAACTACACACTAAAACAAGGCACTGTAACTACACACTAAAACAAGGCACTGTAACTACACACTTAACAACACATGGTATCAAGACACTGTAGCCACACACAGCAACTACACACTGTAACAAGACACTATAACAACACAATGTTACAACATAGTGTAACTACATACTGTAACAACTCACAGCAACTACACATTGTAACAAGACACTGTAACAAGATAATGTAACAACACACTATTACAACATAGTGTAACTACATACTGTAACAACTCACAGCAACTACACATTGTAACAAGACACTGTAACAAGATAATGTAACAACACACTATTACAACATAGTGTAACTACATACTGTAACAACTCACAGCAACTACACATTGTAACAAGACACTGTAACAAGATAATGTAACAACACACTATTACAACATAGTGTAACTACATACTGTAACAACTCACAGCAACTACACATTGTAACAAGACACTGTAACAAGATAATGTAACAACACACTATTACAACATAGTGTAACTACATACTGTAATAACTCACAGCAACTACAAATTGTAACAAGACACTGTAACAAGATAATGTAACAACACACTGTTACAACATACTGTAACTACATACTTTAACTACACCCTAAAACTACACACTGTAACAAGACACTGTTACTACACACTAAAACAAGGCACTGTAACTACACACTTAAACAAGGCACGGTAACTACACATTGTAACAGCACACTGTAACTAAACACTGTAACAAGACTTTGTAACTACACACTAAATCAAGGCACTGTAACTACACACTAAAACAAGGCACTGTAAATACACACTAAAACAAGGCACTGTAACAGCACACTAAAACAAGACACTATAATTATACACTGTAGCAAGACGCTGTAACTACAGACTGTAACAAGACTTTGTAACTACACACTGAAACAAGACACTGTAATTATACACTGTAGCAAGACTTTGTAACTACAGACTGTAACAAGACTTTATAACTACACTCTGTAACTACACACTGAAACAAGGCACTGAAACAAGGCACTGTAACTACATTCTGTAACAAAAACAAAACCTTCTTGCCGTCCCGTGGCTTTATTCCCTGTCATCAAGTGTCCTGAGTTATTTTTCTACCGTTAGAAAACTAACTGTTAATCCCCACCCAGCTGTTGGCCATTTGCTTGATAAACGTACAAGCTGCTGAGTTACAATCCATCAGTCAACTCTTCACTTGTACCACTCATTAAATCCAGTACAATTCTAGCCGATCCCATAAACTAATTGCCCGACCCTTGTATCTCGCCCCAACATTACAGTTACGCAACTGATGACGCGGACACGATATGTTAGGGTGACGCTCCAGCCCATATCACCAGGACGGGTGTTGTTAAATGAACTTCAGGTATACGACCGATGGTCGCAAACATTGAAATGACGCTTGACCATTTGAAAACCTTTGTCAGCAGCATCTTGACCATCTGAGTAGGCTGTCGTGTAGATCTGTATCTTGTGACTACGTCCTTTACGTCATGACGACGTGGTCAACTCGGGGTCAGTGTGGTCAGGAGGGCGGCAGTTGCTGCCATGAAGTGGACCTGGATCTATGTGTGTGTTGCCTTGTGGATGGGATTCAACCTCACTGATGTAGAAGGAAAAACTGAAGGTAAGTGTGCGGGGGGATATTAGCGGATACGCGAATGCGTTACGGACATGTACGTACATGTAAAAAAATGCAAAAAAAGTATCTTCATTAATCAAAACGCGACAACGCGACATTTTGACCATTTGTCGCATTGTCGCTTTTTGAATGATGTTATTGTTTAAAACCAAAGGACGACAATGCGACAGCATGACATTTCAAGGTCAAGATATGTCGCTTTGTCTCAATGTCCCATCTAAAATGAGTTTTCACACTGGTTTGGGCAACATTTGAGAACAGACGGTGACACCATGAATTGGCTTCAGGAAAAGTACCCACATGTGGAATCGAACCCGGGTCTGCCACTTGGTGAGTTCTGTGTCTATCACTATGTTGTGCCACCGTCAATTTTGGTTCACAGTTTTCAATATTATTTCATTCAATGAACTTTTCTTTTAAGAAATGACATAAACTAAGATATACAAAAACTTAAGTACAAGCGCCTGTTTCCAATGCATTACAATCAGAAGGTGCTTACAGGTGCCTTATATGCACGCACGCACGCACGCACGCACACGTATATTTGATGGTGGTTTCGAATCCCGGGTCGCTCTGACTGTGTTGCTAGGTTTGTCAGCAATATAACCAAGCGTTGAGCATTTAAGACCTGAATCACTTTGAACTTTCTTCTCACATAAAACTTATGTGATTTGATACAAATGCTGATCAAAGCGGCGTTAAACTCACCTCACTCACTCATTGGGTGTTTTCTGTAGCTGTGACGTCATGCAGCACGGGCTGGCACTTCCACGACGATGTCTGCTACTCCTACTTCCTCGCTGCCTTACCGTGGGTGGACGCCGGAAGAGCCTGCACTACCCATGACGCCCAGCTCGTCAGCATCCTGGAAGAGGAGACACAGATGTTTCTCCAGGGTAAGTGGGTGAGTGAGTATGATTTTACGCCGCTTTTAGCAATATTCCAGCAATATCACGGCGGGGGAAACGAGAAATAGGCTTCACACTTTGTATCCTTTTGGGGAGTCGAGCCCGGGCCTTGGGCCTGACAAGCGAACGCTTTAACCACTTGGATTCCCTGCCACACCCTCTCGAGGGCAGGAGTTGTACTGCGATTTGTGATATATATATATATATATAGCACATTTCTGATACAAACCCTATTATGACTTGTACCACACGTTTCCGGTGAACAGTTGACTTGTCTTTGCATGTATTTGTGACTGGTGCCACTGATGGGGCAGGATAAGCTCATAGTATTTCTAACACCTGATATCCTCACTATTTGATAGTGCTTCGTATGCACATGTATATTATGGATATATGTTTTGCTGCTTTTATTTAATTAACAAGTCACTGGTGGTGTCTTTGTGTAGTAATGTAAATGATATTGGTCTATAAAGATGAATCTATAATATCATCTTCACTAGGCAAGGGAATTAACTGACTGTAAAAGTCCAGTTTCCACCCTTGTCGAACTAGGTTTGAATTTCTTGGCTTATCCGTAGCGCCACCAGAGACTATTACGAGTTATGTTCTTTCTATGTCCCTCCTATTGACCAATCAGATTCCACCCCTATTACCTGCATTTGCTTCAAACAAAATGGCGGTGCCCTGTGAAGACTGATTAATAAACAAGATCTTAATTGTTACAAAACAGGTCTTACTTCGCAAAGTGCATGAATTCAGGGGAGCACCTTGATTAAAAACATGAATAGATTTGAAATATATATGTTCACGCTAAATTGACGGTACGCATGATTTGCAAATCCTGTAGTCGACCTAAATCTGCACGGCAGTTTACGAACCGGATGTCGATTTCGTTACGCGATTTTGATTGAACTATTTATAGACTCTTTAATCCAGCCACAATATAACTCCATAATTCCAGCCTAAATTAGGTCGGCAAGGGTGGAAACTGGACTTATATAGTCAGTTAATTCCCTTCGCTCGGGAAGATGCTATAATATGTGTTTCCTACGCCATCGTTTCGTCAGGCATGCTGAAGTACACCGATAGCGACTACTGGTTAGATCTCAAGTACGATAGTACCCAGCGGCAATGGCGTTGGAAGGGCAGCGGGAATGTCGTAAGTAATATTTTGTATTTATTCTAATTATTCTTCTGCAAATACAATCCGAAATGCGATCCAAAAATTACAGGAGGCCCTGTACCCAAAGGCATCGCATTTCGTTTCAGTTTTGCGGCCCTTACTACCAAGATTCGCTAGTCGTATGTTCGAATCCTAGATTCTCTCAATGATGACTATTGGTTTGTCTTCACCATACCCGTGCTCGTGGGTGTCACAGACTTGGGGTACGGCTACGACCTACGTCACATTCAACAGCGATAAAACTGAAATACTGTTTAACTTCACTAATAATTCGAAAAAGCGATGCCTCAATGATAGTAAGCACGACAGAGCCACGGGTGCCCCACTTCTCTAGGGTTCTGGAATACGCTGATCGTGGGTTCGAATCCCGGCTTGCCTTGATTATGTATCTTGGTTTGTCCAGACCATATTCATGTTCGGATGTTTCACCAATCTCAACTTCGGACACGCCGTGACATACTGAATTTTTATTCAAAGCTGCGTCAAATCAATTTCACACATTCACCATGGGCGACATATCGAGCATTAAAGGGGGCATCGGTGGCCCCATTGTCCAAGGCGCCGCAATTCGCTGTGCAGAGTTGCGTCCCTTAGAAACTCCAGAAACCTATGATTTTGGGTTCGAATCCCGGTTCCTTGGCTTGTCAGGACTATACTGGTGCTGATGTGTTTCACTAGAATGGTTAACGTCTGAGACCTGTATCACTTCGGGCTTTCCTTCCACTTGAGGTGACACGTCGTGATATCACTGGAATACAAGATAGGCGATAAACACAACTCAACTCACTCACTCCCGAAGTTAGACCAGCAACACTATATGCCCAGGCCTTAACATAGACTTGAGGTCATCGTAATGCTAAGTTCTATTTGTGCGACTGACCACGTCATCTCCTTGTAGCCAGAGTACAGCAACTGGGCGTCGTTGTCTAAACCGCGTCAGAACGACGACAAGGCTGTGACGTGTGGGTATATGACTGGACGCCTCCGGCCCTACCAGACTTTGTCAGGAAGCGTTGGTATGTGGGGCCAGGCTGAATGCAACACCAGGAAACGATTCATTTGTCAAAAGACACCCAGTAAGTTGAAAACATAACTTGATAAATATTAATAACGTGCATATTTATAATGCACCATTATTATCCCTTTCAATCGGTGCGCACTCGATGGTCATTCTCAGCTCCCTTGGGAGTATACCACCCAAGCTACCTGTGAGAAGCTAGAAGGTTAACAGTCAAATTGCATCCTACCAGGTACCCACTGTTGGGTTAACAGCTGCGTCTGCCTCTATAAATATTACAGTGCAATAAGTTGTATTTAAACAGTCGATGTACGTGTGTTATTGTATGTAATCAACATTTAATAGATAGCTGCCACCAAGTTGTAAACGGTCATTACAAGAATCGTAAAAATGTTCACTCAAACCACAATAGTTGAAGTTGAGAAAAGTGATATTTTCTTTGCAGTGAACATAACACTTGATATTTCACTGCAGTGAACATAACGCTTGTTATTTCTCTGCAGTGAATATAACACTTTGACGGAACTATTGTCATGCAAGAGCTATCTCCCCGCAAATTGTCTCCCTTTATCGTTAGTGTCTAGACCCTACAGAAACTGTTGACTTCCTTTTAACTACCAGGAGTGCGTTGACCTAGACTTTCGGTTGAAGCATTGTCACGCCGAACACACGCCCGGGGGCCCAGTTCGATTCCCAACATGGATACAATGTGTTGAGTCAGCTCTTTGTATCCTTGCACATCTTTTGCCTAGAATATTATTAAAAGCGTCGTAAAACCATACTGACACATAAGTACAGTGTTTCATTTTTCTTGTTTTCTAATTTAGGTTGATGATCATGAAGAGTTAAAACGATCTTAGACTATAGTTATAGAGACCCTCGATGTGTCATTCAGTGCATGGTCTATATATTGAAAAAATATCGATGGCACTTCTTGGTAATGGTAGGTGTCAGATGTGTATTCAGACTTCGTGAATCTTCTATCTAACATCCGCGGTTATTTTATGCCTTCCCTTTTCGCGAAAACCTGATATCCATGTTGGGAATCGAACTGGGCCCCCGGGCGTGTGTATCTGATTTTTCTGTGATCCATTTATATAATTTCCATAGCTACTGTAAATCTGGAAATTAATACGTCACCAAATTAATACGACTGCTGACCTCCAGTCAAAAATGTGACAAAATCAATGCGACCCTCCATCCCCCCAACATCCCCCACCCCCCTCCCCCCATCCCCAGTGGAATGATACATTACCTTAATCCAATTAAACAGCAAATAGCACTGCTTATTAGCGCTGATCAGAGCACTTCCGTAAAAACTAACTAAATATAACACACAGTTTATATGTTTAGTCTGTTCACTGGTAATAAGGAAGTTCAAAGGAAATAAAATTATTGAACCAACAACAGGTCACTGATTGGTATGCGGAGAAAGTGTCAACAAGCTTGACGCGAGTGGGTAGAACTCTTGACCCCAGCAGTGATAACTCACCGGATGCCGATTGTGTAATTCCTATTCTTTGAATGACATTGTTATATACTTGTTACAACTGCTGCTCACTAAACCATGTGTGTGTTTATATTCAAGTTGGTATTTCCGCTATCCTAAGTGTGAAGTGAGGCCGTCTTATTGTTGACAGTCATTTGGAAACATAAATGCGAAGTTCGTTAATGCGTGCAAAGGCCACTCGCATTTCATACACTCTCGTGTTAATTTCAACATTTACAGTATTTGCCCTTTACGCCAAGTGGAAACTATTTCGAATCTATGATGGTTATTCTCTTGCACCGATAATTTATATTTCCAGCATTACACAAATATACCTGTGATGACGGCTGGTCTCTGTATGACAACATGTGTTTCCATGGTTACCAGACACCTGAATCTTGGAGTGTTGCAAGGCAACTATGTAGAAAGACGCACACGAACGGAGACCTATTGACGATCGGCACACAGGACCTTCAGCAGATCATAAATAGTAATAACAATAAGTAATATTATTTATATTTCTACATACCTTTTAGTGTATCATGAATATTTTTTAAGGATATTTATGTGAAACTGTGTTCTTTACTATATTCGTATAGTAATCCCCCCAAATATTCATGATCCCTGACATTTTTTGTACACTGTATATTCACTGGATGATACTTCTCATTTTCAAACTTTCCACCCTTGGTCATATGTGATATACAAACGGTAATACCTTATTTCCAAACATAGGAGGGATAATGTTTGAAAATAATTTTTTTATGTATTGGAGAAAACACGCTCACGAAGTTTTGGTAGACAGAGCATGCCCTGGGGAGAGGGAAAAACCAAGGAGGCATGCTCTGTCTACCAAAACCGAGGGAAAGTGTTTTTTCCATGCTTATAAACCGAAAAAAGAAACTTATAACAACATTTATCAACATTTTTATGTTTCGAACATACTTTCCATGAACCTTAGGAAACGCGCGTAAAATATCTGTTGCTGGCTTACTTATCTTGAAACGGACATTCTAAAAACGAGTGAGGCTTATCAGTACCTCTCTAGCCTCATGGTTCACTCACTGGGCTACACATATGAAGTTTGCGAGTTCGATCCCCGGGAATATAAGGAAAACATTTGTCATTTGATTTTACATTTCACTACATGTTACAATCTGAACGGAAGTTATATTAATAAAATACCCAGGACAGTATATATAATCCCAGGGACATTACAATGTCCCTGTTTATAAGATTTAACGGGACTGGAAAGTAAAACCTCTCAATAGGTTTTAATGCCTATAGAAAGAAGTCTCTTACTTAATAGCGATCCCAATGATTAGGTTTATAAACATTGTTTTCAACCGCCGACTTGAAACAAATAATTAAATCAAGTGATGTAAAACCTCATATTGACAAGGGTGTGACCACATCTTGGTGTATGACCTAGGTGCTATCGTGGAGCGGCGGGTAAACTACTGGGTGGGGCTGCACTACGACCGAAGTTCAAAGGACTGGATCTGGCTGGACATTGGCAAGGTGATGCAGCGCAAGGGGGAAGCTCACCAGTATAGAATAGTATAATGAAACACTCTCGCGTTCTCGCATTTCCGCCATTTGGAAACAAGCTAAACGTGCCAGATTTACCCAAAATGTCGCGTTCTCACATTCTCGCACTTGCATATTGAACTGGTTTCCAAATTCCGAGATCGCGACAATATCCCTTACAGTAACCCATACAACAACTCAGAGGCAAAAGTAATTCATCATGTTCTTATGAATCACATTGTTATTTCTAGAAGCACAACTGTTCTTAATTGTGCTGAATATGGACCCAATAGGAGTCAAAGTATTCTTATAAAGCTTCCGATGTAATTCTCTTTATTTGTTCCATGAGAAAACAACTTCTCTCATCGGCCTCTTCCTGTTTCGCATCTCCTTCAGCCTGACTACAGGAACTGGGCTCCGTCTCTTCCTGACAGCGCAAGGCGCCAGAGGGGGCAAGAATGCATGTATTTGATAGGTGGGTTGACCCACCGGTTCTACAACCAGGAGCCCCTGCTCATAGGGATGTGGGATCACGGGAGGTGTGAATCCAACCTGTATTTCTTCTGCCAGAAACCTGCAAGTAGGTTTGCTTATCTGAGTCGTAGTTGATCTAACAATCCGAGTCCCGTGCTGGGATTCGAACCCTAGATCTATTAATCCTCATTCGTACTCCTTACATGAACAACACGACAAGGCAGATATGACAGATGATCCATACTCTGCTACAGACAACAGAAAATAATAGTTTTATTGATCCCATTTCCGACTCGCTGACTTGGTTGATGCATGGCATCGTATCCCAATGAAATACTATTAGATTGAGTGAGTGAGTTGGGATTAACGCTGCTTTTAACAGTATCCCAGTTATATCACGGCGTGTCAGCTTAATGTGGGAGGAAAGCCCGAAGTGATGCAGGTCTCAGACGTTTACCACTTCGGTGAAACCCACGAGTACGGGTATGGTGCTGACAAGCCTAGAAACAAAATCGGGGCGAACCGGGATTCGAACGCAACTCTGCACAGCGAATCGCGGCGCCTTAAACGACTGGGCCACCCGTGCCCCCATTTAAATAGATTGATGTTCATGATGTTAAGCACTGGATTGTCTGATCCAGACACGATTATTTCCAGACTGTCATAAAGATGATATATTGCTGATTGCGACGTTATACAAACAAACAAACAAACTTGATTCACTGATCCGCCTATACAAAATGTCTCAAATGTGCAGTGTTACATTTTAAAGTTTTGCTGACAGGTCCGTAAACGTATTTCATTTATGAAAGAATATTAGAAGCAAAGTCATCATTTTATTCTTCATTCAATTCCTACTGTTGCCGAACTCACTATCAAAACATATTTCAAGGACAAGGACTTCTTTTGGTTCACATGATCTATATTATAGCAAACTTTAGAAATTGTCATGAACAAGAACAAGAATGTGTCCATTTCATCTCTCACTGTACAGACCAGTCTAAAATGTGTCTAACACGTTGATGCTAGATGTTTTCGGGAAGCGTTTCCTAAATATTTGAACACGAGTCTTTGACCCAAGCTAATTCTCTGAAGATGTAGATTACAACAGTTCTAACATATTTTGCAACATAAATCTTCGGTCATGGACTTGCTCTTAGTTAGATTTTCACTACAAGTTGAAAATAGTATCCTTTTCACTCATTTTAGTAATTCTAATGTTTTGGATATGTCAGAAGTCCAAAAGTAGCATGTGTGAAAAAAGGAAAAAAAGACTAGTTGTCAACCATTTGAACATTTGTATTTTGAGACCAATACTTTAAAGGTTTCCGTAACTTTATAACATCACATTTCAAGTGGGCCGAAAATGTCTTATTTTACCTCACCCTTTGTGTTTACTGATGTTGAGTGATTGATTCTATCCAGGGATTATTATGATTATTATTAATTATAATGAATATTATGAATATTATGAATATGAATATGAATATGAATATGAATATGAATATGATGATGATGATGATGATG